>NC_139453.1:2405000-4805000 GCF_963924565.1 Ascidiella aspersa | reverse complement strand
CAAAACTTTTTCCCAATTTGTACCTTCTTTGTGTAAATTTTTTTCTTTTGTGTAAACAAATTTTGGTAACTTTATAAAAGAGAACTAGTCACGAATAGTAAAAGAAACACTTTAATTATTGTAGAAAAAGCGATTTTATTCTTTACTGCCTGATAAAACTCAACGTTCAAATTTAGGCTGAATTATACAAAAGTTGCAATTTAAAACATAAACCAACATTGTAGGAACAGCAAAACCGTGTATCAACTACGTGTCAAAAGTTTTTTCAATTCAATTTAAATTAAATTTTTTTTTTTGAGATTTTAGCAAAAAATATTTCATTACGATTTTGAAAAAAAATCCAATTGAGATTTTGACAAGTGCACGCTAGCCGTAAACAAAGAATTGAGAACACCTTCCCAATAACAGTGTATGTCTGAATGGTTCAGTTTAAATTTTTTTAACCAGAACACATTAATAGGAACAGCGAAGACGCTCGTCTAGTTTCAGCCGCCTCCCAATAACAGAGGACGACTGTACACTTCATATGGTCGACTACGACGAGCTGAATATGCACAATTCAAGGCTAACTGTAAACGTATCGATCGGCAAAACCTCGTCAGACGCCTGACAAAACTTTATGATTTGCTTCTATTAATGCTTTGCTGAGCAAAGCCAGGGTTGCCAAACATGTATACTAAAAAATAAATTTTAAAGAAAATTCAAGCTTTTCAGATATGCCAGTGTGGGTAAGCCTAGAAAATGTTTCAGTGAAGCAGACATTACAGAAGTTTGTATTTTTCAGACTAGACTTGACCTCTTTTTTTCTTGTTTTATTACTGCTTATATATTCTGCCGTTGGTTCTTTCTTTGCAAACAACTACTTTTTTGCGGCTTATTACATCTCACTGTGTATAAATTGTGTTAAATGTGCATTGTGCAATTCTGTGCCATGTTGCAGTGTTTTGTAAACTGTGATTCTGTGCAATACAATACTAGAATATTGGAGAGAAATTGTTACATTTACAAGATTTATTTCATCACGTCAGGTTATTCAAGTCAATCAAGAGTTTAAGGCATTAATGAATACTCTTTTAAATATTCCTAGAAATCGTTTTCAAAACATTATTCATAAAATAAATAAAATCTATAAACAAAATCTATTACGTTTAACATTGAAAATTACTCAAACGTGAAAAAAATAAATTAAACAAAGTATTACTTCAAAGGAAATAAAAACTTACGTTGAGTAACGAACAAAAAACGAACTTTAAACTAAAAACACATATCTATGGATCTTAAAATTTATTTAATAAAAACATAAAATAAAAAAAAATCTTCTGTAATGTCAAAAAAGTACTCAGAGCCGCTAAAAGTGCTTTTAACTTACTTATATGTAAAATTAAATCCGATTTTGGTTAGCGAAAAAAATGGAGGTAACCGCGGACTCGGAGATACTACTCAGATGTAACTCGGACGAACTCACTCACCTTCTTCCTGTTCTTTAGACGAGTTCTTTGCGTCCCTACTCGCGAGAATTGGTTTGGTGAAACGAGAGTTGAACTCGGCTTCCGATCCAAGAAAACCGGGGATTAGGAAATCGAACAAAGACCACAATTCCAACACACTGTTCTGTGGGTAAAAACAATGATGTGGGTTAATGGGGTGATCACTTGCCCCACAACAGTTATAACACCTAAAGGGGAGGGGTTGAATAGGGTTAATGGGGAAATCGAACAAAGACAGTAATTTTAACACACTGTTCTGTGGGTGAAAATAATGATTGGGTTGAATAGCGGTTAAATGGGATAATAATGTGACCCACAATAGTTCTAACACACTGTTCTGTGGGTGAAACAAAAGGGTTGCATAGGGTTGCTGGCGTTAATCATTTGAGCCACAATAGTTCCAACACACTGTTCTGTGAGTGAAATAGGGGTTAATTGGGTGAGATGGGGTAATCAGTTGACGTATAAAAGCTCTAACACAATGTTCTGTGGGTGAAATAAATATGGGGGTTAAAAGGGTTCAATAGGATAAAATGGGATAATGATGAGACCCACAACAGTTCTAGCACAGTGTTGGTGTTGGTACAAGGTTTTTTTATCATCCGATCACAGTATTAATAAAAATAATCTCTTCCGGTTTTGATTCATTTGATCTAGCAGTTCGGCTACCTATGCAGGATGCCTTTATCAGGAAATGCAACATTGTAGCAAGTACATACATAATATTCCCATCAGCAAATAATTAAATCATGCTGGTTAAAACACCGCTAGCCAATTACATTACCAATCACAGTAAAGTTAAATATAGTGTATGTTGCTTACCTGTATAGGAGTGCCGGTTAGTATCAACCTGTGGTTTGAGATGAGGGACTTTACGCACTGCGATATCTTGCTTTTGCCGTTCCTTATGGCGTGCCCTTCGTCCAACACGCAATAGTTCCACTTGTAACGACTGGAAAACAGTATAATGTGAGTTTACACTGTACAGTGTACTGTCGTCGCTCTACCAACTGAGCTACACAGGCTCAGAGGGGAGCGA
This sequence comes from Ascidiella aspersa, assembly GCF_963924565.1. Classification (NCBI taxonomy): domain Eukaryota; kingdom Metazoa; phylum Chordata; class Ascidiacea; order Phlebobranchia; family Ascidiidae; genus Ascidiella; species Ascidiella aspersa. The sequence goes on along the minus strand of NC_139453.1, from coordinate 4,802,474 downwards.
AAAAATGAACAAGCAAAATAATGCTAAAGTGGCATTGAAGGTGATATAACTTAAGTTACTTAAAAAGCAACAAACACTGGAACCAGCTCAAACTAATGTTTAAAGGTTCGGGCAGACGTTTCGAAAAAATATGTTTTTGTACGCATTTAAGCGCATATGCTTTTCGCTATCTTAGAATATATTTATTAGACTAAGATTACAGTTGGAGACAGCAGATTTAATGAGTTTGCCAATTTTATGACATTACATGGTGATCTCAAAAATATTTTTTGTTCGTTTCGGTAAGAACGTTATAAGTTTCAAAAATTACCTAAAAAAGTTGACGTCATTCCGCACAACTTCGTAGGAAGCAACGACCAGGTTGTGATTACAGATGCTCGATTGTAATCTGAAAAAACAAGAAACGTATATGAATACGAGATGATAAACGGTCAAAAACAGTTTCGCACCGTTTTTCACGTTGTGTTTTACCTGAGTTTGACTTTAACGGAATTACATTTACAACTATTTCTTAGACCAGGACAACAGGCCACTTACAATTCAATGGGAATCGATGTGTGGGTAATTTTAACGGGAACACACAAAAACTATAATAAACCAACAATATCGAAATCGCAAAAATATATAATACCTAACTTATTGTTGCAGTGCATTTTAACAAAAACTTGTAAGATAGTAAAACCAGTATAAAGTAGAGATATCCAGTATTTTTTTACTTAGATTCCGGTGCTAGGTACAAACATGCTAGATTATTTTTTGCTTTAAAATTAGATTAGAATTAAAATTAGAGCATTTCAGTAGTTTCAAATTAGATTAGAATTAGTTCAATTTTCTTTTATTAAATTGGATTAGAATTAGAATTAGCAGCATTTTGCCCCCAATCCATTGATGAATTATAAAATTAGTATTATCTAATTGTCCAAGTTTGGGTACAATTCCTTATATTAGATACGACACCCAACTTCTATTAAAATTGAGATTTCGTGACGTCACGTGAAACTTACTTCGCTCTTTCCTGGGGATTCCCCGCATAGTGGAGCGGGATGAGGTCATCACAAAATTTGCTCACTTCCTCCACCCAGTGGCCGGTTAGTGTGGGGGGACAAACCACTAATGACAGGAGATCACGACGTTTACCGCTTTCCTGGATATAAACAGATTTATAATGATGTTCAAGCACACTGTAAAAACAGTGAAAAATAAGAATAACATATTGCGCTGGCAAATAAGAATCACGCAGCATTTCGAGTTAAATGGTCCAGTCTTTAAACGTATATCTGTCGCTTCTTATTAAGTGCTATCTATCTTTTATCTCTCGTGCGTCTTTTTCTTCTGCCGTATAACTTATTACCGCGTATGATTAAATAATAAATGAATAAATAAATCGATTTATTTGGGGTTTTGCAAGTTTAAAATATAAAATAGTTTCGAAGAATCAAAAAACGAGTTTTTTTTTAGTTTTTAAGTGTTGAATAGGGTTTTTAACCGCTTAAAAAAGTGTTAAAATATTTAAAAAAATCTATGTTTTTGCAAAATACAAAAATTGGCCAGAAAGATGTAGTTGATGATTTTAGTCATTTTATCTAAAATTTATTTTTTTTAATTATAAGTTGTAGTTGAAAAACGTGAAAGTATGTTCGCAACGCTTTAAAAGTTGAAAACTAAAAAAAGGGTTAAAAAACTGATTTTAGCAATTTTATTTAAAATACAACCAATTGAATTTATTCTTTGGCCATTTTACAGCTTTTTTTGCAAACTTCTAAGAACGCAATCATTTAGTTGGTTGAAAAAAGTATTCTTGTTTCCAGAGCTATTTGAAAACTCATATGAACTCAAATAGTAACATGATTAACATAAATCAAGTTTTTTTTTTACATAACTAAGCAAGAATAGAAAAGCTACCTTTATTAAAATACCTCATTAAAGTAATAATGCCTTAGGTTGGGGCTATTTGAAAACTTAAAATAGATGAATATACTGTATATGTATAATAAATATATACATTATATATATATATGACAACTCAAATAGAACTCGTTTTTTCACAAAACCAAGAGAGAATAGAGAAGCCACCTTCATTTTCTTTGCCTTGTAATGGTGATCTGACGCCACAATGCAGATGGTTTGAAGGGTTTTCCCCAAACCCATGTCATCGCATAAAATTCCGTGAAGTTTGAATCGGTTGAGAAAAGCGAGCCACTTAACACCATCCTGCAAAAATATAAACGGTTAATGTGTGTTCGTCGTTCCATGTGCTAACATCATTATGATCCGATACTGCGATGCACATTTTGTCGCAACAAACTGAAAATTATACCTTTGAACGTTTCGATTTCACTTATTTTTCCAATTTTAGCATAGTGATGACGTCATTTGGTATCGGATCGATCGCGATACTTTTGCTCAAAATATCGATATCGGAATAAAAGGCATTATAATGACGTCATTTGGTATCGGATACCGAACGGTGTTTAATAATTTCGATACTACTATAACAGGAAAATATATTACTATCGAAATGTATTTTTTCCAGCTTATAAGTCTACAATTTGCTCTAGCCTTAAGCAGTTAGGCCACCTCAAGTTCTTTTAACCGACGTTTTTTGATGTAACGTAAGATTGTCCGATAGTCGATTTTTATTCCGATACCGATTCCCGATATTTTGAACAAAAAGTATCGCGATCCGATATTTATGCAGAAACTAGTAAAATAAATGAAATGGACGTTCAAAAGTATATCAAAAAAATTGCTTTAGCCTTCCTATGTAAACTTGGTATCGAACGATAACCGATACTCCCAGTTAGCATCGGGCATCGGGCCCGTTCGATATTATTACATCCCTAAAGACGCTCGTCTGAATTCAACAACACACTACTTTTTCTTAACAAAAATTATTAAAACCTAAAAATTACGAATTCCAACAATTATTCGTCTCTTTTTAACACAACTCTAACAAAATGTCAACGATAGGCTCACCCCAATTGTGACGTAACCGTTACACGTATGACGTAACAAGGGATACCTGCTGGTAGGATCGGAGGGTCGCTTTGATGTGGACGGGAACATGGAATTCCTCCAACATCCGGATGTCCATCAGCTGATCCAGGAAGCGACGTTCCTCCATCTTTTTACGCAACAGTGATTCCGGCATGTTCGGGGGGTCGGGGATGCTAGACTGGGGGTAAATTTATAGCAGTGTTGTATATGGGATAAATGTGAAATGGGATAGTTTGTGAATGGAATAAAAACTTGGGACTTGATCTTTAGTTATTTCACAAAATACGTGACTTGGACTTAAGTCACTTTACAAGTGAGTTGACTTGGACTTTAGTTATTTCACAAAATACGTGACTTGGACTTAAGTTACTTTACAAGTGAGTTGACTTGGACTTTAGTTATTTCACAAAATACGTGACTTGGACTTAAGTCACTTTACAAGTGAGTTGACTTGGACTTTAGTTATTTCACAAAATACGTGACTTGGACTTAAGTTACTTTACAAGTGAGTTGACTTGGACTTTAGTTATTTCACAAAATACGTGACTTGGACTTAAGTCACTTTACAAGTGAGTTGACTTGGACTTTAATTATTTCACAAAATACGTGACTTAGACTTAAGTTACTTTTTGAAATGTCTGGACTGGGAGTTAAAATAACTTGTTTACAACACTGTCCCGCACGCACCATCCTTATAAAGACTTATTTTTCATCTCCACCTTAAACTTTGCTAATCACGACTTATTTCGATCCCTGCAGTCCACTTACCTCTACCGGCATAAACTGTATGAGCTGAGCGAAGCAATGAGTGGCAAGCATCCTGACCTGAGGGTCGTGATCGCTCATCCGACCCAGGAGAGGAACAATAAGAAGGACTGAGTAAGGAACAACTTCAACTCCAAACTCATCGATCAAAGCTGAGAGGAAATCAGGACTTTTGTGCAAAACGGGGTAAAAAAAAATAACTTAGAAGTTCAATTTACTTTAAATCTTATTATACTTGCCATACAACTGTTGGGATGAAAATTATTCGTTTACATAAATCCCTCGAAAGGAAGTGAAAAACTAATTTTAAATTGTATGACACATGCTACATAATTGTTTGGATGATTTTTATCCTTATACATAGTTTTTTTTTGTACCGATGTTTTTACAGATGGGACTTCAACCAACAAATTTCAAAAGGATCTGCTGTGAGAGTTACGTTAAAAGTAAAAGTTGTTTTTATTGTGACTTTAAGTGTTTTGTATTTGTTTTATAATCTTTTAATATTATAATACCTAATCAAATCACTAAAAAATTGTTAAGGGTTCTCTGTTAAATTTTAAGAAATTAAGCACTAAGTTATAATAATTGCATGAGGAATAAAAGCACTCTAGATAATTTTGTTCCCAAACCTGCAACGGCTTCTACAGCTCCCTTTCTTCTCACAACTTGATCAGTGTCGTCAAAATTATCAGTCACCTGAAAAAAGAAAGCACCAAGGTCAAATATACGGAACAAAAGCATATCAAGGTCAAACATGGAATGCAACTATCACCATTCCAAGGCTAAAACTTTTGTGAGACAGTAAATTGGACTAAAATAGAATCAACGGATTAAACATCTTATATTCGTTCGGTTCCCGATTTAGGAATTGATAAAAACACAAGTTCTTATTACAGTGTAAACGCATTGGTCGCGACCCAAAATTAAGTTGCCGTTTAATTTGGTTGGGTCGCCGACTGCAGGTTAGATCTTCTTCATTATATTTATATAGTCGAACAACAATGCGGAAGCAATCCGAAACATGGCTTGTATTAATTAAATTGTTTTTTTTTGTGGTTGTCTTATGTTTTGTTCACTTAAACCAGGGGTTCCCAACCTGTGGTAGGCGAAAGGTTTTCAGGTGGTACGCGAGTAGCTTACGTTTTTTTTCACAAAACCCTGGATTCACAACACAACTTTGTATTTTGTTTATCTGGTTTTGTTTGCAAAAAAAAATCTCCCGAAGCCTATTCATTGTTACGTAACTATCCCTGTTGTTTCGTATCATTACGATCTTCAACATACAGGCATGTCAATTGTCAATAAGAAGCACAGTTGCTTTGTAAAGCCGTACAACCCTGTGAGACAGTGGGCGTTCATTATGTCAAATTCTTGATAGATATCATCTACTGATTTATATCTTAATCTACAAAATGCTAGTTGTAAGGTAAAAATACAATAAAATATGATTCGATTAAATTAGTTGTTCTGCAAGAAGTGGTACGCGACCGTAAAAAGGTTTGGGAACCCCTGACGTCGCCAAAGCTTTGCTGTAAACTTACTTTTTTTTTTTTTAGTATTTTAGGTAGCGTCGAAAAAAGTTGAGAACCACTGCCTTATTATGTTTTAAAATAAATATAAAATAAAATAAATTGTCGCATTTTTTTAGTTTTAAATTTATCAATTTGCCAGTATGCTTCAGTTATTCGGACAAAAACATTCAACAATGCGCGTGTATGACGTCATACCTGCTCGACAAAGAGGGGCATCACGGTTCGGGGGGCGTGTCTGGCGAGCACAGCCAATGAGCGCGAAGCAAGGTATCTGACGTTGGAGGGGAAGCACCAAAGTAGATCCACCAAAGAGGGGAGTAACGTCAAGATCTGTGGGTGGTAAAAACAATAAATTTATGTTATATTAATTCAATTGGTTTTATTGTATTTCATAACAAAAAATTTTCAAATTTTTCAGTCAAAAATAAAAGTCTATTTACTATTTTTTGTCTTGTTTGAATTACCGTTTAATATTACAAATTACGTAATATTCAGTTATGATTTAGGCCCTCGAATCAAACGTTTTGCATAAGGTTAAAATAATGTTTCGTATTCACTGTATGCGAATTTTTTTTTATTTTTTTTTTATTTTTTTTGTAAGCCAAATATTTGTTTTGTCGGCCACTAAATCTCAAACTAAATTAAACAATTTCTCTAGTTAGAGAAATTGCAAATATCGTAAGCAAAAGAAATGTTTTGGTAAAATACGCCGAAAATTGCGTCATACTGGCCCCATCGAGTTAAATATCAGTTGTTTTTCAGTTTGTCACGCCCTAAGTAAAATGGATCGGAGTTACCACAACATTTAAGCGTAAAAGTTAAAAAGACATATCAAAGAAGATTTATAATTTTCCAAAAATCTTAAATCGGATCGCTGGGCGTGTTATGAATGTATTGAAAACAAAACAGTGCAGATGTCACGGCCAACACGATAACAAATTCAATAAAATACTGTTTTACATCGGTTTTGAAAAACATAACTTAAGCAGAACATAAAAAAAAATTATTTAAAGACTTTTGGAAAACAAAGGTTATTTAAAAGACTTTTTAATATGCAAAACAAATCAAATACTTTTAAAGATTAAAGGACCTTGTGGCAACCCCGATAGACATTGCTTTAAAATAGCAGCAACAGAAAGCGGTTTGGTGTGTTGTAATGGTGTACTTTACCTGTTCTTTTAGCGTAGGGTCACAGATTACTGGAACCACAACTTCAAAAGTGGATAAACTTTGTGAAATTGCGAGCGCCGTTTCTTCCGAACCTGCTTCGGCCGTCTTCAACTTGTTCGCTAGTTCTGAATGAATAAGATTGAAACGGTTGATCGAACAACACAAGAAACAAGCGTAACCTAATATGGCAGCTAATTTTATTCTTCTGCAAAAAGAAATAAACTTTTTTTTCAGTTTTGTATTTAGTTCGCATTTACTTTGCTACTTCTATACAAGCCAAATTCGTTAATTCCTCTAAACGTGGAAAACTTAGTTGCAACTGTCAAAACTATACTTTAAAAATATTTTTTTTAAGTTTGCCACACAATTTGTTTTTTTTAAATCTTTAAAGACATTTGGACAGAAAATTTGTAGGTTTTTAAAGACCTGAAATTGGATCGCTTAAAGTTTTTTTGAATATATTTCGAACCATAACAGTATAAATGCCAGACACAAAAAACAATTTAACGGCACTTTTAGAACACATAACTTAAGTTTAAAGATTAGACTAATATAAAAATAGCTTTTAAATTGGCAAATCAATTCAAAGATATTCAAAATTTTAAAGATTCTAAGACTTTTCGACTTTTTTTGTTAGTTCAGCGAATCATATGTCTGAATTTATAGCCCAAACAACAACAACTGCACTCAGGATAATTGTTCTTGTACCTTTAAAAGCGCACATCTTGTCCCATAGGTTGGGCACCACTTTGAAGAGTGTTCCCCCGTGCATCTCGCAGATTGTTTTTAGGCAGCAAACCGCTCCTTTACTGGCCGTCGCGTTATTGGTCTGAAAAACATAAATTTACCAACTAAACGCTTCTTCAAGGGATAGATCGCGGTTATTGAACACATATGTGCGTGTATCTTTCATTAAATGATGATACGGCAGTGTAGATCCCATTCAATGTGAAGTTGCTTGAATTAATAGAATGTAAGCATTGGCGTATAGTTGTTTCTCGACTCGCTTCCCTCTTAACCTGTGTAGCTCAGTTAGTAGAGCGACGGTCCCGGTATGGCCTAGGTCATAAATTCGAACCTTATCGTAGGTTAGTTTAATATACAGAATGCAGCAAGCAATGGTGCTATGGTTGTTACTAGATTTGCTCCCTTCTTAGCCTGTGTATCTTAGTTGGTAGCCAGACAGTCCCGGGAAGGATGGAGGTCGTGAGTTCGAATCTCACAACTGGTTAGTTTTACGAACAGGATGCAGCAGGCAACAGTGCTAAGGTTGTTACTCGACTAGCTTTCCTTTGAGCCTGAATAGCTCAGTCGGTAGAGCGACGGTCGCGGTATGGCCGGAGGTCGTGAGTTCGAACCACACTGCAGGCTAGTTTAACCAACTATTTACCAGGCAATAGTGCTATGGTTGTTTCTCCACTCGCTCCCCTCTGAGCTATTGTCGCTCCGATAAGGCCGAGGTCGTGAGTTAATGATATTAAATAAATAACTAGCATTGTGTAAACGTTCTGTGTAAAGGATTTTATATCAAATTATAATAGTTCACGTCATTTACATTGTACTTGCATACAGGCTTTTTATATTTTATTACCATTAAACAATCAGTAAACGTTTCATACTTTATCGTTCGTGTTTTTGCCTATACTACTAAACGAAATGCAAATTGACTTTTCTGCGTTAAAACACTAATAGCGCAAACTTTATTGAACTAAATTTTCGTTATAGAGAAAAAAACAAAGTTTCCAACCTGCTTTGTTTCATCCTGGGTATTCCCCTCTTCGTGATGCCTCTTTCTCTTTTTACTGATGACGTCACTCGCTGTTGACGCTTGCTGACGTAACAAAGTGATTATGGCGTCACAATGCAGAGCGTCGCGCGCAATCTTGCAAGATTCAAGGACTTCATCTAAAAAAAGCAAACTAAATCAGTTATTAATGTTTAGGGGTAATTTGCCGATGCTTTACCACAGAAGTCTGGTGAAAAATATAGAAAGTAATCCAAAAAAGTACCAGGATATAGCGTGTTAACAAGTCAATTTGAAATGACTGAAGTTCCATTTTAGTCATTTGCAAAATAATTTGCAAAGTCCAAGTCAGGTTGTTTCAAAATATAACTAGGCATGTCCAAGTGATAATTAGAGAAATAACTCCCAAGTCGAGTCAATGTAAAAACAATTTAAAAATTGGTAAACTAGTAAGCATGAACATTAAACAAATAACTAAAAAAACAACACAAACGCAACATATAGCAAGATAATCGTTTAACGTGAAAAATTTGGATGAATAGCCTAACTCCTTAAAAAAATGGTAAAATGAAACACTTAATTTTAAACCCAAGGCGTTAAATCCAAATCAAATCTTTTACACAAAATACTGAAGTCAAGTCAAATAATTTAAAAACGGTGACTTAAGTAAAGTAATTTACCAGAAAGACTTCAGTCAAGTCCGGTCCGGTCATTCAAAAACAGTCAATTCAGGTCATTCAAAAACAGTCAATTCAGGTCATTCAAAAACAGTCAAGTCAGGTCATTCAAAAACAGTCAAGTCAGGTCATTTAAAAACAGTCAAGTCAGGTCATTCAAAAACAGTCAATTCAGGTCATTCAAAAACAGTCAAGTCAGGTCATTCAAAAACAGTCAAGTCAGGTCATTTAAAAACAGTCAAGTCAGGTCATTTGAAAACAGTCAAGTCAGGTCATTTAAAAACAGTCAAGTCAGGTCATTTAAAAACAGTCAAGTCAGGTCATTTAAAAACAGTCAAGTCAGGTCATTTAAAAACAGTCAAGTCAGGTCATTCAAAAACAGTCAAGTCAGGTCATTTGAAAACAGTCAAGTCAGGTCTTTTAAAAACAGTGACTTAAATGCACTTAAGTCAAGTCAATCATAAGTCATCACAACACTACCTGGATTTAAAGAAACCCTTATAAACTTTACTCACCTGAAAATTCTGCTTTGATAGAATGTACAGTGGGACACCTAGCAGTGTAGCTGGTGAGCGAAGTGCAAAGGTTGCGGACCAGTTTGGTGTTGGGGCAAGGTTGTCTTATAGCGCACAGACCCAGTAGTTTAGAGATGGTACGGGCCACGGAACTGCGAATCGTCTGGTTTTGCTCCGACTATAGAAACAAGTGTGTTTTATTATATTTTATTAAAAAACCCAAAAGAAAAAAGCTCGCTACAAAAAAGCTGGAGTGGACTGGTATAATTTTTCATACAATGTTGAGACGGATAATTAAATAAAATGCATTAAACTCTCAGATGGAAAAGTACACCTAGCTCCTTAGACCTCATCAGTGGCTGACCGTAGGCATGACTCTGATCTGACTTTACTGTATGAGTTGACCTACTAAAAGTGCGAATCGTCTGGTATTGCTCCGACTACAAAAACACAAGTGGGTTTCATTGCATCTTATCAATAAAAAAAAAATTAAAAAAATGATCGCTTCACAGTTCCTAGGGTAGGCTGGTAGTTTAAAAATTCGCATCCAATGTTGGAAATGAAATCATTAAATAAAATCCATTAAGTTCTAAGATCGAAAAGTATACTTAGGTCTTAAGATCTTATCGTAGACGGTTAAACTCTGATTTGACCTACTGCAAGTACTTATAATATACAGAAACCACATTGTGTGTTGCAAAATATTGTGTGTTAAAGTGATGTCACAATGCAAATCGATATCATGCGCTTAGGTTACAGAAAACAACGGGAAAAATGAGAACTGTCAGTCCCTGCCTCATTCACAAATTATCAAATTTCAATTTCAACACGAGCCGCTTGAACTACATTTACGAACTTACTAGGATTTCAAACAAGTCCTATTTTATTACCTAACACAGCAAATATGACTTTTTAGAACTTTATAACTTATTAAATATAGCTTATAACACCGCAGTTTTTCCCTGTTACCGGTTTCGCAACTTTCTGTCGCATCAAAGTATGATTTTAATGACTTTTGCTAGCCTTAGTTTGATTTAGAGAACATTACGTGAAAAAACAGACCACTTTATAATTTTTACAATAATTAAATAATAGTAAAATAACGCCTTAAACATTACCTTTACTGACGGTGACAAGCATACCATAAAAACTACCACCTGATTTTTTTTCACAAAACTTTACAAATTTACCTTCACTGAATCCATGAGCGGCCTTATCACCGGGTTGAGTTTCTGCGCCAATCTCCACGTGACGTCACTTTGTCGTGACGTGGCAGCCCACACGAGGGCGCTAGAGATGTAGGACTTAACACGGCAGTCGAGGTTCGATTGTGTCGTCATAGTTTGGTTTGTGAGCTTCATCAGATGATTTCTTTGGTTTGTCAATTCTGCAATTGGTGGATTGTTTTATTGGAGAATAAAATTAGAAGATAGACAAAAGAGTGTTTCTAAAAAATTGGCAACTTTTAAAAAACTTTCGTAAAAACAAAGATTGTTTCTGCACATTAAAAACATAGTTGGTATTTTTCGCATTTCACTAAAAAACAGAAAACAGATCATGCCAAACAAATTGTAAAATACAGAGAAAAGCACAAATTATTGTATTTGACAACGTACTTTGAATTAACTTATAATTAATATAGTAATTTAATTTTTTTCGTTTTATAACGAAATATTTTTTTGCGTTTCTTCTTTTGGCGACAAGGTGTAATTTAACCACAAATTTAGGCGGCCGAAGTTTATTTAATTAGATACTTAAGTAAACGGCGAATCATTGCCAAATTTAATTCAATTATTGTTTGCTTTATACTGTTTAACCTTCCTGCATGGGGTAACCAATCATTACGTAATATTTATTCTCACCATCGTCGTTATTGAGAAGGTGGGATGGAAAGTTGTTGGAGCACAAGTTAAGAACCTCCTGGAAGTTGTAACTTGACTTCATTGGAAAGTCGTGCTACAAAATAAGCGGGTATTAACTTGGCATATATGTGGGAAGTATTGCGAGCTTTCTTCACACTTAACGCAGTAGGATTTCACTTACAGCTAGATATTGAATGTTTGAGATTCATTATACCAAGCTACATTAAAGATGCGTGCATAGTGTACCTAAATTTAACTTACACGTATACAAAATGAAGACGTTTAAATTTTTGTCAAAATATATTACAAGTTTATAAGCACCGATAATAGAAATGCTGCATAAATACAACAGGATGTATGTCAGCGAAAAATGTTAAAGTTGTGAAATAATATTGCAACAAACTTCGTAAGGTAGTTAACTATATAAAATAATAAAACGATTTTTTTTTGCACAGCCTATAATATATCCGAAGGTAAACAAGCTTCCTAACGCAAAATGAAACTTTATACTAACACCCAGAAAATTATCAGTGTTGCAATTTTAAATTTTTTATTTTGCATAAATGGCTATAGTAATGACGTCATTCGGTATCGGATAGCGATACTTTTCACCCAAAATATCGGTTACTTGAAAGAGCTGCATAACTAAAACAAGACATAATGGTAATTTTAAGATTATTTTATTACAGAAAAGTTTCTACAATAGAATCTTTAATATAAAAAATATATTTAAACAACAGTGTCTACAAAGTAGAAAAGTAATTCGGGATGAGTTTGGTCCGAGATTTGATAAAGTAGTCGCCACTTTATGAAAAGCCATTTGATAACAAACGTCAACACGGTGTTCTTGGGTTGCTTAGTTAGGCTAAAATACCACAGTAACCGATGACCTACTAGTAACTAATAAGCGAAATAACATTGATGTTTACCAGCAGGGGAACTCCTTTTTGTGCGAGTGCGGCGAGCAGTGATTTGACGTCAGTTTGAACTTGGATGAAGTTGAGGGTGATCTCGCTGAAGTAGAGGCTCTCCGAGTGAGCGCTTGTGAGGAGAGAGTGAATGTGGGCGGATAATGATGCCGGGAAGAGCTGGGAAAGTCAAGCAGGGTTTAGAACAGGGGTGTCTGTACAAGGTTGCCATACGCATTAATAAAAAAACTGAAAAACCTTTTTTAGGAAAATTTTTAGATTTTTTAATCAAATTTTTAGATTTTTTAAGGCATAAAATTGAATCGCTTTGTTTTTTTAAACATATTTCGAACGAAGAATATAAACGCCGTGGACAACACAATTAAAACGAGTTAAAAAAATGTTTTTATGCTGTATACATACCAAGAGACTAAAAGCTGGTTAGGTTGTGTATATTCAAGTATTCTCTGCCCTTTTCTAATGTGGTTTTACTTCATGTGATTTTAACCTTGGTTTTGGCTTTGTGTTTTAAGGTGTTTAACATCAAGCAGTAAGCAGCAGATCTATGCTGTGGTATTTATTAGTCTTTTATCTTAGATTCTTACACGTACGATATGTTTATTCTATACATACATTTTTTATAACATTGTTGTTTTAATTGTATTTGAATAAGCATAAGTTTGTGTAATTATAACAGATAATTAGTTAGGTTTGTTCATTAGAGTTGTTAAAAAAAAACACTTTTTTGTCAATTTCAGTGGGGACCCCCTGGAATTGTTAGGTTGCGTAAAAATCACACAAACCAAATCTGAGCACGTTTGGTCCAGTATTGACCGTGCTACGTCAATTTGAAAATTCAGATTTGGGCTAAAATTTTGAAAAAAATTAATTGTCTTCCCCCTAAAAAAAAATTTTTTTTTTTTGCACTGCTTTGCAATTAAATAGCTATTAACAAACCTGTTTTGCAGTAAAAAAGTGAGTAGTCATGGTACAAATGTCACATTTCAACAACATTTGTTAGGCTGTTTTGTACGAAAAATGGCAAACGTGCTCACATTTGTTTTGTGGGGTTTTTACACGCAACCTAACAATTCCAGGCGGTCCCCACTGAAATTTGACAAAAAAGTGTTTTTTTGAACAACCCTATTGTTCATGAATTAGAATAGAAATAAAAGTACAATGAGAGCTTTACAGTTTTCCCAAATTGCTTTTGAAGAATTTTTTTAATTCAGTGTCTTTAAAACAAAATTAAAAGCTAAATGTCAATAATTACGTGGCCCGAAAAAAAAAATTTTTTTTTGGACACATGTTGTTTTTATCCGAATTATTTTTTTTTTTTTTTTTTTTTTGTTTTATGGCTCACTTTTGACAAGGAAAAAAACATAGTTGGAAAATGAAATTTTCACAACTGTTAAATGCCCTCCCAAAGTTGTTTCTAATATAAAAAAAAATTGCCTAGGTTCTAAGGGGTGGTTTTTAGGGGGGTAAAACTGTCATTTTTTGTTAATTTTGGTTTTCGGCACTTTTCAGAGATGAAAAAATGTAAAAAAAATCTGATATATTTATGGATGATGGATACATGACATATAAAATGCTAAGTAACAAAATTTTAAACCTTACCCCTGAACTGTTTATCCGGGGGGTCAAAATGCACAACACTTTAGGAAATTTCAATGATATATTTACACTAGAAGGAAATGACATAAAACTTTGAAAATTTCACAAATGTTAGAGAACCATTTAAAGCTGATGTTAAAATAAACATTTTACCTCTTGAAAATAGGGGAGTATTTTAGGGGGGCAAAATTAAAATTCGGCCATTTTTGTGTTTAGAGGTGTCTAAAAAACTAAAGAAAACATTGTTAAATAGTTTTCAATTATAAAGACAAATTATAAGTTGCTTCACAGCAAAATTTTGACCTTCAACTCAAAATAATTAACCCATGGGTGAAAATAATTAACCAAAAATATAGAAATTAAAGTGATTTTTTGATGGAAAAAAAATTGCAAACAAAGTGGTGTACACTGCCTGGCAGATTTTTTATTTAAACTTGCGGCGGTAAAATATGTTGTTTTGTAAGAGCAATAAGTTAATTCACTAAGACGAGACACTTTGCACAATGGATGTTGCACGCGCTGGACAAAAAAAGCACAGCAGGGAGCCAGTCGCTTCGCGGCCAGAATAAGGCAAGCGATATGAACAAATTCTGTATTGAAGGTTTTCTGCCGCTAGATTAGAGTAGATAGCTGTAAAGAACTAAATCGAACACATCACACTATTGATTTTTGTCCCCAATTAGAGGCGTAGAGGGGTGCAAGAAAAAATTGTCAAATATTTTTCAATTATAAAGACAAGTTATAGGTTTGCTTCTCAGCCAAATTTATATTAACACCACTGGCAATCAATCTTGTAAAAGTGCACCATGTCCAACCTATAACACGCAACTTCGGGCCACATCCGCTTTTGCCTGCTGAAGCACCGAAACTGGAAGCACAACATTGGGAGTATATGGACACTAACAAATAAGACCCGTTGAAAGAATATAGAATAACCAAGGAATAACACTCTGGTAAAGTATAGTGGAACTGCGCTATACCCCCCCTGGTATAATATAGTAGAACCGCGCTATAACCCCCTAGCAAAATATACAAAAACCGCACACCCTGTCTAGTTTCGAATTGTTTTTTAGGCTCCCATAAAAATAATAGTTGCAATTTTTTTAACTTTATAAAATACTTTCCAAAGCTACTTTTTTCTCACCAACGAATCTTGTGATGATATTTCCTCCCACCAGCCGCCTATAACCATGGCAACCGCCATTCGGTGCAAGGCCGATTGTGACGTCATGAGCTGTGTGAAGTGATCTGTGACGAGGCTGACAGCGGGTAGCGTTTCGGGGGAAGTCCCTCCTAAGGCGTGGCAGCACAAAACGCTGATCATCCTAAAACAAGTTTGACAAAAATTGTCAGAAGCAGTTATGTAATTTTTTTATTTTAATATATTTTTTTAAATAATTCACTGAATTCGCTAAGTAAAAACATTCGTATTTTAAGCAAAAACGACATAAATTTTAAATTAAAATTAAAAAAAAACGGCGCTATTTGTTGTCAGGCATTTATTTTGGCTTATTTTAATAATTTATTTTACAGCTTACAACCGACTAAAACGAAAAAAATAAATATGCCAAAACGGGATGCTTATTGTTGAAAAAAAAAACGATATTTAGGTTTTAAGTAATAACTTTAAAAAGTTACAAAAAATAAAAAGATCATTGGATTTCAGAATGAAACTAAATTCAATGTAAAACTGTCTAATTTTTTAGTTGAAATAAACTGTTTCTAACTCGTTCATGCCTTTGAGCAGTTTCTACGCCACTTGGGATGCACCACTCACCGCGTCACGATTTCCCGCGTTTCGGTCACGTGCTCGGCGTACGTCACACCGGCGCTGGAGGGCGCCAGAGCGGAACGGGCTCCACCAATCAGCTTCTGGGAATCGCTGCTCGGGTCTTCGCATGGCTGAACACAGGTTTGAGGAACTTAACGAAATTGTTAACTAACGGCCGACAGTGGTTTTCAGATAGGGGATGTTTTAATTAACCCATTTTTTACGACAGCATGGGTAATTTATTGTTTTTGACAGGGGTCACATGAGAAACCAAAAATGTTGTGCCGGGCAGAGTCAAAATAAGGATTAAAATTGGCAAAAATAGCAATTTGAACCTGATCGAAATCCGAAAACTTTCTCGAATAATGAATATACTTTGGGGTGCCCTTGGTTACTGTCGACAATAGAATGGCGAGGGGAGAGTTTTTACCAAAACGAAAAAAAATTGTTACGTTACCCCGAAGTATTTTTCTGTTTGCTCGCGGCGCACCTGGCAACCTTCCATGTTGCACCAGTGCGCCGCAGTAAAAAATTAGAGAGCACCAATACACAACTTTAAGGCAGGGTTGCGGAGTCGGTTAAAAACAACCCGGAGTTCGACTCCCGAGTCCGACTCCGGCTAAAAAAATACACCCGAGTCCGAGTCCCGAGTCCGACTCCGGCCAAATGTAAGATTTTGTCGAGTCCCGAGTCCAGCTCTGACTCTACAGCCTGTATTTTACCCATTTACCCAACTAAATTAAGATGGATTTTCAGCAATCCACTCATATTGGTGTCATAATCGATCCACCCGCATTACATGGTTTACAAATATTTCACCATTTGCTATTACACTTTTACAATTTACATTTTGCCGCCTTAGCAGTTTTAAAATGTGATACTGCGCATGCGCACGCCAGACTCGGGACTCGGGTAGTTTTATGCGGTCTTACTCGAGTCCCGAGTCCGACTCCAGACTCCGCAGCCCTGCTTGAAGGATTCTTTTTAATTTTTCACCAAGATGCTTTAAAAAAGGCTAGGTATTAGTTGGGGTTAGTTGAAGTAAGAGGCGCAACTTGAGTTTGTGATATCATCAATAAATATCAAATCCAACCACATCTCTACAAATTACAGCTTCAACACGCGGCTTTCAGGTGTATTTAAATCTCTCACTGAGACGCTCTTGGTTTGCACGAGAAGCGATCCGTCGATGGGGAGGGCCTCCGGTTGGCATGACAACGACATCCAGAGCGGGATGTGAGGGATCAGCTGGAGGAGACTGGAGCTGGAGGACTTCCGGGTAAAGAGGAAGAAAAGCTGGATGAAGAAGAGGGATAAGAAAGAATAATGGGAAGACATAAGGGGGTATGTAAACGCTACAAACTAATGGTTTTGATTAGGGCGACTATTTTTTGCCCTAAATGTGACAATTTAAATATTGTTGACCAATTGTTAGCCAAAGTGTAAATTTTGACAAAACTTTGACTTTTTTGACAAGTCAAAAAATAATCGCCCGTTATAGTGCACGGACAGTCGGACACACAATATTATTTCTACTAAAAATCAATTTTTTTGCGTAAAAAGAATATTTGTTATTTCATATGAAGGGCCAGAAAACACAATATAGTGTTAATAGGTGGAGCTCAAAAACGAAATACTTGTTAACATTCGAATAGCAAGGCACCAAATATTTTGTATTTTTGTGAACATATTTTATAGCGGCCACCATAGAGTGCTTAAATTTAGGCCTAGTAGAAAGACAGAGCCCTTACGAGCGATATATTAATGATAAATAGTACCAAACTAAAAAAAGTCAAGGTCGTATTGCTCAATGTCTTATATCTATAAAGCCACAATTCGTACGATAGCTAAATAAGTTAACAGCGATCTTAGGTGCTCTTCTGAGTAGCAAGTTAAGTTAAGAATATAAACGAACAAACCTTGCAGGCAGATTCCCTAACGCTGGCCTTTGCTTCGAGAAGACACGATTGGAACAAGTTCCACAAGGAATCCACGCATATGTGAGAAAGCCACGGAATCACGTCCTACAAATAATAACAAGTACTACATACATCGTAATGTGTACCCCTGCTTTTTCAGATATCGATATATTATTGTTGTAGTACAAAAGATTTTAGGGGTCCGCGGTAAGGCATTTTTTTAATATTAATGTCTTATTTAGAGAAAACAACTTCACCTCGAAATTTGCCCTAAATTTACAATTAAATCGCTTGTGCAACTTATACTTTTATCGAAAATGCAACTTGGACCTACCCATACATTTTTATCTCTCAATTCTTGCATATTTTACAAATTCAACTTCATACAATAATTAAATACTTGGTGTCGGAGCGGGCGGCCAATTTTTTGTCCCAAGAAACATCATTAGTTTTTTTAACCTTATTATGCGAAAAGGTGTCGGACAAACTTTTTTAATCCCAAACAACATTTAAAATCCACTTTCACTTAGTGAGAAGTGATGGGGCGGTGTCTATGTTTTCTATGGTCAAGACACATCAAGATAAAAGTGTTAAAAGAAAAATACCTTTGCCGGATTTTCATTTTTCCATTTTTTTTAAACCTTTGCCGCATTTTTTTAGTATTTCGTACCTTTTTCGGACGTTTTTTTTCATTTTTTTACCTTTACATTACAAGATTGTTTTTTTTATATATTTGGTGAAAGTTTTTCTAATTTTTAATTTATTTTTTTATTTATTTTTATTATCGCCAGATTTTCGTTTATTTTTTTATACCTTTGCCGGATTATTATTTATTTTTTACTTTTGTCGTTTCTTTATTATTTATATACCTTTGCCGGATCGGACGAGATCATGGTGTGGAGTGTTGAGAGCGCCGCCTGGCGGACACTTGCAGATGCGTGGTGGAAGAAGGAAAGCAAGCGGTGAGCAAGAATCTCCGGGCGATCGATGTTTCTGGGGGTGGAAAATAACAAAAATATAAATTGTAAAGCAAAAAAGGTCGGGTAGATCGACATTATCTTGATTAGGACGTTTCGTGTATCATCTTAAGTTAATGTGACTGAGAAGTAATTCATTATAAAAGCATCACTTATAAGAATATTAATATTATCAAGCTACATCACATATCCGTACATGTACCCAAAAAAATACATTTTAATGAATCAAAGATATAAAATCCAAAATGAATCACAGTTCAAATTTACAAAAACCAATGGAAATATTAGTCAGATTTTTAAAAAATCTGGCAACTGAAGGCAACATAACATACTTTTGTTACAATGTATTCGTAATAAAGAGAAACCGGATATGTTACATTCTTAAAGTAAAAAAAAAATTATAAATAAATTTTGACCTGGACTTCAGTTATTGTTACGAATAATTTGACATGGACTTACTTCTTTACAACAGTGGGAAAAACTATGCGATTTAAATGTGTTCTTGGTATTTGAGTAGAATTTTACACCATTTATACCTAAACTAAAATTTCCGAAAAGAGTTTTAAGAGGCCCATATTCCATTTTAGGGCACCAAGACCATAAAAACTTTAGAACCATTTTGACAGAAATAGATAAACACCCCTAGTCACTACATCTTTAGTCGCAACTCGAACCTTATTTTTTGTGCTGGTAGTGAGGTTAGGAGCATTGAGAGCAATAGAAGGACGGATTGTGTGGAAGCTGTTAGCTCGTCGTAAGTTTTCAGTGAGTCCCACAATATCCTCAGCAGTAGATCAAGCTGGGGGAAAAAATCTTAGTTTGAATTAGAAAACACATATAGTTAAGTTTTCAAATATGTCAATTTAAAACAGGGGTTCTTAAACTGGGGTCCATGGACCCCCTGGGGGTCCGTGAACTAGTTTTGGAAGGTCCATGAAGGCCTAGTTAAAAACCTAGTGTATACTTAGAGTAATTAATTTTTAAAAGAAAACGCTTTAATTTAAAATTAAACGGTTTTGGAATGAATGTATAGTTAGACTCCATTTAACTTTCACATTTTTCGGACCGAAATAACAGAGTCATGAAGTCTATTTGTTTTGTGACGTCAATTTATGACGTCATTTTGGAGCATTTCCTGTCTACCGGGGTCCATGCAAAGCAAAAAAAAATTTTAGGGGTCCGCGGTAAAAAAAAGTTTAAGAACCCCTGATTTAAAAGGATTTTTACACTTGGCGATCTTTTTGATAATATTATCCCTTTTCAAATGTATTTGAGCAAATTACAGTAATTTTAGTCAAATTGAAACAAGCCAAAACCCAGAGTAAAATATAGAGATGGCCGAGAGTATTTCTTACAGTTTATTACGTGGTTTAATACTCACGTTCTGCGTGTTATGTTCTTGCACGAGAAGTTGTGTGAGCGGCATAAGAGCTTTTGCTGAAACACTCCTCACATCACCATCCTCGTCCTCAAGCCCACTCAAAAGTGTAGGAAAGCAAAACGGGAGCAGTTTCGACTGGAGGTCCTAGAAATATGGGTGAGCTTATAAATAGAGATCGACCGATATTACTTTTTTGGACCAATACCGATACCCGCTTTTTTACAATTTTGTCAACAGATGCCCGATACCTATTTTTTTATATACCTGGGAAATGTTGAAAACTCGATTTAATTAAGAATAAAATCCAAATAATGTTAGTTTATACACCTTTATTAATTATTGAACAATTATTTTGCATTTTAATTTGGCGTGACCCTAAAACTCTAAATGTTTTGATCAAAAAATGGGTAAATTGCTTGTTGTAAAAAAATGGGTAAATTGCTTGTGGAAAATTATATCATATTTTCATACTAAAATATCGGTCAAAGTATCGGCCTACATTTACCGATACCGATATATCGGTAGAAGCCGAATATCGGCCGATATTATCGGTAAATCGATATAAAGGTCTATCTCTAGTTATAAATATGCAGTTGCTACCTGGCATAATATTGAACTGAAAAGAAGTTCTCTTAGCACTTATTTATTTTACCAACGTTTTGGCTTCTTGAATGCCTTCATCAGGAAACGTAACACACCAAGCCCAACAACCACGCAAAGTAAAACGACCAAAACTTATGTCCCCGAATAAAAATTTTTACCTCCTTTTTTTAACTACCTATGTAGGATGCCTCCATCAGGAAATGAAAAAAAATGTCTAAATTTTCCACCATGCAAAGTAAAAGGAAACAGAAATGCGCTAACCAACCAACAAAATATTAAGCAATGAGGGTGATGAAGCACGACTCAGCTGTTATCTTTCAACAACTGTTTGTATGGAGCTGTAAATAAAACGTCGTTTTTTTCATGGTATCCATATGATCCACCAAAACATTTCAAGCTATGTCCATGGGCATGAGAAGGGTATTTTCTGAATGGCGTTTTACCGCCAAGAATAAAGAATTTGGTAAACTTCAGTGCCTAAAGCAGTGGTTCCCAACCGGGGTGCTTTCGAATGCTCAGGTTTGCCAAGAGGTATTTAGGAATCTTTAAGAATCTTGGTTTTGGCTCCAATAGTAAACCTCGTCGTACAGCTCTTTGTGTACGAAGTTTAAATAGTGTTTATAAGCACATGAGGAGTTGCTCTGTGTGCTACAGATCATTTCATGACGTTTATAATGACACTACAACAAAAATCGACTCGGTACTTCAAAGAAATGACTAGTTTTGAAAACGTTTTGAAGTAGTTTCTATATGAAGGCTGTAAGCAGCGTTTAAACTATATATTGCTTTTAATTGTTTGGTCTTTGAATGCATTTGCAAAACCTACAACAAAACTACTTTGACGATTTCTGTTTGGAAAATTATTATTAGAATTATGGTAAAATTAGCTAAGCTGAAAAGAAAGAAAACTAGAACAAAATCATATACCGTTATAATTTGAAGTATATTTTAAAATTTGCCTGCGGCGCGCCGCTTTAAATATACAGAATACATTATTAATGTGGCTCCAAAAACGTAGTTTCATGTTTATTTATAGCAGGGGTAGCTAAACTTCAGTCCGCGGTCTACATCAGGCCGGCAGAGTTAATATAACAGGCCCGCGCCATATTTCCTTAATGATAATGAATAACAGTTGGAAATTGACGAACGAAATAAATTTTGAAAAAAATTAAAACTGAATGACAATTTAAGCTCGTTGAATGTTTATTGTATTAAGTATAATACTATTATATTAAGCTAATAAATTTAGGACAAAAATATTATATCCGGTTCGCGTTTGTCATTCATATAATTATCAGGCCCTTAATGAAAAAGCTTGGTGAACCCTGATTTAGAGCCCAGTTTATACAAGTAGGTTGTTGCACAAGTACCTGTCTGACGGCCACGATATACTGCAGTGTTAAGAGGGCACTTTGTCGTACTTCCCACTCCTTCTGTCCATACAAACGCATTAGGATTGAAATCGTACCTGAACAACATACACAAATTAAAATTAGATAATTTCTGTCTTTTCAAATTAGTTTAGAATAAAAATTAGATTAAAATTAAAATCAGAGAATTTTGTTTTTCGCGATTAGATTAGAATTACCGAATAAAATTTTCAATTAATACTTCAGCTAGATTTTGAAGTTAAATCATTTTGAAAACAGAGGGAAGTAACTTAATTATTACAACACTGGAGAGTGGCTATAAAACTGTTTTTCAGTAATAAGTGTGACTTTATAACGCCTTTTTAACACAATTCGTGCAACATCTCTACAAACTTGGGCAACTAGATTTATTTTAGCTTTTTAAAATCGTGTAAAATTAAAATTAGATCATTTCGGTTTTTCCAAATTAGTTTAGAATAAAGCTATATTAAAATTAAAATCAGAAAATTCTGTTTTTCACAATTAGATTAGAATTACCAAAATAAAAAAATAAAATACCATGTAGTGGAATTGAAAATACATTTAATTAATTCATCGGTAATTTAGTTTAAATTTAAATTAGTCTCATAAGAATGTGAATGGCCAATTTTCCTGTGGTAATATTGGTATTTTTTAGCATAACTCATGATTTTTTAGATCACCAACAAGTTGTTCCAATCGCAGAGTTAAAATTCTTTGTTATAATTTAGAAAATAAAAATGCTGTTTGACAAATTTCTCACGAATTGGTCGATTTCGTTCATGAAATGATATTTTTCTGTCTTTAACACCACAAACTTACTGAAAACGTGTTTCTCGCTCATGAACTTCACAACAACACTGAGCGTTTGTGCACAAGATTCACGAACTGGGGCTGTCACCTTTAAACAAGTTAAAATTGTTGGGAGGTATTAGTTGACGTAGAATGAACATGAAAGCCCATACACAAGTATAAGCAGCATTTTGTGAACGTTTCGAATAAGACTTTATTCCATATGTTTGTTATAGCAAAACAAAAAGACAAAATAACCTAAAACGCAAGGAACTATGTCACATTTTTTAACGTTGTGTTAAAAGCTTATCTGATAGTAGGTTTTTATCAAATAACTTTCTCGAATTGATATTAAAGGTTTTACGAACATTTAGGTAACATGTTTTAAATTTCATCTAACTTGCATATTATGGCAAAGCAATGACGTCATTGGTATCAGATCGGATCCCGATACTTTCGTCCGAAATATCGGGTATCGGCATCGGAACAAAATGTCAAGTATCGGGCATTCCTGATTAGTGTGCCAATGCACATCAAAGCACACAAGAAAAGGAACAAAATATTACCTGATCGGAAACATAATCGGCGAAGCGGTCAAGCGCTATGACGCACAATAGTCTCACAGCAGCATCACACAGCCACATCTGATGGCTGTTGTTGAGTTGGGGGGTCGTCATACCCCCCACCTTGCCACAACCTCCCCCCTGTCGTTTGAGTATCTCCCTGAGAGCGAGACAAGCGCCATGCCGAGCCTCCCAAGCGGCAGAAAAAAGCATGTTCACCAACTCCTCGCAAATCCACTCGAAAGGCCATTCTTTCCACTGGAAATGGAAAAATTTAGTAAAAAAAATTCCTTTTTACTGTAAATTTGAAAAATTTTGTTAAAAACTTAAGGCCATTCTTTCCACTGGAAATTGAAACATTTTGTGAAAAAAATTAAGGTCATTCTTTTTACTGAAAATTAGAAATTTTATAAAAAAATTAAGAGCATTCTTTCTACTGGAAACTGAAATATGCTTAAAATTAAATTATATTATTAGAAAAATATTATTAAAAACAGATTCTAGACTAGTACTAAGAGGGAATTATACATTTTTAACTGCTACTTCTAAAAAATGTACATGGTAAAATAACTATGTTGTTTTATTTTGATGTTACTACCTTCTTGTAAATGGTTAAAATGCCTAAATTGCAAAAAGATAATAACATTTAATATTTGAGAGGGGCTGCCAAAATGTTTTATATAAAGATGACGTCATCACGCTTACGTCATTCGGGTCGGGCTGATGTTCCGGCACATTCTCCAGAATCGCTGCTTGTGACGTAACAGAGGCTGAAGACTTGTCACCCTCCTTACAAAGCTTACGTTTTTTTGAAGGTTGTGAATCCTTGTTATCTGCTTCTCTAAAAATAGTAAAAAAGCAACGTCATGTTTATACAGTTTATGCAAATCTATTCTAAGAAACAAAAAATTGGATTTGGCTTTTTAGCTTTAGAAAGTTCAAAATAACTGTTTAAACAGTCGCACAAAAAGTTTAGTAACAGCAATTTTCCTGGAGATAATGAACAACAAATATAAACTAATGTTTTTCAAAAAAAATGTAAAAAAGCTTTTTTTTTTTTCAAAATTCGCAAACATTGACACAATTGGATTTCAAAACACGACAGAATTTTTTTTGCGCCGGTAAAAAAACTTTTCTTTTTAAGATGGTAAACGGTGAGAATGGTATGTTTGTTTGTGCACAGAAAATACAACAAGTGACAGTTTGTCTAAGTGTTTAATAGCTTGCTGGATGACAACATAAAGTTAAGACTGTGCCCGGATTGTAAGTTATCAACACATATTTTGTAAGCTTATCTAACTTACATTAGTCATATGAAAGACAATAAAATAGACCTTTGAACACCGGCTATTGCTAATTGAAAACGAAGTAGAAAAACAATGTCCTAATTAATTCCCTAATATCATGAAGCAAAAAAAATAAAAATAAAACACAAAAACGTGGAAGTATGTAGTGAAAGTGAAGAGAGTGAAAAAGATATTAGTAATAGCACGTAATTGTAACTTATTTTACAGCGAGGTGATTTTTTGCCCAGTACTTAATAAATTTAAAACCTACAGGCCGTGCAGGGTTAAGATAAACACAGCTGTCTATTTAAAAATAAATTTAATTTTCACTGAAAACAATATACAGACAATTGGTTTAGAATATAAACAATGAAGTTCGAACTGACTGTTTGTGACGTTGTTCTCTACTTTGTTGTTTCAGCAGAGACCTCGCCTTCCGCTTGGCTCTGTTCTTTTCCCTGCTGCTCATTCCAGCAGTTATTTGTGACATCACAGACGAGCAAGGCTGGGCAAGATTTGAAAATAAACATTTTGTTGGCCGCGTTTTGTTAGATAAGCATTAAGTACGGCTAAAAGCAAATATTATTTTTTGATCTACAGATAAGAAATTTTGAGCTGAAAAGTAAAACTAATTGATAAATTGTAAGCAGGAATATATTTTTATACAAACATTTCACAATTTAAGAACAAATTGATTTAAACAACGCATTTTCCTATAAATCGCTGAATTAGTGTCTCGTCATCGTCTGTCTACGTGGTTAAGGGCATTTCGAGTTTATAAACGTGCTTTTGTGTTTATGAGCAAGATGGAAAATATAATAAAAAAACGGAAGTATAAAACACAAATATTCAAAAAACGTTGATTATTAAAAAAAACGGTTAAATTAAGTTTAACCCTTTACCTTCATTACTTTAAACTCAAAGCACTTCTTGGCAATTTATATTCTACTGCTCTTGCGCTACATTTATTCATTAGAATTTTGCTAAAGCGCGCAAAACGTGGCAGCTAGGGATGTTCAAAGTAGAATATCGAATCCTTGGATTCGAATCCAGATGGAATTCGAATCCAATTCTGCCGTTTATTTCGGGTAATTGGAACCGATATAATTTAATGTTTTACCGCCGATTGTTGCGCCTAATTGCACAAACGCGTGTGGTAAGTTGGTCTGTTGCTGCGGCAACCAAAAAACAGTGATTGCTTTAAATGAAAAAAAACTGTGCTTGCTTTAAATGTAACCTGGTAGTGCAGTGTCAGCGTTTTTTCGGGCGACCAATTACCGCGTCTCGCGATAACGTTCGTCTAATAATTAAGTGTCAATCAAGCGTTATTGGGCGAGCGGCTAACGTGTAATGTCTGGTGTGGAGTCGCAATTTCCCTAAATGCGTTAAGTTGTAAAAGTAACATTACGTTGTAAAACATGCTGGCCGTCCACAAAATGCGCTATAGGGTTACTTAAGGTCAACTTCAGGCCAATATTCAGCGAGGTTATGCAGTTATGCGCAGTGTAATTGTCAAGAATTTGTAAGTCAATAGTAACTTTGTAATCTTTGCAGTACATTATTTGATTGCATAACAGATCACGTTAGTAAAAAAATAAGCCCTAAGACCGAACAATTCTTGAAAATAAAGGACCGAATTGCTTAAGACTTCTGTGTGCAGTGTTGCACTGTACTTACTATTGGCAAAAATATAAGTTTTGGCAACAACCTGGACAGTTGAGATATTACAGTTTACATAACTGCTTCAAATGACAGTTGTTAATTTTTTTTTATTATAATGTACACATGTTAGCAAATTGTTTGGGCGATTTATTGCTGTGATTGTTGTCCCTGTAGGGTAGATTAAGATTAATCTCTTCCCCAAACAAAATCGAGGTTAAATAATTAAAATAATTTAATAAAAGTATACTAGGATTCGCTATTCTGGATTCGTTATTCTAGATTTGAAACCTAGTATTCTAGAATACCCTGGGATTCTACTTTGAACATCCCTAGTGGCAGCTAATCCCGGCAGTTATTTGTGACACCATAGACGAAATACTTAACATAATTTGTAAATAAACAGGCGAGATTCTTATTAAGAATGGCAAAACATCTCTCACGCAAAATTGTGTAAATTTTAGGAACTACAGAATAAAACACGATCATAGGTAGTTAGGATAATTATGAAGGAAAGGCCAAAACAGAAACTAAACTACGATGTAATGGTTGACATTTGTAGTTGTTGTAATTATTTTTTTGCCGAACTTAATTCCACTTACATATAAAATAAAGTATCATTTTTGTGTTATTTAAAATCGACTGTTAATTTAACATTGTAAATTATACATACCTCCTTTTTAATAGCAGTCGCCTTAGCTTCACTTGCATGGTTTTCAATCAAATCTTCATCTCTGTACAAATACAATCAATACAAAGTGGTTCAATGCTGATCGATGAACGTGCAATCACCAACAATCTATGTACTGTGGGGCTTAAACAGCATCTACATAAGCTATTAAAGGATGTAAGCTCAAGATCAAAATATTACGATTATTTCTTTGTCACTAAATAAGATAAATGAAAAGCTGAAAAATGCATCAGATGAAAACAGCCAATAGTATATTACATGAGCTTCGTATATATACTAGAGATCGACCGATATCCAATTTTTGGACCGTTACCGATTCCCGATTTTTTACAATTTTGTCAACCGATATCCGATACCGTGTGTTCAAAACATAAATGTTCAAAACTTGAAATAAATTGAAAATGAAATCCTAGTAATGTTTTAGTTTATACACCTTTATTAATTATTGAACAATTATTTTGCATTTTAATTTGGCGTAATGCTAAAACCAAAATGTTTTTTCAAAAATTGATAAGTTGTTTGTTGGACAGGAAAAATTATATCATATTATTGTACTAAAATATCGGCAAAAGTATCGGCCTACATTTACCGATACCGATATATCGGTAGAAGCCAAATATCGGCCGATATTATCGGTCAACCGATGTATCGGTCTATCTCTAATATATACCACTTTATTTTATTTAGTTTGTTTGATAGAACAGAATACATAACATTTTTCTACTTGAAAGACTTATAACCAAACCTTATTATAACTTAAGAAAAGAGGATAAATATTTTAAATGCTTATTTGAGTTGTAATGCTTTCTGTCTCAGTCCTGTCAAAAACTCCTCATAAGTTTTGGATGACAATTTTGGTTTAGAGTTCCACATAAAACATACTTAAACAAATCATCTGAAGAAACGCCAACTGATGTGCTGCCACCTAGTGTTAGACCAAGACGTTGTTCCAAAAGCAATCTTTGTTTACGAATGCGATCCTTGGCTTGGGTTTCTAACAAACACATTGTTGACCAATTTAAATATTTCAAAAAGCACAGTAAATATTTTTTCATTTCATTTCAGTAATGCTTGGGTGCAAGATTTTTATTTGGTCAGCAAATCATTTAAACATATTTTGTGATATATTAGTAGAAAAAGCATAATAAAAAATTTAGTAACACAATATTACTAATATATGAACCAAACAACGAAACACTAATCATATAAAACTAAAATCAAAAAGTTACAAAAAAAAGTTGAGCATTATTGCTTTGTGGAAAGTTTTTCAAACTTTCAACACTTTTTTAAAATATAAACCAAAAAAATAGTAATACGACAGGGGGGGGAATTTATCAAAAAATTAAATTAATAATATGATAATATACGATAATACTAATACATGAATAACCAACAAATCACTAATGATTTAAAATCGAGACAAACCTTCGCTTTTTGTCTTATACTCATCACCGGAGGAGCCAAGGAGCAAGGCTGAACCTCCCAAAACTCGATCGACGTCAAACTGACACAACTTCAGTTTATTGTCAGGAAACTCTGTTGATTCTGACTCTACAACAAAAAATAAATTTACAGTTTGGAGCATAAAGGTTGGAGGTTGTAGTAAGAAGGTATAAGAATATAGAAGCCCATACAGAGGATGGTAGCATTTCGTGAACATTTCGAATAAATATTAAGATAATGGCTGAAGGTTATAGTTAGACGTAAAATGGATATCAAAGCCCATACAGAAGTAGGTATCATTTTGAACGTAAAAAAATGACTTTGGCTGTTCAAAATGATACCTACTTCTGTATGGCATTGATATATTTCTTAAACTTTACAGTTGTTCTGAAGTATTAGTGTTCATGGTTGTTCAGTTTTGGTAAAAACACATAATATTTTTCAAAATAGAGCAGGTTGTTGTACTTAAAATCTGACAAAAAAGGGTTTTATAAATAAAGCTACTTTGAAATAATCTTGGTTTGTGTTTTCACATGTTACTTGGTAGCACAGTTGGTATAATTACATATAATCGCCTTATTCAGGATTGTGAGTTCAAATCTTACCACATGTTAGTTTCACCAAGCCTTACTAGTGCTCAAACAAAAACCTTAGCGAACTGTTGAGTTTTTGTACAACTGTGCAGCTCAAAGGTAGGAATAAATTGAAATGCATGCAAAGGTGCAAAAGGCAATAAGCACATTTGCCAGGGCATAAACTTGCAGAACTTCAGCCAGTGTTATGTAAATTGAAATAATATTTTAAATTTCTCATTACAGAAATTATGTTTTAACGAATATCTTATATATACAGTCCACAGCACACCTTGCTTTACAGCAGGATCTGGGTTCCAGTTTTGCACATGAGATATCACAGCTTCAATTGCTTCTGCTGATGCAATCCTGGTGCTCCATTCAGTGTGTTTCACGTACACGAGGAGCTGGTAATTTAGGTACAGGTCAGAAAAATAAAAATAAAGTGGCAATTGAGACATTAAATATAATAACTTTAATTCATAGCCTGACTTCACTTTTACACAGCATATAAAGGGTTGATACTGAACGAAAATCTACACTCTTACAGTTGTTCGAGTGTTTAACAAAACCATATACTCGCCTTAAAAAAATACCACTTGCCAAAAATGTTGGCATGTCATTTGCAAAGTTTTTAATGTGTACAAAATTTTACACTGTTTAACATGCTCATTTTATTTGTTTTTGTAGTTGCGCAAGAGTCAATTTTTGTGGGATTTACGCAAGTTTATTTATCTTTTAGGTCTGATAAAAAAACTAGTTCTTACTTAACATACTTGCCCATCCAGTTGTAAAAGTGGGTGTTAGTTAGCACTGGTGCAAAATGGTTTTAAAACAACTCACATTTTCTAATTTTATTTATTTAATATCATAATTCTGCCTTTGAAGTATTTAAAAGTTATAATTACTTACGTTGTTTAACTACAAATCATACTATATACTAACAGCATGCACAAGTTACACTATAAAAATAAATGCCAGCCAACCTTTGCTAGTAAGTTGTTTAATTCACGAGGATATTTTTTCTGCACGTCGCCCAATTGTTTGGCAGCAGCCTTTCTAGTAATAGGACTTGTTCCATTTTCGAGCAGAGTAAAAACGCGATCAAGCCGACTAAAATGGTCAAAAAAAATAAGTAGAAATACAACAAGGCAATTAATTAAAATGACTAGTACAGTGTATAAAGTGATTTAACTTGCACAGGGATTTGTATTTTATAAAATATTTATAATATGTTGTAGTTTGCAACACTTACTTTTTAAAATAAAAGTATGCAACACTTGGTCTAAAAATAAAAAATAAATGGAATAACAAAGCACCTTGAGGTTGAAGATTTTGAAACACTTTCCATTTACTTCAGAAATGATCATTGAAGAACTTTAAAGTGCTGAAAATATAAACATAAAAAACTATACAATTGTCCTACATACTCAGTAGTGTTAAAACCAGGGGTGCTTTATAAGTAATATTAAGAGGATAACAAATATCGGCGCTCTTTCACTATTGTACGTAAAAATTCATAAAAAAAAAATTTTCTTTAAATGCCGCATACCACAAAACATACTGTTTGCGTTAGGGTGCGGGTTAGCGTTTGGTTGAGGGTGGGTCAAGTTATTATTAATAATAAACATAACATACTTGACCCACCCTCACCCAAACTTTAACCCTAACCCGAACAATATGCGTTGTGGTATGCGGTATTATTATTTTTTTTTTTTTGCATAACAATTCACGTACAATAGTGAGAGCGCCCAAATATCTAATTAAGTGGCGCTGGTCTAGAATCCTACCACAGTTCTAAAATCAACGCACAAAATTTGAGTTAGGATGCGGGTTAGCGTTTGGGTGTGGGTGGGTCAAGTAATATTATATTCCTAATTTAATAATAATACTTGACCCACCTTAACCCAAACGCTAACCTGTACCCTAACCCAAATGGTGTTTCGTTGTGGTAGGATACTAGACCAGCGCCAATTAAGTTAGTGTTAAGCTGACTTTCTCACTTGTCAAACCGCCTATTTGAGACATAAAAAATCATGACTATTTACAAAAGGATAAATATGTTTATTATATTACACTTTTATGTTCACAAAACTGTTTCGTGGTGCTAGAATTAATAATGAAAACTGAATTTCGACAGTATCAGTAGTTCAGTACAGGCATTTTCCTAGTAAACAAATGACAAAATCTCCATAAATTGTTTCCAAACATCAAAATTAAAGCCTTTTTAACGTTGAACGCTCACAAAAAGGCAAATAAGGCTGTAAAACAGCGACAAATCGTTTACGACTTACTGTAAAAATGAGCGTCGCAAATCGTCCGCACCCTTCGGCGCCCACGCACCGAATGTTTTTATACTTGGTGCCATCTTGCTTATATCACGTGTCAGTCTCCAATACTCGCTGCTGATTGGTGGAAATCGACAGCTACACTATGGCTGTATTTCCGGCAATAACAAATCACTTTTGTTAACCACTACTCTCATGAATGTAAATATTTAAGTTATTATATACATAATTAAATGTATTATGACACTTATGAAGCTTACTATTGATTTTTTGTATAAATTTGTTTCTTTCTGTAAATTAATTTTATAATTATTGTGTGCTCAAAGTTTAGTCAGGCGAATCAGTAATAGGTGGTGAAGCGAGACGACATTTAACTGCTGCTTCCTTTTATAAAATGAAACTAAATAGATATCAATCCATAGATTGATTTTCCAAGATTAAATTAAAGCGAACAACACGTCGTTTGGTACTTTTTATATTCTTAACACAACACAATAAAGCTTTAAAGTCATTTTGCGTGGAAAAGATGTGCCCCCTCAACGTTTTTTTCTGTTTTTCTACGTAAATGTGAATCTTACATTTTTTTATATGTCGTAGCCATTTAAGTTTGGGCAACTTAAACAATATAAAGCGTTTTCTTCGCTTTTAATCAAAAATATATTTGAAAATGTAGCTTTTGTATTTAAAGTAACTCCTATCCAATCTAAAACTTTAACAAAAAAATTAACTAGCTGTGTGGTGTTCTCAAGGGTTCTTCTTTATGATGTCACGTTTAATTCAACTTTGTGACGTTACGCTTTGACGAAACTTTCTGATTCCAGCTCTGAACAAATTCCCCCCTCAAATCTTAGATCTACGCCTGATTTCGTCAACATTGTGACCCAACATTTTGTCAAAAGCTTACTAAAATCATTTTCATTTGGCTTTGGTGCCAATTTACACTATACAAATAACACCAGCAGTGCTTTTTAACAGTCCTTCATTTAACAGCAATATTACAACGGAGGTTAAATATATGAATTAGGCTAAGCCTTAGCGATCTGAAGCCCAGTACAAGTCAACAGGCCTGTTAAACACAAATGGGCTCAAGTAGTACATTTTATATCTCATTTTACGTGCTATTTCTAACTTCACCAAAGATGTAAATTTAACGCAGCGTAGTAAACAATAAACCAGATGCTCTGAAAGCGAGCATAAAAACCGACAGGGAGTTAAATGGCAAAACCAGCTACCAGGCTGAAAGTATAAGGTTTAGCGCTTTTAAAATGCCATGTAGGCTGGCCTGATTTAATCTTTTGAGAAGTTATGCATCTGTAAACAAACTCTAGAAATAAGTCAACAGCGTTAAAAGGTGCGATGATAGACAGGATGCTGTTGGTTTGACGTTAACGCGCAGCCTAGCTAGAGGTTGTAAGCAGGTTGTGTAGTGTTCATCAAGTATGAACAGGCTGAAAAAATAAATTAAAGTTTTAAACAATAAGTCGTTTTAGATTACACAGCATTAGAAAAATCGAACAATGCTTTTATACTACCCTCAGGCTGTGGACAAGTTGATATGACAAACTTAAAGCGTTTAGGGCTTATTTGAAACAAACTGAAAGAATTTGAATATCTAGGTCTTTGCATTTTCTGACTTCCTGTTGATGTTGTTTCCAGTAGTTCAAGTTTTTGGCCTTTTAGTAAAAGCAAGGCGACATCGCTTTAGACAGGATAAACGTTTGAAACGTTTAAAGTATGTTTCAGTTTCAAGCAAGTTGAGATAAATGCATTTAGGCTTTGCGGTTATACAAAAAAATATATATATTGTATAAACTTGTTTGCCAGGACTTACATTTTTGTAGGTGGAAAAAGCTTGGTGTTTTATAGCCAATCTGGGTCCTGGGTGGACGTTGACTTCAAACGTAAATTATACAAAGTTTGTTCGTGTATTATTTCTGAAATATAGTTCATATTTTAATTAAATGCTTAAAAACACCCATGAGAGTTTAAAGTGACCTTTCAGTTGAAATTAAAATAAATACTTTCAGAAATTTAGGAAAATGCTGATTGCGTGTATTGTTTGTCCCATAATTACTATTGGCATTATACCCGTATAGAGATCACTTCATTTATTATTGATGAAATTCCTCTCAAAAGATAGCACGTAATTATCTCATTGATCTTGAAAGCCGCAATCAATGATGGATCGTTACTTGGCGCGTAGGTAGAGAGCTACAGTGCTAGGTGAGGTTTCTGTATGGACAGGAATCAAAAGCTGATAAAGAAAGCTGTAAATGTCTGCTTAAGCATTTTAAAATATGTTATAGTTGAATAACAAAGGATAGATTGATTAATTTTGTTTTATTTGAAATTGGTCCATGTAGGCTAATATCCTGTATAGTATATAATGTACAGTCGTGGTCTCTAAGAAATTATCATGAGCCGTTGCATTTGATTAAAAAACAAAAGCTCGAAGGATTTGGGTAAAGAAACTAAATGGTAGGTTGTTTAACGTTAAATTATATCTATACATTTGGTGTTCACAAGATTTTGAATGTTTAAAGTCTTTCGCAGATTTGATAACACAACTGTTAACTGTTCTGCTGAGCTTTTGTACGCTGAACGATTCTTTGTGTGGCGACAATCGAACGATTGTGAGTTCGGTGTCACGTAACAATGAAAAGCTGGCTGCTGACTTTCTCAACAGGGCTGCGTTATGTCGGATACTATTTGGCAATATTGGTAAGCAACTGTCGCGATTGGTGTTTTAGGCGAAGATCGACACCTAAAGTTGACAAATTTTAAACAAAAACAAAATGAAAAGGAAATCTTTTATCTACCTAAAGAAGGTATTGTTCCACCAAAATGACACTTTTTGATAATCTGAAAGTTTAACCTTGCGTTGAGCGATTTATCCTTTTCCTAATAAACTTCTTTGTATTTCTCAAATAATAAAAAGATAAATACTGTGATTTTCTTAGTTTACAAAGGCACTTGTATCAAATGCTATCGTTTCTGTTGTAAATTTAGTTCGGATGTTATTTAATCAACAGACAAAACACAAGCGAAAAATATAACTGTTCTTAAAATAATAACATTGCCGAAATAACGTGGGAGTAATGATACGATAAATTTGTCAGCACCATAAAATTCAAACCGAAACGATAAGGTGTACAAAAGCGTCTTTAATCGACTTTTATCGCTTCAACTATCACAGGGACCCTTGGTGGTACGAAGCACCAAAGCAGGGGGTACGACATGCGGTCTGAAATTATGTGCTATTCAGGCATATTTGTGAAGAATGCGTAATTTACGAAAAGAAACAACAAAAAGTCATTAGTAAATTGACTGAATGTTTGTGTGTTGTAAATATTGTTGAACTTACAAGACTGTTTTTTAATGCTTGCATTCAACATGTAAGTTATAACTACACTGGTTTTAATTTCATTTACTTCCGTTGACCATTGTATACAGGGTTTATGAGAAAATTTCATGAAAGCTCAAGGGGTACGAGCGTAAAAAAGGTTAAGAAACACTGAACTATCGTATTAACATGTTTGTAGTGTTACCTGCTGTGGCCGATCGCCTACTTTCTGTACGTTGAACTGGACAAAGTACAACACTTGGCCGCACAAATGCCTATGGACGCGAGAGCCTACATACTGAGCACTTACGCCTCTATGGTCGTTTCTTGGGCAATCTTCTGCATTTCACCTCTGATGTTACTTGACAAACTTGATGTCAAGAAAAGGACTGTGTTTATAGCGGTAAGCGGGGAAAGTGTTATTACCAGTGTTGTAAACAAGTCATTTTAAGACGACTTAATCTCTTTTTAAATAAATACTTCAATCACTGCGTATACAGATCAAGTCATTTGTCCGAAATATTTAAGTCAAGTCAAGGCATTTTGCCCAAAAGTCTTAAAATCAAGTCAAGTCAAGGCTTAAAGTACTAAAACCTAACGGAAGCCGTAATTAAACGTTTATATACAACTTAAAAAATACAACTAGGCATGTCGTATTTTCAGTTGCAACATAAAATGCTTATAGACGAAAATTAGGATTGATCATCCAATTTTACCAATAAAGATCATAACACTTGGGTAAGTCAATTGATTTGTCTCAAAGAATTAAGTAAGTCATATTAAAAGAATTAAGTAAGTCATATTAACTTAAGTGCACGTAAGTCATTACAAGACTGCTGTTAATTATCCCGCAGACTAATTCTCCCACTTAAACTAAACTGTGTAAGTGTTTTATAGACGAAATTTAGGATTAATTATCCAATTTTACCAATAAACACTTGCGTAAGTAAATTGATTTGTCTCAAAGAATTGAGTAAAGTCATATTAAACACAGCGACTTAAATGCACGTAAGTCATTACATCACTGCTGTTAATTATCCCGCCGACTAATTCTTTTCCCACTTACACTACGCTGTGCTTTATTATTTAAGATCACTGTCAGCGCAGGCTTAGTGTTGGCCGCTGTTATAACGCTGACGTCACTACTTTACGCACACGCCTACCAGGCTATGACGTCGCGCCTCGTACTCAGCATTCGGGAAGCGAACTCGAGCACTTCGATAAAAGAGGGCTGGAACATAACACAAACCAAGGTAATGTGCCAACTACAAAGTAAACGTTTTTAATCTCTTCGCCCCTAAGTGAATGACCACGTGACTTCAAGTTGAGGCAAATATTCTTTAGACCAAGGGTGGCCAACCAATCAGGTACCAAGAGCCGCATTTGTTGCTTGGTTAACCGCAAAAAGCCAGACCTTACACACATGGAAAGAAAAAAATAGCCTATCACTCCATTTCTTACTCACTCAAATTTATCAATATTATTTGGGCATATATTTTGCGTATATCTTGTTTCAAAAGTATTACAATTTAAGTCGGATCCGGCAATAATCCATACCGTAACCAAACGAAATCGAAATATTTAAAAAAATCAGAAGTGCAACATAAACGCAAGAGCCGCATGCAACTGGGTGAAGAGCCGCATGCGGCTCGCGAGTAGCGTGTTGGCCACCCCTGCTTTAGACTTTCCCGACGTGATCATGCCAGTCAATTTATTATATATGATTAATTCCAGTTAGGAGATAGAAGTTGCTTTTTTGCGAAATATTTTAATTGCTCAAAAATATTTGCATAGTAACTTGCCTGCTGAGTGAGCTCCTTTCAGAGCTACCCGTATTTTTGCTGTAAAGTCGACAAAATTAAAACACAACGTACAATAGACACATCTGCGCCACAAGCCGCCAAGACTTGTTACAGAATTTTGATGCGCTGATCATTTGAAAGTTGTGGTTTTTTGAACATATAACGTAGGTCAATAAAATTAAATAATTTTTTTATTAGGCTACATATAACCGATTAAAAAGTTTTTTTTCATCCACTTTTTCTCCCCACAATTCCTCCTTGGAGCGAATTTGTCCCAAATTTCAAGATTTCTACCTGTATGGGAGACAAGTGGCTCCTTTGAGAACCACCCGGTTAGACACTTTATATACCGGTACCTGAATATTCAGCTTTGTTAGACTATTCCTGCTGTAACTGTAATCCTCTTCATTTTTGATAAATGCCCCTGCTCGTATTAGATGCAGTGTTGTGGAGTGAACGGGCCAAGTGATTGGATCGCAGCAAACTACACAATAGCACCCTGTGGCGGCTACACCTTTCCTTGTATGCAAGCAGTAACAGTCAGCTACACCATAATGCTCGGCATGGCTGTTCTCGGACTTGTAAGTGGAGAACCATAAGGAGTTAATTTACACTGGCTAAGTCTCTATAACTTGTAAAACACGACTTAGATTTTTTTATGTTTTCACGTGACTTCCTAAATCAGTGGATGTTAACCTTTTTTATCGCCGTTACAAATTTGGCTAAAAAAAAAAAAAAAAAAAAAAAAAAAAAATGATGCTACTTGGAACAAAACGAAAAAATTAATCTTTTAATTAAACCAAGCTTGCCTCCGTTCCTCAAAATAGCCAATGAAAATCCAACATGTGTTTAAACTTCAATCGAACGTCAATGCAATCGTCGCATAATATAAATAGTTGAAGCTCTTTTTAAATAGGGAACATGCGTAAAAAGGTGATCAAAGCAAAATGTGAACATTGTAAGATAAAAGCTAATCATACAGCATGGAGAAAGCCTTAAACTTGTTTTTCAACCAGGGTTCACAAAACTTTCTTCGTGTAGTGACGGATAACTGTAAAGCCTGACGATGGCGGACCGAATAAAAAAAATTGTGTCGACTTTTTGCTTGATTATAACGTTAAAAGAAGTAAATAAAATAAAAATTTTACTCAGCTTCAATCAATTGTCGTTAAGTTAAATCTTTCATCAAAATTTAGTTTAGAATTCCATTCGACAACATTTCAACAGATTTAACTCTGCTGTCGGTTTTGGCTCGCAGTTTGGTGGACCCTGACTTAAACGAATGCGCACAGAAACAGACCACAAAAATGTATATTTTTTTCATCAGAGTCTCAGAAAGTTCTATCTATTCAATTAGTAAGGTTCTAAACCTGAAAAGTTTCTAGTTTATGTTGAAGTAGGCCTGCTGCACAAATGTTTATCAAATATGGCCCCAAGTATCTTCGTATTTGTGGAAATATGTTGGCTAGTTATAAAATGCCCACTGCGGGAATTTTTTGTAACATTTAACCTGTTTTGTTTTCGGTCGGAGCAGTTAGCACAACATGACCATTCACAATTGACAAAATAATCACTGTTTCCAGCCAACTTTTTTTAAAAAAAAAGCTGTCAAATACATTTATCTTATTGAATTCCAGATGGCTGCGGTCTTTATTGCTGCGAAGGGCTACTACAACTTTCAAGTCATTGATTATTTGGAGAAGAAAGTAACCAAGGCCAAGCAGCACATGTTATGACGTCATTATGTCTGTATACGCAGTTATAGAAATGACAACACGAAAGAAATCCATGTGGCGTTTGAGCTCAACCATGAGTTCGCCACTTGCACAACTATTGAGTTATTTTTTACCGCCACTGTGATACTTTTATATTCGTTTGTAAATCTTCTATTACACTTTTTTGATTTTCTGGTGCATTTTCCAGTCTGAATTTATAGCGCTTTTTAGTGACGAAATTTGTATATTTTGGGGGCATCTGTTCAGTACACAGGATAAGACATTATCTTTAATTTGAAATTAGAAATACCCTTGTGGTCTTTTTTAGTACTGTATCGATTAATAGATTAAGCACTTTCACTTTTTTGTTCCGTGCAAAGACAGTGCACTTTTTTATACCAAGACTTAAAAGTGTTTCTTTTAATAAAAATCCTCACTAACGTATTGTGTTTAGGCGCACTACATTTACATATTTTTTATACTTTTTGTTTTCGTTTTATTAATGCATTCCCCTATTCTTAGCCAACGATTATTGTAATATTTGTTTTCGTATTGCGTGAGGTGTTTGCACTTTGCAAAACACTTTAAACAATGTGACTTTAATCAGCATAGAGGGTAACTGTCGGACACCCTTTAAGTTATAAACAAATGTTTGACGTTTTATATCAAGGACCATTAAAAAATTAATCAATTATCAACTGTTTATTGTGTACTATGGACAGCTCCACCTTTTATACCGGAACAAACCATCGTTGGTTTTTAATAATTAATACTATTTGGTGCACTATACTTTCACATACTTTGGCAAACTCGCTTACTCACGGTTTATCTTGACCTACCACATTTTAACCACGCAAAAAGTCCAATGCAAATAGAGTTTACTTTACTAACTTAGTTTGGATAATTATGTACGCATATTCAGCAAAAGTAGCAGCAAAAAATGCAAACAGACTAAGGCAAAATTTATTCGGCAGATCCACACCCCTAAAATTATATATTTTTCTTAATTTTTCAGTGTGAAAAATTGACAACAAAAATGATTAGGTCTCATTCTTTCGCCAAAAATTGTTCGACTAACTTATAGGTCGAATGCCGAAAAATCACTTCAAAATATAATTCTGGTGAAAACATAAGAAAGAAAACGCAAAAGATTGTACTGTTGGATTTCAATGTCCTCGCAGGGGCATTCATTTTATTTGGAAAGAAATGGACAAATTCCATTAAAGGGGGTGGCAGACCTAGTTTAATATCCAATGTACTCGCCTATTCTTGTACTATAATCCTCTTGTGTTTTAGGGCGCTTTCAACTTGGTCAGTTGCATTATTTATCACTTCCCAGGACGCCCTTTACAGAAGAGTGTTTCAATTCAGAAGACATATAATGCTTTGAGGCAGGACCGACATGAAAAATTTAACGAGGCTACATGGCACGCTAGATTTTCCCCGTGATAATAAGCTCAGGTCACTTGGCTAGTTCACGCGGCTCAGAGTCTATCTTTGTCGCCGTTTGTGGCGGAAAAAAGACCATGTTCCAAGCTGTTTTAAATGATTACAGTGGAATTATTTCTGTTAAAGAACACTAGTTAATAAAAAATACTTGCATATATGCCAACCAGTGAATGGCCGGATAATTTACAAAACGTCCACTTTTTTTTAGTTTACATGTTTGAATTAATTTAAGTAATAAACCTTTATTATTTTTCAAATGGCTACACTCCTTGGTACTCCAACAAACCAAGTTTAACACGCTTTATTATGTAATATTACGTAACTTAAAGGCATGAATTTTTAGACGCCATAAAACTAGTTAACCTAATAAAATAATTTGAAATTAAATGGCGTTTTTTCTAAAATAATTGAAAAATGCATTCAATTTATTAAATTATACACTAACGTTTCAATCAGGTCTTTCACTAAAGGTAGTTCACGTAAAATAACGCCTGGGTTATAGATCTAGAATTTAAACTACCTATATAGTTATGCTCTTTGTAGAATGACACACAATCCTGCAACTTGTAAAAAAAGGCACGGACTACAGCAGTATGCAAATTCACTTTGCAACATTGGAACGAAACTTTAGTAAAACGAAAACTTAAAACTGGTATGGGCAACAAACGAACATGAACGACAACAACAGCGGGTTTAGGTCGACAAGCAGTGGATTAAATCTTTTTAAGGGCAGCAGGTGAACCATAGAAATCCGATAGATATACTGAGAAATATTAACTTTACTTTGGGATGTGCGTTACAGTAAACGACCAGCAACCGTACATTTTAAAAATTGCAAAAAAGCAGTAATTTTAGTTTCAAGCGAGCACTTCTGTTGCCAAAAAACTTATTTGAAACTAGTTTTATGTTAAGAGCAGCTTCGAAAATCGATGTTTTCCTGAAATAAGCGAATGATACAAATTTGGTCCATCCAGCAGTGAAAAGTTAAGCAAGGTACGCAGATGGCAGTGCGATTAAATTGCGGTAAGAAATTGGCGACGATGATAAATTTCAACTGTGTCATACTAAAACGCGTATAGCGACAAAACGGCGTAATTTGGGAATTTTTGACAAGCAAAAGCAGATAGAATAAGTTTACGGAGTAATCCTGTAAGTGTAAGGCCTTTAACAATTGGCACAAAAAGGGAGTAAAAAAAAGCAGGTCTGTTTTAACGTGGCCGTGGAATTTAAAATCCATTTTCAGAACTAGTTCTGACAAAGGAATACCTCTGTGAAATAAATATGGCACAAAATATGGAATAACAGCTTTCGAAATTAAGTTGTGTATAGGCTTTAAGGATCACTTAGCAGTTTACAACCTGAATCAGGCTCAAAAAGATTCAATCCAAGATCGAAATATTAACATCCCGTAATCCGCGCTAAGGCTTTATACAGCTCAGGACTTCTAAAGTCAAAATTAGCAGCGATTAACGTAAAGAAACTCCACACAATTGTGTCAGTCCAGCCGTAGGAATCCGACCATGTAGTCGTCCACCACCCTGTGTGCTACCGGCATTGTGAGGGTGCTGGACACAAGAACGAGCAACATTTGAACGCAAACCTGTCTTGGATAACTCAGCGTCATAGCACGGTCTTCGTTCGCCCATTTCCCTGCCAACCTGAAGCAAAAATTTTTAATTGATTTACAAGTTAGTAGATGTAATTAATGCTGAATGAATATCAACTTATTGGTTTCAAAGTAACAGTTATTTGTATCGTAATACAATTTCAAGTATCCGACAATTCCGGCATGCCTAGTTGTTACACTTCTTTGCCTTTAATACAAAGTGATAGCTCGTTAAGGTTCATTTTCAAGGCTACTTACTGAATATATTCATAAATATGACGACATTGCAACGAAGCAAAGTGTACTTAAAATAAGTTTTACCGGTACTTATTTATTTTAACCGACGTTTCGCTTTTTTATACAGGTGCGTCGCACTTTTCGCTTTTTGTTTTGTTCGTTATAGTTGTCGCATTTTTGTCTCGTTTTTTTGTGTCATTTTACTTTCCGTGGTGATAAGCGTGTTAATGTTGCATTTTTTTGTACGAAAGTACAACCGTTAGTTGTAGAGCAAACACATAAACTATAAGGAAAGTCGGACACATTATATTCCGGTACAGATACCCGATAGTTTGGACAAAAAGTATCGCAATTCGAACAAATTACGTCATTACTAATAAAAAACAAGCAAGAAAGGTGAAATCGCCCAAACGGTGTTTTTTCCCCCAGCTATTGACCAACAAAAACCCAGCTGTTTAACCAACTATTTTTCGAGTAGAATCTTTCCAGTAGAATGACTGCTTTGCATCGCAAACCGTTGCGTAAACTTCCGTATGAATTTTGTATCGGATCGGCAACGATACCACCCTATTAATTATATCGGACGAGTACCGATACAAAAAATAAAAATTAATCCAAGTGTCAGACGATTACAAGTCTTTATGGGATACATAAGCCTAGTGGTTTCAAAACTCGGCATCGGGTACTTGGCATCGGGTATCGGCTCCGATCCGATATTATCGGGCGAGAACCGATACTACCACTTGGCATCGGGTATCGGCTCCGATCCGATATTATCGGGCGAGTACCGATACTACCACTTGACATCGGGTATCGGCCCCGATAATATCCGACATCCTAACAGCAACCACTCACTCTTTAAATGCGGCAACGTGTGTGCTTGCATACATGACCTTCACAATGCGTTCACAACCTGTTGGATCAGCGCTGCGTATCTCGTTGCACGTGCGTCTGAAATGAAATAGAAGTTAGGTGTTTAACGATGTTAAACGAGATGGTAAAAGTAAACTAAAAACAGAAAACTCATATTTTTTTATTGAAAGCAATAGAAACACGACCTAAATAGAACCTTAAACTATAGAGAGGGTGTATGGGACGAGCCGTTCTGGCATCAAGGTTTAGGCGTCGCTGTTGGAAACAAAGCTGAGGAGCCAAAGTAAAGAGCATTGGCCTGGGCTCCATCTCTGGGGCCATTAACGGTTAGACCAACGATTTCGGCTTAGGATCCGTCAAACATATGCAATGGCTCCGGCCCCAGTTCCAGCTCCATAGCGGTATTTTTTATGTTTGTTTTTTAGCACAAATTGCCACACCAAATTGTTTAGTACTATTAGAGAGATCTTAAATTTTTTCGAACTTAAGCAGATAAAAATTTCAAAGCTTCAGTCTTTAAAATCTAAAAATAGCTCCAGTCTAGTTCTGACAAAATACTGGGTTCCAGAGCTCCGGCCCCCTAGCCCTGGTTGGAACGAGACTGGTCGCCCTTGTTTGGGTTGTTATGGATTTAAATTAATGAGAGCTTTAGAAAATATTAAGTTAGATAAAAGTTTGTTAAATCTTGTTAAACCCG
The DNA here is from genome assembly GCF_963924565.1 of Ascidiella aspersa. Classification (NCBI taxonomy): domain Eukaryota; kingdom Metazoa; phylum Chordata; class Ascidiacea; order Phlebobranchia; family Ascidiidae; genus Ascidiella; species Ascidiella aspersa. The sequence continues at coordinate 4,759,629 of NC_139453.1, read as the reverse complement.
TTTAGGCCTTATTTCGACGAGTTTCGGTTTTATTCCGATTGAGATCTTTGTCATACTATTCGGTATTTGAACGCTGGAATACTACCACATTTTTGTCCGAGGTTTGTATTGCTAAAATTATGTGGGTTAGAGTACGAGTCTGGGTTTGGGTATAGATTAAGTAGTATTATTATATTCGTCTTCCTTGCAATTTTAATATTGACAACTCGTTTCGTTCCTGTTAAAAGTAGGATTCCAGACCAGCGACAGTACTTGTACCATTTTGGACCTCGGTGTTCTTTGAAATTCAGTCGTGTTGCTGGATAAAACTAACGCGCGTGGATTCACGCGTATGCATTCGTGCGTGTGTGACTGTGTGTGTATGTGCGACCTTGTGCGTGCTTTTACGTTCACTAATAACAGTCTCACCCGATAGAGATGAGATGCGTCGAGAATGAGAAGAGCTTCTCAATTACTTCCGCCACCTTGTTACCATGGAAACGAGGCGGACCGTCGCGACGAATCTTGTCGGTCTCGCTTCGGGGGGTTTCCCCCCTCCTCAGGCCGCCACTGGGGGTCGCTGTGTCATCGCAGTGAAGTGATTTAGGCGCGACACTATTGCTGTCGCCTGTCGCGCAGTGGTGCGTCGTGTCGCTTACGGCTGCGAGACAAGAAATTGAAACAGTTGAGAAAAATAAAAATGATTTGTAATTAATGTAATTTTTTGCAATATCCAACTCAAAACAATCTTTTTCGTAAATTAAGAATTTAAAATTTACAGCGGCAGAGCGATTTTGTTGCTGTCGCCTGTCGCGCAACGGTGCGTCGTGTCGCTTACGGTTGCGACATAAAAATAAAAAAAAACAGAGAAAATGATTTTGTGGTGCAAACATATTCTTTGAACTTACTTTATTAAAATAAAGGCTTTTCCTGACATTTTAAACTTGTTGTAATTTCCCGATCAAAATAATGTTCCTTCGTAAACTCAAAATTTTAAACTCACAGCAGTAAAAATAAACAATTTACCAAATATTTCAACCAAGTGTAAATTTCTTTACATTTACACTTAAACTTTATCAAGAAAAAAACAGCATTTACGTAATTTAAACTTACACCTGTGCTATCGATTTGCTAAAAAAACACAAGAATATGTTGTAATTTACCGGATTTCGGAAGTTGAGTTGTGAAGTCGCGACCTTGCTCGTTGAATTCGACCGGCGTCGCTCCATTGTTGACGAACAATCGAGTGTTTGTGTTTAGAACACGAATCTGAAAAAGGCAAAAATGGAAACATTTTACGATTGTTTATATATTTTTTTTTTACACCATCCGTGACAAATGAGATTGTCTTAAGTCCAGGGGCTCTTAAACTTTTTTATTTTTTTATTTTTAGTTCCCGTGAACCAGGGTCGGCATAAAATCATTGAGATGACGCCATAATCAAGTAGAGTAGTAGACTAACCTGCTGTTTTTAGTCAACCAAATGTGAAACTACCAATAGGTAAGGTATTCCATCCTGGTCATGAACGCCGAGCATGTGTCGAACAATATTGCAAGCAAGGCAGGCTAGAAAAACAACTTGCCTTCAAGTGAGGTTCGAACTCACGACCTCGGACCGTCGCTCTACCAAATAAGCTACACAGGCATAGAGGGGAGCAAGTAGAGAAATAACCATAGCACAGTGACCTGCTGCATCCTGCTCGTAAAACTAGCCTGTGGTGAGGTTCGAACTTACGACCTCGGTCATACCGGGATAGTCGCTCTACCAACTGAGCTGCATAGGCTCAGTGGGGAGCGAGTCGGAGTTGAGAAGCAACCATTACGTCAATGCTTGCTACATTCTGTTAATACAAGCAACTTCATATTGATATAAGGGGATCCACAGTACCATATCATTATTTAATGAAAGACACACACACATGTCACATATGTATTCAATAACTATGATCTAGATCTAGCACAGGGGTTCTTAACCGCGTGTACCACTTGGTGGTACGAAGCACCAAACATGCAGTCTGAAATTATGCGCTATTCAGGCATATTTGTTAAGAATGCATAATTTACGAAAAGCTATTACGAAAAGCTATTACAAAAAGCCATTAGTAAATTGACTGAATGTTTGTGAGTTGTAAATATTGTTGAACTTACAAGACTGTTTTTAATGCATGCATTCAACACTTATGTGATAAATACATGGGTATAAATACGAGTTTAAATCTTATTAGTACAATTTTATTGACGTCAGCCATTGTAGACAGGGGATACGAGAAGATTTCATGAAAGCCCAAAGGGTACGAGCGCTAAAACGGTTAAGAAACACTGATCTAGCCCTTCTGGACCTGCTGTTTTTTTAGGTCAAATGCACATATGTGTTCAATAACTTTGATGAAGCCCTATTGAACTTCTTTTTTAGGCCAAATATAGTACTCACCAGTAGGTAAGGTTTTCCCTCCTGGTCTTGAATGACGAGCATGTGACAGGCGTGTGTGTGAACTGAAGTGGCGAGGCGCTGGGCGAGCAGTCGCTCCAGGAAGAACTCGCTGAAAAAGACAGGCCTGAAAAATAACATCGCCCCACTCAATCTGACGAATTGTTAACAGTTTGTGAGATGGTATGGGAACTAGGGCAAACTTGGACAACTAGATAATTCTAGTTTTCTAATTCAATGAATTAGAGCAAAATGCGGCTAATTCTAATTCTAATTCTAATTCTAATCTAATTTGTGAATTGCATGTGTTCTCTAATTCTAATTCTAACTTAAGTTTAAAAAGCTTAAATAAATCTAGTTGTCAAAGTCTGAACTAGGGATGTTGGGGTAATTTCGGGTCGGAGCCGATAATGGAATGTTTTTTTTTTCTGTTTCGGATACAATATTACTAGTGGTAAACCTAATAATGTAATGTAGAGTAATTAATGTAGAGAATAATCTATCTGGTTTTGAATGAATTTCACGTCTAGGTAATTTACTGAAGCTGGGCATTTTGAGAAGCCAATCATCGGTTGATGGTAGGTAAACAACAAACAACTGGCAACCGATAATGCCTACCTAATTCGCAATTCAGTTAATCACATATTATTTTTTACTAAATGTTAGCTGTCACCGTTTGATTGTTTTATTCCAGTGTTGCTAAACCCATGGGTCGCAACCTAAAGTTGTGTAGCTGTTTGATTTGGTTGTTTGGCCGACTGCAGTAGTTTTATATAGTTAGATTTCTTTTGATTGGTTGTAACCAATATTTATCCAATACTTGATTGCAGAAGCGATACGAACACACATCTTATATTGAATAAATTCTAACTGAACAATGATAATCTATCATGTTTGATTACCCAGAAAATTTGTTTTTGTATGGTAAAATGTTGATTTTCGTGGTGTTAAAAAATCAACAGTAGAGTGAAACGAAAGGCTTACTAACCTGACAACAGTCTCCGCCATATGTTTCCTCAGCGAGAGGATCTCAATGTTGTTTTTGCTGAACTTGAAAGCGTTGATGCTCGAATCTTCGTCGAACAAGATCTCACCCATGTCGGCACGGCAACGGGCACACCGAACATTCTCCTTTCTCGCCGCCTCCTGGAACATAAACATGTAAAACACTAAGAGGTGTATTTTATATTTAACGAAAATAAGCTGCAACACTTTAGGAAGTAAGGAATCTCCCGCAGGCAAAAAAAATGTAAAATAAAGTTTAAGAAAATGATTTTTTATGAAATTTTAAGAAATTGATTTTTTAAAAAATTTTAACATTTTATGTTTTATCTGTTTTTATAAACAGTCTTAAGAATATTAATGAAAATAAGTAGCATTTAATTGAATATTCTTTAGCAGCTTTCTGTCAAGACAAATAAGCAGAGCATTGAAGTTAGATCCAGAAGAAATGTGAAAGCCCATAGGAGTGCTTCTATATAGGCTTTCATATTCATTCTCGTTTAACTACAACCTCCAGCCATTTTTCTTGACCAGATGGATTTTACATTTAATGAAATAAGCAACATATCATTAAATATCCCTTAGTTAGTAGCTTTCTTTAAATTTTGCACACTTTGGATTTTACAGCGGAGGTTATGTTTATTGGCATGAAACCTAGAGCTATTTTTATTAGAAACATCTCTAAATGCTTTGTTTCTATTTACAAAATAAAGAATTAAAGATCATTATCATGCAAAATTATTACTACTTTTTAATTAGAAAAAAATGCTACAGCCAATATTAATGAATCCCAATTAAGGTCAGCAATCAGCATAAAAAAAAAAAAAACATTTTTTTGGCAAGACACAGGAATCCATAGCTTTGAGTCATATACAAAAAGTCTTACAAAATCTTGTTTGTCTTTGCTTCTTTTCGACTTGATGAGCAACACGTTTCTACGATTGATCGCAGTGGCGTGAACATAGATGTGGAAATCGCTCACTAAACAATCGCCCTCTCGTGGTCGCAGAATTTTTTGGTGGATAAGGCCTTAAATTAAAAACAACCTATTATTGACAAAATACTGCGAAACACGTGGTAACCAGGGCTGGGAAGCCACAGTAAAACACATATCCAATGGTTCCAGCTCCCCCACACTGGGCTTTTTAAGTTGCCTCAGCACAAGCTATTATAGGTTACATTTGCCACACCAAACTTTTTAGTAGATTTTATTTGATCAATTTAATATTCTTTCGAGCTATAGCAGATAAAAATTTATAGCTTCTGCTCTTAAATTTTGTAAATGGTCCCACAAAATAATAAAATAGCTCTGGCGCCAGCATAAATTCTTGGCACTAGAGCTTTAAGCTCCAGCTCTGGCTCCCCAGCCCTGATAGTAACTAGATATAAGCTGGAAGTTTGGAAGTTTTAACTAATCTAATTAAGCAAAAGCTTTCTAATTTTTCTTATGATGAAAAAGTCTTTTCAAATAATTAATTTAAATAAATATATTTTCACTTAATAGACATAAAAACATATTTGTAGTAGTTAAATATATAAATAAAATATATTATTGAATATATAAATACTATTTTTTTTTCAATTAAACATCTTTTTATTAAGTCTTGAAGAATTATTTGTCAGTCTTAAATACTAGATGAGGCAAGTTAATAATTTGCAAAACCTATATATACACACATAGGCGCCGAACGTGGGTGTGCAGAGCGTTTTTAGACGCCCTGGATTTCTGGCAGGGCGTCAAAACGCCGTGGAATTTGACCAAGTCGTACTTCTAAATAGAGTTAAACTGCTTTTTCTTCTTTCAATTTGACCCATTTTAAATTGACAGTTAACATTTAATATGGGCCCGCCGAGACATTTTAGGCTTAGCATTGACACGAGTCTAAAGAAAGGTTGCCAAACTCCATTTTACACACTGCATCGTGTGACGTAACAATTCCTAAGTCTTAAACACGCTGTGACGCTCATTCGCTCAATGTCAAAGCATAAGATCGCAACAAACATAAAACAAATTTGTCGTTCAGTACTTTAAAGATACCGCTGCGATGAAGCCTATGTAAAAAAACGTGCGGGCAATTAAAAAAAATACGGGTAGACCACAAAAATTCCGCGATCGCTTCGCTCGCCAGATTTTTATGTATGTTACCACTTTGTTGGCAAGTATAACTTAAACGTTTGGCCATTCAGTAGTGCAAATAAATAATCGCGGACGTATTATATTGCTCACTGACAGAGATTAGCGTTTAAATCATTTCTTTGTTGTGAAATGAGTAGATCACCAGTTCACCACTACATGTTGCCCTTCATCATTTTAGAGTGCGCATTTGCTATTCGTTACGACGAGAGACACAACGCATTGTTTCAATAATAAAACAGAGAAGCTCTAAATTGGTTTCCCAAATAGTGTTACGTTTTGGTAGTGATTCCTGACAAGTGGGCATTTTGTACTGATTTTAAAAAAACGCACTGGATTTTTTAAAGTTCGGCGCCTATGTATACACATACATATTATAACCGAATTTAAAAACTGCCTACCAAAAAAAAATGCACTAGCCCGTAAAAAATAACACTCGCAAAAATGTTCAATATGCTAACTGTGAATTTCTGATAAAATTTATATATACCAGAGAAATCAAAAAAATATAATCTGTTTAGTTACCCATCATGCTTGTCTTTGAGACTTCAGTTTGTGAAGAGGCGTGAGTGCAGCAAGTCCAGCTGGTGAACAGATCTCTCCAAGACTGAGATGGCAGCGGTAACACTCTGTTGAACTTTCTGTATAGAAATATTTAGAACAAAATAACAAAAAACACATTTTAAAGTATCTTGCGTAAAAAGCAATATTAGAATAAATTGTTTTAAAATTATTTTGCGAAGATTTCACAAAATAGGTATATATATATAACAGGTTTTGAGTAACACATCCGGAACGCTATATATGGTTGAAGTGGCAGCAAAAACAATGCAATATATTTATAAATCAAACATTTTACATTTTAAAATTAGCATGGCAGCTGCATCAAACATAAAACGGAAAAGTTGGCATTAAAATAATTTTATATGATTTTTAGCACAAATAAAAAAGGGCCAGAAAGGATTATACAAAAGTCAAACAACAAAATAAAACAATTTTATTTGCTATAATTTGTATAAGAATATCATCACTCAAACACCTAAGACAGATTTAAAAGTTACGTAATATCTTTTAGATAAGAGGGATGTATGTAATATGTTAAAAACTTTGAATTTATGCCACAAAGTTTTAATTTATGCCATAGCTATTAGCTTAAGTTAATAACTTCAAAACAAGGTAAAAAATGACCTAAAATCGGTTTACTAAGAGGTAAATTTAGCAAGGTAAGAAAAAGGGTGCTTACACATTGTTTCTGAATAAGGTGAGGCCACAAGTCTTGCATCCACACTGACAAGCACCACGCTCCATTCTGCTCAATTCACTTCCAACACGCTTCACAGAAGTGCTCAGCAAACCTGTCTGTGGCTCCGGGTTGCTTTCTCGCATTTGCAGACGGATGCCAACACCTTTCAATATCAAAGAATACTAAAATTTAGATGATAAAAACTATAATGCCTACTTCCTAATTTTTTGGGGGGACATTGCAAGAATTACTTTAAGATTTATGCTTCATTCTTTATTTGCTACCTTTAATAAATACCCACAAGTTTTAGAAAAGTATATCCTATTCATGGCAGATTTCTATTCCTTCGATAAACATTAAAATCAGTTTGCAATGGAACGAAAACATTCGGATGTAAATTTGTTATATATACTACTTTTTTGTCAATTATGGTATAAATAAAAGTAAATAAAGGCAATTAAACATTTACTGCTCAGTATATTATTCCATAAGAATAAGTTCGTTCTCTAGTTTTAATTACTACCTTCTCTTACCTTGTCCACCCTCAAAAGCTATGGATAATTAAAACAGAACTTATTGAAGCAAACCACTGCAGCAATGTAAGTGGTAAAGTGTGAATAAAATTGTAAACACTGCTTTATAGATGTGACGAGCATATCATTGTAAAAAGAAAGTGGTTTCTCATGTTTTGACGAGTGGTTTCTCTGGTTTATCCCCTAAATAAGGCATGATTGTTTAAACAATAGCAAGTTATTCGCGAAATTCTGAAACAAAATACATAAAATGTACTATAACACACGTTGTATATAGATAAATACCTTCATTAAGGTGACTGTTCACAGCAGTACAAGTGGAAGGCTCAGCTTCCATTACAAGAGGATATTTGTCTTCAGTTCCATCTGACTTCTTAACAATCACTTCCTTTGGGTGAACTTCCAGTGATTTTGGATGATCATCACCTCTGTAAAACAAGCGTTTCAACAATAGAAAAAATATATTTTTCAGTTGTACACCTGAGATATTGTCACCGCAGATCTCAACATTGTCTCAGATTTACGTCTATTAAAATTGGGGTGACCAGTTGCACTGAAGGTCCAAATTGAACCCCATAGTGTAACGAATGAGAAAATCGGGTACCAAATTTAATTTTTTGGGTGCAATATTTTGTTACAGGTTTAAACCCGATTGCGTTCTAGTGCTTGCCCAAAAGTATGCCAGTGACCTCATATAGGGTAAAACATATCGCCGGCCTTGCACATTTAAAATAAAAATAGGGAATACATATCGCAAAATTTGGCGCTGGTCTAGAAACCTACCACTAACATTATTTAGGTTAGGAAGCGAGTTAGCGTTTGGATTAGGGTTGGTCAAGTGTTATTATTAAATAAAGAATATAATAATACTTGATCTACCCACGCTCAAACGCTAAATCACACGCTAATTTTTTGCAAATGATAATCGCACCCTCAAATTTGGTGCAATGATTTCATAACTGTGGTAGAATTCTAGACCAGCGCCCAAAATTTTGGCATAAAATTTGGCAAAAATAAATTTTTGGTAGTGACAAATTTTAGAAAGCAGTCGGTGTTTTAAATGTTTTATCTTGTATCCATGGGTTTTAATTGTACTAATAATCACAAAAATATTAACAAGTAAACATAACAAGCCTGAGATAAAATCAATTTTATCGAAAACTTTTTGCCAGACAAGAGTGTAGAACAGCAAAACACCATTTAAGTCTAAAAAAATATTGATTTTAATGGACAAAATTTGCTAGATCTACTTAAAAGACATGAATCAAATGCAACAATATTGTGCAATTCATATCCGTTATAATTGTGTGTCATGACACACGTAATTTCAGATCCATTTCGTGATTTTTGGACGCTGGTTTAAAATCCTAGCACAGCGTTGAAACAATTATTAAATGAACGCAAAATCTGGGGTTAGGGCGCTGGTTTGCGTTTGGGTGTGGGTGGGTAAATACTTGACCTACCCAAACTCAAACGCTAACCTACGCCCTCACCCCAGATTGTACGTCGTGGTTGGATTCTAGACCAGTGCCAGTGATTTTTGTTACGATATGACCAAAGTACCTTAGCACGATATCTAGCGATCGTATGCGGTCGTACACTTCCATGAAATACGAGCTGCCCTCGTGTTGGTCTTCGTCCATGCTGCTTTTCATTTGTAGCCTTATTTATATCCGTATTTTATCACATTAAACCACATAATTCGCACGTTTTACCGTTAAAATACTTTTCTTCACTTCACACAATTTCCCTCGCTTTCCAATAAAAAGGTTATTTTTACGACACGCTTGAAGGGTTGCAAAACTTTTGCGGAGAATATTTTTCTAAGGTTTTCTAAACTTTGTGTACAAGAGAAAACATGTTCAGATAAGGATAAAAGTAACTTTACCAAAACAAAGTACATTGCCATTTGAAAGAAAAATTTTAGGAGAAAAAAATATAGATGGTTTCAAATCGGCTTTTAGGCCCAGCAGAGAATAAAAAAATTTTAGCGGTAAAATATTAAACCTATGTTATTAAAATGATGTTCACTTGCAAAGCAAACGATAAAAGCATGCGCGCGACAGCTGCTTTTGGCAGTCATAAGGTATATTGTCCCTTAAGAATATGCCACGCTTTGGCAAATCAAGCACAAAAGCTAGTGACAAAGATAGTCCACAATAGAGTGGACCGTTGTTGTGATCTCTTTCTTAGGAGAGCACTTGCCTAAAACACGTGGCTTTGTTCTCAACTCAGTGAAAATCGTCCAAAGCGACCGAAGTTAAGCGAACGCTTAAAAACAGGAAAGTGCAGGGTTCATTTAGGAAGTACTTTGCTAGTGGTTGGCAATGGGCAGCAAATGTTAGCAGTCTAGTTTAAACTAAATTTGATTCTGTTAAGGTGGTATGTTGATGTAAAGTTTGTTTTAACTGAGAACAGTTTCTGTAAATAACGCAGACAATAGCAAAATGTTCTGCAGCGAAGCACTGCAACATTTGAGTGCAAACCAGAACACTTTGGCTGTACGGTAGCCAATAGTAATTTACGATTACATTTGGGCTAAGTTGCAAAAAATTGTGTTTTATCAAAGTTGTTCCCTTGACTCTACAATGTGTACATTTTGCAAGGTAGCTTTCGGCACTTTGCGGTGTCAGTTTTGAGCGTTGTAACGTGTCAGGCATTTCCTTTGCAAATAAACGTCAATGTCAAATAGACGTTAAATATTGTTTAGGGCAGGGCCAAAGCGCGTTTCATTAAATAGTTTTATGGCTCTTACATTCACTAGGTTGTATTTGAGATTTTTAGGATGTCCAGTGTAAACTGTGTGTGCCTATTTTTTGCCTATTTTAAGTAGTTAAAGGCAACACACAATTTACTCAAACGTTCAATCTCTAAGGGTTTGGAGAAATCTTCTCAGTACAAACACGTTGTAAACAGCAAAATATTTTATCGTTCTACCCTTAAATGTAGTCTAGTCATGCTTTATTTCTGTTCGATATAGGCGCACAAGACTTATTGTATGGCGCCTCCTCTTTTCCGATGCCCCTTTTGACAAAGTTACGGGATTCACTACTGATATTCCTAAGGAATAAAAAAATTCCCTAAATGTGTGAAACAAAAATCGCATAACCGTCGCCTACGAAGTTGCTGTGTCTATTGTGTTTAATCTAGCTGAGCAATGGTACTTAATATGTGTGTGTGTGTGTGTGTGTTAAGAAGAAAAATGTATTTGCGGTTAACCTAGTAAGAAATGTGGCTATTGTTCTCTGACTGGTTGGCCAACCATGCTGTAGGGCAGTGGTTCTCAACCGGGGTCCCGCGACGCCCTAGTGTGCCATTTCTTATGCTCAAGGGTGCCGATAGGCATTTCCCAACATGGTTTAAGATGATTGTGTTGTTTTAGTTCCATTTATAGTGACATTTCTGTAAAATAATTAAGGAAATTCCAGTCGGGTGCCGAAAATCTATTTATTATTTTTGAGGGGTGCCATGAGCTATACAAGGTTGAAAATCACTGCTGTAGGGAAACGGTTGGTAATTTAGACCAGATGCGACTGGCAGCGCTATGAGCAGTTTACGAAAGGCTAACCTACATTTTGATGGTAACCGGACACCGCACATAAACTGCGCAAATCAATATCGAAATTATATGCCTGCTGTCATGGTTCAGCACATGGTAGTGAAACTATCTTAAGTTGCTATTGGTAAGGTCAACGAACTTATTTGAAGTAGCACTTTTTTAGGAACACTACTATTTGCAAGTTAGAAAACCTAGTTTGATTTGAATGCAGCAGTTCCAAAGTGCGACAGCCACATTTCCAGGAAAGCGCAATCGCAATGATTAATTTGTCAGATCCGACATATTTTCGGGCACTAAACTTCAAAAACAGTCGGCTGTGTTTCACATGTTTTTATGCCCTTGCAAGGCACACATCAATGTGGGTTTTCGTAACTGTGTCAAAGCTTGTTGACCAGTGGCGGGTTGTACGGCTTGAAATGCTATCCTACCATAGTGTAGTCAACAACAGGCGAATAGGTGTGTAGTGGGGGTTGGCTGAATGGCTAAGGACTCGCTGTGTACGCTTTTGCTGGTAACGCGATACTCGCTTTCGATTTTAAAGGGTAGAAGTGGAGCCTGGGCGTCGCTGGAGAATCGACTGCTGCAAAGATCTCTCTGCGCAGCTGCTGCTGCTAGCTCAATCGTAAACAACACTCGGCAAAGGCAGAGTGGAAAAGTACGTGGGACTGTTTAAGAAGAGCTGGGCTTGATATATTTTATGGGCTGCACGAAAACTGTTACTAAACTTAAGCTAGTTTGATTATAAATAACAAAGTCAAAAAGGTCGAGTAGATCGACATCATCTTGATTAAGACGTTTTAAAACGAATTGTATCACATTAACTGACGATGATATATATCGAAACGTCTTAATCAATATGATGTCGATCTACTCGACCTTTTTGGCTTCGCAGTTTATTTTATCAAGCTACATAACAGATCCGTGCATAGTATATCTAACTAAAGATAGTGTTATACGAAAGGTTTAGCATTTGTCAGTACATTATGATGTTTAGCCTATTTTCTCCCAATTGTAAACAAAACAAAAATCAAAACAGACCAATACAAATATGCTGTTGCTGCCAGGCATTGTTTCAATTGTAAAATTGTTTTTTGTTTCAATTGTACAATTGTTTGGCAATTTACAATAATTACAAGAGAATTGTTAGATATCTGAGCGCGGTATGGGCAAAACTATAAGGTAAAAATTTATAGCACACGAGTTAGCTAAATAAGGAATTAGCAGAGATGCCGTTCAAGTTAGACTGTCTTGATTTATTCTTAATTAAACTTGTTAAATTACCAGAGAAACTTTTCTTTCGAAACCCTTGGGTAAGCATACTTGAAAATTCACCAAGTGTTGATGGATAGTCAGAATGTCAGCAAAATCCAAAAGGGGTATCAGAGCTTGTCAAGATTTGTCTATAATAATTATAGAGCCTAAAATGCTGGGTGCCGCGCAAAACTGAAAGGCAAGACTGTAACACCTAGGGCAGGTAAATACAGAAAGTTCATTTGCAGGAAAGTTTATTTTTTGGTTCATGTTGGTCTGTCTTGATTTATTGGTAATTAAAGTTGTTAAATTACCAGAAACTAATTTGAAAGACCAGTGCAAAATATATCAGACGCTAAAACAGTGTGGTTAAGTTTTCACAACACCGAATATGATAGAATTAGAAAGTGCAGCAACCGTTGATTAATATTTTTATGTTCCGTGAACAAATGATTTGCACAGTAAACATTTAAATTGTATATTCTGGCATCAAGATAGCACCTTCTCTAAAACTTCCCCAATCTGCGTTATATAGGTGAAATGTTGAAATATGCATGAGCCAGGTGGCGTAATGCGAAAATAACAAAAGGACAAACTTGTTAAAAACGGGCTAAATATAAGAAAAAATGTCAAATTTTTCTTTAACGCTAAAATCCTGCTTAGGGCTTTCGACTACTGTCAGAACAAACTGCTTATAGCTTATCCTTAATATCAATTACTGTACCCAGACTGGAAACTGTGGATATTGCGTAAGGGGCGTTTTTTCGCACAAACCTTGTATTGACTGCTATTGAACACCTCATTTCAAAAAATAGTGATGAAATAGTAATTTTCACGTAAATAATCAATATTTTTCCCTAAGAGTGTGTGTAGGCCTAATGCTGGTTTAACTTAACGCCGAAGATCCAAACACAAATTTGCGGGTATTTTAACAGTGAACTTTCGAGCTGCGTGCTTTCTTTGGTACGAATCACGAAATTAGAAAGTCAAGAAGTTGTTTGGTTTGTTTTAGTCAAGTGAATAATGAAGTTGCTTGGTTTTTGTTTGGTTTACCTTATTTTTTAATTGCCAATGTATTCAAAATGCTGATCGGGTAACCCATGAAAACGTTTGACAACAAAACGACATACAGGTCTAAAGAGATGGACTTTAAAGTTTTCAGAATCGATTCATTCGGACTAAGAGACTGATGATGCCTCATTTTGTCGCCAAATATTATTTTCTTTGAATAAGACAAATAAAATAATACCTGTAAGGGGGAAAGACATTTCTTGTTTGTCATAGGGAAGTTGCCATTAGCTTGGTGAATAAAGTTGTACGAATGTCTCTAGAGGCCCAAAGGCATACGAGTAAACTTGTAAAACCAGCAAAGCAAAGGCAGGATGTAGGCCTAGCTGTCATATTATCTCTCAGCTACATAAATCTAACACTAGCAATCTAGGCTTGCGCAAAAAGAAAACCCTGTTCTTCTAACTTATTGTATTTGCTTTTTCATTTAATATATTAAGGGAATAGCCAAAATAATGTCATAGGAAATCGAGAGTTTCTGTTGATAAGGCCTTTTGGGCCTTTTTTCGTTGCACTTTAGTGTTACTTTATTTAAACAAGGTTCGGGAAATTTGTACTTTGTATTCAGAGGTCATGACTCATTAATGAACCAAACTTAAACCGACAACTTAGCATAGTAATTGGTCAAATGTCGGAGTTGGATCAACGTGTAATTTTTGCTACATTCAAAACGTAAATAGCATTTCTAGGAGATCTTTGAAATCATTTAGTAATAAAATACGTAATAAAATACGTCCGTATTAATTATTATGCTCAGCACACAAAATCCTGATACCTTATGCGGCAATTAAGTTTTTTTCAACCATCATTTTACACAACTTACTAAGCCTATTGAATGGTACAATAGTTCCTTTAAATCCAATTCTTGCTTTTAAGAGACTCAGTAAGTTGCAGTGGGGCCAAATACCAGAGCTAACATTCCACAGAAATCGGCTCGGTTGCTGTCCAAAGGGTCAACTGATAAGGTAAACTATAAACAAACTTAAAAAAAAGTACGCCGCTGCGCTCCGATTAGCATGAAGTGCGGTTTAATTTTGGTGCAGTCGGCGAGCAGAACATGATCGAATGTATATAAAAAGGGCGTATTTTTATGGAATTTGAAACCATTGGCTGCAGGTTTCTGCTTGTCAATCACTGCTCCGATAACGCTTATGTTAACCAAACTCAGTAGAAAAAAAAGGATCAGTCATTTTTATTCGGGTTTTTAAACTTTGAGTTTTATTAGTGATTAAATGTGGTCATTTGGTAAGCTATCTTTACAAGTTTCCAGGTATGGTTCTAGCCATTTCACAGGTGTTGTTGAAAAAAAAGGTGTGTGTAAAAACGTTAAAGGTTCATTGCCGTTGATCAAAGTCTTTTTTTTCTACAAAAGTGGTTCTTAAACTTTTGTAACCAGCAGCATACCAAAAATAAAATAAAATTTGTGTACACTTTTTACAAAACCGTTCACTTATAACTTCTAGCATTCATCAGATACTCCCTTTTCGTCAAAGCTTTTCCACGAAAATGTTAAGTTTACAGCAGTTCTAACTTCCAAGTAGTGGCCTAGAACGCAGCCTCAGTATCAGTTAACGATGTGAAGCTGAAACATGACCACAACTTGTTTACATGAATTAAAATTGCAGCAAGAGCAGGCTTATATCAGTGAGGTAATATTGCGGCTTTAAAAAATTACAATAGTTTAATGCATAATGGTTGGAGGTTGTAGTAAGACGAAGTAAGAATATCAAAGCCCATAAAGAAGTAGGTAGCATTTTGAACGTTTCGAATAACTCTTTGTTCATTTATAACATGAAATACTGTTGATGCTACCTACTTGTAGTCTTTCCTATATTGGCTTTGCATTTGGCTTTATTGGCGATTGTTAAAAAAAAGAATAAAGAGTTATTCGAAACGTTCAAAATGATACCTACTTCTGTATGGGCTTTGATATTCTTACCACGTCTTACAGTGTAGTTTACTTTTAATGTATTTTTTTGGATACCCCGGAATTAAGTTTCTGTATGTTATATAGGTTTATTAATATATAGGTTTATTAAACTTTCCTGCTGCTTTTTCTTACTCGAAGATTGAAACTACAGTAGTTCCACTTTAAACATGCATTTACACCAGTAACGTCGCTGAAATTTTGCTTTACAGCTTTACCATTTATCGCCAAAGACCAATTAAGTTTAAACTGAATAAAGCATGGCCACGGCGCACGCCAACGAGTCAACAATGCCGCTGGCGTCTGCAGAGAAAGGCCAGCACAAGAGTCATCATCACAAGAAGAAACACCACCACACCACCCTTATTGTACAGGTTGGTTGTCTCATCTGTTTGTGTAAGCTCCTTTGGTTGAGAGTTGGTGTAATTCAGTGGTTCCCAAGGCTTGCGGCACCCTATAGTTCGTGCATCCTTGCTCGCATTTTTGCTTCAACTGTAACGTTAACATTAACGAGATTGAAACAGCACTTTAACCGTGCAACAACCTTTTTAATTATTTGCACTTTTGTCGTACACAAAAAATTGCTAGAAAGAAGCTTACCAATAAAGAAAAAAATGGAATCCTAAAGAATTTGAAATATCTCTCGGTACCCTTGAGCGTTAAAAATGTCACCCTAGAGTTCCGCGGCACCTTGAGAACCGCTGGTGCAATTTGTTCGTCACTTCTAGTTTAAGTGTAGTCGTATCTTGTACGTTTTGTCATCGATAACCACTGTTGAATTTAAACCATGGCAGACAGACTGTTATTATTGCAAAAGGTACATTTTAGAGCTAAAAACTATACTGTCTGTATGTATTAAACTTAGGCCTATCATATGCCCTCTTTTAAGAAAATTTGTTCTCTTTTCTCAAGAAAAGTGAATAGTCCTCCGAGGACGCCCAAAAATTCCAAATATCCTCAAATATATAAGCATTTATGTTCATTGCACAAAAAGACAGTGCAAATCGTTATGGAGACAGTCTTTTGTGTGAATACATTATATTTGTCTATTCGTAAAATAACTTAATGATAATAAGAACTCAGGAATATGGCTTACGACAATTGGTCGTTTTATGTGTGAAATGTATTAGTGAACACGTAACAACAATGTTTCAATTGCAGACGCTCCCCTCTTCCCCGAAGGACTGTTGTGAAATTTGCGACCCTTTCTGCGAGGACGACCTTAAGCTTGCAATCCTTTCAACAGTCTGCTGCTGGCTCCTGCTTGGAATCCTTCCCGTATTCGTGGGAATCGCTGGCATCTGTTACGCCAAAAAGGCAAGTTATCATCGTGAAGTTGTATTAGGTGGATTTTCGTCATGTTACAAAGTTTTTAAAACACCGCTAAATGTTTTGGGTAAAGGGAAGGGATGACTTAACTATTAGGCAAAATAAGCACGTATTAGGTAACCAGGGAAAGGGGGGCACCACAGAAATTTTGTAACCCAGTTTTTCAATGGTGCCTCAGTGTTTAATGAAGTAATCCGACTTACTAAGACGACTCAGACCTTAATAGTGGACCAGTTGAAATAAATTTTTGCTTATTTGTTTTCGTACCATCGTAAACTAAATATGTTCGATAGGTAATATCTTGGGTGGTTTATTATGTTTCTATTTTGAATGACACTTACGGCATGATGGCCCTGGTAAAGGAGTTGGTACAATTTAAGTCAGCCAAGCAAATGGATTTTTTGCCATTCGTTTCCAAAATATTACCACCGTAAAATTGGTGGGTAGTGGGTTTTACTCTAATCAGACAACTATTATGGAAAGAAATTTAATACGATTTTATTTTGTTGTTTATAACATTTCGCTGGCGCGAAAAAAGCAAGTAAAAAACTAAAAACTTAAATAAATTTCACTCTTCGGTGTCATTCATTTTAAAGGTAATATTTTTATTTTTGTTAACATGTAAATCTGATAACATATATATATTTTCTTCTTCAAAACAGCTACTTAAAAAGCTTATATTTCCACTTTTTCAAACTTGTTTTTCAACCTTATATTTACTGCAGGCCAAATCGGCCAAGAACCCTGTTTTGAGGAAGCGCTACTCCTCCTACTCAAGAACCATCTCCTGGATCGGTCTCCTTCTTTTCACTGTCGTCATGACCCTCACTGTGATCGTGCTCGCCACGTGCGGCGTGCTGTGAGAAATATCTCAACCGCGAGATGGCGTAGTCGAGAAAAAACTTTTAACGAACGATTTCACCTGCTGAAGCCAGTGCTCACTACTTTCAGACGATGTATTGCGTGTATTGCTGAAACGGTCTGCACTACTGAGCGAATTTTGTTTAATAAAATACATACGTTATGTAGCAAACCAGGTCTACTGAGACAGCCATTACTGCTGCAGTAAATAATAATAGACTAATGTGTATCCGTCGAAAACTACCTAAACCTAATCAGTCGATCCGTCGTGCTTGATAATTTATAAAAAAAAATATAATAATAAAACGTATTCAGTAGTGGTTGGCTATGAGTATTGCATAAAATATAATAAAATACATGACCAGAGTTACTGAGACAGCCATTATTGCTGCATTAAACAATTGTATGAACTTGTAGACTATAAGTTGTATACGCCGAAGACAGTTAAAACAGTCGTGCTTGTAAATTATAAAATAAAGGTGTAAGATTTTAGCAGTATTTGCGCATTCATATTGATGGTACGTTCAGTTTCTACCTTTTTATGCAACATTTTGTTAAGTATTGGAGACTACCATTCAACAAAAGATACCATCATCAGAATTAATTAGGTGTTTAACAAAATCAGTATACATAGGAGGTTTAGCAATAGACCAAGATGCCCAGTTTAACGGGAGCTATATAGTTTAGTGATGCTAAATGGTGCGGTAAGTGGGTATTAGTAGTTTTATCGAGAATAATCTTGTTTATG
The DNA here is from genome assembly GCF_963924565.1 of Ascidiella aspersa. NCBI lineage: Eukaryota > Metazoa > Chordata > Ascidiacea > Phlebobranchia > Ascidiidae > Ascidiella > Ascidiella aspersa. The sequence goes on along the minus strand of NC_139453.1, from coordinate 4,741,567 downwards.
TTTGAAAAGCAAAGTATTATCTTCAATAATTTAAAGAAAAGTTTAACGCAATTTTTAAAAGGGCAACACATTCTCTTACCATGACTTATCCTACAATATAACAACCATTTAAAGTTTATTGAATGTTGGACAACTTGTAAAACATACAAAATCTTGGTCGCTGGTAAAAAATCCTACTAAAGGGTCGAAACAATTATAAAGCAACGCACAATATTCGGGTTAGGGTGTTGGTTAGCGTTTGGGTAAGGGTGGCTCAAGTATATTATATTTATTATTTAATAATAATACTTGACCTACCCAAAACCAAACGCTAACCCAAATATTGTTAGTTGTGGTATGATTCTAGACCAGCGCCAAATATTATCATGTTAAGCATAATATATTTAACATAGGTATGTGCCCACCCCAGTCTCGATCAGTTTAAATGATCACACCAATCTAAAGATGTCACCAATTTGCCAATCATCTGATTTAAGCCAATAAGTTCCTTTTTATCACGAAATCAAACTGCGACATGAATTTGCCATTGTAACCAAGCAACGCGCCCACTACAAAGTTGTTCAAGCAGCGAAAAACAGTCGTTTTGGTTCGCATTGTACAGCACTTGGGATATTAGCTGAAGGGCGGCTTCTGCGTTATGGCCACTTTAGCTTTTGGAAAAAGTGGGCCCTCTAAAGACCGAGTGTTGGAAGCGAGAGGCTTGAAGTGGCCCAGTGATGAAGCTGGATCCGTGTTTTTGTTTAGCTTTAAATCGCCCTTGATAGAACTATTGTTGTCAGTGATTGTGATGTAACATTGGGCGTGGTTTTACAGTTACTGTAGTGTAGGTCAGTTTATACGAGCCATATAGAAGTGACATTTTTTTTATCTGAAATAACTTACGACAAATGGAGTTTAACTCGAAATCACTTTTTATAAACAGCGTTAAGTATACAACCATATACCGGAAGCAATCCTTTCGCTTACGTACAATAATATCATTAGGATCTCATAAGTTTATAACAAAAAAATGCTGTACCAAGAATTACAGGTATGATTAAGGTAATAAAATTGATGACGAAATAAATTTATTTATAATATGTTGAGCGGACGCCTTAAAACTTCATCAAGAAAACAGTTTTAAAACTACTGCGCTAAACCAGGTTTCACCAAACTACAGTCCGCGGGCCGGATCTGACATATTTGCCTAATGAAGATAAACGACAGTTAAAACTAAATTTTGATAAAATTTTAAACTTAGCCACCATTTATTAAAGCTCACTACACTGTAAGTTGCCATCAGTAATTTTAATCAAGCTAATCTACTTGTGCCCGACACGCCCTTGTCAGGCTCACAGTTATCCAGCCCTTAAGAAAAATGTTTGGCGGCTCCTGCTATAAGTGATCGTGATAAATATTCTCTCATTGTAGTTTTATCTTACAAACAGAATTTACCTAAAAGTGAAATGTCGGCTGTTTGCTGGTTCAGTCTAGCGACAATCCTAGGCATTGGAAGCCTTGCTTGTCTCGCCCTTGCATCTTCTACAAACTACTGGTTCATTCACAACAAAAACGAGAGCAGCCCTCAAACGAATGCCAGCGCTGCCGACCCGGACAAATTCGCCTACCCGTACCACATGGGTCTGTGGTTGACTTGTTACGACGGAGATATACCAGATACAGGTAAGAAAAAAAACAAGACATTTTCCTTCTTGTATTTCTAGAATTATTTAACAGTGTTGCAAACAAGTCATTATGAATTAAATGACTTAAGGCGCAGTCAAGTTATTCGCGAAATAACTTAATTCCAAGTCAAGTCATTATTAGAGCAAATCATCTTCAAGTCAAATAACTTCTATAAACATAAAACGTTTAATCCCTAAATTTGGTATACTCGTCCGATTGTGAGCAACAATTCAAGTCCTGGTCAAGTCATTTTACCAAAATGACTCAAGTCAAGTCAAGTTACTTAAAACAGTGCCTTTTAATATCCGTGATCTTAAAGTTAAAGTTGATTTTCATTCCTAAAGTTTGTGGCATATTCTTTATGTTTTGATTACGCGTCCAGCTGTCCATGACTCCAATATGTGAAGTATGTTAGAGTGTAAGCTTTATCTGTGCCAGTAAGAATAAGGCCAGATTTACTAAAAAAGACTCTCGGTCAATTTTTGGTAGGCAGGGGCGAATCCAGGGGGATCATGTGGACATGCACCTTCCAGTCCTCCAAACTGTACTTTTTGCTTATTTCAAACTATACGTAACTGTAGAAAAATTCGCCCTTAACAAATACCCAATTCTGTTTGCAGTATATCTTAATTCATTTTGTTAAAATAGGCGTCGTGCTTCTCATTGGCGCAAATATAAATGGACAAAAAGGTTTGTAACCCAACCTACTTTGTTTTTCTGTTTCAGTGCAAGAACTGGAGATCCTAAAAGGCAATTGTGTGTTGGATTACAACTTCAGAAACAACCACATTGAAGGTAAGTTTTCCGTAAAAAGTTTTTTCACTTTAAAAAAAAAACAATTCAGGAAAATCAATATTTTTAATTATATCATAGATATGTTACTTTTTAACTTGTCCAAATTTCAAACATTTTTTATTGATACCAGACAGGCTAATATTTTTTCTTTTAGAACTGCATTTTTGTTCACTTTCGTTGTCGTGTACTCGTGTTTAAAATACGGCAGTGACGTTTGACGCTATTTTGGCAAATATCTGACTATACCCTAACGGTTACATTAAAAATCCTGATACTCCACTTGTTTATTTTGTGACAACGCCCAGATTTCGCTCGGACCAGCGTTGTATGCATCACACTGGCTTGTGGGATCATCCTGATTGCTGGAGTTGTGGGATTTAGCGGATGTGCTTGCAGAAAACAAACCCCACTGTTGGCTGCCGGCATTTTCCTCTACGTTTCATGTAAGTTATCCAATGATATGGATTTTTGGAAGTTGTCGAGTTCAAAAACAGGGTAAATTCCAAATTGAAGACAAGTTTAAGCGTAAGAACCAAAGTGTCGTGAGTTATCACTTATCAGTCAATATTTTAGTTTCATCAGCAACATTTATTTTAGATTTAAAATTATAAGCTTAATCAATTGCAACAATCCATCCGACACGGGGGTGTAAATTAATGCAAAGCTACGCCAATGGTTAATAGCGTTTTACGCGTACTGTATATACTCCTCTCTTCGCATGAACTTTGTGAATTATTGTTTTTTGCTTTTTTTGATGTAGTGCGCAAAAAGGCAATTGAAATTTTGGTTTAAATGCCTTTAAGGAGATGGTGGATGACCTGGTAGAAATAACGTGTTTTTATGGATACGGTGAAGCTGCAAAAAATATTTACCGTAATGCCGTTCCGGCTAACTTTCACTACTGGTAAAATAGGAATAAGATATGCCCAACAGTGAATCCCTCGAGATACGGATTTGCAGGTATAACGACCCTAATCGTCTTTGGGCGCATTTCACTCTTCTCGTCGCATAAACGTTGTAAATTATTACTTTTTTTTAATGTACGGTAGTGCACAAAAAAAAAAAAACTGAAATTTTAGTTTAATACATTCAAGGAGATGATAGGATGACCTGGTAAAAAGGAAATGGTGTGGTAAAAAAACATGTTTTTTATCGATAACCTGCAAAATTATTTCACCCGAAAACCGTTTCGAACTGTTGCCTGTTGCTTTCACCACTGGTAAAATCGGAATAAGAAATTCTACCCCAATCGTCGCACAACTGAAGATCCACCGAAATGTGTTTTATATCTAGGTATAACGACCCTAATTGGACTCTGCACATTCTTCGGGCGCATTTTGCTCGAAGATGGCGACATCTCTGTATCTGGAAACAAGTTCGGCTGGTCGTTCTACGTTGCCTGTGCCTCTCTCGGGCTCCAGCTAGTGACAGCTTCGTTCGTCCTGGGTGCGACACGAGGGTGCGGTAGAGCGTTCAAGGCCGGAGACGACTTTTGAGTTCAGGGCGGATTTGTTGGGTATTTGAAACAACGACATTTTAGAGAACTGTAGCATCATGTGAAGCATTGCCCCTTATACTTTTATACAAAATACAAGCACTGCCTAGAATACAATTTTACCTTAACATGTCAATTGTTTTTTTAGATATTTTACAGAACAGATACAAAGGTGTACCGAAAAAATAGTACATCAGCAAAGGAGTCGAAAAAATAAATTTAGTAATTAGGATGTAAAAACTGTTTTGACTAAAAGGAAAAATCTTCAACGAAATATTTAAAAATCTTTGAAGACAGAAGTAGAAATTCTTAAATTAGTCAATTATAAAATTCTTTATAATTAAACAGAATCTATTCCTTAACAAAATTATCAATTTGGGGAAAGACTTATTTTTTCCGCTACCCCACGTCAATCTCCAAATATTAATACTCCGCATTCGCACTTCAAACTGTTTAAACATTTACTAACATTTATCCCCAAATAAGCAATATCACAATAAAGGAATCTTTTCTGCCAGGCAGTGTGCAGACTAGAGTGAAGGAATTCGCGTTTTTTATTGTTTAAAAGGCAATTTACAGCCAAAGAAACGAAAGCTCCTTCAGTAGGGCTGAAGTGGTAACAGTGAAAAGACGAAACGAGAATAAAAATGCGTTGAAAGTAACAAAAACGCGAAAAACATCGAGTTGGCAGTCGACTTCATACAATCGGTGAAGATAAAAAAACTCACTAAACCTATTATGGTTGCGCGATTGATCGTAACTAAGAATGTGCGATAGTGTTTTATTTATTCCGATATATTTTGGTCAACAAGTAAGTTTCTTTTGTTATCGGATCAGCACCGATTCCAAACCGATATTATCGGACATCGATAAATCCTAATGCTTCAGCGATTTTTCTAAATCAAGACAAAAAGTTGCAACCTTAACCTACACGTGAACAAATCACTATAGGATTGCTTTAAAGGGAAACAACCACAAAAATTCACTAAACTTTGAAGTTTAGCTAAAAAAAGCTTAAAAACAAGGCTTTGAAAGCTGAATCGAGTAAAACCTCGGAAAACAATAGATTATCCAGTGTTACGAAAACACGCGGCAAAAGACATGACCTCGAATGGACTGTGTTTACGTAAACGAAAGGATAGCATTAGGGATGAAAGCACACGAAAAATTAATGGCGATTTTTCACGTTTGCATCAGATTTTGAAAGAAAGTTGGCAAAGACAGTAATAATTAAAATACTTTTGAAATAGAATAAATGATTCGTAATATCCCATGTCATTTACTAGTTTATCCTATTTAATGGTGTAATTTGACTAATTTGAGCAAAACGAGTTAATTACGCCAATAACGAGAAAGTGGCAGTGAATTGGATGTAACTGAATTTAAGACAAATCTGAAAGTAGTAGATCAGAGGTCGCCAAACGTTTTTCATTAAAAGACTGTTAGGCCTGACCATCGAGGGTCAGATATAATATTTACGTCGAACTTTACCAACTTTATTAATTATTTTCATTAAACGAAGGAAATATAATTAACTATATCCAATAAAAACTGTAGTGAGCATTAATAAATTGTCGTCTAGTTTAAAATTTCATATAAAATTTTGTTTTAAATGGCATCCGGCAAACATTTTAACTGTACTTCATCTTCATTGAGGAAATCTGTCGCGGGCTGGATCTATCCCGCGGGCTATTTTGGTAAACACGGATCTAAATATGGCAGCGGACCAAATTAATTGACCCTTATGGCCGTATTTTGATGACCCCTGCAGTAAATGTTTTTGTTGGACGACAAAACAAAAGGTTTTAATAGAAGGTAAAAGTAGAAATTTCCGAGTATAAGTTATTCTTTCAGGTTATAAATTTGCTTTTGTTTCAAGCATCACAGTTGCCTCAGGTTGCTGTCCTACTATTTTTTGATAAACGTACTTTAATCGTGGCGTGAATTCCCATATCAATTTGGTATCGGATCGGCACCGATACCTCCCTGGTATCGGACGAGAACCGATACTACCACTTGGTATCGAATATCGGCTTCGATCCAATAAGATCGGACATCATTACTTAAAGCTTTATTATGTATGAGCAGTTGAGCACGATGCGATACAATTTCCGTCTTTGAAAATTGGGTCTTTTTAAAAGTGGTTTATAGAGCCAAGTTTTTTGACACAAAAAGTGGCGTATAAGGTCTGTTTAAGGCGGCCATTTGAACTATAGTGAATGGCACACGAAATTGAAGTTGAGTTTGAAATTGCTTTGCAACCGTCAAAATTTAATCAAGCATTGAAACCTTGTTTAGGGAAATATGCTGTTGCTGCCGGATTTTACCAGCGGGGCGTAGTTGGGCGACCCTTGTTGAAAGGTGATCCTTTCCAACGCGTTGGTCGATCGTTTTGAACGATATTTTTATCCGAACGAGCAATGACCCGTGTTTTGGGGAGTTGAACTTTCACCTCTTTGATCGTTTTCTTGGTTTGTCCGATTCCATGTTCTGCCTAGGTGGCAGTAGAGGGCGAGATGCTTGTTGTAGACCTGAGAATTAAGTCTTACTTTAAAAAACATATTACGTACTTACTATTAGAGTCATATCTTAACGACCTTCAAAATCATAGTAAGTACGGAAATCGCAAATAAAATGAATTTGTTATGTTTCGGGAGATTGCTTGAGATTTTGTTTAATGTAAGACTAATAATAGTTTAGAACAGGTGTCCAACATGAGGCTAATAAAAAATGACACGCAAGCCCCTTAAAAATACAGCCAATTGTCAAAAAAGCTAAATTTATTATACAGCCAATTGTTTATTTACAATACAAAACAATCCCAGCAATTACGACCACAAACAATTACTTCTGATATTATAACACTGTACTGTTTTTATTTTTTGTATAAAAGCGCTTTTAATATTAAAAAACAATAGTTGCTAAACTTTGACAGGGAAAGAAGTTTTAAGAAAAAAATTGGCACGTCGGCATGTTTGAGTTGGACACCCCTGGTTTAGAAGCTTTAAAACATATTTTACACTGTGATTTTTTCCAGACATAGTTCGGTTTCCCTATTGCGCAATTTTTTTAATAGTGATGGGCAATATAAAATACTTTAGGTCAATAAAAATTAATCTAGTTTTTAATTAAAGAACAGATGTCCAGGGTGTATGTACCAGATATTTCAAAAAAATTTATGGTAATTCTAAAGCAGAGCTGCGGTGTCGGACTCCGGACTCGAATAAGACTAGTAAAACTATCCGAATCCCGAGTCCGACGTGCGCATGCGCAGTACCAAATTTTGAAACTCATATGACCGCCAACTATAAATAGTTAAGATAGAATATGGTGGAATATTTTCCAACCGTTGTGAATGGATGATGACACCACAATAAGGGATTGGTGTATGTACTATCCCCCTTATATAGTTCGGTAAATTGACGGAATACAGGAGCGGACGGACTCGGGACTCGGGTTATTTTTAATCGGCTTCACAGTCCTGTTTTAAGCGCGATATTTTGTGTCCAAAAGGGTTTTCAAAACTAAAAAAATCTGCATCATCTCCAACTAACCAATCTTCTTCTCGATCTCGTGGAGTCTCTCCTGGGCTTCCCTCAGTTCATCTTCCTTCCTCTTGAGGTCCTCCGGATCAGTGGACTCCTCCACGATGTCAAGCTCCTCCTGCGAAGATTCAAGCTCCTCCAGAGACGATTTGAGCTCGTTCAGAAGTTCTGCGAATTTACAGCGATTTCACATTACTGGAATTTTATAGAAAACAACTAGCATGTAGTGAGGTTCGAACTCACGAACTCCGGATGGTAATGGCTTACGATTTACCAATTTTGTTTCTCTTTGTGTAAGTGGGTAGAAATGTCTTTTTCAAGATGATGTCAGTTTACTCGTTCTTTTTGGCTTTAAGATTCATGTCAAACTAATCACATTAGTTTTGTTTCTCTTTGTGTATTGTACATAGTTGTTAGAAAGTTTGAACAACATCAACCACTGCTTTACTGCTTTATACGCACCTATCTGCTTGCAGCATTCGTTGTACTTGCTGGGTATAGGTGCCCCGAACACTGCACCCCCCAAACGCTCCATAGAGGGGGCTTTGTTCTGCGACCCCCCAAACTTTCCCACACTCCTTATACGGTCACCGGTCCGTGTCAAAATCGTCGGGCAGTTGGTCTGCTTGACAACCTGGAAGTACAAAAATGGAGTTAGAATATGGGTGATGGGATTCGAACATGGGTACATTACCCACCGGTGTAATCTTCCGGTCAGCGGATATTTCAAAGGTCAATTTTTTTTATATAAATTTTGGTGATTATGTTTTTAAGTTTTATTTTAACAATAATTAAATTAGGTTAACACAAAACTTTTTATCCGTCCCGTGATGGCCAGCCCTTATAGTTACCGTCCCTTTATGAAAAACGTTTGGTTACCCCTGGTTTATAATATGAGTGATGAAGTTAATCAACAAACATACATGTAAAGTCTATAACAATATTAGATTGTTCCCGATTTTGTGTTATAAACTACGACCCGCGGGTGTATTTCTTTCGGTTCCCGCGGGTTATTTCCTAAAACAATATTGGAAATTAACTTAATCAGCAAGAATACATGCATGGGACAAAGAAAATTAGTACAATCTTTTTTTGCAGTTTTCACTTACCGCTAGGCTTAACGCGATTTTAATGGTGGTAAGTTTTTAGAAAAATACTTACCATCTTTCTGTACTCGCTAGCTGTATCGAGGTCGTCCATTATGAGAGTGTCGCCAAGTAGTACACCGAACACTGTAAGATAAGAAGACAATTAACAGGTTGAACATATGCCTATTAAAAAGCAAACTGGATTGAAATCAAGGTCAAACGTTATTCACAAATCTATATATATATTTCGCAAAAATGATTGTGTTTCTTAAACTTTTTCAACACGAACCCCCTAAAAATGCTTTTGTTCTCGTGGACCGGGGTCGGCGTACAATGTTTAAAGATGACGTCATAAAAATGGATTTCATAAACAAGTAGAACTAGGAAACCTGTGGTTTTCGGGGCCAACAAATTTAAAACTGAAATGAAGTCTAAATACATTTAAGAAGATGGTGCCGAAGCGCTTTTTTAATTGAACTTTTTTTTTTAAGAATACGTTGCAGTTTGGATCCCTTTAAGCAAGTCCAAGGAATCCAGTTTAAAAACTTCTGGCCTAAGTGGATCAACCGATTCCCTAATTTAAGACGAAGTGTAAGGAATGCACAGGCAATACAAGCGAAATCATCAAAAAAAAAAAAAAGTCTGGATATTTTTTTACTTGTCTGTGGGTTAGGAAGCGCTAAACTAATGTGAAACAGCCAGTGGAACAACCCGAACTCACCGATTCGACAACTCAACATTTCGCCCGAGTAACACCAGCATTTCCCTAATTTAGAACAAATAAATGTAGCCGCAGTCTCGCTTTTCGCAAAATAAAAGTTTTTTTTACAATTTAACAGTGAAATTTCCTCGCACTCACCGATTCGACAACTCTCTTCGTCTTTCGTGAATTCAAGCAGTTTCCTCGCGTATACGGGGTTTCCCCTTACGTTCTTGCTCTTGATACCGGCTCTAAGGTGGGGGAGGGGCTTGTTCCAGTCGGGGGTGTTTTTCCGGGGTACGCTGTCCAGGGGGAGCAACTGTTGGCTGCCGTTTGTCACGTGGTGGATCTCGCGAGCCTATGACGTCACAATATGTTGAAAACGCGGGAAATTTGAAGCTTTTTTAAAAGTTATAAGCGACATCGGTTACAAACCAGAGATTGAAAAAGGTTTTCCTCGAAAGGAAATTTCATTGCTGACGTCACACGACTCACACGCACCTTACGTCATCATTTGTGACGTCAGTACGACAAACGACTGATGGAGCCAAAACAAATCAATGAGGAATAGAGTCTTAATGTAAAATGTTAAGCATATTAGGGGATTCGGAATGGGAACTTTTCTGATATTTTTACTTAATTTTTTATTTTATTTTGCGACAATTTAAATTTTAATAGACACAACGCACTGTGCGCAAAATTTACCGAATTACAATGCGTCGTATGAATAAAAATCTAGTGAACGTATTAAATTGCTTACAAATCAAGCTGAAAACTATATCCCTAAGATCGCTTTATTTAGTTCAAAAAAAAAAAATTTAACTTAACTATTGCATTTACAACTTCAAGTTTATTTTTTCCCACCCGACGAGCAATGCAATAGACACACAAAGTAACAAAAAATGCAATATCGTATGCTGAACTGATAAGGAAATAGAAGGACTGAACCACTTGTCAAGAAGCTCAAAAACAAAAACATATAACAACCCCCACCTTTTTGCTTGTCTTTGTGATGAGACAATCGAGATCTCCCCCCATATGCCACGACAAGGTTCGTGCCACGTCGTCATCTTCTATCAAGGCAAGTTGACCGACCTGGAAATAAAGTTTGAAGCAGTTTCAGCTTTGCAATTCATTATCAAGCTACATTACAGATCCGTGAATATTAAGGTAGTTAAAAAAAAACTTTTTGTCGAAATTCAGTGGGGGCCCCCTCGAATTGTTAGGTTGCGTTTAAAAACCACACAAACCAAATCTCAGCACATTTGGTTCAGAATTAATCGTGCTACGTCAATTGGAAAATTCAGCTTTAGGTTAAATTTAAAAAAATAATTACGTGTGTTTTGCTGGAGGACTCCGGAGTCGATCAAGACCACAAAACTACCAGAGTCCCGAGTCGGAAGTGCACGAATTTCGAAACTAATAAGGCCACCAATAGTATATTGTAAAGGTTTATAGCATATGGTGGAATATTTTACAACCATTTATTGTGAGTGGATATAAGACACCCCTATGAGTGGATTGCGGAATATGCACCTTAATTATGTTACGTAAATGAGTGAACTACAGGCTGTGGAGTTGTATAGTCGGAGCCGGACTCGGGACTCGACGAAATCGCACATTTAGCCGGAGTCGGACTCGTGTTTACTTTTATTTTAACCAACTTTGCAAAAGGATAATGTTTGGACCGCATCGGGACTCTAACGACCCCGGTAGTCCTGGGCAGACTTGGTCTACTAGATAATTCTAGTTTTCTAATTCATTGAATTAGAGCAAAATGCGGCTAATTCTAATCGAATTATGAATTGCCTGTGTGCTCTAATTCTAGTTCTAATCTAATTCGGATTTCCCAAAACTGCTACTTGGTCCAACGGCATTTTTAGTCACTCAGTTGAAACACAGAATTTCAATTAAAACTCTTTAGTTGGAACAAGTTTTACGTAATTTTTACAGTATAAAAAGCATAAAAAGCCTTAAAAATTAGCACACACATATTAACCATTCACATTCTTATAAGAATACTTTGCGATTAAATTAAATTGGTTGTATGTGATTCTAGTTCAAATTCTAGTTAAAATTTGTTTTTTTAGGAATTCGGTGATTCTAATTCTAATCTAATTTGAAAAAAACTCAAAACAATCTAATTCTAATCTAATTTAGAAAAACCGAAATGCTCTAATTTTAATTCTAATCTAATTTTAAAAAGCTAAAATAAATCTAGTTGTCCAAGTCTGGTCCTGGGACAGTTCGGCAACATCCCAGGACTGCCGGGGTCGTAAAATTTCTACTGAATGACGACGATGTTTTCACCTTTCCAAGCACGGCTCCTCCAGTGTCCTCGTACTCCCGGAGGAGACACTTCCTCCTCGGATGTTGGAGGATCATGTCGCGGTCAGTGGCGTACAACGACACCAAGCGATCAACTCCCGATGCGTCCGTTGTCTTGGCAACCGGGATGCCAGATTTGGAAAGATCCGCCAGAAGCTAAATGGGTTGCAAATATTTTTTAGAAAATAAATTTAAAGGCATTGATGTTGAAAATAAATACAGGAACATTCAAAACGTTAACAATATGCTTTCTACTTCAGTAGTGTATAGGCGTAGATATTCATTCTACGTCTAACAACAACATTCAGCTTTTATCTTAAGATTTATTTCAAACGTTCAAAATGATACCTACTTCTAAATGGGCTTTGAAATTCATTCTACGCCCTACGTCAACTTTTAACCATTATCTTAAGATTGATTCGAATAGTTCGCAAAGCTGTTTATATTTCTCTATGGGCTTTGGTATTCTTACTACGTCTAACTACGACCTTTAACCATTAAGCTCCAATATTTAAAAAGACATTTAAAGACTTCTTTCCCGAAAAATATACATTATACAGGTTTTTAAAGACCGAAATTCGGATCACGTGTTTTACATCAACCCGAAGACAAAGCAGCACCAATGCCATGGCCATTACAACAACAAAACGATGCAAAATTGTTTTACTGGGACATTTCGAATTATCTTTTTTCAAAACCATTGGAGTTTTGAAGTTACCAAGACTTTGTGGCATTCTTGTATAAGTAAATATTCGACTAATTTCGTTAAGCATTCCCGTAGGCATCTTGTGTGCTATGTGTGGGTGCCATTATCGTTGGCCAGTACGACTCACAATGTGTATATGAACTCTTCATTTGCTGAAAAAAACTCTAAGCCTTCTTAGCTCTGTTGTTAGAGGGACGGTTTGACCGAGGTCGTGAGTTTGATCCTCACAGCAAGCTACTATTACAAACAAGATGCAGCAGGCAACGGTGTCATGGTCGTTTCTCGACTCGCTCCCCTCTAAGCCTGTGTAGTTCGGTTGGTAGAGCGACGGTCACGGTATGACCGAGGTCGTGCGTTCGAACCTCACCACAAGCTCGTTGTTTTTACCTTGACCTTGCTTGCACTGCAATCCTGACCGAATTCCAAAGTCTTTACGAAGGCCTTCGGTGTAAGACTCAAGAGTCACATTTTTTCGCTCACCTTGTCTCGTTTTTGCTGGCAGTTGTCCCTTCCCTGACGCACTTCCTTAAGTAGGCTCTGGTGTGCGTTGAATGTCTCCTGGTAGGTCTTAACAGCGTGGCTCAAACTGTCCCTCTGGCGGGCCAGGGCGCTCATCTGGGCGTGTTTGCGGGCGTCTGGGAATGAAAATACCAACCATGAAAAGTTCCCGATAGCAGAGACCGATATATCGATCTTACCGATATACTGGTATCGGTAAATTTTAGCCGATATTTTATGTGAAATTATTATGTAGCGTTTACTTAAAAGCAAACAAATTTTCCTTTTAACTCCGGAACAAGAATTGATTACAGATTAGACGGTGGTATATAAATGCTCCAAATGAATGCAATATACTATTTGTCGGCCACGCATTAAATACGGAATGTTTTTCAATACAGGTTTTTGTTTTTATGCTAAACTACAATAAAGTTGCAACATTAACCTGATGTAAGGCATATTGTAAAAACTTACCGTTGTAGAACAGGAACTTTAACATGTAAGGTTCCACCTGTATGTTTGGGGAAGTGATCTCACAATGCAATATATACTGGGATCCGTCGGTGCCAGGAGAATTTTCCTGGAGGAATAAGTTCTGCAAAAAACAAAGGTTCAAATTATAAAAAAAAACCGACAATCGTCAATTAAAATTTACGGAAAAGCGTATCAAAAAAGCTTTAGCTTCAAAAGGTATGTCAAAATAAGTTTATACAATAAGTTCAATTTTTACTTTCTCTTGATTATTCTCAGAAAGTAATAAACATGAAACAATCAGGAGAATTGTTTAAATGTTACCATAGAAGAATATACAACATAAGTCATTATGGTTGAAAGTTGTGGGTATTAGGTTATAGCCTTAAAGCTTTAATTTTTTTAACAGCAATGTTAAAATACACGTTTGTTACAACTCATTACTGAAGTACAACTTTATAACATTAGAAAAAAAACTTGTTAATTTTTTTATTGACAACGTTAACGTATAATTGCTTCAACAAAACATAAAAAAATGATGTCAACCAGGCAACAACGCATCCCTAAACATTGATTGAAAACACACTTCTATAAGTCATTTCAAAAACACTTTCGCAAAAAAAAAACAGCTAAAACTTTTCATTTGGAACGCAAAACAAGGTTTTTCCCAACGATTTCAATAAAAATATAAAAAAATCTACATTTCGTTGTTGAAAGTTTACTTAAACTTTTACACTTATGATTGCATTAGGTATTGCCGAAACGTTCGTAAACAACCAAATGTCGATTGTATTGAACATTATGGCTATATTATTTTTATTAAAACGTATGCAAAACACAATAAATCACCTGCAGGTGAACTTCGCCGCTCTTTAGCGCCACGTTGAGGCGAGTTGACTTTCCCTCGAACTTTGGGACTTCGCTAGAGTAGAGGCTCTGATCGCACGGTTGAATGGTCACAACCACTGTACCGTCCATTCCACTCGTAACTGAGTTGCCGAGTTTGTCCTGGAAAGGTAAAACTGGTTTAATTAAGGGTTGTGCGGGTTGAAAAAATACACAGCTGTAATACACGACCCTTAAAAACGTCTGAAATAAAAGGTTTTTGTATACCTGGGTCAGGTCATAAGTTTTCAGATGTTTTGAATTATCCTTCCATTCTAAAATTCTTGGTACTAAGCAGGGCTGCGGAGGTTAAAAATAACCCGAGTCCGACTCCGGCCAAGATTTTGTCGAGTCCCGAGTCCAGCTCCGACTCTACAGCTTGTATTTTACCCATTTACGCAACTAAATTAAGGTGGATTTTCTGCAATCCACTCATATTGGTGTCATAATTGATCCACCCGCATTACATGGTTTAAAAATATTTCACTATTTGCTATTACACTTTTACAACTTATATTTTGCCGCCTAAACAGTTTTAAAATTTGATACTGCGCATGCGTCGGACTCGGGTAGTTTTGCGCGGTCTTACTCGAGTCCCGAGTCCGACTCCGACTCCGCAGCCACTAAGTTTTCAATAGATAATTTTGGGTTACTTTCTTACTGTTTAACAGAAATATTTTTCGCTCTTAACTTCCCACTATTGTGTTTTAATAAACACTTTTGTAAATTTGTGTTCTGCGCAACAGTGTCTTGTAAATACGTTTATTAAATTACTAAAATATAAAGCTTAAATTAGCAGTGAACTACAAAGCAAGCTAAACTTGAAATAGCTTATCGATTGCTTTTTACTTTTTTTACTTTTTTAAGTATCCAAAAAAAGTATTTCATCTCTATGGTTGAAAACGGAAATTAAAAAAATTTGCAAAAAAATCTAAATTTGGCAAACCTGGCTTAATTAAATAGCAAAAAGTGTGCCGGGTGGTGCGGTTGTACGTAACTGGCTTTCATTTTGTTTATTTTTAGGTATGAGGCGATATAAAAAATATTTTTTAAAACAATGTAAAAAAATTTACTTAAAAAACAATGCCCTGTATTTGCATTAAAAGATACTCGAAAGTGCAGCTGTCCGGTTAGAGACCAAATTACGTGATCTCTACGGTTAAAAGAAAATTAAAAAAATTAAATTTTTAAAAAGTTTGTCAAATTCCAAATTTGGTAAGTATATGCATCGCGCCATTCAAAAATTCTTCATATTTGTCAAAAAACAAAATGCATTTCGTTTGTATGTTAAAAATCCGCAAATAAATACACGAAAATACATGTAAATTAATCTTAAAGGGGTAGAGGACATCGAAATTGATGGCAAAAGTGACGAGTAGCGATATTACCACTTGGTATCGGGAATCCGTTTCGACAGCCTTAAACGATTCTAATAAATAAATAAACAACCAACTAAGTTACACAACATTCTGTAACACCAAGTTGCCCAATTTAAGTCAAAATTCACGACTGTAATTATAACCAAAATTACTGAATTCCTACCTTAACTTGCAGCTTGAGACTTCGTACGAGAATTCTGTTAAAAGCCACTTTGGCGTTGGACACGGTTGGGGTTCCCGGTTCCGTTGTGGGGGTCAAACTGGTAGGGGGTCCTGCAGTAGGGGGGGGGGTTATTATATTGGGGGTTAGCTAAGAAGGGGAGAGGGGCTTTTAACTGATTAACAGCGGTTTGGTGACAAAGGCATTGAAGGTATTTTCATAAAGTGTTTATAAAACTCCTAAAACAGTGTTTCTTAACCTATGCGTCGTGACCTGAAATTATGTGGCGGTGAGATTTGGTTTGGATGTTCTCAAGCTTAGACTTGTCAAGCTTGGTTCAAGGCAAAATTTCTCAAAAATTTGAACAAATTAACATGTTGAATATTAATATTTTTGAATTGTTTAAAGCTATTTTCTTTATTGCGTTTTGCCCAGAATAAGCCTACAAAAAGAAAATATAATGAGGTCGCTAAAGCTTTGCTGGTATACTTACGTTCATTATTTGGGCCGCCGCAAAAAGCCTTGAAACAACGAATTATAAAGTTTGTTATCTGACATAAAATACATCTCGGGCTGATTTTTTCATACGAGTGAAACGAAAAACTATATTGTTCTAAGATTGGTGAATAATGCAAAGCAGAGTTTAACTGCTAAAAATTTGCCCTAAAGTCTTTTCGTGCGGTTAGTTTAAACTTAAGACAGTGATAAAAAATATGATGCCTTTTAAAAACTTAAGAAAAACTGCTGAATTTGGCTTTGAATCGTAAATTTTCGACAGATATCTAAAAGAAACATCTCTTTGAACTTTAATTAATTCAAACTTATAATTTTAACACGGGTAAGCGGACAAATAACCACTGCTTCAGCTAAAAAATCTAAATACAGTTTAAGCCAAAAAATTTTAAATTGATGACAGGCCAAAACTTGATTAAGATTTGACAAAAATGGTTAAAATCTATTGGCTTGTTCTCATTACAACAACAAGAAATTACACGCCTAAAATATATTTAATCCAAAAAATTAAGTATCTCTTTCAACTTTAAAACTTAAATAGATTCAAACTTATTATTTCCAAAACGCATTAGTGGACATTAAAAAATTGAAAAAACACTGCTTTAGCTAAAAGAAAATCTTAATAAACATTTAACTAAAAAAACAAATATTGTAACGACAGAAGAGCGGTAGTTTACCAGGCACAGTTTTGAGAGTGAAGGAGTCGGTACAAAGCAGGAGGGTCTTGGCCGTTCCGGACGAAGTGGTTCCAATCACCGCCGTGAACTCCCCTGACGTATTAGGCGCTCTGACGTCATCAAAAGTATGACGTCCCTGTGTGGCCACGGCGCGATGCCAGTCCGCCTGTCGAGAAAGACTGGTTTATAATTTCAACTTACAGTAACTACTTGGAATTCAGGGACGCCCGATACTTGACATTTTATTCCGATCCCGGTGCCCGATATTTTGGACAAAAGTATCGCGATCCGATAACAAATGACGTCATTATTATGCTCAAAAAGTTTACAAAATTGCTACCTAAAACCAACTTTGAAGGACCTAATACCTATTCTTCTTAAGAACCAAAAAATATTAGAAGCAATTAAAATAGGTTTTTGTATTACATTTCCACAAATAAAGGTCGTGTATGTCAATATTAAGATATTTTTTTTAAATATTGTAAGTCACGAACCTATGTTTACAAAATAATTGGTCATTGGTCGAGCTTACTTCCATGTAAAATAGGTGGAAAGCATTCATAGCACTGTGGTCTGTGTATCGCAAAAAATATTTAGAGAGCTGAGCAGTGTTTTAGAAAGTTGATTCTTAAACACTTTAGTTAATACAAACCTAAACCAAAAAAATGAACTTACCACATGGTTGCCACAGATTTTTATGAAAATTTCAAAGACATTTAAAATATTTTAAAAGAAAATTTATAGTTTATTAAAGACTTATAACTAGACGGCTCTACGTTTTTGTTAATATAATTTTAACAACATAACAGTATAAATGTCATGTTCAACACAACTAAAACGATTTTTTTAAGTGCACATTCTAAACACTATTTAATCTAGGCAATGGGCATAAACTAAATTCAAAGAAAGACTTTAAAAAAAACTTTGGGTGTTTCAAGACTTTTCAAAACGTGAATTAATTTAGACGTTTGAAGCCTAAAGCAGCAACTTAAAACAAGCGGTATTAATTTTGAAACAGTACCCATTTATATTAATAAAACATATATTTTACACAAGGTCTACCCTGCTCGGGATCGACTTGTCCTTGGTCTGCTTTCCCTTCCATATCACCATGGCGACGTGGGGATTCCCCGTCACATTAGCGCCCTCTTCCGACATAATGTTGACCTCGAAAGCTGCAAAAAAGTTTTTTTTTACAAAACCGTTCGTATTATATGCTTGATAAAGTGGAGCCGCTTTTTTAATTTTCAACTTTTCTGGCCTAATTGTATATTAGGAAAAAAACAGGAAATACAACAGGCAGATTGAAGTAGAGTACTGTAATTTAATGTGTCAGCATTAACAGATCTTGTTGATGATCTATGAACAACGTTGGACATGTAATTATATTTCTACCAAGCCGAAGCACCAATTGCTATCCACTTAATGAACAACAATATTAAAAAAACGTCATTTACATCACTCGTGAAACGTAACAAATTGCAAGCTAATTGTTTTATGTGAATAAATTCAGATAAATAACACAATTTTATAAATATCTTATTTAATAAAACACTGAAATTCAACTAAAGGTATTTGACACAATGAGTTTAGTCCAGGCCAAGTTGTTTGTCCAAAAGACTTAAGTCAAGCGAAAGATTTCAAAACAATGACTTAAGCGCACTTAAACCCATTCATACATTAACTAAAGTTCAAGTCAGATCATTTGTCAAAAAAAACTTGTCAAGTAAAACCAAGATTCCGGTGACTTGAGTCTTTAGACCAGTGGTTCCCAAACTTTTTTGGCTCGTGGCACACTTTTAACAGAACAACAATAGAGTCATTTTACAATCGCCCTTAACACACGACCAACTAAATGTAAGTGTCTCAGTATTACTAATTTGTAATGGGTAGTGCATATTTAAGTGTAAAATGTTTGCGTGTATGCCTATTTGTAATACTAGTACACAGTATTTTCCGAATTTACAAAAAGTTTCGCGGCACACTTGACAATCTATCGAGGCACACAGTTTGGGAATCACCGCTTTAGACAACTGACCGGACTTAGGAATTAAGTCACCGTGCCAGCACTGAAATGAATTCATACATAAACTTAAGTTATTGCAACACTGCCCAAACATGACGCACTCATCCGGTATATAACTTTCATAAATCTGATAAAATCGGACTCTTTTTGACGTCTATACCTGAGGCACTTACCCGGCCATTGAGTTCCAGCTTCCACGGTTGTTTCTTGCGGTGTTTCCAGCTTCACACTGACTGGTGTTTCGGTGTTTGGGAGAACTGTGAGCATTAGCTTTGGTCCTTCAAGCGTGTGTCGGTTGTAAACCACACGAGGCTGTAATGTGTAGTCGCCGCTGTGGAAAACCACTATTGATTATAGTTTGGGCCCAGAAATGATTGTGGTTAACTAGGGATGTCCGATAATATCGGATCGGAGCCGATACCAAGAGGTGCTATAGATATTCGTCCGATACTACGGTGGAATCTTTGTCGATCTGGTACCAAGTTAATACAAGAATTTCAGCTGTGACTTAACCTTTTCAAAAACACTGTAGGTTAACAACTATAGAGATAACTATACTTATTAACACTGGAGCAAGTTCTGGCTTAATAAATTGGAAATATGGCTTTTTTAACGTTGCAATTTTGTCTATTTTAAAATCGATTTTTCGAAGGTAAATATCGACCAAAATTTACTGATACCGATATATCGGTAGATGCAAAATATCGGCCGATAATATCGGTAAACAAGCTTCAACGTCCTTATCGCGTTTGCCTTGTGTTTCTTAATGCATTTTTTGTTTACATTCCCTGAGGAAGGCATCCCGTATAGACAGTTCTAACGTCAGGTAAAAATGTCTCCTTTGTATACTAGAACAGTGCTATTTAAACTGTTTTTTTAGTTTTTTTTCATCCCTAGCATCTATCTCCAGATTTCATTCACCCTTGTCTCATGATATGATAAAACGATTTCGTCTATATATAACAGCGCAAATGACTAATGTCGTTTCGATTTTTGGTAAAATCAACTCAAGCTAGTTTTACCATTGCAAATCTACAATTTCACGAGTCCAGAAATATAAAGCTACAAAATCACAAAACACAGTCACCAAATGTTTGTACTTTAACAATCAGTGCAAACCAACTTTACTATTACAATAAGCAAAAAAAAAACAGTTCAGTAGTCGATTTACTGCGGAGCTATCATACATTTTTGACGGTTCACCCTTATTCACCCCTTTTGATTGGTTCACCCCTGCGAAAAAATTGTTAACCTCGGGGTGAACCATTCACCAGTTTCAGAATCACTGTACTAGTATACCTGGCAGCAACAGTATATTTCAAGAGCATTAAGATAAGGTTGAAACTAGCCATACTTCTAACTCACCATTTCCCGGTTATGGAAAACTTCTGGAAAGTGGCTTTTCCGTTTTTGTCGGTTTTCAGCATCCCAGGTGCAGGGGTGAGTCGCAGACTAGGGTCTTTCCCCAACAGTACCTTGCAGCCGGATTCAGGAGAGGGGTTTCCCCACCCGTCGAGTAGCTGGATGCCGAGTTGGTCTCGGAGTCGAGTTGCGCTGAGTACGGAAACCGGCTGTACGAGTTGATAAAGTTAGTGTAACTCTGTCATAGGTTAAAAGTAGCCTTTAGGGTTACAAATATGCCTTTAACTAACATCAAGAAGTTAAGAGTTGTGCGTAAATTGGATATATGAATAAGAATATATAAATAAAAGACTACATACTTGAACGATTTGTTGTAATTATTTCAAAGTAAGAGACGTTGTTTATTTTCTTTACTTCTGTTTTTACAGTTAGTAGACTTCGTAAAATCAGATCCTATAATACTTTAGGTTAGTTTGTTTGGCTTTAACCGGAATCAATAACTCCGTTGTTACGCCAAAAGGGCTAAAAATTAATCTAACTTTTTGAATTAAATCCTGCAAATCTCTACAATTTCCTCAGTAATCAACATTATTCATGTTGTAATATTAGTACTATTAAAAATATAGTTTTGCTAATTTATTATGGCAATGGCCTTAAAATTCACTTAAAGTCTGAAAACAAAAAAAATATACTAGGAAATCTATTTTAATAAAAAGTGATTTAAACTGTTAAAAAAAAACAATATTTAAAAAAGCGAACAATTCTCGACCTTTTCGATGTCCGGCCACCCGTTGACCTTGAGAGTGACCGGAGTGCCAGCGGTCAGTTGAAGGACGGCGTATTCCTTTATGACGTCACCATAGGTTGCCTGCAGCTCGCGGCCACCTAGTGGACCCTGGTTGAACTGGATGTCGGTGATGATCAACTTGTCGTTCTGTTACGTTACAAAACACAAGCGTGACGTAACAAAGCAATAACAATAAAAGGAATATTATTGTTTTGATTTAAATAAGGCAAGCAGAAACTAGAAAGGACCTTTAGCCGTCAAATAAAGTTAACAATCTTTTTAAAAATAGTTTTCGTAAACTAATAAACACAAACATGGTTTTGAACAATTTTATGAGACATTTATATTTCGGAAAATTCTAAGGAATTCATTTTACATCGAAGGTGACACGAGGTTTACAAGTCTCCGATTGATTTATTAAAGATTTAAGGCAATGTGTTGTATTTTGCTCAATTTATAAACGGCGCTAAACACTCTTTTTTGTTACTCTTTAGATTTAAGTATCGTGATTTGATCCAATATGTTTAAACATGCAAAATATGAATAAAACTGAAAAGTTCAAATGTATTTTTTTTACTTTTTCTAACGCCAAAATTGCTTTACGAAGAAGTTTTTACCTTACCTTGTTCACCTATACTTTATAAATTTTAAGGTAAAAATCGCTTCTAGGAGTAATCATGGCTAAAAATTTCCATATTCGTTTGGTATAGGATCGGCAGTAATACTAGCCCATTATCGGACGAGGCCGATACTACCACTTGGCATTGGGTATCGGCACCATTCCAAAATTATCGGACGAGTACCGATACTACCGCTTGGTATCGAGTATCAGCTACGGTCCGATATTATCGGACGAGTACCGATACTACCACTTGGCATCGGGGTATCAGCTACGGTCCGATATTACCGGACGAGTACCGATACTACAACTTGGTATCGGGGTATCAGCTACGGTCCGATATTATCGGACGAGTACCGATACTACCACTAGGCATCGGGTATCAGCTCCGATCCGATATTATCGGACATACCTACTTGCAATGCTTAAACACAACACCAAATAAATTACAATGTTCTGTAGAAATTCGTACCTCCAGTGTCTTTGTGATCAGGCTTTCGTCCAGACCATCAGCGGTGACCTTGACCTTGTCGACCTGGGCGGGTCGGATGTGGAGTTGGTTCCCGAAGTTGTCGAGGAGGGTTACCGACACCGGTTCCCGACGTACCATCCCCAGACGAACGTCCCTCGTCTCGTGAACAATTATCTTCAGACCAGAAGGCTCCCCTGCGACCGGCCTGCAAAAATTAAAAACGGGTAAAAAAGGGGTGATTCAGGAAATGGAGGACTGATTATTTTTTGTTTGGTGCTAAAAAGCGTTTTGTTTTTAGTGATTGAAATCAGGGCTTGGAAGCCGGACCTCTGGGTACATGCATATTGCATAGTAATGTTTGGTTTAGAGGTCGTAGTTAAACGTAGCACGAACATCAACGCCTATACAGAAGTAGGTAAAATTTTATAAACGTTTTAAAGAAATCTTTATTCATTTTCAACATATTAAAGATTTATTCGAAACATTCAAAATGCTACCCACTTTTGTATGGGCTTAAATATCCTTAGAGTTAAGCTTACTTAAGTTTGAAGGCAAATTCCACGGTCCTCTCCCCCATGTAAGCAACTTGACAGAACTTTGTGTCCGACACGTTGGTAGGCACTGTGACGTCAGGTAGCAACGAGTTGGCGATCTCTGACGTCATCACTTCCCCGATCCAGTTCACCTGAAAACGTAAATGCAGAAATCGTGATTATTTTTTAAACAAATTGCACGAAATCTAATAAAAAACAAGAAAATCTTAATTTTTTTATTTTTTTTTTAATTTGACTTGAAGTCAGGAAAATTGCTAAAAATTGTGTTTTTTTTATAAACAACTTTATATTTTTGTACGAATCTTGCTTTTCTTGTTAAAATTTAACTTTGGTCGCAAAGGAATGCAAGATTTGCGATTAAATTGCACGAAATCTTAGAAAAAATATAGTTTTTTTGTATTTTTATTACATCACATTTGCCTAAAAAAAACCGTAGAGGTAATTTTAGCAATGGTATGCTAATTTAAACGTAGGTAACCAGCGTAACTGCGTCGGAAAAGGGGTTCTCAAAAGGATATTGCTTCCTTAACTTTACTAAATTTCGGAGAAACATTGCACAGAACAGATCTTAATAAATCTAACCATGTTAAGACGGTGACCGAAGTGAATTTAAACGGACAGCAAAAACAAATAAACAAGTTCTTGGGAAGGGTTTAGTTATGCGCAAATCAATGCGACAAAAGGAATGAGGATTTTTTTAAACAAGTTGCACAAAATCTTATTAAAAACAAAAGGTGTCTGTTTTTCTTTTTCTTATACATTTTGTACAAATCTTGGTTTTCTTATTAAAATTTAACTTCGTCTGAATTGTTTGCACTAATAATAAAAATATTTTAGTAACCGGAATAAAAAAAATTCCGTTACAACGTTTCATAACGTGCCTTAAATTAAGTACTTTTTTGTCATAGTTTTTAAAACTTTGACCAAGTCAGATTTTGTAATGTGCGCAAATTTAATAGAATAATGTATAATATTGAATCCAAAAGCTAAAAAGAAATTGCGTTCCACCTTTTAGAAGTGAGGTTTAAATATATTCAAGTCACATTAACTGACTTGTTGGCTTTGACATTCATTATTAAGCTACAATACAGATCTGTGCATAGTGTTGTAAATACAAATAACCTATAACTTGTTTTAAAGCCATTGCAGGCTAGAAAAACACCTAGCCTGCAGAGGTTCGAACTCACAAGTTTTTGCACTAGTAATGAAAATATTTTTTATACCTTTAGTAACCGGAATAAAAAAAATAAATAATTACAACGTTTTACAAGTCTTTATAATTTAATTAAATTAACAAAATAATTTATAACTTTTGTCATAATGTTTAGAAGTTTGAAGAAGTCAGATTTTAGAATATGCTTAAATTTTATCGAAAATGTATAATAATAAATCCTGAAGCCAAATAGAATTGCGTTCCACCTTTCATAAGTGAAGATTGGATGTGTTTCAGTCACATTAACTAATGTTGATACAAGTGCGTATCGAAACGTTTATGACGATTACTAGACCTTTTTGACTCTTGCATTTCTTTTCCAGTTACCTTACAGACCAGTGCGTAGTGTACCTAAGTATAAATAACTATAACTTTTGCCCCCTTCAGTTACAACCTTTCTGAAGTCCGGTTTTGAAATGTGCCTAAATTTAATAGAATAATGTATAAGTTTGATCACAATCTTTAGAAGTTCACTGTAAGTCTTTAACAGACTAAACGGATCAGTCGATGAATTAAGAATATTCATGCAAGGCAGGCTAGAAAAACAACAAGTCTGTAGCGAGGTTCGAACTCACGCCCTTGGTCATACCGGGACCGTCGCCCTACCAACTGATCTACACAGGTTCAGATAGGAGAGCGTTACCATCACAAAACAACCCCATAAAGAGGTTCTAAAGTTATGCGTCAAGTCATTCGCAAATCAAACAACAAAGTTTAAAAGATGACAGTTGTTATACACGTGTGTGTGTGTGCGTGTGTGCATCTTTCACCGGGTTTTTAAAAGCTCGATACTTATTCTTCCTAATTTGCTACAGGGCCAAACAATACCGACCTTAACATTGGCCGCCAGCCTTTCGTTCATCTCCACAACTCGACTCGCTTCATCGAGAAGCCGAAACGACAAGTTCGACATCGTCTCACCCGCCTCCCAATACACGTCCTGACCTGCAAGCAAATGTCGTGACGTCATTATCCACGACGCCAGGCACTAGGCGTAACGTTATCAAGGTTGGTTTTGAAAAAAATTGCGCAGCGGTATCCCAAACAGATTCTTTTTTGTTTTTTTGTTTATTGAACAGGACAAGAAAATTATGACGTCATTACCCGTATAGATGACCTCATTCAATTTAGAAAAAAAAAACCCAAAGTATCACGTGAAGTGGATTAACTAAGAAATACAAATTCGCAAATTGGTTGAGGTCTGTCGAAGTAATTTGCCAAAAAATGTATGGAAAATGTCATTTTAATCAAACGAAACTTAAAAATCGCTACACATAGAGATTCAACAAAATAACTTGAGAAACGCACCGTTTCGAACTTAAATCAGCCAGTACAGTCTTAAAACTTATATTATAAAATACGCATTTCGCCAATTAAATGGCGTCATCAGTTTATCTTAATTCTAATGAATTTTTTTATAATTTTAGAACTTTTATTGTCGACATTATGCGTTCTGTTGGAGGCCAAGATTCTGTTGTAAAAACACACTTTAATCAACATATAAAAGGGCGTATCTTTATGGAATCCAATCCATTGGCAGCAGGTTTATATTTGTCGGTTACTGTTCCTCAAAGTTTAAAAACGCCCCAAAAACACAGGATCAGACATTTTTAAAGAAATATGTATTTCGCCTACAATGGCATCGTCAGTTCCTATAAGTGAAGTAATGTACACAAAACCTAGTGTAAAAAATGTCTGAATTTGGTTTTACGCGGGTTTATAAACTTGGGAGTTTTATTGTTAAATCAACGTAAATATCACCCGAACCTTGTTTGAGTCTTGATGGTTCGTCTTCTTCCGACATGTTTGGGTCCTGGTGGAAAACCTGGATCGATCGGATCTTAGTCGAAGGTTTCACTGTCAACTGACACTCAGTAGGTTTGATCTGGAAAAAATAATAATGTTAATTGATTAAAAAAAAATATGGTCCTCCGTTAAGAGTATTTTTTTTGCCTTCTGGTACATTTATAAGTATATTCTTTCAACATATTGCTTTATAACTGAAAACCAATGGTACTGTTGACAAATTGTAATTTTAAAGTTGACGATTTTCCACACAACCATGTTTTTAAGAAGCACGGTTGTGTGAAAGCTCAGCAACCTAAAAATGCCATTTGTCAACAGTGCCATTGGTTTTCAGTTTTTTTATGGAATAAAACAAATACAGCTTCAACCAAGTTTTTCGCCCAAAATTTAAATATGCGACTTTAGGTAGCATTCCCCTATTCAAAAGAAGGATATACCTCGATAGAAACGAATGAAGATTTTTGTCTTTCTACACACTCCACAATTAAGTTTTACCACAAAATGACGTTATTGCTATCATTTACATTTAGCTCCAATCATTAATCATTACAACTTTCACATAATTACGTTATCCCACATAACTATTCAACCATTTTCGGTATCCAAATTATGACGTCACCGTACCCCTACTATTACGTTACAAGAGCCGCATTGTGCCACTCACGTGCTTCTGCCCCTGTATGTCGACCCTCCCCTTGATGTTGTGCACTTTGTTTAGTTTCTTCACTCTCAGCTTCCCGGCCAACTTGCCGCTTCCGTTTTGCGAGCAATTGCAAGTGAAGGTGGGAAGGTCCTTGCTGCCCGTGAACTGAAAAAGATGAACACAAGACATTAGCTGTTGCTACAAGGCATAGTAATGATAATAAGCTATTTTTTTGCATGATATAAACAAAAGACGGTTATGATTTGCTGTTTTGTAAGTAGTGGCCTCCAAAAACACATCCAAAAAGGATGAATTTAAAAAAATGTATTAGTTAAGATCACATAGTTTCTCTAGTACTGTTGATTATTATATAAACACTTTATTTCTTGGATGACTTTTGCTTGATTATTCCCTTATTTATCGCTTAAGCATGGCAAGTTTGTATACACGATTAACACATAAAAAAATATAAATAAAATCAATAATTTGGGGATCATGATTTCGTAATCAGCCTAATGCTAAGTTTTTGATTGACGATTTTATTGCTCAAAAAAATTTTTGTTTAGCGACTTATTTTTGTGAGATTATTTTTCGGTTAAGATTATGTTTTATTTTGCCGAAAAGAAAACATGCCCCAACTAGATATATTTTAGATGTGTGAAAGTGATTAGGCAGTTCGTACCTTGCACTGAGCGATCAGCTTCGATTGCGTTGTAACATTCCCAGAAATGTCGACAACTTGAACTCCCAGCGAGATTTCAGATCCGTTTTCCAAGCTTAAGTCTTGTGGCACGTCATCTAAACAACACCAAGTTTGACGTGGTAAGAATAACAAAGCACATACTGAGGTAGACACGATTTTGTCAACGTTTTAAATAAATCCTAAGGTGACTGAAGGTTGCAGCAAGACGTAGGATGATTATCGAAGCAAAATTGAACTGGGAAACATTTTGTAAACGTTTTAATTATTTCATTATTCATTTTCAACATGGATCACAATAAGTCTATGTTAAAAAAGGAATAAAGAAACGTTTAAAATGCTGCCTACTTCTGTACGGGCCTTGGTATCATTCAGACTTGGACAACTAGATAATTCTAGTTTTCTAATTCATTGAATTAGAGCAAAATGCGGCTAATTCTAATCTAATCTAATTTATGAATTGCCTGTGTGCTCCAATTCTAGTTCTAATCTAATTCGTATTTTTCCAAAACTGCTACTTTGTCCAACGGCATTTTTAGTCACTCAGTTAAAACACAGAACTTCAATTTAGATTCTTTGGTTTGAACGACTTGTATGTAATTTTTACTGTCTGATAAGCATAAAAATTAGCACACACATTTTTACCATTCGCGTTCTTATAAGAATAAATTGCGATTAAATAAAATTGATTGTAAATAATTAAATGTGATTCTAGTTCAAATTCTAGATGAAATTTTATTTAGGAATTTGGTAATTCCAATTCTAATCTAATTTGAGAAAACTCAAAACGGTCTACTTTTAATTCTAATCTAATTTGGAAAAACTATAATGCTCTAATTTTAATTCTAATCTAATTTTGAAAAGCTAAAATAAATCTAGTTGTCCAAGTCTGGTACCATTACTATGTATTACTATTAGGTTTCAAAGCAAAAAGTTTAGTACATGTATAAAAATGTACAACATGTCCAAACGCAGGATTTTGTAAGGTGATATAGGAAAATCGCTTTTAGCCGATTGTGTTTCCAATTCTACTCAGTGATCCACATATGCTAATAAAACAATGGACATTGGACATTTGGGAGATAACAGAAATTGGCCAGCCGTTCATGGACAGGGAAAGGCTTGAGAAATCTGTGGTTTAAGAGGAAGTCGGAAAAGACCGTTGCCTTCTGCACCAACCTGAATCAACAAAATAACATCCCTATACGAAACATTTTAGCATATAAAATGGTGACCACATATAAGCTTTTAAAACCAACTAAAACCTCAAACCATAGGATCACAGATATACACATATGTACATAATACTGTAACAAAAAAATCGTCCAAAAATATAACACTGAAATTACTATTTTTCTTCACAAAAATGGGATAGATCGGTGATAAAATGTGGCTGTAACCTGTTCAAAAAGATACAACCAGATCGCTTCACATTTAATTGAGTTTGGTGAAAATAAAAATATTCCCTTACCTTCCTCGAAGTGGATTTCCTCGTACCCGTCACCGAATGACGTCACTCGTATGGCGTGCGGTTGTCCTGGCAACAAGCGGATCTTTAGGGTTTGCGAGGAGCGGGAAAGTCCCGGAAGTGTGACCGTCATCGGGAAATTCTGCAAAATAAGCGGAAATCCTTTCAAAATACTGTTCTTGCTGCCGGCAGACGTAGGAAACTAGCTAATTCTAGCGTTTTTTAAGTCGGTGAAATTAGGGCAATATTTTTACTAATTCTAATTTTAATCTAATTTGGGACTTGCATTCTGCTCTTATTCTGGTTCTAAACTAATTCGGATTTTACCAAAAACCTCGATTGGCCAACGGCATTTTAGTCTCTCAGTCGAAATAAAACAAATTTGAAAGGAATTATTTTGCTCAACAAGACTTGTAGGTGATTTCCACAGTCTGATATGCTAAAACAAACACAGTATTTTTTGTCATTAATAGTCTTAAGACAATAATTTGTGATTCATTCTAAATTGCTTGTAAATAATTAATTGTAATTCTAGTTGATTTTAAGCAATTCTAATTCTAATCTAATTTGAGAAAACTAAAATGATTTAATTCTAATTCTAATCTAATTTTGAAAACCAAAACTATATCTAGTTGTCCAAGCATGGCTGCCAGGCATTGAATCAAATTTAAGTTGTTTATATTAAATTATAAGTTGTAGAAATTAGCTGTAGTGTGAACCTACCTGGCCATGTTGAGACGAAACCACGCCAACAGCTGTTACGTCCTTTATAACAAGTGAGTTGCCCTGCCTCTCCACACCACTGTAACTCAAGTCCAACCCTCTGAAAAAAAAAGATGCAAGAATGGGTTTAATTGAAGAGCCAACCAACATATGTATAAAAAAATATACGGCTGATTAGTATAGTTCGCAGTTTTGAATTTCTTATAGTTATTTTGACGTGGATGACTAATGCTATTCTAATCAAGCGTTTAAAAACAGCGCTTTTACTGCCACACTACTTTCAACAAAAGGTACTTACTGCGACTTTAGGGTGGGTTCTATATCTTCTTGTGCTCTGGTGGGATGTGAGAACTTGTCCTGCATCTCAAGGGGGATGTCGAATGGTTCGGCGATGCGGAGTGGTGACTCAAGGATTCCTACCATGAACCTGGGTGGCGGGGATAACAAGTTGGTTTGATCAAGTACTGGCTTTTTTAACGTTTAAAGTGTTGGTTATTGCTTCACAAAAATGTAAAAATCGATACACTGTAATCCAATTATAAAAACGTAACACATTGAATGGTATAAAATTGCTTTTTGAAAGGCTCTTGATAACTTTGGCTTAAGTTATTCTCAACAAAGTGTAAAATTAACTCTTGTGGACTTGCAGGTTAAAAAGCACTGCGTTAAGAAGCCGCGACAAACAGGTTTATAATCGGTTGTGAATAGTTAAGAACCTCCGGTTTAATTGTGTTATTTATTATTGAAGTTTTGAGTTCACGACCAGTGCTTTCCGATATCCAATGCTAAGTGGTATTATCGCTAGCCGTCCGATGCTGGGGTGACATCGAGCACATACCAAATTTATTTGTGCATGACTTCAATGATATGCGATTTAATTTAAAAATTAAATAAGTAGGAGGTTATTAACTAAATGTAACTAAACTTCATAATGCTTAACAAAAAACCATGAAATGTTGTGCTAAAACCTAAAAAATACATTTAAACGTTCCAATTTTATCTATTACGACCAGCGCTACTTACTTGTACGGTGGTGCTTCTCGTATTTTGAAGTTGATCGTCTTTGAAGGAAGTTTGCTG
Organism: Ascidiella aspersa; assembly: GCF_963924565.1. Lineage (NCBI taxonomy): Eukaryota > Metazoa > Chordata > Ascidiacea > Phlebobranchia > Ascidiidae > Ascidiella > Ascidiella aspersa. The sequence continues at coordinate 4,711,209 of NC_139453.1, read as the reverse complement.
TCCAATGTAACTTTGTCCGACTCACTATCGGCAAGTGTCGTTTGAAGGATCAAGTTGTAATGACCAACCTCCTTCAATTTCTCTACAAAACACCACAAATTTAAACTTCCCTCAACAGTAAACTTCGAAATAGCGACGAGTTTAGGTGCATGATGGTTTACAGGTAAATGTACGATATAAGTAGAAAGAAATATTGGTGAGATGAAAGACACGAGGCGAACATTTCAGCATGATTTAACAATCATAAACTGGGCACTGCTTGAGGACGAGTTTAGGGTGGTGGGTATGGTTGGGGGTTCGAACCACTAGGCGGTTTTGCAGCAGGCGCCTTGTAGGAGTGTCGACGAGGGACGCGTCTAAAGCTTCGCTTTCGCAGGACGATAATTCGCTGTTTCTGATTAGTTTTTTTCCTATTTATGTCCCCATACTCGTCACTAAATAATGACGTCATTAAACATTAACGTCAGACGAAAAATGGGAGAAGTCCCGAAAAAAATTCGGAAGCCCGTTTCCTTTTTGGATTTCTGGATATGTCCTTCGTTGATAAAAGTACAGCAGGAAAGTAATTTAATATCGTTAAATATTATGTTACAACCAACCTAACTAAACTCCAGTTCTTCAAACTAAGTTCTAACTACACTGAAACATTTTAATACCAGCACACGAACCTATTGAATCAAACAAAAGGCTATAAAAAAGATCGAAAACAACTTTATTCGACAATAGCAGAATACTATGGTTACGCAAAATGCATCGTCAGTTCTGCTTAGAATCTTAATTCGAAGGATTAATTTGATGATGATTTGCGTAAACTATAGTATTCTGCTGTTGTTCAATGAAGTTGTTTTAGATTTTAAGTCTTTGTGGTTTTGTTTTGATTCCGATATGGATGAAAGATCAACAACTAAATGAGTTGGAACAGGCTTAGATCCCAAAATAGTCAATAAAAACAATAATAATTTATTATAATTTCAACACACCAACCTATTGGTTTGAAGATGTACGACGAATGCTTTCCAAGGCCAGTCACGTGACTAGATAGCTCGATTCGCTTCTCGCCATCCTGGGGAGTGAAATAGAGGCGCTGTTCCACCAGCAGCTTTCTACTCCCTCCGTTCGAGGGTAGCTTGTCGATTGGCTCGCCGTTATGGTCCAGGATGTGAACGCTCATTTTGCCTGCAAAGTGTAAAGCAGAAGGCAGTGGTTAAACAATAATGCTGAACACAACTTTCAAGTATGGACTTAATTTAAAATAAACGTACATCGAAAGCCATCGCAGACTCACCGAATCTGTGGATCTATGATGCAAGTATGGCAGGCTAGAAAAACAACTTTTGGTGAGGTTTGAACTCACGACCTCTGGTCATCAACCTTTGTAGTTCAGTTGGTTGAGCGACGGTCTCGGTATAACCGAGGTCGTGAGTTCGAACTCACTGCAGGCTTGTTTATTAAACAAGATAAAGCAAGCAACGGTGCTATGGTTGTTTCTTGACGGTCCCGGTATGACCAAGGTCGTGAGTTCGAAACTCACTGCAGGCTAGTTTATCAAACAAGATGAAGTAAGCAACGGTGCTATGGTTGTTTCTCGACTCGCTCCCTTCTGAGCCTGCATAGCTCAGTTGGTAGAGCGACGGTCCCTGCTTGTCCGGAGGTCGTGAGTTCGAACCTCACTGCAGCCCAGTTGTTTTTCCAGTCTGCTCTGCTTGCATCCTTGATCAACAGATTCGGTGAATCTGCGATGGCTTTGGGTGTACTAGTTATACGTAAGCAGTAATCGTTGTTCAAATTTTACTTACTATTGCGACGTCAATTATGACGTGGTCTCTAAAAATTCATGTCGACCTTGGTTCAGGCAAACCGAATCTTTTAGGGGGTCCGGGTTTAAAAATAAAAACCGTTAGTCAAAATTTTAAGCAAAGTAAAAAACTTACCTACCGCCAAATAGCGAGTACGATTTTTTCTGAAATTTTTTTTTTAGATTTTAATTATTCAGACTAGTGATGCTCAATTTTATTGCTAAGCCTTAGGAAAATTTTTTAGAGACGCGAAACATCCCAAATTTGTTACAATTTATTTATATGTTTCTTGTTTACAAAAATCATAATAGTTTCTGCGTTTTATTATCGCATTTTCGCGGCGCCCTTGAAAATTCAAACGAGTGAAGTTTGAAATCTTCGGATTCACAGTTTGAAACGCCTCAGTCAGATAACAAACTCACCTATGGATAAACCGGCGTTGCTTGCTTGGTCTTCGGCCACCTGGTGGCCATTGGGCCAAGTGACGTCGATAGTTGCGGGGAGTCTCGATTCCTCTCCACGGATCATTGCTTGCGCCGCGGCCACGGACACGGAGCGATCCAGCTTTGACAAGGGATAACACCGAACCTGGTTGTGGAGAATCTGAGGCTCCTGTGGGATTTTGAGAAGTTGCTCTTAACGTTTTAGGTTTATGGAAGTATAAATCTTTGTAAATCAGACATTCAGTGATCAATCAGTTATTGTTGCAAAAAATTCATTTAAGTTTATTGTAGTTATGCTAATACAGGGGTTCCTAAACTGGGGTCCATGGACCCCTTGGGGGTCCGTGAACTAATTTCAGGGGGTCCATGAAAGCAAAATTGAAATATTACCGGACGTTTAAAAAGTAATTAAATTAAAAAAAGAGTTTAATTAAAAATGAAACGTTTTGCCACTGAATGTTAGACTCCTTTTTACTCAAACCATCAGCATATTTCTGACAGGCTATTTGATTGTGACGTCAATTTATGACGTCATTTTTAATAATTTCTTGCCTACAGGGGTCCACGCGAAGCAAAAAATAATTTTAGGGGTCCGCGGTGAAAAAAGTTTAAGAACCCCTGTGCTAATAAGTAGTGATTTTTTAACTCTTGGATTACATGCGGATTAAACTTTGACGTTTTAAAAGGCATGTGGTTTTGACATTTTAAATGGGTCATTGTGGGAATGATATAAGATGAGGATGCTTTGCGATTGGCCGCTTTATTGATTTAGCGGCTTTTGATTATTTTTAAGAGACATTTAGATCTTCATTTCAATGTCTCGTTATATTACTGTTAATTGCTGGTCACTTAGCCAATTGCCAAAAAAGCTTAACTTTTGATTAAAAAGCGGTTATTCATCAAGTTTTTCGTAAGGGAAACGACATGCGCAAAGAAAGAGTGCATCACCAATTATCCAATAGAAAACGTGTAAATCAAGTGGCAACGCCAAAATACAACATAAATACAATGTACAACAAAACAAGTGATGAAGTGTATCTCAGCAATGAACTTACCAAGATAATTTCCATCTCCCCTCCAACAGCATAAACATCTCCATCATAATCTCCACACAATAAGAACCTACGGATCGTCCCACAAATGATGGGCACAGTGCGTTGCGTTCGGATCTGGAAAGTGAACACATAACACTTTAAAGGCCTGACCTTACTTTTTATGTATTTTGGTATATAATGAAGCACAATAATTGCGATATAAAACAGCTGAGACTATGGTTTATATTCTGAAAGGTTGAAAATATAAATTTGACGACTTTTTAGTAGTAAAATTTAGTAAAGCAATAAACATTACAGGGCAGAGCTGTTAGCCTCAAGACCGCAAAATGTTGAGATAGAATCAATTTGGTATTGCACGAATTTGTGAAACAGCAAAAAAAATTACGGTTTAAACAAACCTGAAGTCGATTACCGAAACTTTTAATTATATATATATATATTCTTACTAAAATCACACCAACAGTTTTCAGTTCAATCATAGCTTGGTAAAAACAGTGAATTACCAACCTGTTGTCCTTTACTGAACACTCTCCCGTCCCACTCTATTGCTTTGTAAACCGTCCAAGGAGTTTGGCTTCTGCGGGAAGAACCTCCATCGCTTCTAAGAATCGTCGTCGAGTGTTTCAAGAACTTCACCTGTGACGTAGAAGGTTGGGGGAGTGGGGGGTTAGACACGGGAAACGGTTGTTACGTCACAATGCCTTGAAAGCACGCCACCTTGTGAAAACTTGTTCTAGCTCCAAAATAATTTTAAATGGCAAATTAAAACAGCTTAACAGCTTTATGTGGCAAATGTAACCTAATTTAAATCACCGCTACGGAGCCGAAGCTTTTTGTAGCTCGTCAGTCCGGGATACCACCTTTTTATATCGCGTATCGCCATCGATTCAATTTCACCGGAAACCCATATTTAAGATTTTTTTACTCTAGTTAAAACATGGCTATTTCTGATGATAATTTCATAGATATGTTTCCAGATTGTAAAATGTTAAAACAGTGGTTCTCAACCTGTTTCTTTCGTGGCTCATTTTCGTTGCACAAAAATTCTGTGGCCCAATAAATGTTTATGAAAAAAACAACTATGAAATAGGTTTAGAACAAAACACAGTAGAACATATTTCAAAACAAATTATTTATTTAACCGTGCATTAGTGAGATACTAGCTGCTGAACAAGAAATTTACATTCCTTCTAAATTCCATCCCAAGCCATTATATCTGCAAAAATTAAGTATAGTGACACAAATCTTCATTACATCTAACTTTATGAAATTGGTCTGTGGCCCACTCAAAATGTTCCCATGGCCCACTAATGAGGCATGGCCCACTGGTTGAGAACCGCTGTGTTAAAAGAAGAGTATTTTGAGAGAAATTACCTGTTTATCGTATCGTGCGTGGCAATCCTTTAACCAATCGTAAAACTCGCGCTGTATTTGGCCTGACTGCTCCTCGTCGAGTATCACGTGACTAAACTCGGTACCACGCCCTCGCAGCTTCGAGTCAAGGTCAATGAAGGTCAACTTGTTCGTACTGACCTTGGGCGTAATATAGGGGTTAAAATATCTTTGGGAGAGAAAAACTTTGGGAGCACAGAAAGATAAAAATACGATAAAGATTATTTTTTTTTTGGGGGGGGCACACTTTTTACTGAAGAGTTTTTTATGCCACAAAAAATAAAATAAGATGTTTTATTAACTTTAGGTTCAGAGGTTAGAGCTTTAATAATTGTAGACTACAAATCAAATTGTGGGAGCATTTCGCATTGTGAAAAAAGCGCCAAAGGCCTGATAGTGTTAAGAGTTTTAAACATTGAAAATGACACTTCTGATTGTTTTAAGAGTTCGGGAACCCACACACAGACTTGGACAACTAGATAATTCTAGTTTTCTAATTGATTGAATTAGAGCAAAATGCGGATAATTCTAATTCTAATCTAATTTGGATTTTACCAAAAATGCTACTTTGTCCAACGGCATTTTTAGTTTCTCAGCTTAAACACAGAATTTTAATTAAAATTTTCTGGTTGGAACGACTAGTATATAATTTTTGCAGGCTAAAAGGCATTAACTATTCACGTTCTTATTATAATAAATTAAATTAAATTGGTTGTAAAAACTAAATGTGATTCTAGTTCAAAGTCTAGTTAAAATTTAATTTTTTAGGAATACGGTAATTCTAATTCTACTCTAATTATAGAAATCTCAAAATGATCTAATTCTAGTTCGAATTTAATTTAGAAAAACTGAAATGCTCTAATTTTAATTCTAATCTATTTTTAAAAAGCTAAAATAAATCTAGTTGTCCAAGTCTGCCCACACAATCATTTTTTTCAAGTGTTTGGAAACGAAATAAAAAGTTTTAAAGCACCTGGAACTTGTCATTTGTGAAGAGGCAGCCAGAAACTCGGTAGAAGCAATCGCTTGGTATTTGTGGGATGTGTTTCTTCGGTGCTCGACACCACTCAAAACTAGACGGTGGGAAAGAACAAATATAAAACTGGAACGTTTTGCTGTTGTTGCTAAAGTTGACGCCATAAATTAGAGATCACTTAAAAAAAAAAAAAAATGACGTCATAAAAAAATGACGTCATAAAACAAGTAGATTTAAGAAAGCTGTTGTTTTTAGACCAACAAATGTTAAACTGAAATGAAGTCGAAATACATTTGAGAAGAAGACGCCAAAGCGTTTTTTTCAATTAAGCTGTTTCCTTTTTTAAAATCCGTTTTAGTTTTCAAATAGACCTGCAGGGGGCCCTAAAATTATTCCACATACCGCAGTTTACGAACCCTCATGTAGATACAATAAAATGTAACCATGTTAAATAGGAAAACATTTCTACACAGATAAAAAAATAAACTTCTAAGTAACAGGGAAGATGTAAGGAAACATGTCATATTTTGACAGCACATAGTCCCCGGGAAATAACAATAAAAACACCAACCAGTTTTTTAAAGCCTTCAGAGGATTAACCGAAATGTTGGCCAAGTAATGATTTTGTACAAGCAAAGTAGGATAGAAAAACAACTAGCCTTTGGTGAGGTTCGAACTCACGACCTAGGCCATACCGGGACCGTCGCTCTACGAACTGAGCTACACAGGCACCGAGAGGAGCGAGTCGAGAAACAACCATAACACTGTTGCTTGCTGCATCCGGTTTGTACGACTAGTCTGTAGTGAGGTTGGAATTTATGACCTAGGCCATACCGGGAACGTCGCTCTACCAACTGAGCTACACAGGCTTACAAGGGAGCGATTCAAGAAATAATAATGGCACACATAACAGAACATATTATATCATAGCGAAAGTCTTCAGATACGCTCGAAATATATGATACGTGTACCGTTACCGTTGGTCCGTACGACTTCAAATCAACGGTAACTAACAGAAGTTTCGTTTAACAGCTACTGCAGTTGTGTTAAATGCAGTATTTAAATGGTTAAATACATTTGGTAGTTGTAGTTAGTTGGCGACTAGTGCCCCAGTTAGCAGTTGTTACCATTTGTGAATGGATGCTCCTTTTTTTCAGAAAAGAATAAAGCAAAAGTAGAATTTAAAATATCGCTAACAAGTTTATGACTAAAACTATTTTTCCTACTCGTCGATAAAGGTGTAGGGAATAAGTCTTCCGTTCCAAAAGCATTCAAACACAGGCCTCCTTCCTCTTGCTGGTAGGTCCTCGCTGCAAATATCATCATCGTCTTGGTCTAAGAAATAAGTTTAGGAACAAGAGTAACAAAGAGTGGTTCAAACTGTAGCATAAACAATATGACCAAGCATAAAGGGGCTCAAGTATAATTAAATTAGGTGATTACTCTTTTAAAACGTTTTATTTTGTGTATGAAGTATACATAATGACAAACACAGTAAACTAAACACAATGTTAGATAAGCAATGAAATGAAAACAAATCACGAGTTTGGAAGATTATAAAATAATAATCAATTTGTTTGTTTCAAAACTATATAATAATTACATAGATAATTACCTGCAAAAACGTCAGTCCAAAATTACTGATAACGATAGTTACGATATGGACTCCAGCCATAAGATCGAAATAAGACCAACATCAACGTCGAAATAACACACAGTTCGAAATAAGACCAAAATAGGACTAATACATAAAAGTCGTATAACCGTCTCAAAATCTAAACCGGAATAAGTCTGAACACCGTCGGAATAAGATCTAATGGTGCAATACCTATGGCCCCCGAATGTCCCAAACCCTCTTTCCTACAGTTTCAGGCGTTATTTTGGCCATTTAGGCCTTTATTTCGATGAATTTATGACTTATTCCGACAGATTTAGGTCTTATTCAGACGATTTTGTTCTTATGCTGTACTTGATATTACTGCGTATTTGGCTGTATTATGCCGTTGGTCTTAATACTATAGTTTTATAGATTTTCTGCTTTAGGTATTGTTGCTTTTTAGGTCTTATTGTGTTTCCCAACGAAATATCGGTAAGAGCTGAATATCTGGCAATATTTTATCAGTCTGTCTCTAGTTTTGATTACTGGCTAGTCGTTAGTCGGCAATATAAAGATGTTTTACGTTTAGTTTTACAAACCTGCGTTGGTAGCGGAATCAAGGGGGTAGGTTTCTCTGTCATATAGGAAGGGGTGATATCGGATGACCCCCTCCACGACCCCCCCATCCGCCATCGCTCGGAACTCGAACGAGTCGGAGGCGGTTCGGATGTAGCGCGACTCAAGGTCATCGTCGATGTCATGAAGGTCAACCGATAAACTTTCATGACCTTCTTCGTGAAGCGAAACCTTAAAACCAAAAAACGTTTATGAAACTCAATATTGGGCCAAAAGTTTTATAAAAATGAACTTCACTTTGCACTGATAATTAATAAATGGCATGAGCAAAAAACTTTACCAACAGAGAGAAAAAACTTTAACAAAAACTTTAACGAGTAGACAAATATGTTGATATTGTTAAATGTGTTTGCTTTATTATTTTTATTAAAATTGCTTCAAAAACCTGTGGATTATATTCCAAAACTATTCAAAACGAAAAGTTGAAACCAAGAAAAGTTTAGAAAACTTAATATTGGGTAAAAAATATAATATAAAAATGACGTTATTTTGCATTAAATGCGGCATAAGTTAATGATAAAAAATTAAAAACACGAAGAAATGTTGATTTATTTTTATTATGTGTGTATTGTGCTACAAAACTACTACAAAGGTACATGTTTTTTTATTTTTGTGTTTCTGTGGTTCTGTAATTGTTCAAAAATTAAATCAACAAAACCACTAAACCTAAAACAATCAATATATCATTTAGAACTGTGGAATTTTAAGTGGTGAAAAAATAGTATTAATTTATAAAGTAGAAAAACTTCTACCTTAATATTAACATCAAGTGCGCCTAGATTTTTTCTCTGTCTCGATATTGCAGTATTTCCTTCTGGTCCGTGAATGTAGTAATGGTAGATATGTCTGAAATACAACACATAATATTAACATTTAGTCGCTATATTAACATGCAACCGCTATACAATGACAAGGAAGTCATCCTAACAAGCCACATCTAATTTGAATATAGTACAATGGTAATTTTATGGCTGATACTTAACTAACGCAAGGCTGCAGTCATAAGAAATTATGAAGGCTTATAAACAAGATAACAATGAGTTAGATGACAATACCAGCAATAAGAATGGTCCATGTTGCATACTAAAAAAAGAAAAATAGGAAAAATTCAAATTTCATCACTGAGCAAATCAAATAATCAAAAAAAAAGATTGCTAATGCTATTGCAAATAAATGGTAAACATAACTTACACTGCAAGTCTAACACTACAATCAAATACTTAACAGTACTGGATAAATTCTAAAGTCAGTTTATTTTTGGTTTATTAAAAAGAAATATATTAAAATAGCATTTGAATTGACAAGTGATCCAATACATTGGAGAAATTTATTTCTCATAAGTATCACATAAAACGACTGATTTTATGTCATAACAGTCTGAAGAAATATCATTTCCATCATGTTTTCTTTTGTTTAAAATAACAAAAATTGAACACACTGTTGCTGCCAGGAATTGTTTCAATTGTAAAATTGTTCTTATGGCAATTTGTTTTTAAATTAATAAAAAAACAATAGTAAAATTTGCCGGAAAAGGAATTTCACAATTGGTATACAAATAGTTTTAGTCAACAATTAAATACATTATTTTCTCTTAATATCACATAAAACGACTGATTTTGATCATATGCCAGGACAGGCTCTGAGGTATATATTACCACCATACTTTTTCAGAAATTATAAAATAAAACATCTTTTTAAAAACAAGTTTTGAATCAGTCATCAGATTTTTGAGCTTACGCAAGCTGCCTTGTCCAAATATCGAAGCCTCTCTTTACGAAGGAAATGTGGCTGGGGTTGAGGCCGCTCACAATCACCCGGGTAAACCCCTCTTCACCCTCACCCTCGATAAACTCCTTCGTGATATTATCATTCTTCGACACATGGCTCGAGTCACCAGGCTGTAGACAAACAATGTTGTGATCAGGGATGCAAAGTCGGACTTGGGACGTGACATAGTCTGTTGTTTTGCTGGATTTGAACTCGGTACTCGAGTAAGACTACGTAAAACTACCAGAGTCCAGAGTCCGACGTGCGCATTACCAAATTTCAAAACTGATAAGGCAGCCAATTGTAAGTTGTAAAAGTGTAATAGCAAATGGTGGAATATTTTCTAACCATTTATTGTAAGCCAATAGAATATATGCCACCCTTATGCTGGGATTGCTGAAAATCCACCTTAATTGAGTTACATAAATTGGTAAATACAAGCTGTAGAGTCGGAGCCTGATTCTGGACTTGAAGAAATAGCACATTTAGCCGGAATCTGACTCAGGACTCGGGTTATTTAACCAACTCCGCAGCCCCTGATGACCAGGAAATTTTTGGAATGACCTGTGTTTAATCTTTGCAAGAAAATTAGTGACCGGACTTTTCTCATTTTAGGCAAATGTCTCAAACTGAATGCCGTTTTATTTGCACATGGCTAGAATCACCAGGATGTAGAAAAATAGTCTGTGTTGTGATGACCAAGACATTTTTTTTCGAATGACCGGTGTTTAATCTTGGGCAGAAAATTAGTGACCGGACTTTATTTGTTTAAAGCAAATGCACAAACTGTGCTCCATTTGTACATAAATAGAAATATTGATGTGGTAACGTTATTATTATTTGATTTATCCGTCTTTGCCAGGTGGCTCGAATCACCAGGCTATAGAAAAAATCAGTGTTACGACTTACGATGCCCAAGAATTTGTTTTTTTGAATAATCTGCCCTCAGACTTTAGTTTAAAATTACTTGATTGAACTTTAATCATTCAAAGAAATAACATGATTTGGACTTAATTTTGGTGTAAATAATAGTAAAAAAACAAGAACATATTTTCAACAATTTGTTCGCTACACTCAAAAGCAATAAGATATTGTGATATTATATAAACAGTGTTTAGCTGGATTTTGGCACATTTAGCAAGGTGGTGGAATTTCACAAGTCAATGATACAAACAGTTTGCTTAAAAAATCATGAACTTTTAAGGCTTTTATGTTCAGCGTGCCTATAAATATATATCAGTGTTGTAAACAAGTCATTTTGAAATGACTTAAGTCCAAGTCAAGTATTTTGCAAAAATAACAAGTCAAGTCCCAGTCCAAGTCATCGGTTGCCCAAGTCAAGTCCCAGTCAAGTCATTATGGGAGCAAGTCAATTTCAAGTCATGTTATTGACATAAAAGTAAATTGTTAAACCATTGAAATCGGTAAACACGTCCGATAATGATCAACAATTTAACTAAAAAATTTACACAAAGGAAATATGCAGCAATAAATTGTTTAGTGTGCAAAACTTGGGATACATTTTAATAAAAAACACTTAATTTAATCCCAAGATGTTTGACAGAATGACTCAAGTCCAAGTCAAGTCATTCTGGTCAAAAGACTAAAGTCCAGTCAAGTCATTTTAAAACAGTGACTTAAGTCATTACAACACTGATATATATACTTGCAAATTGGTAAAAATGAAATGAGGTATAATCATAGTGCAAAAGTTTGAAAAACTCTTCTATACCTTTCTGTTGCGAATGTATCCGGCAAAGATGGCCTCCCTATTTCTTTCTCTTCTCCGAAATTCATCTTTCGACATCGTAAACTCATGCACGTCGCATGAACCCCTTGGCTTTGTGATTATCTGAGCAAAAAATTTAAGGTTAGACAGACAAGTAAACTGGTAATGTTACGACAAAACTTAAAGCTGTTTCTACTATTTAGTGAAAATGTCTCATCTCAAGGCAATATTTTTTTAATATTGAGGATAGTAAACATCTGGAAAATAAACTAGTTTTTTAACACAATATATATAAGCTACTAAATCATAAAAAAATTAAAAAAAAAACGAAACACGATTTGTCTAATGTTACTTGTCGTTTAAATGTTTCAAACATGGAAATTTTTAAAATGAGTATAGATTAAAAACAGTATATTCAGCTTGAACCCAACTTACCCTTGTTGCGTTTCCGATAAAAAATATTGCTTGCTTTCCTCCCACACCAAACCACGAGATGTCGCTATTAAGTGACTTAGGGGTTTCCCCTTGCATATCATCACCAGCAAGGTCAGTTGAAGTGTTCAAATCTTCACCGACAACATTTCTATCAAAGTGAAAGCTTTATGTAAAAACATACCACTAGTAGTATGCAAACAGCCTTCTTATGCGTTTTTAAAATTAATGCAAACGTTATTGCGATTGACTCTAACTAATATATGCAGCTAGCACAACGACTCAACGAGCAAGGCTTTTCATTTATTTGTGGATTTGATGAATAGTCATTATATGGTGCGCAGTCCAAAAGGTCTAGAAACACTGTTGTAGATATTGTGATGGGTAGATGCTTATGAAACTTGAAGTTGCATGACTGAAATTAGGATACTCTAAATGTTTTACTGCTGAATATAAATTATATACTACTTATAAATCATATGCGAAATTTGAGTTTTGCATCTGTGTTTTGCGGCTGAACACATTTCACAAAAATTTTGCATGAAATGTGGCTGAAAGTGCTTCTGCTGTGGGATAACTTTTTAATTTATAGGTTTTGAGCAAACAAACAACATTTTGTTGTTTTTCTTTTCTTTTTCTAGGTACTAATAAATGCCCATATTTTAAACATTTAGTTTGCTAAGCGCTGTAGCCACAAAAGCATGTCTCTAAAAAAAAGTTAAAGCATTTTCTGTGCTATATGTGCTTACACTCTTTCGTGCCGTTCTGTCCTATTGAACTTTGACAAGCGATAAATTGCCCAATTGTTGAGTTGTCGGGAAGACATGCCTTCACCATTGTCGTAGACACACAAAGCGTGCGAGTTTGTAGATTCATTAATATGCTGCAAACAGGAGTCAAATTTTTATACATAAAAAACTATTTAATCATTTATACAAAAATACATAAAAAGAATTAACTCATTTATGTAACACAAAAAGGTATAAAATCATGTATAGAAAGAAATACATAAACAGTATTAAACCAAATATATTCAAACAATCAATTGTTTAAAGTCATGTATTGCATTTATATTCATGTGGCTGGAATTCCAACAAGAAAACAAATGAACATTTCACCATGCACTTGTTTAATTTGCATTTGTAGTTGTGCTAGTGCATAATGACAATTTCAGAAATTTTAATTGGCCTTCAAATTTGGCACGACAAATGATTTTTCACAGATCAACAAACTAATTCTAGGAGTCAAGCCGTAATCGTTGATCAGAAAGCAACTTCAGAAGGGCTAGATCTCAGTTATTAACACACATATGTGTGTACATGTGTTTCATTCAATAATGATATGGTACTTTGGAAACCCTTCATTATGAAGTTGCTTGTGCTAACAGATTGAGCAAGCATTGGGGTACTGTTGTTTCTAGACTCGTTCCCTTCTGAGCCTGCATAGATCAGTTGGTAGAGTGACGGTCCCGGCTTGACCGGAGGTCGTGAGTTCGAACCTCACTGCAGGCTAGTTGTTTTTCTAGTCTGCTCTGCTTGCATCATAGATCAACAGATTTGGTGAGTCTGCAATGGCTTTCGGTGTATTAAATACCGCAGGAAATAAAATTGCCAAAAGGTAGTCCAATGTTATGGTGTACTTGTGAAATTGATCCTAGATAACAGCTTTTTTTGCTAGTAAATCTGCAAACTTAAAAATCGCCTTTACATTATGTAGTATACATTTCAGTAAACCTTATCCAGTTTTGATTAAATACTTGACAAAATCCTTAAAAGTGTCTGACCTAAATTGCTAGCTTTGCTAGACTATTCTACTGTTACTGCCCAGGAATTGAGGTCGACATTTATCTTGCAAGAGTCAAGGTGATTTTCAATATCACATGTTCAGTGCAACAACTTACCAAACTCAGTTCGATGTGACGTGGCCCTTTGTTTTTTACAGTGGCTGCCAGAGCATTGTCAATCAATTCAGCAAATGCAAATGCTTTGAATGAACAAAAGAATTGTCAAAAAATATAAAAATCAAAAAAGGTTCTAAACAATCCAACCGTTTTGGTATATATATATAAACATTAAACATACAACTAAGCTGTGACTGTGATTGAATAATATGAAAATATTATAAGGATTTTTCACTATATTCAAGGATTGTTTGTTTGAATTCATGAGTAACATAGCATTTGCTAAATACTCACATAAGAAAATAATTTAGATATATATGAAATTCATTTTCATTGTGTTTAAAAATCATAGAAACATGTTATACTTTTTCTTGATGACATATTTTAAGAGTTACAAGTGTGATACATATTTTATTTGGATAAAAATATCCAGTGTTTTTGACAAAAAGTGACACAAGGTTTACAACAACTTACGCAGTGGATTGATGTGTCCTTCACTGGCGTAGTATTCATATATTCCACTTTTTATAAGAGTGTCATAATGAGGTTGGAATTCAATCTTCTCCGAGACAGGCGTTTCCAGTGGCTGGTTGAGATATTTCAGCAGATAAAGGGTGTCATTGCTTTCTATGAGCGTCACTGAAAAACAAAAGTAAAGTTTTATACATAAGAAATCTTGTTATATAACGTACTACTAAGACAGATATTCCAACAATAGCAAACATTACAATTTGCTTCAAAACTCACACTCTGACATTTTGGATGAAAAGTATTGTGATATCAATGCCTAATGTCATAACGATGCCCAAAAAAGCAAAATATATAAATTTGAAACCATTTAAATATATTTTTTCTAGTTTATTAAGCCTGAAATTGCTTTAGGCTTAAAATGGTTACTTTTTTTCTGTTGTTAGCCTATTATTTTTTGATAAATTTGCATTTTATAGTAAAACTGATCTGTTGGATCACAAAATATAGCAAAATTGCGATATTAATTACGTATCTAATTGGCAAAGATGCCACCTTAGTATCAGATAAGTACCGATATAACTTGGCATCAGGTATCGGGCCCCAAAACTGATAATACTGGGTAGTTTTAAAAACGTAAATTACCACACAAAGAAACAACTTTTGTACACGGTTTGTTGGAAAATAATTCAAAATAGCCTTACTTTAAAAATACATCAACGCTTTAGATGTAATTTAAATATTTGGTTGTGCCACCAGACACAAAAGAGTTGTTACTTTAATAAGAATTAACCATTATTTTCACAGCTATAATATATACAGAGGTCGGAAGTATTAACAGATATTTCATGTTTTACCAAATTTGAAAGGAAATGTAATAATTTACCAAAGGAGTCATCATCGCAAATCAAATTTCTTCCAGTTGTTGTGATGATAAACTTGTCATTTTTCCTCAGTGAAAATTTCTACAAAACATGAAAATTTGGTTATTTTAAAAACTCAACAACCAGATGTATTTTATACATAAAACATGTTGGTCCTAATGGTCAATATCAGGCAAGTTCGAATCCCAAAGTTGTCATAAAAAGCAGTAAGTACAGCCGAACAGATTTCACTAAAATTTTACTGAAATGCAGGGGTCCGGGTTAATTCCCCATACACTTTACACTTCCAAACAGGGTAAGTGGTCGAACACAAACCACAATGTTCCCATATGTTACATGAGCAGGGTGCATTTTTGACATTCATTGCAACAGTCATCTCAACTTTTAAGGCTGTGAAACCACAAGATCTGTCATACTTGCCAGACGGGGATGCGTCCACCCTCAGAGTAATTTAAATGGCAGTTTTACAAAATAGTCCTAATGATAAATTAATCACATGTGACCCTAAAATCTTGGGTGTGGATTAAAATTCTGAGGTGTTGAAATGTGCAATAAAAAAGGTTTTATACAAATTTGAGGTTAGGAAATATACCACAACTCAACCGTTTATGGAATTTAGGTATGCACACAAATTGCTTCCAAAATTGTTGGATATGTACCTACTGCAGAATGCTTGTTTTTAAAGTTTGGGCAAGTATTAATGAAGTACTATCTGGAAACTGTAAGAGCGACTGACGTTTTGCACATTTAAGCAACTTTTTGCGGCTTAAAGCATTTCGTGGCAATTTTCCACAAAATTTTTATTCACAAGCATATGCCTAATTTTCAAACCTGGCCAGCCTGCAAACATATTAGAAAACTAGGTGCATGTTTTTTTGTATTTTTTCTTTTTTTAAGGCAAGTTGTTGTTGACAAAAACTTGTATAGGTGCACTAGCCATACTTTCCATGCACCAATCTGCATTTTGTGGACTTTTTTGCCAAGATCTCGGAGTGTGCAGCATAAATATTCAGTTAAGCAATCAAGGTTTATTGCACCAACAAGTTTTAGATTCAGCATCTTACCACAAATTGATCTGTTTTCTTAAGGTTAGAAATGCAATTGGCCAATTAAGGTTTGCAAACAAATTTCCTAAAAATCGACAGACGTTATTAAGGTTTGGGTGTGATAAGCGTTACCTTTTGGGTTCGAGTGGGTCAAGTATTAGAGTGAGTGTTATTTACTACTAGTTTGCAATTTCAATTTTGAGGACTAGTTTTGTTAGTGTAAGCCCCTCAAAAATTGCTGTAGCTATGGTTATGACTGTCCGCTATCCCGAATCATATCCCTACTGTATGTACTTTATTAACGTATAGAACTGTTACACACTGACCTTTAAAACCTTTTCTCGAAAAACATCAAACGAAAAAATGCCTCCGATGTGGATTTTCTGTTTTTCGGTCTTACTAGCTGTCCTTCTGTCGTACACAAACACATAGGCGTCCTCTTCGTCATTTTCCATGCCTGGAAAGTGTTTTTGCAGCTTTCTAAAATCGCCTTTTTACAATTTGCAGCAATAAAATAAAACTGCAGCAAATTTATTTCGCGCGAAACACCATCTCTTGCTGTGGTCACGTGCTAAAATCTTTGTACCAGCAACAACAAATAATTTATCCGCTGAGCTAAAACCACATTTTTCTATTCGTCAAAATTTCGCTGTTTACAAACGTTTGGTGAATACCTCATTCCAACATCAGTGTAAAAATACAAGTGAAAAAAAATACACTCAAAGTTGTTCTCTTCTCCGACGCTGTTCATGTTTAACGACAGAAATTGATTGTGTCTATTTTTTTTGCATTGAGTGTTGCAAATATAAAACGTGTTTTTTATTAGAATTTAAAAGTACTGAAAACAAATCGATTAAAATTTAAAAGGCCAGTATTTATTTACATTTTGAGAACAAACTACCGAGATGAACCAAATCCTAGTGGGCGATTTTACGTTTTAATCATTTAACAACCACTGTAGTTTTGCGTTGCCTCAAATATGTTTGTCAAAAAATTGTAAACAATGACATTTCTATCAGAAATTTAAACGTTTAAATCATAAACAAATATTTTTGACATAAATTTTAAGAGTAGGCTATGTTTGATATATCTCCTTCAAAGTTTTTTCTTATTATTTTAATTAGGCCTAACTTATTCTAATTGCAAACACCCAGTATTTTTAGGGGCTTTATATGTGTGCTATGGAGTTGCAAAAGTCAATCAGGTTAAACCCTAAAATTGGTGCAATTGTTTTTTTGCGGAAGGCTATTGATAAGTCAATATCAAATATCAATACGTTTGCTTGAATATTTTTTCACTAGTAATTTTCCGCTAGACGTCTTAAACAAGAAGCAAAAATATATTTCTTGGTAGTTTTTCTTTTCACCTAGAGCTCAAGAATGGCACCGGACTTTAAGTTGTGGAAGTGCACGTCTGCCATGGGAAAACAATTACCGCAACCTCTACAATTCAACAATCTAAAACAAACTTAGAAACTTCCAGATTTAGTTTAACTTGGGCGCAAGTGCACCAAATGATTCCTTTTATTCGTTTGCTAAAGAAGAAACGAACCAATGTAGCCTACTTTTTGCAAAAAGGCTCGGAAACCGTCTGTTTTATTTGTGTCCTGTGACGTGTTTATACTGGGAAAACGTGAGCGCGTGGTAAAGTATGGAACTACGAATACCGTGTATTTTACCCGAGCAACTACTCTTCGGAGTGCACAAAGATGAACCGTGCAAAACATTTGTGAATTATGTCCTTTTATGTGCAAGGTATGTCATTTATCAATGTAAATATGCCGAAAGTGTCCCGACTATGCTACGCTTTATCGCGATGTCATCTTCTGTGTGATGATTTTGTCAATAAAAATTCTCAGTGGCTTTCTCCAAAATGTAGATATCTGCAATTTGATTTTTCTGTTGGCAACTGTTTTGTATGTCGTTTACGCCTAAACGGCTGCCAGCTATAGCTTTTAGGTATAAATTCAAGCTAGGTTATTTCACGTTAAAAAAACAACACAGTTCGGCGATAATGGACTGGTTTTGTAAATAAAAAATATGTCTGAATTATAAGAATTAGGGCCGATTCCCTTTTGCCAGGCTGTTGTAACAGTTTATCGTAATACGATTGTTTCAAAGACAACAACCTTAACCTAGGTCAACTCATGTCAAGCCACTCAAGGTTGCGATTTTTGCTTGTAAATATATTTAGGTCAAATAAAAGACCAAAAGCATTTAGCCTACTTACTTTCACGTAAACTGTTGTTAAAATTGATGCCGCGGGCTCTCTGAAATTAGTGTCTTTTAACATGTTGCATTTTTAAATTGAAAATAGCTCCTGAATATTTGAATCGAATGGAATTTGCTGTTAAAAAATAAAAAGATTACCACTCAGATTCTGTAATGGCTATGCTATATATATATTACCAACAAATATAGCACAGCCATTAAAAGTTGGCCTTGCTTAAAAATAATGTGCGTTGTTTAAAGCAAAGGCTAAAATATATTCGCAAATAAGTAAATTTAAGGCAAAAGTAGATATTCGGAATTTGGAAACGATTTTAAGAAAGACACAGCGTTGTGCGAACTTAAAGTCGCCATTGGAATTAATCCTTTTGTTGTCACTTCAAAGGATTAAAAACGTTCCTGAACACTTGTAACATTAAAGGTTAGTTATGTATAAGTTTGCGAAGCAAATTTAAATCCACCGCTTATAACCAATCACCGTTCGTCAGCAGCATTGTTCAAAAATCTGCTTGCGTTAACCTTTTTTATTGTGTTTCGGGCCTTGAAAAACATTGTGGTGAACAAAAATTAAAAACCTGAGGCCAATTGAGTGGTTTTCGTATTGTTTGCTTAAATTAGAACTGTGTACTGGATGAAATTATTTTGAGACTGCTACAAAATTAATGGCTGTATATGCTTTTAAAAACAAAAAAATGGTGTTGTCCTTTTGCTGACTGATTGGGATCTAAACAATCAGAGTGAATTTGTTAAATTTATGTATAACATCCCCACACGAAACCTTCATTTGTAGGCTACATATAACCAATTTATTAGCTTAAAGGAGAATTATAATTGTAATAATAATACCGGTAAGTGTTTTACCACTATGATTATAGGCACACGAGAGAAAACATTGCTATTTATACAAATCATAATAGTTTCCGGAAATTGAATTGTTATATTTAATTCAAATTTTAATGTTTTAACTATGAAAAAAATATCAAATTACAATAATGTTGTATAATACTTGTGGCGTGTGTTCAAAGTTAATTTGTAAGCATAAAAATCCTAATATTTGCCAGCAATTAAATTGTAGTGTTTTAATTTATATTCCAATTTTTCAGCATGAAAAAAAATCAAACCAGCATAATGTCGTAAAATACTTGTCGCGTGCTTTTAAAGGGGCAATGTTCCCTGCCAAGGCAATTATCGACAAAAAATGGTTTATTTACCGAACAAAGCCGCGGAAGCACTGGGCAAAGTTTGCTGGGCGCCGAGCGCTTTCCTGCCTACGTTTCAAGTTGAATTAGGAGCGGCTGATCAAACAGCAGCAGCAGCAGTAGTAGTACGGTAAGCAACAGTAGGCTGATTTCAAATAATGCGCCGCATTGTCGTGCTTTTATTACGTCACAAGGGGGAAGGCTGCTGGGACCGGAGTGATGAATGCATGAAAGCGAGTGGCTGTTGACAGTCGGCGTCCTTTTCTGCGCCACAAAAACCGATCGGAGCCGGGATTTGAGACGAAAGGAACCGGCGCAAACCAGGCCTGGTCGCCAATGCTGCGGCAAAAGGGCCTTTGAGGTTCGCAGCGATCCGCAATTTTTGATAAAACTTCTTGGTCGAGCGACAATATTAGCTTAAGGCAAGGGGGCGGGGGGAGAGGCGGAGCAGCGGGCGCACATGAAAGCACTTTCGGGGTCTTTCACGGCGTACACAGTAGACTGCTGTTGTGCAGGCCTCGGCCGTAGCCCGGCTGCTGTCCTGTGTGTAGCCTTCTACCAGCTGCGCTGATTATGGCTCGAGTGTGACGTCACAAATTATGACGCTCGCCAGCGCTGTTCAAAGCGGCCGCGGCGCCATTCTTGCCTTTGATGTCGCTGATTGTCTTGGACGCTCGACAGACAATGAGGAAATTCCGCGGGCTTCTGTAAGCTTGGGTCGCGCACTTCGTCAAACTCCCCGCATTCTGAGCTGCGCTGAGCTTAATTCGATTCCGGAGCGTTTTTACATGGCGCCATTTTACTTCTGAGGGCGATGATGGGAGGGTTTATTGACATGTTATTGTTGCGCTGCGAGTCGACCATTCGCTAGCGTTGTTGCCGTTGTTTGGATGCCAAGTAAAACTCTTTGGAATTACGTGTAACTGTCTAATGTCTTTGCTTAAGTGTCTAACTTGGAGGGAAAAGTAATCAGATTAAAAACTTTTTTTCACTTTTGTCGATGGTTTGTGCATTTTGTGAACGCTAAAAATAGAGCATTTTGTTTTTAAGTTTTAGGTTGACCAGACAATCCTTTCTATACATCAAATAAAGACCTAGAAATTACAAGCACGTATTTACAAGCTTCCTAAAGCGCTAACGTTCATACTTTAATCGTCAAATATAAAGGCTTTTTGGGTCTCATGTTTGTTTCTCACGGATGGAATTTCTTGTTGTAGATTATTTAGAATTTTTGTGGTAAACATTAAACTAAATTGTGACCAAATTTTTTTTATTTTTATCGCGAAAGAAGGCTTAGCAAAGATAATAGAAAAAAATTGCTAAAAAAGGGTTAATAGCAACCACTACTGGCGCCATCGAGCAATTTATTGCCATTTTCTGAAGCGATAGAACCAACCATTAACACCATCAAAGTTTTCAACGTTTACATAAATAATATTTTACAATCAATTTGTCATTTTGAGAGCGGCCCATACGGAGTTTTTTAAACTTATATTTCTTACATAAAGTCCAGGATTAAAAAAAACAATTAGTTCTATTTATAATAAACTTTTATTTACTAAAATAAATTAAACCGAATATGTTTGGCTGAATAACTAAGTCTTGTTTTTCCTTGGATTTTCACGATATGTTCCCTCACAAAGAGATGATACCTGTTTTCTTGGAAACACTTAAAGCAATTACGACGCATACCTAATGAAATCGTTTCTTTACTGTTTCTCATTGTTTAAAATTTTATGGTCCTTAGTTTGACGTAATGTTTATCGGCAAACTTCTATAGAAAATTAGGTTACGGTGTCCTGCCAGACGGCCCCTTTGTTAAATACAGCGTTCAACAGCCAATAAAGCTAATTGGTTAGTGTGAAAACTTTCACCACGGAAACGAGTTGAAAGAGTCGAAAATATTAATCACGGTGTGTTTTTTGTCGTTCCACTGACTCAGGCGCAAAGCGTTACTTTCGTCAGCCATTTTACACCCTATTGTTGTCGCTTCACACAACGCTCCCAAAACACCTGTTAGTCTTGATACACCAAAAACAGCGCGCGCCCATATTGTGACGCACCGATGACGTAACAATGCGACGCGGTGACGCGGCAGTGGAATACAGTTTCGAGCGCAGAAACAACACGAGCTTGGAAAAATAACTTTCCCATGGCGCGGTCAGTAGCATGAGAGTACCTTCACGCAACAGAGCTGCTTGAAACAATAAGACGACTTTGTCATCCACTTGGAGCTACTCGGGACAAGGCTCGTTAGGCTTCGTCACTTGTATGTTTGTGTGCACACCAGAAGACCGGCCTTTCATGTCACCTGTCTACCTTTCTCTCTGTCGGCTGGTGCCGGTAAGTTTGCATTGGACGCTTATACATTAGAGCAGCGGTTCTCAACCAGTGGGCCATGGCTCACTGGTGGGCCATACGAACATTTGAGGTGGGCCACAGACCAATGTAAAAAAGCTAGATTTAGTTTCATTTGTATCACTACATTTAATTTTAAAGGAATAATTACTTGGGGAGGAATTAAAAAGGAATGTAAATTTATTGTTCAGCCGGAAATATCTCACTAATGCACGGTTCAATAAGTATAATCTGTTTTGAAATATGTTCTGCTGTGTTTTGTCCTAAACCTATTTTACATTTTTTTCTTTCATAAAAACTTATTGGGCCAGAGGATTTTTTTGCAACGTAAATGGGCCACGAATGATAAAAGGTTGAGAACCACTGCATTAGAGCTAGACGCTGCCTTTACAAGAAGTGCTCTTTGCATCATGCTTCGGCTTCCTATATGCAGGATGCCTTCATGAGAGAATGCACACCACACCCAAAATCACGCAAAGTAAGACGACACAAAAAATAAGATAAAAAACGTGGTGTCTAGCGTGGTTTTGTTGCATTCCCTTACTAAATACAAATAGAAGATAAATCGGCTCCTAGCTGAAAAGCAAATTTCAGCCTAATGCCCTGAAAACCATTACCATTGTACTCTTTAGTTTGAACAATTTTGCTTATTTCTCCATAGTAATGGCGGGTATCGTTATCGGAATGAAACATATAAGTATAGACGACTCTGTTGTTTTCCGCAAATACCTTGCTTTCGGCTCGATTTGAAACCGTTTCCTCGAAAATTAGAATCCCATAGCGACCTCCAAAGCCTCACGTCACTTTTCTAACACAAAGCGAAAAGTCGTTTACTAATCGACATCAAGCAGCAACCAGCAGCGATATTTTAAAACGTCACCTTACCCAGCTAAACATCAGGCCGCACCCGTCAGATTCAACACGATTTGCAGCCCAAGGAAAATATGTTGATCGAGCTCCAATTTTGTCCGAAATAGACGCTTCGAGCGCGAAGCCACGCAATCGGCCAGCTGGACGTCGCGCATGTCGACTTTGTGACGTCACAAACGACGGGGAGCGGAATGTTGTGGCCTATCAGGTTTTGCGACAAACAGGTGTTCAATGGTACTCCAGCCTTAAGACCGAATTTAGAATTACAACCACGTCGGAATAAAACACAGTTCGGAATAAGACCAAAATAGGACCAATACTTAATAGTCGGAATACCGTCTACATCGGAATAAGACCTAAACTTATCGGAATTATAACTAAACCTGTCGGAAGCCCACCAATACGTCCGGTGGGTCAAATCCGTCCAGCACAGTAAATTCTACCGGCCCGCGACATATTACCTGAATTGATATTCTGTATTTGAAATGTTGTCACATGCAACTTTACATTCAATTTTGGTAAACGCTTTTTAACGGTTTTGTTGCATAGTAATCTATGTTTGCTTTGTGTACTGAAAATCAAACTCGTCTGATTTAAACTAATCCGGCCATTTAAAAAAGTTTGGTAACCCAGCAGTAAACAGTGTTTTTAAAGCAAAATCGGCAACGACTTCCCCCAGAATAATTAAACATTTTTTTAACTCCAGTGCCGTGCTAAAAGGTTAAACGTTTAGAATCATTTCTTAAGCAGTTCGTCCCATTATTGTTAACCTATCGAAGCTGAAAATAACAAAAATGGATAGAAAAAAACAAATAAATTCCTAGAATAAGAAACCGTACAAAAACAAAACTATAAAAAACTCAGAGGTCCATTGCTGAGTGACCATCATGTGACCCCACCTGTTCAAAGTATTTGAACAGAAGGTCCATTATGACGATTGCAAGGTACACAATTGTAATCGCGCTTTACTGCTACTGTGCGTTTGAACGCAACGTTTAACGACCAAACAAACCGGAAAGGCCATGAGATAAATTCCAGATGCCTACGAGTCTTAAAATTGCGAAATGACGCAGATTTGTAGATATAACGTTTTTAACGTATCAGAGCTAATCAATTTTAAAGAAAAACTCAAAGAAATGACGCAAAATTCGGCTGCTAAAATGCAAATCAGTGTTATTTATAAAAGCGAAAATACACTCTATATGGAAATCAGTCTTTTAAGGGGTGACGGCTGAACCGTATTTTATACAACAAATCGTCAAGAATTTCAGATAATATAAAGCAGATTGGTTTCAATATTTAAGCAAACCTCACATTTTTGAAACTGTTTGGTATAGCTTTTGCTTAGCGAAACGTCATCTGAATGGCGTTGTTAAATCGTCCTATTTGCGTAATCTTTTTTCATTAGCGAGTATTATTTGTCATATTTGACTATTGTAAGTTTACAAGGCATCTTTAATGACGGTTACTTGCGTCATCTTCAAAGATAAATCGAAGACGAAACGTCAGAACGCGGCGTAAGCTATTGTGACGGTTTTAAAGAGACTTTATCAATTTTAAGTCGGTTTTAATATGATTTCCAAAACTAATGGATTTTTGGAAAACCAATAAAGTTTCGCAACATGAAAACAAATTTGAAAAACATCTGCTCACCACAAATATGCCTTAATAGAGATTATGTCATTTAATAGACCATGATTTCTAAGAAAGCCTTAGAAACCCTCATATCTGATGAGTAAAGTCAACAGAAAGATTTCAAAATATTAAATTTTTGTAGGTTTTTCTACTTTATTAAAACAAAATACATCAGGTTTACAGTCCATGTGGTGTTAAAAGATTAAAACTTATCAACTTAATTCATTTTAGTTTTTTAACGATTTAAAATAGCTTTTAAAATTGATGGAGCCTAACCTTTTGTGTTGTTGCCAAAACGTTTCAATGACAATAAACAGCCTTATCATTGCGATTTTGCACAAACGGTGTTTTAACAGGATCGCTATTTGTCGGGAATTAATAGCCGGCATATTCCCAAGAAGTGGGATTGTGAAAGCATATTAAATATATACGGGCCACCTGGGTAAACTGCTAAAGTACTTTGGTCGGAAGACTTAGAAGCCAAACGGTGGCCGCGACAGCTGAAATAATAATCACCACACCATAGCTAACTTATCTTTGACGTGCTTTTTGATTGAGCTTCGGTGATTTCTGCATTCCATACACGCTATAACCACTTCTGTTTGTTGGTTTATTCGTATGTTGGCGCCGCATGTTGACTTTTGGACGAAATAATATCATAAGCGCTTCCAATCATTTGGTCTAATTTCCCAACGCGTAAATTATTCGCCTTTTGCTAAAATTTCCGTAAAAAAGGGCTTTCAATTCTTTGGCCGCCTTTCAGCCGTTTGAAACTTTTTTTTATTTCTTTGAAAGGAGAAAACTCACACACGCTATTTTTCTATTTATTTCAAAATCTTTCTAATCTAATTTGAAAAAGCTAAAATACGTCTAGTTGTCCAAGTCTATGACCTGGCTATTCTACTATCGGATCTATTTGGGATTCGTTTTGTTAAAAATCTTGGAAACTGAATAAAATGTTAATTACGGACATTCCTATAGTATAGAGCAGTGTTTCTTAAACTTTTTCAGTTTTGTTCACCCCTAGCATCTATCTTCAGTTTTCATTCACCCTGGTCTTATGATATGATTTTCGAAATTGTCACCTGTTCACTGAATAGGTTGAACAGCCGAAATATCCGCTGTGCTCGCAAGCTACCATCCATTTCTGACGGTTCACCCTCATTCACCCCCCTTTGGTTGGTTCACCCCTGCAAAAATTTTACTCACCCTGGGGTGAACCATTCGCTTTAAGAAACACTGGTATAGAGACGGCCACGAGGTTTTTTAAGTTCTAATATCGTGGTGTAAAAAATTAAAGAGCACTATTCTACACGTTCTGCCCGGATTCAAACTGCACGCACGAATGAGGCGTCAGCAGGTGCGTAATAATATTGACGTACAAGATCGCACGTATAGGCTATAGCACTAAGCGTGGCGTCAAATACTCAAGAAAGCTTTCAGAAGCCCCCAACATTCGTTTATCCACCAATGCTACGCTTTGCGCACTTTATAAAGTGATCTTACCCAGGTTCCAGTGGGCCAGGGCTGGACCCCCGTTGACCCCGAGCCGGGCCACCTCGGTTGCGGGGTCAAGGTTGACGTCATGTGTGTTTAGTGATGCATGACGCAGCTGGGAGTTGCGCATCTCTTGACTAAGCTTTCACCACGGCGATCCCAAATATAAACAATATACGCGTTTTTGGCGCGATTTCAAACAGTTTAGCTTGACAGATTTAATTGCCGCATTGAAACACTTTTTACCGCCAGCGTGCTGATGCTGTTTATAGAACTTTTTCGATTGTGGCATGTCAAGAATCTATTTATTCTATGTGTGATACTGTTAAAAAAAAATTAAACTTGAAGCGAATGGAAATATAAATCTTGGTTGATGGCCGTGTTTGTCTTATTAAAAACTGAAGAAAAGCCGGGAAGTAAATGTTTTGTTCACCACTGGAAAACTGCATTTTAATCATTGTTTAATTAATTATTTTTTAGGCAGAAAACAGTTTTAATTTACGGTAATCATTTTGTATATTAAGTATTTTTTTAATGAATTATACATATACATATATATGTGTACAACATCCCTTATCAAGCATTTCTGAAGTTTGATTAACGATAACGAGGGCCTAAAAGACTAACCAAAAAAAATGTGTTTTTATTCAACTTTTTAGTACCTTTTTTCGCGGCGTTGTGAATAGATACAACTCCATAATCCACCAAATACAGCGGTAATTTCCAGAAATAAAGCAAATCCTTTTGAAAGCTCTGACGGACACATGACATTCTAACAAAACCGTGTTCACCCAAGTTATGACGTCAACAGGGTTTAGAATCGAAAACGTTGTTCGTAATAAAAGCCCGACTGCATTTAGAAAAACTATGTTCAAAGGTTATAAGGTCTTATGGTCTTTCAGTGAGTTGCACTTATTTTGTTGTTGCTCTCTACTGACATAAACTATCTGTTTTATTATTATATGGTTTTAATGACTTAAGCCAACGACTTGACTTAAGTCAATGTTTTCAATTGACTTGACTTGCCATGAATCTTTTGGACAAATTACTTAATTTGGACTAAATTTATTATGTCAAATAACGTAGGTTAAAATGAAGTGTTTTCAACACTGTGACCAAGCCCTTTTTGAACTGGCCAACAATATTTACTATAAAATTGTCCCAAAAATCCCCAAAACACAAGTTCTTTTTTCGAGATTATTTTGATGCCATTTTTAATTACCTGGACGCTCAATTGATATAAAAAATTAAATTATAGTTTATATGGGGCTTTAAGTTCCCCGGGACTCAATTTGGAGACCGCTGTATAGTCAGTTCTATTTAGCACAGGAATACCTCCAGGAATGACTGTACCGCTGTTTCCAGGTAAGATGTACGTTTTTACTTGTGTGGTCGCAAAAAGACGGCCGTAGCGCCTGTTGGTCTCCTACAACACTTAAAGCGATCAAAATCTAAACAGTAAACTATCGCAAAAACTCCAAATCGCAAAAGTAAAAGTCGCAATATAAACTTCAAAACTTTCAAAGGATGTTGGAATCTAAAAAAGCAATAAAGATACACCTAAAAATATGGCTTAGCTAATATTTTTGAAAGCCATTAAAAGCCACGAAAGCTCGTATCTTCGGCCAAATCCCCGCAACCGTTTTCCAGGTATTCCGAACTAATAGCGCCTAATTACTTAGAAGAGAGTGCGATTTAATATTCGGTTTTCGTGCCTGGCGAATACCGCAAACTTACACAGCTGACATTTGGTGCAAATCATCGAGGAAAGGTAGTTAGTCTCAATACACCAATTTGGAACATAAATAGTCAAGAGACATATACAAAACACCCACAAGTCGATTATCGGTAAAATGTTTGCGCGTCTATGCTTGGCACCAGGAGGTTGTAATTTTCCTCTGTTAAGCGAATGCCACGAAACATATGGACTAATTATATTCATCCCTAAGGCTACAAACTGAATTTTGAGGACACCATGTTTTCAAGAAAGAAGCGTTTTTAATAGTGGTTAGGAAATAAATGGAGAACCAGCTTAAATTGCGCCTATTCGTTTTAATCGATCAGAACCATATTTTAGTATGTGCCTCCCTCTAAACCATGTTTATTCTTGTACAAAACAAAAACACCAATTTCCTTTCAGTATATAAGAACACCAAAACCCATAAAAACGTTTATAGAATTTTGTGAACGTTTCAAATAAATCCTAAAATAATTGCTGGAGGTTGTAGTTAGACGTATAATGAATTCAAAAGCCCATACAAGAGTAGGTAGAATTTGGCAAACGTTCCCTACTTCTATGGGCTTTAATATTCCTCCTACATCTAACCTAGACTTTAAACCATTATGCTCCCAAATAAAATACGCTGTTAACTGTTTTCTTTGTGGATTTTTAATACCTTTACTCCACTGAGAAAATGCTGCGAAAATGTTTTCCTTGTTTGGGTCATTTTTTTAGCTATGGGCAACTTTACGTTACTCTTCCTTTCCATTCCGTGGAAAGCTAAACAGCGGAATACCTTGGTGGAAAGTAGTTGCGATAAAACGGAGGCAAACTCAACAAGATTTTTAGCAAAATAAATTGGCCAGGAAAATGGAGGAACCTGGAGGAATTCACGGCATCCTTTGTCGAGTTAAAGTCCTATTAGATTCGAGCAAAGACGGCGAAAAAATCGCCATTATCACTCATTGGGTGATTTGGCGGCGAGCAATTAAATCAGAAATACACTTGGCTTTCGCCCGACGAGCAAAGCCGGTGAAATTACGGCTCGATTTTGTGAAATTAACCTCTCTTTAGCTGAAGTGATGTCGCCCCATTGGGCGGGGCAATTAGGGCGCCCTGGTGCAGACAAGCTTCCCGTCCTAAAGGCGGCCAAAGCGGCCAAAATGGCCAGGACGGCCGGCGACCAATCACTTTCGAAGCGCGCCGAATTGGCAAGATTTTGAGCGGCTCCTGTGTTGTGGCTAGGCTGTGATTTACAGTGGGGATGTAAACACATCATTAGGGCGTCTTAGCGCCGAAATTAGCGCCGATAAGGCGGCTATTTCGGGCGCAGCGCGGCGTCCTTGTCTTGTCTTGCAGCATTTTGCACCGGCATTTCAAACCAGCAGTCGCGTGTTTGGCAACCACATCCGAAATAAACTGCACCGGATTCCCCACTGATACTGTTTGGGCGGTTGACGCGTTGATTGCGGAAAGCAACTAGCGAAACTTGTTTGGCTTCGGCCGCCGATTAGGCGACAAGGCAGGCCGCATCGGAATAACCTTTGCGGAGGTAAATGCCGGTAATTTGTGTTTGCGCTAACCGCGAAGCCCATAGCACGAGAAAGCTCACTTATCTTCGCGACCAATTTCCTCTTTGACTTTTGATAAATCTTTCCTGTCTTGTTCCCGTTGAGGTTTTACTTTGGCTTGCATTGTTTTAGCTTTATGTCTCTCCCTTTTTCGCTGCGGCCCAATTGATAAGTTTAACAGTAAAGCTTTGGTGCCCCAATCATCTTAATAATTTTTTTAAGCCTGAAGTGGACAAAGAAGAAATAAGACAGTAGCATACATAAAGTCAATTTAATAAATATGGATTATGTCAGAACCAATCTTAATAGCATATGAAATAATACAGTCGGCAAACCAACCAAATCAAGCGGCCATAGAACTTTAAGTCGCGACCCATAGGTTGAGAAACACTTATCCCTTACGCCATTATATTCCGCTCATATTGTATTCTTCTGTGCTCGTTGCAGTGTTGTAATGACTTAAGGCAATTATTTGACTTTAGTGCACTTAAGTCTTTGTTTTCAAATAACTTGACTTGCCTTGGGTCGTTTTGGACAAATTACTTTTTGGCTGAAATGAAGTATTTTTATCAAGCATTTTTTTTTTTATTAATAGCGTTATTTAAATTTTGAACTTGAAACTATTAGCTTGCTATAATAATGCTGCTGGGTTTTGTGTTATTTTTGAAAAAATACATGACTTGGACTTAAGTTTTTAAGAGATGGCTTTGTAAATGATTTTTTTTCCCGAGTATTATTAATTTTTTAAAACTGTGTCGAACCTTCTAAAACAGTATAACTTAAAAACAAACACACAAATACGATTTCTATCCCAATAGAAACAGAACATTCGAAACAGCGGCATAAAGTTCGCGTTCATTCTTTGGGCGATAATGATTGCGGGTTGTTCAAGCGCAATCAGCACGTGTTCACCTGTTTCAATTTGCAAAACGACCCCGTCGCGGCCATAATTCGGCTCAGGGGTCGGCGGACCGGCCATAATTACAGCCAACCAAACCGGCACTTGACATTTCGGGCAATCGACTTGGCCAAAATGCGGACCGCTACGCGTGATAAGATCTCGTTATATCAACGGTCGGTAAACAAGCCGCTAAACGTATAGGGAAGTGTTGGACGAGATTGGCACTTTCCTGTAAAGCGTACGAGTCCAATAACGTAAGGTATTTTCAAAATGACGGTCCCGAAATAAAGGGTTGCGTTCGGTGCGTCAGTTGACGCAAAAATAACGCGACTGTGCGTCACCTTTTCATTACGTCTTGCAAAATATTACGTAGAAGTGCATCTGTCCAATTTATTCAGTCGTTAAGCCGAAAGGTGGACTATACTTTGTCTTCAGTGAGAAGTCATCTTATTGCAAATAATCCTAAGTGCACGAAAATGACCAAATTTCATAAAACTCCATGCGGTTCTGTTACGACAACTCAGCTTTTAAGATATAAACGATATAAATTGGGATTATAAATTTAAGATATTAATTTTAAGCAAATACACGAACCAAATAACCATTGGTTAAATAACCCAAATTTTCTTAAAAAGTATTCAATTAAAGCACGTTAGCATACACCAAGCCATTTGGCAATCTAACACAAGTTAAGTCGTTAACTGGATGGTCATTACAACACTGGTTATCATTATAACCACGTTTTTAACAATATAAAATTGCAGAGGTGTATCAAGGTGTGTAGCAATCCGAAATTCCTAAAAAGCGCTGTATCGTTTGAAATTTCCTATAGCAGCGGAAAGTGCAAAATTTCACAACCCCACAAAAATTTTAGGCGAGCCCACATGGGGTGCGACCCACAGGAGGGAGACCACTGCCCTATAGGGCTTGAAGCATGCCAATTTACTGGTTCTGAATAAGTGTAAAGCAGTAATTGTTTGCGCGTGCGCTTGTCATTTCCCTGTTAACCATTCTTTAACCGCCGATGTCGTCTTTATTCCATATTAAGAATTCCCGTAAAGCTATAAACGTTGGTCTATTCTGGTGCCGTGGCACATATACACACGTGTTAAGCGACAAATGGACTTTCCGTGTGACCTACCGGCCGTACAGCAGAGCTATTAGACACGTTATCAGCGGCAGTTACTTTGATGTGGGGCCGCAAACACTTCACATTATGTCTTATCGCCTAAACACCTTCGCGCTAAATAAAACGCGAAACATACAAGCATGTCTCGATTAGATTGTGACAAGGCAATGTCAACACGGACTTGCTATAGTGAAGATGTTCTTTCTCATCAAAGGATCGCTGCCGAAAAGATGGGTTCCCTGCCTGTATAAAGTATATTGGCCTGCTTATATAACCACTTCAAAGCAAGGGGCAACGTATTAACAGCACGGGTAAAACTACAAGGCTCTATTTACATATACTATGATTAACATAGGCACCAGTCAAAAGTTGACAATGGTGCATTAAAATATTTTTTCGCATTTCAGATTCCTCCTGACTTTAGCCGCACAAAGATACTTTTGTTTATTGTCCCAATTTTTTTGTGTGTTTGTTAAATTCCAAATCTGGAAATCTGCTGGCACTGTTTAACGACAAACTGTATTATAATGTTGACAAGTTTTCGCACAGCCGTGCTTCATCAGGTCAAAGTAGAAATGTCCCATTCCTTTTACATTTGACACCTGATTACCATGATTTTTCTCAGTAACCCGTTAAAAAGACTATAAGGTCAATCTTGATTGGTTGCAATTTCCCTGAACAGGAATGTTTTTTTCCTCTAAATATCTCCCTGGTTCAGTCAAGAGATAAAGGGAGCGCAATCTAATGTTCCATCTTCTTAAATCCCCACCGAGCTGCACCTTACGCAAATAAACAGTGGTAGAAGGCAAAGGGCAAATCTTCAGACGTTTGCAAACTGCATGCAAATATTTGGCCTCGTGGTCTACTCGCCTGGAGTAAGAATGTTGCACAACATGTTTTATCGTTCGTTGTGTTGTTTTCGCTTTACTTTCACTATTGCGTTGTCACCCACTTAAATTTTCTTCCCTCTTCATTTCTGCACCTTTTCACCTGTTAATTTCATATCTTCTCTAATCAGGTTTGCTACAGTGGCGAAGCTAGCCGAAAAATTTTTTTGGGGGGCAACACATTTAAACTTTTTTGTTTAGCTTTTGTCATTGTATTAATTGCCACAACGAGCACAAATAACATTGTTAGCAAACCGTTTCGAGCAGCAACTGACTAAGTGTTAACGCAATACTCAAAAACCATTCAAAGAGCAAAAACTGTCTAAAAGTAGTAAAACTACATTATTGTATAGCAAACGTTATAACTACATCGTTTGTGACGTAAGAATGCATGACCATTGAAGGTGTTGCATGCCAGTGATCGACTGTTGTGGTACTGCTCATAAATGCTAAAAAAAATTATTAAGAGTAAAACATTTATAATTTTTTTGGAGGGGGCATGGCCCCTCAAGCCACCCCCCCCCCCCCTGGCTACGCCTATGGTTTGCTATTGACGATTTTTCATCTTTCGTTACTGTTTTCGGAAAGCTTCGTAAAGGTCGACAGTCAGGTTGGGGGAGGCTGATATTACAACCTGTTAAGACAGTCTTCGTTTACGCCCGACTTAGTCGCTGACCGCTTTATATCACGTCCTTTTATTGTTATATGTTATGTAAGATCGCCTGTATTGCCCTATATATCACTGATACGTCTCGTGTCGTGCTCAGGCATCCGGCAGGCTGTGAAGTGGGGATCCAATATTTTTGTCTTAACACGAAATTCACTAAGTTATTGAGTGTGCCGTGTCGCCTCGTATCGCTTTAAGTTATTACAGTATTTTTGTTTTACCCGAATGCATGACACTATTTAGGGATGACGTTACAAAGTCGCGTCATAACTGGACGTATAAAACAGGTAACCTTTTTAAACCTATACGGTTACATAGGCGTAGCCTGTGGGGTAGGCGTGGCTAAAGGGCCATGCCCCCCCCCAAAAAAAAAAAATTATAAATATTTTACTGTTTCAATTTGTTTCTATGGCATTTATGAGCAGTACCACAACAGTCGATTACAGGCATGCCACGCCTTCAATAGTCATGCACTGTTACGTCACAAACGATGTAGTTAATAATACGTTTGCTATACATAATGTAGTTTTACTACTTCATTCAGTTTTTGCTCTTTGAGTGGTTTTTGAGTATTGCGTTAAAACTTAATCAGTTGCTGCTCGAAACGGTTTGCTAGCATTGGTATTTGTGTTCGTTACGGCAGTTAATACAAAGGCAAAAGCTAAACAGCAAAGTTCAAAACTTTTGGCTGGCTACGCCACTGTACGGTTATCATTCGTTATCGTGCGCTGTAATGCGCAAATATGCAACTGAAATCTTACTCTAAATACTTTGAAAGATATGACGGCATGACCTGGTAAAAAAGAACCTTTTTTAGCGTAACGCTGTTCCCGACAGTTCCGGCTCACTTTTACCATTGCAAGTCCATAATATATTGAAATGTTTTTTTACATGTAAGGCAACAGTTCTTGAATGTCTTTTTTGTTCTGTTATTCGCAAAGACCGCCAACAATACTGTGCAATTTTTTTTCAAAAATTTCGATCTCTACTCCAATCTAAAATACTAAATCACGATGGATGATAAACTCACGACTCACAAACGGTTCTCACGACACTTCATGATTGCGTTTAATTTAAGGGAAGTTTAAGCCAAATCTGTTTGATACGAACCGTCTAATAGCTTAAATCGCCGTTTGCGTTGTTCTTTCATGTGCGTTTTACTTTGCCAGATTAAAGGTGGATTCAGGCTCAAAAAACACCAAACATTATAAGCGGCGAAAACAAACAAATAGAGTTTAAAAAATGGGTTGAGATGCAACGAAAAATCGCAAAGAAAGAAAAAACGTGACATCTCAGCTGGACAAGCAAAACACTTCGCAGAAGGTACATGTTTCTAGTTTATTTTTGGTGTTCCTTAATTGACTGCTTGATTGTTTTGGCTGACTGGAGCAACCAACCAGCAAAAGCTAGTCTATGCCAGTTTCACGCCGATTTATTTGTGGACGTTTTGCTTCGACAAGAGACGACTGGAGATCGTATCTGACTTTTTCTCAGATCCGAGAAGCCATTAAGCGCCTCGGTAAACAAGGACCACCTGCCACTTTACAGTCGTCTGAGAGAGTTAATTAAAAATCACTGATCTACGAGATTAAGTTCGGAAGAATTAGTAGCAAAAATAATTGCGTAAGACTCGGGCTTTAGCTTTATAGAATTCTCGAAGATGTTTCAGTCATTGCATCTTAAACAGTGATTTTCTAACTTCTTTTAGTTTTGTTCACCTTTAGTTTCTGTCATTGAATCCTGCATTTCATTCACACAATTGTAAAACCGATGGTACAGTAACAACTAGTACAGCGGTTCTCAACCAGTGGGCCATGGCTCCCTGGTGGGCCATAAGAACATTTGAGGTGGGCCACAGACAAATTTAAAAAAGATATATTCAGTTTCATTTGTGTAACTATATTTAATTTTACAGGAAAACTGGCTTGGGGAGAAATTAAAAAGGAATGTAAATTTATTGTTCAGCCGCAAGTATCTCACTAATGCACGGTTGAATGAATAATCTGTTTTGAAATATGTTTTGCTGTGTTTTGTTCTAAACCTATTTTACATTTTTTCTTTCATAAAACTATTGAGCCACAGCATTTTTTTGCAACGCAAATGAGCCACGAAAGAAAAAAGGTTGAGAACCACTGAACTAGTACAAATCAAGTCATTTGTTAAATAACCTAAGTTTAAGTCATGTATTTGAAAAAAATAACAAGCCAAGTCCAAGTCATTATTAGAGCGCATCACCTTCAAGTCAAATCGCAGATATAAAAACAAAACGATAAAATAATGAAATTGGTAAACTCGACCGATTATTATGATCAATTACGCGTTGCACTGCATTTGGCCTATCACGAATAATGATCTTTGGGGCTTTTTGAAGGTTGTAGACTATAGTTAGACGCACAGTGGGATTATAAAAGCCTATAAAGAAATATAGGTAGCAGTTTGAACGTTTCGAATATCTGTTCAATCATTTGCCTTCTTACCATTTTGACAATGCATAAAGAGTTTTTAGAAACGTTCAAAATGCTACTTACTTTAGTATGGGCTTTGACATTCTTACTAAGTCTAAATTAAATACCTTTAACGCCAATTGTTTTGCCTGTGATTCTAGGATAGTTAAACGGTCACTGTTTAATAAGGCAGGGCGAAATGCTTCCACAAAGTAAATACCATTTAAGCGGTCTTCTTTTGTGGGCCTCACAACCCATATTTTGTAGCTTGATGAGTGTTTGGGTAGCGGTGTACATTCAGATGCAGATTTGCCATTCTCAAACTGTTTAAAAATAAAACAGGCAGCAGCAAGCGACGCCTTAACTTCAAACTGACTTCAAATGGCCGATAGTGTTGACAGTTTGTTTTAAAGAGATATTTATCTTTTTATCACCCTTTGATCATTTAATCGCCTATAAATGAAGAATTTGAAAAACCGTTCAGAAGAAAAAGTAACAACCACGGTATTAAACAACCGACCACCCTGGTGCATAGGATAGTTTACACAGATCGACATTTTCAACTTTACCCAGCAAAGGGTGTGTAGAGTGAGTGGAGAAAACACTTAAATACCAAGTCAAATCCTTCGTGCCATTAGGCGCCCAAGGGTGGGGCCCGAATGTCAAAACAACAACCAGCCGAGAAATCCAACTACAAATTGCAAGTTTTTCGTGGATTACCACGTGGGAGAGGCGAACGCGACCTTGAGAGTGCTCTAAAGGTCACCGAGCGCCTAATTGCCCGTCGGACTTGGCGGGTGACGAAAGGCAACGTTTCGACGAAGATCAACAAGTTTTCACAGGTTAGAGTTGCGGGCAAAAGCAAAACAAACGCCGAGGTTCAATTCTTCGAGCTTTGATGATCGAACTTTTCGGGGCTTTCCATCGTTTTCGACTCGTCAGGACTTCCCGCAAATGAGCCACTTGTCGCCGCTTCAAAAAGGTGGGTCCCAATTCTCAGAATCCTGCAATTAAGCCTGAGAATGTGCAACTTTTCTTGCCGATTCCGCCATTTTGTTGTTGCAAACTCGGCCAAATAAAGATTGAAACTAAGATAGTGTTACATCATAGCTATTTTGATTGTTGCTGTCATTAGTTTAACTTAGTTGTCTCACGATTAATGAATCTAGATCCATTTGAAATTAAGTTTCGCAAGTGCTGTTGTGGATGAGCGATGTTTCAGTGGTTTAGAATGCCGAAACCTCTCTGGAACAAAGTTTGCGGCCAAGCATCAGTAAAATAAAAAATTTAAAGACTATAAAAATTAGGCCTAACATTTTTTATAAAAAAAAATTATAGAAAAATGGAAATGTGGTAGACAATGCCAAATGACAAGTCATTCGGTTGATGCTTTCAACATTATCAAATATTAACACGTATCTTATATTTTAGCGGTCCCGCCCAAATTTAAGCCTCAATCAAAATGTTGAGAAACTCCACTGCTGTAAGGTAATGTTCTGCGACGCACCCAGATTCACAGAAAATTGCCCCAAATTTTAGTTGAATGATTTTTTCGCTAATTACTAATCGACCCGATATAGTAATACAGTCCTAGCCCATGAAGTTATCTCAACACGTCCCCTTACTTAGAAGCTCGTATAGTTGTAATAGGGCAACTGTCAATTATTCACAGCCCTGTAAGTTAATGTTACGCGACCCACCTAAGTTCGCATAAAATTCCCCCAAATTCAAGTTTTCTATAGAATGCGTTTCGCTATTCACCAATCGACCTTATATATTTCTAACCCATGCAGTTCTTTTAACACGCCTCTTAGAAGCTCGTATAGTTGTAATAGGGCAACTGCCAATTAATCACGGCCTTTAAACTTCAAATAAGTATAACTTGTCGCTTTAAATTAATGTAACGCGACGGACCCAAATTCACAGAAAATTCACACAAACTTTATATTTTCCATTGAAGTTTTTCGCTATTCACCATTCAACCCAATAGGCCTACATTCCTAACCCATGCAGTTCTCTTAACACGCGATTGCTCACGACTTCACCGCGCCTTGGTATTTGCCAGCTTTTGAGGGGCCCGGGGTGCTGACACACGAACATGATATTTACACGTGGATTATGTCTCCGGGGTCGGCGGCAGGTGTTTCTGGGGGCGCCGCATTCAGCGGAAATCCTTGGAACGAGAGGCACGCGCTGGGTTTAGAGGTGGAACCGTTTTTGCGGACTAGAGGAACTACACTCGCCCTGTTTGAGGTTTGTGTGACGTTTTCGTGACGTAAAACCGATTCGCTACTATTTTTTTGACTTTCAGAGGTAATGTAGCGTAAGATGTCTCCTCTCTGTCTGGTCTTAGATTTTCTTTGATTTTTAAAATAACTTTGAAGCGGTAAATTGGCAGCATTTTTCGTAACGGCAAATATTCGTAATACGAAAAAATCAATAAGGGGTCTGGATTTCTATAGATTTCTTTCCAGGGTTTAATGTTGTAGCTTTCAAAGACTTTTAGCTTGTCTTACAATCAAGCAACAATTTCGTGAAGAGTTAAATTTTTCTGTTCAACATTTCTGAAAGTAGGAATATTTGTTTTTCGGCAGAGAACAAGTGCAATGTGCGAGAATCAATACACACTTTAATTGATATTTTTAATTCATGAAACCTTTTCTTGTATAATACCGCAACCCAAAAATTTAACTTTGACTAATCCAGTGAAAACACCCCGCACCCAGTGGTGGGATTCAGCCGATTCGCACCGGTTCTATAGAACCGTCTCACGAAATTTTATAAGATCAGCGAACCGGTTGGCATTACTGGTTACTGTCAATGGATTTTTGCATCTGATTCCATACATTGATTTTTGAGATCCAAGTATAGCTTACGTGTTTGTTTTTTTCAAAATGTACAATGGTCAAGGTCGCACGTAACAGTCATACATTGTGTTAATTTTTATAATTTTAGTAATTTTCCTTTTGTGATTGCTGTTTGTCTGAAAATTGAATCGTTGCGTCATAAGTACAAGTCATGAGACTACTGCTGCTTTTTAGTGTTACTGTTAGCAGTGATGGGATTCAGCCGGTTCGCAGTTCGCAACGGTCGCTGGAACCTGGGGTTGCATCCTGTTCTGGCAAGTACTTTAATTATTTCCCGGAAAGTATGACTTTTTGTAACAGAACAGGATGAAATATATGACTTTTGTGATAGAACCGGTTGACAAAAAATTTGAATCCCACCACTTCCCCCCCACACACACCCCACCCTAACTCAAATCCAACACTTAGACCCAGTTGAGCTAATTTACCCTGTCTGTTGAATCTGGTATTTGAGTTGGGGTGTGGGTTAGTCCTGACTGACGTTTGAGTCTGGTGGTAATGGGTGGGCTTTTAGTTGAGTAATTAGTTATCAGAAATACTCTAAAATGACAAATCGAATTCCGTATTTTTAAGGTTATCCGATGTTAACTTCCACTTTGCTAACACAACTAAGAATTTTAGAAATGGGCCTACGAGGTTCTCAGTCTTTTCTGGCGGAAACTGTACCATGGTATTTCACTTTCTCAACTAATAAAAGACTAGCAGATGGAACAATTTCAACTAATAGTTATCCATTATTTCGTACGACTGGTAATTCGGGAACGATTTGTAAATGTTTAGCAAACCACAGGTATTTATTCAAAATACATCAGCTCATGTTTTAGTGTTTTTCAATTCATTTTGTTGTGTTTATTTTTGCCTTTAATGCTTGGGTTTTTGTTGCAAATTAAATCGCCCTATCATCGATTCCACTTGATTATT
Organism: Ascidiella aspersa; assembly: GCF_963924565.1. Taxonomy (NCBI): domain Eukaryota; kingdom Metazoa; phylum Chordata; class Ascidiacea; order Phlebobranchia; family Ascidiidae; genus Ascidiella; species Ascidiella aspersa. The sequence continues at coordinate 4,672,194 of NC_139453.1, read as the reverse complement.
TTCTGTCTTAGTTTCATTGGTTCTTCGAAACCTTGTGGAAACAAATAAACATGTTACCTTTACTCGGCAATCGGTTTGTCAAATCATCAGACATTCTTTCTACCCCCATCCGACTAATAAAAGGAGAAGCTCTATGGATAGGCAATTACCACTGACATAGGTATCTATGCTTTTCTACTAGTAATTAGGAACGATTGATAAGTTTAAGAAACAGCTGGTACAAAATACATTAGCTCATATTTCAGTCTTTCTCATGTCATGTTGGATTCAGTTTGCTGTCTTAGTTCTATATCAGTTTGCTGTCTTAGTTCTATACCAGTTTGCTGTCTCGGTTGTGTTGGTTCTTTCGAAACCTTGTGGCGACAAAGAAACAGATATCTTAAATTGTTAAAACTTGCAATCGGTTTATCGAACGTTTAGACATTCTTTCAACCCCAAATTGTTTGCGCCTATTAATTATCGATTTCAAATGATCATTTTGCTGTCTCAGTTTTGTCAATCCTTTGAAACCTTGTAACGAATAAACAGTTATCTTAAATTGTTAAAACTTGTGATTGGTTTATCGAACCTTATGATATTGTTTCAACCCCCGCGGAGCGTTTGATCTCCCTGAGTTATGCACTTACCCGACAGTTAAGTACACAACATCACGCCCTTCAAAGACAAGAGTGGCGGTCGTTCAATATGTTGCCATTCCACACGTGGGTGGCACTTCTCTTGACCTTCGTGACTTCAGGGTTGACCTTGCCACCACGTGGGTCGCGACACTGATCGGTCTCAACTGTCGTCGCCTCAGCCACAACATCTCAAAAAAAGGAAAAGTATTAAGGAATTTCGGCAATTGCGAGGGCGAAGATGTGGCTAATTGTAGGTTAAGCTTAATTGACAACATTGTTATTCATATTATTACTGAGGCATTCCCCCCTTAATGACGAAGAATATGGAGAAGAACAAATTCTTCGACACAATTTTGCCACCATAATGTTGTAAACATAACAGGGGTCAGTTTTAGATTCTCTCAGTTATTTACTGGAGTGTTTATCGTTGGGTACAATTAATATGAAAAATGGGGATAATGTTAAAGTTAAGGCGTTTAAAGGGTAACGTTATGGATGGGCCTTGTAATATAGACTAGAATTTAGAGAGGACTATCTATTCAAACTAAGATTTCAGTTTAACATTCATGTATTACATTAAACGAAAACCTCAGATGTTTTAAGGTTACCTGTTTTTTTAATTCCGTTATTACATAACTTTGTGAGATTATCTCTGAAATTTTTTAAGCGTTTCGGCAAAAAATTTTCATGGTTCTGGCAGGAAAATGACTCTACTTTCCCCTGACCTCTAAAAATATCAGATTTACTCGATTTAAAGTTACGTTTAATTTCAAATAGCGAAAAAAAACATGTATATGCCGTAAACTAAAACACAATGAACAAATGAAACCCATCGTACGATATCGTGTGATATCACCATCACTCACAGCTACAGCGACATGGGTGGTTAAAAAGCACTTACATAAATTCAACAACTTGCCTTGAGAGTGCATAAGTAAGGCCCTTGACTATCACACTTCATGTTAAGACCAGGCGGCTCGCTTATTAAGATCGCGCTGATGTGGCTGTATAAACAAGTGTTCGACTCTGCCATACACTTATTGCTGTTCGGGATTATGTGGTCCACTTGTCTGTCTTTGCATCCCAAGAGAAGGCATTACTGAGCACTTTAATTGGAGGCCCTAATGTAAACAGCATGTCGGGCGATATCACAGGCCAAAGTACACGTGTTATACGCCGTATGGTGTAGATTGGTATGATTTGATTTATCGCCCTAATGCAAAACATTTAAAAATCCCGAAAGTTACGCATATTACAGTGTTTATTTTGTGATGGCGCTTTACATCGTTTCTGTAAGAACAAGTTCGTTGTTATACTGCAGAGCTGTACGTTTACGGTTGCTCAACGGTACATGACCTATATGTAACAATATGACAGCTACATCAGTTTGCCTATAATGCTTTCAGGTGTGGCCAAGTCAAATTGTACTTTTTTGTGGATGTTTTACACTTTTTGGCAACTTACATCAAACTATACAGAAAGGGCAATACAACAATGACGGCTCACAAGCCACTGCCCAGATATCTAAGCAACACGAAAGAAGAAGAACAATGACAAGGTTAAGTGATATATATCAGTAGTTCTCAAACTATTTTAAGCGTCACCAAAATAAAAGATAAAAACGAATTCGCGGCGCAGTTTTCACAAAACCGTATAATTGTAACAATCACCCTTACTGTGCGGCAAAGTAATAAGTAAATACCAGAATCTTTTCAGTTATCTCATGTAAAGTGCAAATATAAGTCTCACACGATTGCTTGTATGCGTATTTGTGATACAAATGGGTTATTTTTTTTATTTTTTTTTTCGCGACACACTTGTTAATATGTAGAAACACGGATTTGCCCTGGCACACATTTTGAGAATCAGGAATTCACATCAGGTATAACGACCAAATGCACACATTATAATAGATTCAACTAAACTAAAACTAAAGGTATAACCTCTGTTCAACTGACTCCACTAAATAAACTGCTTCACCTTTTTTATTAGTCCTTGGTCCCAACCCAGCAATAAGCATGTGATTGCGAAACAAACTTCTCAGCATGTAGGTCGGTATTTCTCAACCCATGGGTCGCGACGCCAAATTGTGTTTCTGTTTGATTTGTTGGGTTGTCGACTGCGACAGTTTTACATGGTTAGATTTATTGAGATCGGCCCAGAGCTAGATTTCTTAAAAAATTGATAAAATTGATGATTAAATACGAAGGCATGTTCATATTAATTAAATTCGAAAAAAATTTGCTAATGTCATATGTCTTTTTTTTCGCTTAAAACCGTTCAGTAAAGAGAATTGTGTCGCCAAAGCTTCCCTGTTAATCTTACGCTTAGTATTTGTGTCGTCTCGTAAAAGGTTGAGAAACACTGAAGAATAGGTAAACAAACATGCAACTGCAAGTTGACATTTTGCATCGAAAGTCGAGATTCATGGGCGTGCTTAGAGGATGGCTAAATCTTGAAAGGTTAACATCCAGCTTGCACATTGAAGTGATAGCTGCTTAGCCACTGATTGAGCTGATTCGTAAGAACCTTTAACGATAAGATGCGATCTCGCAAGCGACATTCCCGTATTTTGTCAAGGAGAGAACATTTTCTGTCGGAACCCCGTTGGTTTATGTTGAAAATCGGCAACCATAAACGGGCGTGTTCACTCCAAGTAAAAAGATATATGTTTGTATAACCCGAAACCTTTGGCAGCAGATTAGTTCTTGTCAATTTAAATAAGAAATTGAAGATGTCGGTTTAGATGAAATATATATTCCTGCTGACAAACGTATAATCTTGTAATCACTCCGGTTTTCAAACTTAAGGAGTTTTCTTCTTTGTACTTCAGATAACGTATTAAAGGAATGCATTTGCTCAATGACATGTAATTGTAACACTTAAGGTATAAACTCGAAAGAAAACGTTTTAAATCCAAGACTGACAAGCATATCTCAATTACTTAACTCTGACAAAAAAGGAAAATGAAACACATTACTTTCACAGCTATAAGTTTAAATTTCTAAGTAACACACATAGAACTGTTGCTACCAAGCATAGTAATAATTCTCAAAAACAGCTCCTTTCGTAGTTGTAATTGTAATAAACAGATCAGATTTTTGCTGCCAATAATTTCAGAAAAAAACAGCTTTTTGCAGAAACTGCAAGACAGAGTTTGATATGGCCAGGTGTGGTAAAAAAGGTGCAGAATCCCTTCCCCCTAATGGTAAATGAGGTGATCGAGCTAAGAACTTTCAAGGATTATTCTTCTGACGCATGCGACCTTTGGCCAAGAGTGTAAGATGCTTGAAGAGATGGCAAGGGGGATAACACGTCGTAACGCTTGTGCAGACTTAACCACAAAACGTACGTGGTTTGCCTTTATAAGGAAAGTGTAATACTGGTATGGTTTAGCACAGTGTGAAATTAGGTCGAGTATTAGTTAGGGTGTCGCTTTAAAATGATGAGTGAAACGACAACTAATTTAATTTAAAATTTCGAAATCTTGGCTATATGTCATGAATTAACCAGATGCCTTTAAATAGTTTGTCTAGGACTTTGTTCATTTTCTAAATTGAGATATTTTAACAAAAAACAAAAGCTTCATCCAATGCCTAAAACAGAAGTGATTTTATGACTTAAGTCAATGACTTGACTTGAGTGCACTTAGATCACTGTTTTGAAATGACTTGACTTAAGTTAAGTCGTTCTGGTAAAATGACTTGACTGCACTAACTGAAGATGATACAAGTTCGTATCGAAACGACTTCATCAAGATGCTGTCGATCTACTCGACCTTTTTGGCTTTGAAATTTATTATTAAGTTAAGTCGTTCTGGTAAAATTACTCGACTAAGGAATTTTTGACAAAAGACTTGCCTTGGAATTAAGTCATCGAGTCAATTAACTTAAAAAATAGGCGTTGTTATTTAAATATTTTTTTTTAAATTAAATTATTTATCTCTAGTTGTGCACTTAATACAATTAACAAAACAATATAATTTCAGCGTTATTAAAAAAATCAATTTCCACAAAGCTTCACACTACAACACAATCGGCTTTCACTACACCCGTGTAATTTTACCGAGAGACTTATTTGTGCTTTGTTCCAAAATCCAAGGATGAAATTTTTATGGCGACGGCGACAAAATAATAAAACGCCAAATCCGGACCGCGAGCGCTCACCGGATCGTAAAACCTGTTTGCTCTCGTGTAAAATTTGTTTTGTTTAGTTAGGCAGCCGGTCTTACGTAAGCAGTAGAGTGGCGGGAAATTTCGTGAAAATCAGTCCATCTTCAAACATTCTGTCGTCAATATCTGCTGGTTCCAGTGGCATAAAGCAATAAAAAGCCGCACCTAATGCGAAAATACGAAATGCAGCAATGTTTTTTACAATGGGTTTATAATTCGGTTATTGGCAAAGCACTTTGGTATTAGTTGGACAATAACTCTCAGGTATGATTGCGCTGTTAAAATGACAAAACAAATCAACAAATAAAAATGGTGTAGGAACAACTTTGCCAGAGAAACTTATTGGCTATCTTCTGAGACTTTTGCAGGAGAAGTCATAAAGCAGTACCCGGTCAAAACTTGAGATTTAGCGAAAAAGAATTCAGCAGTTAAAGGGTTAAGATCGATTAAGACGTATTTGCTGTTAATATTTTGGAGCATAATGGTTGGAGGTTGTCGTAAGACGTAATAAGAATATCAAAGCCCGTACAGAATAGGTATCATTTTAAACTTTTCGAATAACTCTTTATTCATTTTCAACATTTTTACCACGTCTTACTACAACCTCCAACCATTATGCTCCAAATACCGATTAAATGGTTTAAAAACTATCCGAAACATGCCAAGACCACCCTCTACGTCAAAATACATGTAGCTTACTTAATGTTGACAAAATCGCTCTTTTCAGCTAGACATTTTCAAATCAGAGTATGATTGGGTTATTGCATGCTGTTCTAAGGGGCAATTACCGATTTTTTAGTTACTTAATGGCTCACTAATAACGATTTAAAAGCTGCCCTTTTAGAGAGTTTCTGGACGTGTATAATATAGCTATAAATCTACAGGTCGCTTTCAAGGATGAATCAATGGTTAAATTATTATCGTTCATTTAGTTAGCTTGTTTGCGTAACGATTTCCAATAAAAACGTTAGTTATAGTTTTGAGCATACAACTGCATTCAATTTGCCCATCCGTTTCTGGAAATAAACACGCTTATTTGCTGTTTAAGAACGGTGTGTACGCACTGTAATATTAAGACTGGTTAAAATTAAAACAACAATTTAGCAGGACGAAAATTCGCAGACTGCGTGTCGGTATTTTTTGGCGAGTGTTAGTTTGTCCAACCGAGTTGTGATAGATAGACACTCGCTCGACTGGCGAGCGCAAATTTTAAAAGCCAACCTTGAAGTAAATAATATTCAGTGCGAACTAGATTGACTGGCAACCTAACAAGTTCCCCCCGTGTAGTTCAAATAACAGCCACATAGTGACAGTTACACGTTAAAGAAAAGGCACGAAAAGGTAAACAACACCTAATTTCATTTTACCCTGGTTAAAAAACACTTAATACAACAATGTTTTTTATACAACTGGCGTTATGAATTGGTTGCGTTCGCCAGCATCACATCACAGCCCTGCTACATCCCTTCGCCAAAAGACAGACAGATAGGCAGAAAGCCGGACAGAGGCCGACACAAATTAGGTGAAATTCGCTTCACATCTCTTTCCACCGAGAGACTGGCGTCGACATGCGGGCTTTGATCGTGCTCATCCATGCGTGAAGGGGAGCGAGGCACGCGTCTCCTGCTTTGAAGTGCACCGGAGCATGACGGATTGTTGTCAGCCGATGCTTGTTTGTCTTCCAGCACTATTTGCTGCCTGAAGTTAACTTCTGAAACTCGCTTGATTTTCTTTTAAAGTGAATGTGTAAAATATGAATATATCTTCTTGCCCCGTACCCGTAAATGACGACAATGTTTAACAAAACGTATAACTTGCTTTTTGAGAAATGTGGTGTCACCGGATTGGTCAAATCTTGACTGTGTTGGTCAATCTTGACCAGAATATTTTCTTCCATTGGAAGTCATTGTCGGCTTTTACGTGTAAGAGCGAAAATATATATTCTTATTTTACACATTCAGTTTTCCATTGACCAGCCGATAAGATATACCTCTAAGCCGGAGCATGGAATAAGAACTTATAAATGATGGACTTTACCATCTCAGGAAAGTCTAAAGAATATTTGCTTTTTTGTAATTTTAATTTTCGCCGCTGGGCAGTGTTGCCTGATGATTCTCCGCGTGTTATATTTGCTAAAAAGGATATAAATTAAAACCGTGTGGTAAATTTAGCAAATCACGCTAATGCCACACTTGGCCGTTGCATTCGTTTTTAGGAAGTAAGTAAAGGATGTTAAAAATGAAGAATAGTTAAAAAAAATGGTAAACGCTTTCCACTTCTGTATTGTCTTTGACGTTCATTCCACGAGAAAAAACTTGATTTAAGTTCGCCTCGTCTAATAAAACAACCAACAGTGGCCATACTGCAGCATTGAAGACTTTTTTTGACTCGAATATAGTACGTAAACCTAACCTTAAAAAAAACCTTTAAGAAAAGTTCTTGTTATTACCAAGACTGATAACTCTTGTACCAGTCGCGGCCTTGTAATCGTTCCTAATACGTTTTGTTTTGTTCGATTTTTTCACACGCAGGATTATAATACTATCTAGGAAAGTCCCATTACATGGGATCGGAATCTATTCCCTATGCCAAGTAGACGTATCAGTATTCGCCCGATACTAGGATAGTATCGGTGCCCATCCAAATAGCAACTAGGTTTAACATATTTTCCGGGTATTTTTTTAGATACTCTCAGGATGTTAAAAAATATCGGATCGGAGCCGATACCCGATTTCAAGTGGTAGTATCGGTACTGGTTCGATACTAGAGCTGTATCGGTGCCGATCCAATACCAAATTATTATTGCAATTTCAGCCATTCTAATTTGCGATTTGACGCAATAATTTCTACTTTACAAAGTGAACTTATGAAAAAACAGTTGGTTAAGCAACTCAAAACTCTAAAGCAAATTTCGACCTAATAAACCTAAAAACAATATATATATTAAAAGTTTAAATTTCATCTATTTTTCTCATTTAACCTTAGAAATTACGTCATTTTGCCCTAAGTACCGGGTATCGTAATCGGAACAAATGCCCAGCATTGGACATCCCCAATATAAACATCAATGTAAGTTGACAAAAAATAAGTCTTTAAGAATGAGGTTGTAGAAATAAAAAGGGAAATTAACTTCAGCGTTTCGCCAACTAAAGACAAAACTACTTAACGCGCTTCAAAAGTTTTCACCAAACGCCCTGGCTTCCTGTCGTATCGCTCGCGGCCTTTTTGAAGTCCCCCCCCCCCCCGGAAAGAAATCGGCCCTGCGGTCCAGATCTCCCCTATCCGGTCAATTTGGCGAACAGGGACCGACCAGTCAAAGATCAATGGCGGGCATTTCAAGGCGAAAAAACGCCGCGTCCGCCGAACAAGAATTCACCGAGGATTAGCCGTTTACCATCGCTGCTGGATTTTGTTGGAGTAAAGGCGAGCAAGTAATCGACTGTGGGAATCTTCACTTTCTTATGTCTCGTTTTGAAACGCTTTATTTTGCTGAATTGACTGATCTGAACCAGGTTGGACAGTGAACACCAATGCATCTCCCTTCAAAATGTTTTGCACTCCTGTATTTTATGACGTTTTCCAAGACTTTCGTAATTACTTAAAAATGAAACATGCACACATATGTGTGTTAATAACCGAAATCTAGCCCTTCTGAAGTTGCTTTTTGTTACTTAAAAATGCTGCCAATTTAAGTGCTTTAATTTCAAAAGATCCAGACTTTAGAATGTTGTGCTTATTATATTTTTCAAGCCTGACGAAATCGTTTCGATGTCCGAAATTATGTCTGGTTGTTAAAATACCTCTTTAGGTTTTTAATGTAAGTTTTAAAACCATAAATATTCGCTAATGCTCCTACCATGCGCAACGTTTTTAATAGAAATACTTGCGAAGAAGTGACGCGAAAATGTGATGCTGCTGCCGATTACAGTATTTAACTTTGGCTGTTTTAAGTTACGTAGGCCAATTTTAGCAGACTAATAAATTAAATATGTCTCTATTAACCCCTAGTTTTGTTTCATTTTTACGCCACTGAATGAAAAGCGACAATGGATACTAGCCAAGTGGTACAAACAGGTCACAAACCCTGGTTTACTCTGGGTGTTTAACCTATTCCAATTCGCCTCCCCTTTAAGCTATAGATTTGATATGCCTTAACCGAACAAACCTTTCACAAAGAGGTTCTTGTCGTTGTTTTTGCGCAAGGCCACACTAAACATGCGTCAATGTCGTCCTTATCTGTAGCCGAGAACCCCGCCCAACTAGAGTTCTTTCAAGCTAGCGAGGTCGGCGCTTTGCCTCTGATAAATCGGCCCCCAACGGCGGCATTATATCGCCCTAACGGAAACTTAAGAGGCCGAGCCAAAACAATGGGCGCATTCTACGCCGTTTCACGGTCGCTGTTACGTCACTATGGGGTTGTGTGCCAGATAACACGTGGCTGTGTCAACTTGGTGGCAATTTACCCAACCGCTGCTGGTTCCAATGTAGCGAAATGCGAATTCACAATTGGTGAAACAAGTAGAAAATGTAGTTCTTGGTAGCCAATATTAGCTGGGCCAAAATGTAATGGGGAATAGACCTTTTGAAAACACGCGTTTTTCCTAATTCGTTTTGCAGTTATAAATATAACTCCTATTAGTCCATCATTTCAATTATTGTGAACAAAATCATTTAAGTTCAACTGCAAACCAATATTTTGAGCTTAAAGTCGATTATAACAAGCAATTTTCATCTGACGCTATATTACCCATCTCCGGTCGAGGCAGTTTGAAATGATTAGGGGGATTAAAATGATTGGCATTTAGGAAATTCCGAGACGGCCTATGAATTAGCTTTGGCTGGCGCCCTGCAAAATATCCAGCAAAGCCAAATTTGTGGTCGGCATACAACATTACAAAACCAACTTTGACACAGAGGTGATTTAATTAACATTAAAGGTGAACTGATTTGTACAAAGATGAGAACAGCATTGAAGTATGAAAAAAACGCTTTAAATACAGAAAAAAATAGCGTATTTAACAATTGAATGCTTTTCAATACATGAGGCAAAATCTTTAGAAATTTATCAAAAAGTTGACTTTTGAGTCTTAGTTGATTAATGTATTTATCTTACTTAAAAAAAACTTCATCAGGTTGGAGTAAGAAATTACCTACAATTTGTCAAAATTGCCACTTGTTTTTCAGTTTTTTGACATTAGAGGTATTTATTTGTTTATAAACTTTCACACAATGTATTGTAACCTTAGCTGCTTTTCTGTACCACAGTTAATGCGAACGAAAATAAACCACGCCTTTTTATGAAGTCGGCAAACGCGTGTAAATTAAGGCTTTCATTTCAATTCGGCCGTTTTCCAAGCAGCGGTGGTATGACTCGAAGTCGAGACAATTAAGAAAGCTAATTCCGAGTCTTGAGGCTTCCAGTTGTTGTTCTAAGCCGGGTCTGGGGTGAGCGGGAGAAAGGCGAGAGAGTGAGCGCGCCGCGAGAGAGATCAAAGGCGCTTTGATCGCCAAAAGGGAAAAAAGGGCAAACCGGGAGCTTCAAAAGCGATCGGTCTCGAGATCAGAGCCATCAGTCGATCAGGAGACAGCCGCTGTAACATCAGCAGAGTGATCGCAACCTTTAGATAAGCAACAGCACAATGTCGTTGATTAGACTTTGCCTGCTTTTTGTGATCCTAGTTCAGTACACCCAGTTCCAAGGCTGCGAGTCGCGAGGGGAGGCAAAAAACAGAAGGACCTCGCAACTTTCGTCTTACAACGGCAGAACACGCGAAGTTGGAAAGTCTCACGGAAGAAGCACAAGATTGCCATCAACTCATTCCGTACGTATTCACGTTTTTTATTTTGGTTTTTGTTACAAAAATTTACTTGTTTTTCGTTACGGACGAACTGGGATAGTAGCTTGTTGCAAGCAAAACTAACTTGGTACAGCATAACAAAGTCTCCACGTTTTCTCGAGAGGTTGATCAGACAAAATAGGGCTTTCGATGTGCGTAAGCTTGACTATTTGAACAACAAGATTTAAAAAAACCAGGATTTATCAATCGCTTTTACTTTCAAATGCGAAAGAATTAGGCGATTTCTTGAAACATTTTTGTTAATTTGGTTAATTTTTGTAGAGCTTGAGCGATAATTAAACTGTTTGGCCCCACTCTAAAATTACTTGCAAATAAACTACCATAGGCAAGTAGCGTTGTGGCGCTTATAGTTTAAAATTGCAGTTTCTCGAACATATCTATTGAAAGATGTACTTTCGCTACAAAAGGGCAGGATAAACAAAATTTCCAGCAAAACTCGGGCGCCTTTTGCGTTAAACCACAACCAACGTACCGAAGACCGAATTACGCCGGGCTCGTGAAATCCCGTGAGACCTAAGTCGGTACTTTACAACTTTTTACATCTTGCGTTGCGCGATTACTTCTATTTCAGGGTTATACAATAATGTTTGGGGGTAAACAATTAAAGCAGAAAACATATGGCGTTTACTTTGGTGCATGATGGCATTGATGGATCGAGGTTTAAGTTAGAAGTAATAGAAATGTTAAAGCCCATACCGAAGTAGGTAGCATTTTTTAAACGTTTGGAATACATGGCTAACTTGAAATTCAATAAAATCTTATTAAAAACGTGAAATTTACGTTTATTGCGGAAGTAATATATCTTTAATCATAACAGTGCTTCTGGTATTCGAAAATTGGCTAAAAATTAACGTCTTGCAATATTACATGAACCGAATTAAATCGTATCTTGGAAACTGGTTCCATCTTTACAGCTTCTCTTTTTCAAAATCTAGACAGCTCGATAAAACGCACGGCAAACTTCGCGACAAACTTCACGGCAAACGTGTTGAAATGCTCGGCTCTAAACCACTCTTTTCCGCGTCATTTCGTCGCGGCGACCAAATGGGAGCGAATTTTGCGGCGACGGGCGACTCATAAGCCGGGGATGGAAGCGAATCATCGGCGGTCTTTATTTAATGCAGCGTTGTTGTCGTTGATTTGTCTTGCTTGGTTTACTAGGTTCAAAGGTCGGGTCTTGCATCAGCCAATGTTAAGACGGTCTTTGTTGTGGTTGTATTGCTAGTTTTGTAAATTGTCGATCAGCTGTTTGATTGGAATAGGTTGTTGGATCTTTTATTTCAATGGGTGGAGATAGTTTGAATATCTGCGAGTTTTTATTTGGTGGGGTACAAATTTGCTTTAGAATATTTTGTTGGCTTTTGTTAATTTTTTGAACCTAGTTTATATTTTTTTGTTTCACAAAACTGGTGTAAAATAAAATTATTCAAGTATTTTAATTTTGTTGCGCAAACAAATCCATCGAATTTCAAATATATTCAGCAAAGTATAAGTGATCTAATCGGAATTAAACCGTGGCATTAAAAAGTGAAAACATAAATAGTGTAAAACTTGAGTGTCGGCAATTTGTTTTACTGAAAAGTTCGTCGACGAACACAAAAACTACCGAAATAATCGCACAAATCTCTCGGTGAACTGTCGCTATTTGTCGATGTCGATCTAACGCTGCAAGATAGAATCGCAACTCTACCAAAAAAACGCGCAAAATCTCGACTTATTGCGCTGCAGAGTGTCAGGGGCAAACCTGCGTGTTATGCTAAGCTACGGAATGCTACTATCGCGCGAATCACACGTTTGCAAGATATATAGGGGCTTAGGCGGTTTATCACATATACTTTAGGGCGGGGTTAGGGCTAGTTCAGGTTTTGAGGTCGAAATGGTAATTTTCGCCGAAATATTTTTGATTTTGTTTTCTCTACATTCGTTGGTTGGCTAGAGATTCAATAATGAAAGTATGCAATTCAGATTTTTTGTTTGAATAACAGAATCTGCCTAAATCCGAATGGTGAAAAACAAACGATTTTTGTTGCACATGAATGATAAAGATTAAACTAAGTACAGAACTTAGCAAACTGAAAATTCGTTTGTTTGGATGTTATATGATAAATATATTTCGCTACTTAAAGCATTAGTATCTAAAAACATAACACAATATTAAACAAGATGTACGCTAATAAAAAAACTCAAACCAACTGAATTCTGTTGAACAAGATAAAAATGACGTTTCATTTGAGAGATATCCTTCCATATTTCAACCTTTTTGGAAAATATGCACAACTGTGAAAAGTATGCACAAAAATGAATATTTACGATGATTTGAAAGATTGCGCCATTTTGACGATAAGACCTGATTAATTAATGGCGATGCGACATTAAATTTTCGCAGTTTCCAGTGAAAGGTTTAGTCTGAAGGTTTTATTTATTATTTTTGCCAAGTTTCTTAATTTACTGATGAAAAAATATTGTAGCGCCAAATTTAAAATTTACGTCATACATTTTGAAAAAAATTTAATTATTTTAAGCTTCATAGTTTGTAAAGATTGTATTGCGTTAAAGCAGAACTCAAGTTGAATATTCCTTGACGGTTTTTCTTTTCTTTTGAACCTTAAATCCATCCAAGATTGCGAAGTCTGACAACTGATTTATAGAGACTTTGGCGCCACTGCCTAACCATAACATTTGCAATAAATTCTTAACGACCCTATCAAGTATCATTAAAAAGATCAATTTGCACAGGCAGTTAAATAAACCTTAGGGTCTTTCGATTCACCACTTGTACGTATATCTGCGTTTATTGAGGTGATAAAAAACAATGATAGTTTTTAATGGGTAATGATGTATCTTTGTTTTCTATGATCTAGGTAGGACATCTGAACACTTATATATTTTTTTCGGAGTTATGTCCTATAGCAACGTTTAGGTAACCGCCTTCTATTTTGATCGTAAAACTCATAAAACGTCGTAATTAAGCCTTCTGGTTGAGAAAGGTTCGGTAGTAAAAATCCTTACATTTTTAGGGATTCCTAAACACACTCTGGCGGCAGTATGTAGTTGAATTATTAATTTTTTTTGAGCAAAATATTATTGCCTAAACGATTTTATCGAACAGAAACGTTATATTGTAAAAAGAGTTTTGCATTTGTAGACAATAGTATTGGTAGTTTAAGAAAAGGCGATTTTTTTGTAGAAAAGAAATATTTTGAAAAGCTTGTCATGAGACAGTGAACCTAGAAAACATTTATTGTAAAAGACTAACTTTGAGTCAAAGTCAATGGAAATTTTTTTAAACCAACACAAATGATGTTGGAAATGGATAAAGATATGTTCGAAACGTTCAAAATGTTACCTACTTCTGTATGGGCTTTGATATTACTACTACGTCTTCCCATAACCTCCGACCATTATGCTCCAAATCGAATGGCTCAGTTAAAATGTTTACGCGACATTTTGTTATAAACAAAACAAAAAAATTGTGACCGCCCTTGAAATAACGGCTAGGCAGGCAGCGTTTGAAGTTTATTGCTCAAAATCAAAGGCACAGCTTAACTTAGCACCACTTTAAGTTGGCACCTGCGCTGTTAAAACGTCTCCCTAATTGGTCACCTGTCAAGCACACAGCTTGCTTTGGTGAATTTAAGATCAAGGCTGTTTTACCGATCGACCTGGGTCAATTTACCCCCAGGGGCGTTTACACAGAGGTAGGGGGTAATGGGTTTCGAGTGGGGTCGCTGTACCCAATTTGGTTTGACAGGGTGGGGTCATTTATTGTTGTGGTGGGGTTCGGGAACATTGCTTTTTAGCTGGGGGTAATAGTTGTAGTTTGGCATTGCTGTAAATCGAACTTTTGACCTCGGGAATTTGGCAAATCTAAAAATAAAAGTGAAAAAGGTGCCTCGCTGATTAAAGTATATTGTCGCGATAGAACACGTTTCACATAGAAAGCTGGACTCAAAACCTTTCCAAAAAAAGGCATTTCGCCAGCGTTCCGGTGCACAATTTTAATCAACTATTACGAGCAAATAATACGAAAAAATAATTATCCGAAATTTCTAATTATTTCGTCGCTGCTATATGGAAAATCAAGTTTTAAGAAGAATTTTTATATTTTAATCTCACAATCCATTTGTTGACAACTTTTTTGTCGTTAAAAATCTCGGATTTAGTCATTTGGCGATTTTTGTTGAAAAATGTAAATGTCGACTGTCAACTTTTTATTCTGTTAAAAAAACATAATTTAAGTTTATATACAAATAAAAAGCGTGAAAATACATACTTTTCAAATGACCCGAAACACTTTCGAATGTAAGGAATCTCCCACAGTCAGTAAAATCAAAAAGAAAGATTCTTGCTTACGGATCAGGCAATGTTTAAAATAAATAATAATAATTCATTTGAAAAGTAGACTGTTTATAAAAACAGGTATAAGACCACAAACAAAATTATTAAATTATTTATTTTATGTTTTATATCTGTTTTTATAAAATCTACTTTTTAAATGGATTTTATTATTTTATTTACTTCTTTAAGGCGCTGCTTTACAAAAAACGCCTTTCCGGTAACAATTTAATTTTGTTTCATTTCATCAAACCTCAAAGAATGAAAATCAGCAATAAATTGTCAGAAGTTCTTGTCACTTTTGTCATTTCCCTTCCTTGTCGATGTTTTGCGGGCGCAGGCGCTCGTCTGTGACAAAACAAAGCCCGCTTGTTTCGTTTTCGAATTCCGGATAATCGCCGCGCCGCCCCTGTTCGTGCACAATCGACTGTGACGTAACAAACCCCGTTTGAAGCGCGTAAAACCAAAGCAGAAACACCGACCGGACTAAAAACAGCGCCATTTGTGGTTTCCGCGTATGGGTAAACAAGTGTCACTGGTTTACAGTTCTAGACTTTTAAGTTTTTAAAATGAAAAAAAAAAAAAACTATAAAATGCATTACTTAATATTTAATTTGGGTAGCAGGGCCACGGACATTTGGCAAAACGTTTATTTTTTTAATATCATGAGACAACACTTTTTTTGAAAAGAAAATGCAACAGAACGTTTAATCTCAATATTTAAAATAACATTGCGCTGCAGCTATAAATCGCGGGATTCTAAAGTCTTTAAGGAAATACAAACTATTCCATGGAAAAGTAAAGCATGAAATAATCATTTTAACGCGTCTTTTAATATACAATAGTTACAAAACATGTCTTTTATTTTGTTGATCTTGCAATTTGAAATATAAAAGTTTCTTTGCGCTTACTCTAACTTGGCATTTAAATGGCGCCATCTTGGTGGCGTTTCAGATTAAAATGTACACTTGACCTTTACCCATAACATTCATCACATTAAACTCAATTTTTCTAAATTCAAAGCGTGCAGAATACAAAATTAATTTCAAAGAAAACTCTTGTAAGGCCCAAGATAAACGTTTCTTTCACATTGTACTGAAAACCATTTAAAATACTTCAATGCGTTTATTTCGGCAAAACATCTTGCAATCAGCGCCAAGTTAACCACGCAATTTGCGTTTTTAGCGGCGATTTCGCGTCTTCAAGTAAGGCGGGATGAGTCGGCAAAATATTCCTCAAAGTTCTTATTTTCAAACATAAGCGCTGATCGCAAGATGTTTTGCCGAATTAAACGCATTCAAGTTCTTGTTTACAAACATTAGGCTAATGCCAGATCACAAGATGGCACCACCGGACGAAATTTCGGGCAAATTAGGCCCATCAAGCCTCAATAAACGACCAGTAATTTGGCCGCAATCTGATACAATTTTGTCGTGTGCTTTATTTCGACCCCCTCGACCTCGATTGGGGCGTGGGCGTTTGGCGGCATTTTGGAAGCCACTTTCCCGCAAGAATTTTGTACTCAGAGTGCCACTTCAAAACTCGCAACTGTTTTATTTCGAGCGCTCAACAGCTTTCTGTAAGGTCAAGTAATCGCAAATGAACGCTGCTGTCCAGTTGAAGTTTTTTAATACGCGCCTCTTGGCAAACAGTTTACATAAAGAGATATCAGTACTTATACTCTAACAAACTCAGCAATATAACTCCAAAACGGGCGCACATTTCACCCAATAACCGGTATAGTAACGACTCCCAAGAGACAGAAAATGCATGCGCTTATATTGCTTACATTAGTAAACAATTGCAGATTAATCTTTCGTTATAATAATTAGCAATTTTTTGTTCATTTAAACTTATGGGTCTTTCGTGGAGTAAAACATGCAATGTAAAATTCGATCGTTGTTCGGGCTTGATGTATTTTCCCAGTGTTGTCACGTGCGGTAATGTATATAAAATTTGATTTTAACAGAGTAGTTTGATTTCCTTCTATAAATATATTCATTATAACTACTCTATTTTCTTGAACACGAAAATATCTATTATATTATTAGAACGCGATATATCTAAAAAAACACGAACATATTCATCATTGTTTTTTCGCCTAAACTACAGCTTCCGCTAAAAACCAGCAATTTGTCCAGCACAGCACAGCACAGCGCGCCACATATGCGCACTAATCCCACCGTCGTACCGTGAAGCAACAACATAAACGAATAATATCCCGCCGTGTCTCGCGTTTGTTTTCATTCAGCGATGATTGGCGGCGTGCCAGGCGGAGCAACAATGTACGCTCCTTTCATCTTCGCTAAACGCACCTGGCCTATATAAGGGCGAGTTTAGCCGGCGCTCTTGTTTTCCGAATCTCGCCTCTGTTTGACGAAAGCAGGATATTTGCTCTAGCCATTGGCATTTCCGCACCCCCTCTTTGGTCCCCGCGGGGTAATTTGGGGGTTGTCGGGTGCGCGAGGACCAAAATAGCCCCCCGTGGGTTGAAAGGGGGTCGGTGATGCTTTGTTAGGAGGATTACTTTATTTGTGTGTGGAGATGTTATGTAACGTCAAGAAATTTATACAGAAGTAGGTATCATACTATGTTGAAAATGAATAATGAGTTGTTTGAAACGTTCAAAATGCTGCCTACTTCAGTTTGGGCTTTAATATTTTTACTACGTCTAACAACGACCTCCAACTATTATTCTCCAAAGTCGAGGAATTTTTTTGGTCATAAAACATTTTTATCTTGGCGATCGTAGGCCGAAAACACAATTTTGTGTTTAAATTTACTAAATTGGTCGTTAAAAGAAGGAAATTCAACAAACTGTAGTGAGCTTTGAATAAATGCAGTTATGTTTGAAGTTTGATTAACATTTAGTTTGGAATTCTATACGCCAAAATGTCAACTGTATTTTATCTTCATTACGAGTATAGGTCGTGGGCCGATAGAATTAACTCTGCTGGCCGAATTCGACCGGCGGGCCGTAGTTTTGTGAACTTTGATCAAGTGCGTTATTTTTTTCTTTGAAATAATGAAGAACACCTCGAGGTTTTAAAAATAACAGAAAAGTTAAAACATCACGGTTTAAGTGATGCTGTTAAGTTACAAATCAATATTTCAATGCACAATCTGTCAATTTGTCAATCGGTTAACCACAATGAAAATAATGTGCTCCCAGTACAATATTTTATCCAAGCAATTTTAAATGTTTCGTGGACCCCAGATTACAGACCACTGCTCTAATAATTTCCCTTTTATCGGTTTAGCAAACTTGCAGAGTTTTTTGTTTGTGCACGACTGAGCCGGATTTTCTGCTAAACAAACTAAATTTTCCCAAGCCGGTAGAGCAATCAATTAAAACAAGCGCCTCATCTTTTATGGTTTAATTAGGGTAGGTACACAAAAAGGTGACATTAATTGCCGTTTTGTGGGCGCCAGGCCTGCGAGCTTTTGAGAGCCCAGCTCCGAATTACACAACAGTTGCCAGAAAGGTAATTAGGCCTTTTTATCTAGCTTGGCTGTTTAAAAATCTCCTGGTCCCGTTTTGGTATTTTTTTTTGCCATATTTAGGCCACTTTTTACAATCGCCAATTTACTCATTAAAATCGAATTGTTTTAAATCATTTAAACGGATGGTAGAAAAGATTCTTGTAATTTTCGAGTTGTGTTACTTAATTTTATTTTAAACGAATAACGTTTTAAACCCGGGAATTTCAAACTAAGCGAAAATGGATGTTATTTCTGATAATTTAGGCTATTTAAGATTTAAAAAGGCACAATTCACTGAAAATAAAGATTTAAATATTCCAAAAGCGATACATTTATTCCTTATTATTTTCCTTCGAAGAACTTAATTAAAGATTTTAGCAAATTTTTGCCAGTGTTAACATTTTGCCATCCGTATTACCCATTAATTCAGCTATACGAAATTAAAACAATAAGCTGCCTTATAACACCCGGTTGTGTAAACGGGGGAAAAAAGGTGCCGGCCGCACCTCAAATTGGCCACGAAATCAGGCCGATAGGCTGTCAACGCAGTCAGCCACAGAGCGCAAACAACATCATCACATAAGCTTGAAGTGTTTGTCAGCCAGGCTCTAGGAATGCGTCCGGTCCGTCCGCTTATTTGCCCCCGCGCTCAATTAAACTCAAATCAATCGCACCATTCATTCGGGTGCCATTGGACTTTATCGCCCAGCGCTGCAACCAGCCAACTCTTATGTTGATCAAGGGCCGCGTTTTGAAGGGCGACCCGCAAATATGCCTTATGTGCCTTGGCAAGGCCTCTGGGATTTGACGAGGTCAACTGGGTTCGTAATGACGAGTTACAAATTCCTTTCCGAGGGTATTAGGCAAAAATGACTTTGCGGGGAGTGCACAATAGCGACTTAACACAATGCTTTCATTGAGGTTTTTCTTAAGACCTTCGTCGCATAAGACTGTAGCTAAAACTAGATACATCAACGTCGATTTAAAATTTGAAGTTGTTTCAAATTTACAAATAAAACGTAGACTTATGATTTCGTTCTAATTTTAATAGCGACAGGATGTTTATTTTTTTCTACTTTTTATACGAAAAGTTAAATATTTTTTTGTTTATTGTTACATGCAACCTACAACCCTGACCCTCATAAAGTTTCCGCTCAGCTTCAGAAGTATGCAAAACTTAATGGCCAGAACAAAGTTGAAGTCAGTTTATTTTGGTTGCGATTTCGCCCTGCGTTTGTGCAGCAGCAGTTCTATTTAATTTAAAGAAATAAACATCAAAGACTTTACGAAAGCGAAGATATAGCAAAACCAACAACTCTGCCATTTATATGCTTGATTCACTACTTATCCGCGAATCTTACCACACAACCGCCAACAATTTAGCTGAGAGTGCTCGATTCGCTTCTCCGAAGGGAGTTAAGCCTGGTTTTAAGTTGAAAATAGGAGATGCATCACAAGTCGCGTGTTTTTAAAAGATGATTTGTCCAGGGTTTGAAGTTTTTGCCGCTGTCGAGAGCATAAGGTTATCTCCTCGTGCCGGTGATTTAGTGCATTAGATGACCGGCAGCGACGACAATTTGCCTCGCATCTGAGGGGTGCGGGGGGGGGGGGGGGTCGCGAGAGGCCTGCACAAATAAACGCGCGGCGCGGGAGCTTTGTGACGTCATAACCGACGCGGTCCACTTATGACAGACCCGGGTCTTTTCGTCTTATCAGCTACGACACAACTGGCCAAATTTCGCGGCCGCTATCTTAAAGCGGGTTTTTTTCGGAAGGTTTTGGTGCTGATTTCATCTTTCTGTCGAGTATTGTGGCCTTTTGTGAAAAAGTTACTAATCGATTTGTTTTCTTAAGTTCTAACTGAGAATACAAACTGTTAAATAACAACAATTAAAACTGGCCAACTAACGATTTTGGACAGGTTTTGCCTTTTAATCAGTTGCCATGGATTTATTGAGTTCTTATGTGTTTAGACCATTTTTGTTTTGTTAAGTTTAAAAAAATGGTGTCGGGCTTCATGGTGTCGGCCGTTTGACCTGGCCAAAATACTCCTGGCTAGACGCCGCCGCCTGTCGATTGCTGTGTTTGTTTTCACGTCGCATCTTAAGTGCCGCCTCCCCGAGAATTCTCGCACATATTGGCCGGGAAATTTCCACCCGTGGATATAGCGGTGACCGACTCTTAAAACCGCTGTATTTTTGAGCGGGTACATTTTTACCTTTTTAGCCCCAGTTTCCAAAAAGTTTTAGGCCCAGTCTCCAATATTGAAGTTCAAAAAACAAAGTGTCTTTGGTAAAAGCGTGACCACAAATCCAAAAAACGACCAAACAGCATCATTTTATCTGGGCAGGTTATGAAAACAAAAATGGTGTTTTAACCGTTGGAGCATAATGGTTGGAGGTTGTAGTTTGACGTATTAAGAATGCCAAGCCCATACAAAAATAGGTATCATATGGAATTTTCGCAGATCTCTTTATTGATTTTCGATGGTGAAATCGAAAACTTCTGTTTGGGCTTTGCTATTCTTACCACTCTAAACAGTTTATGGGAAAAATGACTTTAAACTTGATTTAATATTTATTTAAATATTATGACCTATGTTTACGCAAATCTGCGGGTTTTTTCGAACTGTCGAAACCACAAAGGGATTTGCCGCCGGTCTTTATGGCGTTTTTCCGTGTACTGAAGATAGGGCTTGTTTAACCTCTTAACTGGAATCGTGACTGTATGAGAGGGTGGGGAAAACGGTGACTTCAAAGTTTATATGACATGACTTTTAACTTTTAAAGTTCTGAAGATGGTATGAAAACACTGTGCGAAACTTTAGAATTGTGCGCGAATGAATAGTTCCGAAAATCATTTAATCAAATTTGGAAGAGCCACAACAAACGATTTTGACTCGGGTTTGGTTCAGTTTGATTTCAATAAACGACCCCCCACTGCACTGCATGTTTGAACAGACCGTTCTTTGATTGATAAAATAACCACTTGAGCTTAGAGACAAACTCTTCAGTTATCAAGAAGGTTTCATGATGATATAAGATGCGACAAGAGACGGTTTTACCGCCTTTCAAGATTCTATAGTTTCTTCCATTTAATGATGGGATCGTGTTATATCGCCTTCAAAGACGCCGCTTTCGAGCAAAATGCAAATGTTGTCCCTTTATTGTCAGACGGATCGACTTTGGGTAAACATTAGCTTTACTGAAATTGTTACTCTGAGAAAAAACGAAAAGCCGCTTTGAAAAAGGATGTGCCTAAAAAGGGTAGAATTCCCCGCCGCCATAAAAACGCCCTGTATTTGAACCTTCACCTGTAATTTGTACTTCTGTCTGAATATATTTATTTCAATGCCTTCTTGGTCTAGGAATCTCAACGGATTGTTACAAAACTCACGTTTCATTTGTCCAAAAACATTTCGATTAAAATACAACTAATGCAACCACAATAGGAAAATTGTTATAACAACAATATGCTTTATAAAAATAAATTGTCGATATTAACGCTAAACTCTTGAAGATTTGTTACATTTGTTTTTATAAAGTACGATAGTGATTTGAGAAACCAACAATGTTTACAGGGAAATGCGTTTTTTCATAAACAACCCAAAGTTGAAACAAGATCACATTTTTCCAACAACATCCTTCAAAGAGCACTTGTCAACGCGTAAGCAAAGGCGTGACGTCACGATACGTTTAAATAACGCACCCCCTTCCCCCGAAAAAAGAAAAGCGGCGACCAATTGTCATTCCTGTCTCCAATTTGTCATCGCTGCGAACAGGAAAAAGCTCTTTTCGCGGACCGACGATTTCCGATCGCGTTATGGCGCGATTTTGACAAACGGCGTCGCGCGGCTCTTCCGAATTAAATGCCGCTGATTGACGCATCAACATACCTTCCCCTGCCCTGACCCGGGTTCGGCGTTTAACATTCCGCTGCCCTGAACCGATTTCGATGTTCTGATGCGTGATAAGAAGCGAGTTTCCCCGAAATGATGAGTTGGCTTTGATGAACGCATCTGGAAAGCGTTTTATTGCTTTGCGTTTGACAGTTTTGCCATTTTTGCTATGGGGAAGCAGTGTTTTTTTAAGGTGTTTTGGAGGACCGAAACGGTCCCCCAAATTTCTCCAGCGGTTTCCCAAATTTGGACTTGCAACTTTTTGGTATTTAAATGAAACACTTGCGGTCTCTTAAAACTACTTAGCGTTCACCCAAACCAAACCTTAAAAAAAAAAAACCTGCAGAGAAGTAAAAAAGGTTAAATATTGATTAAATACTTAAACATTTCTACGTAACTGTGTACAGCTGCTTTGCATTTTCGAGATATTTTCAAGTTGGTTTAAAACAGATAGAAAGGACTGTACAAAAATCACAGGCATTCTAAGAAGTGATTGTTTATTAAATAAAACTTATGCAATCCAATAAATCTGTAAGAATTGGCTCTTGTGGGAATTTTCATTGTGATCCCATTATTGTTTTCGAAACAAAACTAAGCTTGTCTCTCTAAGATATTTTTATTTTTTAAAGCTTATATAATCCAATAAATCTGTACGCGTTGGAAGAACTCACGAAACCCACAGATCTTTGGAAGACAATAGACGTTTTTTTAGTAATTTCAATAAAAATATGAAAGCCATAATATTCGATAACATCGACATTTCGCAGTTTACAGACGTTTCAGCAATAACTCATGCCATCATCAGTGTAAAAATCCAAGTGAAGATCATAGCGATAAAACATAAAAGAAAAGAAAACAGACAGAGATCTTGTTTCAAGGGCACGTTCAACACGAATTCCACGAAAGTAGTATGCAAAGCGCGAACATGCAGGAAAAGTCAAGGACCTCAGCGATGGACGCGATAAGACACAAAAAGCGCTGTTAGGGAGGCTAAGTCGTGTTTTCCGACAAACCCGAGGCCTGTTTGCCTTGCTCTGTTATCTTTGCTCAACAACAAACAACAACGTTCAAAGAAACGTTGCCTTTAAACCTTGTTGCCAAAGTCAGGTTGTTTTCAGCCGGCCATTTTGCAACTGAAGCAAGGAAATCCTTCGTCCTACGACCCCCATTCTTGCGACACGCCCAGTCGCCCATTTAGATCAGTGTGACGTCACAGCTAAGACGCAATATCAAAGCACCGTGATCGCTGTGGTACGACGTGGACAAACATAGGGGCGGCGGGGTGACAGGACAATTGTCACCCACATTACGTAACAAATAAGGTAACACCCCTGCGAATCAGCCAGGTGAAAAAATCGCGGAAAAGTTGTTTCACAAGAAAACGTGAGCAGTGCAAACATTATTGTACTCAATGAAATGCAGCAACGCTTTTAAAGCACTTTTCAAAACAAATCGTAATATGCAAAGCTATTGCCTTTAGTTATCCAACAACGCCTCCGTTCTAACCGTACCTATTTGGGAAAGGTTGCACTGAATATGTTAAAAATGGAAATCACCTTGACCCTTGCAAGATAAATGTCGACCTTAATTCCTGATCAGTAACAGCAAAATAATCTAGCAAAGCTAGCAATTCAGGTCAGACACATTAACCAGATCTTAAAAGATGTATATATATTTCGCCAACTAAGGCATCGTCAGTATATCTGAATAAAAACAAACGCAACAGTATAAGAATGAGTCAGAAACATTAAAGATTAAATAAAACAAAATAAAATAATAGTTACAGATATACTGACGATGCCTTAGTTGGTGAAATATATATATATCTTTTGAGATCTGGCTAATGTGTCTGACCTGAATTGCTAGTTTTGCTAGATTATTTTGCTGTATTTGGGAAAGGGGCGAAAATATTTATAAAGTCACCTTTTTAGGCCCATTTACAGTGCATCAATAGTTGGGAGTTATATTAAAGCGTAATGAGAAAAGCCCATAAAGAAAAAGGTAGCATTTTGAACGTTTCGAATATCTCTGTTTTCTTTTTGTTTTCCAACCATGTTTAAAATAAATAAAAAATTATTCGAAACGTTCAAAATGATACCTACTTCTGTATGGGCTTTAATATTCTTATTACGTCTTACAACAACCTCCAACCACTATGCTTCAAAGTTTATTTAAAGTCGCATACCACGGGTTTAGCTGGTTCTCATAAAAGTAAGGCCACGGGTTCACTGATTAAGTTTGATACCTTGACAAGTTTGTATCCGCTTGCTTGTTAGGACAGGAAGGCCTTATCACTGACACCGGAAAGCCAGGCTCATAAAACAAAATGGCGTGGATGGTCACCTGTCATTGCGCAATCGAAGTTTGGCCTTGAGTAATCAAGCTGCGCCGTCGAGATAATTCGGCTGAACTCGGTGGACATTTTGTCTCGTGGCTTTGAAAGATGTTTTTGAGCGAGTTAAGACAGTTTCTCGTTTTGCCCGAGGCTGTATTGAAATAGATAAAACTATTTCGCAATTGTGAGAAAACGTAGCGTATTGATATTACAATGCAACATTTGTGGTCCAAGCTGAGTATGATTTTTTACACGAGTAATTTATTACTGCTCATAAAAAGACAAAATGTATTCTAATGCGGCTACATTTCACTAAATAAAAGGGAAGGATACAAGCAGTGGAAATGCAATAATGGTACAAGTTTTGTTATGGCGGTAATAGGCTTTAAACTCCCAATGTGCAGACTGAAGCATTGACATGGAACTCGTAGTTTTACCGTTTTTTTAGAATGATGCAATGACCAATCAAAACACGGAGGTTTTGCGTTTATTTGAAACTCTTCCACATCGCCAAAACAACCGAATAATTTGTTTTGTGGGCTTTGGCGAAGTTTTGGCCGCAGACTCGTAGAACGGGGAACTTCCAGTAGCGGGAGGAAATTCGGGAGAGTTTACACAGCAGAAGCTCTACCGCTCTAAACACAGGACGCTTCGAGTTGAATTTCCTCACAACCGCCACTTAACCCTCGCGCAATAAAACGGGTTTTGCGAGACAGCGAACACATATTATTTTTTCGAAATTTAACCAGTAACGTTATGTGAACGGTTTAAAGCTACAAAAATGTAAACATTATTTAGAAGTGTTTGTAAAATTCTGTATAGACCCTGTTGTTTATCCAATTTCAAACTGCAAACTTCAACCTCTATGACGTCGATAATAACGATTGTTTTATTGGAACGTTCGCACAATGGTAACTTATGGACTTTGGTGTTTTTCTCCTCTTACAGATATTTTCAGAGTACGGCTTTACAACTGAAAGTTTAATGAGACCGTTTTGACTTCACTAAAATTTATAAAAAACACATATAGGCATATAAAACCAGAACGTTAAAATAGACTCTTGTTTTGTACGAGGATATCCAATCTTAGTGGTTTTAAATTTCCTATAATAATAGATTGCGGATTTATTTAATTCGTTTTTCCTAAAAATGCCACTTTTTGTCAGCCACCTATAACAGTTGACCCAAATCGAAAGAAAAAGTAAATCTCGCTGTTTACCAATTTTAGAGGTAAACACGAAACGGTTTGAGGTTGAGGTAATTAGACGCTTCAAGTTTCTTGGGCCAACGGCGGCCAAGACTGAAGGACGTTTGAAGGTCAAATGTAAGGGCCTCGCTGAAAGTTTCGAATCGAAAGCGTTCGTGTGTTGTTTTGTAACAATTCCGCCAGCGAAAAGTACCTGTCAGACTCTATGAAGAGATTTGGTGGAGTCGTAAAAACGGGAACGTCTACTTTAAGATGTAAACAAGACAGGTTTCATTCAGAATGTGAAACCAAACATAAAAAACAGCAAAACAAAAACCTGTTTTTAAGAAGACGTCACACAATGACGTGATAAATAGACGTCTAAAACGAAACTTGAGATTATCATTCAATCTATTACACAAAAATGCAACTGATAGGTTAGTTTAGACTTTAAATACATTTAAAGAGGTGGCGGGATTGCCTGGTATAAAAGAAAAAGGGCCTGGTAAAAAACATTTTTACCGGTATGGCAAACCTTTAATTATTTTGACTGAAATTCCGTCAGCAATTATTTTACCAGAGGCGTTTTTTACGGTCTCGGCTTACTTTCACCATTTCTAAAAGCTCCAACAAGCCAACGAAACTAACCCTACGTCTTCTTTACAGATTCGCTGCACAGGAAACCGTAGATCCTGTCAAAAGCACCAGAAGGCACAGAGGCTGCTGGCCAAGCTGCACCGCTCCTGTAAGAAGAAGATGGCACGATGCATCAAGAAGAGAGATCGTAAATGCAAGGGAAGGAAGAAGTTGCGCTGCTTCCGCAGGAAAACCAGGAAGTGTGAAAAAAAGAACCAAAGGTGCACCAACAAGGGGCCATGGCCCCGGATCCCGACCACCCCCTCGCCCAACAATAAGACCCCGCCCAAAAACACGTCTACAACACCGCCGCCGCCGCCGAAGAAAGGTGAGAAAATGACAAAAATATTAGTAATTCTTCATTAAAATTTATACAAAAAAAAAATCTAAAAATAACAAAAAAACACCGAAAATTCTCTTATTTTATTGAAATTTAGAAAAAAAATGAAAATCGTCCTATTTTAGTTTAAATGCATAAAAAAATTAAAACTCACGTATTTTGCAAAACAATAATATTAAAACAGTTAAAAATCTTTCCATTGTAATAAAACTATTAAAAAATTCCCCAATTTTTATGAAAAAGACAATTCACCTGTCTTCGAAAATTTAAAAAATGGTCAACATCTTTAATACAGCTCGTAAATAGGGACATGAAGACATGCAGATTTGACAATTACCAAAATAGTAGGGATAAGAACCCCTTGATATTTGTGATGAGAAATGGCCGATTTTTAAGTAATACCTAACAAATTCTAGAATGAACTTGTGATATAAAGTATACAGAATAAGTACAACTCATTTATCTTATAAAATTTGTTTATCTTTTGAATAAATCTTAATCAAGCAGCTGAACACTTTACCGAGCTGAAACTTAACTTAGGCTCTAATTGAAACTTAGACTAAATTGTTGTCACTTTCTTTCCAGATGAGAAAGAGAAATGTGAAAGTATGGACGAATGCAAGGAAGGACTTTGCTGTGCGCGTTATCACGACCACAAGATATGCAAGCCCATGGTACAACAGGGACAGGTAATTATAGTTAGATTTTGTTAATATTTTAACCATTATAGTCGTTGAGTGAAATGTTTGGGCGAAATGATTAAAGTTTTCTTGCTGAACGTTAGCTGTAATATAAAATAACTAATGTTTTTTTTAAGAAAAAAGTCGAAGTGAAAATTTTAAACGCTATTTTGTTTTGTCGAACACCAGTTTGAAGATTTGGAAATTCAAAATGCGAATAGAAAGAATTCAGATTTTAAACAAATTGAACTATAGGAGTTGCCACTTTTTTCAATTTTTCCCCAAAAAATTAAATTTTTTCACTTAAATTAAAAACTCTGACTGAACATCCGTTGTATTCGCAAATTTAAAAGCCAGTTAAGCACCCACTAAAAATCAGCTGAAATAAGGTTTACACTTCAAATTAAAAAAAACAAAACGATTTAATTCCAGATTTGCCCGAAATCGTTTGACCGTCGCCGCAGCCCCCAGAGGTACCAGCAGTGTCCCTGCGCCCCCGGGCTCCACTGCGCCGCCCCCACGCAGCTAGGTGGCGCACCACCACGACGCCACTTCACCTGCCAAGTCGTGACGTGATAACCAGGCACTTACGTCATCACAATGACGTCATTAACGCGCTGGATGGGCGGTGGGTCGCAGCGAAGGGGCTGTACAGCACAAGAGGGCCATTGTCGACGTAACAAGCTGGACTATGACGTCACCGTTCCGCGTTTGTTTTTTGTTTGTTCGATTGTTGTTTTGTTTTGGTTTGAATCGCTGGGCGATGTGAGCGTTATGCGACATTCTTTATCGATCCTATGGAATTGAAGTTTGGAATTTTAAAATGAGTGAAAATATAAATTTTCTTTTATTGCTACGGAAATAAAATCTTAAATATTAAAAAAATATATTAATTGAAAATGCACCTGGATGTTAAAATATTTATAAAAGTATCTTCCAAAATTGATTAAAATTTGGAGTCACGTTGCATTACTTCTCGGGGACCTGGTTATTACGTCACTTTGGCTTTTATTCTTTCTCCTGTTACGTTTGTATTTTTCGACAACAGCGCGGGTGTTTAATATTTTCACGCCCGTTCGTTCTATATTGTCGTGTTGTCGCGTATGCACAGATGTCAGTCGTTTGTTCGCAACCTTCGTTCTTTTCGCAATTTTCATGACGCGAATAAATTGAAAGAATAATAGAAGTTTGGGTAATCTATGCACGGATCTGTAATGTAGAAAACTATTATCAAGTTACAATAGATGTTGTTTTGATTTTTTGATTTGAAGCAGTATGGCAGGGTTGGCCAACCAGCCAGAGACAAAAAGCCACATTACTTATATTTGGGTAACCACGAAAAACCACACCTAATACATCAGTAGAAATAAAATGTTTTTTTTCTTATTTAGATTGTAAAACTTTTTTAATAAATGTCATCACGCTATCCAAGTTTCTAAAATCCTGTTTTGCTGACAAGATTTTTTGAAGGGGTTAAGACACATTGCAAAGTTAGGCAAGTTTCATTTAAGTAGTTAAAATAGGCCCAAATTAAGCACACAAGAATCGACACTAGACATAATAAGAAAACTGGAATACAACCTGAAATTAACAGCCGCTTTTGACTGGTTGAAGAGCCACATGTGCCTTGAGAGCCGTGGTTTGGCCACCGCTGCAGTATGGTGTTTTGACAGCAACATTAAACATGGTTGCGAGTAGGAAAGTCCAAATCTGTGGATAACACATAACACAATCACAACACAGCGTCTTCTAATGCATATTTGCGGTGCATTCAGGAATATGGTGAACTTTCAGGAGGTTATAGGCAACAGCGCAACTTTTTAATGACAACAAACTCTTGGACAGTTAGATTTATATTGACTTTTCATAATTAAATTGGAATTAAAATTAGAGCATTTCCGCTTTTCAAATTTGATTAAAATTAGAATTACCGAATTCATGAAAAACAGAATTTAAACTAGAATTTGAACTATGATGACATTTAATCATTCACAATCTATTTAGATTAAATCCATATTTATCTTATAAGAATGTGAATGGCAAGTATAGGTGTTCTAATTTTCGTACGATTCAGCCAATCATATAATTTTCATATTGGAAAAAATATCTACAAGTCGTGTCGAACAAAGCGCATTAATTTAAAATCTTTGTTTCGACTGAGTGGTTAAAATACCGTTGGGCAAAGTAGCATTTGTGGCAAAACACAAATTAGATTACAACTACAATACTAGAGAGCCACAAACAATTAACAAACTAAATTAAAATTAGAACTAACCGCATTTTGTTCCAATTTATTAAATAAGAAAACTAAAATTATCTGGGTGTGCGAGTCTACACGTGCACGCAAAAATAATCAGGGATTACCCTCTGGTACTGAATCCAAATCGCAACCCCGGCTTACATAGAAACACAGCGACGTCAAACTTTGTTTCCTTAAGTCGCAGGTCATTGGCATTGGACGAAGCGTTGAGTCGGTGAGACTGGCGAGTTACTATGAGCACAGGAACAACACAGCTACAACAAACCTGGGCGAATACGCAGCACAGGTAACACACAGATCCAATCAGCTGCTTCGCGTCTACGTAATTGAAATGCCGATTGCTTGAAGCGCTGTGTTTTTTGTGCTACAGTCACGGGCAGTATAAGCAATAGCTGTGTTGTGGAAACGGATTTTGTGTGGTGGTTTTGACGGAGTAAACGTCCTATACTTTGTAGTTTAATTCGATAGAAGAAATCATTCTGTCAATGAGGTCTTATTAGTGTGTAAATACCTTCATATGTGGCGTTTATGTTTTCCGTGTTTCTTAAAAGCAAGAACGCAATTAAAATGGAACCGTTAAATGTGAAGCATTAAAAACTATCGAAATTAGGAGCGTGATATTAAATATTAATTCCATTTTTGTTAATTCTAGTAAAGTTAAAGTTATGTAAGCCCCATTCTATCGCAGTGGCGGGAAAAGGTCAAAATACAACTATGTAATAACACAACAAAACTTCATTGCAAAAGTTGCGCCAAATTGCCATAAATATTTTATATTTAGTTCGTTACGCGAATGCGATGCTTGCGTAAGCGTATAGCGTGAAGATTGCGTACGTGCGAAACGCGTATGACGTAAAGGCAAAACGCACGTGAAAGACAACTACCTGTCCGCCCTTCATTCGATCACCAACCGTTAATCTTACGGCGTCGATAAACTGAAGCTTCTTGTATATATCTATATATGGAGCTTTAAGTCGACAAGCCCAGGGACGGTAGAGGTCATGGGAAGGTCAACAAAACACGTGGGTCGAGGGAAGACTAGTTTGATGTGGCCGCTTTGCAAGCTCCTTTTAAAACAACTTTAAGCTTCAAGGGCATTTCATGTTACTATGAAAGATAGGAATGTTCGATGCTGTGTATTTCATTTTTATCGGACATCTATACTTAAGGTACGATAAACACAGCAAAAAAATAAAAATATTTTAAATAACGTGAGCTGAAATTATTATTAAAGCCGTAAATATAAAGATATAGGAGTAAATACAACTCAACAGAACGGTTAAAAATAGCCCCAGCCGCGCAGAAGATGTTTAAGCAGCATAAAACCTGTTGTGATAAAAATTAATGCTAAAATGTTGTAATAAAATTAATGCTAAAATTTGCCGGGCTTTAAATGAAGTGCAACAATGTTTTCCTTTATTATAATAATTCGAATGTGTGTGCCACAGGGCATACTTTTTAACCTGGCGCTGGATCTTTGGGGTGGTCGTGTGAACAGGCTGTTGATGTTGTCTTCACTCAGTCACGCCTAATAGAGCTTGGGCACGACGTAATCGCCCAGAGAGGCCGTGTAGGTTATTTTTAGCCCCTATGTAGTCACCACGTGTAAGAGTCAATTCACCACGTTCACACGACCGCTGTTGAAAGATGGGACGTTTTCACTTCTGCCTTTCGGCCGTTTGTCAAGCATTTGGTGTGGGGTGCGTTTGACATATTCAGGGGAATTGGGTAAAATCAATAGCCTTGTACACCGCTAGAGGTAGTTATTCTAAACCTGTGTAATTTATAAGGGTAAATTTGACAATGATGTAAGAAATGCTATTTTTTTAAAAGGAAAAGATAGAGCAATATAAGTGTTAGAATTGTTTAAATTTGTAATGAAAATTTGTAATTTTTAGTGTTGGATTTATTATTTCTGGATTGAAGATCACGGCATTTTTAAAACGGGGTTATTTATTTCACGTTCATAACTGGGCATAAAAATGTAAGGAACAACTAGCTTTACCGTAGCGTATGCGTCATTATTTGATAGTGCCATTTGATACATTCGACATTATATGACGATTTTATCATATATATTATATAACAATGCCTTTTGTTAGCAAGCTTGGAATAACTTAACTATAGCTACTTTTACCGATTCAAAGGGTGTCTAAATTTGATTTTTATTCTCGCTTTACCCATAATGTTAATCTTACAACAAGATTGACTAATGCAGGTGTTCTTAAACTGGGGTCCATGGACCCCTTGGGGGTCCGTAAACTAGTTTAGGGGTCCATGAAGGTATACTTAAAATATTAATGTATATTCAAGAAGTAATCAGATTATTATAAGAAAACAATTTAATCAAAAATAAAACGGTTTTGCACTGAATGTATTTAAACTCAATTTCACTTTCACATTTTGGACCAAAATCAGCAAATTTATGAAGTCTGTTTGTATTGTAAAGTCAATTTATGACGTAATTTTTTAATTTTTTTTGCCTACAGCGGTCCACGCGAGATGAAAGAAAATTTTAGGGGTCCGCGGTAAAAAAAGTTCAAGAACCCCTGGTCTAATGGCTATCCATAGAAAATGACCTGGTGTTTGTATAGAAATGACTAATCTGGGTTAAATATCAACATATAGCAATGACTCCTTGTGATCTAAAACGTTTTGGGCCGATGTTATGACTACGTTAGAACGACCTATAACAAAACGAATAATGGGCAACAAAAAGATAAGATTTTATCAGTCAACAAGAGTTTCGTGTGACCAATTTGGCGCAATCATTAAAAGATTTGTTATTATTATAGTTGGGTATGATTCACACTTGTTAAGAAAACGATTTCTATCGAGCTCTCATGTGGATGTGAACTGTTTGAACGATTTAGCATTAAAGAAGAAGAGTCTTTTGGGAGTTTTGTTTCAGTAATCTTCTTCGACATACGGATGCGGCAGATTCAACTTACATGCAACCTTTACAGTGGACCCCATGCTAAAAGTTTCGTCTTTTTGTGGCGTTAAACTCATAAAAAATGAACTATAGTTTAAGTTTTCCCAAACTTATGCCTGTTTACTTGCTAACCACGTTCAAAAGCAAGCAAAAACAATCCAGAAAAAATCTAGTAAGGCTGTGGTGTAACACAAGCCCTTCTCACTGTAGGTGTTTAAACGTTGGGTGGACTAAAATAGATCATTGTTAAATGCCCTGAGAACCATTCGACCCCCATTGCAACACTCTTTATCACCTTCTCCCCCGCAAAAACAAACAAAAACGCTGTATACTTGGTAACAAAGAACCCAGCCACATCAAATTGATCCACGTCTTATTCAGGCAACCCACAATCGAGTCCTAATCGCACCTTTTCAGGCGGATTTAAGATGAAAATATCCCCACCCTGGACTCCCGCCGACCTTGTTATTTTTAGCGCCCGACCTTTGTAGGCAAACAATTGAAAAAGGTGACGTAACAGCCTCGAGAAACACCAAAACGCCGCGGCGATGACCACACGCCCACAGGGGCACTTACCGGCGTCGTTGACTTCACCCGAAATACAGATTCCTTTGTGTGGGAAAGGGCGCAGAGTGACAGCAGGTTTGCTCTAACAGATTGGCCTTGTCTGAAAGGCGCTTTCCCTGTCAGGGGTAAAACACATCAGTTGATCGCTGGATGTTTAGTCTACAGCCGTCCCTGCTTGTTCTCTGGTGACTCAACCCAAACAGTCGTTTCGCCACAGCTCTCGAGACGAGCTTGAATCATTGGGGCTGGTCTTAATGTTACTGTATTGCTCTTCACATCTGTGCTGTTTTTCGTTTTTTTTACTGATTTAACGACAATCAGGTGGCAGTCTTGCGACCGAAGCAAACTTTTTGTCGTGACGCCATATACAACGGGTAACAAATTACAGGAACAACACGTAATAACTCAATAGTGCACACTGGGAAGAATTTACATCAAAATATAAGAGAATCTAACAAAAAGTGATGCACAGTGTTAAATAAAGTGAGAGATTCGAAGAGATTGAAATCGGGATGTCCGAACAGAATCGAATTCAACAGAATTCTGTGTCTTTGGATGTAATAGAGGACAGGCGATTTGTAATGCTTCCTCTAGCGATTTTTTCTAACTAATGATGCTCCCATGGAGTGAAGTATATTCTCTTTAACATCTCGACAAACTGGTTACGAATACGCTACAAAAAAAGCCAGAATCGCAAAGCAAAAAGTCTATTAACGATTTCCCCTTAACCTTGTCAGAGAAGTAAAAGCCAATCAAAGTTTCTGTTCGAATAAAAAAATAAACCTCGTGAATATAAAAAAAAACTGGGTACGAATTGTTTTTCTTCAATCAATATGTTTTTTTTCAATTGATTCGGAGCAAGATTTCCTAACAATTGAAGATAATTGCGAAATCAATACGAATACAAGGATTATTATACAAATTTTGTTCGAACTTTTTAAAGCTAAATTCTTATGTTGTGTTTAATTACAAAAAATTCAGTGATTAGAATAAGGTCGCTCTATTTACACTTAGTATTCGGGTTGAATAAGGGGAATTCATAAAACTGAAAAGTTCCATCGCAATGATTTTAAAGTATTAGGCTGAAATTTGCTTTTGCTCTAGGAAGCCTATTTATCTTCTATTTTTAGTCTTACCCACGTAATTTACCACTGTTCTTTAGTCCAGTTCTACTACTTGGCATTGGGTGTCGGCCAAGATTGGTAAAGTTGGTTTGCAAACGATTGGATTTTTCGTCAGTGAACAGGGCCCCAAACGGCGGTGACGTCATTGATAGGTATGACGTACTTATCCAGGTTTAGCAGCTAAAACTTTGTACACGACATACGTGTTTACAACCGTGATATAGAATTTCTAAAATAATGATGGCCAACACGAACAATGCACACATCAAGTGAGGTAATTGTGGAAGATTATGTTAACATCAGTCTTCAAGGAAATGTAAACAACCCTCCAGGAAATATAAACAACCACCGGGAAGCCCCTGATTGACTTGTGAAATTGAGGTGAAGTTTTGCCTTACCAGATGACATAATCCAGTTTAGAAGTCAGACAACCCGCTGGTCAAATGCGGCCCAGTAATGAAAAACACACATAAAAAGTTGTCAGATACAATTCCAAAATAATTCGTAATTCCAAAATAATCCCCCAAACGACAATTTCATACAACTCACTTTTTGTTTAATAGTTATCAAGGTTTCCTTCGTTTATATCATAGTTAAACTAATAAAGTTCGACGCAATTTTTTAATTACACCCTTTACTACCATGTCCTGCACTTCAACATTGGTGAAAGTAATCCGGAACGGTCTTAAATAATGTTCCGAGAAACAAAATTTAAAGGTACACCGTTTATCAGTAAAAATGTTCTTTTTTACTAGGTCAACTCACTATCTTTCCTAAATGTATTTTAGATTTTGGAGCATAATGGTTGGAGGTTGTAGTAAGACGTAATAAGAATATCAAAGCCCATACAGAAGTAGGTATCATTTTGAACGTTTCGAATAAGTCTTTATTCATTTTCAACATCAGATGTTCCTACTTCTGTATGGGCTTTGATATTCTTATTACGTATTTTAGATTTCATTCGCATATTTGTAAACAACATCGAACGATAAGCTCAGGTGTCCTATTGGGTTACTTGTTTTAAAAATCTATCATAACTTAATATTGTGACGTCATCTCTGAAGATTACCATGCGTTTCGCTAAAAAAATTATTCTACTAAGGTAAACAGAAATTACCGCTCCAAAAAATTCACCGCATAGGTACCTTAAAAAATTTACGCCGTATCTGTAAAAAAAATTAACCCGTATATGTTTTTTTTTACAAGGCTGTATTCAGCTATCCCCTTAAATGCATTTAAACTAAGCTTTTAGTTTCATATTTGTGCATGTCATCGATCAACAACGTCACGTTTGTGAAGGTTACTTTTTGTAGAGTCCAGTTGGCCGTATCCAGAAGTTTGCTGTTTTCTTGGAAGTATAGCACACATACTTGTGGCCTCACCACAACAGGTTCTGCGAACTTGGTTACAAAACAAAACAATGGGGTAGGATCGGCTTCCTGATTGTTAAGGGGTCTTAAACATTGAAGGTACTTTTGCTATTAAGTAACCGTAACCAATATGTTTAAATTCCACTGTAGTAATCGTTGTCAAAAGCCGTATTTGTCTAATTTTTCAACTACAGGAATTAGGTGGCACTGTGAAAGACCAATTGTATTGAATCGAAATTCATTAGAATTTTTCTTTCAACAGTGCCGCCTGATTTCTCCACTTTAGCAATAACAACGACGGCTTCGAAAAACAAGATGTTGATATCGAGGAATTTATTCGAAGTCTACAGTTTTACAAAAGCTGTAGTCAAAAATTCATTAAAACCCTAAAAATGATGCAGCTTGATAATGAATCTCAAAGTCAAATACGTCAAGTAAATCGACATTATCTTGATAAAGACGTTTTAATACATACTTGCATCATTATCACTTGACGGTGTCGATCTACTCGTCCTTTTTGACTTTGAGATTCATTTTCAAGCTGCGTTACAGATTTCAAATTAGTGGAAGTTTAACATCAGCCTATAGAAACAAATAACAACATGAAACGATTTTGCGTCCTTACTAGGCTTAAGCGTAAGACCAAGTCTTATATAACTCACGTTTGCTTTGATCTAAACAACAAGTGTAGACTCTTAACTCTTCAATCATTTCTAAACATACTGATTATGTTTAAAAATGAATGTTATCATGCTTACACTTACTCATCGATGCAAAAACTGATGGCATATATAAATTTCTTAAACGTTGTATGATCCTGTGCTTCGGTGATTGTAGAAAAAGATCACCAAAAAATGTGGCGGGTGTTGCAGAGTGAATTAGAGTTTTCTGAAATATCACTTAATAGATTTTTACCCATTTAGCCGAATTGCAATATTTTTGACATCAGAAAGTATTTAACCGCCCTATATATCATTTTAAGTTTAAGCAAAAATATTGGCTGAATTTTGCAGAAAAGCAGTGTTTTCGTGCGAGGTTAAAACTCATTTTCAGCGAGCGTTTCACGTCTTTCGCCAAACTTGACTTCCTCAGCAGATCGAAGCCACCGGGATATCGCCTTGTGTAGCAAACAAACGTAAGCTCTCCGGAAAACAAACAGACTTTCGCCCTGCGCCAACTAGCAAACCGCAAACGAGAGAGGGGGTAAAAAGTTGTAGGTAGGGGGGAGGGGGCAACAAACAGAGCTAATTAGGGGGCGCCAGGGGGTATTTCTTTGCGTCACGCATGGCTGGCTGAGAACAAAGGCGCGGTGGCACGCGCAGAACTGGGGTCGGATTAGAACTAATGAGATTAGCTGAGTCGAGTTACTTTCGCCAGAAGAACTTCTTTCATCTTCCGCGCTCGCGTTTTTTCTTCCGGATTGTGAAGGCTGAAGTTTGCTTTTTTCATTCTATTCTGATTTTTAACTACTACTGGGGCTTGTGCATACGCTATGCTAAACTAAAACAAGGAATTTGGATTTTTGCAAAACTTTTTAAAAAATTTGTAACTTGCTTTCTGTTAATGAAAGACACGCACTCATATGTGTTATAATGTGCGATGGATTTTCGGCATATTGCTTTCTGCTAGTTTTAGCTGTAAAGTTCTCAAAAACGTTTGTTGTATTACTAAATTGAAGCAATGCTAACATGCTGCCGCATGGACG
Source organism: Ascidiella aspersa (assembly GCF_963924565.1). NCBI lineage: Eukaryota > Metazoa > Chordata > Ascidiacea > Phlebobranchia > Ascidiidae > Ascidiella > Ascidiella aspersa. The sequence goes on along the minus strand of NC_139453.1, from coordinate 4,634,693 downwards.
TGGTATTTTTTAAGGTTAACTTGGGCGAGGTACTTTCGCTTGAAGCGCCTCTTTCAACATTCCCAGTCGCCTATATATATCTTTTTTTATACTCTTGCTTCCTAAATTGATGACTGGATCACTTCATTACTTTCTAGCAACATGTTAGTTAGGATTAAGTTGCTCGAAATCACGCAATGAAACCTACTTTTGCATTGGCGTCACTAGACTGTTACATCTTGCAGCAACGTTTCGGCATCATGGCGTTGTGCAGATTGATAACAACAACCCCAAGTTATGAGGATGTTAAATCACTAACACAGGGCAATAAAAATAAACTGCTTGTTGTTGTGTTGTGTTCACTTTAAACTTAAAAAGGGTCCAGTGAACAGACTCGGGTCGCCAAAGCATCGCTGTTAACTTAATGTTGATTAAGCAGAACTGGTGATGCATTTTGCGTAATCATAGTATTCTGATCTTTTTGATATAGGTTGTTTTGGATATTTTTGTGCCCTTTGAAGTTCTGTTTGGATCTTTTATACTTGTACGCTTAGTATTTGGGTCAGATAAAGGTAGAGAAATACTGCTGAATATGTTTTAAAATGTCAAAGCATTATGTACTGAAATGTCAAACAGCTTTCACAAATTATCCCAGAGTGTTCACGGTACCGCGTTCTATTATCGTCATCGTTATATATATACATTCGACATCGCAGTCGCCCTAATGGCGTATAGCCGCTACATCACACCAGCAGTTCACGCAAGCAAACCACAAAAGGTTGTCAGCGGCTCTAGCCTACAACATTCCCAGGTGGGAACTTATCATCGCCGCTTGAAAGCTGACGAGTTCATCTTGGCAGAGAACGTGTGCGCGTGCCAGCCAATTATGCCAGACCTGGTTGAAGTCCTGCTGTGAACTCTCTATCTGCTTTTGAGCTACATCGAATTAAAATTCCTTATTGAAGACTGCATTTAGAGGGTTTAAAGTAGGGGTGAACGTATATTTATTGTCGTACCAGAGCAAATACGGGGCTTAACCAACAAGCTGTTATGAAACTAAATAAAATCCATAGGGCAATGCAGAAAAACTTATTCCACTTCTAAAAAGAAAAAAAACAGCAGCATTTGTAATATATTCGAAGGTCCTGTGTTTTGTTGTCGGAGGTTTTTATTTTGACTCATACCCGCGAAGGAGAAACAATTTTCCTCAGTATTTTAAGATGGCTTATAACTACTCATTTATAGATTTGAAGGACTTTTGCAATTTTAAGGGGTTTTCAAAGTAATTTTTCTTTTTTTTGTGGTTACCAACATAACTTTACTTTTGTAGGGGGTTCCAGGCATAAAAGTAGAACCAGCCCCCAACACCTACCCCTTTTGATGCCCCTGGAAACTTTGCATCCCACCTTGAAGCCTCAACGTGTTTCTCCCCACGTTAACCAACCCAAGAGAGCTGACAGCACATAGCACATATAGGTTTGGAACGAGCCCGAATTCCGTTCCAGCAACTAGTAATCTCCTATTGACACGCAACATATGCCTTTGTTAGGGCTTGTTGACGCAATAAAGGGCCTGTGTGTCACCGCTGCAGCTAATTTCTTTTCGGTGCTTCATACGGGAATTTCAATTTTTGGAGTTTGTTGAGTTTATCAGGTAATTAATAGGATTTGAGGCATTTTTTTAACAAAGAATGACGTCACCGGGTTTTAGATATGGCGTCATCACTGAAACGTCAATTAAAGTCCTAAAATAGGTTTTCTTGTATGCTGAACAGATTAAAGTGCATGCTGACAAATATCGCCCGTATATTTGTACTACCTCACTTTAGTCACCATTCACCAAGCGACATATTTCCATGTTGATATTGCGTTTCTTAACAGTAAGTTGGAAGGTGATTGACAACATTGATAACAAGTAGAAATAAAAATAAAAACAACGTTCGTCAGAAAACAAGCTTTAAGTGGTGTGCAATGATTTCCAAATCCATTTTTTTTCGAAAAAACAACATTCCACTTCTGTACAGTTATTCTATGCCTAACTACAACCTTCAGCCATTACGCTGTAATTTTGATCTGCACGTTGGTGTCAAAAATAAAGCACAACAAAATCAAAGGAATTAAGTTCCTGACCTATAGCCCTACAACCTACTATAGCGTCTCATTGTTTACAAGCCAAACGCAGCAGCCTGAAAATGACGTTAAAGCGAAGTTATTTCACTTTCAAGTCGATCGCTCAAGATAATCACTGGCACGCGACAAGACCGGCTAAAACTGGAGTGCTACATCACAGGTAAAACCACCTGGTGCCGGGAAAATGACAAACATCGGATTAGTAAAGAAATCCAGCTTCTTCCGAGAAGAGAAGAGTTCTTAAAATGGAATATGGACAAACTTTAGGATTTAAGATGCGGTGTGTCCCAGTCAACATATAACCACATAATTACGTATTTTCTAGGGCCTTATTCGTGGGGTGAAATTAGGAGAGAAGTATACCACAGGGTTACTAGTGTTAATTGGTGAAAATAGAATAATTTATACAGTAACGATGAAAAAAAATATACCGGAGCGCACACCTTTTTTAAGATGACCTCACAAAGTTATGTCGTAACGGACGAACCTTTGTCTAAAACAGCGGTTCTTAACCTATGGGTACCCACATGTGGGTAATTTCAGGGATAGCAGGTGGGTAATCAGCTGAACTAGAATTACAGTTGTAACAAACAATGTCACAGCTGTAATCTGCTGAACCAGAATATTTAGAATTATAGATGTAACAAAAAACGTCACAGCTATAAGCCTATAAGTAAAAAGTTGTTTTATTATTTTTTAGCTGTTTTGAGTGCTTTTGAAACAACCAAACAAGCACTGTGATATGTTATCATTTTAACAATTGTTTTGTCATAGTGTTGCTTTAAAAACAAAATTCCGCAACAAGCTGTAAGTTCTGGAGTCAGATTTGCGTTCAGTATCTAAAATCGCGCCTAATATTGCATCGATTGTATGCAAAAGACAAGAGCAAATGTCTCACTAACCCTAATGATGTCATTCTTTACATTAAATGTTGTTTTTGTTGAATAACGCTGTTTTATATTTTTAGTGTGGCAAAATAGCAAAATAGATAAAACTAGATTTTGGTTAATGGGATTTTGATCTGGACAGAAATGGGTAATAAGGGAAAAAAGGTTAAGAACCGCTAGTCTAAAACAAGTTATCGTACTAAACCTGGGGCTTTTGTTCGATGTAGTGCCCAAATATGCTACTATTTTAGTTTAAACACATTAAAGTGGATGACAGGATGACCTGGTAAAACAGAACGTTTTTTACCGGCACAACGTACCTGCAAAAGTTCTTTACCGAAGTTCGGCTTACTTTTACCAGCAGTACAAATTTTTTAAGTAAATTATAAAATCGTTTTTAATACTCAATTAACATACAAAAAACAATACACATTGTTAATTTAGTATCATTTATGATATATAATTAGTATAATGATGAATTTGCTGTTAATATTTTGGAGCATAATGGTTGGAGGTTGTAGTAAGACGTAATAAGAATATCAAAGGCCATACAGGAGTAGGTATCATTTTGAACGTTTCGAATAAGTCTTTATTCATTTTCAACATCAAAAAATATATCTTGTTCCACATGTTCGTTCTTCATATTATTTTAAGGTCAACTCAATCCAATAGAGGCACAAGAATAAAGGTATTAACTTTTTACAGTGCACACTTAAATATTAAACAATCTATCACAAGGCGAAATAGTAAAACGACCTCGAGATTGCGTAGTACTTAGATGGATAAATACCAATGTTGTAGGAAAAACAACTGGACAATTTGCCATAAATGCGACGCAAAAGTGTTAAAGAAATTGCTCGTTTTACTTTTAGACGCTACGCCTCCCGCCAAGCCAAGATGAAAATAAAATGTAGCGCCTACAGGTCGATGAAGCGACGACATTCAGCATTGCGGTTTACCACTGCCGCTGCTGGTTCGCAGAAGTGAGGTCTTTAAACTCGGAGCTTCAAACTGCTCGCGGGGATCAAAGGCGATGTTGTGGCGGCTTTCAACTTGTTTGTAAACTCACAGCTTCTCTCTGGCATGAGACTGACAGCACAGGGCCAGCTGTCGGTTAACGCCCTTCAACATCACACTTACTCGGCCACATTTCGAGGCCGTTCGACCAAGGCCGGCACCGTTTTCTTCCTAGTCTAGTTTGGTTTCGTTACGAGTTTGCCTGTTGGTTTGTTGACTTTATAAAATAGGTCATCCTGGGTAATATGACGTCATTAAATGGCCCAGTGGATCATTTGACGTCATAAAATGCCTAACTGGATTATATAACGTCATTTAACACCACTATAGACGATACGACTTCATAGGCTACAACGTCATTTAGAAGCTTAGGCTTACCGGCACAATACCAACGTTTGACGATGCCATGTGGTTTTAAGAACGTACCAAGCGTCTTAAAGCATTGAGACCAGATTATTGTGTTTAGTTAACCCAAGGTCTCTGTAGCGGGAATTTTATAGTGGTGTTATACAACAGGATATTCAAAAAGTGATGCAGAAACGCTAAATCTTGTCAATATTAAAGCACGATTAGTCATTAGCACCTGATTAGGCTGGTTGTATTGGAAAACATAACAGATTATGTTCTAACTTGTTTTTATTCCTTAATCCGATAACAAGTCTTATCACCTACAAAACGTACTTTATAGCTACAGAATTTTACTTTCGGTAACTTATCGTTAGTCTTTTTTTAGTCCTGCATAACTGATGCAAGATAAACAAAAAAAAAATCGAGTGGTCATTTAAGAAAACAGTCTTTTTCCTACCTTAATCTGATAACAAGTCTTATCACTTCAAAAACGTACTTTATAGCTGCGGAATTTGCTTTTTGTAACTGACCGGTTAGTATTCTTTGTTTTAGTCTTGCTCGACTGATGCCAAATAAAAATAAATAAACCTCTTATTAAAAAAGTGATAATGTTTTTTCCTAAATGTTCGATTTAAAGCTGGAGTTAAAAAGCAAAATACCGCATTTTTCTACAAAATTTTGTCCTCAGAATTTAAAAGAACCCCATGCGTAGAGTATTTGTGGCTTCAAGTGCTCTGCGTACACAAAGAAAACAGCGAGGCCATAAACTTGGAAATTCACTGGTTTTAACGCTTTGCCGTGGCCACATGAATGGCAAGAACTGGCGGTGCAGACTGGAGCCGTCACTACTAGCGGACTGACGGTTCCATCAGGCAGAAAACGAGAAAGTGATTGGATTTCAAACGGGACCACCTAAGCGGGTGAGGTTTTGGGTGGCTGCTTTGAGCAACCAGCGATCGCCGCAATTTCATTCGCACCTTTGGCGATTTAAGTGAAACAGTTTGGGAATTTTGGAAAATGAACAACGGGTAGATTAACAAGCGAAGTTAAGAAAACAAAAAACGCCTTAAAATATAAATACCTTAATAATTACAAATCCTATACAGGAGTAAGTTGAATTTTGTGGTTTGATACTCATTTTACGTCTAAATATATCCGCTAGCCATTATGCTACAAACAACAATTAATCCTGAAATTCGCTTTTTTTCTTAATCTTAACCATTACGTTTGTTGCGCGCCCGTCGCCCAGCCGTAAACCAAACTTAAAATAATATTAGGATTACAAAGTAAAACCAAGACGATAAGAAATACTTAAACTTTTTCTAATTAATATGTGTTCTTTATGAATTCTTATGGCAACCGGCTGGAGTTGTTTGCAAATTGTTTGACCATAAATTGCATAAACAATGTTCAATCTGCCATTATGCTTGGAATTTAATGATTTAGGCGCAAAACTTGAGATAAATAGCTGAAATTTAAAAAAACATGGAAATAAAACCATTTAACGCCATGAATATAAGTCCAAGTCAAGTCATTTGTCCATAAGACTTATGTTAAGTTGACTCATTTTAGCAAAACGCCTTTAAGTCATTTAAAACAGCGACCTAAGTGCATTTAAGTCAAGTCACGGCCTTTTTCGTTTACCACCACTTTAGGCGGAAAACTACAACCAACTTGATGGAAACGTCATGAGTAGGATATTCCCTAAGCCCAACGTGCTCGCCAATGGGGGTAAATTTACCCACGTTGGGGGCCAAAGCAAAACCCCAGTAACCGTATAGTTTGGGGTCGCGGCCTTGAACCAAACAAAGAACACTTTCACTTTAAACCCAGGTAAAGGTCAGTTCCCAAAGCTTTGTGGAGACGAGGTATTTTCGTCAACAGTATTGAAGTGCCTTAACTATGTTTGTTTTTCTTGCACGGTGAAAGCTACTGGTGTGCTGTTGCAAACTTCGACTCATGTGGTTATTCTTTTGACAGCTTGTGGTTTCTTGGGCTTTCTGCTTTGTCGTATTGAATCGAATATGTACGCGCATCAATTTTCTTTTGACGCGATTATTTTATAGGATTATTTTTTTTTGATTTGCCGCGTTTATAAAATTATTTTTTTGCAAAATTAACTTGTTAAAAGCAAGTAGTCCCGTGATTTAAAAACTGTCTGCTTCAAACTAAGGAATGAGCTTCGAGAGATTTCTCAGGTGCGCCGTGAAAAGTTTTGTTATTTTGAAAAATAATGCTTTTTTAGACTTGTATAGACTACGATGTTGAGAGCGAACTAATCAATATGTAGCGTGTTTCGAGCGATTTATGTACGACAACAGAATAATCTTTAACAAACCTTAGAAAAACATTGAAACCCATCTGCATCAGACTTTGAAAACAATAAACACAAGGTCGTTGCAAGTTCAAAATGGACAAAAATATTTTAGTTAAAAGAGGACTTCATATGGATTGAACACCGAAATACTTGACCTATGTTAATTCTTGATCCGGGAAAAAACAAAAAAAATGTTTCTTCACGCACGTGTGGGTCGACTGTTCGCATCACTGCATTAAGCTGGTTGGCAAACAAACAATAGACGCCGTATTGAAGTTTTATGCACAGCTATATCATCCTTGGAACACGATACACGTTTTATGGCAACAAGTTTAAAAATATTCACTGTTTGTCGGAACATTTTAAAGCAGAGAAAAAGCATACGAGTTTATCGTTTGTCCCGGCTTCTTGTGTATACCGAAATAAACGATCATTGCTTTGCTAGAGTTTGTCGATATTTTGGTCAGAATAACGCCAGAAGACACTTTGTTTTTACAACCTCCCAAAAAATATAAAGCCTAAACACCTTATTGCCGAAACGTGTGAATAAAAAACATACGTCTGATATAGCTTGACAATAAAGTTTACGTCGAATTACTAGAACTTTTTAGCTTTGAGAATCAGTATCAAGGTACATTACAGATACGTGTTTACTCTAGTGTATACCTATAAGTCTACCATACATTTTAAATTTTGGTTTATTATCTGTTTTTATTTAGTTTCCCATAATTAATTTGTAAAAAAACGCCGAAAATCAGTCATAATTGCATTCAGTTGGCGCTTGTTTCTCAGGGGTAACATCTCTTGAAGGTATACATTCTTAACATCTAAAAACCTTTAAAAAAAAACGAGAGAACAAAAAATGCTTCAAATATTGTACCCGGAACGGTATCCAGTTGGCGCGTATCTTTCAGGGAAAACAAATCTCCTAAAAAAGTAAACGTTTAACTAAACCAGGGGTTCTTAAACTTTTTTTACCGCGGACCCCTAAAATTCCTTTTTGGCCTCGCGTGGACCACGTAGGGAAAAAAATAAAAAATGACGTCCTAAATTGACGTCACAATACAAATAACCTTCATAAATCTGCTGATTTCGGTCCAAAAATGTGAAAATGTGAAATGGAGTCTCAATACATTCAGTCCAAATCCATTTTATTTTTAATTAAATTGTTTTCTTTGAAAAAATGGTAACTCCTTTAATATACACTAATATTTCAATTAGGCTTTCATGGACCCCCTAAAACTAGTTCACGGACCCCCAAGGGGTCCATGGACCCCAGTTTAAGAACCCCTGAACTAAACAGAGAGACACAAAACACGTGGATTTTGCAGTGGTTGAAATGGCAACGCGCAGCATTCAGCGTTTTTACGCAAGAGGGAGACGAAAACTTTTGCTTAATTTTTTGAAAACAGAGAGACACAAAAATGCGTCAAATATTGCAGTCGGATTATCGCCCAGTCAGCATTTTTTTTTCGCATCCCCAAAACAAACGCACAAATCAGCTTCTGTTGACAGCTCGCATGCAGCAAACTTTGCTGCGCTATTCCTAGATTCGCGCTCTCGTCTAAAACTGGTTTCAAATTTCCCAAACACGCCTTTCATCTCAAATCGTATCTTCGTACAAGAGAGGGTCCAAAAAGCGAAGTCAACCACCTCGTTTAACATTCCGCAACGCCGGAGGGGGGCACGTGCAAAATTGGGACCCAGGCCAGGCCCCCCAAAGTGGGGGTAACGACCCCGTGACCCCTCTAACCGAAAACAATGGCAGCGCTTTCATGGCATTGTCTTACGTCATCGTTTTTTTGTTTGTTTTATGCGAAATTTTTAGAGATGCTTTTTTTCGACGAAAGTTTACGAAAAAAGTGGAATGTGAGAAAAAAGGTCAGCACAACAAAATTTTAAATGATTAAGCCGCATTGTTTAAGAAAGATTCATTGCCTTAATTGGTTAAAAGCAGTCATCAAAATTTACTTACAAAAAAAGTCGCTCAACTTGGAACAACAAAGTCCACAACTTATTTTTATTTGTTCACAAATTTCACGTCAATTTTGAACGAAAAGGTGTGGTTTTTAAAAGTGTATCAACAATCGATTTAAATTTAACTTTAAACCGAACTTTGCGTTTTTTTTACAAAAAGTGTACCCCGTAACCTCGGTTTTGCAAAATATTTATACTAGGGGGCTTTCAAAGAAACTTGCTGCCACGCAAAACGTAAAAAGTTCCACTATATAAGAAAGCGTATACGCCTAATGTTTTTTTCTCGCAAAGCTTACGCGGATCTAAAATAGGAACTGAAATAAAATAGTGCCAAGCGATCTATTATTGCACAAGAGCTGTATGTTCAGTTTTAAATTTGAACCCTAGATGGAACAAAAAATGCGTATTTTTAAAGAACAATGTTGTTTTTGGTTTTAAAATTTTTACCTCCAAACAAAAAATTGTGCGCCTGTCAAACAAAAAATGATCCTTTTAACAGTCGAAACGGCCTTTTTCCTCTGCACCGACGCCCACAAGTTTCGCATCAGGTGTCAGCTGCGCTGCAAAAAGGCTGGCAGGCAGCTGCTGACTTGTGGTGTCGCCAAAACAGCGAATTCACGACCCGTCACAAATGTAGCGAACCGCGGTGATTTCGGGGCAAAGCGTCAAGGCATTGGCGGAAAATTGCCTAAGCCGTAAAAAGCCGTCTTTCAGATGAAACAGTTCCCCGAAATCCTGGCAGATAATCGCTGGATTCGCTGTGTCAAGTCTTCTTAATGCGCTTGGCCTTTTCACCACTGACTCTGCAAAGGTCAAACCCCCCACTGTGACGCAATAATCGAGCCGAACGTAATGCGTTTATTCGTCACAAAAGGGCGTTGTTATGCTTGAAATGCACCAGACTTTCTTTGTAAGGGATATTTGCAAAATCTATTTGTACTTATAGGTGTGTTCGATAATATCGGACCGAAGCAAATATCGATACTGAGTTGCATCCGATACTAGGGTGGTATCGTTTCCGATTCGTTTCAAATTAATTAAAGCATTTCAGCCGTAATTCTCGGAACAAGTGACAATTTTTTACTACTTTTTTTTTTACTTTTTTTTTTATGGGTATGGCGTTATTTCGTATCACATAGGCGAATATTTTGCAAAAAAACTAACTGCGGAGGACCAGATTAAACAATCACTTTACAAGTTCCTTAAAACATATCGCTTTAAAATCAAATTCAAAGCCAAAAAGGTCGAGTAAATCGACACAATCTTGATAATGACGTTTTCGAACTTGCATCATTTTCAGTAAATGTGACACAAGTTCGTATCGAAACGTCTTATTCAAGACGATGTCGATTTACTCGACCTTTTTGGCTTCCCAATTCATTATCAAGCTACATTACAGATCCGTGCATGGTGCGCCCAAGTATATCACTACACCCTTATGAATAACTTTTAAAATGGCTCCAAATAGAAGTAAATAACAAGTGTTGAGACCAGACAAAAACTGACTAATGATTGCAATTTTTTTCATTTATTGATTAATCTACAAACGCTTGTCAATCAATCATTATTTATTTTTACCAAATAAGGTAGCTCAAGAGCGCCCCATGCGACTACAACTTTACAAATATCAACACTTTTTTTCTTGTGTATGCTTGGAGTTTTACACACTTTTATAAAGGTTCTCATAATAGGAATAAATTATATCTGTGGTTGTGTATACGTTTAAAGGTGCAATATTGTTTCGCCCTGGTGATTTAGCACTTCACAATAAAGCTCCAATACAGTGCGTTGTACGTTTTAACAGTTCGAGTTAGATAAAATCGCCCTTTATGCTTGGACTTGTACGATGGAATACGATGGTGTTTCTGCGGCCCGCTTGGTGTCTTCAATCCTCTAAAAGTTGTAAAAATGTCAATTGAAACTTCGAAACGACAAATAAATTTGATACATGTTTGTTATCCTATCCAGCGTGCCGCTACCGCTGTTGTTAGCGGTTTAGGTGCAGCGCTTTGGTGCGACACTGGCACCACAGTCTACCCTGGTGGTTCTCAACCTTTCATGAGTCGCGCCCCCCTATCATTTACACTAAATACTCTGCGGCCCCCCTTGTTCACAAACCACATAATTACTGCGCATAATGTTACAAGAGAGGTCTCTAAAGTCATAATGAAAACAACAAATTTTTGTTTAACTGGCTAATATTCAAAATAGGACATGCAGGGGGGCCGAGGGCCACGGTCGGGAAACGCTTTTCTACCCTGTCCCTGCACACTACCGAAAAACTGTGCCTTGAAGTAGAGCATTGCGCATGCTTAGGGTTGTCAGAATTGGGCGACAGTTTAATTTGATTTGAATCAACGACAGTTGTTCACGTGGTGTGACTTATTTAAATTGGTTCTAAGCAACATTTCTCCGAACACTAAATTAACCAAAGCAATACTTACATATGGCTAATATTTAGTAAATGCGAATTATTGAAGCTATTCTTGCTTTACATGCGTTTCGTTCACTGTAAGCTTACAAAACGTTTAGTGAAGAGAATTGAATTGCCAAACCTTTGCTGTTAAATTTACGCTTAGTATTTGGGTGGCCGCGAAAAAAGATTGAGAAGCACTGACTTAGATTTATTATGTGTATTCTTACAAAAAATAATTAATTCTACACAAATCAGTATATTTAACCGCCATAAAACAGTTATTTTCTAGATAATTTCTAAATAGTTTTATCTTTTATCTAAGACTAAGTAAATACCCGTACTTGCTAAAACGTTTTTTCAAGAGCTTTTCGAAAAATAAAAAGGTGAGTGAAAACACTTCAATGTATATCCGTCAGTGTTGTAATGACTTAAGTCATTGACTTGACTTAAGTGCACTTAAGTCACTGTTTTCAAACGACTTGACTTGACTTAAGTCTTTTGACCAAAATGACTTGACTTGATTAAGTCTTTTGGACAAATGACTTGACTTGGACTTAAGTCATTATGTCAAATAACTTGGGATTAAATTAAGTGTTTTTCATTAAAATTTATTTTAAGTTTTGCACATTAAACACTTTAAGTGCTGTATATTGCGTTTGTGTTAGTTTTTTAGTTAAAATGTTGCTTATAATCGGACAATTTTACCAATTTCAATAGTTTAACAATTTACTTTTATGTCAATGACATGACTTGAAATTGACTTGTTCTAATTATGACTTGACTGGGACTTAACTTGCGCAACCGATGACTTGGACTGGGACTTGACTTGTTATTTTTGCAAAAGACTTGACTTGGACTTAAGTTATTTTTCAAATGACTTGACTGGGACTCAAGTTATTTCAAAATGACTTGTTTACAACACTGATATCCGTAGTTCAAAACGCATGTATACAATCTCAACGAGACACAGTTTGGCTACTCCTTTGGCAACACATGACGTCAAACTACAGAAAGGAGGGAATAAATGCTTTATTGGCATAAGGATATAAGCAAAGGCGACGGTATGCAATCACTACTGAAGTGAACAATATGCGGCAGTTACAACGCTTACGTTCGATGTGTACAGCAAAAAGTTACAAAACGATCAACTTTTCGATGCTGTATACAGGCTAATATGTTGCGGGAGTGCAAGAGTTAAACAGGTTAGATTTGATGCTGGGTTCGTGCTTAACTGAAAAACACAGCGACGAAAATAGACTGGCAATAAACAAAGGTTGCAAGACTCGTATAAGGAACATGGTGTTTAGGTTTTTGGACAGTACATGCATCTTTTAGAAAACTTGAAAACGAAATTTCGAAAACTTGAAAATAAAATTTTAAAACTTGAAAAGGGGTAAGTTGTTAAAAAACAACGGCAATACGAAAATTCACCAATTAAACAAACAGACTCGCTTGCATGTCTATTTTCGCTGCAAACGGTAAAGGCAATTATGTGGGTTTACCGTAGATCACACTTAAGGTGGCTATAGCTCATAGTTTTGAATGCAGAGATTGGTATTCTTGCCGTAACATCACCTAATCATTTCAAGTCGTCGGGCCCTTTTAGCGGCTATACTTGGACAAAACATGCAAAGATGACATGCAGACGCGGACGGAATAATTAGCATTGTGTGCACGCGTTTATACAGCGCTATGAAATCTGATTAAAGGGCTTTTTTAGTAAAAAGGTTTTAAGCCAACGGCAGCTGCTTACTAGCGCTGACTAGCGGTTGTTTTTTGTTTGTTTTTTTACTTTAAATTTACACAAGTTTGTTTTTCGACTAAATGTGAGTTGTGCTTCACAAAATCGTTGTCAGGGTTACAGTCAGAACAGGGTTAAGGGGTCGGGGAAAAAGGGCTAAATTAGCTTGCAAAACAGATTACACACATGGGTAGACTATGCACGGATCTGTAATGTAGCTTGATAATGAATTGCAAAGCCAAAAAGGTCGAGTAGATCGACAGCATCTTGATTAAGACGTTTCGATACGAACTCGTATCATCTTCAATTAATGTGGAACATTTTGGCTTTGCAATTCATTATCAAGATTACACACAATTATAACATTTAAATTGCGAAAACAGCACAGTCAATTTTCCAACGAGTCTATATATATTATACACTTGAGAGCTATTGGAAATAGTGCATATGAAACTGTTATGTACAACTGGTTACATGATAAGCATAAGATAACGCAGAAACTTGAACGATAAAACAAGTAAGGCACTTTGTCATAATCGAGCTAATCATTATTTCGCTAAAATTGAAACGAAAAACAACTTTAAAACATGGAAAAAAAGAAATAAATGTAAAATTTTCGAAAAAGTGTTTGTTTTAAAAATGGAAATATTACGTTGTTTTTTCAGATTTTTTTACATAATCGTACGATTTAATAGATTTATGTTTAGACTACTTGGAATATGATGCAACAAAAAAAAACTGAAACAGAAAACAGAATTGCACTCTCCCTGTGAAGGGGACTATGTTATTGAGTGTTTTTGCCCCAAATAACTGGAATATTTACGTTCTATCTGAAAATGCAAAAAAAATATATTGGAAATTTGGCTGAAAGAAATGCTGTTTCAATAAAACAACCAACAATTTTTGAATAGGTTACCATACAACAGGGATCACCAAACAACGGCCGCGGGTCAATTAATCTGTCCCGCGGCCCATTTCCTTAATAAAGATAAACTAACAGAATGTGTCGGACCTGAATTTCTAGCTTTGCTAGATTATTTTGCTGTTACTGATCAGGAATTAAGGTCGACATTTATTTTGCAAGGGTCAAGGTGATTTCTATTTTTCACATATTCAGTGCAACATAAAGATAAACTACACTTTGAATGTTGTCGAATGCAATTCAAAATTAAATTTTATGTAATTTTAGGCTGAATGACAATTTATTAAAGCTAATAATTTAGTTTTAATGCATGTACTTTTTATATTTGTTTCGCATAACGATAATTAAGTTGTTAATAAAGTTCGAAACAATTTTTACCGGCCCGCGATCGTAATTACTACAATGGCCAGTTATCACAGTTATCCAGTCATTTATAAAAAAGTGTTTGGTGGCCACTGTTACGAAAAAAATAAATTGACGTTAATTAGAATTTACGCGTTAGGAAGAATGTGCGTTGATGGAATGAAAAGTGTTTGGCAAGCGGGTTTTGCACGGAGATAAATTGAACTTAGAGATTCAGAGAGTGAAGTGGGTTTGTGAGATAAACGTGAATATGTGATTGGGAATGTGACTTTGGCGAGCTTAACACTGAAATTAGAGGGAAGGCAGTTTAAATGGTTCGTTAACACATTTGGGATAACACAAATGAAGTAGCTGCGATTCTTAACTAACCGGGGCATTTTTAGCTGAAGCAAATTAATAAGAACATAACTAAAAGTAAGATAACTTGCACATTATAATTTCGGGATTCCAAATTAATAATACATAACATTTCTAAATTAGAAAGAAAAGATTTTGAATTAGAGAGACATAATACCATAATCTATAGTTGCTAATATTCCAGTTGCTCGTAATTAAACAACTTGGTAGAAAAAACTAAATTTAACTTTTTGAAAAATATCAAAAAGTTCAACAGAAATGTTAGTAAAGTAACAGCAACCAAGCTTTAAACTTTTCCGTTTTCAAATCATTCATCTTTTTAGCCTTGTCGTCGTTGCGTGGGACGTTTTTGGGAAAAAGCAGAAATATTTTCGTATGTAGAACATTAACAGATTTGTCCGATATTATCAGATCGAAGCCGATACCCGATACTTGTTCGTAAAAGCGTTTAGCGATCCAATAACGCATTTTTTAGCCAAAGCTATTTTTGTAACAAATATAATTTTAAAAACGAATTTAAATTTGCGAAAAAAATACAGTTAAACCATTTTTTTCGAACTTTACATGCTTCAAGTCCAGGTATTTCACTAATTTCAGCTTTCTTTCGCAAATCGGATAAAACGGCGATACGATAATATCGGGTATCGGTATGGGAACAAAATTTAAAGTATCGGACATTTCGATAAACAACACGCATATATAGGAAGAAACAAACTATAGTCGAGAATAAAAAAGTTTACATAGAAACAATAATACTATTGTTTACAGAAACTGTCTAGGATGTTTGTGTTGTGATCTAGCGGGGGCGTTGTCATGACGACAAGGCCCCAACTGCAGCAGATTACGTCATAATGTACAGATTACGTCACTATGTACACATTATTTCATTATGTACAGAAACAAGCGGGGTTATAAAAACTAACGGCAATGTACAGAAGTCAAACAAAGTGCTGGGGACCAAAAAATCATCGAAAAATAGAAATTAAATCACTTAAATCAGTGAAAATATAACGAAAAATTATTAAAATTGATAAAATCCTAATTTTTAAAATTTAAAGGAGTAAAATATACTGTCATTTTAAAAAGTAAAATTTGGTCACAAAACGCGGTAAATTTACAGTAAAAACAAGTGTGCAGAATTGGGGAATAGCTACACTCTACATATTTACATGGAAGTTTCACAGAAACAAAAAGCAAATCTCCCGTTAGGCGCAGCGCGTAATTAACGCATGCTGATATTTTCGCGGCGATGTTGGTTCCTTTCGGACAACAAGCTTCCAAGTTTCAAAGATCGTCGCTCTCCGGAAGAAGACTTTCCTCCAGGTACTTCATGGATCGAGTTTGCGGATAGCTCTTGTGCGGACTTTCTTCGCGGAGAGCTTTAAGAACTTCCGACTCTTCTCCACTGTCTTCCCTATTTGTCGGTAAAACATGTATGCACATATAAACTATATTTCAGCTGTGATAAGAATATCAAAGCCCATACAGAGGATGGTAGTATTTCGTGAACATTTCGAATAAATCCTAAGATAATAGCTGGAGGTTGTAGTTAGACGTAGAATGAATATCAAAGCTCATACAGAAGTAGGTAGCATTTTGTGAACGTTTCGAATACATTTTTTTCAACACGTTCAAAATGCTACCTATTTCTGCATAGGCTTTGGTAAGAAAGTAGATTTTCTGTGATCACATAAACATATTTGAACATATTTCCAGGATTTTCTTATTATTTTTTCGCTTACAAAAAAGCGAATCCAAAACCGTTGGCAGCAAGTTTCTGCTTGTCGATCACTGTTCCGCTGGCGCGTATAATAACAATAAAACTTAAACTTCAAAAACTAGAGTAAAACCAGAAAGAAACATTTTTTGAGGAATATTCGAATAAAGGAACTGACGATGCCAGTATGGGTGAAATATATATTCCTATAAAAAATGTCTGATACTGTTTTGAATCGGGTTTTTTAACTTTAAATTTTATTGTCGGTAAAACATGGATCCGAGATGCGTTCCAACACAGAGTTGCGAAATTTGTATTAAGAAATATTAGCGTTCAGCCTGACGGAAATATGCTGAAAATTGCATTTCGAACAGTTTTAAATATTTTTTCTTTTGAATAAAATAATGTGCCTGAAGTTTTTAAAACGGCTTTTCGTGTAATTTGGATGGGCAAAAATATTTTTTGTTTTAATAAAAGAAAAATGGTAAAAAAAACATTTTTTCTGGTTGCACGTCAAATATATTAAACTATAAGTACAAGGCTTGGAACTGTAGATCACTTTGCTTAGAACAGCGGTTATCAACCAGTAGGCCATGGCTCATTGGTGGGCCATGGAAACTTTTTAGATGGGCCACAGACCAATTAAAAAAAAGCTGGATTTATTAAAGAATTTAGTTTCATTTGTCACTATACCTAATTTTACAGGAATAATGGCTTGGGGAGGAATTGAGTAGGAATGTAAATTTATTGTTATACGCTTCGCTATATTTTGTTCTAAACCTTTTTATAGTTTGTTCTTTCATAAAAATTTTTTGGGCCACAGAATTTTTGTACAACGAAATTGGCCACGAAGGTTGAGAACCACTGGTTTAGAAGGTATACGGTAAATATGTTTCATTCTTTGCGAGCATTTAAGTATCTTATTTCAAATGGAAACCTTAAGATAAGATTAGATACTTGCAATTAAAAAGAAACCCAATTAATACATTGACTTCAAGTATTGTGTGTTTTACAACAAACGCCATGTTTACTTAATTCTTTGCATACTATTGAAAAGTAAAATGGTGTTAATGTTATTTACAGGAATAATTTATTTGAGGGTTGTTTCCATGTAAGGCAACGCTTTGTTGTACTTTGTGAGATAATACGTGGGTGTAAAACTACTTCCTGTGTTACTGGAAGTATATACAAGCGTTGCTAAATTCGGGGAATGAGTCATTGTAATATAACCAACATAACCGTTTTCAGAACACGCCACGGTTACACAATGTACAGCGTTAAAAGTGATTTCTGCCAAGCAATACATAAACAAAAGTATTTATGTATCAAAAGCAGAAGTCAAAAATACTTTTTAAATACAGTTTGATTTTCAGCAAACTAAATTTGAATCAAGATATGGCCACACGATTATTTCGGGTTTAGCATCACAAATCAAATATGAAAAAGCCTTTCACTTCGTTTTTGTTCTTTGCGGAGATCAGTTGTGAAACTTGCAAACATAATTATTGAGTTTAATGTTATGTGTGAGTTGGTGGTTAGGTGACAAATCTATATGAGACTGTGTTTTTCTATCGTTTATTGAACCCACATTCTCCGGCAAACTAACAAAACTACTACTAACTTTAAAAAGCGTTTTTATGCATTCCTAAAGGTGAAATAGATCAGTGTTTTTCAACCGTTTTGGGCGGCGACCCAATTATTAAAAAATGTTGTACGGCCGAAATAAGCTGTGAAACGTTTGCTGTGCAACTAGTAATAGGGATGCCGATAATATCGGATCGGTGACGACACTCGATGCGAAGTAGTAGTATCGGTACACGTCTGATACTAGAGTCGTATGGGCGTCCATCTGATACCAGTTTAACACACAAATGTCAGACATATTTGGCGATCCAATGCAGGGATTATACCCTTAAAGGGTAAATTTTTAAGTTAACAACAGGAAGTAACTAACGTGGGGAATAGCCTCATGACCCAGTTTGGAAGAGATGCAGAGTTTGCCGACCCCTGGGTTAAGTTGTCAATATTTGCCGGATCCGACTTATAACCTATCATTTATGGTAGAATCAAGTTAATATATTTAGAAGTGATTGCATCTATTTAACACATCTCAACAACTGGAAGTAACCAAACTTCTGATGTATAAAGTAAAATTTGGCCCACTAACCTAAAAATACTTTTTGAACGTTTCAATTTCTTGTTTTTTTCCTTACTGTCTAAATTCTAAATCATAGGGTATCGGTAACATGATAAAATGTCAAGAGCACAACAACTGCCTTTCTAGAAATGGACTAACAAATCCTTATTTTGTTTCACAGACTCAAACTTCGCACAAACCTCGATGAATTCGACTTAATTTGTCCTTGGTATGACTGCTGGGCGTTCTGGGCGGAGTAGAGACCCAACGAAGTGCTTGGGATCACTTTCTTTGCATCCTTGACACCAGGGGGCGCATAGCTGGGGGTGGGCTTCGGTTGCTGCCAGAAAAATTAGGGGGTCACAAAAAAGAAAATATAGGGGTGTTTGAAAAAGGAAAATCGGGAGTAGAAAAAACAAAAATCGGGAGTCAAAACAAAAATAGGGGGTCATTTTATTTGAAAAAGAACTTTGGTCATTTAATTCATAAAACCAAAAGCAAAGAGAAAAAAAATAGGGGCATAAAATCCGGTTTTAATTTTGATATTCGAAAACACGAAAACTGTAGAACTAAAAGTTTTTGCTGATAAGAAAGCGCTAAAAATGCTTTTCAAAATTTCAGAATGGATATTTGCATTGTTCAGAAATTTAATAGGAAGAGGGTAAGGGTTAAAATTGTACCGGTATACAAGCAAAGCCCATCGATGTCCTTACTAATAAAAAAACGGCTAAATGCGAAATGCTGCTTCAAATTTTCGTAAATTTTTATGTTTATAAATATTATTGAAAAAAAATTGCGGAGAAATATAACAACTATAATTCGGGCATGATATTAACAATTTACAAAATTGAAAATAAGTTAACTCTTTTATTATAAAACTACAAAGTCACGGTAATAAATATGATTTTAAGTACAAGGGAACAATACATCCCACATTACAGAATATAATAAAATAAAAAAACTGGCTTCTTACATGTTCGCCGTCATTCTTGATGGCAACTTTGCATCTGCAAGATTTTGACCCATACTTGTTCATAATGGTGCAGGTGTAAGTTCCCAGTAGCTCATTGGAAAGCTCACCAAGCACAACTGTGTGGACGGGACCTGAAAGTTCCATGAAATTAACATGGTGTTATACGATTTAGAGTAACACCTTTTTAGAAGGGATTTTTAGTATAACACATTTTTTTGGATTTGATAGAAGGTTTTGTATTAATGTTTATGTCGGACAATTTCAGAGGTCCACTTTTGTGTGCATCTTATTGGGAATTTAATGAACTCTTCTAAATTAATTCTAGTTTGATTGGTTAATATGACATCTTCAAAATTAAAATTCAAGAAGTCGGTGTAATGTTTTTTTAATAGAGAATTGAAAGTTTAGGAAACGTTTAAGTTGCTTTGTAACTTAAAAAAAAATAATAAAAGTTATATGAATATAGTGTTGCTGCCAGGCATTATATTAATTATAAAGAGGGTTCTTCCGACAATTATCTATTATTATAAAGAGGGTTCTTCCGACAATTATTTATTGTTGAACAAGTTATATGTGTGAAAAATAAACTAAGTCAAAACGGCAGTGGTTTAAAAGGTATTCCAGTTAAACTAAGGAATTTATGGTGTAAGTTTTAAATTGTGCCCTAAAATAAAAACATCTACTACTAAAAAAAGACGAACATTGATAACAACTGAACAACGACAATTTGTTAGAAAGCGTTCAAGCAGCAAGTATAAAACACGACTTACCGTTGCTTAAGAAGCGTATGTCTTTGTCCTTTGATTCCCTGGCGGGCCTGTTGTTGTGATACCAATGTACGGTGGGGGTGGGCATATTTGAACCAAGTCGTATCTCAAGTACAGCAGGGTCACCAAGGGGGGAATAAATGTCCTTCAATTCCTGGGTGAAAATATCATACGTGTATTGTTGTATTGTGGTTATGCATAGGCCAGAAATAACCAGCCCACAGCTGTTTAAGATCGGCGGTGTGCTGAACGTCAATATATAAGTTCGTTTACACTAGAAAAGCGATTTTGTCGGTTGATATTTTATTCGGGTGATCTTATTATATAATATCCTTACATTTCTAGACGCCTTTCATTAAGCACAGACTGGGTGTGTTCATTTCGTTTTCGAAAGAAATGCGCTGATAAACTTATTTTTTTGCAACGACAGTTAAGGTTCTCTTTAAAACATCCTCAAGCGTTCCAATAATGTTTTTAGTCGCAATATTTTCCTAGACGCAGGAAAAACCAAAACTCAGAACCTTTTGGTGGGCCGTAAAACATTTGAATTGGCAATGTTGTAGTTAAAACGTGTAGTTTTCGGGCTTTTAATCCTACCAACAGTTAATGAGAGGCGGACATAGAGTTTTGTTTGTAATGGAAAATAGGTTTAATGACATTCACTTAGAAAGTGTTTTAAATCCCAAAAATAATTGTATTTATTTGTTTTAACTTGAAGTCTATAAGGCTTTATCAATACTCTTATTAAAATGGTGTAATAAAAAACTTAAACACGATAATTTTTCACTATAATCAATAGTTTCTGGGGTAATTTGCGGGCCGTTAAACTCTCTATGTTATGTTCATGTTTAAACACGAAACGAATTTGTGCGAATTGCAATGAAAAAAATTCTAACATACTAAGTTACAATGGAAGTATTGTTAATAGTTACCTATACAAAAATGTGGGTAATAGCCTCATGGACCAGTTGGTAAAATAGGCAACACGCTCAATAATTTTAAGTGGGGATCGAGTTGCTGACCTCTGGTATAAGTTGTTAATATTGCGGATTAAACTCATAACCTATCATTGATGATCGTATAAGTAAATAGATTTTAGGAGCTTCAGCAGAGTGATTGCATTTATTTAGCAAATCTTCTAGTGTAAATAACTAGTGACTCGAAAATAGCCTAACCAATTACGTAGCTGTTAAACTGCTGGAAGGAACCTAGCTGAGCAAAGGTATATGTATAGAATGGGGTGACATTTATTTAGGGCAAATGTATAGGTTGTGGCTCTTACTTTTACCAAGTCACCCCGTTACAAACTAAAATAAATCAATTATTATGCCATTGTTACCATTTTGACAAACTAATATAAAAGCCCATACAGAATTAGAGAAGTGGGCATTTTAAAGTTTTACATGAACTTTGACAACATAATATGTCTAAAACCTTTAACCCATATACTGCAAAATATAGCTAAAATTTAGATAACCGTTGTAAGCTTAAATACCATGTTACTATGACACCGACGAAATTTGAAAATAAACAGATTTAAACAAAACTAATGTCTTTTGAAAGCATAAGAGACCACAAATGGCCATGGGGCAAAATACAATGCTTTTAATCAATCATAGTAAGACAATTTATAAAAAAAGAAGTCTTTAAATATAACTCAAACCCCCTTAGCTGTTACTGAAATGTATTAAAAGGGTAAGGCCTAAAGAAAACAACAATATCAATTTTCAAAATTAAATTGACACAAAAACAAACATATACTTGAATTTTTAAATATTGTCAGTGTTAAGATTAACAGTGAGCTTGCTAAACCGCATTTTTATGTAAGTACTTTATGACCTATTTAATTGTGTGATCATTCTATGACTTGCGGTCAAAGGTCACTGAGCACATGGTGCCTTGACATTGTAGTTGTCCTTACGGCAGTTGGTGTTACTACCTTGTCGCGGTAGGAGCTCGTGTTGTTAGTTACTTGTAAGTGTTTGGCAATGATGTTTAACTTACTGATTCTGTTTCTGTTTAAAACATTGTTTTGTATTGGATTCATTCGAATTAAGGAATCCACTTGTTTAAGCCTTTACGTGTTTTAATAAATTCCTGTACGTGTACACTGATAAAGACTTCAGTATCGGATCGGATCCATTAGTTTTCATGGTAGCAGAGGATGGTTACAGGAAACCAGCTGTAAACACACAAGATGGCAACAAGTGCAAAGAGATCTCCACCAAAGTTTAAAGACGACTTGCCTTATTCTGCATGGAAAAACAAGGTACAAATGTGGCAGCTTGTCACGGGCGTCGTCAAGAAAGAACAAGCAATTATTGTTCTACTGGAGAGCCTAGAGGGCAACTCGAAAGCGGAAAAGGCTGTTTCGCAATTAACGCGCGAGGAACTACACGCAGAGAGTGGAATGTCCACGTTGATTGGAAAACTCGATGCAGCGTTTAAGACGGAGTCTGTAGATGATGCGTACTCTACATACACCAAGTTTACAAGGTTTGATAAAAGTACTGATATGACGATGATTGACTACATTTTAGAGTTTGAACATTTATCGCATAAGATGACGTTTCACGAGATGGAATTGCCAGATACAATTCTTTCTTTTAAACTGTTGGATGGCGCAAATTTAACTTCTAAAGAACGACAATTGGCTTTGACATTTGCAAGTGATCTTAGGTTTGAATCCATGAAGTCTGCTCTAAAACGCATATTTACTGAAAGCCCAATTTCTGATAAACTGTCACAATATATTGACGTCAAAGAAGAATCTTACGTAGCCAGTAATCCAATACATCGAAAAGGTTTTGATAAAAGAAAGTTCAATCCTATTGATAAGTTTGGGAAAATATCTAGATGCGTCATATGTGATTCTAAAATGCATTGGGCGGCAAAATGTCCTCACAAAAGTTGTAATACGTCTACTAATGATGTTTCAGACGGTGAAGTCAACATTGTGCTATTTTCAAGTGTTACCAACAGCTGCGTAGCTGAAACCTACAAGTCGGCAGTTATAGACGCTGCTTGTTCGAAAACTGTCTGTGGTGAACGGTGGCTGCGAAATTATTTATTCAATTTACATTCCAAGTATAAACGTGACGTTAAAATCACTCCTTCGCGTACAGTTTTTAAGTTTGGTGACGGAAAGAAAGTCATTTCCAAATCCCAAGCCCTAATTCCTGCTTGTGTTGGTGGAAAATTGTGCAGCATTGACGTTTCTGTCGTCAAGAACGACTTGCCTCTGTTACTTAGCAGGTCGTCACTCCAGAAAGCAGGTGCTGTACTTGATCTTGCTCGTGGTCGAGCAACAATGTTCAACAAAGACGTTGAACTGTTTTTGTCGTCGAGTGGTCACTACTGTGTTGGTGTTATCCCGAGGAGACACAACCCTGGTGACAACCACTTCCATGGTCGGAAGAAATGGAAAAGCCCTGGCAATTTGGCCAGATCGTCGTGCCCAGTAAGAGTGGTACCTAAGGTTAGCGAACGTAGTAAAGAGCACACTAAACGAGTTGTGCGTGTAATCAGTAAAATCACAGATGCAGCGCAGTACGAAGACTGTGGTGAATGTCCACATCTCTCCAATGATGAGCGGAATCGATATTACTTCAACGCGTGTAAAGAATGCAAGAAGGTAAAAGGAAATATATCCAATGGCTGGATGCTTCGCCCAGATGATATAAGTACGGTGGTCGTCGAGCGACAGATGAGTTCGTCAACATATCATCGGGTTCTTACTTTACGTCCTGTCAACTTGAGGTTGATCGGTTGCTGTGATGGTATATGAGGGAGCCAAGGTGCATTGCTGTACTGACGGCCCCTATTGTGCGTGTCACATCAACGCAGTAAATGAGTTGGTGTTGGGACGGACTGTTATGTTTCTATTCTTGCGTTTGCTATACATTGCCGAGTGTTCGTTAATCTTTCTATTCGTTGCGATTCACTTTTTTAAGAAAAAAATAACAGTGAGTTTGTTAAGATTAACAGTGAGCTTGCTAAACCGCATTTTTATGTAAGTACTTTATGACCTATTTAATTGTGTGATCATTCTATGACTTGCGGTCAAAGGTCACTGAGCACATGGTGCCTTGACATTGTAGTTGTCCTTACGGCAGTTGGTGTTACTACCTTGTCGCGGTAGGAGCTCGTGTTGTTAGTTACTTGTAAGTGTTTGGCAATGATGTTTAACTTACTGATTCTGTTTCTGTTTAAAACATTGTTTTGTATTGGATTCATTCGAATTAAGGAATCCACTTGTTTAAGCCTTTACGTGTTTTAATAAATTCCTGTACGTGTACACTGATAAAGACTTCAGTATCGGATCGGATCCATTAGTTTTCAGTCAGCTTTTAAGATACTTTGTTGAAAACAAGTGGATTTCTGAGGTACACTATGTACAGATCTGTTATGTATCTAAAATATGACTGTCATTACACAAAAATGTTGAGTAAATCAACATACACTTGATAAAGACATTTTTGCATTCGATCATCATCAGTTAATGCGACTAAAATATATGCAAACCTCTTATAAAAGGTGGAACGCAATGCTGATGATTCTACAAGTGGTTATCGAAGTATCTTTATCAAGATGATGTTGATTTAATCGACCTTTTTGGCTTTGACATTCGTAATTAAGGGAATTCTTACCTTTGCAAAAGTAGGTTCACCGTATCTCGGTGCGGCGGAGCCTTGAAAGAACTTGCTGATGTTGCCGACAGCTTTGCTTCGTTCGCCATTCTCAACTTGGGCGGGGGGTTGTGGTGAAACACCGTTTGTCGTGGAACTACTAAATCAAACACACGGTCTAGCTGTCTAGTAAAATGTAATAAGTTAATTTTCCATGTTGTACATGTCAAAAAATCAATAGTATGTTAAAAATGTAAAAAAAATTATATTACAACAACCATCATGTTTTTTTTATTAGTGCACAGACGTCTAACACTTTATGGCCTGAATTATATATTAAGTTTTATTTAATATTACCTGTTCATTAGGAAAAAGGAAATTACTTTAATTTACTTATGTGCCTTACAACTATATAAAAAAAAGTATATAAATTGTATTAGACCAATTTAAAGGTAAAACCATTTTCCAGTTTGTTCAAAAATGTTTTTATCTTGCCAAATAAAAAGAAAATAAAGTTGAATAATCCAAATGTCAACACTAAGTTTGCACAACGAATATAAACACCTACTGTACTAAATATATACCAAGATATCTTTAGAAAAACTTTAAAAAAAATCTTTTTTTTTTAGGAACGATTACAGCAATATAAAGCCTTAATAGCGTAATGGTTGGAGGTCTAGCTAGCGTAGGAACATCAAAGACCAGATGAAGGAGGGAACATTTTATAGTTTCATGACTTTATCCGTGTTAAAAATGAATAAAGAGTTACAAGACAAGTTCAAAAGTTACTTCTTTATATGGGGGCTTCAATATTTCAACTTAGACAATCAAAGCCCATTTATTTAAAACTTAAAAATTTACACTTAAGTTTGTCATAGTGCCAAGGGGAATGCTCAGAAGTTAAATTTCACCACAAGAATGTTGTAATGTATTTTAATAAATTCCCACAATGACAATGTTTCAGGCTGATTTACTACAACTTGTCCCAAGCACAGAAGTACTATAATTGCCCACTGAGAGCCCATTCACTGCCAGTGTATTGTGACATCACAATAGCAAAACAACGACTCTGGAATGCAAACAATCGGGGGCATTGAGAGCTCTTGGCTGAGCGGCACAACAAAGTACATTCCATGGTGGCTAGGGGAATGACATGTGTGTAAAACAAACAAGGCAAGTATCTCACACTAAACAGCCAAGACAAACTGTTAAAAGTCCCATGTTCTTGATATTTGATTGGCTGGTGAATAACACCCTAGTGGCACTTAACAACAAGTGTGGCATCCACAAATGATGTAATAGAATAATGAAGTTAATTATAAAAGCCATGCAATGGTTTAAAAACATTTTAGAGCAAAATAATTTGGAAATTACAATCTAATTAATGTAAAACAAAAATTATTTACTGAATCATCAAAAACAACTGAAATGAAAGTAATTATTATGTTAAGATCAGTTTAACAATTTAAGAATTACTTTTAAACAACTCTTTTAAACAAAATTTAGACATTTTTTTCTGGTTAAAATTATGCATAAAAGCCTAATTTTACCCTAACCCTCAATAACATAAAATATGACATTGGCCTTTTAGTTAGTTGGTTTTAATGGCATTCAAATATCTGGTCAAAGAAGTCCTCAGACACTCAGGTTGCTGTAAGAGTAGCTCCCTATACACTGGAAACATGATGCAATTCACTATAAATAATTTATTACTAAAATGAGATAACATGTAATAAAATCTAATACCAAAGTTTTAAGTGACACAAGTTTATAGTATAACTGATTTTAGATATTTTTGGAAACAAATGATTTATTATGTCAAAGAATTACTTTTATGTCATTCTGTTAAAAAGTAATTAAAATTTACCAAAGTTATTTGGGTGAGGTGTTAAAATGTTATATATGTAATTGTCACTCATTATGAGTCACAATTTTACAAGAGTTTCTTTCAGGGATACGATTCATGTATGATACACAATAGGTGAGGTATGTAGTGATGTAATGATAATAATTATTATAATTATTAATATGAAATTTTGAATACAACTGAAAGTCTTTAGTAGAATTGTAAAACACAATCAAACCTAATGCAATTTGTAACACACAGGATGGGAATTTCCGTTGGTTGTTAGTTCAACATGAATTGGTTATTTATATAAAATTAATGATGCTTTGTCACGTTCATAAAACTAGCCAAAAGAACAAATGTACAAAAAAATAATAAAAATTGAAGAACGGACACAAAACACATCATAAAGTACTTAACTATATATCTACAAATTTAAAAAAGACTTACTGTTCTAGGTTTAATGTTGATAAACTTAGTTAGTTTAACTGCTTGCAAATTTCTTAATAAACTTTCTAAACTTTGTAAAAACTACAAACCTGTTTTCGTGTGTCGGCCACGTTTTAATTTCACTCGCTTTCATTCCACCGGGTGGCGCCTCTTTGCTTCTTTCTTCTTCTTCCAGCATTTCTTTGATCTCCGGAGTAATCGTCACTGTTTTTGTTTCGTCACTTCCCATGGGCGCTGATCACATTATGACATCACAGTTAGAAAAATATAAGTGCATCATTTAAAAACGATTTTTAAATCACATTTAATTGAAGCCTAATTTCATAAGTTTAAAACACAAACCTTGGAAAACATTTACAAATGCACCCACTCTTAATCACTAAAAAACTCAATTATGTCTTTATTTAAATTGCCTTGATTTTTACAATGTGGCAGCACACAGTTAAAAAAACATGCTAACACAAATATCAATACCCACAGAAAGCAGTTACTGGCAACATTGCTTGTATAAATAAATTTTAAACAGCAGATATTCTTAAAAAGAAATACTGACAAATACCTTGGACTTTTATAGGTTAATAAAGCCCACTTTTTGCTTCACACACCTCTGTATGGTTTGACGAGAGCTTTGTTCATGGCTTTCGACTGTTGGATAGGTCCATCTTTTTGCCAATCTCCCGGGTTGTCATACTTTGTGTAGCGCGACTCTCCTGGCTTGTACGATGTGTCACTAAAAAATAAAAAAATTCAAAAACTTGCTAAGAATCTCCAAGAATTTTCATAAGATACATATAGCCATAACTCTCCCCAGTTGGTTTAAACACAGACTTATAAAAAAGGCAACCTCTCTTAGGAGTCATCAGTTTTTATCAGTTAAACTTTAATCAACTATAGTATTTCTTTATAACTATTGTAGTTTAACTGGTTGGTTTTTTTAAAATAATAAATTCTATTATCTTAATGCAAAGCAAGCATGTTTAGCTTACAGACACTTTTTTAGAATTATGCCAGTTTTATATTTAAACATTTTTCGAACAATGACAGGTTTAGTTCTTAGGACACCGTTACATAGCTGGTAAATATCCCCAATTTTTGCCTATACGCTCAAAGTGGGCAAAATGAGTGAACTAAAACAACAAGTGTGATTCAAGGCATTTACTTCCAGGGCAAATATCATGTTAGCCACAGGAAGTGTGTTATGAGTGTTATATTGGGGCTAAGGCATACATATATGAATTTACTCTTTCATAAGCTGGACATTCCAATGAAATGACATAGCGTCTGCAAAAATCACACGTGGTTTATATTGTATTGTTTGGTATTTCTCCTTATTGGCTAAAAAACGGACTTGAAACTGTTTAGTAAGACTTTTTTCTTGTTCCACGATCTATGCAAATTAAACAAATTATTTTTGTAATTTTAAAATAACTTTATTTGTTTGGGTAGAATTTGCGTTTAGGTTAGATTAAGTTATTATTGTTAAAAAATGTTTTTCAAAGCCTATTAAGTTATTTACACAATTTTAACTTTTTGCTTGATTTTAAGATGCTAAACTCTGCAGTGTTAAAACAAATACATGTTTTTTAATCTTAAAATGTTTTTGGTGTTAAGGTTTAATTTTGTTAGATGTAACGGGATAAGAATTTTAAACAAATTTTAAAGTTTTGAGTATTGTCAAAATGATATCCAATTGCTAATATATTATTTTAAACTATTTGAACTTCAAATGCACCACAACAACTCACAAACAATTTGCATTGAAAAAACAGATAAGTCAACTATATGTGTTTATGAAGTTCACTAACAGCATAAAAACTCAAAGAGCTTTACGTAAAACAAGTCAATTAGCAAAGCTCATACAGAAGTTAGTAACATATTTTGAACCTTTTGAATGAATCTTATTTCACATTTAACATGGCCAAGCTTTGTGTATATTAATTCTAAATCCAACGCAGTCTGCATTTCATGGCATGGCAAGATCTCGGGTGTGCAGCCCGAAATTTCTAGGCGTGTAATTTGGGTTAGCACACAAATTTCTTTAAAAAACAAATATCAGGTGTGCACTTGCCACAGAATGCAGACTGGCGTCCAACCACAACCTCAAGCCATTATGCTCGAAAGAAATTTATACTAATATGTTAACATAAAATAAGTACCTGACTTTAGGAGTTGTATCAATATACGCTGTGTTTGCTACAGGTGGTGCACCCGCTGGCTTCGGTTTACTAGAAACATAAACGAAACATTAAAATGGAAAAAATGAAACGAAAACATGTTTATGAAAGCACTGTTACAAAAATTGACATTATAATATGCAGAAAAGTAACTTTTTAGGAGTTTTTTTTTTTCTTATAAGACAGCATTTTGGAACACAATACACAGTTTTTTTTTAGTAATTCCAATAAAAATATTTTTTTAATTAAAACTAACATTTGCTTCCAAATTTGTATACATTTTTCTAGTTGGAAATTTATTTGCTACAGCTGATGAACAGAGTGTTTCAATTTAATTAATGTGGGAGAAACAAGAGGCACGTTTTGCAAACATGCAGAAGTGATCAAAACAAACTTTTAAAGGGGATTGGGCAGAAATGACACGGTGGCTTGAAGTGACGTATACACAGGAAATGCAAGCAGCCGAATTGCCATATTGGCCTGGATTACCGCGCAGCGTAACTAATACCAGCACGAACTGGCTGTTATGAGAAATCAGGAGAAAATTACAACAGATTGCTGTTGCCCATATAAGGAGCTCTGCAAAGTGCCTAAAGCAAACTTGAGCTTGTGTCTGGCCGGCAGCTAAGTACCACTCTCTCTCTTCTACACACTGATTGAATGAATAGTGTTGATTACACCTACTATTTAAACAGCCATGACCTGGTGTAAGTCACACCTCATTTGGTGGACACTCAAATATAACAGATGAGTAATTTGAGTAAGTGGTTAATTCATTTCAATGGGAAGAGATTTTTGTCTTACACTGTTTATTATATACTTTTTTTTGGTTGATTTTGTAGTTGAATAAAACTTTTACCTGTAAATAAAGTTACTTTGCACAAATATACATTACAAAATATTATACCTGAAAGTATCACCCTATAGTTCGAGAAGATGCAAATTTCAGCAATATCACAATGCTATACTAAGTTCACAGCTATTAGCAGAAAAACTAAGCATTAAATTATTTACATATATAAATTATTTACATACTGTTATTCAATTAATACCTTTTTTTTGCCATTCATGCAAATACAAAATTGAAATTAACATGTTGGTGATACAGATTGAAAATATTTTCCATGAAATATTGCAAAGTTATAAATATTAATAAGAACTAAATTCATAAATATTAAAAAGAAATAAATTTAAGATGTATGTAGTAAGAATATCAAAACCCATATAGAAGTAGGTAGCATTTTGAACATTTCAAATATCACTTTATTCATTTTCGTTGAAAGGCTTTGATATTCTAACTACATATTTGTAACAGATTGTACAATGTGTATATGTTGTTTGTAACAACAACAAAGTAAAGACTTATCAAGCCCATACTGAAGATAGGTAGCACTTTGAATATTTCAAATAACTTTATTCATTTTTAACATCTGCATTTCCAGTAAGGACTCCAGAATGGCTTGATTACAGAATACACATTTTGTAGACGAATGTTTCAGTTACTTTCTTTAATATTTCTACTATGTCTTACTACAACATCGAACCAGTATTCTCACAAATTAGCTAAGTTAATCAAATTCACCTCAAATGCAGAACTAAGGTCGAGCCTGCGTTCTTAATCTTGTTCTGAGCCTCGTGGTGGCCGAGGTTGGAGAAATCTTCCCCGTTAACTTTTTCGATCACGTAGCGCTCAACAACTCCGGACCTCGAAGCTTTTCCTCCTGCCGTCACCTGAGGATGCAAATTACACTAGAGGTCACAAAACTTTTTCTAAAAGGGCTGGATAATTCCCCCCCAAGGCATGACTGTTGCGTGCCAGAAAACCTCGTAAAGTTGAGAGTATATATGATTGTATGTGTATGTTTCATTATGAACAAATTAGAAGTGTAAACTGATCGATAGGACTTACTGTATTAAGGCGCATTAAACCCGAATTATTGAATGATAAATTTGTTTTTTAATTTTGATAAACAATAAATTGATTTAATGATATTTCACAAATATTTAAAAAATGGCCAAATTTATATCTATTGGTTGTTTATATTTTTTGTGCAAGGAATTTCAAAGGCTAAAAATGTAAAAAACCAACAAAAAAAAACAACATTTCTTTAAAATTTTATAGAAAATATACATATAAACTTTTAACGAAAAATAGAGTAATTTATGTTTCCACAGTTGTTTCAAATGTGTTACAAGAAAGTTTAATCAAAACAAAGGTATACTGTTAATATCTCATCAATTGACTAGCCATACCTTGGCGACTGCGAGTGGTTGATGAAAATCCTTTCCACCCTTCATCTTAAAACCCCAAGGGGAACCCCCTGTCATTGTTATCATTAGAGCCATGTTTAAAATATCCTACAAAAAAAAAAAAACAAGGAAGTTGGCAAATTAAAATTATGAAATCGTAAATCGCGTTGTCTTTTATTTGCTTTGTTAACCAGCTTAAGAACAAAAAAACGCCTTGCTAATTTATTTTTTATTAAGGTCTCATGTACACCTTATAATAGGAATCCCACCAGCTAGACTTTTTTTCAAATTTAGGTGGGAAATATACTAATTCAGGTTTGTACACAATTTGCTTTGCAACAAATCTCCGGTGTAAGCTTGCCACATAATACAAACTGGGTACGAGGCTAGTTTTTCCAATGTATACAGATATATCATTACAAATTTTCTGATAAGAGAAAAAAATCGAAATGGTACTCAATTATTCCACATGTTTAACAAGCAGGATATCCATGCACTTTTGACTTTAAGTGCACAAAGTCAATCTGATTTTTTTAAGGTATTTTTAAGCTGGACTAGAATTTGACCACATTTTCGCCGTAAAATACGACCAGTAAATTTACCACAAAAACTGTAGATTTGGGTGTGGGAATTCAGCCGACAAAATTAGGGCGTAAATCCTTGGTGGCCACAAATTATGTAAAAGTTTCCAATGTGGGTCAACACATGTCATACTTTCTTGACTGAATTGTTCACAGTTAATTTTTCACACTGCTGCATTTTTGTAAATTGAAAGGATTTTTGTAAACTGCTGAAAGCTGCTTTGCATTACGAACTGATTGAGTTTTTGAAGCTTTGTTACAGAACCAAATAACAGAAAAACTTAACTAAACCAAGTGCTTAAAATCGTTTTAACTTTCTACAACATATTAAAATAAACGCCATTAACTCCAATAGCAAGTTAAACGCATTGCATAAATTTAATTTTAAAAAAGGCCGCAAACTTAGAACAACAGAACAAAACAAAAAACTTGATTAAACAGTTACTTCAGGAATTATGAACACCTGCTGATCTATTGCCACAAAAACGGCAACGCAACCTGTCAACGCTGCAACAACGCAATAAATCCATCTGCAAGATAAAACCTGGCGCCGGGTGGCGAGCCAGAAGTGCAAACAAAACGTAAAACTTCCTCGCCTTGGTTTTTTTTTGGAACATCACGAAAAAAGACAACTGGGACTTACCCCAATAAGCTACTAAACCAGTAAGGTGACGCAAAGAGACTTTGGTTTCAATCTCTTTGGGTGACGTTTAAAGTTTAGACAAAATAATACAATTTCAAATGAATCTACCAAAGAGTATGTATTGTATGATAGGGCGTTTAGAACAATTTTATTTCTAATGCTAAATAGCTTAACAAACGTTTTTGATGTTTTTCTATTGCTGCAAATTTCAAGTAGGCCTACCGGGTATATAGATAGGCCTATTGATATTATCAACAGGGGCGGTAACATTTTCCCACCCGCGGTAATGTCGCGGGCCAAAGCCATTTTCCATTCTCAGAGAGGCCTCGGCCAGCCATAATAAATTTAAAATTATAATTTTTTGTAGTTAAGTTAAAATGCAATTTTAGGATTCAATTGAAACATATGTTTTAAGTTGGCATATCAGACTTTTTGCATTTAAAAATGTGTCTAATTGTATGCTAGGTAAGTTTGCGCGAAGCTCGAATAAAACGCATTTGTTTGTTTAAAAATTTGAGTCCACACAACAGCTACAAGTTTATTTAAAATAGCCAAAAATATAGGAACTTATGCCCATTAAGAGGCGGCGCGCCGGATAATTTGCATTGTCAGACTTCGAGCCGTAGGTTGCCGACCCCTGTCACTGCTAACTGTGACCTTTAACTTTAAGCTACAGCGATATAATCAGCCACTATTAGTCAAACTTGGCAAACAAAAAGGCAAAGATTGTTTAACTGTAAGGTGGCGTAAGTGAGCTATGTAGATTTTATTTATCGATGAATCTTTTTTTACACAAGGTTAAAGTTTAAATGTTTACTATGCAAACACTTTCCTGTATCAAAAAAAGAAAAAAAAGGTAAAACGTTTTTGCAGTCACCTTTTATTTATGTTCTATTTGTCAATATCATAGATTTTTTCAAAAACAATTTAAAATTTCAAGAAAACACCGCTTGCGTCGAACGGCTTGTCGCCGCTGTAGGTGACAATAAATACTGAAACATTATTTAGCACCTTGTACATTTGTTTTAATATTAATATTGTACATTTGTTTTTAAAATTATTTCATATTATTTAAACTTCCGATTGCAGTAGGCCTACAGCAAATTTTAAAATAACATTTTTTTCGATAGAAGTTATAATCTCTTCTTAACGTCTTAATCAAATTGGTGTCGATCTACTCGACCTTTTTAGCTTTGCAATTCATTACCAAGCTACATTACAGATTCTTCATAGCGTACCAAAGTCTTGCCATTAATATCAATTTACGACTAGCTATATAGATGTGAAAGTAAAAGTAGCCAATGTGGCAAAAATACCATTTTTTGATCTCAAAAAGACTCTATTTTTCAGCAGGAAAAAGGATCTTTATTTGTCGGGAATGGTTACACGAAAAGTAACGACAATCATATTCGGAAACAACTGGAACATGCAACATTTGGTAAAGTACAATAGAAGAAGAAAAGTCAATGAAAACACAGTCAGGTTTAAAGGATTAGGCAAAAGGGCATTTTATGGTATTTCACTCTGACCAAGTGTATGACATGTCAATCTACTCTGACCAAGTGTACAACCAACAGGCGTACTTTGATCAAGTATTATGCACTGAACGTATTGTTTGCAAAATTTCAAATTAGAGGTACTGAATTCATTAAAGGTAAAATAGTAGAAATGTGTTCACTGGTAAATGCAGCGATAGATAAACGAAATATTTGGAATACTGTCCATTAACTATATTGCAAGTCTTTGAAGTCATGTTATTAGGCTAATTCAGTTATGGCCAAGAACACAGCAATACTTTTACCAAATGCAATCTATGTCTGGTAAACTTCGAATTAAACAAATATAAAAAATGTAGAATGTTATTTAGAAGTGCAACCATGTCGGGATGTCAGAAGTTTTATAAAAATAAAATTCATATCTGTTTGGTCTAACACATGGGTTCTTAAATTAGGGTCCATGACCTCTTGGGAGTCCGTGAACTAGTTTTAGGGGCCCATGAGGGCCTAATGGAAATAGTACTGTATATTTAAGAAGGAATTAATTTTTAAAATAATTTTAATTAAAATTAAAACGGTTTTGTGCTGAATGTAGACTCCATTATACTTTCACAATTTTTGGACCGAAGACGGCAGATCGGTATTGTGGCGTCAATTTATGACGTCATTTTTAAAAATTTCTCGCCTACCGTGGTCCATGCTAAGCAAAAAAAAATTAGGGGTCCGCGGTAAAAAGTTTAACCCCTGGTCTAACATTATGTTCGTGTGTTGGAAGTGAAGGGGATTGAATGATTTTAAAAGATTTCAAAGATTCTGTGAACTACGAAAGATTACAATTGATAGCACAACTGGAAATACGTAATCAGGGTAGCGTGGATATTTATAATTAAATCACTCGGCTATTTTACGGGCAATATTTTAGTAGTCAGGCGGGCATTCTGCTATGTGGTTTATATTTCGGTTATCTATGGTTGTAAACCAACAAAAACAACGAAATCTTTGTGGGTTTCTTGGCGAGCAAATGTGCGAACCAGAACTTTCGTTGCACAGCGATGTCCGTGCACTCGCGTTACTCGTTGCTAATCGTACTTGCTCTATATAAGCAGTGTTTCTTAATCAGGTGAATGATTCACCCCAGGGTGAATAACGTTTTTGCAGGGGTTAACCAACCAAAAGGGGCGAATAAGGGTGAACCGTCAGAAATGGATGATAGCTTGCGAAACAACCTAAGTCATTTTGCGCTGTTATATATAGACGAAATAGTTTTATCATATCATGAAACAAGGGTGAATGAAATCTGGAGATAGATGCTAGGGGTGAACAAAACTAAAAAAGTTTAAGAAGCACTGCTCTGTATCATCTCGTACTCAGCATCTCGAGTAACTCGACTCGGTTGATTTCCCCGTTACCATCGTCGTCGATAAACTTGATCATTTCCTCGAACTAGAAAATAAACACGTGAGTATAAGGGGGAAGCAGTTTGTGGAACTTTACAATAGAATGAATATCAAGGCGCATGCAGAAGTATAGGTTACATTTTGTGAACTTTTCGAATAAATCTCAGGATAATTTCTGGAGGTTATAGTTAGACGTAGATTGAATGTCAAAGCCCTGACGGAAGTAGGTAGCCTAACATTTTGTAAATATTTTGAATCAATCCTAAGATAATGGCTGGAAATTGTAGTAAGATGTAAAATATAAAGCCCGTACATCAGTAAGTACCAATTTGAAAGTTTGGGAATAAAAACGGTTATTTTTTTCAACATCTTAATCTTTTTTAATAAAAACTGCGAAAATTCCTGAATACAAAAAATTAGGGGTTATACTTATTGTCAGTCAAATACTAGCGTCACACAAAATTCCCCAATAGCATGTGTGGACATTTTTTGACAAGAGGTTGCACGCGAATAACAAAATTTCTTGGGAGGGCCGGGTCAAAAAGCGAATCCAAAAAAATGTTGGAATCTTTTTCAAAGAAAGCTCTAAAATAATTGTGAAGTTGCCTTACAACTTTACAAGTGTAAATTCTTCAATCAAATATTCCCAAATCAGGATAACAACGTAGAGTTACTGCTACTTAACAACACGGAAAATCAGCCGCGGGCGCGTGGAATTTTGTCTGGCCTGTTTTCAGTTATCTGATTTTTAACAAGTATGCCTTGTCTACATATTTCGAAGTGTTTAACCGTGTTCTATGCTCTGTGCAAGAATATACAATGGTCGGGTGAAAAAGGCGCATTTTTGATTGGTATTACGCCTGGTAACAAAAGCTCATCGCAAATCGTGTAAGGGCGAGGAGACATATTTCATATTTTAAACATTCAGTTTGCCATGGGACAATAGCATTAGCGCATTCAAATTAATTTAAAATGCTCCTCGTCTTTCGATAGCTGTTGGATTTTTTCAAATTTTGTAGGAAGATTTACCAAAGCAATAGCAATAAATCTGACCATGTGACGATTGCCACAGCAATTTATCACGTGAGCTCTTCGGAAGGTTGGGAACCAGGGTCGGATCCAGGGGGTTTGCAGCGTTGGTATGACCCCCCTCCAAAAAAAAGGCGTTTGTTTGCCTATTTGTGTTGTGTAATTTATTGTTGATTTTCTTGGTTTAATTTGATTTACTTCACTGCACTTCACTTTTTGTCTCAGTTCGTTTCTTTCCGTTACACCTTTGCGTTTTCACTTCTAATCACTCATTGTTTTACACTTTTGTTTTGGCCCAGAAGGACATTCCTTCGTTTTGGATGCAAACCGTTTGAGAGAACGAAAGCAGTCTTGTTTTAGTTGTGGTGTGGGTTGGTCACGTTTTTGGATCAAGCTAGTAGCGTGCGCGCTAGCTGCATTCGCTCAAGAAAAAGCCATCGTTGGCGTTCGCGCCACTACAATATATAAGTTTACAATAAATAAGTTCTCTAATTTAGTTGTGTGCGTACACGAGGTCAGCGACAGGCCGTTAAGCACGAACAGTATTTTTGGCGTAACATTTAAACCAAGTAAATGCAAGATACCTCATCGAGGGGAGCCATCTCTGTGAGGAAGTCGTTCCAGATGTTGCGGAGGTCGTTGACGTCGATGGATCCCTTTTCATCTCGATCGAAGACCCGAAAGATGTTGCATAAGTCCTCGTCTTCGTTGTTAGCCTTGTCGAAACTGCCAAGAAATGAATTTGTACAATCCCTTCCAAGGTTTTAATGAATCAGGTTACTTTTTAAGTATCCATTAAGTACTAAGCATCCCTCCTCTGTTCCATGTGGTTATAATGATTTAGGAAACTTTTTTAAAAAGAAAACGATATTGACTTGACCTGATTAGGTTTTGTTGCAGAATATTATAAAAAAAAAACTACGAACGATTGCTTTTATATGTAGTAGTTTTTTATAACTCTTAGAAAGTAAAACTGTTTATAACTTTTATTTTACAAAAGACTGTAGGCTACTAAGCTTTTGGGAATTTGTCGTTGAAAAAAATCAAACAACTTAAGTTTGTAAATGCATCCGACAACATTTCAAATATATTTTATCTCACTAGGGGAAATTCCGAGGGATGCGAGGGCTGTCAAATTTACCACGCGGGCCCTAGTTTGGACACCCCTGTAGTAAAAAATGCCAAATCAACAAACCGATTTTAATAAAAATATTAAAGTCATTATAGGCCTATTCGATAAAATCGACATTTCGCTGTTACAAACGTTTCGGCAATACCTCATGCCATAATCAGTGTGAAAATACAAGTGAAGATAAAAACGTCAAAACACGCACAAAAGAAAAAAGGACAAAATTAACAGGAAAAGAAGACGATGTAACGACACCGAAGTTAGTCACATACACTCAAGCCGCACCCGACTATATTTAAAGGATGAGTGATTGCTTTTTTGGAACACCGCGCCATCTCTTGGGAGTAAACCCTAAGGGATGTGAAAACAGTCTTTTAAAAGTTTAGGCACTAAAATTAGCGCCTTTAGATCCGAAACGAAGATAAGGTTTTAGTCACGGTTCTCTCAAAGGTCAGATATTCACGCCTTGTCGGATCAATATTCAGGGTACCGTACTGAAAATATTCTTCAAGAGGATAACATTTTAACAACTTAATAAATTCCAATTAACACATGCTATAAGCTTAGTATGTGTATTCACAACAGAATCTTGCCTCAACAGAACACATCATGCCGACGATCAAAGTTCTAAAATTTTTAATAATTTTGTTTTATTTAACATTTTAATATTTTAATTTTTTACTATATATTTGTACAGACAAACTGATGATGCCAATTATATGGCGAAATGCATATTTGTATTAAAAGTTTTAGAACTTTGCTGACTGATTTTTGTTCGGAGCGGTGCGCTTCTCAAGCTTTTAACACATTTTCAGGTCAATTAACAGTTCTTTTATACGTTAACCGTAACGGTTTAGATTTAACTTTTTATCAACCATCTTTTCATGTTACGGTAAAAAAGGCAAAAATCCGAAAAAAAAGTTCTGTGAAATCGTTATTTCTAAAATATCATAGTTGGTAAACGAATAAACACCCTGTCGCAGCCAGGCAGTGCATCAACTGTAAAACTGTCCTTTCGGCAATTCATTTTTAATTAATATATGACGTTTCGATAACCTATGCAGGGAATATTCATCAGGGAAATGATAACGAAACGGCGGTATATTTAATAAAAAAATAATTGCCGGAAGAGCAATTTTAGGGGGGCAGACGTAGACAACTATATTTTATGTTGGCTTTTATAAATTAAAATTGGAATTAGAATTGGAATATTTAAGTTTTATCAAATTAGATAAGAATTGGAACCGAATTTCTAAAAAGACAAATTTTGCCTAGAATTTTAACTGGAATTACATATAATTGTTTACAATCAATTTAATTTAAACCACAAATTATTCTAAAAAGAATGTTGTAAATATGTTAGTCCCAACTTCTATACTGTTTAGCAGTTGCTGAATGTAAAATTAACTACATTTTAAATGAAGTTCTTTGTTTTGACAGACAGAATAAAAAATGCCATTGGACAAAATATCATTTTTGGTAAAACCCAAATTAGATTAGAACTAGAATTAGTCGCATTTTGCTATAATTCATAGAATTAGAAAACAAAAATTATCTAGATAATGAATTGCAAAGCCAAAAAGGTCGAGTAAATCGACAGCATCTTGATTAAGACATTAGAGATCCGTGCATAGTGTACCAAACTAAAATTGTCTAGTTTTCCAAGTCTGACATGGGGGAGTCTAGCCCCCTAATCGCCCCTTAATAGCGGCGCCCTAAACCCCGGGGACTTTATTGCACTCGAGAAGTTGGCGCCAACACCGGGAAAGTAATTTTCCTCCGATCTGGAAAACTCAGGGGCTGTAAACAAAACAAACGGTAAAGACTTTCCCGGCTTATGAATTATTGATCCTTTCCTTTTGGCGGAAGGTTGCGTCCCAGGAATGAATATTTGATACAATAATAACTGTCTGCACCGC
Organism: Ascidiella aspersa; assembly: GCF_963924565.1. Classification (NCBI taxonomy): domain Eukaryota; kingdom Metazoa; phylum Chordata; class Ascidiacea; order Phlebobranchia; family Ascidiidae; genus Ascidiella; species Ascidiella aspersa. The sequence goes on along the minus strand of NC_139453.1, from coordinate 4,595,104 downwards.
AAGCAACACCGGCCAAAGGTGGGCGGGAAAGCACCCTCGGCTGCAAAAGTTTGCGCTGCTGTAATGGACTTGCGAGAAGGAGGCATTTCAAGGACGGACATATTTTTGTTTTTGTCGCTTTGTTTTAAATGGATGTGAGGATCCTTTGGGAGGGTTTTGATTAGAAGAACTTTGAATCACTTGATATCAGAGGTTTAAGTAGAACGAATTTTTACCTAAAAGTAGAATGATTTCGAATCTAAAATGATTTTTACCGAAAAGTAGACGGATTTTTTTTACCGACCAAGTTACGTAATACAAGTGACCGTAGGAAAACTAAGGTTATCGCTCCATTCAGTTCACCAATACGCAAACTGAAATCCTAATACGTTTAAAGAGATGGTGGGCTGGACTGGTGAAAAAAAAACATAACCAAGATAAAATATAAAAAAAAACTGTACGAGAAATGTAAATCATTAACATTATAATGAGACCAAATCAATTTAGATATTCTTTATTAAAAGATTCTCTGCGAACCCTTGGAAACTTTCTCAGTTTGAGAACAGCGTGGCTAGTAGATTTACGCCTAAGCATTCTCCCCCACAGGTGAGTTTCGTCTCACGTTCCCTGGCTCAAGCACTCTACTAAATGAGCTTCCTATAACCATTCGTCTTTATTAAATCCTAAGCTGATGAATAGCGATCAAGTTTCCCAATTGAAACCGCGTTTCTTCGTCCTATGCCCTTCAGGTTACAGCTTACAAAACTCCCCCGTCGCTTCAAGCTAAGCCTTTAAGGTTCCCGCTAAGCCTACTTAGAAGATTGGAATTAGGGGATAATTTGTCCCTTGGAATGTTGACTTTGGCGCTGGTAGTTTTATAGCCGCAACATTGTATCGGCAATTTACCTGTTCCCTGCGGTCACATCGATAGTCGTTATTGCTCGTTTGTCATCCTTTTAAAGGCAAGGCGTTTAAAAGCGTGAAATTAATACTCTGCAGGTCTTATAAAACGAGTCCCATAGGTACGCGACAGATATATTCATATAGATGAAATTAATATTCCTACTGTTGCGCAGTTTTGTTTAAAAAAAAGGTTTATTATTACAAGAAAAATCGAAAAATATTTGGTTTTAAATATGTTTTGGTTTTTGGGAAAGACATTAACTTAGTTTACAATTCATTAAATTTTGGAGTAAATTTTGTTTACCCAAATGTAATAATGGGATGAAAAAGTTTAGACAGAAAATTTCGCGTTTTGAAATACTCTGGCGAGTGACGAAAAATGTAAATACTTCAGGATGCTTGTAAAGCCCATATTATTTCCATAATTTGCGGGTGGAACTGAGCTAAAAAACAAAACAATTTTCAACTCACTATCCAATCATGATGATAAACTCGTTGAAGTCAATCTTTCCATTCTCATCCATGTCGACCTGTATAAGAATAATGTAGTATGTAGATTTACTTGGTTTTCCGACCGCAGTGGACAGGGTTGTAATGACTTAAGTCCTTGACTTGACTTTAGTGCAATTAAGTCTCTGTTGTCCACAACTTGACTTGATTTAATTTAAGTCTTTCGGGCAAAATTACTCGACTTTAAAATTAAGTGTTTTTATGAAATACTTTTAATAAAGTTAGTTATTTATCCGTGGGCAGATCTACTCGTTGAACGTAAAGCCCTTTCGCTGTCCTTGTGTTATTTTATGCTATCTTATTTTCAATGTTTGCAAAGATGCATAAAAATAAATTTAATGTTAAATCTATCCCATCTTTTGAATATTAAATATTTTCTTGCTATTTGCTGCTCGACACGCATAACATCCTAGCATCAAACTTGTACCGATACTACCATTTAGCTTAGGGTATCGGCACCGATCCGATATTATCGTACGTCACCAGTAGGGTTGTCGATACTTGACATTTTATTCCGACAACGATACCCGATATTTGGGAGGAAAAATATCGCGATCCGGTACCAAATGACGTCATTACTATGGTCAAACAAGCAAAATAAATGAAATTTAAACCTTTAAATGTATTTTTCAAGGCTATTAGGGTAAAATTTGCTTTGCGTTGAAAAGTTCTAAAAAAGTTAAGTTACTTTCGGTTGTTAGTCTGGGCTACTATTTATCAATAAATTTATCTTTTAAAGTTGGATAGCTGAACTTTATCGCAAATGGTGGCTGTAATTTTTTAAATTAATTTGTTATCAAATCGGCGCCGATACAACCAGTGGTGGGATTCAATTTTTTTGTCAGCCGGTTCTATCACAAAATTCAATAGATAAGATGCAAAAGTTCATTGACATTAACCAGTAGTGCTAACTGGTTTGCTGATCTCAAAAACCTTCGTGGGACGGTTCTATAGATCCGGTGCGAACCGGCTGAATTCCACCACTGGATACAACCCTAGTATCGAACTTTAACCGATACTACAACTTGCATCGGGTATCGACATTATCGGAAATCCCTAGTAATCAGTACAGACCTGGTTGACCAGTTCCCTCAGTTCAATATCGCTGGGATTGTGACCCAAGGTTCGCAGCAGACGACGAAGCTGCTTGGAGCTGATGATCCCACTCGAATCCTGCGAATAAATGCAAAGTTCAAAGTGAGTTGTAAAAGGTGCTAAGGTTTCCAAGTATGTTCAGTGTTCACCTGACTATTCGAACCGAAACAATTTGTTTGACCATTGCTTAACGTAAATATTCCAGATTGGAAACTTTGGATATTGCAAGGCGATATGTTTGTGCAGCTTAAAATTGGAATTCTGCGGATAAAGGTAAATATTCAAATTGACCTATTTTGCTTGTTTAAGCACAATTATGTCATCTGATATTAGATCGCACCGCGATACTGGTTGTTCAAATACATCTGTTATCGGATATCGACACCATGTGCTATATTGGTGAACGTTTTCGATCAGCAATCGCCTTGTGAATATTTTATTACCAGCGATAAAAATACACTTGTATTCAACCGAAAGAAGTTTGTTTGGACAATAGTGTTCAGTAACAAAACGTTTACTTTTGATTTGAACTGGGGTTATGTATGTATTGCAGAAAGGGGGTTGTGAAAAAGCCTATGGTCACCCGTGAGACCGACTTATTAACCTGTAATCAGTTTGAACGTGGAATAGATTCCGAACTTTTAAAACAACCTTATATTGAAATTAATTTGATTTTTACGCTATTCGATCTTGGCCTTTAGGCTAAGGTCAACCCCTGGAACTAAAATGCAATTTTTAACAAAAAATGAGTTACATTTTTTATTTTAACCTTACTCGTTTTGAACAGTGAATAAATATATGGCTTTCAAATGCCTTAAAACACAAGCTGGCGTATTTTACTGCCACGCTCGGACGCATAATAATTAAAAGCTTTAGCCAGACACGGATTTCAGAACAAAATATATACAAAAATCTTCTTAAAGGGCGTCTCCGCTGACCTTTGGCAAAGTAATTCAAAGCTCGTCTGTTTAGCGACAAGTTTCCGCTGGAATCAATACGTTGGAAATATTGTGTCGCCCGAAATCACTCAAGCCAACTTACGCTTGTCGCCTTGGGGCATTAGGGGCGGGGGAAGCGACATTTTGCCGCGTACCGACGGACAATGTTCGAACTATTGATCCCTGGTGATAATTACACGCGGGTGAATGTCGAGCGATCCTATTGGTCGAAAGAGGAGGGCGCAGAATGAGGAGCAAAGTGGGAGTAAGAGCAAAGTGCTTGCGAAAATTTAAAGGGAATAGCCAGGGTTACCATACCGTGCTTATTTCTCAGATTTGTGCTTATTTTTGATGACAGTGTCTTAGAAAACATAAATGTGCCTATTTCTAGGAAACGTGCTTATTTTTGAGTTGTGTGTTTAGTTCGTCTTATTTTAGAATTTATTATTCAATATACTGTTCACTATTAATATACAGAATTTATTATTCAATTACTGTTCGAACAGTATTATTCAATTACTGGTGAACCCTGGCCAAATACATAACGGAAGTTTCGCCAATTGAACCTAACAAAACTATTTTTTTCTTGAACTTTTGCTTTAAGGTTCATAACTAACAACAAGGTTTTTGAGAGTATTGTATTTGGATGCCTCCCCACAACAAAGTCCTGGGTCCGCCCGCCTTATCAAAAGTGTCCTTATTTTTTGGTCTTAGCAGATGGTAACCCTGGATAGCGCAATCAAACGTTCGTGAGTGGTGTCCCCCTTGTATAGACTCTAAATACTTTTGTACTGTCAGTCACAAAAAGATTAAAGATACACCTTGTTCTGTTTGTATGATAGTCTTAAAAATAGTTGAGGGGCACGATTTTGCTCGAATATGAGTTATGTTTTAATCAAATTTTACGGCCATGTTGACAAACCTTGTCAAATTTTGCGAAGGCGTCTTTGTACTGAATGATTCTAGCTTCGCCCATTTCACAAAGAATGTCTTCGAAGATTCCCTGAAACGACAAACACCAGTTAATAGCATTATATTAAATGTCTTGCTAGAAACGTGCGTTTTACTTCAAACCAAAATCCTAACAAACTTTCGTACAACCTTGCTACATCTGATTAAAGGTTTCATGCCACACTGTGCCATAAAGCAGTGTTTCTTAATCAGGTGAATAGTTCACCCCAGGGTAACTAAAATTTTTGCAGGGGTGAACCAACCAAAAGGGGTGAATAACGGTGAACTATCAGAAATGGAAAATAGCTTGCGAGCAGGGCGAATTTTCTGTGTTTTTGTGCTTTCATAGCTTAAAAAATTCGAAACAACTAAAGCCATTTTGTGCTTTTATATATATAGACGAGATAGTTTTATCATATCATGAGACAAGGGTGAATGAAATCTGGAGATAGATGCTAGTGGTGAACAAAACTAAAAAAGTAGCACCGTCATAAAGCACGCTTTTGTACACAAAATGTACTTGTTAAGTGCAGACCTCCGTTTAAACTTGTTCGGACCTTGCCTTTTAGAGGCCCTAAGCACTAAGACTTTGGTGTCTTTCGAAATGTATACACAATAAACCACACAAGATATTATCCATTAAATAAGCACAACTTGTTTCAACCGGCCACTATTGAGGTCTAAGTCGTCTGGCCAACTCGGTTTATTTTTTTAAACACTGAAGTATCATAAAAAAAATGGCTATGAAAACGTATGTGGTTCCCTAAGCATGTGCTAAGTTTATCCAGTATTGGTTGTTGACTTGTGTGGGCGGAGAACACCGAAAATAGTTCAGTTCATCATAAATTGAAACAAATAAACTGTTTTCGCCACGCATAACCCTAATATTTAGCCGAAAGCGAAAAAGGCGCAAACGTCACCCACGTGTTAAGAGCCTTAATCGCATCACGTGGCATCAAGTTTGAATGCCTGAGGTACAAAATCGAATTATAATGGATTTACCGGTTCGCCGAAGATAAAAAAGTTTATTTCGGATTTTATTGGGAGTCCGTAAAAAGATTACATCAGAAATGAAGGTAGACGCCTCACGGTAAAGTCAGAAGGTGAGCAAAAATAGAATAAATTGAATCAACGCCGTAGTTGTTTCTAAGTATAGTGCCTAACGCAACAAAATAAGGCAAAAATCACTCGTTACATTTCTTTATTGCCTTAATAAAGCTTCCAGACGTGGTATTAGGTTTTGGGAAAGTTTTGAATGTATGGATCATTTACCCTTCAACATTTTTACTTATTTAAACAAACCGCAGAGGACAAAAAATTGTTCTATTAAGGTCAGAAAAAAAATTTAATTTTTTAAAAGGTATGTTAGACACCCAACGTTCACACTTAAAACATCACCTAATGATACAAAAATCACCTAATAATGACTTTACCATTAAGAGAATGTTCACAGGTTTAACAAAACAATTCCGGCACTGGTAAATATCGCAAGTTGCCGCCATGGCCATTTAGGCTGGCTAAGAAAAGTTAAAAACGTTTTAAGAAAATCATGCGCCTTTTCTTTAAATATTGGTCATTTCGGGCAAAAATACGTGAAGATGACAAAAATAATAAACAAAAATTATTAAACATAGCCCAATGGAAATATGTTGTGTAGAAATAATACGTTTTTTTCAAATGGAATTAAGTTCACAAGTATAAAAGGTTTACTGAAAGATATTAGGATTTAAATAGGCGAAACACCTTAAGGTTTTCTGCAAGAGGAATTTCATTTCAAGATGTTCGATTCTTGCATTTCAATAAGGTGTTTAGGAACCTACTACACTTGTCGAAGGGTCGCAATTTAGGAATTCAACTGATAACTTAGCACCCTTCCAATTAATATCGGATTAAAATTTATCGAACAAGTGAAGTTTTGTAGCAGATGAAAAATTATCCATCAGTATCGACCTTTTTGTCCTATACTGGCAGTGGCTTGTCTCCACAGCAAAGTATTTCAGGTACAAAAAGCACCTTGGCCTTATTAATAACAGAGTATAGGGGTTACTTATACTTCGATTGTGATCTCAGTTGTACGGTCAGCCAATGATATCGATTGATAAAAGCCCTCGCGATGCGAACTAAAGTTCCCCAGTGCGTCACACATGGTTTAATATAGACTCGAGAGACAGAGTTTTGGAAACATATAGTGGTGCAATTGGAAAGCGGGCGCACCTTAAAGCAAGGTAACTTTGTCAATTTGGGCTCCGGTTCAAACTCATTATGGCCGTTGTTTATTATTATTCAGTTTAGGCAAATTTTTTGTCTTCAGAATAATATCTGCGAAGAAACAGACAAGTCTATTGCCGAAAATTTATATCTGCGAATACTAAAAATTATGCTAAACTTATTACAAACAAATCAGTCCCATAAGTGTTTAAAACGGGGCTCTTATGAGGTTAAGGCAACACCATGCAATAAACAAAAAAGCCACATCAAAAGATTAGACGTGTGTGTTCTAACTAAATGAAATAATAAAAAGCGCATAATTTTCAACCTTTTAATTTCATAATAAAATCTAATGAGCTGAGTCCTGATTCATCGGTTGAACCCGTGGTAGTTACGGGCCTGCGTTATGAGTTTGAAAAAACGCAAACAAGAAAACGATTCTCTCAATGAAATTTTTAGTGGACTATATTCCAATAATTTACCAGAAAAAACATTCCAGAAATAACTCTCTCAGGTCAAACATTAAAGCGGTATTGTAATGTAGTTTATTAATTTGTGAGATTGTGAGACCGATAAACAACTCGAACTGCGTTGTAACCTTCCCACTAAGCGATTTTTATCCAATCTAAATAGGTCAGCATTCATGGCTAAATAAGATTGGCAACGGGTCGGCGCTGATACTATACTTCCTTAAATATCGGACGAGCACCAATAATATCGTTTTGCTTAAGCTACCGATTGGACATTATTGTTATGGGACACCTCTATAGTTGTTGTTCTTATAGTTGTTAAGTATATTGAAATTAACCGCTGAAACCCACCTGCACCCTTCGTGGGTCGCTGGGTCCTACAGTCATCAGTCTTTCACTCAGGGCCTTCTGCTTTTCCTTGGTTGTTTGCTGCTGATCAGAACTGTTCTTGTTGTTTGCTGGTAAAATGCTACGCGATGACGTGGCACCGACCACGTTGGCAACAGCTAGAAATAACGACAACAAACAGTGCTGCTTATTGCAAGAATTTTGCTGCTTGAATAAGCACTTTAAGCAACTGATTAATGACAAAAAGTACATAACTATTTTTGCGATTAGTTAAGTCGACAATCTAATCACTTTTTACCGTAACAAAACGAGTTGTCAAAAAAAAATCGCAAGAAACAAATGAATATGGGAGAGTAAATATAATAATAATATTCTCCCGACCGAACCCAAACGCTAACTCGCACATTAAACCTAAAAATGTTAGCAATATAAACCTCCAGACGAAAATGTTGTAGGAATCTTGACCAGCGCCTTTACTTCAATATAGTTTTATGCTTCAATTTACAGTTGAGTATTTTTTTGTATTTTCAAATTAAAGGAATTAGTTTGAGGCCCATGGGTGTTATTCAAAACTACACCGAAAAAAAGTAAGATTACAGGTAATAAAAACTCTAAGCATATAAAAATTCGACACTAAAAATCTTGTTTAGTTTTTCTAAACGTCAAATTAGCAAACAAACATATTTTTTTAATTCTCAGTAACCAGATGTCTGTAATTGAGAAGATTACTTAGCTTTATCCTAATTTGATTAACATGAAAATTTAATTTGTTTACCACGAAACTCGCAAGGACCGTGGGGAAGATTTGTAGGTGATTATGCGATTGACGTTGAAGAATCGATTAGAATGCTAAAGCCTTGCGGATCAAGATTAAGTCAACTGTGCGGTTAGCGTGCTTCCTGGGCAATTATCATTACTCCGAACCGGGTTCATTTGATCGACCGAACCAGAAAAGGGTTTAAAACCACCACCTGGACAGTTTGGAAGCTTATTGTTTTGTTTGTCATATGCGCAAAACTTCGAAAGTAATTTAGTATTGTTTAATTTTAAAACGCGCCAGTATATGAAATATAGCTAAGGATAGTTTTAAACGTTTAACTCCTGAAATTATTTTAAATATATATAACTTTGTAATAATAACAAATCTGTATAACTGTGACGTCACAATTTAAGAAACAAAAGTCGGCCATAAAACTACTAAATATTATCTTAAAGTGCAGTTAATACAAGCTTTATGAACACTATAACACACACACACACACACACACACACAAAACACACGCACGCATGTTATGGACGAAATACTTGTGGCTAAGGATGTTCGATAATATCGTATTGGACGGATAACCTATGCCAGATAATAATTATTGAAATTAGTAATTATTACGTCTAACTACAACCTCCAATCATTACGTTCCAAAGTTGGCAAAATACTATTTTGTGTTAACTAAAAAAATGTTTTTGTTTCTACTAACTATTTATCAATGTGTTTTCTATGCTAGAAGGATAATCTTCTCAAAACAGCAAGTGCTTTGATGTGATGCTTGTTACAGCCGCCACCAATACCAAATTAATGTCGAGATTTCAGCCATTGTTTGCAAAAACGCAGCGATTTTAACTTTGAAAGGTAATTTGATTATAAAAATAGTAGCTAGAGGTAACTACTAACTAGAGTTCTTATACCGACACATCGATGTTTTGACAAAAAAGTTCGCCATTTAATCCAATACAAAGTGATTTGATAAGATAAGGATCTTTCAAAGGCAATCTTAATTTTTCAACGTTATTGGGCCTAAATTTGCTAAGATATACTAGTTTTAATACATTTAAATTTCAAGGAATAAATCACTCGATTATAGATTGCAAATTTTAGCTGAAATCCCTATATTAATTTGGTATCAGATCGGCGCCAATATCATTCTAGTATCGGACAAGTAGCGTTACTATCAATTGACATTTGGTATCCGCTCCGATCCGATATTATTATATTATCGGAAATCCGAAATGTGAAGTATTGTGCGTCTGACAATAAGCTATACTTAACCAAAAACAAGAATAAAATTCGTACGTTAATTTGTTATCGGATCGGCACCGATAGCACCCTAGTATCGGACGAGTACCGATACTACCACTTGGTATTTGGTATCGGCTCCGATCCGATACTATCGGGCGACCCCTAAGTGTGACCTACCGTCTGCAAGAGCCGACTTCACCGACCCGCTCCTCGACATTGCTTTAGTTGCAACATTGGTGGTCTGGTTGTTAGGCACAAGTAGGGGTGAACTGGTCACACTACTTGGGGGTCGCAGGGTCCTTTGGATGGCAGGGGAGCTCGAGCTTGGATCACCCAGGGGAAACACCTCACCCTGCTGTTTGCCACCGTGAACAAATGAAGGCTTAAACTGAGTTTCTTTCTCTTCACTGCCATTCCTTATTTCCGAGGGGGTGTAAGTTTGTGTAGCAAAGGTAGGCCTGAGTTCAAGCTCGTACTTATCAACGCTGTGGGTCGGGAAGGGTCTTCTGAACCCGGGGCTAAAATTACCCCGCGGGGGGCTACGAGTGACTTTGGGTAAAGTCGATTGCTTTACCAATCTAGGCCTCTCAACTTGCTCATACAAAGCGGGGAGCCCTCGATCTAAAGAACGATTTGGGTTCGGGGACCTTGAGTAGACAATCACAGGCCTGTCGTCGTCTTTTTCATCATCCTGGGGGTTCGTGTCCCGGTGGGTGATTGGTGAAATGGGGGCCCATGGCCGGTGGAGCTGTCTGTGCAGAGGGTGAGGGGGCAGATGGGGTGATGATTGAGGGGTTACTTCTTGGACGTAGTTGTTGTTTGTGTATTGCTGAAATTGTAGTAAACTGATGAGTTGTAATGTTTAAAAAAAAACAAGAATCATGTGTAAACGACGAAACAAGAATGTGTAAACGAATTAAAGGGCAAAGTTTTTTTTACAATGTTAACCAGTGATGTTGACAAGCATTTAGAAAAAAATAATATATGTCATTTCCAAATGATATAAGTTATTCAGAAATGAGATAAGTCATTTTTAATAAATAGATCTTTATTTACCCAAGAATAGGTAGCCTACAACAAACCATTTTTACGATAAATACGATTAAAACTTAGTTTAAAGTATTTGTCAAAGTGACTTTAGTCTAAGTAAAGTAATTTGCCTTGATTCAAGTCAAGTCATTGAATAAGTTCAAGTAAGTCAAGTCTTTAATTTAGTCAGTACAACGCGAATCTTAGTCGCAGTCTATTTAAAAACTAAACAGTTTGAACTGTGTTGGTTAATGTTTTTTAAGGTTGTAAATAGCGCTTATAATTTTGAGTTAAAAAATAAAATACACGCACAGAAAAATATTTCACGTACCGGTATATAGAAATTAACTGACGCTACTTTTGTACCCTTAATAGAAATTTTAGGTGTGTTTCAATAGATAAGCATGTATAAACACTCATTACGTTTGAAGTGTCAAATAGTATACAAACTGACAAACTTACAACTCTATACATCAAGTTACGGTATAAGTATAGGAAATTTCGAACTAGACACATTACAAGAATTTTGCGTGCCCAATAACTTGGTAAAGTTAATTGTACATGCCGCTTTAGAGATATAGGGCTTACAAAAACGCAAACCATACAATATGATCCAACCGATCTTATGATATAGCAGTTTACTACCAAATGGCAAGGTAGAATTTGAGCTTTACACAGATCGCAAAAACATCAAAGAAGCTGTTAAAATGACTTGAGAGAATGGCCTTGTGTCACCTAGGATCCGGGAACGTGGTTTTAAGTGACGATCGTAACCTATGCACAGGGGTTTGATATTTGCTCTCAAAATTGAAAAGGCTTGCTTGGTGAATGGTTTAAAGTTGTGTGGTACATTATTACCGAAAAATTACCACTCCTTTTAGTCAAAATTATGAAGTTATACTGCGTCTGTCAAACGCTTTATCAGTGTGGTTCGCGTCTTTTTAATGTATAGTCACCGATGAAAACAACTTTATAGATTTTAATTAAGCACTTAAAAAAAGGCAAAAAGTTTATCTTAAAACGATACGTGATGAATTAATTATGCACATAAACGAGACGCATATTCCTTGAAATTTATAGTTAATTTTTTTTATGCCCAAATTACAATTTGTTAAGTTTATGAACTCACGCGGTGTAACAAACCCTAACACTCAATATGCTAAAAGCGCGAAAAAGTTGTGGAAAAAGTTGGCAAAAATTCTAGTTTGTAGAGGGATGACTCCCCGTAAACTTTTTAATAACTTAAAATACATACCTGGTGTGATCTTGTCTTTGACATCTGTTGTCCACCCATGCTGTGTCGGTTGTACCTGCCAGTCGTCGTATCACTGAAACTCGGGCCTCGCTTTTTGTAAACTGTCCGCTTGCTTAAACCATCGTTCTAAGCGCAAAAGATGGACAACGCATTAATAGATGAAGTGATCAGCAAGTCGGTTTTGTGGCAAATGAACATCTATAAAAACACTAAGCATCAAACAAGGTTCTTAAAGGTTTGTGTTGGTAAAACCAGTGCAAGGATTAGCCAATATACACAGCAAAACACAAAGTTGAAAAATTCGTACGTCTGGCTTAGAACCAGTGCAATAATGCATACTTGGTCATGTTAAAAGTTAGTAGCACAACATGTGTCAACTTCTTTTTGGGTTTCGATTTAATTCTACATCTAACTACAACCTCAAGCCATTATAATAAAATTTATTCTAAACGTTCACAAAATTCTACTTATACTTCTGTATGAGCTTTGATATTCATTCTACGTCTACAACATCTAGCCACAATCAAAATACAGATTCGAAACATTCACAAAATGCTACCTACTTATGTTGTTGCCGTTTGTCTCCTATAGCTTAAAAACGCTGAAACAAAAGGCTAAATTCGCACTATCTGTCACTGCTTTGCGACGTACAGGCATGATCTACTCTCATAAGAAACTGCATAGGTTTCTGCGCACGGCACATTTCAACTGAAGTTTAGTGTTTAGAGCTGGATTAAACCGCGATTACGCTCATCTCACAGAAACCGCATAAACTGCGACGAAATAATCTCAGCGCCTATGACGTTGTTAATCTTAGCTCAACACAGTCCACGTCGTACCATGAAGAAATTTGGTTCCTAGCGAAAAACGTCACAACTGCCAAATACCAATTTTGAAGTGCGGTTTTATGCTTGCTTGGCATAGCCCTATGACCATTTTAAAAGCAACTGTCATCTCTTTTTCAAAGCAGCTTTTTAATATGTTTTTTCTGATAAAAGTGTGATTGCTGCCTAAGTTAGATTGATTTTAGTACAGTAGGCTAACGTGTAAAAAATTCTGATCGAAATCTTGTTTACTTCAGGAGATATTACACGATGAAATTTCAAGCTGCATACTTCCCTTTGGTCATTATTGTTACGTTGCTAACTCAACTGTATGCTTTGATAATAAATCAAGTGGTCGTTTGTAAACGGCAATTTAAACTGGCCTGAAGGTAAAACTGGCGCAAAATAAGGTAAATAAAGGTCCTGGTAGCGGGTTTCTTTTTTTAACGTGTTCTTTTGACATTTTTCGTTAAATGTAGATCGTAAAACAGCTCATACCCCGCCGTTTATGAAATGAAATGCAAACCAAATTTGAAGGTAAAATAGGCGCAAACCATAGCTAAAAATAGGGCCTGGCCGTTAATTCCAAAGTGGTTACTCTTTAAAGCATTTTGTTATGTACTTTTGTGGTCGCACGGCAGAGCAACGCCTCGACTGGCTTGTTAAGCATTCGTGGTCAACTGAGAGGTTCGTTGATTGCTCGCTGCGTGATACTCAATGCAGGAAAATTGGAAAACGACGCAAGGTTTGGAGACACTCTGCGGCCCAGTGAGCAATTGATTCCACGCGCGGTGCGTCTCAATGCTTGATTGGCGGCAGAATTCTAAAGCCGCGAAAGCGTCTGCGGTTTAGCGTCGAATTAGCGCCCATTCGCCATTGTTAAGGTTATTTTCGTCGCAAAATGACCAAGTGAATTTGAACGACTTGTTTGTGTAACTGTTACTGGCCACTGCAGGTGCGCATAAATGTGTAAGCCACAGAAAAACAACTTTCCTTCGTAAAGCGCTTGTATTATCACGGGTAAAGATGAAAAATGCTCTTAAAAAGTGACTCTTTGAAATATAATTTCGAAAAGTAAAAACAATATATTTGTCGCTCTCAGATGAATAAATTTTTGTTTAAAAAACAAAGATTCAACTACATTACAAGAGTATTAAAGTACTACACCGTTTCTTAAACCTTTTTTATTACTAAATTTACCTAGGCTAACTGTACAATATTTATATATCAGTTTGCCTATACAACAAAAACAGACGTAAATGTTAAACCGTGAAATATGTTCAACTAGTTTTTGCCAAAACATTTTTTGATCCGCCAAGCAATCTTTCCACATAAAAGATGAACGCATAGCTACAACTTAAACCAGTTGGCTCTTTTCAAGATTTAGATTTGTGCAATGTCCCACTTACATAAACTAACGTATAGGACGTTTATTATTTGTAGCTTTTCTAAACTTGTATAACATAAACAACTTACTTAATTAACACAATGTAACAGACAGAGGTGGTATTATGCTAACCATTAGTAGTGCATCCTTAACCTTTCTCTATTCCTGTAAGTTGATTGCCGTTCTGTTGTATACAATAGGCCTACACATTAACGGTGGATCAGATATCAAAACACGCAACCTAAACAAATAGATTCGGATTCAATTCTAGAGTAAACCAGCATCAGCCTAGTAAACTTAGCTTAGCCCCGCAGTAACTGCTTATTCTCTGCTGACAGAAAATTAGGCTACATTTTGAGATACCGGGAAATTCCCGGAGAGAAATCCTCAAAACATCTAGATAGGAAAACGCGGACGAAATGCGTGACGCTAAACCAGTGGTCTACACCAGTGGTTCCCAACGCATGGGTCGCGACCCAAAGTTGGGTCGCCTGATTATTTTGGAGGCTCGCTTGTTTTTCAGGCATATTGTATCTTTTCACAAAACTGGAAATCATAATCACAAAATATGGAAACTAAACAGCGAAACCGGCTGGAAGTTAAAGCAGACATGCGTGACTCTATAATATGCTCAATCAAAATAACGCCTCGATTTCAAAAACTCACTGAGAGTAAGCGAGCACAACTATCTCATTAGCAAATTAAAAACATATTATTTTCGGAAAAAGTAACTGCTTTTGTAGTGCAGTTTGTTTGCAACGCAATCTTGTATTTGCTTGGGTCCCAAGATTATACCAAATTAATTTTTTTTTCAAAATGGGTCGCCTTAAAAACGTGTTGGGAACCACTGGTCTACACCCTTTTTGGCCCATTTTCCTTGCCCAAAAATTCTGTGGCTGAAAAAATTTATGAAAGAAAAAATGTAAATTTAGAATAAAAAAACGCAGAACATACTTTAAAAACAATTTATTTATGTAACCGTGCATTAGTGAGATACTTGCTGTTCAACAATACATTTACATTTCAGATACACTCTTTCCCAATTCTTCCCAAAGCTACTGCTCCTGAAAAATTAAGTATACTGACACACAAAAACAGTCTACACTCTTTCAATAAAAAATACATTTTCTAAATTGGTCTGGGGGTCACCTAAAAATGTTCCCACTGGTTGAGAACCGTTGCGCTAAAGCACAACACAGCAACCCAGTATGTAATTACCTGCTAGAACGCACCCTAAGTTCCTAACCCAAATACTGTTAGCAGCATAAACAATTAGGTAGAATTCTGTTAAATTATTGCTGCAGAACAAGCAAACTAACAAGCAGGGTTGTATCAATCTTCGTAAACCAGCATCAGTCTAGCAAACTTAACTTTTTCCTGCACTAACTGTTCATTCTCTGCTGTTACATAGTTAGGCTACATTTTAAGACACTGTTTGGTAGTTTTTCTAGTAAGAAAGCCTTGAAACAGCCTAAAAAAACACTGCCAGTTTAAACACAAATCAGCGAAACGCGGACGGAATGCGTCACGCTAAAGCATCTTAGCACAGCAATAGCATGCAATTACCTGCTGAAATTGGTCTTGTTCTCTGCAACCGGCACAGTTATCCTGGTTCCCGCCGCTGCCTTTAGCCTTCGCGACGTTAAAAGCAGGACTCGAGATTCGAGCGCGCGGCCTCAACATCTCGCTGACGTCACCGATGACGGCATAATGGTCGTCATTGTTGTTGGCGTCGAAGTAAATCGCGCGATCATTCTTGGGGTGCTGCGTCACTCGAGTCTGATAAGAGTCTCGCGGTTGTGCAGCTGGAGCCTGAAATTGAAGGCAAGAAGGTAATTGTGGGTTTGCCGACTTGCGCAGTCTTCGTATAAGAACGTCGGGGATTACCGCAGTTTGATTTTGTGACGTTAACTTAAAGGCGGGCAAGGAAACCAGTGGCTCTCAACCTTTTTTGGTCTGGTTGAGAACCATATGGCTTCAAACGAAACTATTATGCTCATATTAACTTTTGTTTATTAAAAATGATATAACCTTCGTCAAGCTTTTCGCTGTTGCAGTTTAAATTTTTGACGAAGATACCATCAAAGTTGGGAAAAAAACAAGTATCAAATTGCTTCGAAAGAAACCATTTTGCTCATATTTACTTATGTTTATTAAAACTCAAAATAATATAAACTTTAGCTGCAAATTTAGATTATGGGTCGATCAAATGTGACAAAGAACTTCGCTCTCGAGAGAGTTGAACTTCCGACAGACGCAATAATACTACACTTGTGTAAATTTGTTTTGCATACTTCTATTATGACGCCATCTCCGAACCCTTTGCGTCCACCCGGGTCCACCCAAATCAAACATATTGTTTAGGGATACACGTTACAAAAACCTGACAAAATACATGTTTCGATTTAACATCAGAATTAAGCACAAATAAACCACGAATATAAATTCTTCAAATTAGTTTGTTTCTATGCCACTATAGACATATTTTTACCATTCAGGATGCTTTTTTTGTTGATAACCTTTTCATCGAGAAAACTACCCATAATTCTAAGTAGGCCTACAGATAAATTGGTAAATGGCCTTACACAAAATGGGCCATGGACATTTAGAAGTTCACCGTTTCTGATCAAAAGCTACATATAAAAACAATAATGAAAATACTGAAATCGAATAAAGCCATTAAAGAGGCAGGTAAAGTGTGTTTGAAGGTCAAAAATAATTAGGTTCACCCTGCGTTAAGCCCAAATTATCCAAATAAAATCCTTTTCTGTTTTGCGTTGAAGTTAGTAAGATGCCAAGTGTATCGGTACTACTCGGATATTATCGGTGCCGATCTGATAATAATTTGAATTAGGCATTTTAGAAACGATTTGCGATATAACGCAGAAACTAAGAATATAAAAAATGGGGATTAACAACTGGGGTAACTTCTTAACGAAATAAAAATATTGGCCCAAAAACGTGGACAAAGTAAAACGCATTTTGTTAAATTTTTTATTTATTTGGCTTGGGTGGGCGTAGTAATGACGTCATTTGGTTTGGATAGATCGCGATACATTTTTGTCAAAAATATCGGGTAATAGTATCGGAATAAAATGTCAAGTATTGTATATCCTTATATGGATCAGTAGCGAAGTTCCTCTATTGATATTCGTAAATGCCGTATTCTCCAAGGCATCTATGGCTGGTGCATTGACGATGCAAACTAAAGACCATTGTTCATAAATCCCTAAATTCCTAAGGGACAAAGCACCGACTAATGCGGGTCAGGTAAGGTCTGTGTTCTCAGTTCATGCATAATTGCAAAAAGTACCACGTCGTAAATCGTGCTGTTGAAACGGATCGCAATACAACTTGTTACTAACACGTGATACAGTCCCATTGATTGCACTTGAAGATAAATTCCGAATTAAAGAGCATAATGTCCGGAAGTTGCAGTTAGTCGTACAACAAATGTCAAAGCCCATACAGACTAAGGTAGCATTTTTGAAACGTGTTAGATATTTCTTGCATGCTGGAAATAAATGAAGAAAAATTTAAAACATTTAAAATGTGCTGCTTACTTATGTATGGGCTTATACTGAATTCCGAATTAAATCAACCTTAAACTAGAAACAACTAACAAAACTCAACACATGTCAACAAAACGTTTACTTTGATATAAACAGTACTATATAGGTTAAGAAAAACATTAAAGCTGAGTTTTACCACTTTTTTAGTTTTTTCATTCTTCAACTACATTTGTGAGCACTTTTCAGGCCTTAAATCTCAAATCCTCCACAGAGCTGGCTTGTGTTTTAAATAGATAGAACATTTTAGGAATAAGATCTATATTACTTGAAACGGAAAATTAGATTGATTTTATTGAGATTTTTAGGTGATTGAGATGTGGAAATTTTCCGAACAGTATACAACACACCATTTGAGCAGTAATCTAGTTATTACTAAATGTTAAACGGCTAAAGCGCTTAACAAACAAGAAGATTTTTCGCACAAGGGTAGGGGTAAAAATTACGATTATATTAAACATTTATTTGAGGAATAACTATCTTGAAACGAAAAAGAGCCAAAACCTAGCCTACATACGCGTTTGAAGTGACCCAACCCTTTTTTAGGTTATAAACGGTCGTACGTTGATGAATTACTAATTCACAATGATGGATTACTGGTCTTTCTGTGTAGACATAGCACCTTAGGGACCATGGCCCTTCCTAGGAAGAAATTCCTGCAACCTAATGCAAACGGATGCAACTATTTCTCTACTGTTAGCTACAGCATGGCAAAGAGTTTTAACGAAATCTTGAAAATTAAGGATTGTCAAATTAAACAAGGCAATCGTGTCACTTTACGCAATTCGTGCGAATCTTTTAAAGAATCACACAGTGACTATCATACCAGTACAATAGGCTTGTTTAACCTAATACTTTTCAAAAACAAGCTATTCGAATGTATTTTTACCACAAATTTCCTCAAATAATAGTTTATCGGCAATTTTTTTCGGGATTGACAAAAGGTTCTTTGCGCTTAGCTTCGTAAAAAAAACAGTTTTAGACGCTGTTTTGCAGTGTTTTAAACAAGTCATTTTGAAATAGCTTAAGTCCCATTAGTCAAGTCATTTGTAAAACGACTTAATTCAAAATTCTGCCATTTTGAATAAATAACAAGTCAAGTATCAGATCAAGTCATCAGTTGCCCAAATCAAGTGATTTATTGGATAACGTTAAACCGAAAAATCATCCGATTATAATAATCATCCGATTATAAAAATAACAAGTAGTTGACTTACGTCATTACAACACTGTAATCTTTGTGACAACAGCATGAGTCCAAAACGTCAAAGCAAACCAAACTAGACTTCTTGTTTGTAAAACGTCTTTGTCTCGCGCCCGTGACAATCTTGGTCAGAGGAAAGTTGTTTATTTTATAAACATACAAACTTGGGGAGCTATGGTTTAAAAGTGTTTATGCCCCAAGGCCAGTAGAGATGAGTTATTGCATTGAATTTTGTCGAATTTAGGTTATCGTCAAAATCCTATTCAAACAAAGTTTTTGAAGAAGTGAAACCAATTTTCTTTAAATATTTGTCACTATACCGGGCCTAAATAAACTGTAACAGCAGTTATTGTTTTTAGAGATTTAAAAAACAGCGCGTAACAGATAAAGCGTTCTGCTAAGTAGCCTAGATAGATTGACTTAATTTATCCTTCATTAAATACTATTGGTTTGGTAAAATAAACGCAATACCTACATAGCAACTTCGTTCCGAAATGTGGACAATCGAATTAGCCAATAACACACAATTTGGCCCTCACAAGTTTTTGCATCTATTTTTTAGAGCTTATAGCCACTATTCTTGAAATGTTTTGCATATTTGGCTGAAAGCCATTTACACCCAAGTTCGTATGAGTTGTGAAACTCTCTATGGACTGATAAGCTTAAACTTATCGGATTAAATTCAAAAACAGCCCGAAACGATATTTTACTACAAGCTTTAACGTCAGCGCAGCTAAAGAGGAAATATAAAATTAGATTTAACCTTCTGGTAAGTTTTCCAACCATATCACTACAAAACAGTGGAATCTCGCTTACCTAGGCAATCCCTTATTACGTAAAATTCGAATTAAGAATAGCAAAAATAACTTATTTTTTAGGTCAGTTTTTAATTAGTCATGCTGCTATTATGACTTAATTTAACAAGATTACCTATAGCCTTGATTATGCTATCTTTCTATCGTAAAAGGCTAACAGATAATGCGCGTACAGTCAAAACAAGTAGGTCCCCTAATTTTTAAGTTATAAATCAAATCCGAAAAAGTTTGAAATCAAACCAATAGAATTTCAATCTTGATGAAAAGTAATTTCTCAAACATTAAACTTTGCTACGTTTTTAAGTAATAAAATTTATAATTTTATATGGAGCCCAACTAACAAATGTAACCGAGAGAACCCCTAAACCAAAAAATATTTTTTTAAAGTTTTAGCCCATCCAAACCTTAAAAAATTATCATATACATAAACTCAACGGCTGATCAAACAGTATAAGTTTACTTAGTAATAAACATTACTATATCACGGGACCTTTTGGAGAAAAACTTAAAACCGAGTTTCAAAAGTGTTGTTTTAAGACGATTTTTTTTTCATTTTCCAAAAAATATCCATTTTGAGAGCATATTTTAAGGCTTAAGTTTTAAACCAAGACGAAACTAGAAAGTAGTACCTGGTTTTCGTTCGAATCGTTGTGAGTAGGCAATCTTCTTTCCGGTCTGCCCGGGTAAATCCCACATCCAGGTCGAAGGTCAACCGGGGTGAAAGGTCGCACCTCAGCGCTCGACTTCACAACTTCGCTCTTCGACATGGAATCAGTCATTTTACAAGCGCCCCTGATTTCAGGGTTGTGCTCGTCGGTCACGATACCCTCGTCGGTCGAAGGTGACCTTGAGTAGAGCGGCGACCTTGAAGGCACCTTGAGAAAGTGCCTGGACTGGGTATCGCGGTCCAACGACCCGTGTCGGTCACCTTCCTGTGAGCCCTGTGGTATTTTGAGCACGCACCCGGATTCAGTCGATGACAAGTTTCCTTCTTCTGAATTGACGCTGGAATTCCGCGCCAGCTGCTGCCTGTTCAGCCACGCAGAGCGCTTCTTTACAGCACAACTTGAAATGGATCGCTCCTCGTCCAAAGAAAGCGCTTTCGTTTGCTGACGACGCCTCTGCTGTTTTTTCTGCTGCTGTTGTTGCTGTCGTTGATCAAAGTCCTCAAGGTTTTGCGACATCTCGTTAAAACCGGATAGCGCTGTTCCAGCTTGTCTTTCAGCCGAGCTGTCGCGAGTGGCGGGAATAGCAGGGCCGCGAGCAACCTTTGGCGAGCCGCAAACGCCTTCTTTCCCTGCCTTAGCGGCTGTACCGGCAGCCGATGCTTGTTGCTGCAAACCGCGCGACGCCCGCGAGAGATGACCGATGCCACTCGGGCTCTCGCTGTGGTTTCTAGCTGCGGGCGAGCGGCCTCGGCGTACAACCTGCTCATGAGGCTCAGGCTTGTCTCTCGACTTCGATCCGTTGCTATGGGGATCAAGAAATACGTCATCGCTTAGGGCTGGACTCACGTTGAACACACTTGGGACTTCACTTTTATCGTTGTCGGGTTTAGAGCGGGGAGACTGGCGGCTTAGACCGCTACTTCTGCCGCTATTTCTGCTGCTGTTGTTCCTGCAGAGGCAAGACCTGGCTCCTCTGTGCGTGTGGCGCCCTCCTGTGGCTCCCTGTTGGTCCATGACATCTTAATTTGCCCGGGCACTCGCAAACGACTATCGGATATATCCTCAATAAATCGCCGGGTGTTTTTATAAAGGTCCTTTTTCACAGTACAGCTATAGCTTGAAAATTGAATCTTAAACCTTTAGTCCAAAGTCCTTTAAAGTTGCAAAACATTGTTAGTCAAAGTATTGAGTCAAATTCGCAGCAGTCTCAATAGCATTTTAAAAAGCATTTTACAAGCTTTTTTTAATATTAAAATATAACGTTGGCATGGTTGAAACAGAGCTCTAATAAATACCGGCCTGCAGTAAGTTAACTGAATCACGCAGAACTAGAGAACAAAGCGTTCAAACTTACTTGCGTAAACAAAATTAAGTTTTATGTATTCGACTTCACATTAATTTGGCTGTCTACCATACATTATTAACGCTCCTGAAATTGCCGATATTGCTATACGACAAACATCATCAATTTTAAATGCGAAACTCTATGCGGGTCAATAAACGGAGTCACGTCGGTCTACCCACAATTGACATTTTAACGATGAATAAAGGAAGGTATATAATAAAAACGCGATCTTAGCGAAATTTCGAAAACATTTTGAAAAAATTCCTATAAGCAAAATAATTATACACAGCAAAGTAATCACAAAGTTAATAAAAAAAAGTCAAAAACATATGAAATCAGTATAGATTAAGTAAAAAGTTTAAAAACGAAACAACCAGGCTGTCAGAAGGAAACTATAACTTTCTTTAAAGTGATGTAAACCAGAGCCGCGCGGACAAGGCAACCTCTGACTTGATATTTATATACATATATGTATATATATGTAACGACCAGTGTGCCTTTGGACATAAACCTTCTCTCTGGTTTGAGCATTAGATCAGGGGCAATTTATAAGCACGGAAAGGGAAGGGCGGGCGGTCGTTACTGGGCCAAGATCAATCTAGACGCCAGCGATGCGGCAAATTAGGCGAAACTACGCGAGAGACCATCTTGATTGCGGCCGTTCCATTTGACTAATAGAAACCGCTACGGTTAGAGAAAGGGACTGCTTCTTTATACATAATGGGCTTTTGGCTTAAGGCCGGGAAATCTGCAGAATAAAAAGTAGAGCAACAAAAATAAGACTTTATTTTGATCAATGCGCAAATATAATAAAGCTGCCTGCGATTTTCGGTGACTCACTTTGATTTTGATAGAAATCTTTTGAATTCTAAACCAATTTAACAAAACTGAGCCATGGAATCGACACACGGGTATATTCTGTGATCAGCCATGCTGAAGTAATACTGACTTACGATTAAGACATACTTAAAATATTGATAGAGTTTTGTAATAGCTATGGAGGCGAATGTTGAAATACATGCTCACTACAAGAAAAATAAAAATGTAAAAATTTCGATATTTTTTTGTCTCTAATCAGAATGTCTTTGCAACAACAAAAAATAATACGTCTGGTAGCAACAGTATATGTATAAAATGTTAAGCCTATGTTTCCAGAGTTCTAAAGTTAATAACAAACCTTAAGGATTTGCAAAATTTGTATCAAAATTCACCGATAGGCGAACATAAGTATTTGAAATACAGTAGATAGTCCTTGTTTCTGTCTAGATCAGGGATCACAAACTGCGGCCGGCATAATTAACTCGATTTTCTTTTAGAATAAATATTTCCCTCACTCAAGGAGAAGGTGCCAAAACTTAAAAAAAAAAAACTTTTTTTTTAACGAAATTTAATCATTTTTTTTAAATTACAAGAAACATTTAGGCCTTCATAGACCCCCTAAAACTAGTCGACGAACCCCAATAGCTCCATAGACTCGAGTTTAACAACCTCTGTCCTAGACAGTTTTGTGGCGGGAAATGTACATGAGTGCAAGGTGGAAAGAGGGTTGGTGTTTCGAGCGACAATTGTTTGATTGGTAAACATGAGGGAAGATTGTTTGTTGTTCACATTCTGAAAAACATTGTGATCCAGTAATAAAATATTAATTTACAGGTACGATAAACTGCTGCTAGTCAAAAAACACATTGAATTGCCCCCCAGGGGTTTATATATGTTGTTTGATTCTTATCAAAACGTGTGAGGGATAAGCGCTTAGCTCACAAACACACGAAAAAAGCTTTTTAGTCTTGGCGAGAAATCGATCGATCAAATAGAAAGAGGGCGATGTTTCAGCCTTGGATAAGCAGTCGTTAAGGAGTTTCCCCTGTTTGGCGTCTTGTTTTACCTGCTGCGCATGCGCAGAACCTATGTATCTATAAGCCAGGGGTTCTTAAACTGGGGTCCATGGAGCCCTTGGTGGTCCGTGAACAAGTTTTAGGGGGTCCATGAAGGTCTAATTAAAAAACTAGTGTATACTTTAGAAGTAACTAATTTTTCAAAGAAAACACTTTAATTAAAATTAAACGATTTTGCACTAAATGTATAGTTAGACTCCATTTAACATTCACACTTTGCGGACCGAAATAAACAGAGTTATGAAGTCTATTTGTATTGTGACGTCATATTATGACATCATTTTGGAGCATTTCTTGCCTTACCGGGGTCCATGCAAAGCAAAAAAAAATGTAGGGGTCCGCGGTAAAAAATAGTTTAAGAACCCCTGTCCTAAGTTGACATCAAAGTTGTGTTTGAAATCCGGGAAGGTTTTCGTATGTTGTTAAACTTTTTGGTATTTAAATGAAACACTTGCGGTCTCTTAAAACTACTTAGCGGTCACCCAAACCAAACCTTAAAAAAAAACCTGTCGGTGCCGATCCGATACCAAATTTATTTAGCAATTCATCCAAGATTTGCGATTCCACCTTGAAAGGAAGTTACCAACAGGAGGTAACTGAACTTTGTAACGCTTAGGTAAATTTTAGCCTAACAAGCTGAAAAAAAATATTTTGTTTAAGCATAGTTATGACGTCATTTGATGTCATATAAAAAGCTTTTGGGACTTATTTTTTGACAAACTATGTGTGCACAGTTAGATTTTTTGCGTTGGCAAATAATGGCGAAAACCAAACGCGCCGGCTACTCAACGCTAAGAGAAGTGCGTTGCGCCGACTACGTAGACCCCAAAACTGGACTTAAACCTGACTTGGAGCTCTCCTTAGTCCACACTTCGTGCCAGCTGGTGTACAAAAAGATCCCGCCCGCTGCTAAAACGACACAGCAGCCACAAAGCAAGCTATAGATGGACTGTGAAAATTCGCGTTTTAAAATTAGACTAGAATTAAAATTAGTGCAATTCAGTCTAAGGACTACGGATGTCCGATAATATCGGGTCCGACCGATCCCGATGCCAAGTTGTAGCATCGCTACTTCGATACCAGGGTGGTTATCGGTGCCGATCCGATATTTGACGTAGGAATATCAGTCAGGTTTTGCGATCCAATTGTTTTTATCTTGAAACACAAATTCATCAAATAAAAGTAGGTTAAAAATTAAACGTATCTAACCTAATAGCAATAAATAAATTTTGACATAAAAATATGGAAAACGTGATATTTGAACGATTAAATTTCATTTTTATTTGCAGGATTAAAATGTCAGTTATGTGACATTCCTTTTAGTATTATAAGAAAGCATATTCGGAGAGTACAAAGCTGGTACAAAAATGCCAACGTTAAGGTTGAAGCAAGACAGATAAAACATTAATAAGGTGCCATGCAGAACATCTTTAGGATTATTTTAAGTATGATTTCGAACGTTTAAATTTTTACAACTTAAAATTTAGTATAAAACACTTTTGTTAGATGGAATAATTAGCCCACGTTCAATATTTGCCGATTCTAATCCTTGCAAACGCAGTTGTGCAAACACTTAAATACCCGGGTTGTTCGGTTCTAATACTTCCTTGCATTTCTTAGCATTAAATTATTAATAAGAAAGCAACCCGAACTGTCTCTAGTCTGTACTTCGTTTGATTAAAACTTTAGCAAGTTTCTATTTTCATTTTTTTCGTTAGCAGTTGGCAAACCACGTCCAACTTATTACACACAATTTCGAAAAAGATTCCGGAGCCAATGCTACCTTTCGTGCAGCTGTCCTGTAGACTCTGTAGTGATATTGGTAAAATGTCACAACATATAAAACATAAATTTGCTAAATGTTTTAAGTCAGTTTTTCCCAATTAATTGATTGCGACCCAAAATTGTGCGACCGTTTGATTTGGTTGGGTCGCCGACTGCAGTAGCTCACGTTGTTAGGTTAATTGAGATTGGTTCTCTAAAAAAAGTTGCAAAAATTTGAAAGCAATGCGAAGACTTGACTCATACCGATTAAATTCGAATTTATCATTGCAATTGTCTTCTTAGTGTTTTTTGTTTCGATTACGTTTACAAGAAGTCCAGTGAAGATAATTGTGTGGCCAAACCTTCGCTGTTAATCCCACGCTTAGTATACGCAGCGAAAATGTTGAGAAACACTGTTTGAAGTGGTTTGCGAACATTTCCCGTTTTCCATACGCGCTGTAGGCAAGCATTGCGATAATGACGCCTCATGCAACTTTAATGGCCAAGTCGTTTGGTAATTGTCTTCAGGTTTCGAACTTGCAGAGTATTTGAGGGGGCATGGGGGGATATTTCACCCCTGACATTTCGAAAATTCAACTTAAAGTTATACATACCCTTACAGCTGATAATTTTATTTTTATAAAGTTGAACTTTTTTTCAGGTTGCCGCAAAATTTTATGAAAAAAATTGAGACATGGAAATACATTTCAGAGAAAATTTGTTGATTTTAGAGACCTATAAATTTAAGCTGGACATAAAATAAAATTCAAAGACTATTTAAAGACCCGGTATGGCTGGAGGTCGTGAGTTCGAACCTCACTGCAGACTAGTTGTTTTTCAATACTGCTCTGCTTTCATCATTGATCGACAGATTCGGTTATTCTGCGACGGCTTTCGGTGTACTAATGATACGGAAGGCGCAATCCTTGGTAAAAAAACAGCTTTCGAGGCACTAGACCACAGTGCTGTTTTTCTATTTTTCATTAAATACATTTTGTGTATCTTTTAATCCCTATTCAAAAACTTAGAAAAACAGAGGTTTTCCAAAGACCTTTCAATATGCAAATCAATTCAAAGACTTTGTGCCAACCCTGTTTTTAAACAACATTTTTTTCCCAAAAAAAACGCACAAATTTGGTGATTCAAACGCGACTGATGTACAGCTTGATGTACAACCGTTTATTTGTCTGAAAAAACTAGTGCTTAGCTTTAATCGGTCCTTGGCAGGTATAACAAGGTCAACATAACGATTGGATACAATTCGTGCCAGGGGTGAATCCAGCAGACACGTGACCCCCCCCCCCCAAAAAAAAACGTATACTTCGCAAATTTTAACTATAAATAAAAAAATGTCTCGACCAATTTTTAAAATAGTGTTTTAGCCCAAAAGCGTCTTACGCACTCTCCAAAATCAAAGCTTGACAACTTATTTAGAGGCGTTTTGTATAATGCGCGAATTGATAACTTTTTTGTAATGTAGCCCAACAAAATAAACGAATTGTATTGTGTTCTTAATGTTACTTTTCATTACAGCAGGTTTATATGTAACTTGTGACGTCAGGTTATGACTTAACTTTGTGACGTCATCTGCAAAAAAAATTATCATACATGCCCCCCCAAAAAAATCCTAGTTCCGCGCCTGGCCTTGACTATCATGTTTGGGAAATAAGGCCAATGATTTCTACTTACTAGGCTAAATGACGATTGAGCGGGCCGATCGATAAGCAACCTTTCCTTATATTACTCTGATGCAAAGCTGAGAGACGAAACCGCAAGTTTGATATCAAACGCCGCATTCAATTTTGAGACTGCCGTCTTTTGGGTCGATAAATTATGCGCCTCTGTTGATTGTTGGCCTTGAAAGCGTTGGTAAGGTGTGAGGCATAACGGTGATTTTTTTGAATGATTTTACCCTTTCTGTAATCCTTCAAGGCACAAAATTTGTTATTATTTTTGCCATAAATCGGTAATGTTGCATTTGAATTAAACACACAAAGAGGGTCATTTCTGATGATGTTGTTCCACACATTAACTAATAGGTTAGGTTATCTTGCTTTAGTTAAAATGCATCTTTAGTGGCGAACACACAGTAACACTTCTGTGGAAAAAGTTTTTACTTTTTAAATTCCAAACAAAAACATTGTTAGTTGTCAAGTCTGTCTAATAAGTAACAAAAAATCACAAAAAATGATAAAAAAACAAAAACGAAAGAAAACAGCAAGAAATGGGCATTAACCTATACCTTATTTGGGAATTTATATGCCACTGTTAAATGACAAATTTCATTGATTTCCAGATTTTAAATTAGATACAAACGCGGCTATTAAGAAAGATTGGACCAGTTAATATTTTAAAAGTTCAATTGTGCATGTCATGCATGACCGGGCAGGCGCCCTTAACCGTGTCGAGTTAACCAATCAAAAATCGAAAAGCAATCAACTCAGTTGTTTCTAGTTAATGAAGATGAGTTGACGCTTCAGTCAACTGATGTGTCCGAAAACACCAATTAAACGTCCCACGAGTAGGAAATAGATTTCCGATACTTATACAGTGAGTAGACAGTAATTGCTGGCGCGTTTTTGTGACCTATTCGAGGTAGCGCTTCTAAATATAACAATAATGAAGGGAATTTTAGAGAAATTCTTTCAAACGACACTCTGGCCCGTGGGACGTTATACGTTTCACGCCTGTTGTGTAATGCACAATCACGGGTTGTTTAAGTTTTTTTTAAGTTAATTATACCGCCACACTGAAATAACAGTTTGCAAACCATGTAGCTGCAAGGATTAAAAATGCCGAGAAAAGAACTAAATAGCAATAAAGAAAAAATAGTAGTAGGGAAAGAAATAAAAGGAAAAGAAATAGAAAAAGGGGAAATAAAACGGAAAGAAAAGGATAAAAAACAACCAGGAAGGAAAATGGAAAACAATTAGAAGTCTCCTCTGACGTTGCCTTGTGACGTCACAGTCAGTATCGCATGTAATCGTTGTTGGCGCTCTTTATGACGCAACAAGCGAACACGATGCACGTGGTAATGGTGGCGGCAAGAATGAGGCCGATGTAAGTGACCACTTTCACGTTGGACCTGAGGGTTAAGGTTAAACTCACATCACTCAAGTCCGACCAGTAATTACTAGGGCGATTATTTACTAGTCAAAAAAAGTCAAAATCGTTTACAAAATTAAAAAAAATATATAGTTAGCTTTTTGAAATTCGTCGTTCAGTTGTTTTGAAATTTATCGTTCAATTTTATCAACAAAATAATTAGTTTTGATTTATGTTCAAAGTCATTTTAACCGTATTATATCTTTTTTAGAGCGATATACGGTATAAAAAAACGTGTGATTAACGACGCCTAGGTTATTTAAATCATTTCTAACAGGTCAAAATGTTGTCAAAATTTAAAATTTTTAGGTCAAAATTTCCTAATTTTTAGGTCAAAAAATAATCGCCCCAGTGATTACCCATTTTGCACTTGAATGTAAAACATGACTTAACTTTTACTAAACTAAAAAAACTAATCAACGTCACATAAGTGTAATATTTTGTTAAACTTTATTTTATAGTAAAATTTGGAACAAAACTCTAACATTTCAAAAAACCTCCTTCTAACGGAGGGTATTATTTCGACAGCGTTGACATTTTTTAATTTTTTTTTAAATTAATCGTCGTATAAGGTTTTATATAATGTTGGTAATAAAATGTCACAAACTTAGAGAATATTTTTGAACAACATTGACTCAAAATATTCAAAAATAAATGCGCTGATTATAATCCACGTGTGAGTTGAAAACTAAAATACGACAATTTGTTGAAGTAACCTAAAAAAATTTTTGTTCAAGTAAGCTAAAAATGTGATCTTCGACTAGAATGGTTTTTAATCTTTAAAAAAATTATAAAAAAAATTAACATCGATTTTATTAATAACACCACTCTAAATGCAATGTTGAAAATCACAAATATATTATGGCACTGACTGGGGATGTCAGATAATATCAGATTGGAGCCGATACCCGATGCAGTATCGGTAATTGTCCGATACTAGGGTGGTATCGATGCCAACCCAATACCAAATAAATACAAGAAATCAGCCATGATTTGCGAACCAAGGCAACATTTTTCCTCGAAATATAAATTAATGAAAAAATATTTGGCTAACATCTGGTGGCAAACAAATTTGGTAGCGCTAAAGTACGTTGTAGCTTAATATTCTGAAATATTGTCTTCAAACGTTTCAAATTCATCTTTTTTCTTTGTTGAGTATAGCAATGACGTCATGGGGTATAGGCTCGGTTCGCGATACTTTTATTTCTAAATATCGGGTATCGGAATAAAATCCCAAGTATCGGACATGCCTTTCACAACCACTGTAGGACTTTGCAACTGTGGGTAAACGGCAAACGCCTTGTGCGTTGCATTTCTATCCCACCTGAGGATTCTCCACACAATGGGTGCGCAACCCTCCGTGTATATGTCGAGCTCTCCCGAGTCGTGCTGTATTCCACAGCCTTCCTCGGGCACAATACAACAACTGTCGGGAACAGGGTGAGATCCAGCCACTTGATCACTACAAGTAACAAATAGGGACACGATAAAATATACAAAGAACAATGTCTAAAGCAGACTAATTTATAATATTAGAGTGTTAAGACCAGCGACATAATAAAGCCAAACACGCAGTAATATTGATCACAAAATAAGATCAAACTGTCGGAATAAGTCCTACATTTCATCGGAGCTCGTTTTGCTCAGTTGGTAGAGCGACGGTCCCGGTATGACCGGAGGTCGTGCGTTCGAACCTCACCAAAGGCTAGGTGGCTATGTTGTTTTTCTAGCCTGCCCTGCTTGCATGATTGATCGACAGATTCGGTGAGTCTGCGAAGGCTTTGGTGTACAAATAATACGTAAGCCGTAATCGTTGGTCAAAAAGCAGTTTCCGAGGGGCTAAATCACAGTTGTTAATACACAGTTAAGTGTGATTGTGTGTATATCTGTCGTTGACAAAGCGATCTTTAAAAAATGGCTGATGGTAACAAATTACCTCTCTTGCGCTATCTGGTGGGCGGTTGCGAGCCAGGCGTCACTCTGTTCCCAGTCGATGTACGACTCAACGCCACAGCATTTGATGTTGGTCTGTATGACATCCAACACATCGGAGGTTTGGTTGTAGGTAACCATAAGATCTGCGCAAAACAAAGGAAATATGTTATTGAAGGCCCATTTACGAGACAGCTGCGCTGAGCTGAGCAAAGCGTAATTTGCATTTAATTTCTATTGTTTCGAGCGTTTCACGATTTGCTAAACTCAAGTACCGTGCAGCTAGAAAAAAGTACGCTTTGGAGCGATATTCAAGCTTTGCTCTACTGCCATTGAAGCGTGAAAGTGATTTTGCTTAAACTGTTACGCTGCCATAGTCAGGGCTGCAGAGTGTAACCCAAGCCCGACCTCGTCCAAAAAAATAACCCCGAGTCCGACTCCGGTCAAATGTGCGATTTCGTCGAGTCCCGAGTCCGGCCCTGACTCTGCAGTCTGTATTTCTCCAATTTACGTAACTAAAATAAGGTGGATATTCAGCGATCCACTTACAGTGGTGTGGTATAATTTATTTACTCACAATACATAGTTGGAAAATATTCCACCATATGA
The DNA here is from genome assembly GCF_963924565.1 of Ascidiella aspersa. Classification (NCBI taxonomy): domain Eukaryota; kingdom Metazoa; phylum Chordata; class Ascidiacea; order Phlebobranchia; family Ascidiidae; genus Ascidiella; species Ascidiella aspersa. The sequence goes on along the minus strand of NC_139453.1, from coordinate 4,564,287 downwards.
TATTCCGCCTTTACAATTTAGAGTTGGCGGCCACATCACTTTTAAAATTCAGTACCGCGCAAGCGCATGTCGGACTCGGGACTCGGGTAGTTTTACGTGGCCTTAATCGAGTCCCGAGTTCGACTCGGCAGCCTTGGCCATAGCACTTTTCACGTCGAACTAAATCAGAAACTTCCAATTCCATGCAGGTGCCATTAAACCAAGGTTTAACAAACGGCGAGGTTGATTCTGCAGATACCCGGTATATTTCCCCAATAAACCTAGAATACAGGTGAAATGTTTATGAGTGCAAATTCAAACTTAATTATGATGAAATTTCTTTACAAAGCTGTACTTAAATTTCCCTCGTTTAACGATAATAATCGATCAAGTTAAAAAAGTACGACAAAAACTTTTATATCCGGCCTTCAGTTATCCGGCCCAAAAATCTGGTGGCTCCTGCCTTAAACGAATACCAGTTGACAGTAACCAATATATATACATATTACTTAAGTAAGCAAGCAATGTTACACAATAAGATAGCTATGCATATTGCCCGAATTCCGTGATAGCAGACAAAATTACAAATTGGCGTTTGTTGAACTTTCACGGAAAAACTAATTTCGATAGACTCTTTAATTTTTTATAAACTTAGTCCCGATGACTTTCGCGATAACTCCAATACACGTGCCCTAATTTGTTTCTAATTAGACGTAAAAGAGTTGTCGACCCAGAACGTGCAAAAATAGCGTATTTTGTAATATCCTTTCCAACATTTTTGGCGTGCCTTCAAGTTTCTTTTTCAACGCTAGGTAAATATATAACATTCTTGTGACGAATTATGAAATATTAAGTGAAATCGTTATTTGACAGTTAATGTTTATTGATCATAAACAAGTACACTATAATGAGAATGTCTATAGACAAAATTTAAGCAGTATTTACCCCGCGACGAAGACGAATTTTTTGTACAATGTGCGCAAAAATGTGCACGCCAAAATGTGCAAAAAATGTGCGCACATTTTAAAATAGCTTAAAAAATGTGCGCACATTGTTAAAAAAAGTGCTCATATTTTTGAAGGCAGTTAAAATGTGCGCACATTTTTTGCACATTTTCGCGCACATTGTGCAAAATAACGCCACGTCCCCTGTTGCCGCAACGGCCTCATTTGCATAAACCTAATTTGCCTTGTGAAATAGCAAATGTACGTTAATTTAAATGTCTAACCTCCAGTTTAGAAGCATAAAAAAGGCGTAATTGCAAAAAAGTTGAAGATTGAAGTCTGTAGCATTAATGAAAGACACACACAAATATGTGTTGAACAACTGTGATCTATAGCCCTTCTGAAGTCGATTCTTGTTAATGATAATGACTTACGTATCATAGCACATTGTAAGCCATCGCAGACTCACCGAATCTGTCGATCAATCATGCAAGCAAGGCAGGTTAGAAAAACAACTAGCCTGTGGTGAGTTTCGAACTCACGACCTCCGGTAATACCGGGACCGTCGATTTAGCAACTGAGCTATACAGGCTCAGAGGGGAACAATCATACGCTATTGCTTGCTACATTCTAGTAGTACAATCAACTTCACATTGAATGGTCCCGGTATGGCCGAAGGTCATAAGTTCTAACCTAACTGTAGGTTAGTTGTTTTTCTAGCCTGCCTTGCTTGCATCATTGATTTTCTAGCCTGCCTTGCTTGCATCATTGATCGACCGATCGTTGAGTCTGTGATGGCTTCCAGTGAAGGTAAAGTTAAACAATAAGTAAGTGGTTCTTACTGTAGAATGCCAGTTGCAGTCCGACTCTTACTGCGTTCTCTTGGATGAATATGAAGGCAGAAACTGCGACGACCGACGCCAGTATCACCACAAGGCAAGTAATGTACATCTAAAAAAACAATGTAAATAAGTTTGGAATTAGTGGGGTTTGCCGTTCAGCACTCGTAGTAGTTTTAATCTTAAGTATTTTATCTTAAATTTAACCACGTAACGAATTCAATTTTGCCTTGGATTTTTTGTAATAAAACAATTTAAATAGGATTTTATTATAAGACTGATGGGTTTACTAAAACGACTTGTTCATATTTCTACTACAAACGGATGTCCGGCAATATGGATTCTAATCAATGTCCGATACAATTAATCCAGGTACTCTATTCGATACTAGAGTGGTATCGGCGATAATAAATATATATATATATATATATATATATATATGGGGGCATTTCAAACATTGTTTGTATTCCTATGCAGCGCAATTGTACCCTGCCTGAACGGTTAACTTCTAAAAAAATGAAAATTCATTAATAAACTTCATTCGACTTAAAAAAAACCTAAAAACATATAACCTTCGCAACATAACTTTACCTCACACGTTTCGTTATTCGACCAGGGAAATAATTTCAATTGGTATTGGATCGGAAAACCTCTTTTAGCCTAAATCCTACAAAGTAACAATTTGCGCACCAGATGTTTAGCCCTGTACGTTACTTTCTAGACAAGGGGTTTTTAAACTGGGGTACATTTTAAGGAGGATACACGAGGACCTAATTGAAATATTTTGATGTATAATTTAACAAATCGAATTAAATTTTCAAAAAAACTACTTTATTGGAAAAATAAATCTTTCGAGTTTTATCCTATACTTCTCGTTAGATTACCTTCAGCATCCAGACCTTTTCGCCACACGCGCCGCAACAGCCACAAAAGCCTATGAAGACCACAGCTGAACCGAAGCCGATGAAAATCCATGGTGTGGCCGCCAGGAATCTCGAAGCTGTCCGCAGCTCATCTTGTACACAACAAACAGTCAAATTAAGAACACGCAAAACTTGTCTGTGTAATCAAATGGGCGGAATAATTACGCTGGAGGTTTGTTCCAAAACAGTTAAACTAAGGAAAAAGTAAGGAAAGCTTAAACGCAGGTAATACAATGAAGTTATTTTTTTTTTCTTTGAGTATAACCAGTCTACCTGCTAAGTCTTTTTCATATCTAGTCAATGTCTGTTTTAGTAACAATGAATATTTTTTAGTTTTTAGACTAAATTAATACAGTCCCGAATAACAAACATTTTGAACAAAGTTTAGTGTCAAATTTTACCAAAATACAAACAAAGTGCACATTTAAAATAATTGACTCAAGATTTATTCACTTGTCTAAGTTTATTGCTGAATTTGTGTTCAAGTTTTGTTTTTTACTGTTAAACTAAGAATGTTGCTGGTACGCAAGAAACAAATTTTACCGCGAAAATGTTTAGGGTGCTGCGCAGTTGCGAACCTCAAAGGGAACAAATACTCATAACTGCAAAAATTTACAAAATCCTACCGATTTGAACATATTGAACATAATCTTCTAGGTTTGTTTTGACAATTGCGCCGCCAACTATGCAAGCAATTCCGGCAAGAATCACGGCACTGTTCAGAACGATTAGAATCTTCCTTGAAAACTCGTCGCAAAAACCCATATTTTGTCAAAACTGCAAGTCAATGTCCAACGAAAGTTCAAAAATAACAACAAAAAATCAGCACATTGTGTATTAATCAAATTCATATTGTATTGTTGCGTAACAGAAGGCTTGTGTCTCGCCTACATTTCATGTTTATTGCATGCGTAGGGGTGCAAAAAACATCATTAATAACTATATCTAAAACATCTTTCAAATGTACATTTGTGGGCCTAGATTACGTCTTGTAAATGCGGTATCTATAACATTGATATAGCTCTTGAGCCTCTATAACTGGTAAGCAAAGAAAATGATTTTTTTTGTGTGTTTTGTCAAAAGCTCAATTCTCCGAATTTTCCATGACTGTGAAAGAATGTATTATTTGCTTTACCTATCATTTGCGTTTTTTAGAAAAAACATTATGCAAGCTTCACCTTTTGAAAATCACCAATTGCTGGGCATTCAAGGCTGGGTATGCTTTGTAGTTTTAACCAATGTTATTCTAGTATCATTGATTGAACAGAAGTATATAACAAATCTTACACTAAAATTTAAAAAACATTGTAATTTAGTCTTTTTTAAACAACATAATCTGCAATCAATGTTTTAATAAACTGAGAAATACTATTCAACTGAAAAAAGTCATAAAACTCATTGAATACAACTTAATATTTTTATTTTAAGTTTCTTACATAAACAAAGGAAAATAAAATTCAGTATAAATAATTTTAAATCTTGATTTCGGCATTGGGTTGTTGAAGTTGTTGTTTGACACAAGAAGCTGCAATGTCATAATAGGAGTACTCGGTGTGGTCATAGTATTCTTTCGAGTTGTATTTCGTGGGATCTACTTGGGAAGTTTGTTCGGAAGAAGGTTTTTCTGGTTCATCAGGTCGATTCAACAACACAGATGTTGTTATACCTCTCATTCCGTTTTGTAAAGAAATCCCCATTGTGCTCTTAATTAGCTTGCCACAAATTGATCCCAATTTTAAGCTGTTTGCAGCCATTTCTATATTTTGTTGCTGCTTTAAATAGTAAATTAAAAATATTGTTATTGTTTATTTTAGAATTTATTTTTTTGTTCCAACACTGTCAAGACATTTTTATTTATTTATATAGGATTTTAAAACAAAGAACTACAGGGGCTTATAAAGATCCAAAACATTTTTTTTAAACACAAAATACTGTAGTTATGCTAAAAATGACAGCACTATATGGCTAGTCTGCATTCTGTGGCAGGTGCACACCTGATATTTTTTCTAAAGAAATTTGTGGATTGATATATTGCTCACTTAAGGTAACAAAAAAAATAGCTAAGATGTGGTAGAATGTCAAACCTAAGTTGTGCAACATCTAAAATCGCGATGTGCATTGCCATGAAATGCATATACCGTTCTTTTTCAGATCTAGTTTATAGCGAATTAGAAATATTTAGTTAACCTATTATGCCTTTTTGTAACACAAGACAAGTAGAAGACTTATCTTCGGCTAATTGTGGTAACAGGTAAAATTGGTTAATAAAATATAAAACATGATATGCCTTTTTATAGTTTTGTTAAATTGTAACAACAAATTTAAGCATAATTAACATAACACTGCTTCTTGTTATGCATAAATGTAACTATTTGTGCCTTTAACCTAAAGTTTATATAGTTAAAAAGTTCAAATTATTGAGAAATCATTTAAACATGTTTTTATGTATCAGTAATGGGGGAATGCGACATCAAAATGCTCTATGCTTCCCAAAGTAAAACTCAACATTACTCAGTGTATTATTTTCCAAATACAGTACACAGTAATAGTTGTTACATTGTAATAAAAACGCACATCGATGTCAAAGTTGGCGAAAACATCCGTAAGGTTACAAAAATATTTCACTTGTAACTTCAGCTGCTTTTTTGCCATTCTAACGAGTCTCCATGTGCGTGTTTAATATGTTTTTAACTCTACACGGAAAAGGGAAATTACATCGATTTACCTAAATCACGTTTAATGGCTATTCGGGTATTTTTTATTTCCTCACCAAACCAGAGGTTTCATTTAGCCTTTTTTAAATTATTTTCTAAATAAAACAATTTGCTTCAATGTTTCGTATTTTGTTATTTTTAAGTTGGGTTATTGCTTGTAATCGAGCTAGTTTACCAATTTTAGTAGTTAAATAATTTTCAGACAAGGACTTAACTTAGAAATTAGAATTGACGTGCGATAATTATGACTTGACTTATGATTTATTAAAAAAAACTTGACTTGAACTCGAATTATTTTACGAATGACTTAACAGGGACTTAAGTTATTTCAAAACAGGGAGTCGAACCGTTTGACTTTTTCGGTTCGGGTTCAAGGATTTTTTCGGAACCTGGTTCAGTTCCGGTTTCGGTTCGGAGGAATTTAAAAATTCCGGTTCGACCATCGTTATTTTCAAAACCATAAAGTTCCGGTTCAGATACGTTATAATTTGCGTTAAATCTCAAAATGTGGGTTGATAAATATAGAGAATAATCTTTGAATTGTAAGTCATTTAATCTAAGTTACGTGACTTATTAAAAAAATAGCAACTCATGATTTAAATATCTAAAAAATAAACAATCAACAATTTTTTTATTTAATGTTCATATTTTTTTCATAAAATTTGGAACATGGCGTAACTTGACTCTGTAAAATAGAAGTTGTGACGTCATGCAGGAGCGAACCACTTTTATTTACAGGTTCGATTAAGGTTCAGGTACTTTCAAATTATTCAGTTCAGTTCCGGTTCGGCTCCTTAAAATCTTATAAAAAACGGTTCAGGTTCGGTTACGGTTCGGAAAAAATTGACCCAAAACCGGTTCATAAAGTTCCGGTTCGACTCCCTGTTTCAAAATGATTTGTTTACAACACTGCAAATCACCCAACTAACACTACAACAGTAATTTATATATTTTATTTCAGTAACATATCGGCAAGAAAACACATAAATAGCTTTGTAAAAATAGAGTTACTGTGTAGAAGGAATGTCAGACACTTTTAAAAAGACAAAAGCACAAGAATCGGACATTCTTTTCGTTGCTTTCAACAGTGTAGAATAAAAGTGCGCTGTTATTCTTCCTCTTTCAAAGATTGTCGGTAACTAAAAAGCAATTAGAGATTAGAAATTTGTGACGAAAGGATAAAAAACAACTTTCAGCACAAAGAAACGAGAAAAAATGCTGAAGCGTTACATAAATAACGCATTCAGTTATCACAAAATAATAGTAATAAACTATATCATTTTTCGAGACCCCTTAGACAAAATTCAAACTGTTTACAACCAAGCTACCGACCTAAGAAAAATCCTTGGGCCAACACTTGCGCAATACGATCTCAAAGCAAAATGATCAACAATATTATCACATAGGTCGACCGACTTTACAGCATAATTGTTGGAGGTTCTAGTATTCTAGTAAGACGTAGAACGAATAAGGCCATACTGAAACAAAAGTTATCATATGATATTCGAAACGGTTCTAAAAGTTGCCTACTTCTGTGTGCGCTTTGATACTGTTATCACGACCAATTTAGTAAAAAACAATTTTGTTCTACCTTAAGTGAACATATTCGATTTTTTTGCATAATTTATGTTTCAGCCTGCCTATGATGTCACAACAAGGCACGTGACGCTTAACAGGGAATGTCGGCGAATTGCCACGAGAATTACAACACAGAAAGTTCGTGAACCAATCTTTGTTTAAAGTCTGGCGGAATCTTAATAACGAAATCTGGCGTTAGCTTCTGGCACAAAGCCTAAGCGTCGTCCAGTTCACACATAATGCGATAGCTGCTGTTAACGGCAAATTATTTTGCTCCTTACCGAAAGCGTCAAAGTTGAAATTTTACAACTTTCCGCAAGCGAAAGCTTTTAGGCGTTGACGTTTTTCCCTGTATGCTATACTATAGGTGAAATCTACTGCCGGAACGTTGGTTTATAACACCAACAGCCGCCAAAATATTACGATCTACAATCCCACAAGAGATGCATTTGGTGGAAAATTTCGCCGTCCTAGTGAATTTCCAATGAAAAGCCCCTGTCTGTCATATACAAAGCATGATTTTAACATAGGATTTCGGCAAAAAAATCTGACTTTATAGGCGGTAACGAATTACAGAATGTACACAACTTATTTACTATCCCTGGAAAAATAGACACCTGGCTAAATATGAACAAACAAACGGTATTCTGTCATATGTTACCAACCTTGAGTCCTATTTTAATTAAAATGTTGCGACCGCGGGTATTCTTATAGCTTCTGTCTCGAGTACGCGAAGAACAACACACACCAATGACTTACCTTAGTATCCTGGCGAACAATAGACAGGTGGCTAAATCTAAAACACCAAACCGTATAGTCTCACGAATATTAGAAACCTTCAGGTCTATTTTTAACTAAAATGTCGCGACCGCGGGTATTCTTTTATCGCAGGTACGCGAAGAAAAACACACACCACGACTTACTAAACTCGGGTATTCTGGTGAAAGCTAGACGACTGGCTAAATTTGAACAACCAAACCGGATTCTCACATATATTATCTGCCCTATTTTTAACTAAAATGTCGCGACCGCGGGTATTCTTATAGCTTCTATCGCGGTTACACCAAACGTACAACGACTTACTTAAGTATCCTGGCCACCTGGAAGGCACCGGTCGTTCCCAGGCAAACGTTCACCGAGAATAAAAGCCAGTTCTTGGGAATAATCACGAGCGAATAGCGCGACCATATGAAGCCGGTCGCCATCAAGGACGCTGATTGGTTGAGACTCAGCTTGTCTGGGGGACGGAAGTAGTCAGCCAGGCCAGCGATGACAAGAGCCTGTATTAGGGGGTTGAAATTACAGATCGCCTGATATCAACCGATACAGATGCCCTATTTTGAAGATAATGGTTGGAGGTTGTAGTAAGACGTAATAAGAATACCAAAGCCCATACAGATACAGAAGATAATGCTAAAAATGAATAAAGAGCTATTTGAAACGTTCAAAATGGTATCTACTTCTGTATGGGCTTTGAGGATGCCCTATTGCTTATGTTTATGATACACTGATTTTTTAACATGCCTGAAATATGCTTGAAGTATGAATTCATTCGAAATCCAAATAAAATTTGAGTTAATTAATCTATAATTAATAAACTCTTATTTTGCATGTTAACTTGGCATTGTTGAAGCCTACATTAGGGGTTTGAAATTTAAGATCGCCTGATGTCACTTTTTCGGACCTATGATTTTTTCGGACCTGATTGTTTATGTTCTTGCCAACCGATGCCCGATATACTGATTTTTTTAATATACCTGAAACATGGTTAAAATGTAAATTAATTAAAACCACATCCAAATAATAAAAAAAATATTAGTTTATCAGAAATTTTTTTATATGCATGAAACATGCTTGAAAATTACATTAATTAAACATAAAATCCAAATAAAATTTTAGGTAATCAAACTATATTTATTAAACTCTTATCTTGCGTTTTAACTTGGCATGATGGATTCCAAACAAAAATTTCGGCCAAAAAATTTTTTGCCATAAAATATTGTTCGAAATATAAGTCAAATGCCAAAAGTGCCAAAAACATATTGGTAGAAGCAAAATATCGACCAGTATTATTGCTAAAGGAATATATTAGTCTATCTCTAGTTAAAACAAATAAAATTTTGATGCATACAGATGCTCGGCAAGCCATTTGGTCTCCTAACCCAGGCTTCAACAGTTTTGAAAATGTAATCTTACTGTTTTACAGAAAATATAACTTACCAAATTAATGAATTTGTTGTACTTAACACTGATTAATGTGTCAATCAATGTTTAATTTTCAAGGAAGGACTTGAAAAACCTGCTAAAAATTAACATTACTTGTAAAAGCTAAATTAAAATACCCATTTGAAGCCAGGTGCCCAAAAGTGGATTGTCTTCAGACCTAAAAATATAAGATATTCGTTAGTTTCTTTGCACAATTTGGTGAAATATTTGGTGGAACAGTTAAAAGAATAAACAATAAAATACTAGACGAAAAATTTATATTACTTTAGAAATAATTAAAGTATCCTTTGAAACAATAAAAATAAAGATGTTGACTTTTGATATGTTAACTAGTGCTTACAATTAAAGTTTTTTATGTTGTTTGTGAATTTATTGAGAGAAAATGAATTGATTTTGAAAAATGAATATGAATTGATATACAAATATTGTATAGTTTAAAATGCCACTTGTATTTCCCAGTGATTGGAAAGATATCACTTTACCGCAATCAACACAAAGATATCAGATTTGCATTGAACATCACAATGCATTTACCTGCTGGGTGATTCCATCTTGCCTTGAATTTTTCGGACATTCGACCTTGAAGGTTTTGGTCGACCTTCACAAGGGCTTGACGAATCCGGCTAGCCATGTTTTTAAATTAAATAATTAAAATAACCTATAACTAATAATAAAGTAAATCTGCATATAACATATTTGGTTGTTCCACAAATTAACACTCATATTAATAAATACAAGTTTCACTAATCATATAAATAGGTTGTATTTAAAAAAAAATAATTGACGTTATAAGAATAAAATAATAAGCTAGAAAACAATTTTGTTTAATAACACAATTTATGACCTAAAAATAAAACAAGAACAAACAATTGCAAGTATCTGGGTAATTGTATTTTAAATTGAATGAAACCTGAACTTACAAAAATGCGAGTTTGCTTTGAAGGCGCTGGTCTGAAATCCTACCACAGCATTTAAACAATTATTAAAATAATACACAATATTTAGGTTAGGGTGTGGGTTAGTGTTTGGGTTTAGACGGGTTAAGCATTATCATTAAATAATATATATAATAATACCTTACCCCAACCCAAACCGACACCCTAACCCGAATAATATGCGTTTTGGTAGGATTCTAGACCAGCGCCACTTTGAATTATGTTAACATTTTTGGTTAGAATCTACTCAACGTCAGAATCCTCACATAAATTTCTGATTTTACCACCAGTAGGCTGCTTAACAACCGTGACTTAATATGGCTTACAAACGCGCAAAACAAGCTAGCAAAAAGGATAAGATATGTAGCTAATGAAGTCTTTTCTTAACCTTCTCACATTTCACTACAACGAAAAATAAACAATTGTCAACATCACCTAAAAAAGTCCCCAAATAGAGAGTAATGCCATTTAACTTATTTGTTTTACGACAAAAAAACAAACACGTCTGCGATAAAGTAGGTAATAAAAATAAAAAACAAATCCAACGACGATGTTTGCTTATCTTTAACTTGTAACACGTTATCGATATTTCTTTTTTCTTATGGTCCCTTTGTTTTGGTTGGGCATTTTTTCGCCGACAGTTTTCGGAATCTCGCTTGAGCGGTTTCTTTTTTCGCGGGCGCTTTGGCCGTTTTCGTTTTATTTGACGCAAGGATTATTGGTTTAAGAATTCTCCCGCAGTTATTTTATCAGATTGACAGCTTTGCGTTGTATATGCATATTGTGTTTAAAATTATGCAAATTGCAGTTTTTTGTTGTTATTGTGATTCGGTTTAGTAAACAAAAAAGTCTAAATGCATAGCTGCGTTTACATAATCGAAATTACAATTAAATTACTTTGTATGACGGCTAGTAGTATAACTATTATGCGAATTTAGAACTACGAACGTAAATTATATCTTGCTTGTTTTAAAAAAATTGCCTTATGTTTATTCACCAGTGTTATTGTTGCTTTCAAGCTATTTAGGAGTAGCTTATTTAAAATGGACGTAAATAAGGAAACAAGCAGCATTGACCCAGATATTAACGTGTACATTGATGAAGCAAGTAGAGTCAGTGCATTGGATCTTTATGAGGATTTACTTGTTGTTGATAACGCACAGGGAAACTGTCTTACAATTGAAGAGGTTTGGTTCATGTTTTAATTTTGTTTGTAAATCATAATTTAGCCTATTCAATGAATTTATATTATGTTTTTTATTTCATCTTTTCTATTAAAAAGTTAAGCGCTTGTCTACAATCCTACCACATTTTGATCCGGGATTTTTATTGCGAGCAATAGTTGGGTTAAGGTGAATTATATTATATTTATTCTCCGATATGTGCAATTTCATTTTTAACAATTTGTTTCGGTACTTTAAAAATATGTTGTAGGATTCTAGAACAGCACCAAAAGTGTCATCTTTATTACTTATGTGAAGTGATTAATTTTTACACAGAATTGTTAAATGAAATGAGTTTAAAAAGTATCACATTTTTTTTGCTAGATCAACTTGGAAAAGCAGCAATTAAAGCAGCAAAATGAACTGCTTATGCAACAACTCTCACAAGCTACAGCCAATGTAAATAAAAAAATAAATTGGTGTTTACATAATAGATTATCTAGAAAGTTATTTCATTGTATTTAAGTAGTTTTAATTTACAAAGTGTTATAAAACCGGTGTATCAATTGGACTTATTCTACATGTCTGTAATAATTTGTTTTTTATATTTAGCAATTATTGCATATTATAGCATAATGTCAGTATGCATTGTTGCACAAAACACCATTGGTTTGTTGTCTTGTCTATGCATTATTCTAGCAGATCCTAGATTTCATGTTTATTTAATATATTTTGCCTAAAAAATTTGTTAACTTTTAATCTTTGTTTATTGCCATAATTTGTAATTCTAAACAAGGTAATCAGTAAAGACAAATTATACTTTAACCTGATGAAGCACGGTTGTGTAGAAGCTTGTCGAAAATACAATTTATCTTTATATAGTGCTGCTTGATTACATGAGTCATAAAACAAACTTATGGATTACTGTATTTGTACACTTTCAAATTCATAGATTTTTTCATACTACCTATATTGTTTAACCCAAACAGCTTCGGAACATAACAAAGGAGAACACGTCGCTTAAGAACAACTTTACCAGTCTTTTAAGTACAGCTAAAACGGAACTGGAGCGAAAAAATAAAGTGATTGCAAGATTATCAGGAGCTCCAGAGATAAGGTCAGCTAAAAAAATTAAAATTGCTCCTTTTATTAATTAAGTTATTGCAGTTTTGTGTAGAATATAGTAACTTTGCAACAATGCACTTTTATTGTTTTTTTATTTGTGCTTCTGCATGGGGAAATTTTATATTAATAAGGAAACTTATACTTTACATTATGTAATGAAAAATATTTCATTGTTTGAACCAACTGGAATAACAACATAATTCTTTAGAAAAGTTGAATATATTGCTGATGATTTTTAATATTTTAAATTAGACCAGCCAATACCATTCGCCAACCTCCATCTCTGAAACCTAATCAAAAAAATACTGCATCTTTGAAGGGAAAAAGAGTTGATGGTAAGTGGTAACAGATATATGACATTGTTACTGTATTTTTCATAAAATTGTAGTATTCATAATTAAATCCTAATATAGGGATTGTTTTTCATTGAAGGGTGTAATGCCTTGACATTTCTACTCTATTTTACTACAACTTCGTATTAATCAAAGATAACACAAAAAACACAAAATAAACAATTGTTTAATTTCTTAGTTTGGTGTACTATGTGCCTATTTATGGAAATTAATTTCGTGTGAAATTTTAATATTTTATTTGTTTGTTTAGCTGCTATCTTTATAACAAATAAGTAATGAATATAATATTTACAATTTTATGCCCTACAGATCTACTATTTTTTTTATAAAATTAAAATTCATGAAAACTTTGTTTTCGGTAAGTTGCATAAACTAATTAAAATTCTTGTTTGACCTTCCAGAACCTCACAGAAGCTTACAAGATGAAAGTTTTCTCAAAGACCAACCAGAAAAGTTGGTGCAAAACAGGGAGAAACATCCACGACAAGTTGCCAACGATAATCAACTAAAACGCAAGCACACGCAAGCCCCTGCTAACTTGGATGCTAAAAGGTTGCGAGCAGAAGAACAAGACATTCACAACCTTGCTTCAAGTGCAACCAACGTTTCCCTACCTAGCTCCGCAGAAACAGGACCGGTTCTGTTGAGAAATCAAGAAAGAAGAACCGACTCCAGTCAGCGAGTAAAAACTGGATTGTCTGGACAAATTACAGAATCCTATAAAGGTCATAGAGATAGAAACAATCCACAGCTACGTTCTGAATACTCACAATCCTCTAAAATCAGCGAAAATAACCATAGAGGTAACCGGATCACTCCTGAAACAAGAGAGTCTACATCACAAGTAAGATCAAGGCACTCCGCTGAAAGAGAAAGAAGAAGTGGTTCAGGGAAACGACACAGTGGATCTAGAGAAAGAAGTGAGCGCGAAGCAGACAAATCTTACAAATCCTGTCATGTGAGAACCACAACAAAAAACTACCCTGACAAAGAAAAATATTCCAATGCCTCGACTTTAGACAAGCTACGAAACATGTCCGAGGAAAAACGGAGGTATGAAAACAAGGGGAAATACAGACAAAGGTCACCACACGTCGTAGGCAGAGGAAAAAATGAAAAAGAATCAAGAAGTTCTCATGACGTGCCAAGAGATCCAAGGCTACGAAATAAAATGATGTATGAATCCGACAGAAGAGACAAATCTTATAAAGAATCTTTAACACCAATCAATTCATCACAACGTTATCCAGGAGACAAACATGAGCGAAGCAAGTCAAAAAGTTCGGAACGCACAGGACTAGATTTACGGGAAAAATTAAAATCTAGTGGGCAGTCAAAACCGCAACAGGACCGCAATTCAAACACAATAGAAAACCGGTTGTTGAAAGACAATGTGCAATCAAAAAGGGATCGATATTATAGAGTAGAAAGTTTTAACAGCGCCCAAACCTGTTCACCATCTGAAGTAAAAGATTTTGAAAATCGCCAAGATGTTGATGCTTTGAAAGAACAGCCAAGCTCGAATGGCAATACGCAGGACGTATTGAACATAATACGAGCCATCGAGGAACCATTGATACAGCAGGCCGACTCTTCCACGGATGGAAACCCAACAAGTTTCGCAAGTGTAGAAGTTAGTAAAGATCACATGACATCCACAGCAAGGCCAAATCCTTCAACACAAAATTTATCTTTTCAAGATAGAAATAATGGGGTAAATGTCACAACTGTTAGTGAAAACAACAGAATACCTGATGAAACCAGGGCAGGCAGTGCTTTTGATATGCAGAGTCTCGATATTTACGATCAACTGGATTTCAATGAAGATTCTCTTGGAACTCCAATGCTTCAGTCGCCGGCAAAAGCCACAAGTGTTACTGACAAACAAAAATCAAATCCTAAAACGCTACCAAATAGAACTATTGATAAGCCTAAGAGGTATACTCCTTTGCTTGAGCTACCTGTTAAACAAGTTAATAAGAAAACGGCAGGCCTTATTTCTCAGAAACCTGCTGAGGCAACTAAAACAGTGTATAAACCTATTGCTAAGAAAGTAACACCTTTAAAACCTAAAACCCTAGACATGAAATCCAAACCTGAAAAACTGGCACCTTGTAGATTACCACCCAAACCACAATTACCAACTATTCCCGATAAAGAAAGTAATTCTGCCACGGAAAAAGCAAATCCAACAAACAAGGCAACAGTGAATACAAAGCGAAAAAACACTCCACTGAAAACTAGTAGAAGTGAGGATATTTTAAACTCCAATTCAACAACAATGGACAAAGGTTTATGTTCCTCTAAAAGTTCCAATGTGATTCCAAAACCAATTCAAAGAGAAATACGTAATCAAATCCTTACCCACAGCCCTGAAAAGGTAAAACCGGTCCCTTTGCGCAAATCACCAAGACTGCATAAAAAGCAACTGTCTTTACTTCATTCTACTGCGGACAACAGTTTTACCAAGGCGTCGTTGTCTGAAAAGTTTGCAAACGAAAAACTGAACTGTACCAAGCAAAAATCATCTACTACTTCGGCCATTGTGCACAGTCAAGCCCAGATGGCATGTGTTGCTAAAGAGACACAACCTGTTTCTACAGCTGCAACTAAGATAATTCAACATGATGAAAACATTCTAATTGATGTTGAAAACAATCATCATGTCACTCAGAAAAAGGATATAAGTCCATCCCAAGAAAAATCCCTTGAAAGTTCATTGCGGACTCAAGTTAGTAAACCAACCACCCCGGTTGCCTTTGATAATAATCAAGTTGTTGAAAGCAAACGTTCGACTAGTCAGAAAACTAAAGACAAAATTTGCAGTCCAACCCATGGAAAATCTTCAAAGAAAAGAAAGTCTACCTCAAACACTGATGTTGCTGAAAGTTCAATGGCAAGAAAATCAAGTGAAAGTTCACGAAAATCTAAAAAACCTGCAACTCTGGATGGTTCTGACAAGGTGGGAAAATTTTTACAGCAATCAAGGCCAACCCCTGAACTTGCAAACACATTTTCTGCTGCATCTTCCTCCAAACAGAAAGAAAACCTAGTAACACCTGAGAAAGTTGCACCAAGCCTGCAAACGCACTTATTTTCACCTGAAAAAGTTGAGCAAAATGAATCAAGACGACACAAAGTGAAAAGCTTAACTCCAAAGCACAAAAAACATGTAACTTGCTCTGGCCATACAGAAGGCCTTGAAACATTTAAGTCACCGCCGTCCGAACATTGCCATAGCGACACGATTGTGGCTGCGAATTGCAAAACACCGAAAGGTCACATCAGGGTCATCAAAGGTCAAACTCCCGAAGGAGTTGAAAAAATGGCGATGGCCAAAAACCGAAGAATTGAAGAAATCAAGAAACAAAAATCTCCCGTAAAGCCGGTCCCGAAAAATATCAGCACTGTGAAAGGTAAGTAATAAGGTATTTTTTTTATTATGTCTGGCCCAGAATTTCGAGCATTCATAAAAAATGTTTTTGTTTTTTGTGGGCCTTAAGAGGAAATACTGCTTACCTAACAATAGAAAAATTTTCCTGATTGAATTAAAACATGAAAATAAATTACCATTGTATGAACATAGAATTTTTTTATATCAACGGTCTGACCATTTATTGTCAAGGCTTGCAATTAACCGACATTCATGAAATATGTTTTTTGTGAGCCTTACAAGGGAATATTGCTTTACTAACAATAGAAAATTGTCTTATTTAATTAAAACACAAAACAAAATATAAACATGAAAATAATTTGTTTTGTTTGTCAACAGCTCTGGTGCCCCCTGGCGGTGGCGAAAGTTTCATGCATTATTACAGGAATGCTTCGCTTCAGTGCTTACTGCACCTTGCCAAGAAACGAGCCACTGACAACTCACAAGGTAATTATTATTTTATAGTTTTATGTTTATATTTGCATGATAAGAAAAGTTAAGAAAGTAATTTTATTGTTAGACTTCGATATTTGCATCATTGACTTGAAAACTTAAGATGCTGATTAAACTTTAGTATGTTGCTAATATTATGTGGGAAAAATAAATGTTGAACATGACAAACCCAAACCGATTTGGTCAAATCCCGCCTATGACTAAATACCTGTCTTGACAAACTTCAAAAATGATATAAAACAGTTTGTAATAATATTGCCCACTCCCCCCCCTGGAATTTCAAAATGCGATTATTAGTATTATTTATAAGTGTAATATGTATCACTTAAGAAGGTTAAAAACATTATACATTATCCATTGCCCCCAGAGGCGTATCCAGGGGGCAGGAGTTTTTACCTCTTTTTTTGTAAGTGATATTATCGTTTTTTGTTCGTTTTTGTCATGTTTAAAAACTGTTCGAAGCGGCTACTTTTTAAGTAATTGGGTCACGCGTCTTAAGCTAATGCGAAACCAAAATCGAGTGCAAAACGCCGTTTTTCATCTTTTGTTTGGTCGACCGTAAATATTCTGCTTTAGATATTATTGGTTTGTAGCATTAATGGGTCTTATTGTGTGTTACCATTTACATGTTCCATGTTAAAATTCTAGCAAACAGTCCAACAGCAAAAACACAACCTTCAGAAGCAACCAAAGGCCGAGATATATGGCTGACAAGCCTGGAAGAATGCCAACAACGTCGCAAGCTCAAAAGTAGATGGATGTCCGAACGCTTGGACGAAGGAAGCAGTGTTCCACAACATAGAAATCACAACTCGGCACAATGCGAACAACATACTGCAGGGGTCCTTCCACCCAGTAAGTTGGGCACAATAAAAAAAAAACTCTTTTTTAATGCCGGTGGAGTTATTACTAATTGTAACATTTTTTATTCTGAAATTTTTTATGATATTTCAGTTTACCTTCCTTTTGACACAGTTTTTAGTGTAAAAAAAATGCAGTTTAACAATTTTGTATCTGGGAATAACTACTAAACAAATTGCACTATAACTAGCCAACGATTAGATCTACAACAGTGGTTCTTAAATGTTAACACCAGGTGACTCCATTTTGTTTCCTTGGAATAACCAATCTTTGTGGCTAGCCGTATTTGGCTATTTTCAAATCTACAAATCAGGTGGAACTCTATCTTGATAAGCTTTCGCATAACCATGCTTTATTAGGTTTGAGAACCACTGATCTAGTATTAATACGCATCATATTAGCCTTTAGAAGACTAACCAAAACCAATTGTATTGTATCAAGTTTTGACCAATAGAAAAATGCCAGCCTACACAGAGAATTTGACTTTCAACAACATTTTTTTTCTCAGCGGCGCCTAAATAAACCTGCATTGTAATCAGGCTAAATTAAACCGTATGCTGGGATAAATTTGAAATTAAAAAAAATGTCAATAAAGGAAAAATTGCAACAATTCATGGGATCTGCTCAACCTGAATGATTTTTTATGGAGTTAAAATTCCACCCTGGTTGCACTTAAAAAATGTTTCACTAAGCAAGAGCATTGAGCATTGTGTCTTTAAATTTAGCAAGGTCCCATTTTACTTAAACAAGCAAATTAAGTGCAGACCTCACAAAACATATTTGACTAGGCTCCCAAAAAAACATAACTTCAATCGAGCTGCAGGTCCAACATATTTTTTGTTTAGTAAGTAACTTTGTTCTCAGGCGAAACGGCTTCAAATACGTCCCATGGCTCAATATCTTGGACCAACCACGAGGCATCAATGTGCAGGTTTTTCGGGCTTGCTGATGTCGCTAGAATCCTGTCGCCAATAAAACTAACCCCGAGCAGACAAGAATCTAACTATGGTATTTTTTCGGTTTGTTTTAACTAAATATTTATCTTTGTTTTTACATTTTAAATATCTTGTTTACGGTTGCCAAACTTTGGTCCATCGTGGTTTTAAGATCAATTGTATTCACTGAAGCACATAATTTACATTTATTTTTACCTTACAATAATCGCTTACAGTGATCTAACAAATTTCCTTGTTGAAAAATTGATATCTCCTCAAATGAACAAAAGGGCCTGTCATGTGAAAAGTGTATATTAATAAAACTAAAAATAGAACTTCTTTGGGGATTTTGATAAATTGTAATTGTGGAGCAAATTATTTTTCTGGAGGAAAACAAACAAACAGTTTTTAATTTAATTTTGACAAAAAATATTTTGTTTCAGACGTTTCACATTCAACATTAAAGAAAGCCACACGCCAAGTCTTTGCAAAAAGTCCTAAGAAGAAAGTGCGGAAAAAATGAAGAGTTTTTGTTGTTTCTCTTTCTTGTTCTTTTACTGTCTTTAGATCGTTTTAAATTTTATGTTTTGTAATGTTTCATGAAAGCGTTATTACACTACATTTCTAACGCAATGATTTCAAATAGTTTTTTTTGTGTGTCTTAATTTTCACAAAATCTTACTTCAAATGTAGTTTTATTCCTCAAATATATATATTTATACCGAATTAAGTTTGGTTAGTATCGCCTTTTCTAAATCAACCCACAAGCAACTGTAGGAGTGTTGTAAACAAGTCATTTGCAAAATAAAGGTATTTTTAGCAAGTCAAGTCCGAGTCATTAGTTGTGTAAGTCAATTTCAAGTAACAGCATTGGTACTAAAAATCGAATTAAACTTCCAAAAATGGTGAAAACGTTCGATTCTGCACCCGATCCGTCAGAAATCAGTGCAGTTTTAAGCAAAAAGGTCTACGACAATCAGTGCATTCAAAGGATCAAAAAGTCCGACTTTTAGACTTTGAGGTCTTGGACAATGCACTAATTTGCATTAACAAATGTGCATGAGAAGATTAAGTTTAACAATACTTGACCCAACCAAACCCAAACGCTAACCAGCGCCCTAACCCAAATAATGTGCAATAAATTCATAATTATAACGCTTCAGGCCCCAATACCTCAATTTGTGACGTAATAATCTTAAATACAATGGACGAGAAACCATCTTATGCCCATCCGAGTTTGGGCTTTTTTCCCCAGCATTTAAAGAATTATTAAAATAACGCACATTGTTTGGGTTAGGATTCGGGTTAGCGTTAGGGTTTAGGTGGTCAAGTGTTATTAATCCTATCTCATAGTTTTTGTTATCTTTTCTGAACTTTTAATGAATATTTTTAATTTATCTACGCCGGGAGTTTACCTAAAGGTCCAAATCAGTGCATTGCCAGACTTTTCTGCCATTGGATGCCCTAATTGTCGTAGACGTTTTTGCTTAGAAATGCACTGATTTCTAACGGATCGGGTGAATTCTGACCAGTATTTCACACAACAAACACAAAAACCAGAACAAATTTTAACATGTATTACATCAATTAATTGACTAAAATAACCAATTTTGCTGATGTATTTTAATTAAAACACCTTTAGTCAAGTCATTTGTGCAAATGGCTTTAGTAAGTCAAGTCGTTTCGTCCAAAAGACTTTGGGCGAGTCAAGGTATTTAAAAACTTTGACTATGTGCACTTAAGTCATTACAACACTGAACTGCAGCGTTAGTTTCGCAAGTCCTTCTATGGCTAATTCTGCTTAAAATGTAATCGAAAATGTTTAAATAGACTTGCAACATTTATATTTTTGGGTGGTGTTTGAAAAGTAGTCTCCAGATATTTTCAATTTAAATATGTTAATCGGGATACAAAAGACAATAAAACTCAAGGACCAATGTGTTTTTATTATTAAGCAAACGTCCTAATATTAAAAGATTGGTCCCCCGACTGCATTTCGGTCAGTTTCGCCAACTGTCTTTAGGTGGGAAATTACTTAGTCATAACATCATCTGACGTGGCTTCCAACCAGTGTAGTAATAACAGGTTCTTGCATACATACCAGCAGGGCTGCGGAGTCGGTTAAAAATAACCTGAGTCCGACTCCAGCCGAAAAAATAACCCCGAGTCCGATTCCGGTCAAATGTGCGATTTCGTCGAGTCCCGAGTCCGGCCCTGACGCTAACAGCCTGTATTTCACCAATTTACGTAACTAAAATAACGTAGATATTCAGCAATCCACTTTAGGGATGTCATATAATTCATTAACTCACAATACATGTTTGGAAAATATTCCGCCATATAGTATTCCACCTTTACAATTTCTATTTGGCGGCCATATCAGTTTTAAAATTCGGCACTGTGCATGCGCATGTCGGACTCGTTTTACAAGGTCTTACTCGAGTCCCGAGTCAGACTTCAGCAAAAACAAACCGACTCCTCGAGTCCGACTCTGCAGCCCTGCGGACTCGGGCATAGAATTTGAGGAAGACTAACCGTATCAGACGTGCGCAGTCGTTTTATAGTGACGTAACACCACATGTTATACTATTAGACCGCGATCCAAACGCTAAAGTCCATTCTCCAGTCAGGTGTTCACTTGGAAGTAATGTTAGTGTTGACGAGTGGTGTGCAGATTAAAACTAGATCAATTTCCCAAAACAACCCGATCCTTTCATAAAACGGTTCACTTTAGCATGACGTCAGAACTGGTTTAATATACAAGTCAAGTTAAGCTATATTATAGTTTTTTATCTTAATATATATAAAACAGAAGATTTATGAGATGTCTGTCTGTCTGTAAAAAATATTGCCCTTACAAAAAATAAATTTTAATGTTTTTAACTTAAAATATGTTTGACGTGTTTAGCCGTTGGGTATTTAGTCCTTACAGCGGTTTTAATAGTGGCCAATTTTTAGTTTTAAGCGAGATTTTAATTGCGTTCGAAGAAGTATGGTACCGGGATTACGTAAAAAGCCCATCACATGTTATCACATGTTATAATTCATGTTAACGAACGTGTGTAACGTTCCAAGTAAAGACAGTTTAGCAATGCCAAATTAAGGCAGAGTTCGCAAAATATCGCGTTTGTTGTCGCAGTTTGAACAGTAAGCAATTTATATCTTTCAACGGGTTAAGGGTTTGTCAGACGTTGGACGCACCTTAATTTGGCGTTTAGTGCAGACGTAACAAACACTGTATACGAATAAAAATCAGGAAACCTAGACGGTATCGTACAAGAAACCTTCCCAACAATATTGTTTTTTGAAAAACACTTCACATTATTTAAAATTACTATTTAGTAACACACAGTGCAAACGTTTAGGAATAAGCAAATTTGTTATGACATAACAAAAATATGTTTGCATTATTTATGCCTCTTAGGAAGTTCTTTCGCTATCCGTAACATTACTTTTTGGGTATATTCTGATTACCACATTTATCTTCCATATTCATGGTATATAACATGGGGCCAGCAGTTTTTCCTGACGAAATTCAGGTAGACTTCGTACATTATGGTGATTGTTGTGTTGTAGTTAACTTTTACCCAGTTAAAATAACTGGTATATATTCTATTTAAACTGGGCAATGCCGGGTATTTCGTCTAGTATTAAATAAAAACGTTGGTTTTCACTTTAGATATTTCAATAAATAGCTGCTTGTTTTTTTAATACGCCACGAATATTAAATTGAAGAGCCACAATTCTGTCTGTATTTGTAACGCAACGATTGTATCCAAATCTGAACATTATAGAACTGTTTTGAAAATGAATTACATGGAACCGGAACTTTTACGAAAATTTAACACGGTTCGACTCAAGGATAAAAATCAAAACTGCCGATAATGTTATGTCACCAAATAAAACCTGCCGCGGACACGTTATTTCCTGTGTGCCGCAGATTTCACACCTCTGGTTGGTTAAGAAATCTAAACATTCAAGTAAAACTCCGTTGAATTCCGAGTCAGTGCTATTAATCTAAACATTCAAGTAAAACTCCGTTGAATTCCGAGTCAGTGCTATTAGTCAAAGAGGCAACCAACACAAAATTAAATTTTCAGGGAACTTTTATTGCAATCCAGCAAGCACGGAGGCGTTTATAGGTTTGCCTTCTGCGCAAGATCCCGCGCCCTCATTTTCTCAATCTTGGCAACTTTAGCGACGGATTTGTTGCCCATGATTCCACCTCCCCAGTGGCGACGAATCTGCAAATAAAAGTAAGTAAATTAGCAAGATAAATTAGCATCTCATGTCAGTTCTTACAAGTCTTTATCACATAGAGGGTTGCCACTTATCTTACGATTCATATAAATTTAAAAACAAGTCCTTACAAGCGGTGTTGTTATTGAGTTGGGAAGTTTTTTTTGACAAATAGACTTGACTGGACCTTGACTTTCGTTAAAGTGCTTTTATT
Organism: Ascidiella aspersa; assembly: GCF_963924565.1. NCBI lineage: Eukaryota > Metazoa > Chordata > Ascidiacea > Phlebobranchia > Ascidiidae > Ascidiella > Ascidiella aspersa. Next base: position 4,541,373 of record NC_139453.1, on the reverse strand, counting down.
TGGTATTTTTCATTATAAAATTGGGTAAATATCTTATGTTTTGTACATAAAACAATTTGCTTTTTTATAAATGACTTGGCTGAGACTTATTATATGATGAAAAATCTAAATGCAGGTTGAATTTTTAAAGATAAAGGGCGAAAATATAAACAAATTTATTATAAAGTCAATTATTTAACATAGTTTAACGTTAGGGATTAATCTGCATGGAATTTTGTTATTACTGTGGCAGCCCTGGTAGTTGCTCAGGTTATGAAAAGGTGTCATCCTGTTTTATTCAGGTGAAGAAATTCAACAAAGCATCATTGCAACATACCATCACACTATTAAAAATAACTAGATAACAAGGCATTACCTCGTCCAGTCTGTCGTTGTAGTTGGTTCGCACGGTTTCGACAAGTTTTCCGAGACTGCCTTTGTCCTCACTAAATAAATATTTAAAAGTTGGTTTAAGGGCGATTAACAATAAAATATGTTGGATATCAAATTTTGTTTCATTGGTCTCAGCGATCTTGGTGGTTGCTGTGTAATCACGGTCAATCAAGATAGCAAATATCATCTGTCATCACAGACCAATATTGTTCTATATAGTATCAAAAATTGATACAGAACATAAACTGGCATTGTTGGTATACATCTCTTAAATAGTTTTCAAGGCACTTACAACTAACACAAAGGTGTACACCTAATTTTCTTTGAAAATATCTATTCTATTCTAAAGTCTTTGCCAGTTTGGATAACTAATATTTACATGTTGACATTAACTTGCTAGGTTTGCAAAACTAATATTTACTTGTTGACATCGCTGATAGCCACACAGGTGCAAGTCTTGCGGTGAACCAGTCTTCCAAGTCTGGATTTGCCCTTAATGATGCAGTAGGGAACATTCATCTTGCGGCAGAGGGCTGGCAAGAACAACACAATCTGCAAACATATAAAAGGATAGATAATAATACTAACTCTTCAAAACAGAATTATAGCGAATCAATTTGAGGTATTTCAGGTTAAAACACAAAAATATTTATGTTTTTTTACAGATTTTAAACTAAAATTGGGTTACCTGATGTTTTGGGAATAGCTTGAATATACTATAAACACCGCGTTTAAAACATTAATAGTTTTAAGATACACTTCTAACTTAAGTTAAGGAATAAGTTCGAAGACTTGAACTACCAATTTTTCTTGAAGCAAGCTTAATTAGGGAATGTATTGCAAGTGAATAAGCGTAGGGGGGTTTTGCTAGGAAACATTTAAATTTCCGATTGGTCTCAGCGATCTTGGTGGTTGCTGTGTAATCACGGTAAATCAAGATAGCAAATATCATCTGTCATCACAGACCAATCAGAAAAGGTAAATAGTGCTATATTTATGCCCTTGAAAGTGTATTTAAAACTTTACCTCAATGGGGTCAACATCGTGAGCGATCACAACTAGCTGAGCCTTCTTTCTTTCAATCAGATTGGTGACCGTGTTGACGCCACTGGCGAGCACCAGAGGGCGACGTGTAGGGGTGTCTGGCTTTCCAGCGACCCTGTTGTATACAATAAGTGTTTGCTACAAATAAAAGTCAAAAAAAAAAAACATTAATAAACTAGAATTATTGTTAGTAAGAGTTTTAAAGCTACCTCAGACCGAACGGTAGTTGATATCACTTGCAAGTATCTAGCTGGCATAATAATGGCAGAATTATTTTGTCATCATTGGTAGCTTTACGAAACTTAGCACATTGTGGTGTAACAATCGTTAAAGCAGCTTATGTTGATCATAAGCATTTTTCCTCAATAATGTGTGAAATTGCACTATTACAAAACACAAAACTGTACAGAAGTTTGTTGCTCATCATAGTAACTAACCTTTCTTCAGCCCTCTTACGAAGTCGCTCGCGTTTGTCGAGTTTGGTCTCAGGCTGGTACTTCTTGCAGAGACGGAACAACGACGCAGCTGTGGTAGTAGCGAGAATGCGTTCAGTGCACGACAAGCAAAATGACAAGGCCAACGTTGGTCATGTCATATGCAAGCACATGCACTGGTGCGGTTGCACAATATTGAAAATAAAGGCAACTATAACTTGCAAGACTTAAGGTCAATACAAGGGACAGCAATATTTATGAATTTCTGCACAAAAATGTTCAACAAGTTAAAAAATGCAAACAAAATAGCAATCTTATTTTAGGTTGTTCTTATGGATGTTAGTATCATTTCAGATTAGGTAAGGGTTGTGTCGTCATGGACAACTAAGACAGATGTGGATAAAATCATCACCATGATACTTTTAATTAATTAAGGGTTCGGGGTGAACCTATTTGCAGCAACAATTTTAGTATGCTGGTTAAATGAAACTATTTTCTAATTTTTCTTAAAGCAAATGCACTTGAATAATATTAGGTGATTTTTATGTTGGCAGTTTCGATTAAAATCAATTCAACCAACAACCAAAATATTGTTTCAGTACTTTTAATACAAATAGTCGTTTGAAATATAACCTACTTTTGTAACTATTCTTTTACTTTATTATTATTCAAGGTAAAAAAAACAGCAATAAACATGGTTTTAAAAAAGGTTTACCAGTCTGCCTATCAAGTGTGCTGCTGAACTGGTTAATTGCAGGAGGAACCTTCAAACGTCGCTGAAGAACAACTTTTTGGCGCTGAAGTCTGATGTACTTCGGCCAACGTACAAAGTGGGTCAAGTCCCTTTTCGGCTGAATGTCTTGGCCTAAAAAATGTTTCAAGTTTTTAATATTGGCCTAATTTTTAGGTTACAATGGATTTAGGTTAATCTAGGGAAATTGTTTAAAGCCATCTCAGATCGAACGGTAGTTGATATCACTTGCAAGTATCTAGCTGGCATAATAATGGCAGAATTATTTTGTCATCATTGATGGCTTTAAAAAACACCACATTTTACAATGTATTAACAACTGTGCGTTTTTGTATTTAGTGTTGCTAGAAAAAAACAAAAAAACATTTAAATTGGTTGGTATTTTTTAAGACTTAACTTTATGCGGAAGCTACATGGCGCTGGTCAAGAAACACACAATCATTGTATCAACAGACAATATTTGGGTATCGCGACAAAATCAATATCGCAGGTGGACGATTGAAAAAATCCTGGTGCAATCAAGGATAAAAAACTGCATCTCAGGTGCACTTAGTTTCAAATGTACTTGCATATAGTGCACTGTAAACTATGCCGACTGGAGCATCAAGGATTTTTTTACGTCGTGCACTTTTGAAATGATGAAAAAACTTGTAGATGCGCTTTCCATATTTGCGGTGTCGGTTAGTGTTTGGGTAAATGTTTCCAGATAAAAAAAGTAAAAAACGTTTTTAAAATGCACTTGGCCACAGATTTTTTGCTTGGCCGTTTAGTTAAAATTCTATACACAGATTATTAGCAAAATTTATTATTTTACATTAATAAATTATTTTTAAATGTTCGCTTAAAAGATGCCAGTATAAGGTTTGTGCGAAAATTTCAGGTCAGTAGTGGGTGCTGGTCTAGAATCCTATAACAACGAAACATTATTTGGGTTAGGGTGCGGGTTAGCGTTTGGATTAGGGTGGGTCAAGTATTATTATTAAAAAACAAATATAATAATACTGGACCCAACAACACCCAAATATTGTGCGTTGATCTAATAATTGTGGTAGGATTCTAGATCACCGCCCAGTAGTGTAATAACTTCCATTCTAAAAAATTTATTACACTCAGAATAACCGAGGTTCTGCGCGGACAATAAAAGAACATAAGCTTTAAGACCAGATTAAAAAAAGTAACCTGTTTCACTCAGATGCAGCGCAAATTGTTAAGTATCTTTATTAAAGACAGGCAATTTAAAGCAAAAAAACGCCTCAAAAGCATAAGTAGTGAATTAAGAAAAAACTATGCGCTGTGCTATTAGTTAAAATAACATAATTCCACAGACTAATAACATCCAAGAATAAATAAAACAATAATGCTTGACCCACCAAAACCCTAACCCAATTAATGTTGGCAATATAAACCCCCGGAGGAAAATGATGTAGGATTCTTGACCAGCGCCAGTAAAATTTTTAAAGCGATAGTAAAACACAGAAAACCAATAATTACAAATTAATAGTCCTCGTGATAATATATTCTATAAAATTATTGTTGTTAATCAACTTACCTATTCCGAAATTCTTCGGGCGTTTCTCGAACAAGGGATTGACGACTTTTTTGGCACCGGCCTTGCGGGCCATTAACGGTGCGGGCGCCACACGCTTTCCACGGGCCTTCTTACCTTTGGGCTGTAAAAGCAATCGAACATTGTTAACTTCAGTTAAAAAAAACGCATCAGAAAGCTCAATTAAGCGCGGATTTACGCGGATAACGAACTCACCATTTTGTTCGGTTGTCACTTCAACTACGAATCGAAAAGAGATCGAAACATTTCTTTCTCGCCACATGCTTAGCATATGCAGCCATGCGAGACAACCCCTTTTTCCATTTTATTTTGTAAGGGGCTGTTTTAAAAACTATATTATATTAATATATTCTCGTTTTTATAATGTTACCTAAAAATTAAAAGAGATTATGTAACCAGGCAAAAGACAATTCTTAGTGACTTCACGATACTGTATTTAAATTAGATAAGGCCTACGTTTAGTTCGCACTGGAAATAAATCTTGTTAGTTTGTTTGGGTGCACAGTTGAAATAAATATATTTTCAGAGAAAAACAAAGAGCTTTAAACTAGTCTTTTAAACATCGCTGCCAAGAGGTCAATGTATAACAGCAAAATGTAACATTTGGTCGTTCCTACATAATTTTCAATTCCCGTTTGAAGATGTAGAGGAACGACGCATGTCTGTTTGTGCTTGTAATTATAGCGTGTTCGCCTGGCAAAGGGTTAAATATTTCACCTCGATACTCATTTCCTTTCCTGGCCGTTCTGGCAAATCCAGTCGGCATTTCGACTCAATTAATCCCCATCGCAGTCGCTCTTGTGCTATATAGTGTCACGCTACTGCTGGATAAAACACTACAGTCAACAACGCACGCCTCACTTGCGAAACCCGTTTTTACTGCGCTGTAAGCTATTTTATTAAAAGCGAACTAAGCTGAATTATGTGAATGTACAATAAATCTATAAGCGACCTGACAGTATGCACTTTGAAATGCTATGACAGTTTGTTTAGTTTCGATTTAGTGGAGTTCAGATAGCACGGTGGTCATGTCTCACCTGTTGAAATATACATTGGTGAACCCGACTGAGATATGAACACGCAAATAAATCCTTTTGTTGAAACGTTTGTTGACAAGTTTGTGCCAGCGTTATTGCTTGTTAATTGGATGTTTGATTCGATGTAATGCAGAGAAAAATCGTTTGACACTTTAAATTGTTAGTCACGCAAGACTGTTATAGTTATTGTTGCAAAATTATGGTCTTTTTTGGTAAAGTTTTAAAGGTGAAAATATTACTATCGAGGTTGAACACTTATCGTGATATCTAATTTCAAAACCAATAAACGGATAGATTCCATCTCAACCAGCACTTACAGAAGTCGTTACATCAAAAGTGTCAAAGCCACTGGGGCGATTGTCTCTGGTCACGTGTTATGGTGATTGATGTTTTATATCTCACCCAAAATAACCCGACCACTTTGTCTAAAATCCCTGCGTCACTTAACCGTTATGTTTCATTATAGAAGGAAGACAGAGCAGAAGGCCAAACCTTGTTGCAAATTCCCAACATAACGCGAGATTTATCTCATTTGTGACTGCAAGCGAGCATGCTCTGGGTATTATAAACCCATGATTTTTAAGGCCTTTGATGCCTCATTTACCTTTCAGACGGTGTGATATAACCGTCATGTAGTCCACATGAAGTTACTAGCACGCAGAGAGTAACTTTCTAGAATGACCTTTTGCGCCAAGGTTATTATGTCTGCTATTTAGGGAACCCATTTAATGTGGACTATAGGCGATGTAATTTGTTTTCGCGTTTCTGAGATTAGCACCTTACCTCCGTTTAATTGGTATTTAGAGCAAAAGACTCTAAGCAACTAACTTTTTTGCGATCTTAAATTAGAACTGCGTTTTAAGACGATCATGTTCTGCATTATAGGCTATTCAAAAGTGTTTTGCACTGTTGTTTGTTGTGCCTTTTAAGTACCATTTCAAACGTTTCATCGTGTCGTACAACCATCTACCCCTGGAGTTGTTCGTTGGCCGCCAAGAAAAGGAATTCATGAACGCTCTTCGCTCTATTGAACACCACGATTCCCAACACGTACTGCTTCCATATTGCACAAACGTCTGACGTTCTGCGGTTGTTGGTCGACTCGTGATCGGATCCTGGGAAGATTTTGAAGAAGAAGCGCGGCCCAACGAACTGCTCGGAACTTTTTTCGTGTTCCAGGGAGGAGGGAAATGATGTAGAGGTCCCACCGTCTGTATTTGTTATTTACTGTGTTCGTTGTGCGTGTGCTAAATGCCTGTTTAAGTCGTTCTGGTATATTTCCTTTCCCTGCATCCTACTCGTTAACTGGCCCGTTTTAATCCTCAACGCATTCGCTTTGCAACGTTAGTCATGCCCTTTCTACTGCAAAACAGTCAACGATGCACTCCTTACTGGCAACACGTGTTTATACTGCGCTGTAGGCCATTTTATTGAAAGCGAGCTATACTGAATTATGTGAATGTACAATAAATCTTTAAGCGACCTGACAGTATGCACTTTGAAATGCTACGACAGTTTGGTTAGTTTCGATTTACTCATGTCTCTACTTGTTAAAATATACAAAGAAAGTAAAACATTGATACAGTAGAGAAAGTCAATGTAACAAACTATTGTTATAATTTAAGGAACGTGATTATAACTATGTTTTATCAAATTTGAACAAGCAGGTTATAAACTCTTTGGAGCATCGTGTTCTTTACAACCAAGACTATGTGAACACATGTATAAAGTATGAACTAGCGCCCCTAGCGTACGGTCAAAACAGTTGTAAACAAAACACACGTGGGTATAGCAGTGGAATTGTTAGTGTTACACGCTATTTATATAATAAAGAAACAAAAATAAGTCGTTTTCAGTTTACTACATAAATCAAACAAAGCTTACGGGCGCTGGTCTATAATCCTACCACATTTATTAAATCAAAGCACAATGTTTTGGGTTGGGGTGCGAGTTAGCGTTTGGGTGTGGGTTGGTCAAGTATTATTATATTCATTATTTAATAATAATATTTGACCCACCTTAACCCAAATAATGTCCGTTGTGGTAGAATTTTAGACCAGCGCCAGCTTACGTAATGTAATAAGTTTACATAATGTATATACAGCACTTTTTTATAATATATATATACAGCACTTATTTTACGTGTTGATATTGAACAATTTTGTTGTAAAGCAAAAGAGTATAAAATAAGTAAGCTTTTCTGGGCGCTGGTCTAGAATCCTACCACAACGAAACACCATTTGGGTTAGGGTGCGGGTTAGCGTTTGGGTTAAGGTGGGTCAAGTATTATTATTAAACAAAGAATATAATAATACTTGACCCACTCACACCCAAACGCTAACCCGCACCCTAACTCAAATTTTGTGCGTTGATTTTAGAACTGTGGTAGGATTCTAGACCAGCGCCCTTTTCTGAAATCGTTAATTAAAAAATTGGTGTTAGTTTGCCAAAAATATTTTACTCAGCATTAATCAACTTACCTCATTCGTCTTGTTAAAATGCCAGGTCTCAACAATAAATCGCAATGCCAGCAACTAATGCTAAAGTGTCCAAAGGTGATTTAGATAAATCCGCCAAATCTGAAAAAGGTAACAAGCGTTCTGCGGCTAAGGGAAATTCATCTAAACCGAAAAAGCAGATCAAAAAAGGCAGACCAGCTTGCTTAAAGTCAATTCGGGAGGAAGAATGTCCGTTCAATTTCTCGTCACCTTGTTGTTTTATGAAGTCGTTATTGTCGGAGGAATGCAAACTTGACGATTTTTTTAAGAATTATTGGGAAAAGAAGCCCTTGCATTTGCCATCTGCGAACAGAGTTAAAGGAACTGAAGAAGTGGGTATATACTGACTAAAGAAAGAATAATATGAGTAAACTAAAATGCAACATCCTAATTGACTAATGCTATGTTTAAATGGGAAGAGGCTATTTGGTAAATAATTAGTTGAAATCAATATATAGTCACTAATGCGTGTATGTGTGCAATTGAGGTAAGCAATTAAGCATTTCCTGTGTTTTTTTAACCCTCTAACAGAAGAGTTAATTAAAAATTAAAATAATTCAAAAATCCAAAAATTAAATTAAGGAATACCACCACCCGAACCCAAATAAATGTATATACACTAATAAGTGTATTCTAGGATGAGTAAGCCAGGCAAATAGCCACTTCCTAAGTTCAGTTATACTTCACTTAAATCTAAAATTTTTTGGTAATAATTTTAAAATAATAAAGCTTATATGAACCCCAAATTGGCAAATATAATTTTGTTTTATAAACTTAATGCTGCTTACTAATTCCAGAACAAAGATTCACCTTGTACGAAGCTGCAGAACTATTTTAAAAAGCTCTGCAACCCAGAAATTCTTAAGGAAATTGTTGAGTATCATCAAATATCATTTGGCACCGACTTGAATGCATGCAAGTACGATGGGAGAGTGAGAGAAAATTATCCCAAGGAAGGTTTGCTCGAGTAAGTTAGTTCTGCTTTTAATAATATGTAATATTCAGCTTACGCATGTAAGAAAACATAGCACCTTCCTCATTTTCAGCACTCTTAAACATTAGAAAAAGCATCTGAGGATGCCATGACATCTCAGTAGTAAACACTGTTTAATATCATAAAATGTCATTTTTAGGTCGTAAAAAGCAAGTTATTTATCATTTTAACCAATCTTATTAGATAATAACCTAAAATTGCATCGTTTTTGCGTATTGTTAGGCGAGATGAGCTTGGTACAATTATGGAGGATTACGACATGACAATCCAGTTTCACCAACCTCAGCGTTTTCACGATGAGCTTTGGAGGATTTTGGAGATAATGGAATGTTACTTTGGTTGCTTGGTCGGTTCCAACGTTTACATGACGCCGGAAGGGACTCAAGGCCTTGCCCCACATTATGACGATGTTGAGGTGTGATGTGAAATTACGTTGTTACTTTTTAAATTTAACATTATTAGCTTTGTGAAATTTTGTGTTGTTAGTTTTTTTAAATTTTCTGTTGTTACTTTTTGAAATTTTCCGTTGTTGCTTTTTGAAATTTTCCGTTGTTGCTTTTTAAGCTTGATTTACAAGTTGCAGTATAGTCATATATGGCGTGATTTAAAAACAAAACATAATTAACTTTTCTCATAAAATACACTTTTAATTAAAGTTATTTTCTATATATACATTGAAAAATAAGTTAGGCATACATTGGAAAATAAGTTAGGCAACACTTTTTATAAATACCAGTTGTTGTAACACTTTTTATAAATATACCAGTTGTGTTGTAAAATAGTCAAGTTACAAAATTCTCAAATTTTGAAAGGTAAAAAAACTTGTAATAAAAATGTGCAAAACTCAGTAATTATCTCATATAAAACTCGGTTATTTTTTAGGTTTTTGTTTTGCAACTACAAGGCAGCAAAGACTGGAAATTATACAGCCCAGTTCAGTCACTTGCTCGCGAATGTAGTGAAGACCTTGATAAAGATATAATGGACCGCTTGGAATTAATTATGGAAGTAACTTTAAATCCAGGAGATGTGTTGTATTTTCCGAGGGGCACTGTACATGAAGCAAAAGTCAAAGAAGGTAGTAATGTTGAAAATGAATAAATAGATATCCAATAGTCAAAATGCTTCCCACTTGGTATGGCCTTAAATATATTTTTATTATGTCTATTTAAAACCTTCGACCATTATGCTCTAAAAGTAGTTAAATCTTAAAATAAAGATTAATTTGGTAAAATATAAGCTTGATTTAATATGGTAATGTTTTTGTTTTGTTGTGACTTAAAAAATTATTAATGTTAATTACTAATCTTTACTGTGCAATTGTTACAATAGTAAAAAAACCTGCTGTTCCTGAAAACTGTTGTCATAATCTCTGGAAATGGTGTAAAAAAAAGTATTTTACAGTCATAAAACATTGAATACTGCTGCTTGATTGACTGAATCAATAAAAATTACAGCCTTAAATATAATAAAGATTTATTTAAAAAATTAATTTAATCTGCTGTTTAGCAAGTGTCAACTGGATTTAAAGTCGACTAAAGGCCATAAATTAGTGTCACAATTTTTCAGGTTCTGGCTGTTCGACGCACATTACAATCAGCACATACCAGAACCACTGTTGGGGTGATTTTCTAGTAACAAGCATGCCACACTTACTAGACCTCTGCACAGATGAGCTGCCTTCATTAAGAGATGGACTCCCCGTTCAATATCGTAATAAGGTTAGTAATTATTTTGTATTAAGTCCTATTTATATTAAGTTTAGCAATCACTATTTTGTTGTTTAATAGTGTTCTATAAATATTGAATGTAAAACGTTACCTGCAGTTTCACAGTAAAAGTTTAATTAAGAAAAAGTTACCAATTTTGAGTTATTCCACACTTTTGCCTAATTTTGGTTAAAATATAAGCTGTTAAACTGTAGGCACTGTCCGTACTGCAATCATTTTTTTCAGCCAATGATTTGTCAATGTTTTAATCTATTTATACTCTGGATTCGGCAATTTAAATAATATATATGATTTAGCGAAAAGCTTTAAAAACCAATACAGTTTCTACCAGGATATTTTGTGGTAATTGTGTTTAATAACATTTTTTGTGTCATTTAAGCATTCAACGAAGGAAATTGCAGAGAAATTTGTTCAATTACTTGATACTGCCAAAGAGTATATTGTCAGCAACACGGAAGAATTTGAAAGAAGCAGTACAATTGCATGCGATTTTTATGCCAATAGATTACCTGCATACCTTTCAACCAAGGACCCTGTTGGTAATTATGCACACTACACAGTTATTAAGTTACAAAACATTGTCACAATTGAAATTATGTTTTAGGAAATGTTGTAACTATAGTAAGTAACGCTGAGATGAATAAAGACCAAGCCTATCCATTATGAAAAAAATAGTACTACATGTATTAAAACTATCAAACTCAATCGCAACTTGTAAAATCAATGCTAAAAAACGAAACTTAAAGCAGAGTACTTATTTTACATATTGTATAATGTTTAGTAAAAATGAGAAACATGGATAAAAATTTATATACAAATTAGAAACACTGCTAAAAGTTTATTGTCATTTTTATAGTCTTTCTTGTGCTACTTTGGTGCAAGTTAATATTGCTAATATCTCGGCATACCGAAAGCTTATATTACAGCTATATTAGTCTCCCGCATTACTATGTTGTGACCATTACGCCTGACTTTATTATCAGTAAGGCAAAACTAAGCAGGTACAACTTATGATTCGGTACAACTTATGACAGCCAAATTGCTAGTTTCAAGGCCAACTTGGCTGTAAACTTCGCTGCAGGCCTGCGTTGAAATACTACTGCTGCGCAGAGGCAGCGACAAGTAATTTAGTAAGTTGACAGATCAGACAAACTTTTTGAGTATAACTTTTGAGTATAGTAATAGCTTTTGAGTATAGCAAAAACTATCTGAATTTAATAAAAAAAGACTTACATAATTTCAACTGCAATTTTAGGCCAAGTTTATTTTTGTCTAAATTATGAACAATGTAAAAAGTTTCCAAAGATACAATTTTGCCTAAGCATGATTTTGTATTTAACACTCTTAATATTTAGGTACTGTTTTAAACAAAACAATATAACAAATCATGTTGTATGTTTGGTAGTCAGTATTTGTGGCTGAATAATTATCTACAAAATGAGGACAATAAGAAGTTTAATTTAGGGGTAATCTAACACCTAAACCCAACTTAACATATTTTCTTTGCAGGTAAAATGCCGAATTTAAAGTCGTCGATACGCTTCGTGTTTCCCGATCATGTTTTAATCTCGAGAGGCAAGGGACTCTCCGAGGAGGCAGAGACACCGAGTGACGAAGAAGATGCTGATGATGAGAGTCATCTCTTGGACTGGGATGCGAACAACAACATGGCAGCCAAAGCAGATGAGGAGGAGACTTATATTTATCACACTACATCAAACAATAGATCCACGCATATGGTTGGAAGCCCATCAGTCCAGGTTGAATATAATTACTAGGAATTTTAACATATTTTAATGTTTGTTTACTGTCAGGTTTATAGAGCTCTTCTGGCAAATGTAATTTTTATTCCGACGTTTCGACGTCCTATACAGGTCGTCTTCATCAGGGTAAATAACACTATAGGACGTCGAAACGTCGGAATAAAAATTACATTTGCCAGAAGAGCTCAACAAACCTGTTTGTTTACTGTGTTGCACATCGTGGAAAGTTATATGCCCACAAAGAGTTTTATGATGGAACAAGTAGATAGACTCTTGTCTGTATCAGTCTAAAAAAGCACTGGTATTGTTGTGGACCTCTAATAATTACATTGTGGATTGAATATCGTAATAAATATCTAAACGAAAACTGCTAAAAGGAAATTAACAATCAATAAGGTCAATAATTTTTTATTTCCTCCACGTTTTTATTTCCTTAACTTTACATTTTCCACATCACCTAAATTAGTTTGATACAAAAATTATACCTTATGATTCAATTTTTTTATATACACTTGAGGCCTAATTTACTGAGTTAAAAGAGCATATAACCGTATACGCAGCTATATATGTTGTAAAAGTCAATTATGCATAGGCTACATGAACTACAATTTTAAATTATTTTAGGGAATTTATATAAAAAAGTTAATGCAATCATGTAAAACCTTCTAACATCCAATATTTTGACCTCTCCGTAGATTTTAAGTCCTGCAAAAATCTTTGATTTTAGCAGCGTGTACCATTCACTTTTTTATCACAAAGTATATGCACACCAAATGCGGACCACCCCTGGCATAATCCATAACTGTATTAATTGTTGTGTCCTGTTTTCATAATCCAACCTATTGATTTTGTCTTTCAGCCAACAGCCCTACGGTTTCACATCAGCTGCATGGAGCCGTTGAAAAAGTTGCAGCGCAATGGTGCCGAGTTTATTAAGGTGGAAGAACTGGGTCTTCCGAAGCACACTGGACTTGATATGCTGGTTGGCTTGTGGGCTGAAGGACTTATTGAATGCTTGAATACTGAGCAATCCTAAATCATGTCATAAACTATGTTTACCTTCTCAATTCTCATCTATATTTTCTTTTAATGTCACACTATTCTTTTCAACGTTTTCGCAATGGTGCTGTTTTGGGTAATTTTTTTTCTTTAGTTAACAATCTTCGTTTATTTGGACAAATAAAAATCACCAAACAAAATGTAATTATATAAAATATGGAAGATATTCATGCATCAAGAGCAGTTACTAGCTTTCAAAACGTGAAAAATATTTTAAAATCACGAACAACGATTAGGCTTTTATCTCTTTCAATTGTGAAAGTAATTTACACATACACAATGTGCCTGACTATTAGACACACATGTGTAGAATGTTCCACAGGCATCTTGGGTCACGAAAAACCATCACACACCAATTCTGTGACATCCACAAAACTCCATATGCAAATATTTACCGATAAACAAAAACAAAAAACAGGCACCATTTTCTGGTTATCTTCGCTTTTTCTGGCCTTTCTTAGACTTGGAGGGACCTTGGCTGCCACCATCTCCCCCTCCCCTTTGTGTACGCGTTTTCAGTTTCGGAATCATTGATCCCAAATGCAGAAGCAGGGCGCCTTTGCTTTGGATATCAGAATTAACAAAGCTGCCATCCACGTTGGTTAGGAGTACGCGTATGCGTCCACGGTAAAGAGCATCACTCCTGTAAAGCTCGCGCGGGTAAACTTTGTTCTCAACAACTGGTTTTAATCCCGCAGCGGCACATACATCCTTGATTTCGGAGAATGTCGGATTTTCGCAGGCTCTTTCCTTGGGTATTCTTCTGCCCTGAGCAATGGTCTTCTTGCTGTTCAGATAAGCTGGATAAATGCACAAATGGCCGCTCAGGTTGACTTGTGAAGTGGATGCCATTTAGATTTAATATGAACCTTAAGTTGTTTTAAGTTAAAATTCGCTAAAAGAAAGAAGTATAAAGTGAATTTCCATCAAATTAATTGTTTGTATCATGCACATTTATAACTTGTTGCTTTTGTGATTGATTTTATGATTATTAAGTGCTCTAGTCTATCTTTGGCAGACTTGAGATTTGAAAGATTGGCAGATTGGCCTGGTGTTCGGGGTAAAAAGTGGAACAATCAACCTCAGTAATAGCCACACATTTCAGGGAAAATTATCCTAAATTTGTTCACCCACATAAACTTATAAAAAATTTGAGCTATTCTTCTACTGTTCCATTAGTAATTCATTTGATCACAGTAATTTTATTCTGTTAAACAACTCCAAAATGGTACCCAAAGTTTATTATCCGGAATAAAGGGGCAGTACAGGAGGACTGTGGTTCCTTTTAGTCAACAATTTCTGGCATGGTATGATTGCCCCAAAACCTAAAAGTTACGGAAAAGCACTTTGGTTGCGGCAAGTCAAGTATAATTATTATCCTAAGTCAATAGATTACCAAAAATACATATTGTTTCAAATATTTTTGTCATTGCGAGTAGCTGCATTAAGCATAACGTCATAACTTATGCTGAATTGAAGTTTGGACTCAACATTTTTTGTAATTATTTTCCGAAAGTTACATCATTGGCATAAAATGTCGCTGTTATTCTTTCCAAACGGGACGGCTATATCAACTGCAAACTAGATTAATAATAAGGATAAAGTCATTCAACCTATCGATCACTGAACCTGGACATGTCGATATATACTTGAAGTGTATTGAGTGGTAAAAAAAACGGCGCTCTTTCACTATTGTACGTGAAAAGTTATGCAAAAAACAAAAAATAATAATACCGCATACCACAACACATATTTTTTGGGTTAGCGTTTGGGTGAGGGTGGGTCAAGTAATATTATGTTTATTATCAATAATAACTTGACCCACCCTCAACCAAACGCTAACCCAAACAATATGTGTTGTGGTATGCGGCGTTTGAAGAAAATTTTTTTTTATTAATTTTTACGTACAATAGTGAAAGAGCGCCAAAAAAACATAAGCGCAAATCTTTGGTCATGCTTATGGCTCTGGGTGTAACACTTTAAATACCGCTGCGCGAACACTTTTATTACAGTCTGTCTATCGACAATCAGTGAACAGACAAGTGTGATTTTTTTTTTGATTGGGGCTGAACAAAATACTGACACATTTTAATGCATTTTGCTTCTCTTTACTTTGAAACGTACCATCGCTTACCAAATAGCAAAAAGTTTACAAGCAAGCAACATTGTTACCACCACGTAACTGAATGAAATATCGACGCCATTGTTGGTCATTTAAAATTAAACACAATACTTGTAAAAACGTGAAATTTTGACGTTGAAAAAACAAAAATAAAATGTTTAATGAAATATTTAACTATAGGCGGCCTCTTATTTTATTGTGTTTTTTTAAATAAACATTATTATAAGCGTTTCGGGTGGCTGAACATATTGCTGATAAATGTCTCGGTTGACTGAACAATATTATGACGCTTTTTGTATGCGGGAAATACCCAGGGTAGAAAACCAACTCTTTCTTGCGTTGGTAACATAATAAAGGTGAATTTAGGGAACTAACCATTACGTAATGTTAATAAAATGATACTCGGTTCCTGTTCTGGACATGTATAAAATGCTTTATAATTCAAGTTGCTACGGAACTAGTAAATGTCAGTGTTGAGGCTCAAATGTATAACATAGGCATTACAATGATTACAAAAACAGTATAGCAGTGTAACTTGTAATAACCTGTTGTCTTGGCAATCACGTATACTGGTTATAAAGATCATGTTGGTTTTGCATTTGAAATCATTTTGTCGTAGAACAGAATTAAACTTTCTGAGTTTAGGCAGTACTGTTTTAGATATCACACAACCAGTGATTTTCATGAAATGTCATCTATGATGGCAATGGAAGGTAAAATGGTTTTAAATTTAGTTTTCTATAATGCAGCATGAAACAATGAGTCGAAAGCTCATGTATATAAAGTACTCAAGTTTGCTTATTACTAAACACTAAAATCAACCAAGTCTACAAATGAAAGATGCACACACATACGCGTGTCAACAACTGTGATCTAGCCCTTTTGAAGCTACTTTTTGACCAATGATTATGTCATATCATTAGTACATCAGATAGCCATCGTAGACTAACCAAATATGTCTTCTACATTCTGTTAGTACAAGCAACTTCATATTTAAAGGGATCTACTCTGCCATATCTGGATTGACGTATGGTTGTTTCTCGAGCGGCAGTCGTGCGTTCAAACCTCACCACAGGCTAGTTTTGTGAACTGAAAGCAGCAAGCAACGGTGCTGTGGTAGTTTCTCAACTCGCTCCTCTCTGAGCCTATGTAGCTCAGTTGGTAGAGTGACAGTCCCGGTATGGCCAAAAGTCATGAGTTTGAACCTCACTGCACACTAGTTGTTTTCTTGCATACCTAGCCTGCATTGTTGATCGGCAGATTTGGTGAGTCTGCGATGGCTTTTTTGGTGTACTTAGTCTAGAAATGAGTTGCAGTTTATTGTTTAAAGAAGAAAAATCTTTTAAAATTTTGGCATTTTAGATGGCAAGTGAATAATTAAATGCATCATACTAAACCACATAGACAGCTTGCTTGTTATACTTCTAGTGCAGTTCCAATAGTGGATAAACCATGCTATTTTTAAGCAATAAAATTTATCTGTATGTTTCAGTGTCTTAAAAATCTCTAGTACATCAAAGATAGGAAATGGCAGAAATGGATATGGAATTGGACAGTGATTATAAGCTTCCCTTGAGACCTTGGCTTATCAGGAAACTTGACAAAAATGAGATACTAAACTTAAAATGGCTTAATATGCCAGAGCGGACATTATTCAAGATACCATGGAATCGGCAAGGGCAAGATCCAAACTGGGAACAGGAATATCAACTGTTTAAAGTAAATTTGTTTTTGGTCATGTCAAAAAAATTCCTTTCGAGTCGCATTTTTGTTTTTAAATCATAATTTGTGGCTTTCTTGTTTTTTTGTGTTTCTAATTTATTCCAGCCTAATGGATGGAGGTTTTAGTTAGACATAATATTAGTTTTGAAACCCATACAGAAGTGGGTAAGTAGTTATTTTACAATTCAAACAATGATGAAAGTGAATAAAGATTTAATTCAAAAGTTTAAATTGTCACCTACTTCTGCATGGGCTTTAATATTTATTCTATGTCCAACAAAATCTCCAACCATTATCTCAATATTTACTAGAAGCATGAACAAAAATGGTAGCTATAGTTATGTATTGGCTTTTATATTCATTTTATATCTAACTACAACCAGAAGCCATTATGTTAAGAGTTATTAGAAATGCTCACAAAATGCTGCCTACTTTAGGATGGGCTTTAATATCACAAAATGTTTTGCTTCAGGATTGGACACTTCATAGAGGAAAAGACCCCGAAGAGCTAACTTGGAGCAAGATGAAAGGAAACTTTCGAAGCGTTTTGAACAAATCAAATGATTTTGAAGAAGTTAAGGAACGAAGAGTTGAAGATCAGCAAACGGGAAACTACAGAGTCTATAGACTTCTCAGTCATTTGGAAGTGAAAGGTAAGAGCCATGTAAACTAGTGCTGTGTAGACATAGGAAGTTTTAATGCAGGATAAATGCAATGAAGCGGTGTTCTAAAGAAGTCAGTTGGAAATGACATAAGTCCCAATTAATTCATACTTAGAGCAAGTCAAGTTCGTGTTGTAAAAAGTATATGTTATACTATGCAAATTGGTAAACATGTCTGATTATGAGCAATAAATTGGGAAACATGTCTGATTATGAGCAATAAATTGGTAAACATGTCTGATTATGAGCAAAATACATAGAGCAAGTAGATTGTTTTATGTGTAAAAATTAAGATAAAGAACACAATTTTATATAAAAAAATGCTTAATGAAAACACTTCATTTCAACCCAAGTAATTTGTCCAAAAGACTTAAGTCAAGTCAATTAATTTTGTCCAAAAGACTTAAGTCAAGTCAATTCATTTGAAAACAGTACTTAAGTGGACTTAAGTGAAGGCATTGATGAAGGTTATTACAAACTGCAAGGAAGTCAGGAAAAAAAGTTTAAAAGAATTAGTCAATGCGGGCAACTTATACTTTAAACTATTGATCAAACTGGAGTATAAGCGATAATTAACAATCAATTACAAGTTTTTTCCATTTGTATAATTTTTCTGAAGTATGGAAGTTTTTGTCAACTTGAAATATCTGACAGCACTTTATTGTGCTTTTTATCATTCTGTGGTGTCTTTTCAATATTACCATAACACTGTGAGTGTGTCAGATCTAACCTAAGTTACACCATAAACTATCATAATGAAAACATTTATCATGTTTCCCTAAAGTTTTACCCTTCATTGTTATCATGGATGATGCCATTAGGTCCTAACTTTTAAACAAAATTAATTTGGTTTTGCATGTTGTGAGAATGCTTTACTGCCTTCTTCTTAAATGTAATTAAACCCATTTTCAAGTGAAAAAAACCTAAAGTCCACCCCTGATAAACTTTTGTTACAGTTGTTATTATACAATGTTGCAAAAACACACACTATTAACAGCACAATTCTCAGTTTTAATTCAACAGCTAACTGAGACCTTTCGGAGTTGGGCTTTGACCCACGACTAGAAAATGGTTTTCTACATTTTTACACTTTTACATTTCGTGATATGTATGCAAAAATAAACTGTGGTAATTTACCTCTTGTTATATTTTACAGCCAGGACAAAACAAAGCAATAGGCAAAGGCAGATATCAAAGCAATCAAGCAGCCCATCTAGCCAGAAAGGTGGCATTAGTCCAACCGGTCATGGCGAATGTTCCACACATGGAAGTTCTCCTGGTATAATACTTTATACTATTGCAAAATAGTAGGTATTTGTCTAAAATTTATATACATTGGAGCAGAACGTGGGTGTGCTGATAAAGCGTTGTTTGACGTAATAAATTAACCTCCATTACTGGCTTGGAATGCAATTAAACATAAAATGTTTAGTAAGTGTTCTTGTGACTTTTTGATTGAACCAGTGGATTGAGAGTCTCTGAAGAATATTTTAGTCTATCACGATCAAATATAAGTTTGCTACACCGTAAATTACCTTTTTTATTTAATGATTTTTGCTTAAATTTCAATGTAATGTTTTAGCCTAAAGACGCTGTTACACTATACTAAATGGTTTGTTTTAGTCGTAAACAGCGCAATAGCTGTTTTCTAAAAGATGTCTCATTATTTTAGTAATTAGTAATCATTTTTGTACTGGTTGAAAACGCCCTTGCATTTTGAAAGTTCTTCACCGATTAAATACAGTTATCTTGTATTTTGTTAGTTAAAGTCAAGTTGCTATTATCAAATAGTAACAATCAGCTACTATACTTGTTTCAAAAACAATGTAATTATAAGGATATTTATTTATTACAAACAATTTATATGCTAATATAGAATTCACTGGTAGGTTTTGTTGCATCAACTCCACATGAGAACAGGCAAAATCCAACAAATCAAAACCAAGTAAGAATACATTTGTACATTTGTTTGAAGGTTACATTGGCATTTCTTTGAATTAAACTAATTTGACCACCCACTATTTTACTATTCTTTCAAATTAAGCATTGATTTTACATTTTGTTTTAAGTTGGTATCGGAAAATTTTCTGCCTTTTTATTATTATCAGAAACACTTTTCTTTATAAAAATCTTGTAAGAAAACTTTATATTTCAAGGAACTTTCACACCCAGTTATGGAAACAAGTTACAACGGCTTACAATCAACCTACAGTCTTAATCAGGGACAAGCCATGCCGTCAGAATCACCAGGATATGAACATTTCAATCAGGAAACTGTTGTGTTTTCACCAAACATCCTCGCATACCCCGACATGCTTGAATGCCAAGCTCAAACATATCCCGACCTACCACAACTAAACAACCTTCTGTTAACACCCGGAAGTCCAGACGCTTTAGAAAATTGTAAGGAAAACAACTGTCTAGAACAGCAGCCATCTGCTTATCAAGCACAAGGCAAGGATACCAAACAATTTTTCTTATTATTAGCTATTAGATATTTATATGAAACATACATACTTCAAAGGGTGTCCATTTAATTAATCACTTGTATCGTAGTACACAGTCTTTAAGAGAATAAGTCAGTCAATTCAATATGCCTAAAAAATTATGTCTAGCTTACAGTGAGGTTTAAACTTTTTAATTAACAAGAACCATAAATTTACCAACTGAGAGCAATATGTATACAATGTCCAAAGTTTACTAATAAAATGTTGTTAAAATTTAATTAATTATTATAGTTGTTTCTTGTTTTACCAACAGTTCTATAATTGGACCATACTTAATGGCAAGAGATTGTAATAAGGCATAGTAAGAATATCAAAGCCTATACTAAACTTAGAAATCATTGCTGTGCAATCAGAATCGTTTGTTGTTCACCTTTCGCATTCACGCAGATTCTCGTCTTACGAACACCGTAAAGTGTGACTCAAATATTCTATTAAACTAATAAAAACAGACGCATGTTGTGTAGCAATCCGAAAAAAAAAACACAAGTGCAATATGCTATTTTTATGTTGTCCTGATATCATCAATTCATTAAATGAATTGTAACTTATTTTGATATTTTATGTTTTGCTTGCTTATTATTATTTTATGTTTTGTTCGTTTAAAACTTTATAGTTTAGACCAGGGATGTCCAACCTGCGGCCCGTCTGAGATTTTTGTGCCGTCCGCTAGTCATTTTCACTCCCAAGCAGTATTTTAAAATTTTAATATTAGCCTAATTAAAATGTACCAGTCAGCTATTAGGGGCGCACTAATAGTATTGTATGGGTAAAAAAATATATATATAATTCTAAAGGCCCGTGATAACTCTAAAGAGCAATACTTAATCTTGAAACGTAATAGATTCTGCGGCCCATTAAATTATTTCAAGTGTTAATGCGGCCCACTATAATAAAATGTTGGACATCCCTGGTTTAGAGAATCAGGTCGCCAAGGCTATGTTGTTATACTGACATTTTAGTTTTTGGGCCGCCGCAAAAAAAGTTTGAGAAACACTGACCTAAGCGAACAGTTTCTAAAACAATTGTTGTTTTCACTATGGGTTTTAAAACCTATTTCACTATGTGTTTTAAAATTTCTCACTGGTTCTGTTTAACTTATTTATGTCTTCATAGTCGAAGTTTAAGTTTTTTTTTTAAATATTATATATATTTTACAGAAAATGAAATTTCCCACAACATGACCGCAGTTGAACAAGCTTTAAGATTATTGGAACTAAAAAGTAAATCTTGAACCTTTTCTAAATTTTATATGCCTATGTTGTTTTGTTTAGTATTTATATTTTTTTGTAATTACACTTTTGTTGCTTTTAAAGGAGGTATTTTTATTTGATTTGTTAGTCCTTTTACATTAACAAGTTAAATTTTACATTAACAAGTTAAATTTTTTTTTAACTAAAAGTTTAGTAATGAAATAAACTGAGCTGCTTCTAACTAGCTTGTCATTTACATGATTGTGAAAAAAGTCTTTTGCTCTTATTAGTCACCATTTTTCCTAAAAGCATTTTCCAGCAGTTTATTACCCCTTTTTAAAACCAATGTCCAAATTTTTATTTGCTTTAGAAAGATGTCTGTTATGCTACAAAGTGACCCTTAAATACTTCGGCGAGGTTGCAAAAGAGGAAGTCTTATCTGACTTGAGTGTGGCTTTGCGTATGCACCACGGCATTGATTTGAATCAAATGTATGAAGCGTGGATTAAAGAAGGCAATTTGCGCCAGTTTTTGGAATTTAAAACTTGGCAGTTCCCTGCACCAACAGGTAGTTATTGTACATCATTTTTCAGTGTTGCAATGACTTAACATCAATAACATGACTGGACTTGGGTGCACTTGAGTTATTGTTTTCAAATGACTTGACTTGGTTTAAGTCCTTTGGACAAATGACTTGCTTTGAACAAATGACCTGCGTAGGAAATGTTTTCAATATGCATTTTTTGCATGGTTATTTATCTTATTTTTGCATGAAAAACATTTTCCTTCTAAATGTTGTAGTTTATTTAAGTTATTGCTCACAACCATATGAGTTTAACAATTTTAATAATCTAATGTTTAATTTTCTATGACCAGGGCTTACTTGAAATTTACTTCCTCTAATTATGACTTGACTGGAATGCAACTTGTTATTTTACAGAAAACATGACTAATATCAGTTAAAAATGTATTGCTTGCAATACTGTCATTTTCAAATTGTTAACTTCTCGTCATTGGTAGCTCATTACATTAAGTGTTCCTAATGCATAAAGGCAATTTTAATCATGAAAATTTTTAAGCATTTCTGAACTTTTTTTTTACAGATGCTTAAAGCATAGCTAAAATGTTTTTTTTTTCTAAATGTTGCTGGTTTAATGCTCCACTTGCAACTAGGGTTGCTTTGTTTAAAGATGACGATAAACACCTTAAAACGGTCCTGGATGGATGTGATCTTGGTGTTATTATTAGAAGTGATGCTGATGGAAATATCTTCATTACAAGACTCTGCAAAGCACGGATATTTATCTACAAGCAAGACTGTTCGAGTGATGACATTGTAAAACCACAAAGAGGCATAGAAACACAAATATTTTGCTTCCAAGTGTTTTTTAATGAACTTATGAAGTACCAGAGAAACGAAGTTGCAAACATTCCCCAAGGATGGGTTACAATTTTCTTTGCATGTCAGCCTCATTCCAGAGAATCGAATGGTATTGTAAGTCTGACCCTGACATCTAAAACTGCAATAAAAATGAGAAAACATGCTTCCAAAATAACTTTGACTCAGCCAGAGTATAGCAACTCAAACTCTTGCGATCGTCTTATTAGGGAAACTAGTTTGATGAAACTATCGCAACAATAGTCAGTTGCTTTTAATGTGATTCTGTATTTGATTGTATATTAAACTGACAAAAAATCAACAAGGAATATATGCTTTTTGGCTGGAGGTTGTTACTAAAAAGTGACTAAAAATTCAAAAATTCAAATGAATATATGTTTTTGGAGGATTTGGCTGGAGGTTGTAGCTCGAGATAGAATGTATATCAAGGCAATAGTTATAAAAATTAATAATATACAACCTATTTCTGTATGGGTATTCTTATTCACTCTTCGCATAACTCCAACCTCCAGCAATTATGAATGTTTATTGTATATATATATATATATAGTTTTCTTTTCACAATTATTTTCTTTTTTTGTGCCTTTTGAGTAAATTCTATATCAACATACATACTAAGGCTAAATAATTGAAATATGGCTTGTGTACCGATAAAAACTTTTCTGAACAACCTGTATTGTTCTGCTTAAATAGTGCGACTGAGTATTTAACTTAGATTTTTAAATATATATATACTTTTAAGAATTTTTTCTATGTCTCTTACTTCTTTCTACTGTTTTCTTCAAAGAATTATATGCAATTTATAAGCATATGTTTTTGCCTCTTTTCAACCAGCATTAATTGCTGATAAGAACTCCTTTCATTTTGTTGTTCAAGAGAAACACACCAACCCACTGTATATATGTCATTAAGTTTTAAAAAATATAGCAATGCCCAGCCATGTTTTATCACAGCATTTTGTTTTAACGGTTTCTTATCATTGTGTCTTTAATTGCAGCATTTTACTAGTGTTTTTCATTTTATTAAGCATGTTTCACAATGTTTTCTGTTTTATTCTCTGCAGGAAAAAAAATTAGGGGAATATAAAATTTGTAATTAATCGATTGGAAATCAAAGAAAAGAACAAGGTGGATATTTCAAAGATTTAAGATTTTTTTCATTGTAAAGTAAAAATTTTAATTCATTTAAGTTGTAGCTTGGCCGTACAATTTAAGAAGACCTTCTCGAAAAAAAAATATTTATTTAGCTATAATTGGGGGCATGGGTTAAAAATTAAAGTGTTTATTTAAGTTGTATACCACAGTCATCAGATTCAATTTAGCTATGTTTTATAACTTTGTTGTAATTTATTGCAGCAGAATGGCTGAAATGGATATGGAATTGGACAGTGATTATAAATTTCCCTTGAGACGTTGGCTGATCAGAAAGATAGACAGAGGTGAAATAAGAAACTTAAAGTGGCTTGACATGCCTTTGCGGACATTATTCAAGATACCTTGGAATCGACAGGGCCATCCAGATTGGGAACAGGAATATAAGATCTTCAAGGTTTGCCTGTGCTTTAAAACCTTACCTTAGTTCTGAAATTTGAAGCATAATGATTGGAGGTTTTAGACAAAGTAAGAATATCAAAGTGCATAAAGAAGTTAATAGCATTTCGTGACTGTTTTAAATAAATCGTAAGATATTGTTAGACATATGGTTGTATAAATATGTTAAAGTTCATAGAGAAGTTGGTAGCATTTTATATTATGACTGAAGGTTGTAGTTAGACATAGTAAGAATAAAAAGTCTATATAGAAGTAGGTCTCATTTTGAACGCTTTGAATATATCGTTGTTCATATCAACTGGAGTCCTTATTTGTTTTATCTGTACAACTATATTCCTGGTTGTAAGAAACATATGAAAGAATTTAATGACCTTGAGGGTTTTTTTCTTTTGAAAGGCAAGTCTAAAAAAAGATATGGGAAACATTTTGCTTGTGCTTTCCTATGTAATGCACTCAATTGACACACAAAACTACACCTTTAGGCTCATCTTTAGAATGCATTTTTTGCACTAAATTGTGTTTAACAAAATCCATCCTTAATGATTCTCTGTTCTCTATTAACGATATTTTCTGTTTTAATATTGCTTTTTTATTTTCTACCAGTTATGTTGTTTTGACAGGACTGGGCAATTCACAGGGGAAAGAATGTTGAGGAAACAGATTGGACTAAGATGAAAGCAAATTTTCGAAGTGTTTTGAACAAATCGAATGACTTTGAAGAAGTTAAAGATCAAAGAGTTGAAGATCAGCAAACTGGAAACTACAGAGTCTATAGACTTCTCACTCATGTACAGGTTAAAGGTGATGACTGCGTCAGTCAAAAAAAAAACATTTCCCAAAAAATACTGTTAAAAATTAACCCAAGGCTTACTTTGACTGACTCCGGTCAAATGTGTGATTTTGTCTCATTCTGTGTCTGTCTCAGACTCTACAGCCTGTATTCACCCATTTGCATAACTAAAAATAATAGGTAATCAGCAATACACTCATAAAAGTGTCATTAAGTTTATCCAGTCACAGTATGTGGTTGAAAATATTTACTGTATAATTTACAGTTTCCGACCATATGTGTTTAGTGTTACTTAAGTTATGAGTCCCCACTCCAGCAAATTTAAGCGGCTCTGTTGAGAGTTAAACTCCACTTTCTTTGCATTTCCTTAAATTAAAAAAAAAATTTGTGTGTCAATTTAGTAAAATCAGCTCCTTAAATACACCTGAATATTGCTGTAGCCACAAGGGCAAAAGGCTGCAGGGTGTTGAATGTGAATAAACTAGTTTGTTTTTTGTGATTTTGTATCTTCGGATTTGTTTCAATATTTGCTCTACATACAGAAAAAACAAAGCGGGCCAACCAACGGAAAAAGATTTTTAAAAAGTCAAGCAGTCCATTAAGTAAACAATGTGACATTCTTCCAAGCAGCTGTAGTAGCAGTTCTCCACAGGAATGCACTCCAAGTGAGTAGACTTTCTAATTTACAGCTTTGTATTAAAAATAAGAGACATAAGTGAAGAGAGATATAATGCCATATGTATCAGATTTAAAATATGCAATTTGCCTGTTCATTAAAATTATATTATTAGTGTTAAATGTGTAAGCTTCTTGCATTTTATTGTCCTTTAGTTTGTCAGTTCCAACTGTTCACTGTGATATATAATTTATAATATAGATAGACAGTCCAACAATCGATTGCATTTGGTGTGTAAAGCTTTTGTATAATATTAACAAATCCAATAGAATTGGCTTGCCATTGGTGTGTTTCATTCCCAAATTTAAGCACAAATAAAAAATCTTGAAAACTAATCAGTTATACTGTGTTGTTATGTTTATTTGAAGATGTTGCTGCTTCGATTTTGCCGGAATGCAGCCAATGGTCAACAAATCAGAGCCAAGTAAGTATATATAATGTTGTTTCTTGACAAGTCTACTAATTTGCAGCCTTTTTACATTTGATTGTAATATTTAGCTGCATATAGACAAGTGTAGGTATTTAAATCCATTCCTACCCTTCGTAATCAATGGTTTTAATTTCGGACTCAGGACTTAAATAAGACTTTAAAACTACCCGAGTCCAAAGTACGATATAGTAGCAATTTTCTAAACTGATAAGCTCAAAAACTGTAATTGAAAGATGGAATAGCATGTTGTAGAATATTTGTAAACCGCGTATTGTGGGTCAATGATATATATGGCCCTCTAAATGGATTGCTGAAAATCCACCTTATTTAGTTACGTAAATCGGTTAAATACAAGTGGTTGAATCGGAAAATGGACTTGTGACTCGAGGATTGGACTCGGGTTGTTTTTATCTTACTCCACAGCCCTGATTAAAACTAATTTAATGCAAGGGTGCTATTAGCCATGATTAAAAATCCACTTTTTCGATTCATTTTTAGAAATAGTTGGAAATGAACCAGACTTCAACAAATAGTAGTGTCCTAGAAAAAAAGTTCATATTGGTAAAAAATATATTTGCCCCATAGAAATAATTAGGTTTTTCTCAGTTTGGTTTATACCAGTGGCAGTGGTTACAAAACTTTTTGTTTTTTCCTCCTAACACTGTTTTAGACATAATCTGTTTTTTCTTTTGTTAGGATTTTGCAAAAAACACCATAAGGTCACAGTCAACATATCATCTGGAAATAAGTGACACAGCACTGCCAGATGAAAACAGAAGCATTCTACTTAATCAATGGCCTTCTAGAACTATGCAAAGTACCCAGATGCCTACTGGCATGTCAGGTCAATGCCAAATATATCCAGATTTCAGCCAATTAAAGGAAACACACTACAGGCAGCCATCACCACCAATGCAAACTCCTTCCTTTTTTGAAGATAGTGAGGAAGATATGTTTTTAACAGCACCTTTGCCAAACCAAAAGCAAAAAGGCGAGAAAGTTGAATTGTTTTTTCGGTGTATTTATTTAAAAACATAAATAAAAAATGTGTCAGATTTTATTTCCTTACATAGTTTCAAAACTGTGACTTTGTTTTTCTCCCCCGACATATGTGTTTAGTGTTACTTAAGTTATGAGTCCCCACTCCAGCAAATTTAAGCGGCTCTGTTGAGAGTTAAACTCCACTTTCTTTGCATTTCCTTAAATTAAAAAAAAAAAAATTGTGTGTCAATTTAGTAAAATCAGCTCCTTAAATACACCTGAATATTGCTGTAGCCACAAGGGCAAAAGGCTGCAGGGTGTTGAATGTGAATAAACTAATTTGTTTTTTGTGATTTTGTATCTTCGGATTTGTTTCAATATTTGCTCTACATACAGAAAAAACAAAGCGGGCCAACCAACGGAAAAAGATTTTTAAAAAGTCAAGCAGTCCATTAAGTAAACAATGTGACATTCTTCCAAGCAGCTGTAGTAGCAGTTCTCCACAGGAATGCACTCCAAGTGAGTAGACTTTCTAATTTACAGCTTTGTATTAAAAATAAGAGACATAAGTGAAGAGAGATATAATGTCATATGTATCAGATTTAAAAAATGCAATTTGTCTGTTCATTAAAATTATATTATTAGTGTTAAATGTGTATGCTTCTTGCATTTTATTGTCCTTTAGTTTGTCAGTTCCAACTGTTCACTGTGATATATAATTTATAGTATAGATAGACAGTCCAACAATCGATTGCATTTGGTGTGTAAAGCTTATGTATAATATTAACAAATCCAATAGAATTGGCTTGCCATTGGTGTGTTTCATTCCCAAATTTAAGCACAAATAAAAAATCTTGAAAACTAATCAGCTATACTGTGTTGTTATGTTTATTTGAAGATGTTGCTGCTTCGATTTTGCCGGAATGCAGCCAATGGTCAACAAATCAGAGCCAAGTAAGTATATATAATGTTGTTTCTTGACAAGTCTACTAATTTGCAGCCTTTTTACATTTGATTGTAATATTTAGCTGCACATAGACAAGTGTAGGTATTTAAATCCATTCCTACCCTTTGTAATCAATGGTTTTAATTTCGGACTCAGGACTTAAATAAGACTTTAAAACTACCCGAGTCCAAAGTACGATATAGTAGCAATTTTCTAAACTGATAAGCTCAAAAACTGTAATTGAAAGATGGAATAGCATGTTGTAGAATATTTGTAAACCGCGTATTGTGGGTCAATGATATATATGGCCCTCTAAATGGATTGCTGAAAATCCACCTTATTTAGTTACGTAAATCGGTTAAATACAAGTGGTTGAATCGGAAAATGGACTTGTGACTCGAGTGTTGGACTCGGGTTGTTTTTATCTTACTCCACAGCCCTGATTAAAACTAATTTAATGCAAGGGTGCTATTAGCCATGATTAAAAATCCACTTTTTCGATTCATTTTTAGAAATAGTTGGAAATGAACCAGACTTCAACAAATAGTAGTGTCCTAGAAAAAAAGTTCATATTGGTAAAAAATATATTTGCCCCATAGAAATAATTAGGTTTTTCTCAGTTTGGTTTATACCAGTGGCAGTGGTTACAAAACTTTTTGTTTTTTCCTCCTAACACTGTTTTAGACATAATCTGTTTTTTCTTTTGTTAGGATTTTGCAAAAAACACCATAAGGTCACAGTCAACATATCATCTGGAAATAAGTGACACAGCACTGCCAGATGAAAACAGAAGCATTCTACTTAATCAAGGGCCTTCTAGAACTATGCAAAGTACCCAGATGCCTGCTGGCATGTCAGGTCAATGCCAAATATATCCAGATTTCAGCCAATTAAAGGAAACACACTACAGGCAGCCATCACCACCAATGCAAACTCCTTCCTTTTTTGAAGATAGTGAGGAAGATATGTTTTTAACAGCACCTTTGCCAAACCAAAAGCAAAAAGGCGAGAAAGTTGAATTGTTTTTTCGGTGTATTTATTTAAAAACATAAATAAAAAATGTGTCAGATTTTATTTCCTTACATAGTTTCAAAACTGTGACTTTGTTTTTCTCCCCCGACATATGTGTTTAGTGTTACTTAAGTTATGAGTCCCCACTCCAGCAAATTTAAGCGGCTCTGTTGAGAGTTAAACTCCACTTTCTTTGCATTTCCTTAAATTAAAAAAAAAAAAATTGTGTGTCAATTTAGTAAAATCAGCTCCTTAAATACACCTGAATATTGCTGTAGCCACAAGGGCAAAAGGCTGCAGGGTGTTGAATGTGAATAAACTAATTTGTTTTTTGTGATTTTGTATCTTCGGATTTGTTTCAATATTTGCTCTACATACAGAAAAAACAAAGCGGGCCAACCAACGGAAAAATATTTTTAAAAAGTCAAGCAGTCCATTAAGTAAACAATGTGACATTCTTCCAAGCAGCTGTAGTAGCAGTTCTTCAC
This sequence comes from Ascidiella aspersa, assembly GCF_963924565.1. Classification (NCBI taxonomy): domain Eukaryota; kingdom Metazoa; phylum Chordata; class Ascidiacea; order Phlebobranchia; family Ascidiidae; genus Ascidiella; species Ascidiella aspersa. The sequence goes on along the minus strand of NC_139453.1, from coordinate 4,511,650 downwards.
AGGAATGCACTCCAAGTGAGTAGACTTTCTAATTTACAGCTTTGTATTAAAAATAAGAGACATAAGTGAAGAGAGATATAATGCCATATGTATCAGATTTAAAATATGCAATTTGTCTGTTCATTAAAATTATATTATTAGTGTTAAATGTGTAAGCTTCTTGCATTTTATTGTCCTTTAGTTTGTCAGTTCCAACTGTTCACTGTGATATATAATTTATAATATAGATAGACAGTCCAACAATCGATTGCATTTGGTGTGTAAAGCTTTTGTATAATATTAACAAATCCAATAGAATTGGCTTGCCATTTGGTGTGCTTCATTCCCAAATTTTTTTAGTTTCAAAACTGTGACTTTGTTTTTCTCCCCCGAAAAACGAACTAGGAATAACATTTTTATATTGTTTCTATTTCGTTTTTGTGTTTTTTGCCAATCTATTTCATAAAAATGTATGACGACTCTAAACTGTAAACCATGTGCAAAGTTTTGAATGGTATATGATGTTTTTTTTTAAGTGGAAACCGAGCTATTGAGGGATGTAGTTATGGCAGAGGACACTTCAAGGACATTGGTCCCAGGTTTGTCTGTTTTTTAATTGTGTGATTCGCCTTAACTTCTTTTTTAATTGTTTTATATTCCTGTGTACTGTTCAGTGCTGTGTTACGGACAGTGAAACCTGTTTTACATAATAATTTTACTCGCAGAAAATGGATTCCATTGCAATGAAATGTTACTTAAAAAAGCACTGAATTGCTTAGGAATCCCAAGTAATGGCTTGACTCTATTTATGTCTAAATCAGCAAGTTGCATAATATATGAGGTGTTAATTAATAATATGAGCTCCTTTGTTGAATGTTATGTGCATATTCCTAGATAAGGTTAGGTTTAGAACTGCAAACTTTTTATTCCCTGACTACTTGGAACCTCTTCACTAACTCCGATTGGTCTGTGGATCCCAGTACGGGAACCACTGCTCTAAACTATGAAATTCAAAACTCAAGGAAAAGTTTATGTCTAACTAGTAAATTGTATATTATATGATGTATTAATTAAATTAATGATCTCCTCTGTTAAATGCTATGTGCTTATTTCTACCCTTGTAGCTGTTAAATATTGATGTCAGTCAAATTTTAAAGGTTGAAATTTTTTAAAACTTTTAATGATTTAAATTAACCATATTTTGGGTTAGGTTTAGAAACTTTCCATTCACTGACTACCTGAAATATCTTCAATAACCCCAATTGGTCTGTAACCACTGCTCTAAATTAATTCAGTAGTAAAATCATAACTAATCTTCACAGGAGAATCTATCTTCAGCTACCAAGCATCTATTCAATACAATGACCAAGTGGTCAAAGAAGAAGTTTTTCCAGACTTACGCCAACCCTATCGTATTCACTATGGCAGTGATGAGGACCAAACTCTTGAAGCCTTGGTGAAACAAGACAGTTTGCCACCTTTCTTGAAACAACAAGCATGGCCACTTCCTCCTCAGCCAGAAAGAGGTATTTTTTATATTCTACATGAGTGCTTTTCAACCTTTAAAATTTCCATCCGCACTTTTTTATTTTGGAAAATTTTCACCGGTACGAAACAAGCACAGCAAGTTTGCAACCTTTAGTTTATTTTCAATGTAAGGGTTTGTGTATTAAAACCATGAGCCTAAGCCTTGACCGAGATAAAATAGATAGCTTGAGCTGCATTGAACCCCTAAGGGACTATGTTACTATATTTGTAGCACATAAGTGGGCCACCAGCTTGTTTGATTACTATATTTCACATATGGAAACATCTGCACAAGTGCGTACCATCCCACAGGTTGAAAAGCACTGTTCTACATAATATGTTATGTCTAATTTAATTTGGTCCAAATATCTTTTTTGCACTAATATATAAAGAGTTATATGAAATGTTCAAAATGTAACCTACTCATGTATTGGCTTTGAAATTGTAACTTTGTCTTACTACCTCAACCTCCAACCATTATTCTAAGGATTTAAAGAAGTTTTTCACCAAACCCCTAAAGTGTTACAACTGGCATCTTCACCATTTTGTGATACAGGTTACCACAAATCTAAGTAAATTAAAGAACTAATACTGATGTTCTCCAGTACCCTCCTATATTAACAAACACCCTATTTGTCACTGCCAATTAAAGGGGAATAAAAACTTCGCTAAAAAGTGTGTCCTTTTTTGCTTTTACTTACATACAAAACATACCAGTTAATTTTTTATTGCTGAATATTCCTTTGAAGCATTTTTTTAACTTTGCCAGCTTACTTAGTGTTGAAAATATCAGTAGGCTCTAATTTATCCCCTTTACCAAAATAATCCATTTGTGTTGCTTTTGTCTCAGATAGTGACAAGTATGTGCAAACTATTTTGAATGAATGTGATCTTGGGGTTGTAGTAAGAAGTGATGAGAATGGAAATATCTTTGCCGAAAGACTTTGCAAAGCCCGAATCTACGTTTATGAACAGGAGCTTTCTAGTAATGACATTATAAAACTGGAAAGAAGAGAAGAAACACAAATATTTTCCCACCAAGTGTTCAAAAAAGAGTTAAGAAAATTCCGTGAAAAGGAAAAGACAATGGCCATTCCTGAAGGAAAAGTTAAAATTTTTTTTGCAACTGTTCCCCATTCAAGAGATTCAAAGGGTGTTGTGAGCCTTACGTTGACATCTTGTGTTGCAGCAAAAATTGCACGAAATGAAGTTGGCATCTTACCTCAAGTAGAAGTTAGCCTATCAAACTCATTGGATTACCTTATTAAATCAACTGATCTTATACAAATAGCAAACAACAAAAGATAAAGCAGCACAGTTCATGTTTTTTATTAAGCTCTGCATTTTTGGATGGCATACTCTTTTTATCAGTTTGTTTTTCATTTATCAGTATGTGACATTTTTACTTTAATTTTAGCTTTAACATTTGTTTCAGTTTAACACGTAGCGATATTCTTTGAATGGTATGGTAAAATTGCTTCTTGATTCCAGTTGTTTTATTTAAGGTTGAAGTGAAGTGCCTTCAACACTTATCTTTAAAGTGAAACAAAATTGCAGTTTAAAATATTTGTATCATTATATTTACATTCTGATTAAACTCATAACCGTTTTGCTAGTACTGCAGAATCCCTTTTTTACAAAAAATGTTATTTATTTTATTTAGTTCATGTAGTGTAGAATGTTAATACAATTGTTTTATTCTTTACATTATATGCAATTGTTTTTGTTTCTTTTTCATAAATAGTTTAGTGTATAAAATTTGAGAATAGCACTGCAATGTTTTTTTTACTAAAACAGTGTTGAAATGCATGTACATGATTTGTAAGGGTATGCTTGTTACTGTTTACCAAAGTTTGTGTCATAACAGATATTGTTGATGAAACTCACAGTGTGAAAATTGATCACCTAAACAATGCATATTGTTAGTAATATTATTTAACTTAAAATGTGATTTGCTAGTAGTATTTCTTTTACCTTATGTTGTATTTCAGCAGGTAAACGTTAGGATATTTAAAATTCTATCTATTGTAACCTTAAACTGACCCAACAACACAAGGAGATAATGGCACACAACATTGGAGTAATTTTGCCAAACTGGCTTCGAACAAAATTAAACCAAGGCCAAAACCTCAACCTTGTATGGAGAAATAAAGAACAAGGAATATTTCAAATTCCATGGAACTCTAAAGACTCTCCTTATTGGGAACAGGAGTACTTGCTGTTTAAGGTAAAAAAGTATTTAAAGGAATGACCAATTGTGTCAGTTTATGTCCAGCCTTCATGACTATAGTTTTAGCAAAGATTTTGATCAATTTTAAGGGCGGTCAATGTGGTTATATTTATAATAAAATATTGCGAATGCAACACATTTTCGAAACACAAGGTGATTTATTGTTTCAATTTATTATTCTGCCAGTTAGCTCAAAAGCCTGTCCACATACTGAAAAATGCAACATAATCTTACAGCAACAGTAGTCAATCTTTTGTCTGTAACCTGGACATTTGATGGGATCTGGATACAGTGGTCCACTAATTCATTGCTATATGAGTTTCTTATTTTGTTTATGTTGGCTAAAAGTTATATGTAAACTTCAAGATCACAAAATCAAATTTAAAGCTAAACATTATTGTTTTATCATGGATAATAGATTTCTAAATAAATTAATATAAAAATGTGACTTTTTTAATCATCTTGATATCCACCTCTTTATAGGAATGGGCGGAGCGAGATGGAAAATCATCTGAGAAACTTACGTGGACTACATTAAAGTCTAATTTTCGAAATGTTTTAAATAAATCAAATCACATTGAAAAAGTTTGTGATGAGCTTAATAAGCAGACAAATAACTGTGTAGTCTATCGATTTAAAACAAAACAAGAAGTTTTAGGTATGTTATAATTTGTACCTATATAGGTAAACTTAAATTTTATTTTGTTTATGAAATGGTTTTACAGATACAATTGCCAATCAGAAAAATAAACTGCAAAAAAGTTAGTGTTTTTTAGTTGTGTGGTTGTAAATAAAGTTATGACGTCATACATTAAAGCATTATACTTTTGAAGATACATCAAGAAAGACAAACAATGGAGAAAAAGCAGCAGAAAACCGAAAGCCACAATCAAATGCACCTGTGAGTTAAACGCGTATTATTAAATGTGCAATATTGTAGATTTGATCCCTTAAAATCTATGTAAATTACTTTACTAATAGCACAATTTGTAACTAGGTAGAGTAATGCAACAATGTCCAAAAGCGAAATGAATTGTATTGACATTTAAATGCCACAAACAGACAATTTTCATATATTTTTTAATCAGGCCATAATCTCACAAAAGGAGTTTACCGCAATAAATGAAGATGTTGAAATTCCAGACAGAACAAGAATTCATAACAGCGATATTGAATACATACCTGATGGTATTTTATTTTTTACAATTTTTCTCAATTTTGAAGGGAAGGGAGGATAGCTGCTATTTGTTTATGTTTTGGTGCGGCGTATACATTATAATGTATATTGGTACCTGTATAACATATAGCAGTGGTTCCCAAACTGTGGTACGCGTACCACCGGTGGTACGCGAGAGTCTTTCAGGTGGTACGCGACTACGTATAAATCTGCGAAAACTTTCAACTTTTAAAACTTTCAGATTGGGTATTTGCAATGTTGCGTTTTAATTACCTTTAATTTGAGGTTTCGTACGTTTATGACGTAACACTTAGCTTGTTGAAGATAATAAAACGTTAATTTTTGGCTGGTTTAATATGTAAGTAGTAATAAACTGAAGAGCAGCAGTGTAGTATTGCCATATGTATAATGATATTTCGTACATATTGAACTACTGTAATTTCTTTTAAAATAGAGGAATAGTGTGAGAATTTAATTTTGTTTAATTTAACTATACTAGGAACATGTCTAAACGAAAGTACAGCCAGACTTAGGCTACATAAACTACGGGTTTATCGCTATTGAACACAATAGAGAAGTTGTTCCGCAATATGTTGTTTGTATGAAGGCGCTTGCTAATTCAGCTATGAAACCAAGCATACTCCCGACGACATCTCAACCAGCTGGTCGCGAAAAAAACAACTACATCCATCGCATTAAAACTATTTGCTGTGTTTTGCTTAATTTATGGCTTTTAAGTCTTCCTGGAATGATAGTTGTTAAACTCTAATACAGCTACATGCTCATTTTCTTATCTATATGCTAAAATAGGTATAGTTTGAGATATTCTAGTCAGATGTAACTTAGGTGGTACATGAACACTGTACAAAAGCTCAAAATGGTACGCGAGAAAAAAAGTTTGGGAAACACTGACATATAGGGACTTGAATTATTTTTTTTCTTGTAAGCTAAGCAACTGAAATTGGTGGCTCCAGTCGAAACTGCAGGAATAATAAACATTTATCACCAAAAATTTAAGCCAGCTGGACTTAAACTAAAAATATGTTTCTTCACATACTTGTTTAACAGAGTTGTCATTTATATTTTACAGTGTGTATGCAATACATAGTTTTTATTTCTAGTTGAAAGTGAAATAACAGATGTATCGATGCCACAAGTTTCAATGACTGTGCTTGATTGTGCATTGGAAACTTGCAACTTACAAAGTAATGAAAAAAATTAAAAAAAAGTTTTATTGCCTTTAATCACACTAATTGTTTCATATGGTTTAAACATGTAAACTTTTACAGAAGAGAGCCTCTATATTTACACTGTGTTGGTGAAATATCGTGAACTGGTAGTTTCTCAAGGATTTTATGATCTAAGAAATCCGATTCGGATTTTCTATGGAAATGGATTTGAACAAACAATTTCTGTTGTGGGCCACTGTGACATTCCAGTCTTTCCCAAACTATTTGAAGCAACTCCAGTTGAACTCCCCAAATGCACAGGTCAATGTAACAGTAGTATGAATATTGTTGTTTAATGTTATAAGGCAGTGGTTCTCAAATTTTTTGAGCGCGACCCAAATCTAAGTTTTATGAGCATGTCACGACCCAAGCCTCAAACATCAAAAAATGTATTTTTCTGGTATGCATGAAATAAAAAAGACACGACCACCAGATATAGTAGCCTACACATTTCTATGAAACAATGATTGATCACAAACAAATGATTGATTGATTTTATTGTGATTGGTGAAACTGAACTTTTTCCTTTATAACATCAGTGTGGCTTGTTGTGGTGACTAAAATCTTTCTTAGCAGTTACTGTAGTTGGCTATGGCTATACTGTAGCTGGCTGCTATCAAAACGTTCATATAACCACTTATGATGCAATAATCCAGGTTACAGATTTGAACCCACGTGAAAAGCTTATCGTGCAATAACTCAGATATGATTGAATTGAAAATACGTGAAAAATGAAATGAAAAAAGTTCGTAAACACAGGATTGAATCACCATAGAGCGACCCATTTTTTGACCCTGTGCGACCCATGTTTGGGTCGCGACCCATACTTTGAGAACCACTGTTATAAGGTAAACCCGTAGGACTAAATCTTGCTTGTTTTTCTGTTCAATATTACAATGTTAACATCTCATATTATTAGCTGTGTCAAAGTGGCTTCCAGCTTCTACAGTGTTTCTAGTGAAAAAATTAAGAAAATGTGGAATGTTGTTTTTTTAAGTTAAATTACAATTTTTAATTGTTGGTTTAAATTATTTGAGGGAGTCATGCAAAAATACTTTTTTAGGAAATGCACTCAAAAGATTTTTAATATATTGCTCTACAGCAGTGGGTTGTAAACTTTTTAGAGAATCTTACAAAACAAACACCTAGTTTTTTTGTTTTTTTTTGGTTCTTAATTTCCCGCAGTAGGAAAAAATATCATTATAGACCTCTGTAAAAGGACAAAAACGCACACACATATAACAATGTGACATATATATATCTAAGTTCATCGAAATGGGTTTAATTCTTTCACATTATTCCATTTATCTTATTTAAAATTCCAAGTATCGGACATCCCTAAATTATAGGTTTTCATCTGAAAGGTTACTTGATCCTCATCGGTAAAACAAACTATACCGGTAACTCAATAGAGGGGATGAAATTGTAAATTTTTTCGAGAAACATCGTGTCTTTAATTTGCGGAAAACTCTAATACTACTTGCCGGCCCTGCTTTATAACCCATCAGACCCTAGAGCAGCGGGTATTAATCGAGGAGGCCAACCCCCCTAGGGGGGCGCCAAGCAATTCGTAAGGGGGCGCGAACTCTAAGTTAAAATTTACATTTTTTACAATGATTCCAATGGTTTCGTTCAGGTTGTCCACCACTCTTACAGCGCTGTATAAACTCTGTTTTTGCCAACTTTAACATTGAAACTGCAAAAAAATTTCTTTTTTCTCGTCTACTTTTTCTTTTTTACTTTTGATGACTATATTTTAGCCCATAGTCTATTTGAGTGCCATTGCATGTTTTCATATCATCGAAGGTATATTGGGGGTATATTTTAAAAATGCCTTAAATATATGTGTATTGTGTTCTAAACTGAATTTCTTTCATGCTTTGCGTGATCAACAACAAACTTCACTATTTTCAAGTTATCTTAGTGATATTTAATTGAAAATGCCTAATTGGTTTTCGTAGGGAGGCACAAGGCATATGAACATTAGTAGAGGGGGTCGCAGCTGAAAAAACTTAAGAACCACTGCTCTAGAGTGACTTTGACTAAGTTGTTTCTTAAAGGCAAATTTTCTTATTTCAGAAAATGATGAAAAGTTACAGGAATGTTTAGGAGAATTACACCAGGGTATTGTTCTCAGAACTGATCAACAGGGAAATCTTCTTGGCACAAGATACTGTAGATCACATGTGTATTATTATGAGCAATCACAAACTGGAGATGTCTTGAGTTTGAAACGAAAAGCTGAACAGCAACTTTTTAATCATGAAATGTTGATTAACTACTTGCAGTATTCCAACAATTGCCTACCTAAATGTCAAATTGAATTGTCTATAGGAAATCTTCCCACCCAGCGTGATTTTGTGACTGTTACAATCACATCAGATGCAGCCTCCAAGTTCCTAGACTTCGCAGATTCTGGGAGTCTCTTTAAAAGCAATCCAGACACTTTAGATAAAGTTGTCGCTGAGACTCAGTCAATGAGTTTAGAAGAAACTGTACCTGCTCATAACTAGATTAACATTCTTGAAGGTTTGAAATATGTGTATATTGTTTAGCAAGATTAACAGTTTTGAAAATGAAATACTGTCAGAGTGATTTTTATTTTTTTATTGTTTTGTGACAAAGGCCACCTTCAACGGTATATGTTTATTGTTTAGCCTGCATTGTGTCCAAATACATACTATGTTGTTTAGTTTCATTTCCATTGTATTTTTCCATTATTTATAAAGGATTTTAGCCTATTAGATATTAAAAGTATATTTATATTTTTGTATTTTAAATTTTCATGTTTGTGCTATTTGTAAAGTAACTGCTCTTTTGCCAAAACAAAATTAATGTCTGTTATAATTACGTTTGATTCTACTTACAAAGCACAATTTTTTTTCCACTATGCTGTGATTGTCTCACATTACACAAGCTTTTTTACACTGCTTCTAAAATCTTTGTGATTATAACATTATCCAAATGGATTTGTAGATGGATTTAGAGGACTTTAGGCTAACTATGCGACATTTTATGATAAATAAACTTAATAGTGGTGAAATTTTAAACCTGCAATGGATGGGAGAACGCAAAGAAAAGTTTAAAATACCATGGAATAAGCAAGGACAGCCAAGATGGGAAGAAGAATATGAACTATTTAAGGTTTGTTGGATTTTTTACTTTGTTTACTTAAACAGTATTCTTTTGGTATGAATAAAGATCTTATAACCATGGTTTACCAGAAATTGATGTTTTGGTTCAAAATGATATAAAGTAGTAGTGGATAAACCTGTTTGGTAATTATAATGGATGCTTTTTATGTTGGCAACAAACTTAAGCATAGTTGTTATCAGTGTTCTAAGTGAGCAAAGTCACTGTTTTCAAATGACTGGACTTGTGACTTGACTTCCACTCACGACATTATGTCAAGTAAATCGGTTTGAAATAAAGTGTTTAAATAATTTTTTTTATTGGATCTTTTTATAACTTACTTGCAATGTTACGTTTTTTGTTAACATATTGCTCATTTCAGACAAATTTACCAATTTTAATAATTTAACATTTTATCTATATGTAAATGACTTGAATTAAAGATGATGTACTTCAATAATGACTTAACTGGAACTTGACTTGAACTTAAGTTATCTTTTAAATGACTTGTTCACAACACTTGTTGTTATTTAATGACCAAGTTTAAAAAGGCTGTGGGCCTCAATTATATAAGAAGGTTTGTGTTATTATTAAGGCCTGGTATGAAAGAAAAGGAAATAGTGTGAATGGTGAAAAATGGTCAAAACTGAAAGATCAGTTTCGAAATGCTCTGAACAAATCAAATGATTTTGAAGAGATGACAGAGGAACATCGTTTGAATCAACAAACTGGAAATTACAAAGTTTACAGAATCCTAAATCCACAAGAAACGCTTGGTTGGTATTGTGTTTAGATGTCCTATATTTAATATTTTATTCCAAAATTCACCGATACAACAATTCTTAGATAAAGAGTACTGCTTGTCCAATTCAATGCCAAATGACATCACTACAGTGATTAAATAGGCAAAATTGTTTAAATTTAAACATACAAAGTAATGTTTTCAGGTTTTTAGCCACACCTTTACTTAAACAATAAATTGGTCAGGTGCCCAAGATTGTTGGTTTTCAAATGAAAAATTGTATTTCATTTTATATGTTTTTTAGATTAAATAATGCATTGTGTTTTTCTTAAATTAACAATCTTGTTGTTTTTTAATTAAGCCAAGACTGAGCGAAACAGAAAACGCAAGACTTCTCAAAAATCAGGATGTTCACCAACATACTCCACAATTTCTGGTAAAACATTCTCCAAACGAATAAAATGGGCAAAAAAAAAATAACATTAATGTCTTTATCATTGTCTATTTTTGAAACACATCATATATCAGGGATGGCGAACCACTGTCCCACGGGTCCCGAAGTGACCCGCCACAGAAACCCACTTATCTCTCTACAAATGCCGAAATGTTATCTATCATTTTCATGAAAGGATAAATGTAAAAAGTTTCTTCATTAGATCGCACTATACTGTTTAAATCAGCGCTGGCAAATCTGTGGGTTGTGCAAAAGTGTATTAGGGTGACGAATAGGCCTACAATAACTGCACGTCAACAAATGCGTGCAGAAAAGCAGACAACTATAAGCATTTTGTTTATAACTGTAACACGTAAAGGGTGGCGATCGTTTTAAAGGAAATTAATAGTTCGCTAACTAACTTATAATTAAACATAAGACCCACTTGTGCATTTTCTAAGGATTAAGGTCGTGTTTGTGACCCGCACGATAAAAAGGTTTGCCATCCCTGTTATATATCGAAACCTAATGCTGTATTATATAGATATGTAACCTCCTTTACAGCAACCATTTATTTATGGTTTTATACAGGATCTACAACTTCACCTTTGTATCAAGGGCGAACATTTTCCGATGATCTAACCCCCTCTAGTGGAAATGGTTACAGTTCAAGCAACGTAATGAATTCCGAGTTAAATGTTGTATTTATTAGTTTAATTCTAATTAAAATATTTACTTAAATAAGACTTTTTATGTATCATATTATGGATTAAAATACCTAAAGACACAAAAAAATGTAAAAAAGGGTACATCAGCTGTGGAGTCGGTTAAAAATAAACAGAGTCAGACTCCAGCCAAATGTGCGATTTACTAAAGTCCTGAAGCGACTCTACAACCTGTATTTCACCGAAACTGGTAAGGGGGGTTCAGCAATCTACCAATAGGGTTTTCATAAATTTCATCCATCCACAATATATGGTTTGAAAATATTCCACCATCTGTTGTTCCACCTATACAATTTAGGTTTTCAAAATTTTTTATCAGTTTCAAATTTTGTAATGCGTCTGTCAGACTCCGAACTCTAATAGTCTACCCAAGCCTGACTCCGCAGCCCTGAAAAAAGTCCCCTCAGAATAGCAAAACAAAACATTAAAGCTATATATTTCTAGTACCATGTTTTTTCTTATCAAATCTTAGTATAATCAACCTTAAATTATGCTAACCAACTACATTTTTAATACAACTCATGTCTTGAATATTCTTTACAAATATTTGTTAGAATTTAGACTTGATGGACCTTATAGATGGAGTTAATACGGATATTCCAAGCCCCGCTCAAACCAGCGTAGAACCCAACTGTCCAAATAACCATGATTTCGCAACAGTAAGCATTAATGGAACAATTATGGAAACTTCGCCTCAGTTAACAAGTTTTCAACCTTCGATAACTGAAGGTAAAATTCTAGTCATTCAATATTACAGTCAAAATATCTATTTATAAAAAAATTGATTTGTACGCATTTTTTGGTAATAATGGCACTGTTATAACCTTTATTGGACCGAATGAGTCAGCCATCGATTATATTTATATGCCTGTGGCCTATATGCCTAATGGAGCAAGCTTGTCAAAAGTAAAACATTGACGGCAGTTTTGATGCAATTTTTTTATGCAACTTTAAAATTTTAATAGTGGAGGTACACCAGGAAATGTATTCTTCACTAATTATATGGATTTTCTCAAAATTCAGACGGTGTATATGACAAGGTAAAGACTAACTACAACTTACCAGCTACTGTGCACTTCAGTATAGTTACTAGAAGCAAATAAATAATTTATTTGTTTATGTTTACAACACAATGTATAAGATGTAGACCAGGGGTTGGGAACCTGCAGCCTGAGTCATTTTTATTTTTGGTATAAAATAAATCACTGCCAAAACATGTAGTTGCCATCCAGAACTTTTAAATACAAAATTATAAACAAAAGTCGTGTTTTTTTTCGCCTGAAGTGTTATTGCCTTAAGTAGGTCACTACTGATAAAAAATATTTTTTTGTTGTACGAGCCAAGTAATACATAACTTTGCACAGGACCAAGCCAACCCACATTTCCGGTAACAATTCTGGATTGTGTTCTTGAGAATTATATGATCAACAGTAAGTTATTATAAATTAGCAGTAGGGAAATTGTTTTTATTAATTTATTAGTTCCTACAAAGCGATAACAAGACAAAAAACATAGTTAATAAAAGTATTAATGAAAATTATTAGTTGATAAATTTAGTTGATAAAGTGAAATAATGTAGCAAAATGTTTAAATGTAATAATATAACCCCAAATAGGCAACAACAATAGATTTGTAAATTTAACACCTTTGACATACATTTAATTTTAAAAATAACTTTATCTATTTCTAGTAAGTATTCTAAATACATACAATAAAGTTGTGCAAAAGATTGGGGACAACAACATGTTCCTTGTTCCCGTTTACGATTTAACTCTCAAATAATTAAAACAGCGTATGATCAAAAGAAAAAACTTTAGTGTGCTGGTTTTAAAGCTAAGATCTACTATTGGGCTGTTTGATAAGGCTGTTGGGCATATATTGTTTTCGTGAGGGATGCAACAAACTCTGTTTTTGCTGGTATTTGCAGAAGCGGAACTGCCAAAATGTGCTGTGAGTCTACATTACCGCAATGAGCCAACAGGGAAGAGTACCTTTGATTTAAGCACACCATGTCGCATCTTTTACGGACTGGATGATCACCAATCATTGAGGGTTGCAATCGATAAGCCAGACTCTCTTGACCATTTTAACAAGAAACCAATTGAAATTACGAAATACGAAGGTATACAGACCAAAAGCTAGCAAAATACATCCTCTAAACCAGGGCTCCCTGAACTGGGGGTCACGACGCTGTTAAGGTTTGCGCAACGAGTTTAAGGGGTCGCGAGTAAGTCCGTCTAAATTTTTAAACCAATTATGTGTCAGTTATGCATGCTAATTTATCAGGAGTTGGACTCGGCACTCGGTTAATTTTTTGTCCGGAGTTGAACTTGGGTTATATTAAACAGACTCCACAGACAAGGCCCTGAATCAATTCCATTTCAAGCACTGATGTTCACTCGTATTTCTATCTCACTGATTTCTAAATTAGTAGTAGGTTGTAACAACTAAAAAACATTTAGGCACAGATGAGAAAATTAACTTCGCACTGAAGTTCATGGATCAGGGAATCGCGCTAAGAATGGATGAATTTGGCAATCTGTTTGGAACACGACTTTGTCAGACACACGTGTATCACTTTCACCAATCTTTAGCCTCAACAACTGCCTTGAAGATGGAAAGAAACAAAGAAACACTTCTGTTTTCGCATGAAGCCTTCATTGAAGATATATTAGCACATTCAAATGATGTAAGGAAATCATTGCCAAGCAACATAACAAAGCTTTATGTCGGCACCAAACCAAGTTATCGGCACTCCTGTGGTGTCGTTACGGTCACGTTGGAACCGAGAATTGCTGAACTTGTTTCAGAGAAATATCAAGACAAAACATTGAACCTGATGTTCAGCGATCCAAACTCTCTTGATCATGTGATCCGAAAAGCACAAAGCTTGAGCCTGGAATAAAATTATCGTTTTTTTAGTTTAGGCTGTGATTTTATCTGGGCTTAATTTTGAAGGGGCAATCATTCCGCAATTGTATGTAGGCCTACAGTGTAACTTTTATACATAAAAATAAAATTATATTCATTTGTATAGAGTGCTTTTGAAGATAATTGCGTAAAAATTGGTAAAAACAAGAAATTGTTTCAATTTTAGCTTCTGTATAGCTCTTTCATTTAACTATTTTTTCCATGTGTGATTAAACTAAGAATGCCGTAAAAATGATGTAGCAATTAGTAAGCCCTGCTTTGTACAAATTGTTACCTAATTCTATTTGTGTGCATGGCATATTTAATTTTTAATCACATTGTATTACTACTCTTTCTAACAAGGCTGGTTTTGTTACCTATGTTGATCAAGAACTAATAGCTGTAATATTTATGTAAAAGTGGTACATGTTGTTTGTTGTTATTTTTCTGTTGTAATATTATACTTGGTTTTTATGATACAATTAATAAAATGATAACACACTGATAATTCTGCTGGTTGAAGTTAGAGAACGACCAATATTACTTTTTTGGACCGATACCCGATTTTTTATGTTTTTGCCACCAAAACCTGGTGCAGATTTTTATTTACCTGAAATATGCTGAAAGTTTTAAATTCATTGAAAATAAAATGTTAATTTATCTACTTATATTTACTACTGTTATTTTCCATGTTTTAATTTTTTGAAAAGTTATTAGAATTTTTTGCCAAAATTCACTAATACGAGTAAATCGGTAGAAGCCAAATATCGACCGGTATTATCGGTCTATCTCTAGTTAAAATTATCTGGTGGAGCATAGTACTCCAAGCTAAATGTATTATTACTAACAACTATGAACATACTTTTCTTTGAGGTTGATAACGTACAAGAATTCTCAACTTAAAACTGACAAACACAAAGTCATGATTTAGCATGGTATAGCAGTTCACTGTCGTAAACACATAAGGTAAACATGGCTTTGATTTAATTGAATGCACAGTGAGATAAACATAAAATTAAATAGAAGGGTATTCCACCCATCAGTGAAAGTTGCTATAACTTACATTGTAAATGTTGCCAATTTTGCTGGCACAAATCAGGAACTGAGGGAAATCAACGAAACAAAAAAAGAAAAATCTTTAGCAATAAAATATCTAACTGCAATTAAAGCAAGCATTTTAAAGAAAACAATTTAATTGTGGTATATTAACCATTTAAGGCAAAAATACTACATACTAGATTAGACTTTGATCAAGAGATTCTGTTTATGGCTTTTTGCAAATATGATCACACATATTAATGTTTGCAAAACCATTTTAAGCGCAAATAGTCTTTGTAATTGTGGAACCAAAATATTAACTAAAAATGTACAGTCAACTTGCATAATACAGTAACAAGGCTTCAACTATTTTCAAATACATGAATTGATAAAAATAAATAATTAACACTTACTTACAAAATCTTTGGGAATGTATGGGTAATATTTATTTCACATTATCAAAATTTGTTTCGTTTATTTATAGTTTTGCTATCAAATAATTTTGTCTATTTAAATTCCCATAGTATGGTGAAAAATGAACGATACGCTTTCCTAAAATTGTAAAACTAATCAAGTGGCAATATTGAAGATGAATCTCTTTTGCATCTGCAATAGAACTGTGTTGGATCGCAACAAGGCAATACTTTCATCGATGTTGAAAAGTCGGCCCTCGAAGTGTTATCGTGCTTAACGTCATTCAGAAAGTTGTTTCTCATGTTGGTGGCATTGGTTATAATCTAAGCGACAAGATATTTGTGTCACATGGTTGCCACATAATTTTATAAACAAAATACAAAGGCTTTTCAAAGAAAAATTTGTAGGTTTTAAACGACCTAAAGTTTGATTGCTTCACGTTTTTTTAATGTAACTCAAAATAAAACAGTAGAAATGTCACGGTAAACACTATTTTAAATATTTTTTTTATTTGTTTAGAAGCACTTTCTAAAACATAACTTAAGCTCACTATTTAAAAACTTTCGGAAAAACATATACTTTTCAAAGACTCGTTGATATGTACATAAATTCAAAGATATTGTGCCAATCCTGGTCTCATTATCACCACATTTGATTACCAAAACAAATTTGTATTGTTTTGCCAATTTATTTTTATCTTAAATGAAAAATAATTTTTATTGATGGATTGTTTGATTGACTTATCTGATTAACTTATTTGAGATAGCAAAAGTTTATGGGTACACTATGCACGGATCTGAAATGTAGCTTGATAATAAATTGCAAAACCAAAAGGGTCAAGTAAATTGACAGCATCTTGATTAAAACGTTTAATTTATCAACTGAAGATGATACAAGCTCGTACCGAAACGTTTTAATCAAGATACTGTCAATTTACTCGACCTTTTTGGCTTTGCAATTTATTATCAAGCAAAAGTTTATGTTTTCCAAAAGTATTTATTACATAAGGTATTTAATGATTAACTTTAGGCATACGTGACAGCCATCCCATTATATAATAAATAGCTAGGATCAGGGTCATGTGAATTACACAATACATGTCTCATTTAAACTATACATGTGTATTTAATTGCAAATTAAAGCCGGTACAACTTTATAGTTGTAAAGTGTAAAAACTTATCAAGTTTTCAACTTTGACCTAACAAAGCATGGTTGTGGAAAATCTTGTCAAAAAACTTTTAAAAATTTAATACAATTTGTCGCTTAGCAGTGTCACTTGATTTCTAGATTCAAAATTAAACAAATAAGGCTATGAACAAAGAGTCTTTAAAAGTAATTATTTTTAGAAGAAACACATCAAATTATATTATCAAAAAATCAGAGGTGTAATTTACCTGGTCATAGTTCGCTGTAGTTTCTTTGGTGAGAAGCGTAGTTTCCGCGGGGTCCTTTTCAACATCAAACACCAGGGGTGGGTCATGGGTTAATTGGGGGGCAAACTTCCCCGAACAATCTGGCGCGTGACCCCCTGTTTTCCAGAACACTTTGTAGGGGCCTATGCGCAGTGTGTCTATTTCACCAATTGGATTTGTGTCTCCGCTGTTTGGGTGAAAGAGTTCCTGTAAAATTAAACAAAATTGGTTTCAAATAAATTCCAACACAACTCAAAGAAACACCCTAATTTTCTTTGATTCTAAATCTTTTGATTCTGGTTGCATTCTCAGTGATTGAGATCAGACTACGGACATCAGATAAAACGGTTTTGTGTTACTCTTAAAATGTTCAGTTATACAAGATATTCCCTAATTTTATTTCTTATAAAACCAATGTGGACAACGTTTACACTCAATAATAAAATTTAGCCCATAATAACAAACAGTCGCATGTCCCTGTGTTAAAACATAGTTTACGCCAAGGTTGAAACAAATTTCATTAGAGTTCAAAATACTCTAGCACAGCTAGCAATTCAGGTCAGACACAATTAACAGATCTTAAAATATATATAATTATATATATATAAATTTCGCCAACAAAGGCATCATCAGTATATGTTAATTCGAATGAGACCTGAATTGCTAGCTGTGCTAAAGTATTTTGCTGTTACCGATCAGGAATTAAGGTCGACATTTATCTTGCAAGGGTCAAGGCGATTTCTATTATTCACATATTCAGTGCAACATATTTCATTAGAGTGAATTACAATCTTACATAGTGAGCATTTGAAGTTTTGCCTTGAAAGAACTCAGTCAGATCAATTCCATCGTATTTCCGATTTGGTGGCAGTTCAGCTCCTGACAATGAGAGGAGAGTCGGAAAAATATCGAGGGCGGATGTCAAACTGTTGCTTGTCGTGTTTGGTTCGATCACCCCCGGCCAAACGACCACCGTAGGTTCCCGATGCCCGGCCTCCCATGTGGACGCTTTGGCCGTGGTTCCGCCCCCGTATTTGTTGGTCTGCCATGAGCCCAAAAATGGCCCAGGGCTACCACTAAAAAATAAAAAGTTGAAAAAATAAATAAATAAACTGTAACAGAATGCTATAAATTGTTGAAACATTTTAGTCAAGATATGTTTGCAGATAATTTGTTTTCACTTATTGTTTTGGCGGAAATCGTCTGAACCAAGCATCCTATTCTATCGCATTGTTGTGAAATCTTTAACCCTCGCTTAATTGCTTGTTACTTACCGCTTCATCGGAAATCTTAGTTTTTTTGCTTTCCATAACATTGTTTAGTAACCTTTAAAATTTTTAAAAAGAGCCATTTGGTCACGTTTTTTAAAGCCTATCTGAGCCACCTTATTTAGCATCTTTTGTTTTTTTATAAAAAACATATATATGAACACAGAAATAGGTTTCAAACTTATTTTCTAATGTGGCAAATTTAAGTGTTTTATACAAAATAGGAATTTTAAGGTATTTTGTTTACCCATATTCATATCTTAAAGATGATGGACCAATTAATTTAGTTCATGCAAGGCATTTTTGTCCTTTAAAAAAAAGGTGCGACCTTACTTATTTATTATTTTTATTTAAAGAAAAAGTTCTTCAAAGAAAAATCAGCCAGTGTTAAAACTTATAATATAAAATATTCATTTCGCCAAGTAAATGGCATCCATAAATTCAAAACTAATACAAGCTACATGTAAAAAGTCAACCACTAAAAAAAAAATAAAAAAATTATATGTTGGCATTATGTGTTCTGTTGGAGGGCAAGATTCTATTGAGAAAAAACATACTAAAGAGAAATATATAAGTTACCATTTTCTTATAATCCTCCTTTATGTATATAGAAATCTTAAAGTCATTTTTTGCTCACCCATATTCACACTTGACCGACCAGGGGCCATTGTCGCCAGTGAACCATGTCAAAGTGTTGTCGTAAACTCCGCTTTGCTTGAGCGACTTAACAACTCGGCCAATCACGTCATCCAACTCGTGAAGCGTGTCGGAGTAAACCGTGCGAAGGTTGGTTGAGTTTGTAAACCTAAAAAAGTTTCAGTCGTAATCAGTGAAAGAATTGCCCGGTACTTGACACTGTGTTCCAATAACGATCCCCATATTTTGGACAAAAAAAAGTAAATATTTTGGACAAAAAGTATATTTTATTAAAGTAGAAACGTTTCCAGTGTAATTTTAAGTGTTAACTATAGCCGAACAAATACATATACCAGACAAACAACAAAGGAAAAAAACACAACGGACCATGTTTTTTCTTCTTTTATTGTTTGTCTGGTATAAAAATATTTTTTGCCTATTTACACTGAATTTCCACAATAACTGTGCTAGAAACTTGGTCAAATTCTGGGGCTTTTTGACGCCTTGTTCAAAATTTATTGAACAACAATCAATTGAAGAAGTGACTCTCAAACTATGGCTCATAGTCGAAAATTGTTTCGTCGTTCAAGTGAGTTGGAGCGCTGACTGAAGTAGTTTTCTATGCTCTTTCTCGCGTTTTGAAGATGAAGTGACTATGTAACAAACTGCATACCAACGTTAGACAAATTCCCTAAAAATTAGTCCACAAAACATATAACTAACAACAATTACAAAAGAGAAAACACAGAATACTAACGTACTTTTTGGATAGAATTAAGAAGAAACTTACCTGTCATCATGGGCCAATGGAACATGCATGTGTGCAAAAGCCATATAAAGCAGAAACGGCTTTTTTGACTTAACAGCTGTTTCAATGAAGTCCTGTGCTTTTTCGGCGTATCCGTCTCCGAGTTGTTTGAGATCAGCCGGTTGTTCAACGATGTTGTAATCATCGTACAGAGGAAGGGCAGTGTAAAAGTAACCACACTCTTAAACAAAAAGTAAAAAAAAAAGTGTTGTGTTTATCGCACGGAAAGTTAAATTTTTATTAGGGAGGGGAGAATTCATACAAAATCTTGAAATGCAGCATTGCGATTAATTTTAAACTTAAAATGGAAACTTTTTTATAACTTTGCAGTCCATAAAAGCTTTTTTAGACAGTTATAAGCTATTACTTATGTGCCATATTTATGCAGTTAACATTATCACAAAATATGTTCTTACATTCTCAGATCTAGCTCAGCTGTAACAAAGAAAAATACAAAATTTTTATTTATGACTATTTCGAAAGTTCAACAAATAATAATTAGTAAGAAAACTAAAAAACAATAATGTAGATTTAAGCATTTTAATTTCTTTGACAATTTACAAATTGCAACTAATATATTCATTTGATAGCAAAAGTCACCTCCTCTGCACATCTTTAAGTACCACTATTCAAAATTAATCTTTGTTGATAGCCATATTTGTCTAATTATAAATCTGGAAATCAGCTAGCACTGTTTAACGACAAATTGTGTTAAAATTTTAACAAGCTTTATCACAACTGTGATCATAAGGTCAAAAAAGAGCTGCATTTTATTTTCCACCTGATAAAGCATTGTGCGAAAGCTTGTCAGGATATTAATACAATTTGTCCAGTTATCCAAAACTAATAAACCACTAACCGACAGCTTCTATGCTGTTGTTCCCAAATTCTTTCGGATGTTTTAGGCATTCTTTACACATTGGTTTGTTGTATGCCACGCCGTCGATGCATCCCATGTCGTTGCTGTAAGGAAGTCCATGGTAGAAGTCAAAGCCTTGCGATCGAGGATGAAACTTGTGTGTCATTCCAAGATGCCACTTTCCTTTTAGAAAATACAAAACAACCATACATATACTAGGATAGGTAATGTAAAACTAGGATTAGTTGCTGGATTGCCACACATATTTATAAACAAAGCTCAAAGACATTTCAAAAATTTCTAGGTTTTGACACAACACCTATGTACAATCATGTACTAGAATTAGTAGTAGCAGGCAGTGTTGTAATGACTTAAGTCATTGACTTGACTTAAGTGCACTTAAGTCACTGTTTTCAAATGACTTGACTTGACTTAAGTCTTTTGCACAAATGACTTGACTTAAGTCAATATGTCAAATAACTTGGGATTAAATTACGTGTTTTTCATTAAAATTTATTTTAAGTTTTGCACATTAAAACACTTAAGTGCTGTATATTGCGTTTGTGTTAGTTTTTTAGTTAAATTGTTGCTTATGATTGGACAATTTTACCAATTTCAATAGTTTAACAATTTACTTTTATGTCAATGACATGACTTGAAATTAACTTGCTCTCATAATGACTTGACTGGGACTTTACTTGTTATTTTCGCAAAAGACTTGACTTGGACTTGAGTTATTTAACAAATGACTTGACTGGGACTCAAGTTATTTCAAAATGACTTGTTTAGAACACTGGTAGCCAGTTGCCACACATGTTTATAATAAAAAGTTGGCATTTAAAGACTTTGTAGGTTTTTAAAGACTAAAATTTGATTGTTTGATGTTCTTTGAACATAATTTGAAAACAGAACAGTATAAATGTTATGCTCAACATAATCAAAAATATTGTTTCAATTGTTTTTTTAAACGCACTTTCTAAATACATAACTAAAC
This sequence comes from Ascidiella aspersa, assembly GCF_963924565.1. Taxonomy (NCBI): domain Eukaryota; kingdom Metazoa; phylum Chordata; class Ascidiacea; order Phlebobranchia; family Ascidiidae; genus Ascidiella; species Ascidiella aspersa. Next base: position 4,490,137 of record NC_139453.1, on the reverse strand, counting down.
CTGGACTATTCAGACTTTTGGAATAACATAGGATTTTTGAAAGACTTTTCAATCCGTAATACAATTCAAATACATTCAAAGACTTTCTGACAACCCTAGATATCATTATTAAAGCAAATACAGAAGTAGAGGTCAAATTTTTTTGTCTGTTTTAAATATCCCTTTATTTATTTTCAACCTAATTTGCAAAGGTTTATTGAAACCCTACGAAAAATGTTACTCTTTTTCTATATAGATATTGATATTTCTACTATGCCTAATTAAAACCTCCAACTATTATGTACTAACACAGAATTGTTTTTCTTGTTCCTAATTATTTTTTACATATACATATAAGATTTTAATTCTAATAAATGAGAAATGCCCAAACTATGTTGTGCACTCAATGTTTATATTGTGTTTTTTATATCATGGTTTTAAAAAAAAAATGTCATAAATAATTTTTTTTGGAATAAAAGTTATTATCTTGTGCAGAATACAATGCAAATTGCAAAGTGTGTTACAATAAGTTTAATATACATACAAGCATACCTATCATTCCTGTGTAATAGCCCCTATCTTTCAACACTTCAGCGACTGTTGTTTCGTTCAGTGGAAGCCCCCCAGTGGACTTAGGGTTAAAGTTGGTGATGACCCCGTTACGAACCCCCAGTCTTCCAGTAAGTAGGGCGGCACGTGACGGCGCACAAATTGATGCTCCAGCGTGAAAATCTGTCAATCTGGTAAAAAACACAACTTTTGAAATCAATTTATAAATTTAGCAAGAATTAGGAAGCCTGCTGGTGATGTTAAAATATAAATATTACAGTAACAATAAAATATAGCATTAATAACCTTGCACAACAAAATTGTTTCAACATTTATTGGCTTTCCAAACATAATCCTGTTAAAGTTAAACCCCTTTTAGTTTTTAACATTTATTATAAACATGAGCTAAAGCTTTATCGTTATATTTATATCAGTTATTTCACTAGGATTTAACTTCCTCCAATAATTACTCGACTAGGTCTTGATATTTTTAAAATACTTTGCTTGGACCCAAGTTATTTTATATATGGCCGACTGGGATTTGAGTCATTTTAAAATGACTTGTTTACAACACCACAATCAGACGACAGATGACTTGAACGGGTGTCAGCCCTCAGTTTCGACAGCCTTGCTTTTTTTTCAGACATTACCTGAGACCCTCGGCAGCCAGTTGGTCCAAGTTGGGGGTGACTCCCTTGTTTGGGGCCCAATTGGCCCCAAAATCGCCCCAGCCAATATCATCAGCAAACAAGATGACAAAGTTTGGGGGAGCGTTCGATTCCTGTATAAAATATTATATTGAATTGGTATATTTCAACATTCTGCACAATATTTGCTTAACCCACTCCATGCATTTACCAAGAAAAATACTGCAGAAAACTCTCAAAATAAATGCAGAATATTATTTCAAATAAAAAAAATTAAGGAATCTTACTTTCTCAAATGTCTGAGTGCGTGCAATTGCAAATGAACGGCCAATGAAAAAAGTGCAAAATGCTAAAACTAAAAACTGGACCGTTTGGAAAGACCTCCCAATCCCAATTGCATTAACCATTCTACCAGTTTCAAATCGTTAACAAGGTTTACAATTAAAAATAGCTCAAAGCTATTATATCTCTAGGATGAAATAGAAGCACACAGTTAGACAAGAAATTCAGTAGCTCGAACATCTTTAACAATAATGAGCATCCAACATGTTTAGCAGGTTAAAACTGTTTTAACCCAAGAATGTCATTTAAGCAAATATTACCGTAACTAAAATCACGTGCGAAACAATTTGTGGTTTTAATAAATTTAAATTTTAACATCGATATCATAACAGGGAAAGCACCACCAAAGCTGCAAAATTCTACAGATATTAATTTAAAATCGTCACTTAAGACAAGCAAGTTTCTACTTTAAAAATGACATTTATCAATTCAAAAATAATGTTAACTGATCAAGAAGTACTGATAAAAAAAAAACTGCTGAGTATTTTGACGTATTTAAATCGGAAATATTTTTAGTTTACTGCCACGTATTCCGTCACGTTTCTGCAGTTGCAGAAAATATTTTGTGATCGAGGTTCGTGTTAAATAAACCAGATAATATTTAGCGACCTCAAACTTACTTTCTTTTAATTACATGCCTTAAGGACCTAGTATCCATTTTAATTTCTGTAAAAATGTTTGCCCTGTATTTAAAACATCGCGTTTATCACTATAGTCGGTCAGCTTTTTATCTCTGTTCCCGCGACTCAGTGGAGCTTATTTAGGATAAACTAGGACACTTTATCCAGTTACAGTGTAACTGTAGAATAATTATTTTAATAATATTAGAAGGCCTACTTTTTGTTTTAGTATGGTCAATTAAGTGGGTCGGGCTATGACTTTAGTTAGATGTACTATGCATATTAAATGACGGTCGCTGTCGTTTTATAAATAGCATATATACCTATGTATTTTACGTATCAAAGCGTATTTTGTGCAAAGCACAGGTAAAACTTTTGGTGGAGCCTCAATGCAGGTCAATTACCGCCCTGGTTCGAACCAGTAACCTAAGAACTGCGCAAGTTTGTCACAAAACTTTAAATCAACAAGCAAACGATAAATGAAAATAGCTTGCCTAAAACCCTGTAAAAACAACAAGATTGAAGATCATACTGTTAGGGATTATTTCTTTATTATGTATCTTGAAAACGTCATCCTAGTATGACAGAACCTTAACTGTGATGATGATCAGTAGTGGTTCCTTCTGAGCATTAAGTTTAGTTGAGTTTGAACTTGACCTTGATGATTGTTCGTGACGCGTTTTACGTCATTACGAGGAAGGAATCACGTTCTGAGCAGTTAATAGAGCTTCTAATAAATTTTTTTGGATGCTTTACACAAACTTAAATAATACGCCTTCTTCAATAATCCAACGTAGTACTATTATGCTGTTTGAATTATAATTTACCGCTTTTCTGATTTTTTATGCAGATTGTGGAATTGATTTAAACATTTATTGATAAAACAAGGTAAAAACATTAATTAATAATTATAAAATAATGCATAGAATGGTTTCTAAAAAAAATGGTTACAAGCATATTGGCTGACTTATTTAAACTTTTACTGTTATCGTCGTCGCATTTCAAGGTTTAAAAATCCAGATGATATATTATTACTCTCTATAAGTAAGGTGCCGTCTAGATTCGAACCACGAACCTCAAAAATTTGAAATTTTTTTATAAAACGTTGGTTTAGAAAACAAACAACAAAAATTTTTTACACACTAAAACCGATTTGAAACACCCAAACATTAAGATCATACTTTTAGGGATTATTTCTTTATTATGTATCTTGAAAATGTCATTCTACTATGACAGAACCTCAACTGTGATGATGATCAGTAGTTGTTCCTTTTGAGCATTAAACTTGGTTGAGTTTGAACTTGACCTTGATGAATGTGCGTGACGCGTTTTACGTCGTAACGAGGAAGGTTTCATGTTCTGAGCAGTTATAGATTTGTTTGGAAAAATAATCTTTATATCTTTAAACTAGCTGGAATTTATTTAAGTTCAGAAACGTCATTGTTGTCATGAATATTCCGAACATATGGACATCTTGTTCTGAGCAGTTAAAATTACCGCCCGGGTTCGAACCAATGACCTACGAACTGTGCAAGTTTATCACAAAACTTAAAATCTACAAACAAACGATAAATAAACATAGATTCACTAAAACCCTGTAAAAACAACCTAGATTTAAGATCATACTTTTAGGGATTATTTCTTTATTATGTATCTTGAAAATGTCATTCTAGTATGATAGAACCTTAACTGTGATGATGATCAGTAGTGGTTCCTTCTGAGCATGAAGCTTGGTTGAGTTTTAACTTGGCCTTGATGAATGTTCGTGACGCGTTTTACGTCATTACGATGAGCGAATCACGTTCTGAGCAGTTATACATTTGTTTGAGTAATTAATCTTCTTATCTTTCAACCAGGCTGGACTTTAATTTCAGAACTACTAGGTTATTGGTTTAACTTTTAATAAAAAATAGATTTGCGTTTGTGTTACGTCAATAAGCGTTTTTTAAGAATCCAAAAGAATAATATTTGCTGCGTTTGAATAACAACTTACCATTCTAAATGTTTGTACTCACGCAAACTTTGTCACTAACTTGACCAAGGGTAAATATTTATTAATTTTATTATTATCATCAGTTCCCAAAAGAGCTAACTAAGCCTTACGTTCCAAGCATATTATGGCAATATTGCTTTGAAGAATAACAGTTTCGTCGTCGAATTTTAAGGTTTAAAAATCCAGATGATATGTAAATACTTTACATTAGTAAGGCACCGCCTAGGTTCGAACAATAAACCTCTGAATTTTGCATTCTTTTAATAAAACGTTGGTTTTACAAACAAACCACAAAAGTGTTTTAGTCATCAAAACGAATTTAAAACACCCAAACATTAAGATCATACTTTTAGGGATTATTTCTTTAGTATGTATCTTGGAAACGTCATCCTAGTGTGACAGAACCTTAACTGTGATGATGTTCAGTAGTGGTTCCTTCTGAGCATGAAGCTTGGTTGAGTTTGAACTTGGCCTTGATGATTGTTCGTGACGCGTTTTACGTCGTTACGAGGAAGGAATCACGTTCTGAGCAGTTAAAGATATTTTTTGCCAAAATAATCTTTATATCTTTAAACTAGCTGGAATTTATTTAAATTGAGGAACGTCTATTGGTGTCATGAATATTCCGAGCATATGGACATCTTGTTCTGAGCAGTTCAACTTTCAAAATAAAAAAATACATTTTCATTTTAGCGTAGTTATTGCAGCATACGAACAAATTGAATTTTCTGCAAAGCACAGGTAAAACTTTTGGTGAAGCCTCAAGGCAGGTCTATTACCGCCCGGGTTCGAACCAATGACCTACGAACTGTGCAAGTTTTTCACAAAACTATAAATCAACAAACAAACGATAAATGAAAATAGCTTGCCTAAAACCTTGTAAAAACAACAAGATTTAAGATCGTACTTTTAGGAATTATTTCTTTATTATGTATCTTGAAAACGTCATTCTAGTATGACAGAACCTTAACGGTGATGATGATCAGTAGTGGTTCCTTCTGAGCATTAAGCTTGGTTGAGTTTGAACTTGACCTTGATGATTGTTCGTGACGCGTTTTACGGCGTTACAAGGAAGGAATCACGTTCTGAGCAGTTAATAGAGCTTCTAATAAATTATTTTGGATGCTTTACACAAACTTAAATAATACGCCTTCTTCAATAATCCAACGTAGTATTAATTATTCTGTTTGAATTATAATTTACCGCTTTTCTGATTTTTTATGCAGATTGTGGAATTGATTTAAACATTTATTGATAAAACAAGTTAAAAACATTAATTAATATATAAAATAATGCATAGAATGGTTCCTAAAAAAAAATGGTTACAAGCATATTGGCTGACTTATTTAAACTTTTACTTATCGTCGTCGCATTTCAAGGTTTAAAAATCCAGATGATATATTAATACTCTCTATAAGTAAGGTGCCGTCCAGATTCGAACCATGAACCTCTAAAATTTGAATTTTTTTTATAAAACGTTCGTTTAGAAAACAAACAACAAAAATTTTTTACACCCTAAAACCGATTTGAAACACCCAAACATTAAGATCATACTTTTAGGGATTATTTCTTTAGTATGTATCTTGAAAACGTCATCCTAGTATGACAGAACCTTAACTGTGATGATGATCAGTAGTGGTTCCTTCTGAGCATGAAACTTGGTTGAGTTTGAACTTGGCCTTGATGAATGTTCGTGACGCGTTATACGTCGTTACGATGAGGGAATCACGTTCTGAGCAGTTATACATTTGTTTGAGTAATTAATCTTCTTATCTTTCAACCAAGCTTGACTTTAATTTCCATGTTATTAGATTAATACCTGTATTATTGTCATGAATACCGTTCTGGGTGGTTGAAATTTATAATACAAAAATTAGATTTGCATTTTTGTTACATCAATATGCTTGAAGAATCGAAAATAATACTATTTATTGCGTTTGAATTACAATCTACAATTTGAGTTTTTTCTCACGCAACTTTGTTACTAGCGTGCCTATAGGTTTAAACATTTATTAGTAAAAATATACAATGGTTCCTAAAAAAGTTTTTACATGGGGTCCAAGCATATTAACTGACTTATTTTAGCATTTACTGTTATCGTCGTCACATTTCAAAGTTTAAAAATCCAGATGATATATAAATACTCTACATTAGTAGGGCGCCATCTAGATTCGAACAATAAACCTCTAAATTTTGCATTCTTTTATTGAAACATTGGTTTTGCAAACAAACAACAAAAGTGTTTTCAGTCGTTAAAAAGAATTCGAAACACCGAAACATTAATATCGTACTTTTAGGGATTATTTCTTTAGTATGTTTCTTGAAAACGTCATCCTAGTATGACAGAACCTTAACTGTGATGATGATCAGTATTGGTTCCTTCTGAGCATGAAGCTTGATTGAGTTTGAACTTGGCCTTGATGAATGTTCGTGACGCGTTTTACGTCGTTACGAGGAAGGAATCACGTTCTGAGCAGTTAAAGATTTGTTTGCCAAAATAATCTCAATCTTTAAAACTATAACAAACAATAACTGCATTTTATTTAATTTCAGAAACGTCTTTGTTGTCATGATTATTCCGAACATCTTGACATCTTGTTCTACGCAGTTAAATTTAATATGAAAAACTACATTTGCTTTTTAGCGTAGTTATTGCAGTATACGAACAAATTGAATTTTCTGCAAAGCACAGGTAAAACTTTTGGTGAAGCCTCAAAACAGGTCAATTACCGCCCGGGTTCGAACCAGTGACCTACGAACTGTGCAAGTTTTTCACAAAACTTTAAATCAACAAACAAACGATAAATAAACATAGATTCACTAAAACCCTGTAAAAACAACCTCGATTTAAGATCATACTTTTAGGGATCATTTCTTTAGTATGTTTCTTGAAAACGTCATCCTAGTATGACAGAACCTTAACTGTGATGATGATCAGTAGTGGTTCCTTCTGAGCATGAAGCTTGGTTGAGTTTGAACTTGATCTTGATGAATGTTCGTGATGCGTTTTACGTCGTTACGAGGAAGGAATCACGTTCTGAGCAGTTAATAAAGCTTCTAATAAATTTTTTTGGATTTTTTTTCAAGGTGTTTGTGTTTTAAAGCAAACAAACGAAATGTTGTTAAAATATCCTGTTCACACGTAGTCATAAAGCAAGGCGTCGTTTTGACTCGCATACAGCCTTTTTTAATAATAAGTTTATTAATAGGTTATGAAGTATTCTCATAAACACAAGTATATCAATTTCCAGTGTTTAAATTGTGTTGGTTGAAGTATATCTGCTATCTCTTATAAACGCGCTTTTGAAATATTGGGTCTTGCAGTAAACAATTTTTCATTGATATCACACTTTGATACATTATCACGTTGTATAGTCCTTTTTGTTTCACGTATTGTCTACCTGTTAGACTGCCCTTGGCATTTAGGACGTATGAAGTATGTTTAGCATTCTTGCAAAAGAAATCAAATACAACACTTACGTTAGTCTCGGGAGTTTATTTTAAACAGTGTTTAGACTTGAGCTTTGATTACTAAGGATTGTTAGTGGCTTTAGTAAACAGAATATCGTTGTCTGATGAAAATGACGTGCTATTCGGTGAGAATTACAAAACGAGTGGAATTAACAATAGATTTAATGCCCCCGGCACCTTTACTTTCACCAAACGAATAAACGCGTTTTTCTATTTTTTGAGCTGATACGCGTCATCCACCAAAAACTACTGAGTCATACTTAAAAAACAAATAAAAGACTCTTTACAACCCCAAGAAATCGGTTGACAACGTTGTGGTTGACAACAATCGATTACACTTTTTTGAACTTTTTGCGTTCAGCTTTTGATTTTCACTTGTAACCTTCACCAAGTCAGTTTCAGTTTTTCGATTCAAGTCTTCAGTTTTTTCCTTTTGTAAAAAAAAGTTGAGCAGTTTATGCAAAATTAAACCTTACGTTTAGGACCTTAGTTATTGTGTACTTTGCAATGTGACGTTTACAAGTTAGTTTTAGCCACAGTTCGTCTTTGTTAGCTTATGTTTTCGTTGTGTACTTATTTAGCGCCAACAAAACAAAAAGATTTGAATTCTACTTCATTATCAGTACTTAAACTTACATATCTTATTTTGGAAACTATATCTAATAATACAATATATATACTGATATATATATATATATATATATATATATCAGAAGTGTTAAAGTTTTAATCAAGACTTTTTTCTTATAGAATAAACCTGCAATACAGAAAGGTCGGGTACTATTCCTTATTCAAGGTGTTTGTGTTTTAAAGCAAACAAACGAAATGCTGTTAAAATATCCTGTTCACACGTAGTCATAAAGCAAGGCGTCGTTTTGACTCGCATACAGCCTTTTTTAATAATAAGTTTATTAATAGGTTATGAAGTATTCTCATAAACACAAGTATATCAATTTCCAGTGTTTAAATTGTGTTGGTTGAAGTATATCTGCTATCTCCTATAAACGCGGTTTGGAAATATTGGATCTTGCAGTAAACAATCTTTCATTGGGATCACACGTTGTACAGTACTTTTTGTTTCAGGTATTGTCTACCTGTTAGACTGCCCTTGGCATTTAGAACGTATGAAGTATGCTTAGCATTCTTGGAAAAAAAATAAAATTACAACCTTTAAAATATGCTATTTCTCGGGAGTTTTTTTTTTTGTTTGTTTAGACTTAAGCTTTGATTACTAAGGATTGTTAGTGGCTTTAGTAAAGGGAATTTAGTTGTCTGATGAAAATGACGTGCTATTCGGTGGAAATTACAAAACAGGTTGAATTAACAATAGAATTAATGCCCCCGGCACCTTTACTTTCACCAAACGAATAATCGCGTTTTTCTATTTTTTGAACTGATACGCGTCATCCACCAAAAACTACTGAGTCAGCCCTAAAACAAATTACAAGACTCATTATAACCCCAAGAAAACTTTGGGTGAATCAGCTGTTTTGGTGCTGGAGTTTTTCGGTGATTTCTGTGGTTTAGTATATGACGCAGAAACGGGAATTTATACGTACCGACGTAACATGCGCGTCATGATACGGATGGGTGGTCACTTTAAAAGCTTATATATATAAAGGCATTTCACAAGCGAACCTATTACTGCCAATCAGCGATAGGACGCAAACAGGTATATTTCAAAGTTTATAGAGCGTCTCGCGAACGGAGATCTGCAAACAGGTTTTAGGCGCAAATATTTGACTTGTCGCACTGCGCTATTCGTTCATATGACCAGCAGGGCTTACCTTCGCTGGATAACAAACAGCTTATGGGTCGATGGGTGCATGGTGCGCACAATTCCGATGTAGAGTCAGGTTGGAACCGTGCTGTGCGAAAACTAGGATTAACTCGGCTTGATGGATTAATAAGTTTTGAGCTCGTGATATATAGAAATGCTGAAGCGACGCAAGTAACGGAATAAACTACTGTGCAGTTGTAAATGCGTTTGAAAGCATTCTTGCTGGAATAAGTTTATTGCTGATCGTAAAAGGTCACGCTTTTGTAAATATTAACGCAATTTACTGAAGCACAACGTACAAGACTCGTGGTTCTGTGAAATACATATTATTCTACGTCAGAGCTGCTAATATGGGTTTATTTAACAGTCTTATATATTAATTTACCGAGTTGATAAATTGTTGCTAGGCAGTCAGCACTCAGTTTCGTGTAGTCTTATTTAAATTGCAAACTGTTTGGTATTTGCTAATTGCAAAGACTGAATCAATTTATAAGGTAATGCATTTCTGCATTCGGATGTGAAGAAAAATGAGTTAAAAATCGTTGCATAAATACCGAAGTTTTCTTGTCGAATCCAATCCTTGTATGTGATGCTGGAATAGACTTGCAAACTTTTTAGGGGCGGTAACAATTTGCACTGATTTAAGCATTGTATAAATGAGCGGCCAAGTTTAAGTCTCCAAAGTCCTATTTGCAAAGCAGGCTATTGTATTTACGTTGTAGGGATGGCCCTTTGCCCACTTGGTGACTTTACAGAGGCAAATGCCTTTCAATGGTACAGTAGGACAAAGGACTTAAAGTTTGTAGGTCTGGTCTTTCGCGAAAACTTTTCACTGTTGTGTGCTGTGCAGTGAAGTAGGCCATTTAAATGCTTTGAGGTAATTTTTTATGTAGAGCAAAGACGACGTAGTGATCTTCAGCTATTTAAACCAAAAGTGCAGTGAAATAAGTTGTTTTCCAAATGAAGGATCTTGTATCTTTTAGAAAATTATAATTTTCCTAAATAACATCTATTATTGTATTTTACCCAGGCTGGAAAGTTTGGCCTGCGCGGGGTATCCAAAATTTATCCAAACAGCGGTCACAGCTGCAAACCGCGGTTTCAACCGCGGTCACCTGCGCACATTTTGTAGAAAATGTGTTCAGCCGCGCAGATCTGACTCGAGCAATCGCGCAAAACTTCAGCCGCGCATTTTTTCAGCTGCAAAATCGTCTCCCCCGCGCAATATCCAAAGTTTCCAATCTGGTATTTTACTAGACAAAATATGCTACCTGCAAATGGGATTTACCGCTTTTAAGAAAAGTTTTATGTTTAGTTTACATTAAACTTGTCCTCTGGTCGAAGAATAGGAGGCACTCTTAAGTAAACAGTCACAGAAAAATGTCGTTAACATCGGGTTTGTTGCAAACCTTTGTATTCTTCTTACGATTGTAGCAATAACGATGCAGATCAGTTCCTTTTGCTACTTAAATAAACTAATTTTAGTGTTGATGACATTTTTCTCAAATTTTACTAGAGTAATATATCGACCTAACACTTTGATTGCAAATATTTAACTTGTAGACTGGGTGCGTAGCGCTACAATGTAGCTGTAATATAGTTTGTAGATAATCCACTGGAAGTAGGCTACTGTGAGGTTAAAATTTGGCTTCTAGAATCTAGACAATTCCATTAAGTTGACAAGCCATTTGTTTTAAGTAACTGAAAACAAATCATTAATAGTTACAAAAAAATTACAGATGGTTGTACCAACTTTCCCAAGAATTTAAAGAATTGCTCAAGTTCCAAAAGCCTTAACACCATTAAGTGTTTGGGTGGTAAAAGTGGATTGGAATTTCAAGCTTACCTTATTTTTTATTAAGATAAGATAAAATGCAAAGGCAAATCTAAAAAAAAATATGATAAAAATTTCGTAGTAAATGCTATACTCATAAATTTCGGAAGAATATACTAACACATTTTATTATACAATTGAAAGCTCACATTATAGAATATAAATCCAAAAAAATATATAACAGTGAATGACAGTAGATTTAGTTAGAAGCCCCGCTAAAAATAAAGTGACATAGAAATTACATGGATTAGTGGAACATTTATGTATTATGAAGAATATATTTATTAATAAAAAATTGCAGTGAATGCTGATTAAGTACAGCCTCCCCCTGCGGGTTTCTTACGCCTGTGCTTTGACATTTACAAGGCGGCCGAAACCTGGGCGTGGTTGTGGGCTGCTACATTAAATTCGCTCCACGCTTTTCCGCAGTAAACCTCGCTAGGGCAAGTCTACCGCAAATTGAACTGCTCGAAATCCAGTGCTGCCTTGAAACCGTCCTCTGCGCCGCAAAATGGGAGAAAACGTTCCAACGAGCACATCGTTCAGCACCGACCGCCCACCAGCTGTGTATGAAGTGGTGATCGACGCTAAACAACTGGAAAAGCTCAGCGACGGAACAGACAACCCCGCCTTTAAGGTAATCAGCGCAAAATTTTTTTCCGTGTGTCCGTGTGCCCGTGTGCCCGTGTGCCCGTGTGCCCGTGGGCAAGCTGATGCCCGATACCAAATGATAAAATCGGTACTCGGGCGCTTTCGGATCTTGTAAAGTATTAGGCCTACTTAAAAATCGAAGATAAATAATATTTTTCACGCTAGAAAATAGATTTCGGAATATTCTAAAAAGTACGTTTGGACGTTTTTATATTTGATCAATTTTGCTAATTTGATCGCACTAATGACGTCGTCTGTATCGGTTTGGGCGAGCGTTTGCCCAAAATATCAGGTATTGAAATGAAATACAACGTATTGGATTACTTTATCAGAAACACAAAGGCGACCGGTAAAGGTACACCCTATAAAACAAGGAATATAAAGTTATTCTTTTAACATTTGACCTACATTATTTAGAACAGAGTTCTTTTCACACGGCCAAACACAATTTTAGTTTACAATGGAGCAGAATCGAATTAAATACAAATTATTTTGACCGCAAGGTGTCAGCATTGAAACCGTCTGGCCTCTTCTACAGTCACGTGACAAAAAATGTAAATGACGGACTTTATTTGCATTAGCACTGTCATACGCCCTATTTTAAAGAATTTTGACCTTTTTTTAATAGGATATTAATGGACCTCCAATTCTACTGCAAAAAGCCCAAATGCCCTCGTTTTGTAAATAAGGTTTTATTGCTTATCTTTTTCAAAGGAATTTTTATGTGACCTTTTGATGTGAGACAAATTAGTACAGCGGATAAAAAATTATAGAAAAATTGTTGCTAATTCGCTACGGTGAAGTGAGGATTTTAGAAACGGGTATTTCTGCTGAAGTATCAATTTATTTACTTTGTTTCTTGTTGACAAGTTTTTTATTTCAACAATTGTGACGCAGCAAATGACGAAATAAATCAAAGCGGCACAAATCTTGGTATTTGGAAAGTTTGCCTTTATGAATAAACAACAAGGTATTGTGAACTGGCCAGACATAAAATGAATTTTACAAAAAGCATAAACATCTTAGGATTACGCATTAAAGCTACAATTTGGCATGAAGTATTTAGGTATAGATGTTATTGTGGAACTGCGTCGGTCAAAAACCCTTTTAAAACAAAAATGTGCCAACGTATACAGTTCCGGTTTCTCATGACCTAGAACGCACCAAACATGACTTCCGATAGATAATGTGACTTAGCTAAAATGTCAATTTACACGCATTGTCAATTCAATTGTCTTTTAACTTGGCTGAGATGCGAATCTATTTCTGAGAGTTGATCGCTGCATGAATGGAGATAAGGTTAGGACACGCGGTGTGTGTTTTTCTGGCCACACTGCTCGGCAAGGCTATTCTTAAGACATTTAAGTAGGTAAAGCACATTCAGATTGCAAATCCTAAATTTTACAGATAAATCGGTTTTAAACAAGTAATGGGATCTCTTCTTAGTTAGTATTAAAAGTGTGGCATTGGTATTTACCTGGTAACACAATTTTAACATAAAAACAATTTAAGAAACGTATAAGCATGAAAAACATTTATAAGTTTGACTGCGAAAGAAATAAAAAGGTCGAAATAATTTACCAGGGCCTGCGAAAATTGTATTCTACTTTTTAAAGTTTAAATTGACCCAGATTTCGCCAAATTAATGCCAAACAGCGATTTAAAAACAACAGCAAACTCATTTCACCCCAGTTGTGACTGCCCTCTAGCGCGCTTCGCATTTTCAAACGTTCAGTTTGGTTTTGAGCGGCTGACCGGCTGTAGTATTTCCCGTGCCATTCTTCTTACATTAACCCAGTCGTGATTGGCTGAAATTTTACCACACGCCTATCTGCTTAAAGTAAAAATCCAGTAGTGAAAGTAATTTTACCCAAACTTGTTAAAATCTGTAGAAAATGTATTAATTTTATTTAAAGTTTGTTAAAACATGTAGATTATGTTGATATTTAAACGAAAAATGGCAAAAAATTAGTTTGAAAGGCTGTTGTGGAAATTCCCTTTAAAATTTCGAGTTTCATTGATGCGTCACACACGTGTTGGTGCGGAAAACTACGCGTCGTTTCGCCGGCTGGCGCGAGTTTGACGGTTTCTGAATGGCTTGGCGCCTTCTTGGCCCTTCGAATTCGATAAAAGCGGGAATGAAATCGAAAAATGGGCGCTGGCTTTTGTTGTGATTTATTTCGCGCACAATTTGATATTCGAGTGATGTTATGTCGTTGTACGGGCGAAAGAATAAATGCGGAATAGTCACTTATGCCTAATTAGCCGCCTGTCTGTTAGAAACCTTTAAAGCTGTAATGGTTTTAGGTTAGAGATTGTTTACGAAAAATATGGCTGTGCTATTTGGAGCTTTATTATTATTTAACATTGATATTCCCCTAGTTTTTAAAAAAGCCAGCCTAGGCCATAAAGGATGTGTAAATAATAATGTATCCGTATAGTGTAGTTAAATACCCCGTTACGTGCTAAACATTAGAATTACAGCGCTATGAGCGCACATAATAACAGGAGGTATATATCTAAAAATTGAAATGCTGCCATATTAGAAACCTCGCACCCTAACACAAATATAGTTATTAGTATAAACTCCCCAAAAAATGTAGTGGAATTTTTGATAAGCTTCTTAAAATTAAATGATATCATTAACAGCAAGGTATTTATAAAATAGCAACACGATAGTAATTGAACAGATAAGTTTAACACAAATCTGTATTTTCTGAAGTTTTGTTGCATGAAAGAGTAAACAAGATATTTCTTGCCTTAGATAGTGTCGATACTTCTTGCCATTTTTTGCTGCTTTATTTAAATTGTAAAAAAAACTAGTTGTGACCTCCTCGGGTTTAAAAAAAATCACCGAAAATACCTGAAACTAAAGCAGCATGAGTGCTCCAAACGGTCATCTATCTGGGCCAGTACCCTCCCACAGACGAAGCATAAATTGCAGCATAGACTTTTGTAAATCGGCCTGTCAGGCTCATGGGGTCGAAGAACTCTGTGGATGTAAAGAACCCGACCTCAACGACTCCAACTGCCCGCTGCTACCGGCCGGGAAAACCTCTCACTGTGTTGTGGACATAGATAGGAATGGCAGTAGCAGCAGTAACTCGTCAGGATTTGCATCGTTTTTATCAAACAGGGTGGGAAAGCAGTTTGTTTGTTGTTAGAACTCTCGTCCGGAAAGTACGATAGATCTTAAGGAGATCTTGTCACTGCACGGCTGAAAAAAATCGTGGTGTCTGTTAAAAACAAATTGCGGGTACACTTACCTTACTTTCTATAGTGGTTCGACAAAATAGACAACTTTTGTATTTTGGTCCTTAATATTTTCATTGTAAATTATTATAGGACACAACATTTGGTAATTTCTGCATCAATGCATTTCACCTTACGCTAAGATTTGAAAAAAAAAATTATATACAGTACTGAACATTAGCCTTCTGTAACTACAGATAAATCTTCAATTGATTTACTTAAAAATTTGATGAAACAAACTTTAATACCTTTTAGTAGTTTTGATTTAATAAAATATTACTTTAAATTCAAAATCTAGGAACATTACAGTATGTTTGGCACTGGCCAATGATTATGTCACATTCTTTAAATCCGACTCTGATAGCTTTTTGGTAGACTGACTGAACTAAGTTTAAAACTAAAGAAACTCTTCTTCCTAAAGAAGCTTCCCTCGTTAAAATTTTGATTGATTGATGGCTTAACTTGGAAAAATTGAGCTGTCAGTTTCTTCGTCCGTTTTTTGAACAAACGGCGAACCAAAACATTTACCTTCCTGTACATCCTTGTCATGTCAACCCACTGCTCTTCAGCCAATCTACCCACTTGAGGCAATAGATAATAAACTTGTTGTTTTAAGACATACTTGTACTTTGTGGGGGAAAAAAGGCCATACCAGGTCACTAGTTGCCCCACCCCTTTTTTGTCATGCATTTAGTGTTTTTGTTCGAGTGGGGAACAGTTCAGGACTTTTGCTGAACCTTTGGCTTCGAAAAAATGACTGAAAATCATCATGCGTTTGTGAAATTGGTATATTTTAAAAGTTGCTTATTTGTGTTTGTTGTAGTTGTTATTGTCAAGTAGAAGTGTTGTGAGTTTGGTGAATTTGCATAAAGACAATCTGGTTAAAAAATACTCATTTTAATATAACAGTTTGCTATAGTAAGTATGAAATGCGTAGATTGTGCTCTATAAATTTTACAAGTTTCTGTTGCAAAAAAGGGTCAATTCTTTTATAGTTAATTTCTTTTATACTTGAAATATTTGCATAGTTTGTTTTATTTTTAGTCTGATGACTCAAATGGCATTGGATCCAGCCAGAAAAAGTTGATGTCTACGCCGGATTCGTCGAATGACGACTTTCTCAAGGAAAAACTAGATGACGGGGAATACGAAGAACTGGAATACTCTGGCACTTCTCCTTTACGGTAATGTCACCTGGAAATTTCAAGGAGATGTGCAGGTGTTTAAAAAACAAACGTGTGTTTGTGCAGTTTCATCACAGAACCGGTCAGACTTACAACGAAGTTCTTCAGTACCAATATGAAGATTATACTGAAGATATTAGGAGTGCTGTTCTTTATAGGTAGGAAAAGTGTTGTGTTTGTGGCAGCAGGTTTTTAAATCTTACCCAAGTGTGGTTTTTGAAAATTTTGATTCTTTTAAAAACCATTAAACGCTTGTTTTTTTATCTAAATAAACTGATGCTCCACCAACTGTTGCTAACCCTTATATTTCCTTACAGCATTTTTATCTTATCTTCCCAAACGTTCACAAAATGATACCTACTTCTGTACGGGCTTTATTATTATGTTTAACTTCAATCTGAATCCATTATCTTAAGATTTATTCAAATGTCTACAAAATGCTACCTACTTCTGTATGGGATTTGAACCTTTGATATTAATTTTACTTTGCACCACCACTTTCACCCATTATGTTAAGATTAAATTTGAAATGTTCACAAACAGCTAGCTACTTCCGAATTGGCTTTAATATTCTTATTATATATTTACCTCAAACTTTAACCTCCAGTCATTATGCTTCAAAAATCACAATTGTTTTCCATTTTTTCCCAAGGTATCACAGCCTACATGATTGTGGCATGCACAAGGAATTTAAGCCGTGCAATGCCCCTTCTTGTCATTTGGTGTGTTGTTGTTGGTTATAACATCTACGCGCAAATTCGAGATCGATTTGGAGAGAGTATTTGGTTTGTCTTTAAACCAATGTTCAATTGGTTTGGCAGCAACATGTACTGGATCAAATGGTGGGTAAAATTTGAACTGTTTAAGGAGATTTTAGGTTCTAGTAGGCCTATGTGTCAAATATACCCCTTGGCACGTATATTGGTAAAATAGCCCCAAAATTCAATTTATTTTATACAAAATAAGCAAAAAATGTGTATGTCGTAAACCGTTACAGGAGTAAAAAAATGTATTATTTTGATGACTACAAAATAAAATTAAAATGAAATATTTCATATAGTTTTATTATTACTTGTTTTTTTTTTATTGAAATAGTTTTGTAGACAGTTGTGTAGGTGCAAACCAGTTTATTATTCTGAGCACTTTTTTTTCTGTTTTTTTTGTAGTAACACAAAAACCCTATAAACCCTGAAAGAAAATATAGAAAACATATGTAACACAAAATCTTAATTAGGGTAGTGTTAAAAATTAATTTAAAAGTTTCAGAAAAGTGTAAGAACATAATTTGGGATACAATATTATTCAAAGTCCTAATGTTACTGCCTAAATAACTAAGCAGATTTAATTTGACAGGTATTTTTTAAGAGGACTGCAACTATTTATTTTTGAAAATACTCATAGTAACTTTTAAACTATATTTTTTTAAGAGACTTTTGGATAAATTTGTCACCTTAAAGTACACTCTAACCAAGTTTCTAAGTACATAAAAAATCATTGCTCTGACAGAATTTTTCGAGGTTCAGTTAGAGAAATTTGAGTACCCTATTGGTTTCGCAAAACACCCTAAAATAACCCCTACGTTTTGGGGTTTTAAAAAATAATCTTTGCAAAAACATGATTTTTTGAGATACAGTTTAAGAATGTGGGTGACCCTTTTCTCTAAAACGCCAACTGGCGGAAATTTTTTTAATATCAAACCAAAACCCGAAGTATCTTTTATTGTGACTGATAACAGTGCAGATTCCATGTTTGCAAGTCAAGTTTTGAATGATACAAATGTGCACATAAAATACGGAAAGCACTTATGTTTTTATTCAAAGCATTATGGTTGGGCCACGTTCACTTGGTTATAAAAAAGACTTGTAATTCGTTTCGGCAAGTGCTGGTTGGTAGAAACTCGCTTGACTGGCAAAAAATTTGATTCAATTTCAACCCTTGCGTTATGTAAAAATGTCTGTAAATTAATGTTACTATAGCTGTATTTTTTTGTTATTTGAGAAGATAAAATCGCCGTTAAGACTTCAATGGCTTCTATCACGATTTGGAGTTTACAATTGACGTAAGCGAAACCGACTAGCAAAAACTTGGGATTCATTATCAACCCTGATAGTATCTTTCTTTTTGTCCCCAGGATATTCATACTTCTGGTGATAGCGGGTCTAGCCACCTGGATTGCACTTGATACTTCGAAACGACCAGAACAGCTCGTATCAGGGGCGGGATACCTTGTATTTCTGCTTGGACTCTTCGTTACATCAAAGTACCCGGACCGAGTAAGTTTGCCAGGGATGTGGCTGACAGGATGCAAGTCGCATCGTTTAACAGCTCCTTCTTCCTGTTAGTTTGACGCGATCATTACTCTATACTGTTTCTTCGACCAATTGCCGTCTGCAAGATGGCTCCTGCTAAGCACTGCTACGCTTGCAACACAAATGCATTTAAGAAAATTGCGAAATCTCTGCATTAGAGTAATAAAGTAATTAGCGAGTGTTCATTATTTAGGCTCGTCCGGGCAAAAACAACCCTCGCTAAAGTATCACCACGCTTCTGCGGTTTTTCGTATTTAACCTGCCTTTTTTTTTAAGTGCGTTTATATACGGCAGCTGTCGGCAAACCTTTTTGTCGCCCAAAAATTTACTTTTCAGAGCTATTGAAGGCCTGCTACATAAAACCCTTACAAAAACAGGGGTGGATTCAGGTTGTGTTTTGTTTGAAATTGAAGGCATTAGAATGACGTCACAAAGTTACGTTAGAAAACAATGTTCCTAAAAACACTCGCTATGTTCGAACAAACTCGTGCGCAAATATTAAGCTAAAATCCAGTCTAATTGCAAGATTGCTCTTACGAAGCACTGTTACATTTGCGACACAAACGCATTTAAGGAAATTCTGCTTGTAGTCAACCTCCCCCCCTAAAAACAAACAAAAATAACACCTCTTAATCTGAAATTGTGACTCTGCGCTTCTAATTGCCGAGTTTGTCGCCTGCTTTATAAAGTCCTATAAGATGGATTGTTTTAATTGCAAGGAAACGTTTTAACACTTAGAGTTCCCGTTTTGTGGTCATAAATATAATTACCGCGAGCGGTCAAAATGACCGTTTCATAAAGAATATAAAAAATACAAGTCCAGAAAAAATGGCCCCTCAGCCCCCCCCCGAATTGTTGACTAAAAATTATGAACTTGCTAGTTACTAACTGTGACCAGCCACTGCAGCAATTGTTCCGTGATTGTTTTGAAACAATAAAAAAATCAGTGTCGCCTTTAAACTTTATTTTCGCACCTTTCGGCTTAAAAACTTTCTCCTAAAATTGGCAAATCGTAACAATAATTTCAAAAAATTACTTCAAACATAAAAAAAACATAGTTTTGAAAATCTATGACCTTGTGTCTATACATGGTAATTCGAGAAGTTTCACCTTTGGTTAACTAAGACTGTGCTACAGAAATTATTTGCACATTATTTGAAAACTTGGTCGAAGTAATTCGAGAAGTTTCACCTTTGGTTAATTAAGACTATGCTACAGGAATTATTTGCACATTATTTGAAAACTTGGTCGAATTACAAGGCATTTGACGTCCTACGAAAAATCCAGGGCGTCTAAAAACGCTCTGCACACCCACGTTTGCCCCCTACGACCTTAACCCACCGCGTGCAACTTGCAGGTCATCTGGCGTCCAGTCTTGTGGGGCCTTCTCATCCAGATTTGCTTCGGAATGTTTATTCTCCGCACAGAAGCAGGGTTCGAGGCCTTCAACTGGGTCGGAAACCTCGCGCAGACCTTCATCAATTACGTGGACGCCGGTGCTGAGTTCGTGTTTGGAGTAACCTACTATGAGCACTACTTCGCGTTTAAGGTAAGTTGTGGAAGTTTGGACAGTACAAAGTTGTCAGCTACGGGAAAAGACGGTCGTGAGTTCGAACCTCACCACAGGCAAGTTTTACGATCAGGATACAGCAGGCAATGGTGCTATGGCTGTTTTTCGAATTTCTCTCTTGAGCCTGTGTAGCTCAGTTGGTAGAATGACGGCCCCGGTATGACCGGAGGTCGTGAGTTCGAATCCCACTGCGCACTAGTTGTTATGTTATTTTGCAAGACAAAAAAGAGTTTTAAAAATATTTCTAGTTTAATTGATATGATTTAGGTATTCGTATTTCTTTTTGTTGAATTTTTTTATGGTTTCTCAAAACTATTGTCTAATTTTGAGCTCGATTTTAAAATTCAAGGAAGCGTAAGAACACATAGCAGAATAAGTCAATCGATTATTATGCAAGCAAGGCTACGTTATAAAACTAGCCTGCAGTGAGGTTCGAACTCACGACCTCTGGTCACACCGGGACCGTCGCTCTACCAACGGAGCTACACAGACTCAGAATGGAAGTAGAGACACAATTGGGCTACTTATTCGGTTAGTATCTTAAAGGCATCCGGTGTACAGCCTCTTTTCTAGAAAAGTATAATGTCATCTGCATAGGCACCAAACTTTTAAAATTTTGGGGCGTGTTTTTCTCACCAGAGCAAAAATGATTATTAATCACATAAGTAATGTGAAAGCTCTTGGATAACGGCTAGTGTTGCTCATTGTAATTGAAACAAACCTTTTAGCATAGCGTAACTTTCTTACGGTGCCTTCAGGCTTTAAATGCTTCTATTGGAATCGGCAAAATTTGACATTAAAACGGAAAAATTGCAATTACGTAAAATTAAAATGTCTATTTTGGGGATTCAATGGCATCGTGCCTACGTGGTAATTCAGGGAACGTTTTAACACTTTTAGCGAACTAAAACTGAGCTACAGGAAGTAGTTTTGCAAACGAATTGATAACTTGGTCAAATTCCAGGGCGTTTTGACGCCCTTTTAGAAATTCAGGGTGTCAAAAAACGCTCTGCACACCCACGTCCGGCGCCAATGTTCGCCTGACCAAGTGACCCAGAAAGTATACTTCAGATTTTTAACGCTATAACCCTCGAAATTAATCCCGATTTATTTCAGGTTCTGCCGATCGTCCTTTACTTCAGCGCCTTCATCTCGATAATGTACTACCTGGGAGCAATGCAGTGGCTCATCTTCAAGATCGCTTGGTTGATGCAGATCTCACTCAATACTTCGGCTACCGAATCCATGGTGGCGGCAGGTGAGATAATATTCAGTTAACTGTGTTTAATTTAGGAGTTCTTAAACTCTTTTTACCGCGGACCCCTAAAAAAAATTTTTGCTTCGCATGGATCAGTTTAGGCAAGAATTTTTTTGTGATGACGTTATAAATGTACGTCATAAATCAAACAACCTTCTGAAATTTGCTGTTTCTGTTCAAAACATATCAAATGAAATGAAGTCTCAAGTATATTTAGCGTAGTTTTGATAACCTATTCCTATTTAGACATCATACCATTTAAGTCGTTCTAAAGAAACGTTATTCATTTAATGCAAGACGTACAATTTTTGTCGTCTGCTTTCATTATGACGTTTGGGAAACGTTTTGAAATATGTCTACCTTATTCTTAATTTATCATTACCAGTTAACTTTGTTGGCTTGCAACACACCAAAAAAAATCCAAAAATTTCGCAGCACATTTTAGACAAAATATTTCATACCGAACTTGACCATAATTTTATCAGTTTTCAAAAAACTGGTGTGTATTTAATTCTATGTTTGCTTGACATGTTTGAATGCCAGCGGTTTTATCGTTTCCAAACTTTGCAATTCTGTGAAAAAATGTTGCTTTTTTCAACCTTGAACTGTCGAACAGTCTAGCACTAGTACAAACGTTTCCTCAACTTCAAACCTTATTTTCTAAGCCCTATTTATTAACATCATCATCATCATCATGTAGTGCCATGCCTGAACCAGGCTTCGGCTGCCATGAAACACTGGTTTCTCCATAGTTGTCTATTCCTTCCAGTTCAAATATATTCTCTGTTTTGTTGTCTAAAAATTCCCTCAGTTGATTGATGAACATTTTTCTTTGCCGTCCAGGTGATCAATTTCCATATATTTTGCCACATGAAATTGTGTATTATTTATTAACAAGCACTGCTTTTAATGTGAACAAAGCCGAATGTGGTTAATAATGTTTTTTATTGAGTTTACACCAAAGGTTTAGCAGTTCCAAATCAATGGTAACAAGCTTTACAAAGCCATAATATTTATTCGTTTTTTCTTTGCAGGAAACATCTTCGTTGGTCAAACCGAATCTCCTCTACTGATCCGGCCTTACATTGACGACCTTACCACCTCGGAACTTCACGCTGTCATGGTTTGTGGATTCGGTACAATCGCAGGAAGCGTGCTGGGAGCTTACCTAGGATTCGGGGTACGTTAATGTTTCTGTTGTAACCATACGTTTGTCCCTTTTGATTTTACAAAACGTTTGTGCTAAACGATACGTTTGTCGTGACGATATGTTTGTGGTATTAGGCTACGTTCGTAGTATACTACAAGTTAGTGGTATTACGATACGTTACTAATCATAAGTTACAATTCAGCAGTTACATCATTAAAAGTTATACTTTAAGTCATTAATCGTTACATGTTACGTCATTAAACGTTAGTTACGCCAACAATCTGTTTTTTAAATATACACCAAAATTTCAATTAGGCTTTTATGTACCCCTTAAAGTTATTTCACGGAACCCCAAGGGCTCCACGTACCCCAGTTTAAGAACCCGTCGTGTCACATTTTGGCGACCAAACGTTAGCCGCATAATACTTTTATATGACATAAGTTACCTTTAAATTCTCGCAGATCTTTGTTTAGCCATTTATAGAATCTAAGAGAAATAGATTTCGCCAAGACGGCATATTTCAAAACGTGCTATAGGGGTTCAGTTATCAACCTAACCGTGTCACAGTTGTGTTCTGCGTTCTGTTTGTCGTCACAACTGATTCAAATACGCTTATTTCTTACAGATTCAAGCTGTGTACGTGATCACTGCTTGCGTGATGGCAGCCCCCTGTGCTTTGGCCGTCTCCAAGCTGATCTACCCCGAGACGAAAAAGTCCAAGTTTGCTACCTATGAGGGACTTGTGCTGGAGAAAACGTAAGAGAACTTTATAAGCTTTGTGATGCTTACAAATTTGTGGCCGGTATTTTTTTAAACCGGTGTTTTAAGTTACTAAAAAGAAAAAGTTTACGGTTGACCAGAAGTATAAATATCCGAAAGCCATTGGTTGATGAGATATTGTTCGAGGCAAAATTATACGCTGTAGAATGCTAATAAACAAAGTTTTTCAAGTTTGACCAAGTACAGCTAAAAACAATTTGGAAAACGTGACAATTTTTGTTGTGGAGCCAGAGCCCATTTTTTTTAAGTTGAAATTTTGTCTGCTCTAGCACGAAATAATTTTAAATTGCTCAAATAAAAACTGCTAAACAGTTGTGACAAATGTACTTTAATTTAGCTTAAAAAAAGTTTCGAGCCAATGTGTTTTTCTGTGGCTTCCTGGTGCCAACCAGACTCGGGCATTTTAAAAAATTGCGATTTAAATTAAATTGATTGTAAATAATTAAATGTAATTCTATTTCAAATTTTTGGTAAAATTCGTTTATTTAAGAATTCGGTTATTCTAATTCCAATCTAATTGGCCCATTCTAATCTATCTAAAAATTTTTAACTGAAACAAAACGAGTCGTCCAAGTCTGTCCTATTAAGCCTGCTTTATACGCTTACTTACCTGACCAACATCTTTCAACAGCGACCAACGCAACATCATTGAGGCAGCTTTCGTTGGGGCTTCACAGGCCATTCCTCTTGTGCTTAACATCGGTGGAAATCTGATTGCCTTCCTTTCGCTTCTTGCTGCCGTCAACGGATTCCTCGGCTGGTTTGGAGGTCTCCTCGACTTTCCACAACTCAGCTTTGAGGTAGACTTAATAAAGCTTTGAAATCAGGTGGCACTTATGAACGACTAAGTGTGTTGTAATGTTGTTAATTTTTCGCACAACCTAATTCATCAGCTCAAAGTATAAATGAAAGCATTAACAATATCTAATTTTGACCTGATGAAGCACGGTTGTGCGAAAGCTTGTCAAGATTTTAATACAGTTGGTCCTTGACCAGTTCCACCTTAATCCATATTTAAAAATAGACAAATACGGCTATTAACAAAGATAAATAGAACATGGCTTTGGAGTAGAACCTAAAATGCTGCATACAAGCTCGAGTTTGAAACATTAAATTTGAGTTAGGTTTTTGCATTGTCACTTTTAGGTAAGATTCAAAATAGCGGTTTTAAATTAAATTAAAAAAAAAATTGTGTTTTTGCTTTTGGATACTTTTACTACGAGGGATTTATTTTAAAACGGTGTTTGAAAGAACGATTTTTAAGCAGTCTGCTCAGGTACACTTAGTTATGGTCAGGTACATTTAAAACATTAAATTTGCCACAGATCTAAAAACCGTAAACATTAAATTACATAAAAAATGCTTTTTTAAAACGTGTTTTTCTTGATAAATTTAAAAACAGTTAATTTAAGGTAGATTTTGAAACAGTGAAAAAAATATTCTAAAACTGTGACTTCAGGATTAAATAAAAACTTTGTAAATCTTCAACCAAACTCATTTTAATCGAGTAAATCTTCAACCAAACGCATTTTAATCGAGAAGTAAAGAAAATATTAAATATCTTTAAAACTGTGACTTTGAGATTGAATAAAAAAGAAACTAAATTTTCAACCCAAAGCTTTTTTACCCAGAAGTAAAGAAAATATAAAATATCAATAAACCAAATTGATGGCAAGCAAACTAACACAGCACAGACGTCAGTAGCAGTTCCCTGTAGCGCAACATACAGCTGTACAACCACGTACCCACATTGCGGTTAAGGTGACCTGGAACTGTTTTCACAAGGTCTGCTCGTTCCAGCATCGCTTGTTTATACAGGCAGCACTTATACGCCCTTCTAAGCTTTATTATTCATGCTGGTTGTATAGAAATGCGACTATACCTAGATTAACTAATATAGTTACAATGTGTTCTCTTTATGAAGTGTATTTGGCAAAGCAACTGTATTAATTTCCACAAAACTATTGAACCAAGATTCTAACGTAAATTGTTTTTGCTTTATGAATCATTTAGTTAACTTTTTGTAGCTTTGTTTAAACGTTAACCAAAAACTTAATGTGTCTCTAACACAAGTAATTGATGGACACTTGTTTTTTGGCCTATTCAATTGTTTAAGAAATATTCACCACAATTCACAACAAAGCATTGCCATTGCTAACGGTCGATGTACTTTATTTTCCAGCTGATCTGCTCGTACGTTTTCATGCCTGTCACTTACCTGATGGGAATAGAGTGGGCAGACTGTTTCAAGGTGAGGTAATCGGTGATAGATCAACAACTTTAGCATTGAAACCTAACTTTGTGGTTTTTTGGTCACTTGTTGGCAGTTTTTTTATTGCATTGGTCTTTCGGGCCGCTGTATTAAAAAACCACAAGGCACTAGCACAACCCAAAATTCTTAACTTTGAACAAAATAGAGGTATAATTAGTTAATTACACATCTCAGTGTAAAAAAAGAAAACTAAAGAAATCAGAAATACCCCGTTACAAAATGTTTTTTACTAAAAAGATAAATCTTAATCGCCAAGATACAATAAAATCAAGGTATTCCACCTCTCAATTATTAATTTAAAATTCAGAAAAATCCTCCTTATCATGAAAATAATAAAAACGTGGTTATCGAAATTTCGAACTAGTGATTTAACTGCATGCGTCTTACTCATTTCAAACGGGCCATACTACAAAAAAAACTTATTGGAATTTTGTATTGTATTGGACCGTCTCAAACAAAAATCCAAAAGGCACGAGTCACGACCCTAGTTTTTTAAACTTCACATAAAATTGGTTTAATTGCACATCTTATTATTAAAAAAATGAAAGTAACGATTTAAGAAACCCCATTTTACAATTAGTACAAACAATTTTGTCTACAGTATTTAAAACGGGAAATATACGTTCCTATTGGTGTTTGTGGACCAGTACATAGTTGTACATTGCAGCTTGTTACCTGCAGTTGCAGCTATTGCAGTTTATACGTGTTTTAGTGTTTAGCAAAGCGCTTAAGTTTATGTTTACGAGCGCTCATTGTAAATGGGACATGCTCGCAATAAAAATGTTTGTTTTAAGGTAAATACACGCCTGGGCAGTGTTTGGTGGTTTTAACGGAAATGTCTGTATGATAATATATATTTTAAAACAAGTAAAATGACTAAAGCTCTTAGATCCTATTTAACCCCCTTTTATTTTACTGATGTCCAGTTTTTATACAAATTTGTTCACTTAATATCAGTTTTGGGTCGAATTAGTCAAATTAGTGCACTTATACTAGTTTTTGATCAAAGGTATGCATTCAAAAGCCGTATTTAGTCACATACCGCGCCTAAATACCTTTTTGCTCAAATTCATGCTTTAAAGACCAGTTTTTCGGCAATTTAATTCACTTGAAAAACGTATTTAGTCAAGCAAGTGAACTTGGCATCGATTTTGTCAAATTGATTCACTAAAGACACGTTATTGTCAAATTAATGACAAAAATATTGATTTTTGTCCTGATTATTGTCTATTTTTATCGACACGGCCTTACCGGATTCTTTGCAACGTGGAATATTGTTTTATAACAGACGGCGATTGAACTTTGAGCTGTTTACTTTTGACACGCCCCTATGCAAACCTACTCGTCATTGAAATGCGTAATTAGATGAATGTCCGCCTCCTGTGACCAAACAATTGCACTGTGACGCAACACGCAAGTTGACAGTCGATGTTTTTTGTTGTTATGAATCAAACTTTTTGTTATTAGGATTTTGAGCGTACTATGCTCTCGAAGCATTTCAAACATATTGTAAGACTATTACAGACCTTATGGAATTTGAATCTGAAAATCAGGTGGCACTCTTATCGACAAATTGTATTAAATACTTTCGCACAACCGTGCTTCATCAGGTCAAAGTAGAAAAGTTAGACAAATATGCTTTCAAACAAAGATTCATAAGAGAAGTAGGTTAGATTTTGAACATTTCGAATAACCCATTCACTTTCAAACATGTTTCAAAATGCTATGTACTTTTGTATGGGCTTTAATATTCTTAACCTGTCTTACTACAACCTCCGAACAATATGATCCGGAATTTCAAACAAGGATTTGCATTTTTAGTTTTACATTTCTGCTCGCAGCTTGGTAAGAAGCAGCGAGGTAGTAAGTTGCAGTCAACTTAAAGTACTTTAATGTTAAGATAACAAAAAATATAAAATTTGCGTTTTTAATTTCATTTGGTCGCTTGCCAAACTTTTGTGGCATAAAAAAGCTATTATTTTTTTCCAATTTATTTAATATTATGCTGTAAAAATGGGCGCCCATATGGCAGTTTGCAAAGCGACCCCCTGTTTGCAACGACAACGTTCAACAATATTAGAATCACAAATACTGGAGATCATAAGCTTGGCAGTAACGTAGCGCAAGTTAACGGTTTAAACTATTCCACATTTGTCATTGACGCGCCAGCTCAGTAGCTTTGTAAAATTATAGACAGGTCACTCTTTGTCGTGACTCGCAAGCATATAATTAACCTTATCATAAACATTGAACACAATCAGCAGCGTTAAAAAATTGTTAACTACTAAATTAAAATTATTAACTAACAACTCACAATCTTACAATCGTTTCAGTAGGCCTAAATAAGTGAGTCAATGAACCTAGTGTACAGCCCATTAACCCTGTAAGTTCAAATATTGACTTTGCTTGCCACTACGGATAATTCTAGGTATAGCAACACACTTCACGATTGGTTGGGAAATAATTATTTGCCATTGTGAAAACAGTCATATATATATATGGCTCATGCGTCACGTATTCTTTCAATCGAAGTTTCGCCTATTTGAAACAGATACGTGCTATTAGACTGGATTTCAGATAATATTTGCGCTCGAAACAACAGGTGTTTTTAGGAATAATTGTTTTCTGGTAAAATTTTGTGTGATCATACTAAAACAGTGCGGCCGCGGCACTCTGAGGTGCCATTTTTGAAGCTCAAGGCAAACAAGCCTTCGTTTGCCCATTTAGGCGCACGCCAATGTATAAACAAAGATGTTGTCCACAGCTTAGCAAAATTGTTTATTGCTCAATGGTGCCGAGAGATATTTCAAAATCTTTGGGATTCCAATTTTTGCGCTATCGGTAAGCTTCTGGATACATTTTTTTGTGTATGATAAACGTGCAAAAGATTGAAAAGTTTTTTTTTAACCTTCTTGCACATTTAATGTGCTGTTTCAATCTCGTTTATTGTAAGGTTACAGTTGCCATCCAGCAAAATACGAGCAAGGGTGCCGCTATGCAAGGGTGCCGCTATTTATAATTGCTATAGGGTGCCCCAAGACAAAAAAGGTTGCGAAACACTGGACTAAAAGGTTCCAAGCCCCCTAAACAAAACTACTGGGTTTTCACTATTGTCATAAAAGTTTTACGTGGTGGGCCTTCAATAGTTCTTGAAAGAGTATTTTTAAAGTTTGCCGACAACTGATTTCAAACTTGTTCACGTTTATTGCAGGCAGCCGAGTTGGTCGGTACCAAGGTCTTCCTGAACGAGTTCATCGCTTACGAGAAGTTAGCTGCTCTCATCGACAACCGAGACAATGGAACAATTCCACGTGTTGACCAAATATCTGGGGAGGTGCTCTGGATTGATGAGCGAACAGAGGCCATTGTGACGTATGCATTGTGCGGGTTTGCCAACGTTGGCTCGCTCGGGATCATGCTCGGGGGCTTGGGTGAGAATGACCCTTTGTTGTTTTTCTGAAGTCAGGAATGCCCGATACTTGACGTTTATTCCGATATTAAATGACGTCATTACTATTGCCGAAAATCCAAAAAATTAAATCGATAGGTTTAATGGCAATGGTTTTTAGGTTATAACGCCGAAATTGGATTTTGTAGTACGAAACCCATTGATTTTTTAGTTTTAATTTCGTCTTACGTTAGATCGCAAAACTTGGCAGTAATGTACAAATCAATTTGGTATCAGATCGGCATCGATACCACCCTGGTATCGGACGAGTACCGATACTACTACTTGGTATAAGGTATCGCAGCGATCCGACATTACCGGATGTCTCTAGTTGGTGCTAATGTTTTTTTTCTTCTATTATTTAGGTGTGTCGATTTGTTAATATGCCAGACTTGTATGAAATTGGCTTTTAAAATTTTAACTTTTTACTGACAGATCATTTTTTTAAGCAATATTAGCCATATACTGTATGTCTCCGTCTAATGTAGGGGTTTTATTTCGCTTTTGTAGTTCAGAAAACAGTTTTAAAGTTTACTTTTTGCTTGTTTTTTATTTTTGTAATATTTTTTACTTGAAACAGGTAGCTGAATTAGCACAACTAAAAAAAAGAAAAAAAAATTCTTTGGACATGAATACAACACTATTTGTTTAATTTAGAGAAAACTTTAGGAATACCTCATTTCTAAGCAACTATCTCACAAGGCAATCAACCCAACATTTTTATTTTGTTTAGTAATAAAGGTAAACAGTTGTTTATTATCAAACTTGCAGGCAGCATGGCGCCCCAGCGTCAAAGTGAGATGGCAAAGATCATCATAAGAGCGCTTATCGGTGGAATATTTGTCAGTCTGCTCAACGCTTGTGTGGCCGGTAAGACTGCGTAAACTTTGTCCATCTGCAAACCTATTATGCAGCGATCCAAAGACTGCATGTGTAGATTTGGCGACTGGACTTTTTGTAAGCGTAAAGTAAACGATACAAAAATGATAGAAAACCATTAAAATAATCAAATCTATTTATTATAAACCAAGTATTTGTATTGCTTCCGTAATTTGCTCAGAAGTCAGAACCAATCTCAGTAAATGTAGCAATGTGAACAACTGCAGTCAGAGACCCAACCTCGTGAAACACTGCTATATGTCAACTACTAATGTATAGGGTTTTTAAAAAATAAATAAATATACTAAAGCAAATAAATGCAAACATGACTAGCAACTTAAACGTATTCTACCAAAAAGTAAGAACCACACCATGGTATTAAACAAAAAATGTTTCGACTTGTTACCGCGTATCAGTCCAATTCAAAATTATCGGACATTTGTTTCTTTCTACTCTCCCTCTCATTCATATCACACCATAAGCTACAACTGGAACTTAAGATAACAAGAATATCAAAGACCATACAAAAGTAATAGCAGTTTGAACGTTTTAAATAAATTTTAAGATAATGGCTGGAGGTTGTAGAATGAATTTCAAAGCTCATACAGAAGTAGGTAGCATTTTCAACGTTTCTAATATCTCTTTATTCATTTTTAACATGTATGAAGAATTATTCGAAACAGTCAAAATGCTACCTACTTCTGTATGAGCTTTGATATTCATTCTACGTCGAACTAATACCCCTAGCCATTACCTTAAGATTTAGTCGAAACGTTTTCAAAATGCTTCCTACATCTGTATGGGCTTTAATATTCTTACTGCGTCTAACTACAACCTCCAACCATCATGCTTGAAAATATTTTAAAACGTACTTTAGGATTCCTGTACGTCCCGAGGCCAATCGTGTGCGACAATATTCTTGCCACTTCGAATTGGACCAACACCGAACCTGACCGGCTGCTGCAGTGTTGTCTCACCCTGGAAGGAACAAACCTGTAAGTTGTGTTTTGCCCAGTGTTGTCATTTTGAGCTTTTACACTTTAAAAAAAAGTCGGCACAATTTTTTCGAATCAGCAGAGAAATTATATTTTTTTTAAATATTTTTAGAAATGTTTTTTAGACACATGTTGTTTTTGTCCGAATTGTTATAATTTTTTCTCCTGTCTATTTTTAGTGCCACATTTTCGACAGGGAAGAAAAAGGATTTACTTCAGTTTATTTGGTTTCTTTTTATTTTTTTATTTGTGATTTAATGCGCTACCCGCGCCATGATTTTCGCGCAAAATTGGTGACATTCAATTAATGTGACACACATTGGTTATTTAATGCACTGTTTGCGGAATCTTGTTATTTAATATCATTAAGTCGTCAAGATAGTCATACGAAGTGACTGCTTTAATTTCCAACTCCTTTTCTAAACCAGTGGTTGTCAAACTTTTTCACCAAGCGAACATTTAGCTTCCTTAAAACTAAGGGATCCCATCATATAAAAAAAAAACAAGAAAAAATCGCACTGTGCGAAAAATACACTTAGCACAGTGGTTCCAAGGGTTATTGAAAATCCTTTTGGATTCCAATTTTGGCTCTATTGGCAAGTCTATTGCTGCACCTTACACTTATGTGGTTTACATATATTTTTATCGGATTGTTTTTTTCTCGCAGAACTTCCATTGAAGCTGCGTGTAATTGCTGCAGTGGAATGTACCTCAACTCATCTTTGTTATCATACTGTACGCCTTCTCTGGGTTGCTAGCATCCACGTACGGCCGCATTGTGGGCCACTGTGAATTCCGAGGGTTCCGGGTTCGATCCTTCGCCCTGCTTTCGAGTAAAAATCTTGCTGTGTTTGCTTTTTTCATCCTTTTTTTCTCCGCGTCGTGCCACGATATAGTTAAAAACGTTTTGTCGTACACAGGGATGCTCTGAATAGTGTTGGGAGGTGCAATTTAATTTTTTAAACAAAGCTTTAAGGTTATGGGGTTTCAATTTTTCGCCTATCCTAATTTGTCACGCAATAATTTCCAGGGTTGCCACACAGCCTTTAAAAACATCTGTAAAAGCCCTTGAAAAACCTAATGTTTTTTCAATTTGGTTTGAATGGTATTTGAATTAATTTAATGTGCAGCCTAAGTTATGTGTTAAGTGCTGTATATTAAAACAAATTTTAAACTATATGTTAGTGTGTTAAACATGGAATTTATACATTATACTGTTTTTTCGAATTATAGTGAAAACACGTTTAGTGATACATTTTTAGGTCCCTGAAAACCTATGAATTTGCTTGTTTTCGAAAAGTATTTTATTTCATAAAACTTTATTTAAAAGAAAGTATAAATTTCTTTGGTAAATTAGCGTGGCAACCGTAAATGCCACAGACGCTGGCGTACAGCAACTACTTTTGAGTCAATTTTTTTTGTTGCTACTTATTTGGTGACAAGTGTGGCGTTAGATTAAAAAAATAAACTGATCGAAGGTAATTTCGTGCCCATGGTACCGCAGACGTTCGTGCGTCGTTTATTTCACGTGAAATTAAAGTTGTGTTTATTGAATCCTGTGTATAGAAAGCGTTACATGACTGCTTGCGTTTTTTAGGTTTTTCTTCAATGTTAGACGAACGCTTAACTGCTATTTTAGGCTTCGTTTAAAAACGATTTTTACTGGTTTCGGTTTAGTTGGTTGCTCGTATTATTCCGTTACTGTTTTAACATTATGTACGTGTTGTTATTATTGCTTTTAATTATACTGTTTATGTCAAAACGTCTTGTGTTTGCGTCGTATTATAAACAGCATGCACCAGGCCCGCTATTAATTTCCCTGTTTTCACTGTCATACGAAAAAAACAGCGATACTGACATCACGAGAAAGCGGTTACGTCACGAATCTTTTTCACAATCACGAAATATGCGTTCTGAAATTTAACGACCAAACTTGGAAATTAGATTGTTAGTTTGGTTATCGTCACGTAAAACTTACACATCAACTCAATACAGACTATTCCAAAAGTAAAATATTAAACTTAAATTCAATTTAAAGCAGGTAAAAATATCAAAGCTAACATTTTTAAGTTCAAATTGCTACCTACGTCTGCATGGGCATTGATATACTCCAACCATAATGCTCAAAAAATTTTACGCAACGAAGTTCTGTTGTAAATTACCAATTATTTCAAGCGCGCAATTACTTTAAATGTCATCTCAAAAGAGCAACTGTTTTTTTCTGTACGTTTTTTCCGATGCTAATTTTTTCATACATTACAAAGCGATGACAATCCCAAACCATTACGTTACACGCGATGAGCAATTCCGTTTGCATATGGTCTTTTCATGCTTTGTACGCTCACCCTCTTACACGTTTATTTCTTGCTGTTATCTCGCTATAAAAGTGTCACTCAGTTGGTCTTGATATTCCTCCGAAATTTTGTATAAACACCAATGCTAGCGTACTTGCGTTTAAGGTTTGATGATTATATTACTATAGAGATCAGTTTTATCAGCTTCTACGTACAACTTAAGTCGTTTTTAAATGATTTATAGATATCAGATTTTGACAATTAAGGTTTACAGAATCTTAGTATTCTGTTGTTCTGCTAATTTCCTCCGTTTTAATCCAGTTTTGAGTGTTTTACGCTTAGTTCGTCATTTTAAAATATTTACCTTTTTTTTTATGTCAATCCAAAACTGCTGAACGAACAATACAATTCCCGTAGAATCTATACAATGCCAAAATACAGCTATATCTTACCATAATTACCTTTATATGGGCAAAAAAGCGTTTTTATTGCTGCAAAATTGTACCAAAACCTAATTTATTCCAGTTGCTGTTCGCTGTATCAAATTTGACGTGCTAACTTTGTGCGTTTTGTAAATGATTCAAATTGTATAAAAAATCCCACCACATTCTTTCAATGGGTTGCTATCTTCATGTAGAATATTCGTGCAAAATTAAATGACTCTTGTGTTATTGGTAGCATGCAGCTGTTGCTTAAGATAAGTTCCATTGTTTTTCAAAATGGTCGGCGTTTTATTATTTTGGAACGTGCTTGTTTTTCGTTACGTGCCTTGGTTGTATTAAATGAACCCAAACGAAATTAGGTCACTATGCATGGATCTGTAAAGTAGCTTGATAATGAATTTCAAAGTCAAAAAGGTCGAGTAAATCGACATCTTGAAAATGACGTTTCGACACGACCTTGTTGGTTTTGAGATTTATTAATTATATCGACCAAACGAAATTATTTTACGACATTGCAGCTATTTTTCTCAGTAAAGCCAATAAGAAGTTTAGCAGTACCAAATATTTGACATTCATAGTCAGTTCAAAATCTCCTTTACCAGCACTTGCGCAGTTTTAAATCCTTTATAGTTTATCGTATATTTTTATCGATTCTACCATCTGAACAAAAAAGAACAAATGACTCGAATCATATCAAAAGTTCAGTTTATTAAAGACAGTAAAAAACAGAAGATACATTTAATCGAAATTAGTGCCAAACAATTACATTGACGGATTTAGCATAGCAATGTAAATCGTTTTTTTTTTACCAAGGTAGTGTTACCAAAGTAAGTAAGGTTGGCGTCGGTGTGACCCTAATCAGCCCACTTCAGGACTGTTGTAAGATATCTATGTATTTTTTATATCTATGGTTTTGTCTTGAATTAGTGCATCACAAATAATAATTTTGGCAGTATTTCAATAAATCATTTTCGGGTTCGCAAGTCAATTTTGGTTAATTAGGGACAATGTTGGAGCGAAATAGTTTAGGTAAAACGCCATTAAAAGATTTCAAATTGTTGTTTAAAATGCAACTTGATTAAATTAACCGAAAAGTGTATTCCATAGAAGTTTTCCGTTTTTGGGCTTGCACAAATGCCAAGAAAAAAACAAAAAAATTTTGGGACCACTGGCCTAGGGAATGCTTTTTGCTTTCTCGAGATAATGGAGAACAAATTTAAAATCAATTCTTAACATCCAAAACAGTACTTTAACAAGCCTCAATCTTTCTGTTCGTAAGCTGTTAAGTATTTTTTAATAATGAAACTTAATGAGAAGGGTGTGCCACCACTAATAATACATAAATTATATCAGTTAATAAACTTAAAAATATGTTTTGGAAACTTTCACACGTTCCCCAATTTAAGAAACCATGCTACAGCCTTAAAACATAAGCTGAGAATAAAATAAGTGGCTTAATATCAGATTCAAAATTCTAGCTTAACATGTTTGATACTGTAAATACCATATTTAGACTCAACCCGTTTTTTTTTTACTATTATATTAAGAGTTTTCTGACCATGCCCTATTTATTTGTTTTGTCAGTCCTGTTTGTAAAATCTGTATTTTAAAATTAGAGGTATCCATTTTATCATCAACCGTGTTTTTACTGGCTCTAAGTTCAATACCACAACTCTAAAACGGCGTACACTTGGGAAAACAGGCAGCGACAGTAATGACGTCACAATGGCAGTCGGGCGGCTTCGCGGTCCGCAGTTGACCAGTGTCCGAGGCGTCGGTCATCTCTTGGCCATTCGTCCCAGTCTCATGTCTTTCTCGCGCTGAAACTGTCGCATGTCGGTTCGCTCAAGAAACTGAACTTTCTCCAGGTAGCTGAGAGTAGAAAAGTAAGAATTTAACTTTTGTCTAACAAGGGTTGTCTTGATACTAGGGTGGTCGGTGCCGATCTCATACCAAATGAAATAGGAATAAGAACTTGATGTTATTATTCTTCCTAAACATGAAGCAAAACTGGTCTAATTACGCAAACAAATTGCCTTTAAACGTTTCATTTTCCTCTATTTCGCGTGTTTGAGCAATGAGCATAGTAGTGAAGTCATTTGGCATCGAATCGGATTTTCCCCCCTAGTAACTACGCATGTCCGATAATCTCGGACCGAAGCCGATGCTCCATAACTGGCCACAGTGTAGTTTTATTTTTTGAGCCAAATTAAGAAGAGCTATATCCTTGATAAGAAGCCTATAGTGCAGGGGCTCTTAAACTTATTTGCGGTGTTAAACCATCGTAAAAACGTTTGTTAAAAATAAAGTCAACAGTAGGTTGTATCTTTATAAAACCAAATCCATCGGCGGCAGGTTTTATCCAGTCGATCACTGCTCCGCTGGCGCGTATATTAACAAGTAAAACTCATAGTTATAAACATAAGTAAAAACAGAAAGAATTTCATTCCAATTAAGGGACTGACGATTCAACTTGGCGAAATATATTTTCCTTCTAAACAAAACGTCGAATCCTGTTTTTGATTTATGTTTTTAACTATGAGTTTTACTTGTTGAGAATAAAGTCTTACCCTTCCTTTCCTTTCTTGTAGCTTTGCAGTTCATCTTCGATGCCTTCGTCAGTTTTGTAAGTGTCCCAATCTAACTTCGATTTTTCCTGGAAATAAGCAAAGCCTGTCATAAAATCACTAAACGAAGCAATCAAAAAAAAGTTGTATTCAATTTCAGAAAAGAATAGATGGAGTGTCAACCTTTCTACTTTAAGTGTGTCCCACACAAAAATTAGGAATGCCATAAAATAAAAATCTTAATTCGGATCAATCTAAAGACATTTGGTGTTGAAAAAAATGTGGAGAACCGAGTTTGCAAATAGGTAAGTTAGAAAAAGTGAGGAACACTAGTTTGAAGCAAACTCACCAGAGTACTTAACTTTGGCTTTTTTCCGAGTTTGCCAAGCACACTTCCAATCCCACCACCGGGACGCTTCTTAAGAAAACCTGTTTTAGTTGGTCTGCAACAAAATAACATATCTTACTAAACACAACAAAACCAATGTCTAAGGAAACTGTACTTTACGCAAAACAGGTATTTATTTAAACGAAAACACTTACTTTTCTTTTGAAGATTCTTGTTCTTTTAAGTGGTTTTGTGCCTCCTTTGAATCTTTTTTAACCTCTTTCGTAACCCTGCAATGAATTAACAAAACTTTAACTTCAATTAGTAACAATCAAAGTATGGCTTTGTGTATTGCCATTTTAAAATTTTAGTATGTTATACGAAGCACAAAACTACAAAATAAATACAGTAAAGGTTTGCAAATTTTTTTAAAAACTTTTTTAGAAAAAAGGTTGACGCAGGTAATTTCCAAATAATACTTACGTCACGTCCTCTCCTGCAAAATTGTAAACTTTAGTAATCGTGACAGTGTCTTTTAACTTTTGAGGTAATGAAGATGTAGTGACACCGTTGCTCTTGTCAATGGAGTTTTCTGAATTGGTTGGCTTAAAAAAATAAAACAAAATCTATATAAAACACTTTTTTTCGCTTTTTCTATAACAAAACTGTATAATAAAAAAACTATTGGCAAAACTTAAGATGCACATTATCATAATTATGCAGTCTTTGTTATAAAAAATATATTTTAAATAAAACAATTGCTGGATGGTACTTTTATAAACCTTGCATTCAGTTGGAGTCTGTTTCACATCTTGGTCTGCTTTCGTCTTGTTTTCTGGCGCTTTTGAATTTGAAACTCCGGCTTTAAAAGTTTCCCAAAGATTGTTCGCCTTTGCCTTGTCTTGGGCTTGTTTTACCCTTTAAATAAAAACGTTTGCAAAAATAAGTAATTTTGTGCAATACTTTTGTGTTAAAAGCTTGGTGCTGGTCTAGAATGCTACCACTTTTTTTTCAGTAACAAAACGAATTGTCAAAAATGTAATGGCAATTTCGACTTTTGTTGCACCTGGTCACCCGGATTTTTTCAGTCGTACATTTCGTCTGGGGGGCTTATATTGCTAACATTCTTTGGGTTAGGTTGCAAGTTCGGGTGGGGCTGTTTTATTCTCCTATATTTATTTGTGCTTTGAAATTTTAATTTTAACAAATAGTTTTCTTACTGTAAAAATTAAGCGGTAGGATTCTAGACCAGCGCCGCATTCTCATAATATGTAAGCATTGTAATATTAAGTGTGCAATATTATTAGTTTTTTTATGTTAGTTTGAATCATTCAATGTAGACAGGATTTAAATACATTTTACCAAGTTCAACAGATATGCATATTTAGCAAATTAAAGTATTCATATTTACGGGTCGACAATTTCTTCTTCTGGCTGGGTTTCAGTTTCAATTGTTTCATCTCCTTCAGAAATTTCGCCTGAAAACAGAAGAGAACTTATTGATTTTGCGTCGTTTTAATGCTGGAAGCCCTAGAAGCAAAATTACACATTACTGCATTCTAGTCCACTTCTATTGAAGAACTTTGACAAGAAATGTTACCAAAAAATTGTGCAATTTTGCCGCACCAGGAAATATACATTGAAAAACAGCCCTTTGGGCAAATATATTGCAAAATTTGGCATATGATGATGGCCAAAATATTTTTTGGTGTAAATGTTTGGAGGTCAAAAAAATAATTACGTGAGAAATGAGCATCAGATTAAAACACTCTTAAAAGTGGTGGTATAAAGCTCATCAATTACAAAAATGACACAATATTGAAAACAGTATTATGCGTACAAAATAAATTATCTTGGCGCTAATCTAAAGTCCCAATACTTGCTTTCAGGGCCCTCTTTCACTATTGTACATGAAAAGTTATGCAAAAAAAAAAAATAATAATACCGCATACCACAACGCATATTGTTTGGGTGAGGGTTAGCGTTTGAGTGAGGGTGGGTCAAGTAATATTATGTTTATTATTAATAATAACTTGACCCACCCTCAACCAAACGCTAACCCGCACCCCTGACCTAAACAATATGCGTTGTGGTATGCGGCATTTGAAGAATTTTTTTTTAATAATTTTTACGTACAATAGTGAAAGAGCGCCGTTTACAGTACGGCAATAAAACGTGTTGTCAAAATCAGGATTACCATCTGGTACGTAGTCTGCGTCGTCAGCTGAAGAACTGTCATCTTCTTCGTTGGAAGACATGTTTAATTCTTAACCTCCAAGTGTAAGAAACGTAACGTTTTCCAAAAACACGCCAAAATGTCAAACAACCATTAAAAACTTTCTGTTCTATACAAAGCAGAAAGTGAATTCGTGCGTGACCATCGTCGAATCATTCGATTAATTATGATTTGGAAAGTGCTATTTTTTCTTGAATACAAAAATAATCTTAATTTAAAAATGAAAATAATTTCTTATCCACCGACTAAAAATTCACAAAATTTCAAAGAAGTTTGCGCAAGTCGAAATCGCTGACTAACGGTGACGCAGCAGGATCCAAAAATAAACATGTTAAAAGTCACGTTTTGGTTTCAATAATTTCATTTTAACAGAACATTAAGGTTACTTTGCAATTACTGAGGTAAGATTTATTTGGCGACATTGTTAGAAAAGAACATGGCAGACGCTACGAAGTGCAACTCAAGCTTGGAAGCAATGCAGCCATCCAAGAAACCAGTTGGAGCTGACGGAAAACCGTTGCGACCTTGCTGTGTTTGTTTGGAAACAAAGGGCATTCGAGACGAATGGTGAGTTGAATAATTTATCGGTGTATATCTTAGAAATGGCTATTTTGATCGCCCTTTTACGCTTGCACCTATAGGTCCTGTATATAGGCTCATTGATATGAATTAGGGTTAGCGTTTGGGTAGTGGTGGTAGTATTAGGTTTAATTTTTTGAGTTTTTTTTTTTAATTTTAAGATCGATTTAAAATACTTTGTCAGCCAAGTAAATAGCTTCAGGAGGTTCCTATAAGCTATTTGATCAGATTGCTCTTTTATGCTTGCGCCCGTTAGTGATTCTTACAACGATTGAAATCATTTTCTGTCTGGGTGAATAGCCTCTTCCTATATATTATTTTTGTCTCTTTGCACACCATTTTGAACCACGACAAACATTGGAATAAAAGATCTGTCTATCTACTATCACTGTGGAAAGTATGGCAATTGCATTTGCCAGTTATTTTTACTAAACCCAAACTGACCATAAAAATCAAATAGTTTTTCCATATATGTTAAATAAGCAGGTTGCATTTTTACCTTTTTTGTGTGCACTATCAATGGTCAGTCTGCTTTTCGTGGTATTTCCTGCCAGTATGGCAGAATGCTGGTGACTTGGCGACTATGTCGACTGAAGAATGAGCCAGAAAACCGAAAAAATTGGTGGAAAATTTTTATTTTGAAAGATACATTTCACAAAAAAACAAAACTTGTGGTTATTTCCACACATATTCAATCCCATATATTTTTGAAATATTTGGGAAAATTACGCACTAAATTGACCGGCAATAATTTTGTTGTGACATTTGGAAAAAAAGTTTGAAGCATGTTGTTTAGTAAGCCAAAGTTAGGCATATATTTACGTATATTTACTCAATGTCGATGATATAATAGTTCGCATGGGGATGTTGAGGATTTTCCAGGCCATGCTTCTCCACCTAAGGCAGGGGTTCTTAAACTTTTTTCACCGCGGACCCTTAATTTGTTTTTGCTTTGCGTGAGATGATGTCATAAAATCATAAATTGACGTCAAAATACAAATAAACTTCATAAATCAGTTAATTTCAGTCCAAAAACTGTGAAAGTGAAATGGAGTCAGTCAGTGCAAAACCGTTTTATTTTTAATTATATATACTGTTTTCGTTAAAAAATTGATTACTTCTTAAATTTTTCAATTGGGCCCTCATGGACCCCCTAAAACTAGTTCATGTACCCCCAAGGGGGTCTCCCAGTTTAAGAACCCCTGACCTAAGGCTTAAACTATATTTTAGCTGTTTTAATTACGTAAACACAATTTTTTTTGCTCTTCGCACAAACTTTTGGCCTACTTTAAACTTTGGCCTACTTTTTTTTATAAATATCATTATTTGGAGCAATATTTATTAAAAAAGGTGATACATTTCGTAGGCGAACACATACTATATGTTTAGTGGGGGTGGGGCGACCAAAAAACGAAGAATTTAGGCCCAAAATGCTTGTCACCAGAAGATTCTGCCAGCCTGCTTCACATACCACAATTTAGCTTTTTTACAAATTCAAGTGCACTCATTTTTTCTGGTAAAAAATTGGGTGTGCACCTCAATTACAGAATTCAAACTTCAAAATCTATGCACCTTGATAGCACATGTGCACATGTAAAACACACCCTACATCTAACAAAAAGTGCTTTGATGAAATGCAGACTTTTTTATTAGTGCACCCAAAAAATCTTGTTCCCGTCGATGAATCCACCCGGCCCGCCGTCTCTTAGACAAATCAGACACGAGTCTATTTTACATACTTTTTGATTAATTTAACTACGTAATTGCGAAAAAATTTTGCGCTTCCCGCGAATGTTCATTATGCGTTTGGTTTCTATACGTATTGATTAGGGATGCTCAAAGTAGAATATCGAATCCTTGGATTCGAATCCAGATGGGATTCGAATCCAATTCTGCCATTTATTTCGGGTAATTGGAACCGATATAATTTAATGTTTTACCGCGGATTGTTGCGCCTAATTGCACAAACGCGTGTGGTAAGTTGGCCTGTCGCCGCGGCGACCAATTTACAGTGCTTGCTTTAAATGGAACCTTGTAGTGCACTGTCAGCGTTTTTTCGGGCGACCAATTACCGCGTCTCGCGATAACGTTCGTCTAATAATAAAGTGTCAATCAAGCGTTATTGGGCGAGCGGCTAACGTGTAATGTCTGGTGTGGAGTTTGCAATTTCCCTAAATGCGTTAAGTTGCAAAAGTAACATAGTGTTGCAAAACGTGCTGGCCGTCCACAAAATGCCCTATGGGGTTACTTAAGGTCAACTTTAGGCCAATATTCAGGGAAGTTATGTAGTTATGCACCACGTAATTGTCAAGAATTCGTTATGTCAATAATAACTTTGTATTCTTTGCAGTACATCACATGACTGCATAGCAGATCATGTTAGTCAAAAAAGAAGCAATAATACTTAATAATGCCTTCAAAATCAGGACCGAATTGCTTAAGACTTTTATGTGCAGTGTTGCATTTGCTCACTTTTGGCAAAAATATAAGTTTTGGACACAACCTGGGCAGTTGACATATTACAGTTTACAGAACGGCTTAAGATGACAGAACTTTGTTAAGAATGTTAAACATATGAGAGAGTTTTTTTATTATAATGTTCACATGTTAGAAAATTGTTTGGGCTATTTTTTGCTGTGATTGTGGGCCCTGTAGTGTAGATTAAGATTAATCCCTTCCCCAAACAAAATCGAGGATAAATAATTTAATAAAAATATACTAGGATTCGCTATTCTGGATTCGTTATTCTAGATTCGAAACCTATTATTCTAGAATACCTTGGGATTCTACTTTGAACATCCCTAGTATTGATGCTGCCTTTTTTACCAGATCAGCGATTCTTTACCGTTGCGCCGTGAAAGGCTGCCAAGTGCGTCGCGGACAAACGGAAAACGTATTCAAAATTATAGGACATATATTTTTTAACATTTTTTTATTTTTTTGGGCAATGTAATAAAAAATTTAAAAGAAATATCTGTATACCAAAAAAAAATTGTGCGGTTCGCTTGCCTGGTCCGCCTTGACTTAAAACGGTTAACAAACACTGAGCTAGCTTAACTTTGAATGTTATCGCGTTCCCTCAAAGTAGTTTTATTACACTTTTCATTAGTAGTACGGATGACGACATGTGAACTTTAATTTTTAACCAATCGAACGCTTTTTTTTCGCGCTTTGCGTCAACACTTTACTGCCTCTGTAAATGTAATTAAAACGTTTTTAAATGCAAAAATATCCGAGGCCCGTCTGATTGACAGTTGCTCTAACATTTTAATAACACAATTCTTAGTTAACATTTGTGCGGCCCGCAGAGACCGTTCTGAGTTTGGTTTTGGCCCGCGATTAGAAAAAGCTTTTTAAAAATATCTCTACATAAACAACTGTTGCATATAAAAAGACAAAACTTAGTAGCTGAAAAGGAATTACACAGTTAAAAGTTCTATCTTTCCAGTCGTACTAATTCTGCCAAAAATACCATAAAATTATCTTTTTAAATATTTTTTGACCTAAAAAATAAGAAATTTTAACCTAAAAAATTGAAATTTTGACCTAAAAATAATTTATTTTTTAAAAAATTTTTCCCTGTTAGAAATACATTGATTTAAACAACATATTGTTGTTTGAAGTACTGCATTAGTGTCTTGGCGCCGTCAACCACACATTTTTGATATATTACTGACTACAAGTCGAACACAATTATCATTTTTTTTGTCGGTTTAATGCAAAACTCATGAAAATACT
Source organism: Ascidiella aspersa (assembly GCF_963924565.1). Classification (NCBI taxonomy): domain Eukaryota; kingdom Metazoa; phylum Chordata; class Ascidiacea; order Phlebobranchia; family Ascidiidae; genus Ascidiella; species Ascidiella aspersa. Next base: position 4,446,988 of record NC_139453.1, on the reverse strand, counting down.
TGGTTGGTAATTTTGTCATTTTAAAAAAGAATAAAAGAAAAATATAAATATTTTTATAATTTTGCAAATGATTTATGTACATTTTTATTCAATTCTGACTTAAAATAATTTTGACAAACTTTAACCTAACGTGTAAATTTTGACAAAATTTTGACTCTTTTTAGCAAGTCAAAAAATAATAAGTTATTACCCTTGAAAATAACCTAGTAACATGGTAAAATATTCCCATTGCTTTAAGTTGCTCACCATTGGATTGGCAAATATTTACAAAAAAGTAACAGTCCTAAGTGTGTTTATTGCTTACACACATTTTCTTGCATTTTAGTATCATCAATCGCGGCCAAGATAATTGTGGAGATTTTATCGATGCTCACAAAAAGTGTCTTCGGGACTTGGGTTTCAACATTTGACAGCCTCAATTTTGTTGTTAATACTTTTTCTTTAATTTTTGGTGCAAATTTTCTAGTTTAATAAACTTTAGTTAGCTGTGAATATTGGCGTTTTTCAAGTTAATTCTGCAGCAGCAACGTTTAGCTAGAGATCAACTGGATTTTGACACTTACCTGACGGGGGTCTTTAACCGGATCACTGTGGGGTTTGTGTCCTGGCATTTTTTTACCTGGGTAAAACCGTTTTTTTTTTGGCATAAATACTCATTTACACTGATATTAACACTTACACCATAACCAAAAAGGTAAAAATGTTAACCTTTTGCCGATCCTTTGGGGGAATGGTTGTCCTGAGGACTGGGCTCAAACAATACTGACACTTCAGGCATTCCCGGCCTACTTTTTGGGCAGTGGGAAGAATACGCCACTTACATTTATTTTACATTTTACTTTCCTTGCTTTCTAAAGAGATCAACTGGGTTTAAATGTTTGACCAAAACCTAATTTCTACCGATTTCCAAAGCAATACCAGACATCGATTTTTAATATACCAGGAATATAGTCAAAATTTAAATTAATTAATTAGAAAAATAACATTTCAGTTTATTTATTAAACTCCCATTTTACATTTTAACTTGATGCTAAAGTTGTATCATATTTTTGTAGTAAATGTCTGCAGAAATATCGTCCAAAATTTATTGGTATATCTCTGATTTGGTGTTTTGGTAAATTCTCTTTAAGCTCACCACTTGCGGTTAATAAAACAAGTCTTTAGTCGCATATATGCTTTATTATTGCACAAAAGAATAATACAACGCAAGCGGCACCCCGAAAAAAAAATCCATTTCCTATTTTAATTATCACAACAACACACCAACTTGAAAAGAACACATCAGAACATGTAAGAATGCATAGTCAGCCAAACGCAGGCCTCATCAAGAATTGGTACTTTTATCAACTTGGCGAAAAAAATATTTACATGCAAATTTTATTTGAAAATAATTGAGTATGAGTATTGAAGTTGGCATACAGACCCAAAACTACCCAGTATTTTCTATAATAGGGCGGCATATTACAGGTACAAAAAACTAAACTAAAAAACATTTTTTAAACACTTGACGTTAAGAAGCTTGCTGCCTCTTTTTTGTGGAGCTAGCAAGTTTTTTAATTTCATCAATCCTGTCGGAAAGTTCTTGTTCTGCTTCATCTGTCGGGACGCCTTTGCTTTGCAGCGATATCTTCTCCATTATAAGGTTTTGGTAGCTTTGAAGCTTTGTTTGTACATCCTATATACAAAAGAAAAATGATAATTAAGATACAAAAAATAGATATAATGCCATCATGTTTTTACACGAAAAATGAAAGTAGCCCTGTTGACGATTGTTTTCATAATATTGACAAGTATAGCAAAACCCTGCTCCGTAAAAAAGCGAGATTGAGCAACTTGTGAACAGTAGAATGCAATATGTCTCCAGTTATGAACAAGAAATTGCCACACCCTTGCAAGCCACCAATGACTTCAAATAACATTGATAAGGTATTTTCACAAATTGAAATGTGTATAAAGTGAAAACACCAATTGAACAACACTAATCACAATATTTCGGCGAAAAACATTTTTTTTACATCTTATTAAAAGACTGACTTTGATTATGACAGAAAAGCCAGAACATTTGTTTATTAAAGTAGGACTTTGAAACGTCGAAAGAATTGCCATTTATTACCTTTTCAATTAGAGGATGAATGTAGCTGATGATTGTAGGAACAAGTTTTCCTGGTGCGTTTATAATGTTGCCGGTTAACGTCTGAAAAATAATGGTTGGAGGTTGTAGTAAGACGTAGTAATAATACTAAAGCATACACAAGCCTATACACAAGAAGGTAGTATTTAGAACGTTTGAAAAATAATAAAGAGTTGATCGAAACATTCAAAATGCTACCTACTTTTGTATGGGCTTAAAACACAAATGTACTTTCATATTAATTTAAAAACTTTCTTTCTACGAACTTGAACTATATAATATTATATTTCATCTTTACAGGCAGTGACCGGCAAACTGTGGGCCGTTGGGTCGCAGAGCCGTTTTTCTAGATCAGTACGATCATATAGTTGTGGGCCACATGACTGATACATTTCTTGCACTAAATTTTAAAAGTTAGCGTGTGTGGCGTAACGTTGTGGCGTCATTTTGAAAATGTCCATGCCCCAACCCTAACACAAATTCTGGATTCTCCCCTGTTTTTGTAGTGATTTGTACGTAGTGGGCCTTTAATATCTCTGGAGAGAGTACTTTGGGGCGCGACCAAAACAGTTTGCAGACCACTGACTTAAGGATAGTCAGGCAAATCTTGCTAACTTGTTTTTCCGCTATAGAGTCTGACAGCAAAAAAATGTGTGTATATGAATCAGTTGAAATTGGTGACAAACCTGAAATATAACTGATGAGCAAAGATGAAGCACAAGAGCTGGATCCGTCTCTACTTCGAGCTGATTCAGAATTGAGATTTTATGCCCGTGAGAAAATTGCCTGTAATTAAAAAGTAATATTAGGTTGTAAAAACTCTACTAAATTTAAAGTGAAATTTACAATATGGTATCCCAAAAAATTGCTGTATTGAAGATTGTTGTTTTTAGGAGGATTAATTAATACACATCTTTGAACAGATTTAACAGCAGTGTTTTTGAAATGAAGCCTCGTTATTGGAGCAAGTTATCGCGAAGTCAAATAACTGATATCGAAATAAAACGATAATCCCTAAAAATAGACAAACACGTGCGATTTGGAGCAATAATTGAACTAAAACAACCTGTAGCAATCGAAATGTTTTCTGTGCAACAATTGAGATAAATAACTAAATTTTATTCAAAAAAATTTACACAAAAACATTCAATGTTGACCTTTAACTCAAAGATCTAAGTCACTGAGTGACCTTAGCAGTGTTGTGATGACTTAAGTCAATCACTCGACTGAAGTACACTTGCTTAGCGTATTACGCTCACCTATCCTTTTTCTTGTCGCCTGGTTTTAACATAAATGAAGCCGCTTTATCTTCGGCGCAAGAGTTCAGAACTTCGGTGAACTCTTCGAATGATTTCCCCGTTAAGGAGTTGTTCAGTTGGGAAAGCGGAGTTCTGACGCGTTTGGGAAATCGCGGGAGCATTTTTAACCTTGTCTAAAAAAGTGTTCGAGGTCTTAAAATAATCAGAGTAAAAATACAACAGGCAGAAGAGAGTTTTGTTTAAAAATATGCCTTTACCCAATAGTTTATATTAAGACCCAATAGCAATATGCAAGCAACACCTTGATATATTATTAACTAAAACTAGTTGAAAAAATAGTGGACATGCCAGATAAAACATAAAATACGTAGTGTAGTACAGTGATTGTTAAACTGTACGATGCAAAACACTTGTTAGGTGCGCCATGAAACTTTTTGTATCTTCCAAAAAAAGTTATTTGTATCAAAAATAGTCATACACGTGAGAATTTCGGACTTGAGTATGCACTAACCATTACAAAATTGATACTAATAAAACATTTACATGTAAAGTACTTGTCGACGGTAAAGGTCAACTGTAAAGCTACTGTATTGTTGTTCTGTTAAAAGTGTGCTGCGAAATATTTAGTTTTTTTTTTGTATGCCTAAAAAGTAAGCGAACATCTGCTGTAGTGGCACAATTAAAACTAGAAATTCTTTGATTATACCTCTTGTGTTACGTCTGGTGCAATTTCAACGTTGGACATAAACTCACTGGCCATCATAAGGAAAATTGCGTTTGTTAGATCGGTGCAAACTGTTTTGAGAATGTGCTTCTGGATTATAACACCAACGTCATCTGATAAAAGGAAAAATCATTGTGGACAATTAACAAATACATAGCATAAAAAAATAAACCATTTCTTCACCGATTTGGTTTCTTAATTCTATTTATTTTTAGGATCAGATTAGTCGAACATTGGTAACGGTGATTTTTAATAATGATTCATGACAGCTTATCACTTCAAAATTATAACTTAAAATCGTCCTATTTTAAAACATTTAATTTTTTTGATTAAAAATTGAAAACTGTCCACCTAATATATCTAGAGAAAAATCAAATAGATACCAAAGTTGCAGTACACAGTTTTATTAAAGCATCATTGATATATTCATTTTTGAGCAAAAAAAAAAATATTTTTATTAGGTTATATCTTCCCTATTAATACATGCTTCTAATACTAACCGTTGAAGCAATTTACACTTTCCGATGACAGCCTTGCCATTGTCCAAATAGCATTTATTTCCTCCTCAAATTGTCTTCGCGACTTTGGTCTTCTTGGCTTCTCAGAAGTTTTTTCATCTGCTTTTTTGTCGCCATCTTCCTGCGTTGGCTCATTTTGTTTTTGTGCCGTCATGAGGAATACGGATTGAACAGCTGACTGGTAGGACTTTTGCAACGGTCTGAAACAAAACCCTAGGTTTGGAACAGCAGTCACAAAACAACATTTCCGTTTGCCCAACAATATATTATACAATAGAGATCATCAAACTGCTAACACTGCAAAGTTATTTATACTGACCCGCAGCAAATATGAAGTGCAGTTAACATGTTGTTGGATGTAATTTCCAAACAAAAATTATGTAATGTAAAACTGAATTGAAGGGCTGCCTGGTAGGACTTTTGCAACATATGATTGTCGTTGTATTTTTAGTGTTTAACTAATTTTACCTGTTCAATTTTGCGGCGATTTCTTGGACAAACCCGTCGGGGCACTGTGGAAGCTTTTCATGAAGGATGTCAGCGATTTCATCCACGCTGAGAAAAGTAGAAACGTCTTGTGTGGATTTTTGTTTGTGGCTCGTTGTTTTTTCGTCTTTTTCTTCTTGCTCCTTTTCTACAGGGAGAGTTTAGTTTTAAAATGTTTGCGGCAAAACAATATACGAAACAAATAACAAAAGGTTGCATAAAACAGTGTTGTAAAGTCCAAGTCAGTTAATTGACACAAAAATAAAACGTTAAACTATTAAAATTGGTAAACTCATCCGAATAAAAGCAATAACTCAACTAAAATACCAAAAATTTTTTTTCCGTACAAAAGTTGAGTCAATCTATTTAAAAATATTTAATGAACATATATGTGATGTAAGCGATTTCCTTCAAACGAGAATTTAGTTGTGGCAAAAATATACAAATGACAAAACCTGAAACTCGACTTATGAGCCGTAAATGTTGAATTCTAATAGGTAACCCAATCAGTATAAATTTATAACAGAAAGAACTTAACCCTTTTCTACAGGAATAAATCAGCTGAATTATATTTGTGACACAAAAAATATACACAAATTTTAGTTGAACACAACCTGCAATTTGAAACTCTGATTGTCAGACATGTAAGCATTTATAGTTTAATTGCGAATTGTTCTCAGTATAAATATTGCAGAACTTACTCCATTTTAGTCTTTTCTTGTCTTTCCCTTTTGTTTTAGCTTCTCTGGCCCCGACCCCGGTTCCTCCCCCACTTTTTGTGCTCCCCGAACCTTCAGTAACCTTCTTCTTGCGGTCCTCTGTAACATTTAAAAAAATAACCATTTTAAAGTAGTTTGTGGATTGGTGAAATAGTTTAGCTCACAATGCTATACTGCAAACCAGTGATTCTTAACCAGAAAGGTGTAATTTAATTATTTAGTTAGTAGGGGTAGGGCTTTTCAAATGTTTAAATAATTTTTGTTGTTGCAATTTTGTCATTCTTTCAAAAAAAATTGATGCAATTTTGTCATTCTTTCAAAAAAAAGGTTAATTGATATACATTTACTGACTCTCGGGGGTATTGCCACCAATAAGGTTCAAATGGTTAGTGGTCATTTCCCACTTAAATTTACCTTTTCTGTCTGAACTTTTTGGGTCAGTATAGCCGGCTGACAAAAATACTTTGCGTTCTTCCTCGGTTAAAGCAAGCACTGATGACTTTTTGGCTTCCTACATGGTTGAAATAAACATAAGGCAAACTTAAAAGCAATAACAGATTAAACATTTCATTTTGTAAAGAATGATTCATCTAAAAAAGGAAAAATATGCAGTGTAATCAGATTCACCATTGATCAGGACCCCAAAATTTAGTAATGCCAGAACCAAACTCCCGTTTAATGAAATGTGATATCACTAAATATCCTACTTTAACTAACTTAAACTAATGTTTTGAAAACATTGACGAAAATAGAACAAAAATGAAAGATATTTTGAAAGAATACACTATACCTCAAAATATTGACAAATCTTAGCAATATTGGTGGAATAGAAGCCTTGAATATAGAGGCCGATATATCTGTATCACCAAATTTGACCAAAAAAATCTATTAAATCTGTTATAAAAACAAAGTCAACTCACCTGATCTGCTTTCACATTGATAATGGAGGTGAAAAATTGCTGACAGGAATCCACGAATGCTGGGTTGCAAACGTTGGTGTTATCCAGTATCAGGAAGTCTTTCGCTGACTTGTCTTTTTTTCTGCTCTGCTGAACGTGAACCAAAAGCTGGTGGCAGTCGTCGTCAGTAAATGACGTCGGTAGAAGGGTCTAAAAATACAAGAGAACATTAAATATTATACAGCTACAATAAACAAGGTACTGTTAGGATTGAAATATAAAACTTCAAATGCAAATATAAAAAACTAAACATTTTATACTACAATTGTTTAATATTGCTAAAGGTCTTTATACTTTTCTGGCATGAAATTAAGTCCAAACACTTTATTAGAGATATCAAAACGAAATATATTTCATCTACTATTGGATCACAGGTGAAACATGTCTGAGTAAAAAACATTTATCACAACAAAGCCAAAAGAAAATCAAGTTAAATGAGTTAAAATGTTTGATAATTTCCCATGCCTACTGTCTAAATAAAATTGTCATAGCCTTAGGATATATTATGAAAGATTTTAAATTGTGATCATAATGGCTGGAGGTTGTACTAAGAAAAAAAAAACAATAGCAAAGCCATACAAAAGTAGGTAGCGCATTTTGAATGTTTAGAAATTACAAAAATCTTTATTCCTTTCAAGTTTCAACCTGGTAATTTTGATCTCAATTTCCCAATAAAGGTCAATGTTGAGTCATAAGTTGGTTAAATGGCTTCATATGCCGTTAGAGGAGAAGTAAAAAAACAAGTAATTTTTGAAATATCAACTTACCATTGCATCAATCCAATCTCCTGCAGCCAATGTTTCATCAATTGAAGCAACGACACGGTCCACCAACATTTCTCCGGTACAGAGGGTCTTAAGGAACACAAGTTTTCGGTCTGACCCCAACCTACGTTTTAAGTAAGAAGGCGAATCGCTGATGCCAAGTCGGGAAACTGCGTCGAATTCTGAAAAAATAAAATTTACACAGACACAGTTTTTTTAAGGTTTGACTGTGACGTCTGCTGTTAAATGGAAAAAAACACAATTTTATACCAGTATGTAAAATAAAATTCCCTGTTGCAGTTACAGAAGTAGACTATATTTTAGATAAACTGAAATATTGCAGGTATATTTTAAAAAGAGCTAGAACAGATACATTGGTTGCATAGCTGATAATATCAGGCAAATGACAATTTCTAAATCTTCCGATTTATTGCTTTGGTATCTTTAAATTTAAACCGAAATTTATGGAGGATAATATTTTGGAGGTTTATATTTTATTCACTACTAAATTTGTTTTATGGCTGACTGATTGAGCAATGTTGTTTGCTTACTGTTAGTTTAAGATCGTGTTATGCAAAATAAGAATTTAAAAACTTTCGCAAAAACATTCAAAATTAATTAGCAGTATTGGTTCGAAAGTGCTAATGTTTAACCTCTAATTTGGATTATGTATTCATGATTTTTTCAAGTTATTAGACATTTTGAGTAGCTTACCAACATAGTTGTTTTGTGAAAAGAAGTTGTCGATCCACTGATTTTGAGTCTGGGTGTGAATCTCCGGAAGAAATGTTGACTTTTCCGAACGACCACCGGTCATTTGACCTTTGATTCGACCTTCATCGAGAAGCTCCTCCACAATTGCTAAATCAATAAAACTTTCTCAGAGAGCTTGTTTCAGCGAAGTTATAACAATTTGAAGACAAAAATTAATGATTTTTATCAAATTTGTCTGTAATGTTTAGACTAGTTTTTCTTAACCTTTTTCCTTTCTACACCCATTTCAAATCACCAAACAATTCTCGCACCCCCCTTTCTAGATTTGCTTAAAATACAAAACCATTGTAATTTTATTTTTATGTTAACACAGTAACAAATAAGTTGAAGTTAGTTTTACATTTAACTGACCAAGGAAATAAATTACAGTAATACATATTGTGTGTCTGATTCAGCAACCCCGCGCACCTGGTTTAAACCTTTAAGTCCTCTTTTATTTTTAATGTAATCTAGAAATGGTACTAAATAGAAAAATGGTGTGCAAAACAGCTTCTTTTACCAATTTTTTTACAATAATTAGGTGAATATATTAAAATCAGGTATATAAACAAGTGTACATGAATGTAAACAAAAGGAGTTATACTTACTGAACAGCAGCTTGATTGAAATATCACATTCACTTGTAATTGCAGAAAGCATTAGTGGCCTGGTTACAGCGCTCAAAATTCCACGAATGCGACCCTGGTTAAATATATTTCTTATTTAGATAAAATACTTTCTAAAAAACGCAAACCATGATTACAAACCTTATGCCTTGCAATAAAAGCTTTGGTGAAAATGGCATCTTTGTTATGTTGGTCTATCTGTCCATCTATAATTTGGCCCATGCGTTTTGTCAGTTCCTGTATTCAAATGAGTTAAAAAATTGTATTTACTGAGTTAAAATTTGCACTCGCCAAAAATGTTGCCAAATTGTTGATCCAAAAAATTAACCTGTCTTTGTATTTCAGCGGATATACATGCATATTAAACCTTGATTGTTTACCCGACCATTAAATGTTTAGGACTTTTTACAACGTGTGATACGCACGCTGGTTAAATTTTAAAGTTGAACAGTCATATGCCATAAGCAATTTATGTTATATATATCACCCTTTTAGTCTGCGAAATTTTAGGATTGCACTCGCATTGGGAGTGGGCAAGTGCAAAATCCCAACCCTGATCTAGTCAATATAGTATTGGCACCGTAACATGCCACACCAGAAATTACAAAAGAGCTTTGGTTTCTTATTTAGGTACAGTTTTTGGGGAGGATACAATACATAATGCAGAATGGTGGAATACAGTAAATCATTTATGTAACAGTGTTTTATTGGTTTCGTTAATTATGAAAGGTTAGTCAACCATGTTGTTATTAGTTTCACAACTTTAAGATATGTACAATTAAGCCCATTGTGTTCTATGAATGCAAACATCCTTCTAAATAAAGTTAGTAATACAAACCGGCAAAAGAAAGTCCCCAGGCAGATCGTATGACTTGCTGATTTCTGCAATCGTTATTTGACCTGACGATTGCAATGTGTCATTGATATCTTCTGCCAGTTGATCCAAATAGGAACTTCAAATACAATTTTGGATTTAGTCAGTTAGGAGTTTTACAGGCAAAATATATGTTACAGGTGAATGAAGAAACCTATAATGACTATGAACAATGTTCGTTTACGTTAAGAGTACAATCAATAATCAAATGAGAATGTTTTTTGAAATTCAGTTGCTATGTGTTGAGAAAAAAATATTTTGTAATTTATGACGGTAAAAGTTTAGTTGATATGATCTATCATCTGTAAGATGATCAAGGGTGATATGATCTATCATCTGTAAGGTGCCATTTTAAGTCATGAAGGATTGGTAATTACTTTACTACTACATACATTTATGCGATGCAACTTTTATTTTATTGCATTGCGGACTAAAGCAAGCATGTCTGCCACTGACTGATTAAACTTAAAATCTAGAAGTAATTTGCTGATAAAAAATAATTGATTAAATATATGAATTGTACCTTTGTATTATCTGACCAAGTATCAGTTGTAAATTTCTATCTGATTTTACGAGCTCGTTTGCCTTGGCTTCAATGTGAGTAAAATCAACATTTAGGGCTTGTTGAATTTCCACTAGATTCACACGTCCTGGTAATAAAACAGACAACATTACACAACTGAAAACATAAATATACACAATCAAGCTATTCTGTAATCATACTACAACAATAACGGCACACATTGTATAGAACACATGATGCCTTTTGAAAGGCTTATTATTCATTTAAAGGGGATCAATAGTATGTATTCAGCAACTGAAATGTTTATATGCACAATTTGGACAATCTGTGATGAAGCCCCTCTGAAATTATATGGACCAATAGTAGCGGCCACATAATATAGTTTGCCTTCCATAAGGCATCATGTGTAACATGACACATGGTAAATTTAGCACAAATGATAGCTAAGTTGTAAGTACCAGTGTTGTAAACAAGTCATTTTGAAATGACTTAAGTCCCAGTCAAGTTATTTGTAAAATAACTTAAGTCCAAGTCAAGTCTTTTTGAATAAATAACAAGTTAAGTTCCAGTCCAAGTCATCAGTTGCCCAAGTCAAGTCCCAGTCCAAGTCATCAGTTGCCCAAGTCAAGTCCCAGCCAAGTCATAATTAGAGTAAGTGGACTTCAAGTCATGTCCTTGTCATAAAAATAAAACGTTAAACTATTAGAATTTTTAAACTCACATGATTATAAACAATAAATGAACTGAAAAATAAGGAAAAGGCAACATATAGCAAGCAATTTGTTTTTGTGCAAAAATTTGGACAAATAGCTCAATTTAAAAAAAAAATACTTAAAGAAATGCTTTATTTCAACCCAAGTCATTTGTTTAAAAGACTTAAGTCACGTCAAGTCATTTTGCCCAAATGACTTAAGTCAAGTCAAGTCATTTAAAAACAGTGACTTGAGTGCACTTAAGTAGAGTCATTGACTTAGGTCATTACAACACTGGTAAGTACAATTAAGGTTTTGTCCGTTTTTATTGGTTTGGCTAGAAAATTATGGAGGCCACAACTATTTAAAAAAAACAACATGATAGTTAGGGCGTACAAACAATGCAAGTCACCAAAAACATACCAAAAACTTACACTTTACAGCTCGCATATTTGTCCATAAGATTATTTACCTCCGTGAATGTAAATTTCATCTCTGATTTCTCTGCTTAAATGTTTAGGAGTTAAATATTCTTTTCCGTCTTGTGTGTGAATAACATCGATCAGCTTCATGTCTTGCAACTTGGATAGGATTTCTATGCAGTTTCTCTCGGATAATCTGATAATGTATTTTTAATATAATAAGAAAATATCAATTGTTGTTAGTGAATTCAACTTTTTTTTTGATTGAAATCTAATTTTATTCAATGTGTAAAATTATTATTATATTTTTACAAAAGCTTGGTAAATATTAGAAATTAAAGTTTGATGTTAAATATAAATACCCAGTTTTAAAAACTAGTTCAATAAAGTAAAACATATTACAACCCAAATGTTAAAATGCAAAATTATAAAATATAACTGTAGAATTGCAAACTCTATAACAATAATACATAAAATGTTTACACTAAAACAAAAACTGCAAAACAATAATACTTTTGAGCGGTGGTTGATTTCTGAGTTCTTTGAAAGGCTTCTTGCAATTTCTCGATTTCACTCCAATCTGCCATTGTGCAATTTGGGAAACTACAACAGAATATGAAAATTTTAACCTAAATTAAATAAAAATTAATTACACTGTTATGCTTTTCCCAATGTTGATCGGAAAGTATTAGCTAGCTTAGTACGTACAAGTATTAGTTGTGTTTAATTCCCATTTTGATTTTAATAGGAATATAATATGACGCTAATCGCAAATAATTTATTGTTTATAATAAAGCAACATTGAAATAATCTGGCGCTCTTTCACTATTGTACGTAAAAATTAATAAAAAAAATTTTTTCTTCAAATGCCGCTTACCACAACTCATATTGTTTGGGTTAGGGTTAGCGTTTGGTTGAGCGTGGGTCAAGTTATTATTAATAATAAACATAATATTACTTGACCCACCCTCACCCAAACGCTAACCCGCACCCTAACCCAAACAATATGCGTTGTGGTAAGCGGTATTATTATTTATTTTTTTTGCATAACTTTTCACGTACAATAGTGAAAGAGCGCCAATAATCTTTACATTATTTTGGTTAGGGTGCGGGTTATCGTTTGGATTTAGGTGGGTTAAGCAATATTATTAAATAATATTACTTGACCAACCCTAACACTAACAGGCAGCCTAACCAAAATATTTTGCGTTGCTTTAAGAATTGTTTCATCAACGTCTTTCTAAACAAAGCGAACCCACAAAACTTGCTGGAAGCGCAACAACAATATGTTTCCAGTAAATCCCCTTATTACGTCATAATAACATGTGTTGCAGCTTCACGCTTCATTTGCGGTCAGATTTTCAACGACGACATTGAAACAGTTTTGCGTTTTGTGGCCTATTGGGTCGTTTTTAATTTGTAAGGACGAAACAATATGCAAGAATCTATAAATATATTTGACTTGTTTGTATACTGGATGTTCATAACAAGAAAAAAGGCTGCGCGCAAACGAAGTCTCAAGCGAGCGGCATCGCAACAAAAGATGAACTCTCTTTCAAACATTGAGTGAGCAAGGGCCTCCCAATAACTATTCAAGGCATTTTTTTTCTTCAAAAACTGATAAATAGATGGGTTGTGGGTTGAAAATGCAAAGAAGTGCGATAATTGGAGACGGTGTATTGTCGCAAGTCGATGCTGTGATGGGTGGTGGCATTGTGGAGATTTGAGGGATTCCAGCCATAAGACCGAGATAAGAACAACACCAACGTCAGAATAAAACACGATTCGGAATAAGGCCAAAATTCGTCCGAATAAGACCTAAAAGGTCAGAATCAGGCCTAAACAGCACTTTACCTAACCCAAACCCCACCACTAAGTGCATCACTAACTCCCCTTATAATTTCAACACTAACTCATTTTCTAACCCCACCCATTACCCATTATTAACCCCAAATAGGACCAAAAATCCGGTTCCAAAACAGCGGCGCCCTGACGGCGCAGGTCACACTAGGGTGTCCAAACGTAGTCATTAAAACGGCCGATGCTAGACCGATGGCCCCCTCTACCAACGGGTTCAGGCGTTATTTTGGCCCTCAAGGCCTTCTTCCGATGAATTTAGGACTTATTCCGACAAATTTAGGACTTATTTCGATGAATTTAGGACTTATTTCAGATGTATTTAGGCCTTATGCCGATGAATTTAAGCCTTATTCTGATGAACTTAAAACTTATTTCGATAAATTTTGGCCTTATTCCGATAAATTTGGGTTTTATTCAGACGATTTTGATCTTATGCGATGCTGGATATTACTGCGTATTTGGCTGTATTATGCCTTGGTCTTAATACTATGGTTTTGTAGATTTTTTAGCTTTAGGTATTGTTGCTTTTTAGGTTTTATTGTGTGTTTCCGATTTGAGCAATGACAATGGTTGCACAGTAAGAATGATTGCAAGAGAGAGACGGAGCAATGTGCGTGAAGGTAGCGTGCGTCTCAAGCGAGCGGTCTCGCAAAACTCTTAATCGAAAGTTCCCAACATTTGTGTGTAACTCTATATAGATGTTTACCGTAAAATAAAATGATAATGATAACTATATATTAGAAAAAAAAATATGGCTATTTGCCTGGATTGGTCTTTAACACTTGCACCCATAAGTGATAAGGCATTTGTAACGAACCACACATTGACTTGAGGTGGGAGTTAGATTTCGGGTTTTGGTGGTGGTAATATTAAATTTAAATTTTGCCTCATTGCCTCGATTTATTCCTAAATTGATTTAAATTACTTTTTAGACGGGCAAATAGCCTCAAGAACTGCCTTTAGGCTATTTGCCCGAATCGCTCTTTTACGCTTGCACCAGTTAGTGATTATATGTCGATTTAAACTACGTAAATAACCTCTTCCAAAAATGTTTACTTTTCCATTGATGAGGACGTTTTTTAAGTAACAAATTCGTCGACTGCTAACGTTTTTAAATTTCTAAGTTCTTACCCAGGAGTAATTAGATTTTAGTCTATCTATTTATCGTGATTTGCGTTTATGCAGTTATAGTTAAAATGGAGTTGAATTTTGTTTTATGATTGAAGCCTAAAATTTATAAGATGTTTTCAAAGGTTGTGCCTTGTGCGGAATGATTAGCGTTTCCTCATGTTGTTTTTCTAATAGTTGCCGTTCACTCTTTAAACCTCATTTGCTTCAGCTTTGTGGAAGCGCAATAATGGAATCCAGCATAAAAAGACCAAGCTCCGACATGGCTGCATTCCGAGAAGAAGTAAAGAAGTCGAAGCATGTCCTCATACTATCGGGAGCAGGAGTAAGTGCCGAAAGCGGGGTTCCGACGTTTCGTGGAGCGGGTGGTTACTGGAGAAAGTGGCAGGCTCAGGATTTGGCGACGCCGGAAGCATTTGAAAGAAATCCTTCGAGAGTTTGGGAGTTTTATCACCACCGTCGTGAAGTAATGAACACAAAGCTTCCGAATCCGGCTCACAAGGCGATCGCTGCGTTTGAGGACTTTATGATGAAGCAAGGAAAAACAGTGGTGGTTGTGACACAAAATATCGACGAGCTCCACAAAATGGCAGGATCCAAAAATGTTCTTGAACTGCACGGCACTCTGTTTAAAACGAGATGCACAAAGTGTTCAGAAGTGAAAGAGAACAGAAACAGTCCGATATGTGAGGCACTGAGAGGCAAAGGAGAACCTGATCCTTCACAGAAAGATGCCAAAATTTCTCTGAACGATCTACCAAAGTGTTTATCCTGTGGTGGACTCCTAAGGCCTCATGTTGTTTGGTTTGGTGAAGGCTTAAATGAAGATGTACTTATCGAGGCCTACCAGCATATTGGCAAATGCGACTTATGCCTTGTTGTAGGTACTTCGTCTGTGGTTTATCCTGCTGCCATGTTTGCCCCCGAGGTGGCATCGCGTGGTGTAACGGTCGCCGAATTCAACCTGGAGCATACTCCAGCCACACAGAACTTCCACTACCATTTTCAAGGCCCTGCTGGTGAGTTAGTTTCACAAGCACTAGCACCTTTTTAGTTTTGTTTTCTATTCTGCGGGACTCTTTAAAATTTGATGCTTCTGTAGCCATTTGATAGAACAGGCTGGTAAAAAAGCATTTTTGGCCCAAATTTTTCAGTTTTAGGACCCAATTTTTTTCCAAACCCCTTTCAAATTGCTTTGGTAGCCAACTGAATGCCTCTTTAACTTAAAATGTGACTATCATGATTACTAATTTCAAGTCCATCAGGAGGAGTTTAGTCACTACCAGTCATAGTAAAACTACAAACACAAAACAATTCTATTGTCCAATTTAGGTAATTTTTAAATACTAAACACTTCATACTCCTAGCACTGCATTTTATTTAGACTGCACAATGCACAGCACACAATTTTACGTCAAATTTTTCTAAAAAATATTTTTTTTCACTATATAATTTATTTGTTCTTCTGACTAATTGTTAGGCTGAGTAGTTTGCCAAGTTGCCAGAATTATGTGACAGAAACCTAAACACAGATATTTATGAATGTTTTTACAGATATTTTTTATAGTTCTACAATATCATAATGATGTTTCAATTTTGAGTTGGACAAATTTGTAGTTCTTTGTTTTACACAATTCTTTCTTCCTTCAGCTTACTTATAGTTATAATCCTTTCCTTACTTACATAATTGTATTTATGACGCTAATGAAGCTTAAAAATAATTTTTAACAATGCATTTGTTTTGTAAAGATTGAAAAATTACCAATTAATTTAAAATGATTTACAATGGATAACTTACATTGATCTAAGTTATGTATGTCATGTATTCTGTTTGAATGCATTTTTCTTCATATTACATTCGCCATCATGGAAAGTTGTTTCCATTCTGGTGTTTCTATACTTTTATAGTTATACCCATCTTTTTGGGATGAACTACATACTACAGTTAACTTCTGTGCTGTACTTATCTGCTTTGTTTTTTTACAGATTCACAAAGTAATAGTTTAAAAATGATCTAATTATTGCAATATGAAAGACATAGGAAAACATACAAATTTTCTATATAAAAACGCACACAACCATGTTGGATACAAAGGTTTGATGAAAACACTGCATAAGTTATAAAACAAAAGTTGGCGGCGATGTTGAAATAAATAAAGAAAATATTGAAAAGCGGATGACACGTATGACGGAGGCAAAGGGAACTTTGCAATGCTAATAAATAAAAAGGCTAAAAAAAATCGAACTTGCAACAAACTGGAACACAGAAGACACAATAATAGGTGAAATTTTATAATGGTAAGAACAACAATAATAATAGAAATAAATGGACTAAAACGACTCCATAATAAAAAAAAAAACAATAATTGAAATTATTGGACTAAAAAGATTCAAAAATAAAAACAATGATAGAAATAAATTGACTAAAATAACTTGATAATAATAATAACAATATAATGAATGAATGGACTAGAATGGCTCAATAATAAAACAGTTGTAGAGATTAACTGACTAGAACGATTCCTTGCTAAAAACAAACTTTGCTTTGCAGTTCGAGGTAGTTTGGAAGCAGTGATGGCGTACTGAAGAAATGAGACCTCGTGGACCACAGCAAAACACCCCGATAGTGGTTCTGTAGCGAAGAAACAAAAATGGTAAAATGATTTCTAAGCTTGATTTTGGATTTGTTATATGAAATAGGAAATACAATTTACCATTTTTTTTCGATTGAACTTATGCATGAATACTCTGTTGCTGCTGTCACGCCAAAATTGGTCTGGCCAAAATCGGTCCGGCCGGATCGATTTTGGTCGTAATCAAGCGCCAAAACTGGCCCGGTTAGAGTTAGAGTTTAGGAATAAATAAGCGATTTTGAAGGCCGGACCAGTTTTGGCCTAGCCGGACCTGTTTTAGCGGCTGTTCCAACGCCAAAATTTATCCCACCGGATCAGTTTTGGCACCGGACCAAATTTGGCGTTACACTGCCATGCATTGTATCAATTGTTACAATTTACAATTGAAATCATGTATGAGAGGTTTATTCTGAGTTGTACACACTAAATGTTTTGGTATAATGGGTTCCAAATTTTGTCGTTTCCTGGATTTAAAGTGACATTTGACATTACTAATAGTAAGGCCAGTATTGGTAAATGACCAAAATGCAACGATTACAATTCTACATATATATTTACCCTGGGTGACAGGTAGCGGTGTTAAGCAGCAGTTCGCCAATTGGGGGACGTCCCACGGCAATCTTGCATCGTTCTAGTGACGTGGCCTTCTCAGTAATGTCGATTTCTTGCGCGCTGTTGGTCAGATACAAGCTCACAGTCAACAGATCGGGATTATTGCTGCTTAAAAGCTGTAAAAAAAGCAAGCGGTGTAATTTAAACATTGCCAAATGCAATGAACGAAGCATGCACACACATAAGTGTGTTAAGAACTGTGATCTAGCCGTTCTAAAGCTGCGTTTTGACCAACAATTACAGTACATCGAAAGCCATCGTATTGCCAAAATGCACGTCGAATTTATTTTTCGGAAAATAATCTGTTCTTATTATATTGGCATGTTTTGAGCATGCGAGACTTTAATCCAACTATTAGATTACTAATAATTCATGATAATTTCTTGACATTTTAGTAGTGAGGAATTTTACATTTGTGTTTTGCAGAAAGTATGCCGCGTGTGCTGAAAGGGTAAACACACTGCTTTACAAAGTTTCAATTTCCGTGTGAAATCTGGCGCTCCACGTAGCTAACGAAACTTGACATATTCCTTTCTACATTTAACAACAGCGGAATCTTTGAGCCTACAATTTGCCGAAAAGCTAAAACGCATCCGGTTGCACAAAGTTTTATTAATCAGTTGTTCCGATGACGCGTGTAAGTTTGCTTGTTTGACAAACCAAATAAAAATCGAAAGGGGATTGGATGAAATGGGGATAAATGGATCGAGCCTTCCGCAAAAATAATAACACTGTATTTTTTTCAACTGTCGAAATATTCCGCGTCAGAACAATTACCTTTTCGTGAAGCTGGTTTATTAAGGTGGCGAACCAATCAAAGGACGCCACGTCACGACACGCCCATATTAGGTGAATACGCCGGAGCTTCATTCGAGATATTTTAGTATCGTTCGTTCTGTGGAAAATATTTCAGGGGTTATTGCAAGCCGTATGAATTTTCTGCATAAATTTAGCCTATTTTATCTACAAATTAAGTCATTGATGTTCAAACTATACAAAAATTAGGTTAATGGCAGATCTTACAATTGCAGCACATCGACTATTTAAAACTAAAAAACTACCAGCGCGAATTAGAATAACCATTTTATTCCATATAGCCTTCAATCAACATAAAAAAAACAAAAAAAAATAGTAGAAATAAAACGATTATTTTTACAGTTTGTCTGGCTTTCAAAAAGTTTTTAAACCCTTTTTTCATTTTTTTAAAGTTTTAATTTTGAATCAGATCGACAAGTTTTATTAATGTTATATTGATAACCATATGTATTCAATCGATTTACTGCAAATGTTAGAGGTGCCTACTTAAAAAAAATATTTTCGAAAAGCGTACATTTCTACTCACAGGAGAGTATTCAGAATTGACGCAAAGGGTGTAATTCCGATTCCTCCAGCAAAGCAAACCGAAACCTTGTACTTGTAAATATCCTCCATAGGGCTACCGGTAGGACCCTCGACGAATATCGACGGAAAACGTTGAATTTCAAGTGAGTTTGGTTCAACTATTGACTCTTTGCCAGTCATCGCGATTCTAGTATCCATTTCAGCACCACTAGTTACGTCCTCAAGGCTAGAACCGCTCACATTATCGTATAAAGAAGCCACATCTGGGTCCAACGGCTTCGATAACTTCGATGGTTCCATGTTAAGTTGGCAGTCGGCGAACGAATCGTCTCTACTGCATCGTTTTGCTGTTTGCTGATTGGTTGGAAAGGTGGGCGTGTCGGGGTCGGCTTGTTTTGGCTTGTAGTTGCTCCAGTCGCCGTCTACAACTAAGTCCCTGAATTCGCCTGCGAAAAAACGGATTTGGGTTGTTTTACATATTTTAAAATGGATTTCTGTTTTTTTAAATGAAATTTTTATGACACAGTGACATAGATCAATTAAAAAATATTTTATGTTGCCCTGTTTATCAAACTATGCAAAATAAGGAGTCTGTAAGTAATCTTATGTAATAAATTTGACGCTTTTAGTTGAACTATTCATACATTATATAATTAAACAATCTATATACACAGACATGTACAACTGTGATCCAACTTTCATAAACAAAAATAAATACACTGTGTTTTTGCATTTTTACGGCAGCAGGAAAAGCAGAAAATATTACCAATACTCTTAAAGTACCGTACACATTTTATCTAAGTTAACCAACTTTTACTTATATTTGATCAACTTACTCGTCCAGTCGCCCAAAACCTTGATGTGGATTCCGAAGGTCGGGTCTGATTTGCTGGGTACCGACGTCAATGTAAAGGGGTGACTCTCTATCTTAGAAATGGACGGACAACGAAGCCAGATGCTCTGCAGAATTAGAAATAAATTGTTGTTTTTCGAAACGTATCGCTTTTTTGTACCTAGTTCCGAATGTGTTTGTATCTCGCATGAACACAAATGTGTGTGTATCTTTCATTGAATAGTTGCGAAGTTTATATATTTCATCTCTTTAGATTAATCGTGTTTAGCGACTCAGTGCACGGAATAGAATTTTCGTTTAAAAGAATATTTGCGACAAAACCGTTTGTAGTGAACAAAAACATGGGACTGTTGGGCCACTGACACTCGAAAGTTGTTTATCACAAGCAAATAGTTTATATACTTATAGTTTATATACAGTAGTATATATAAACTGAAGCTAAATAATTAGTTAAATACAATACTTAGAAGTCAATTTCATAAGCACAACCTCCAACCATTATGCTCCAAGAAGTACAATGTTTTTTAACCTTTTAAACAGGTCCCTGTCTGGAATAAAAATTTTAGCCCACGTCAAACCATAATGCGTACAGTAAATTGAACTTAAACGTACCTGCCCCGACTTGGCCTTGAACGATTTTTTCGCAATCTTCAGTTCGATGACGTCACCTGCATGCTGCTTGTATCCGATGATCGCAGCGTCGGTGGTGGTTGCAAAGAAGTGACGTAATGTGCGCTCGAGCAGGTAAAGAAGAAGCGGAACGCCGATCCAGATCCACGTCTGCGGAAGAAAGTTCCGCGTTTTACTGTTTGCTCAAAACGCTTTTAATAATCCGATTAAAGCAAAGTTGTTACGGAAAATACAAAACTTTCGTAACTGAACCACATTTTTGGGGGATTTTTTTTACCGTGAAGCAGAATCCTTAAAGTTTTGTAAGGTTTCAAGGTCAAAAAGGTCGTTTTCCCTGAGATATTTTAGATTTGTTTTCTCTACGTTCGCTGGTTGTCTAGAGATTCTTTAATGAAAGTATTTAATTCAGATTTTTCGTTCGAATAACAGAATCTGCCTAAATCCGAATGGTGAAAAACAAATGATTTTTGGCTCGGACCAGAATTTCGTTTTATTGTTTTCGAATTAAAATGTCATACCATTCGAGCGCACCACAAAAAACTAAACATTTAATAAATTGTTAGTTTCAATTTACTTTGGGTTTTCTTTCTCATGGTTTAGGAGACATTTATTCGATTAAACACAAAACAAAAAATTTAAAAAAATGTACGCCGACACATTATATGATAATATAACAAATTTGCAGCGCCCAGCTTTAAACTATTTTAACACGGACTACAAAATTTACGGTCACATAGGAATAAACTTATTATATATTATTCAAACTAAAAATAACACTTATATGAACCTCTTTGGGGCAAGAATCGAACTTGGGTGGTGGCTGTTTGCATTCTGCCACATCGATCCACTTTCCACTCACAAACACGCGAAAAGAGTCGTTCTTTTTCATCATTTTATGCTCAGGAATCGGCTCCGGTTCAGCAACCGCAAGTGGGCGTGAGAGAGAAATGTCCTCCAATTCATTAACCGCACGTGGGCGCAAGAGGACGTCCATCGGCTCTGGCATTAAGTTGATCATTTTTTTCTCGTTTATGGCGATTTTCTTCGGCATTTTGGGATTTTCTTCGGGGTGAGGGTGGGGCTCCGGTTCCGGGAGTAAAATGGGGGCGGTGACGTTTAAGGGGGAATCCCCAAGGGGCACGAAGCAGCCTGGTCGGTGTTCCTTTATGTTTGTTTGATATTTGATAACGCCGCTGTAGAAAAAAAACAATGACTGTTAGCGAATGATAGCCCCAGCTTGTGCCTACAGTAGCATTATGAAATAAGTATTTTGTGTTACGGATTTGTGGGTTTTATTCATGTAAAAAAAAAAATTTTATTTCATGTAAAAAATTTTTATTCATGTAACAAAAAAAACCTTACTAAAATTGCAATGTTGCAATTGTTTGTTGTGTTCAACGGTCAAAATTTTACGTAGTTCTAAAACAATTAGTATTTAACCCTACAAAACACATATTAATGAACATACATCCAAAAAGAAATATCTAACGTTACAATTTTTTATAAATTTTATAGCTTAAAATCAATAAACCTTCATTCTAGTAAACGGCAATAAAAACATATTCCATTTGTTACACGATACTATTTACCTTTAAAATTATAGTTAGGCTAAATCCTAAAAAAACATTTGTGTTACTCACTCGAACCCGTGAATGAAGAGGAGTGTGTAGAAAGCTATAAAGAGATGGTGAGTCTTCCAGAATCGTGTGTGGCTGTTTTTCCTGGAAAATAGTAAGAAATTAAACATACATCCTTGAAAAACAGCATGCAAACTGGAAGGGGTCATAAAAATCAAACTTTAAACGAATAAAATTGGTAAATAGCCTACGTCCGATTTTGAAAAATAAAAAAATAAAAAAAACGAAGCATATACCAAGCAAATTGTTTTATGTGCAAGAATGAAGATAAAGTTCAAAATTCACTACGATCCGACAAATAAACATATATCAAGACTGGCTGGTTAAATAGCTAAATACGCTTTACGGTTAACATACTGCAAACCGTTGTATATTTTTTGAAATACTAGAACCATTTAGTCCTAGTTTGTGCTCAATTTGACCAGGGTGTTGTACATACGATCGATTGTCGATTCGTGAACGATTGCGTATCCTAATTTCCGGTTTCGCTATGCACGTATATCCCATGTATACAATGGCAAATACCCAATTTTCTAAAAAAAAGCCTAATGAAACACTTTAAACCCGAATT
Organism: Ascidiella aspersa; assembly: GCF_963924565.1. NCBI lineage: Eukaryota > Metazoa > Chordata > Ascidiacea > Phlebobranchia > Ascidiidae > Ascidiella > Ascidiella aspersa. The sequence continues at coordinate 4,424,273 of NC_139453.1, read as the reverse complement.
ATTTGTCAAAAAAATTAAGTCAAGTAATTTGTCCAAAAGACTGAAGTCAAGTCTCGGGCTTAACAACAAGAAAAACTTTTGTTAACATCTTTCAACTCACCTCATTGGTTTTGAAGCGTAAACCGAAATGAGAACAACACAAGTGACCAACATCAGACCAGTTATTCCCGCCACAGTTGTCACCAGCATGAGAAGTGGGTTCTAAAACACAACAATATCTTCAGTTGTGTGAAATATTTTACTACCGCTAGATGTCAGCAAAGGTGCAATTTATAAACTTCGGGGAAATGTTGTTGTTTAGAAAATATTTCGGTAGAACAACGCGCTGGAATTTAAAACGTCGATGAAAGAAAGAAAAAAATAGGCCTATTCTGTCCAATTGAATTTAAATTAATCCTCAGTCTCTCAGCTGGCTCAAAATGTACACCTAAAATTTATTGGCTAAACGTTGACAAAACAACATTGCAATTTGATGATGATTTAAAACGGAGGTAATTTCGACTAATAGGAAAGAAAATAAATACTTGTTTACTAAATTGAAATTAAATATCAGTCTCTCAATTGCCATACATGTTCAATTGTTGCTTCCATAAGCTATAATTTGACAAAACAACGCTGAAATTTGATCATGATTTAAAAGGAGATAATTTTGACCTAATATTTAAATTCCTGCTCAAATAATAATTATAGAAATCGTATAAAATGGGTCACGGACTCCATAGGTTCGTAGTTCGATTCTTACTTAAGAAACTTTGATTCTCACCTGGTCGGCGTACTTTGCCACGTTGAGGTCTTTGTATCTGCTGTTGAAACGCTTCGAGAAGAAAATCGCGTTGTACGCGTGCGCTCCACAATGGATGGCTGTGTGACAAAACAAGAGCAATTGTTATCACGTAATTTTGTACTAAAACAGCTAAAACGGGTTTTGCTGCTATTCGAGGTGAGAAAATGTACTTTGAAGTGTTTCGCTCGGAATCAAAATACCGCGACATGATTACGTCATTAAATGTTCAGGTTACGTCAAAATTCGGAATTTTTTGACGAAAAAACATGTTTTTTTCCTATATATATTTATTTTTGCCAAAGTGGCTTAAAACTTTTAAATAGTAACCTCGGAGGAATTTTTCGTGTCGTCATCACAAAATTTGTTTCCTGTCAATCAAAATATGGAAAAATGAATTTTGGTAAAACATTTTAATGGATCTCTTTCGCTGTGGAGATGGTCGCAGTTCCATTCCATTCGTTCTTTGTAAAGGCGTTCATAGCGACAATTATGGGCGTTACGTCAAATTTTTGAAAACTGTTTCGACTAAATAAGTGAAGCGATGCGAAAAATAACCTCAATAATATAAGATACCAAAAGTTACTCGCTTTTTTGCAAAACAACTATCGTGTTGTTGCTTTGGGAGAATTTCATTTTCTCAAAAATCCAACTGAAATACACCGTCGCTACCTTTTCGAAAAACAAATTCCAGAGCTACAGATTAATCTCGCGCTTCCTTAAATTCGCCCTATCTTAAACCCTGATTCATTCTAACCGAAAGTGACGGAGCATAAATTATTTTCAAAACACGAAAACAGTTTTGCGCCATTTAAAGTTAACGGGAAGTGAAATAACATAAGAAACTAGCACACTACTTTCAATTTATCATTAAACAGGACTTTGTCAACTAAACATAGCGCTCCATTTGGTAAAATTAATAAACTTTTGCTGCCTAAGATTGTATCCATTGTAAAATTGTTCTTCCGGCAAATATTTTTTCATTGAATGTACCAACATTTTGCTAGCATATTCAGGAAATCGTAAAAAGGGCAATGATATTGCAACGGGCGAAAAAAACATACAGCAGTCAAACACTTTACTGATTGCATCGTCATTTAGTTGCAGCAGTTGCGGCTTGCGTAGTGCACCACTTGCCTAGAACAGTTGGTTTAGGTTTTTATAGTGTATTCTTGACTTTTGTTGTGTTATGTTTTTAGATACTGATGATGCTTTATAGCGAAATATATTTATCTTTTTATAACATCCAAACAAACTGATTTTCGGTTTGCTAAGTTCTATACTTAGTTTAATCTTTATCATTGATGTGCAACCAGAATCGTTTGTTTTCACACTTCGGATTCAGGAAGATTTTGTTATTCGAAAGAATACTTTGATTATTAGCAGTTAAACAATAAAGAAAAACACTTGGTTAAATCTGGCAGTGCAATTATGAGTTGTTGCAGAGTTATAGAACTTGTTAAGGGTCGGCATTGGTTATGATTAATAACTTCGGATATTTGGGGTTACGCAACGGCCAAAAGCGTCGGGAGGAACCGGCGCAAAAACTCTGCAGTCCTGGAAATTTGGCAACATCAGTCGCACGCAACAAGGCCTATAGATGTCCGAATACGGCGTGCGATGAACTGTGGTGCGTTGTATTAAGAACCGCACTCGATGCTATCGTAAACAGACCTGGCTGTAGCCTTGCCAAATACAGCCATTCTACCTTGCTAGCAACTCACAACTGACAGCAACATATTTCAACGAGGTGCCACCGGATATTGGTGACCGCTGTATAGGCTCAGACTCATTTGGAAGGCTACTGAGGAGGCGTACCGATAAATACAAACAAGGTAGAGAAATATTCAACAGTCCAACAACGCCCTTGTTCATTACAAAGAGGCTACAACACCCAATTCAGACTACAGCATCAGAAAGTCTGAATTATGTGTAAGAATCAAAACATGAACGATTTTTATAGTTCTGTTTAATTTTCATGGGCCCCAAACAAAAAAGCACAGGTTTCATACTCGATGTTATATCTTCGTTTGATTCCTTGGCAAAAAATTAAAAAATTAATTACACATTTAAGTCTTAATTTGAAAGACGAATCTTGTACGCTATACGTGATCTACAAATTATTGCCAATCTAGTAAATGTTCTTTGGCATAAACTTGACTGTTTATTTTAAAAGCGTAAATCAAATGGTTAAGATAAAAAAGAAAAAAAAAATATTTGCGAAAACTGTGACAACTCCAATAGAAACAAAGTAAAACTGCCAGCTAAATAGCTTTGGCCCAGGGGCAAACATTTACAAGTTTTATGTAGAATCGTTCATGGCTATATACTTATTGTGAATAAATAATATAGCCCTTATTGCAAACACATATTGTTTTTGGCGACGTAAAAATAAGGATACGCCCTGCAACTGAAAATATATCCTTTTTTTCACCAAAGACCATGTTAAACTGTGGACTTTGAACCCAATCCATTGATATGAATCGCCGTCAAACGGGTCATTCATTCTCAATCAATGGAGCGATACTAAACACGCTATTTTGGTACACGCCCAGAATTCAAAGGTTCCCGACCCTATGTATGGTTTATCCTGCTTGAAGCCACGCAATATGAAGTGGATTATGGGGTATTGGGGTACAAAGCGCTCGGGGTTATGCGAACACAAAAGAGGCGGGGGTGGGGTATCCTGGTACCAACATAACAGCTGCATGGGCGCATAAGTGTACTATGGCGTTTAAAGAACTTTTTACTTATGTGACCTTATCCGTAAACCACGGTTTCGCGGATATTAAATGGGATTTGCCAATTAAAAACCTGAACTACGTACGACGTACTAAGAACATCAAAGCCCATACAGTAGTAGGTAGCATTTTGTGAACGTTTTAAATAAATCGTAAGCTGTAAATAAATCTTATCCTGGTACCTACATAACAGTTTGCTGGGCCCATATGCGGGGTAAATATGACGTTTAAAGAAGTTGCCCGTAGACAACAGTTCTTTTTACCGCCAGTTTTAAACACGCACCAAATCAAAACGTAAACTAAACAATAAAACTAGTTTTAAAACTGAGTGAAACACAAGATCAAAACTTTCTTCGAGGAATATACATTTCGTCTGAGTACGTTACGATAGTTCTATTTAGCCCACAAATCGCCAAGATCATTTTTCTAATGATGAAAAAAATGAGTAGACTATAACATTTATTTTACTGAACCAAGAGGAGAATCCGCTTTACTCCGCTGTCATGACATTACTGTGGTAACGACTCTTACATGTATAAGTGAAACACTTGCTTTTCAAAACAACGTCTTTTAAAATAACAGTATGTCAGGGAAATATCAATAAAAAATGCAGAACCTTTTAATTAACCAAGTGATAGACGAGCAATTTTTCGGTACTCGTAACTCGAATGAGTCGCTTTTCTCTCTTGTAACTATACGTGGGTGATCCAACAATGAAAACAAACCCAAGACCACACAAGTAGTCACCCACACAACCGTTGTTTATACTCGCGAAACAAGCCCTTAAACGATGATTTCGAGGACCGTGTGCGTTTAAACATAACATAACAAGATTGCACAAAGTTCAACAAGATCATTACTCATCACAGTTTTTCCACTGATGACTGAGGGAAAGTAAGGTAGTTTGGAGTTGTATACTATACCCAGCCTAATTATGTGTCAACAAAAAAAGTTCATTTTAATAAAAATCTGATAAAATATTCATTAAATCAGTCTTATGCGCTTCAAAAATAGTGCTATACACGTGAAAAACAACAGGCCATTTTTAGCTTGGGTTTCGACCAAATTTTGAATCTTGGAAACATTTCATCAAATGACTGAAAAACAGATTAATTGTCCATACAATCATTAGTTTTGTAATACGCTTTAAAATGTGGGCTAACGTGAAAATATCAGCCTATTCACATTATGTGCTTCGCCAAAGGGACTTTAAACCGAGGCCGGTCCATAAGTGCAATGTTGGCTAGCTAGATGAGTCATCCACTTGACTCAATTGAGCTACAAAAGCTTATATTAGACTCAAGTCTAAATATAGAAAGGACATTCCCAGCTGGGTTGGACGTTTTTCAACACATTTAGGCGCGAAGATGTTTAAAATCCGAGTGGTTTTGAATGAATCGCTACGTTTTTTTACATTTATTGGTAAAGGTAATAAAAACTTTCAAGAGTTAATTTAAGATCAAACTAAGTGCAAAGCTGAGAAACCAATAAAAATTTTAAATGTAGGCCTAAATTATATTTTATCCTATGAGAGCATGTTCATCAACATTTTAATTTTCATTTAAAGTTTCATTCAGACTATTTTATTCAAACTAAAATTTATTTAAGTACACTATGCACGGATCTGTAATTTAGCTTGAAAATAAAGAATCTCAAAGCCAAAAAGTCCGAGTAAATTGAATCATGTTGATTAAGTCGCTTTGATACGAACTTGTATTATCGTCACATTAACTGAAGATGATACAAGTATGTATCGAAATGTCTTCATCAAGATGAGGTCGATTTACTCGACCTTTATGGTTTCGACAAAATTATTTTGAATAAAATAATTTGCTTGAATGCGTTTGAATTACCAAATGAGTATTTGTGGGTGGAAAGTACAACCTGGTACCCAAATGTATTTCTACAGCCTATTTTATTATCCTAAACTGATTAATAGCCAACATGTTTGACGACATTTCGACTTTTCATCGCGCGACGTTTGTCTGCCATTCCGCGACGTTCCGTCATAATTTGATTGTCATCGTCACAATGCCTCGTTTGTTTGACAACAGTCGCCGAATCGCGATTTATCGTTTGGCTCGTGTTTTGCCCACAAGCACCAGTTCTGTGCGGTCTTAAGCGTGGGAACTAAAGGGGGTTGAAATTTGCGAGCATAGGTATGTCCGATACTTGATCATTTGTTCCGATATCCGATATTTTGGACAATATTTTTGCGATCCGATTCGATACCGAATGACGTCATTACTATGCTCAAACAAGCAAAATAGATGAAATTAAAACGTTCAATAATTTTTTTTTCTAGGATAATATGCAAAAATTTGCCTTGAAATTTAGAAGTTTAACTTATGTTGTCAATCTATTTTATTTTTTGTACCGATACTGCCTTGGCATCGGGTATCGGCTCCGATCCGATATTATCGGACATCCCCAGTTGTGCGCTCGCGGTGTATTTTCTCGTTGAAGTACTTCGAGTGAAGAATTTTTACGTTTCGGAGTACGATTGAAAAAAAGTAGAAAAACTTCAATTGCTTATAATAATTTTCAGTCAAAGGATCGGGTTTCTTGGAATGAATAAATTTGTGAGTTTCGCTAAAAAAGTTAATTTATTGAAAAGGATCTATCTTTGACTTGTATAACCTTAAACAAATATACAAAAAAAAAAACAGTTAGTCAAACTCGCTTTTATATTTCCTGTCCTAGTGAGATGGACTTAAAAAAAAAGTTGCAATTGCAGCGACGCGTAATATTATCCAACCTTCTATTTTTAGCACACAGGTAACTTTCGAGTTTCCCGACCACAATTCAATCGCGTTTCCGACCAAACATTAACAGAGACAGTTGCCCGGCTGTCCCGTGCACTGCGACATGCTCAGCGACAGCAAACCTGTGACGTAATAAAGAGGATCGCGCGCGCTGCTTGCCGCTTATACGCACCGGTAATTGCGGTCGGGGAATTCGGGGCGGCCATTGTCGATCTTGTTTTGTAAATGCGAAAGTTTTTTCCGGCCTTGGTATGATACGGGCAAACGGGAAGCATCCACTTGCGCGTTGTGACGTCACAGTGGGCTTTGTGCAGTTCTGGAACTCGAAATGCGCGGGAAGAGTTTGAAAAACATTTAAGGGAAGCCGGGTGGGATGTAAATAAAAGCGTGCGGTCAAAATGCACGTATTCCCATAGCGCTTCTATGCAACCAAATCTTTTGTTATGATGCTGGGGTTATAATTGCCTGTGGTGTCTGGCTTCTTAAGCTCCATACCGCCTTTACTGTTTTGATGTTAGTATTGCTCGTTTGATGCCTCCGATAATATCGGATCGGAGCCGATGCCCAATGGTAGTATCGGTACTGGTCCGATACTAGGGTGGTATCAATGCCGATCCGATGGCAAATTAATTTGTGCATCTTAGTCGAGGTGTGCAATCTCGCAACGTTTTACAACAATATTTGACCTATGGTCGTTTCAAATTATCTTTGTATGTTTTAATTTAATCTGTTTTTATTGTTTGAGCGTATGGTAATTAAATTATCTGCATCGGATCGGGCGGCCGTACGTTTTTTTTTCCAAAATATAGGTCAGCGTGGTCCAACTGCAGGCCCGCGAGCCAAAGTTGGCCCGCGAGTTCAGATTTTTTGGCCCGCGAACTGATAGTCAGTTTGGGTTCAATCTGCTAATTTCACTTCAATTTTTGTTTTTTTAATTTTTTGGTGTTGAAATTATTTCATAACTACCGTAACTGAACAAAGGTATACATTCTATAAAGTTAGTATATATGCCAAAGAGCATAGAGCATAGACTATGTATAATTTGCCAGCAATAAGCCTAAGAATCGCAATTTAAAAACATTGGCCCGCAAGATAAAATAAACCTTTTTTTTGGTCCGCGATGAAAAGTAGTTGGACCACCCTGATATAGGTTATCAGTTTTGAAATAAAACGTGAAGTATCGGACTTTCCTATAATTACAACTTATCAAGAAGACATATCTGCAAATAATTACTTAATCAAAAGTAAGCCGGAAAGAAAAAAGAGTGGCGACCCGAGGATTGGCGTCAAAAAACGATTGCTTCATTGAAATGAACCCGGAAATAAAGGCAAAGAAGATGATCTGATAATGGCTCTTAAGTACTTTAAATTGCAACTTGTGCGCCCCGATGTTGCAAGCCTGCAAATTTGCGCGCTACCTTACACAAAGCGCGCCCTATAAGACGCCGGCTGCCAATATGTATGAACTGCGTTGAATGATTGAGCATATGCGGTGGAAAATCGAATCGTAAATTGGGGTGAGTCATAGCAAGGGGACAATGCCGTTCCTTGTGGCCCTGAGGTCCCGGGTCCAGCGACTTGACAAGTTACGACACCTCCAGGGGAATCGGTAAACCCCGCATTACTCATTCGCCTCGGCTGCCTTTTGTCAGGCGATCTGGCAAAACGCAAACTATAGGACGAGAACTGGGTTTATCGATGGCCTTTTTGCGGCACTTTTTTGCAAATTTGAAAAAAAGGTAGGTGAGTTAGCTTTTGGCTGCTCATATTCTTGTCTTTGTCGCATTATGCTGCTGTAAGTTGGACTGGTTGAATAAGAACCAAACATGGGTGGCATACGTTTTTGGCTGGCAATACCACATTGAATATAAATCACTCCCAGACGACACCCTGCAATTTTAATTCTACAGTTTGCCTAAAAAAATTGGACTGTTTCCTGCTATAAAATGTTAAGGTAAAAATCATAAAACTTTTCAGGTAAAAACAACCGGCATATGTGTTAAAAGTTGAACAAAGCGATTGCATATTAAATTGCTCTTTTATTGTTCATTGCACTTGATTTAGTTAGTAATGAATTAAAACTAATTTTTTTAGTCCTTAAACCAAAATTTGATTTCGCAATATTGCTGTTGTGTGACATAAGCGCTAGGAGTTGAGCTCAGAGTTTAATATTGCAGGTCAAAGGTTTGCAAAGCATTGCAGCGACCCGCATTGAATGAAATAATAACTTCCGTACCGGGCATTAGGCCACGAATTAACTCGCATAATTGCTGTAATCCCTCTTAATAACGATGTCATAAAGTAATATAATTGAAATTTATATTTAATAATGCACAATTCGTTATTTAAAGCGAGTTTCAGGTCAAGTATGTGTTGAACAAACGCGATTTAAATTATTGCATGAGGTGTCGATTTAAAATGACGTGATGCTTTATTTTTCAACCGGTTTGAGCATTTTAAACCAAGCGAGGTTCAGAAATATTTGAAAATACTTTAACAGGGTCGAAAGTTGAATATCCCGCACATCACAAGATACCGAGTGCTCATTAAAGACATAAGGGCGCAGTCTATCGACACTTAAACACCGATAACCGGCTCTTGAACGCTTTGTAATCCAGTCTTCCAAGATGCAATTGAGCTGCTCTCGAAAAAGCACTTGCAGCACGCTTACCCACTTGACGTTAAGCGATCTGATAGGCTCAGCTGATCGTCACACGGGGTTAAAGTTCGCGACCCCTCGTTGCGGTTCGTTGCCGTTGGGTTGGCGGGCGATTTGGATTTGGGCGCTAATGTGTTTTCTTTAAGCAGTGGCGTTTTGCGATTAACATACCTTGTCGCGCATTAGTTAGAGGCGTTTTAGGCTTCGGCCTCATCTGTCTTTCTAAATTGACTTAAACCTATACTTGAGGTCGAACGAACTTTTCTGCACTTGGATGAAGTTTCAAGTGAAAATTCAACCGGCAAATATCAGGTTTCAGTTAAGTAGCCTCGTAAATGCAAACAATGCCCAAAGCAATTTATTTTTGGGACGTAAGGTTATTCAAATACTATCTACTTTATGTGGATATATATAGCATGGCTATATTGGAATTTCGATAAAATTCACCTTAAAATACTCAGCCCAAACTGAATTAAAATACCCCAAAATTTGTGAAAATATTGCATTATCCTAACATCACGTTGCAATTTTTTTGCCTACCATACCTATACTTAAGTTTGAATAGCTTGCAATATACAATGAGATTGACTGCTATGATAGGTGGCGTATTGGACTATATGTTATCGATAAACAGTTGTCGCAAACTTGACATTTAAGAACATGGAGCAAAAATGCTACAAATTGTGATTTGCAGTTCTATTAATACGGGTTTGCAATTGCTTGCATAAAATCAGAGTACAACTTCAAAATGAGCAGGTTCTAGTGTCAGATAAAACTGCCTCTGGTTCTGCACGAATCTGTAATCAATCTCATCGACAGCAACGTGAAATTAACTTGCTTTGCAGCTTGGCTTGTCAAATTGCACACGTGTAGGAATGCAGCTCATAAAGTGCGTTAATTCGGCACGAAACCGCGTGACTGTTAGGCAGTAAACACTTTATTGTTAGACGAGACACTCAATGTGTGGGCTTGGCCCGGGAACAACACCTACAACTACATTTGCTGTAAAAACAAACGCCGTAAAAGGGATTAGAGGACCCCTTAAAATGCGATAGAAGACTTTAAAGCCCTGGGTTGACTTGGGCTGTATGGGTCACATTTTAAGCTAACTATACTTGGGTGAAAGATCAACTTAGAAATTATGGATAATTTGCGGCAATAAATGTTGTAGGTTGTAGAAAAACGTTAATGATATATAAAATAGCACAAACATGAATCGTTAACATTGTGTACGAAGGTTTTATATGATTAAACAAAAATTATCCAACTCGGCATAGTTGAAAATTGCAGTTAGGCTGAGAATACGTATCAAATACTAAATAGAGGTGAATAATATTTCTTTAAACTTTCAAAAAATCCAAGTATGTAAAAAAAATAACTGTACAATTCCAGCAAACCTTAAAATACAATTCAAATTAGGTTTAAAATAAAGCCTTCCACTATCTAGATGCATTTTTTCAAACCGACTCTCTACACTTCAAATATCACAATCAATGACGTCACTACGAAACGGATCCGCGTTCGAGTGGCACCTGGAACTTTTGGCCTCCCGCTGGCGCACTCGGGCGCCGGTACGAGCCAGACGACCCAACCCTTCAAAACAACGTCAAGTGCACTGTTGCAAAACAATGGCGGTAACAATGAACAATGGCGGGAGTCGCGATCTATTTGTTGGAAAAGATGATTGTGGGTTTGGACACAAAAGCTCCAAGCAGTAGATGGCAATTAAGGCTTCAGCCTTGCTGCTAGCTGTTAGGCAACTTACTGTGCCATGTACGCGTTAGTTTGAGTGACAAGCACCTGCGCCGTTGTGACGTGATAAACGCTTGCCTTTCGAATGCATCTTTTAAAAAGTGGTATTTGGATTTAAAGCGCTCAGTCTGACGACAGAAATTGTTTGTTTAAAGCACTCTGCTGTGAAAGTTACGCGTATTTAGCGTTTGCTTTTCTTAATACAATTCAAAATTCGTCAAGGGGAACGTACTGATCCCCTTGCCTTATTAAAATAAGGTACCTCACCAATTTTAAAACAAGAAAACGGAAAAATTTTCACGGTAGAAAAATTACCCATTTAATCAGTACTCATACAAACTTCTAACTGTAGACTATACAAAATTTTAAGACTATTAATCGATAAAAATTGGAAGGATGTACCCCAGATAATAATCTATCGGTAACAAGATGTTGCGAAAAACTTTAAACTTATTTACGGATTTCAGGAGTCCGCGGAACCAGGTTAAACAACCACTGAGTTTAAGGTGACGTATTTGTTCAATTTGCCATTGAATTGGCGTCCATTGAATATGTTCGTCACCATTAAGCCAGTCTAAAGAAGATGTAATTAAAGCCAACCTACCTCCTGGTCAAGTTACGCGGTTATATAACGCCTTATTTAGAAGGATAGTCCTGCCTAATGCGAATTTCTGTAGGAAATGAGCGGAAAGAAGTGCTTAGAAGCCCAGTAGTAATTACAGGTGCAAGGTTTCGATAAACGGCATCGCATCTATAAGGGCTTTTGTCGTGAAGCTTTAATCTGGCGCAAACGTCACTTTACCGCATGAAAAGCTTCTCTTCTGTGGCGTTTCTCAAATATTGGCAACGCGCAGCTTATTTCATGATTGGCTGTTTAACTTCCACAAAGCTATTTCAATTTGTTTGTGCAAAAAAAACTAGATTTTTTCTTCCACACATTTCAATTTTTGTGGAATTTTTTTGACACATTTTGTTTCTGTCTATTTGTTTAGTCAGGCAGTTTGTATATAACTTTTGGCAAGAAAGAATAGAGTTGAAAAAATAATTTTTTTTGTTACAAATGTTTTGGTTTAAATAAACGTTTGTCTAATTTCTGCATACGAAAATTCAATTTTGAAGGTATAGTGGTTTCACAAAAGTAAACAGTATTTAATTCGCCAGTCTGGGTCTTGAAATAAATTCTGAGCGAGTGGCGAGGTAAAAGGTTGACAAGCACTAATCTACCGCATCAGCCTTCCCGCGATAAAATCTACCGACAGTAACACTTCTGCCTATCCACTCACTCTCACCAGCTGGGCAACTTCGCACCTGTGTAGGCCGCGATAACCTAAACAGGATCAAGTCTAAACAGCGCTTTTTGTACCTATCTTTGTGAAGTTTAGTTTGTATGTACTCGATTTTCCCCAAAAAAGGTTTTTAAAGCGGAATAAATGGGCGTGAAATTTAAAAAGGAGCAGATTGAAACTTAAATTAGTTTAAGTCTACAATATTTATGACTTGTCAATGCAATGGTATTATGTGTGTATTTTGGTGAGTCAGATACTCCTTCTAAAGTTGTTTAATACTGGAAATCTAGGCGTGAATTTTAAATTTTGTTGCGATGATGTTGTAAGTAATTGTTAAACTATAATATTATCGGTTTGCTGGTGGGTGGTGTGTATTCTAGTCTCACATACATGCTTTCGTTTTTATTTGTAATAGGAGTAATCTATTTTTCAACCATACTTCAATCTTTACTTAAAATCCTAAAATTGTACTTGAAATATTTTAAGTAAACAGTGTTTACGTCTTGTCATTACACTTTCAACGTGTAAAAATGTACTTTTTATCCATGTTTTTTAATACACTGAAAGCCATCGCAGACTAAACGAATCTGTCAATCAATTTTGCGATGAAGGCAGGCTAGCAAAAACAACTAACCTGCCGTGAGGTCCGAACTCAAACCCTGCGGTTATACCGCAAAATATATGTAAGTGTTTATCTTATGGGTAAAGCGTGACTTCAGAAGGGCTAGATCACAGTTGTTGAACACGTATTTATGTGTATCTTTTAATATTTTTTAATATTCGGTTATTTATGAAGCGACGGTGGTCTTCAAGTTGTCAAAGCCACTAAAAGCCTTTATTAAATTCCGCCTCGCCTATATCTCTGCAAAGAGCCAAGTCGGCACATTTGTCATTCCTCGGATTCCGGCATCCGCCTATTAGCGACGCGGCGCAGATGTCGCCTACCAAAACCGCGCGATCTGCATTATGCACGTCACAATGGCTGATGGGCGTCGGACGCGCGACGTCTGAAAGTTGGCTGTCAATCAGCGCATAGTCGGGCGCCAAATGAATCGGGCAAAATTGATAACTCTGCGGGACTTTCGAATGCCGAATCCCCGCAGAAAAAAGGGCTAGTTCGACTTAATGTGCAGCAGGCCTGTTCATGCCTCCAATACATGATTCTACGCTTTTAGTGTCGTTGTCGTTAATGTGTAGTCTTTTTATATGTTCAAAATGATTTAAGAGTTATTCGAAACGTTCAAAATGATACCTACTACTGTATGGGCTTTGATATTCTTGCTATATGGTCTTTTTACCTTTACAATTAATTCAGTATATTAACTTGCTAACGTATTCTCGTTTTGATTTAATTATTAACCCTGTTGAAACGACGGCTTAAAACTTCGAAAGAGAGTTTTCTATCTATTTATCGTATGTTCCGCAACCAATAATAAATAATATAATCAGCGCTAAAATGAAACTAACCTTTTCAATTGTCAAAAAAACCTTCGGGTGTATTTACCAACAGTTAACACCCACTGGTTTAGGTATTCAAAACATGCCAGATTTGGCGGCCTAAGTACACAACATCACTTAAGCTCAAGATTTGCTCTTTATTTGGGGTCGTTGGGTTTAAAGGGGCTGCAGATATTCCCAGGGGCTTAACCCATATTGGGCCCCAATTCCCAGATAGATAATATAACCTATTATATTACGTTATACTACGTGGCGTGTTTGCATGTAAACACAGGGGTCTTCGGCTTAAATATTCGCAAAACGACTTCTGCGTCTGTATGCGATTTCACATAACGATGAAATACGTAACACTGAATATAGACTAAATGCTCTCTAACACCACTCGAACCGTCTATCATTCCGAGGTGTACAATTACATTTTAACGTCGAAAGGGAGAGAACGAATTTTGGGGTCGGTGACCTGAATGCAAAGCGAGATATTTTGCTGTCAGTTTGAGATTCCGACTTGAATTCGCCCCAAAGCCATCGAATGTCGTCGGACTCTTGAGTAATTCGCTCGCATTGTGCGCCCGCCTGTCTGACTGGCTAATGTAATTTGCAAAACGCCGTCAAGGCGAGACGCCTTATGTTGCAAGGCTATTCAGCGAAACTGGCTTGACGTGTGCCGTGTTTGCATACAATAGATTTGGTCCTGGCTTTGTATGCTTGGTTGGACTGTGATGAGAGTCGTATTTACTTAAGTCAGGTTACAGAGCTGTCCAAGCTTGGGTATTCATCTAATCTTCTAATGAAGGGTTTCCCAACCTCTTTCGGACCACGGACCACTATTTCTAAATCTGATATTTCGCGGGCCGCAGTACAAAGGAAAAAAATACCACAAAAAAATGACAACATCAATGGGGCGGGTGCGATTGCTTCTTTCTGCATAAATCATCAATTAGTTATTTGTGTTACACCTGTATTTTTCGAATGGCGATAAGCATATATGATTACGTCATAGACGTTTTTGTGACTTTTTAAGTTATTGTCATATCGCCATGGACCACCTGTGCAGTCGTCGCGGACCACCAATGATCAGCGGACCACAATTTGGGAAACCCTGTTCTAATGAATCACATCATAAACATATTTTTCAAGTAGTTTGGATTTTAACTTGAAACATGGGGAAATCTTTAAAGAAAGATTACTATGAAATTCTGACACTTTTAGAATGGCAAAAAGTTTCACTTAAGCGTGAAAAAAACGTAATTGCTGAAAAAAATAACCCACTAAAGCAATTGTCTTATGGTTTTGGTGAGTAAAAATAACAACTTGTGCTTTATTAAAGCAATAATGTGAATAACAAACCTGTGAGAAGGCACAGCAGGTATCCGCAGTAAATGTGGAAGGAGCGGCTTCGATCCAGCAACCTTCGGATTTGGCGACCAACACACTACAAAATAACAGATCACTTGTTTACAAATATAATAAACTTGTTGTTTTGTGGTTCAACAAATGTGAAAGTGAAATGAAGTATAAATCCATAAAAGGCGATCGCCCTAAAACGTTTTTTTAATTCGTTTTAAATTGTAGACCAAAATTTTTATTTGGATGTTATAGACCCCTCAGGGGTCCAAGCACCGCAGTTTAAAAACCTCTGCTATAGCTAATCGCCTCTTATTCAAGGCTGTACTCTCCTGCGTTCCAATGCCGCACGAGGCAAATTTATCGCCCACTTCACAATTCGCGGTCGGAAATTGCCAATAGAGAGCGCATTGTCGTCTTTATTGTCGCAATAAAAAGCGCCCAAACCGACTCCCCCCCCCCCTAACACCCCCCGCCTTGCGACTTTCCGTAAATTTCCGGCCGCGAAAAGCGCGATTTACGTCACATATTCGTCGGGGCTTTCGTGTCGAGAACAATGGAAGCGTTGAAACGGCGGAAACGATCGCTGTGTTCGCAACAAACCAAGTTATTCATCGCCGTAAATTATACAATGGCAAGTATTTCGTGAAAGTCCAGGTTCCCAGCTCTGAGAATCTGTTATCTTGGCTGGTCGAGTTGTATTTACGTGTTATGGAAAAATAAATCCGTGAATCGTAGAATCTCTTTATTAAAGAAATATTCGAAACGTTCAAAATGCTACCTACTTCTGTATGGGATTTGGTTTTCTTACCATGTCTGACTATACCCTCTAGCTCCAGCAATTATGCCCCACAAGAATCCGTGAGGACGCCAAAAAACGCATCAGCAGGCTTCATTCGTCGAGCGGCAAACATCACGATCCACTCCCCCAAAGATAAGCCAAGTAGCGTATTAATCGCGCAAAAGGAGGGAACAGAGGCGCAGGGGGAGGGCGTATCCGTCCCTTTAGCCAGCTTAACTGACCTTAAATTAGTAGTCCCACAATTTCTAAAGGTTTTATTTAAATTCTGCAAAAATTTAGGCGTGGTGTTGCAAAACAATATTGGTTAAGGTCAGACTCTAAAATCTTGATTATATTTGAATAGGATTCACGACTTAAAAAAATCTTGGAAACCAATACAATTTCGGTACGTTAACCAAAATACATCCGACTTTGTTTTAAAGCTTCACTTTCAATTGAAAACTTCGATTAAGTCCGAGACGTCAAAACGCATCAGCTTCAATTGTCGAGCGAACAGTACGCTGCACTCCCCCAAAGATATGCCAAGTAGCGTAATAATCGCGATAGAGGAGTGAACAAAGGCGCAGGGGGGAGGGCGCATCGGGCTCCGACCATAATCACCCGGAGCAAGGAAACCAAGCCAACGGGGATTCCCCGTGTGGCGTCTCGCTGCGCCGATTTGTTTGTTTACAGTAGCGGGACGCTAGCGCCGCAGCCGGCTTAAGGGAGGTGCAACGAACACGTGCTAATCAAGCGGCGTGTTTTCTTCTTATGGCTGCTCCAAAACCTCGCTTGATTTTGAAAAAGCTATCTTTTTTTCTGCACCTAACTTTGTCGCTTTGTAACGCTTTTGGAGTTTTTTTAGATGAAACGTTTTGTTATTCTTAGTTTTCCGATGTAGTCTTCCTTAAGCCAGCTTGGCTGACCACGAATCAGTTGTCCCAAATTTCTGTATAGGCTTTAAGCGCAACGCGCAATACACACACGCCTTGCTACCTTTCCAAAGCAAGATTTCCTATTCTTGCTTTTTGCCACGTTTTTAACAACAAGCTTCAAACGTTTTTTATCATATTTTTGTTTCCTTTAACAAGTTAAAAGCTGATTTACGGAGATAAACGTTTTAATTTTTACATATTTATCGTTTTATTCCACTGTCTGACGATGTGTTTGCGAGTAAGGCAGGTTAGTTAAAACCATCCTTAACCGGTCTTAGGTGGTTAAAAGTGCGACATTGATTATATTTGAACCATTTTCGTGAGCAGCCTTGTTTTTACTGCAGCGCAGATTTCTATTTGAGTCTTCTCTGAATTAAAGTGCTTTGGGAGAACTCGTATAAATGCCGTAACATTGCTTGGATTCGGGCAAAACGATACACGAAATCGCCCTAAGGTCTGTTTCAGTACAGTACCCCTTTGTGCAGGCAACCATGCAAATGGTTTAACGAATGTATGTCGAAAAATGCGATACAAGGTTTGGCGTATTATAGTTTTTTCAACTTTACGTAAAATAGGCTCTTAGGGCACCTTTTGACCGCGGAATATTGTGTCGTTTAGAAAGAGGGTTCGTTAAGCTGAAAAAATAACCACTAGTCTTAAAATAATCGGTTTTTATAAATTTTTTTTACTGTTTCCCTGCATAACAGCGTTTTTAGTTCGAAGTCATTTAACCCCATTTGTACTACAAGGGTTGTAATAAATAGTGCGTAATGGCTAAAGGGTCTGTTTCAGGTTTTGAAAGCCACAGTAAAGCTCTAAGTTTCTGGTTTTACTGGAATGGTTTGCCATTTTGCGTTTGTGATATAGTTGTCTGTTTTTCAACCTGCCGGTACATTAAAATCACCACAGTTTCCAAAATTCAATAAAGGCAAACTTACGTGGTTGAGTCCTCGGCAAGTTGTAATTAGTCTCTTGCACATTGGAAGCAACAGGGCGCTACAGTTGAGGTTGATGCAAGCTGCGCTGGCTCGACTAATGCACAGTCCGTACTGCGGACACATACATGTTCAATGTTCAGGTTTCATGTTATGTTCTATTATTTTACGTTTATTGTCCCCTAACACGAATAGGGTTTAAAAATTAGGGCGTTAAAATCGCACCAGAAAAAGGATAACAAGACACTTTTAACGTTTAGAATTTTTAAATAAAATAAAGTTAGTATAATAATTGTTTTATGAAACATTATACTATTAATTTAAACGATATTTTTACGCGTAAACATATCAGGCTTTAGCGTACGTTATCTTATTGTACAGGATCATATTGTTAAAAACAATGGATCTTCGGCCGTTTACAAATAGAATTTCATAAGTAAACTTGCAGTATTGTCTTTTTGTTTTATCAATTTTTACGTTGGTTATATAGAGCTGTCTTACCCCGAGCATTTGATGTAAGTAGTAGAACTGGGGTCCTGTGTAGTAATACATGAAAGTGAAATAAAAGAGAGCAGAGTTCACACCGAACCACAATATCTGTAAAATGAACAAAATCCAGCTGAAATCAAATGACGGGCATTTATTCGGTTATGGTGATTTCTATCTCTAAAAAGTAACTTTAGCGGAACAAAGGCACTTCAGAGTGAACTTAGCAATTTGAAACTTGACGCCTTCGCCTAATTTCGCTACTGTTTCAGCCTTTTCGCTTTTCCTGCACTTAATCCCGTCTGTCGGCGCTCATTAAAACGAAAACCACGCGCCATTCTATCCGCCCGCCCTCTTACATTTACCTATCGATCATCCGCTCCAAGAAGAAATAAACTTAGAACGGATTAGGGCTAGGAAAGTGTCGGAAAGGTGCCGGTTTGATGGACAACCGAAGAGGTTAGATTACTTTGGCTGCGAATTAGCTTATTATATGAGAGTTGGAAGCCCATTTGGAGGATTGATGACTTTTTGTCTAGACAGGAGTGAGTATAGATCAGGGATCGCATATCGCTCTACTTTACCGGGCGAGCAAATTGCCAATTTGACACGTTCCAATAACCTAAAAGTCCGGGTCCAATAAGGCACGGATTATAATATAACGGATGGAAAGTAGACTTATAGGATTTCGTTTCCAGCACTTTTCCCTTAGAACCCTTTAACTTGTCAAAAACGACTTAACTGAGACTTAGTTCAATTCAAAATGAATTACAACACTGTTAAGTTGACAATTTTGTTTTATTTTGTAAATGCTACGCTTTATTTGAAGAATTTGATATGCTGTTATTTCTAAACAAAGCACATTCAAAATTTGGTAATCAACTGCAGGTTGCAGATTTGCAAGATTCGGGGGCCTATACAATCGTTTATTTTAACGCTGCCATTAATCCGTCCATGGGGCCCACCACCCAGACCTGATTGATTCCAATGCTCCTAGATAACGACGAAAAGCGATGCGGGTTATTTCAAAGCACACCAATAAATTGAAGGTTCTTGCGTTTGTATTGTGTACCAGGTTCACGGAGTTGAGCGAACGACAACAATGCTTCGAGGTCAAACAATAGCATGTTGCGTGAGTGTTTGAATTGCGGTATCGCGACGTATGCATTCCGACTGAAACCACGGCTTTCCGACCAAGTCAAGTTTGCCAAGGCAAATAGGAACAATAGAGGACAACGGGCCTTTAAAACGCCATCCCCGTATAAATTACTGCTTCACTATATGCTTTTAAAGGTATTGAACACATGCCATGCCTATTCCTTGTACTTTAAAAATGGCATCGTAAGTATATCTTATTTAAATAATTTTTTTCGAGGCGGGGCTAATATGGTTCTACATTCATTTAAGCATCTTAAAAAAGTTTGACCTTGACAATAACATTACAAGACCATTCCGCTACTAATTATCAGGAGTTTTGAGGTCGACATTTGGTTGTGTCAAGGTTCCAATAATATAAATTCACAACATTAGCAAGTCAAAAAAATCACCAAAAACGAGGCCTAAACGGCGACAAAACAGACTGTTAATAATGCGAGCCCCAAAACCAGCTTTTAGCACGTGTTCGTGGTCGAGCGACCTTCCATAAAACATGGGAGGCTCGACGAAAAAAGGGCGACGCAAATTCCAGACTCACCGCCGTGAACAATTTTAGTCCCTCGTTGATCAGATAGAGGCGAAGGCGACGCAGCGTCGTTTTTCCTGGAAACATTTCGTTCTCAACGTTGTTTTTTTCAGTTGCACGTCAATCAAAGTCGGTCGCTGCTGAATTACTCCGCGGCGTTTTGAGTCCCGGTTGTCGGCCAACTTGTTGTGTCAGGAAAAAGGCGAATTTCATTCAAGCGATATCGAAAACTCGTTGATTTTTTACTGTTTTAGTTTCTAAATAAAAACAAAAAACAAAAGGTTTGCAACAAAGTCGTGCAATTTGCTAGAATTTGCGTCTTTTAAGTACAAATTAGGCTTTGAAAATGTTTGTTAAAAAGTTTCTCCGCTTTGCATTTGCCATGTCAAGTGAAATATTGGTAGTTTTTCTGCTACGGTGCATTTACTCGCTTTTGTGTTTAACCAGGATGTTATAAAACGACGCCATTGAATCTCATTCTTTTCCCTGTAAAAATCAAATATAAATTTAACTTATTCGAAGATTTACGCAATCCTAACTATACGTTTGCCCTTGGCATTATTCAACGTTGTTATACACTTTGTTGTTCTCGGTTGGAAAGCGCAATGTTGATAGGGTGGCAGTGCTGTAACGAGTTAAGTCAATGACTTGACTCAAGTGCACTTACGTAATGGTTTACAACGTTTTATTTTTATGCCAGTGACTTTCATTGGAGTTGAATTCCTTTATAAGGGACTTGACTGGGATTTGAGCAACTGATGAATAGTACTAGTACTTTACTTTTTGCAAAAGACCCGACTTAAGTAATTTCAAAACGACTTGTTCACAATACTGCAACGTGAAGTATGCCGTTTTTTCGCTCAATCCAGGCTTGCTGCATTTATTCCTTCGATCAAACTGGCTATAGACTATCCTGCAATTCTATTAAACCCCGCCTATTCACTGCAACTGCATTGAATCCACACTTATACGCACGTATATAATGAAAACAAGCCACGACAACTTTTAAATCATCTGCAGCCACACACTTTGCCTGAAGCTCCACTCGCCAGACGGTCGCTGGCCTACTGCGCGACCATGTTGGCAAACCGAGCAAGATATATCCTCTGCTTTGGCTGTTAAGAGAAAGGCCAAGCGATTTACACTTGCGAGTTTATGGCCCACGCCCGTATTTTTAGCGGCTGTAGACAGACACTTGTGTATCGCAGCTCTACAATGGACAGAATAGAAGCTCGACCGCTGTGAGCGATTGTGAGAATGGCGCGGACCGATGTAAACAAATCCAGCTATTAATTGTGCAGCTCTGGCTTGAGTCTGGACCCTTCGCAATTATCTCCGCTTTTTGCAGACGCGGCCGAATTCCTTCGCGGCCACATTGCTTGAAAAACTTATGCGAATCTGCTGAGCTGCGAAAGTGACACGTGGTATGCTTCACGCGCGCCAAGGTCAAGGTTCAAACTCGTTTATTGGTCGAAACTGTCCTACTTAAAAGCCCGCCAACAGTATATATTTTTCAAACGACTTAACGGGATGTTTCTATTTATAGAAAGAGTATTTTTGCTTAAGAAGGTGCGACTTAAATGTGCATTTGAATTCGCAGACGAAACGCGACCCTTTTTAGTTTTCTGTTTTTTGGACATGGGCTTCGTGTGGCCAATTTCAATTTAACAGATTACCAATCTTTCGAAAAGTTTGTATAAAGCTTTAACATTCTCTTATATTATCCCACTGCGTTGCCCAGTATGACGTCATAATGTAAATAATCGTTGTCCATGGGCGGATGACTAACACCCAAAGCAAGCGATAAAGGCGTTTCGCTATTGATTCTACTCTATGTAATTTAACTTGACGCCATTCTATTCGATTTGGCTTCATAGCGGCTTAGAGTAAATCACCGCGTTACGTTATTGTGTGTACTGAGGTTTAACTGTCAATATACCCAACGAACAATATCAGCTGAGTAAAACGACTCTGTTTGGAAATAAAGAAGGTATAGGGACAGGTATTCTTAGTGGCCTGCTCCTTCGAGTTGGATTTATACTAGGAGTGTGGAAGAGACTTAGGCAGCCTTTCGTATTGTCTTAATATACATTTCACACACAAAGTGTCTAACAAAAAACCTAAAAAGGATAACCTATTATCACTTATTATTCGCGATATTTCCAACATCAAGAAAAAAACTAAGGTTTAGAAACAGATTTTAGAGCTTGAAAGCATTTCCTGTACTTTGAACAACTTTTAGCGCCCATGTTGAGCGCTACTTTTGCATTGCCGTCCAATTTCGAAGGTGTTAGGCGAACCAGCTTAATAAGGACTATTAAAACAGTGAGAAGGACCTGGTAAATACGCTTGAAGAAAACGAAAGCTTGTTTTGGAAAGAAATTCAAGTGAGTGTCATCATAAACAAATCACGAATAACGAAACACAATTATGTGAGTTTCTATACGCCATCAGGAAACGGTGTATCGTGTGTTTTTACAATGAAGTTGCTTGCTTTGCCCATTTTTACACTGTTTTGTATTGTCGTTATCAAAATTTCACGGCTGATTTGTGATTTTCCACGCAAGACAAAGGGCAGTGCTTTGTTTTTTGTGGCGTATATTTCCTTGGTTGGCGTATATGAGCCACTTGCGTGTCACAGTGCCACATTTACCAACTAAAGGTAAGGGGAAAAAAGAGCGATATGCTTTTGAAGTGGTGTGTAACCCAGACAAATAAACATAAAAGGGTACACGATTCTTATATCAGTAGCTGTTTAATGTTGACAGCTACATTCCTATACCAACAAGACCCCGTTCGAACAGACTTCAAAGAATCACGTTTTGCTTATCTTGCAGTGCTCGAAATCTGTGTCATTCAACAGGGTCAGATATGACAGCTTTTCAAAATAAAACCTTTCGGTATACGAGCGTAGCGAAAGCGAAGATAAAATATTGAAAGCAAGATGACTTTCATACAAAGCTATGATAACATTGGTGTTTTTTTCCTATTTTTTTTCTAAATATCACAAAAATCCTGTAAAACATCAAATAAACTTCTTGTGGAACAAGTAATTACAAGTATTCTAAAATTTTAATAGAAATCAGGGAACTTTTACTGAATTCTGAAGTCGACAGATAATTTATGACTTGTTGATAGCATAAAAACTCACCTTACAAGCCAACATTGAACTTTTTCAACAAAACAACCTCGTTTCATAATTAGAACACATGCTATTTAGCTGAGAGTTCAGGTGAACAACAGACAAAGCTGCAAGTGTCAAAATTGACCTCCAACGCTTACCTTATCTCCTATTAACTTAGGGAGGACGTCTGTCAAATTAGCTCAAGACAGCAACCCGTCATTTGCCCTGACTCAATTGCCTGTTATCGGCGATAATTGATGGAAGCAGGCTGGCCACCAAGTATATATTGGACAAAAATGGCGCCCGAAACAAGGGCACTTTATGACTCAGTCGTTTGTTACTAGGGATGACCCTAATCAACAGTAGCGACTATAAGTCAAAATACACGCCTAACTCTAAAAGTCACAATTGGGCCTACAACTTATAATAAAAACTCTCATTTCGTCGTTTTTTTTTTACAACAGATTTATCCGTTTATACTGAGGTTGGAATGCGCCTGAACATTTGCTAATTCTTCCGGATGCTTAATCTCCTATCATTTTAGAGCTTATTAAAAGGTAACCACAAAGTCGGAAAAATACATAAACCGCATCAGTAAAAAACGAGTTATTTTGACCTCAGGGGCCAAGGATTGCGGTGGGGAAACCCCTGTGCTAACCCCTAAATTCCACTTCAAATTCATCTGAAAACCACACTTTTGTGTCTGTGCTGTACGCGAAAGACGTTCGTGTGTCGAAAACCCAGATGTTCGATTAACAACTCGCCGCACGTCAAACTCTAACAATAAAAATGTAGTTGACTATATCTGAAAGAATTCCCTGGCGTATGTACCATAGGCGCCAGACATTGATTTGTTTTCAACACCAACGCGCGGTGAACATTTGTACTTCATCACACGCCAAACTCCAAAATAAATCGACTTAAATCTTTTGAAAATAACTCTTTCGCGTATGTACTATAAACGCCTGACAATTATTTGTTTTCACCTCAGATGTGCCGGAAACATTTGCTCTTCATCACACGCCAAAGCCTAAAATCATAATTTTGGGCTGAAACCTTCTCTTCAAACTTAACCTTTTAATTTGCGGTTTACTATCCAACATCATTCGCGCTTGCCGTCCTTAAATCGACTGGCGCGGTTTCTTGGCGCGCCCTCGGTTTTATACCGGCTCCCGTCACGCCCGAACGCATACGCTTGGGATGGGAAACCGGGGCGACACTTGACAACAAAGAGCGCCTATGACGAAAGAAAGCCGCATCGGGTCGTCGTCTGTCGTCGACTTAGTTGGGATTAATTCGCAGTTTTACGCGAACACTTGAGATCCCCCTTCCCTTTTTTACAAAGTCCTTTTCTGCCGTTTTTTTACCCAAGGCTGGTTTTTCGTATAGCTAGAAGAGCTTTTGGGCTAAGCTAAATTACATGGTCGCCTAAAGATGCTAGCGCCACCCTTAGCTATGTTTTTCCAGCATTTTTGTTTCAATGAGTGCGAAAAATACACTAGGAAAAAGCGAAATGTTGAATTTTTAAACTGTTCTAGCAATCATGAGGAAATTGCGTAAAAATGACCTTGGATTGTTATAAATTGCTCGTTGAAAAGAAATACAGGATAAAGACCGAACATACAGTTTTCAAATGCGGGGAAAAAGCCTTTTTATATTCAAACGAAAGTACAGAACACGTTAAAAACAAATCTAAATCACAACGAAATGTGCCTCAAATAGACACCGTTCGAGGTTGTGTAAGAAATCAAAATACTAATATAGGTTAAAAATTATGAATAAATATGAATAAAAAAAAAATAAAAATGGCTGTAGATTGTAAAACTCTACCAAGACAAGTGTTTAGAAATCGCCGCCCTGTGCGCGTTTGGAAATGGGCACGAAAAGCTGATTCATAACTTTTTAATCCGAAGTTGTGAGCCATGATGAAGCGGCAAAAGGTG
This sequence comes from Ascidiella aspersa, assembly GCF_963924565.1. NCBI lineage: Eukaryota > Metazoa > Chordata > Ascidiacea > Phlebobranchia > Ascidiidae > Ascidiella > Ascidiella aspersa. Next base: position 4,399,602 of record NC_139453.1, on the reverse strand, counting down.
AGAAGCGTTGTTCGGCGAAGACAAGAACAATTGACGCTTGGCCTGGCATTGTCTTATCGCGATGAAACGCGAACGATATTAACTGGAATAGTTCTGGTTTATGAACATCGTGTGACTGACTGTCAACCTATAGCAGGGGTTCTTAAACTGGGGTCCATGGACCCCTTGGGGGTCAGCGAACTAGTTTTAGGGGGTCCATGAAGGCCTACTTAAAATATTAGTGTATATTAAAGAAGTAATCTTGTTTTAAAGAAAACCGTTTGATTAAAACTAAAACGGTTTTGCACTGAATCCTATTTAGACTCCATTTCACTTTCACATTTTTGGACCTAAATCAGTAGATTTATAAAGTCTGTTTGTACTGTGAAGTCAATTTATGATGTCATTATGGATTGTTTTTGCCGACCGTGGTCCAACCTGGGTTTAGGGGGTTCGCGGTAAAAAGTTTAAGAAGCCCTGACCTATAGGTACCTTATGTCAAGCACAAAAGTATAGAGGCCTATTGGAACGTTATGTAAATAAAGAGCTTACACACGTTCAGAGTTATAGTGATATCCGATACATTTATTGTCGATAACGATTTCCTAAATTTTGGTCAAAACATACCTCAACAAATTCGATACGAATGACGTCATTACTATGTTGAAACATGCAAAGAGACATAATTAAAAGCGTCCAAGGCATATTTTCTTGGTTATATGACAAAAAATTGCTTTAGTATTAGCAAGTTTGGTTAAATGCAGTTGTTAACCAATCATTTAATAAATCTACCCTTAAAATAGAAATTACAGTGTTGGATCGTTACCCGTCAGATACTAGGATGATTCGATACCAAATCAATATGGAAATTTCCGCCATGATTTGCAACTCAACGCAGAGTTTTCTAATTTTTAATAGAAATTTATCAAAAAACAGTAGGTTATTAACTGGAGTAACTAAATTCATTGACGCTAAAGTAAATTTTGAGCTAAAGAACTGGAAAAACATTTACATGTTTCAATTTCATCTATTTTGCTTGTTTAAGCATAGTAATGACGTCATTTGGTGTCGGTCAAAAATAGTTTTTGTCAAAAATATGAGTTATCAGTAAATATATTATGTAATGTCATTCCTAATATTTTGTTATCAGGTAAATACCGATACAACCTTTCTATAGAACTATTGGACAACCTTAGATCGGTATACGTCATAGGGCAAGGTCCTGGAATTTTGTAGACCCCGCTAAAATCAGGGAAGTCCATATTGTAACCAAAGTCCAGTATCCGATTAATTATTATAAAACCCTTTTTTATTAAGTTATTTTCCTGTAAAATCCTACAAAATTGATTTTTTCCCGTCATTATTTATAAAAAATGACAGCCCCTACTTAGCAACGCCATTACAGACTTAATGATGATTATAATTACTTTTCCAATTGAATAACCGCTATTACAAGAATAGCTGAATATGTCACGACCTGACTGTTTGCTATTGAGTCATTGAAGAAATGCGTATATTGCGGCTTATAATATGATCTCAACCTAGGCCTGTAGTTTATTACGCTATTCAAATTAAACTAATTACACCCGCAATTTTGAAAGTTCATCTAATAATAAGGGCATAGAAAGTTTTAAAGAAAACTTTACTCGTTTAAAGAGTCTGTTACATGTCCTGGTTGGAATTTTTTATTTAATATGTTTAGTATTTATATAATAAACAAATACCATATTCAACATTTATGGTCACAGCAGAATTGTCTAGCAAAGCTAGTAATTCTGCTGTTACTGATCAAAAATTAAGGTCGACATTTATCATGCAAGGGTCAAGTTGATTGTCAACATTACACATTCGGTGCAACAGTATGTATGGTGCGAGAAACCTTTCTTATTCCCATTTAGTCAACAATCACTGTCATAATTTACGCCAAGATTCGACAGGTAAGTGAGAAAATAATTCTTTTTGACCAGAAATGCGATAAAACTTGGAACACTTCGGTCGCATTAATTCACCAAAATTTGACAGTAATTTCAAGATAATCCCTTCGAAGAGGTATTCCATGTCTTTTGAAGGGTTGTTAATGTGTGTTGATTTTTGATAAAGCGCTCTTGACGGAAAGGAATGCCAACTTTTTATTGACACTTGAGCCGATCTAGCGGCTGCAGTCTGCTTAAAGTTAAATCAACGTCAAGGCTTCAAATCCAGCACGGCGTGCTTCCGTGATTGTGTTTGTATTGGCAGCCTCTGAATAGCGCCACGTGCAGAACGATTTCCGGGGTTTGTTTGAATTAGGAAACTCTAATTATGTCAATGCTATAAGTCTCTTAAAAAAAATGACATGAAATTACTTACTGTATGTGTATGTACTGGTTACATTCAGTTTAAATAAAAAAAAAAGATTTCTAAGTGACTATACTTGTTGTAAATACACAACGTAAATTTATTCTTTACTTTTGTAACATGATGGCATTGTTGAATGTGTTTTACTGGCGAAATTTTGACAAAACAAAAGCATTAAGTACACCAAAGCCGAAAAGATCGAGTAGATCCACATCATCTTAACAAAGTTTCGATACGTATACTTGTATCATCATTAGTTAATGTGAGACACATTCATTATCAAGCTAGATTACAGATCCGTGAATATTGTACCTAAAAGCGTTAAACTCGATTAATACAGTTTCTAATCTTCAAAAATAATCTTCAAAGGGTGAAATTGTTTTTTTTGTCTCAATACAAAAACAAAAAGTTACTTCCTTAATGTTTTTAACCAGTTGAACCGACTTCTTACACCCCCTTCCCCATTTTAATTCCTTCTCTAACACCCCAGTGTTTTAGCATAGGTGGAATTGGTAATTCAATTAGGTACTTATCGCACTCTACAGTGAAGAGAAAACCTTTCTTTGCAGTGAAAAGCAACTTTTCCTTTCACAGCTGCCGATATTTGACCTTGAGAATCGCAATCGTCAAGGTCAAGTTTTCAACGGCCACTTGAGAATAGCGCTGAACCATTGTTACAAACCGCTGAGCAGTTGTGACATCACAAACGACTTGAAACCGAGAATTATCGCTCGATTTTATCTGCTTGTGATGTAAATATTTTTGCTTCTGCAGAGAGAACATTTCGGTTGAAGTCGATTTGAAGAAGCAAGATTTTGTAAACTTTGACTGAGAGAAAGTATCTTTGCCCTAACCATGCATTCGCTTTAAGCGCACAAATTCATAATTTTTGTAATACTTTTTATAATACCGATTAAGAAAATACTGTTTAACTTGTATAAATGATGGATTGGATACTGTCAATTTTGAAGTTTCTTTTGTATGCGGTTTATTTTAAGTTTTATACATTGAGTGTTGATAGCTGTAACTAGGGTTGTTCCATAATTTTGTATTTTACTCGATACCCGATGACAAGTTGTAAGTATCGGCACTCGTTTGACAACAGTATTGTTTCGGCACCGAAAATATAAGAATTTTAAGACATGCTTTGCAATCCACGCAACGTTTATACTTTGAAAGGAAAATATATAAAAAAAAGTTGGTAACTTTCGGTCTTATAACCTGGTAAAAATAGGTACCTTTAAAAGTTTGGATTTTATCTATTTTGCCTGGTTGAGCAAAGTAACAACTTCATTTGAAATCGAATTGGATCGCGAAACTTTTTGTCTTAAATATGAGTCGAAAAAATAACAAGTATCAAACACCACTCTAATTTTCAAATTAACCAAGGTGGTTACCACCTTTTTTGAGTGTGTTATTTTACAAAGTATATCCCCAGTTTCGTTAAAATTGCTTAAAAAAATGACATACTTGGGTAGCTAAACATGAACACATCATGAGCGTATTTATTACATCAGAATCGCGAATAAAACGCAGCGCACAAAAAATTCGAATCCACGAAAACGACAACAGAGAAATGTACGACGGGCGATACAAAAAACAGGAATCAACATTAAAGCACTTCACACTATGCCAGGTTTGGCGTACATCGGCAGATGGTAATAGTTGTAGCTGAGGAAGCTAAGTAGACGAGCCTCTATCGCCTTGCGCTGGCCGGTAGATATAAAGTGCTCGCGCAAGGCTGCCCTCTGCTGGCCGCTTATGACTGGATCTTCGTCCACCAGCTGTCGCACTTTAGCTTCGAGCGATTGAAGAGTTTGGGCGCCGGAAGGAGTGGTTGAAAGAAGGTCGCGCACCTAGGGTCAAGGAATGGCGTTTAACGACATGTGGGAATCAAAGAGAGGGAGATAGTGCTTTCAAACAACATATTAACAACGAAAATAAAGTTGAATGGTTATACCAGGCAAAGTATTAAGCAATAAGTTTATTTTGCTCTGTTAGTTTTTCTCACTTCTCTTTTCTTACATTTAACGGTTCGATTTTGAGCCTAATGGTTGGAGATTGACGTAATAACAATATCAAAGCCCATACAGAATTAGGTAACATTTTGGACGTTTTGAATAAATCTTTATTCATTTTTAACAAAGCCTGACTATGGGTTACAAATTATGGAACCATTGTACCTTGAAAGAAACTGTAGAATCTACCAGTGTTGTAAACAAGTCACTTTAAAATGTCTCAAGTCCCGGTCAAGTCATTTGTAAATAACTTATGTCAAAGTGAAGTCTTTTCCGAATAAACACCAAGTCAAAGGTCCCTTCAAGTTATATTTGAGTAAGTCACCTTAAAGTCCTTGTAATTAAAAAGAAACGTTCAGCTATTGGAATTTGTAAAATCGTACGATTATAACCAATTAATAAACTATTAAATAAAAAAATACAGCAAATACCAAGCAAATTATTTTATGTGCAAAAAATTAGGAAAAATAGCTCAATTTTCTAACAAAAAGATGCTTAAGGAAAACCTTTTATTTTAACCCAAATTATTTGTCCAAAAGACTTAAGTCAAGTGAAGTCAATTAAAAACAGTGACTTAAGTGCACTTAAGTCAAGTCATTGAAGTTATTACAACACTTGAACCAACACTACAGTCATAATAAAGCAAAGTTTTATGCGCAACATCTATTGCTCACCTCTTGTCTATAACTAAACCATAAAATAAATAAAAATGCCACATATACCAAGTCATTTCTATTACGTACAAAATAGCTCAATTTTATCAAAAAATGCACTTCATTTCAAGCCAATTCATTTGTCAAAAAGACTTAAGTCATGTATTTAGTCGGAAAAATTTAGATTTAGTCGGAAATACGGCCACGTCAAGTTATTTTGCCTAAAAGACTAAAGTCAAGTTTTTCAAAGTTAATTGAAATAATTACTTAAGTGCAGTCAAGTCAAGTCATTGACTTGAGTCAATAAAACACCAGAATGTACACTACAGTCATTAAGCAAAGGCTTAGTACCAACATGTATTGTTCACCTCTTGTCTGAAATCGTTGAATCGATCGTGGTAGATTGCAAGGCACCAAGGCTCACGGAAGAACGCGAACAGGTCTGGTATGAGTCCCTCGGCCACCCTCGATAGCAGGTTGTTCAAGTAACGCTCGTGCAAGTTGTACAGCCGAACCAGGTTGCTCATCTAAAACACATGTCGTCTCATTGTTATGCACGCTCGATTGTATGGACGCCATTTTGGGTCCGGTAACATTTCCAGCTTGCCAAAACATGAATATTTAAAGCATTCTTTGAAAAGGATCACACTTTGCATTATGCGTTTTTTAGGTCTACTTTTTTGCCCTTCCAGACATTTTTCATTTCCCATGCGACCCGCTGTCAAAACTAATTTCCCACCCCTGGCTTAAACCTAGTTCTGTCAGAATTAATTTTTGTAAAAGAAAAACAAGCTTTTCGTATATAAAACTTCATCTTACCGGCAGGTCGACCTTTTCCGGGTTCACTAAGCACGTGATGGTCTCAACGCGTTTGTATTGGTTGATGTGGAGCCGGAAGTAGTCTCCTGACTCTGTTGACCCGGTCACAATCTCACGCCCGTGGTCCGGATTGTCTAGTTGCGATGCGTAGGGGGGTCTCTCCCCTGGTTTGCGAACGTGCAAGTAGCGGTAGCCGCCCGGTAGCTCGCCGAACACAACCTGTGGGGATGTCAGTGTTGATAAGGCTTAAGTCAATGACTTGAATTAGTGCACTTAAGTCACTGTTTTCAAATGGCACCGAGGTTGTTCATTTTAGGCTCGTCACCATTTGCATTTTGACCGAAAATTTGTTGACAAATTCGAAAATTTTATTTATGGGCAAGTCTTTAAAAAACATAGAATTAAGTGCATTGAAGAGAAGTCATTGTTACTATTTGATGTGTAAATATGAAACTAAAACATTTAAAAACAGCAGCAGTGCTACTTCATAATAGTTAGTTTTCAATTTTGTTTTCAAAACTATTTTTACCTGTAAGATCAGCCGTAGCTTACCCAGGGTTAATTTTGGGTGTTCGCCCAGGTTTAGGAACCCCAGGAAATCCGATAAATTACCCTCTCGCTCTCACCTTTGCATCGTTGTAGACTGGGATAAGTTTCTCATGGGGGTCCTCCGCTGGGGCCAAGGGGCCCGGGGTTCCAGGCTTCACCGTGGTGGCGGGGGTCGGGGGAGGGGGGTCGTTTACCCCCTCAAGTGTCGGGTCAAATAGGGGAAGCACCGACATGGCAAGGCGGAAGCCGATTTCTCGAGAGCTGCGAGAAATTAACGTGTTTTGAACGTTTGTAAACGTGTAAAAACTGTTATTAATGAGGGGATTCAAGTATAGATAGAAATCGCGACGTTTCGGCAGCATATGCCAGTTAATTTAAGTTTACCAGCTGCCCTACGTTCACAACAAAATAGCGATTTCCATATAGCAAGCAAATTGTTTTATGAACAAAAATTAAGATAGAAAACCCAATTTTGTAAAAAAACAAACAATTGCAAGCTAAAGAATTATTAAAGTACATATCAACGTATTGGAAGTTATTGAATGGTTTGAATTTGAAACTTAATGTAAAAACTTCATGTCAACCCATAATTTGACCAAACGACTTAAGTCAAGCCAAGTCATTTGAACTTAAGTGACTTAAGTCAAGTCATTAGTTATTGGCTTAAGTTATTACAACACTGTTACTTGGTATCGTGGGCTCGATCTGATGTGTTAGGACATCCCAATATTAACGACAAAATACCTGTAGTTTTCGTGACGCGACCAGAGTCCATCCACGTGATATCGTCGGGCGTACTTGGTCAGTGGTCCAGCTGCTTTAATTGAAGGGTCGTTGGTTGCGAAGTGGGCGTCTATGGTGAGGCGTCCGTCGAACACGAGGCACGAATCGTTGCAGGCGCGGAAACTGTAGGGGTCGATGCGACGGGGGTGGAGTGAGACCAGACCCATGCAGGGAAGGGACAGAAGGGGCTTTCTGGGGGTCGTGAAGGATAGGGAAGTAACCTTGGAGCCTGAATGAGTGAAAATGGCAAATGTAAGATAAGAACAGATAGAAAAAATGCTAAACCTTGATCGACAGATTCGGTTAGTCTGCGAAAGCTTTCGATGTGCTATTGATCGTTGGCCAAAAAGCGGCTTCAGAAGGGCTAGATCACAGTTGTTATTAAAAAAAACGCTGGCATTAGTCTTAAAGCAGCCGTATTCCAGCCTAAAACATACCCTTATTCTCACGCTGTTTCATGGTTAAACGTTGTTTTTTTAACAATTTTCAAACAATATCGGAAAATTTGTTTTTCAACCAAATTATTGACAACCTTAGGATAGAATTTTCTAGCTTGCATTGATTGACAGATTCGGTGAATCTGCGATGATTTTCGGTGTACTAATGACACGGAAGCGTCATCGTTGATCAAAAAGAAGCTTCAGAAGAGAATTGGTGAAAAATAACAAATATCAGACAAACGAACAGACAGAAGAAATGCTAACGCTTAAAACTAGTGGAACTGTTGATAAATTGTGCTTTACTGTTGACGAGCTTTCGCACAACCGTGCTTCATCAGGTAAGAGAGAATTATTTTTGATGGAAACTTGCTTGTTAGTGGGACTTGAACGGAATTGGCTTTTGGTAGGTAACAGTGCCAAAAAATCTCATTAAGTTGCGGATATTTAATCGCGATTTAAATTTAAACCATTCAATAACTTTCAAAACGTGGATATGTACCTTAACAATTCTTTAGGTTGCAATTGCTTGGCTTTAGTATTATTTTATAATCTAAATTCTCTCGTCAGGCCGAGCTTTAAGCTCAGTATTTAGAGAGCTTGTGAGTTTATTGGTTGTATTTTGACTGTAAACTAAAGAATCTGGTCAACCACCATGCCAAAATATAAAAAAACACACTTTTTTAATTTTTGTTTCACAGTTTTAGTTTTATTTTTTTACAGTTGTTTGTTTTCATTCACGAGGAATGATGAGATAAAAATTAAACCGCAGAATAACCAAAAGAGAGAGAGAGTTCAAAATGCCATTGATGCCATTGGTAGGTTCTGCGAATAACAACATCGACAATACTATAGTGCTGCCTCCTTATCGTTTTTTACTAGTTTAGTACAATATATTTTGAACTTGAATATATATTCCGGGTTAAAAAAAACGTGTTATAATCAACTCAAATCGTTTTACGCAAGAATTGGGCAATTTACTCACAGATTGAAATTAAAAGAGGTTATTTTCAAAAACACTCTTTTGTATATCAGGAAGAAAACTCAAACTAAAAACAGTATTGGCCGCAAAATAAAAGCCAAACCAGAATGGCCATATTTTTTTTAACCCAAACCTTGGACAACTTTTTCTCCACGTGAAAAAAATCAGACTAAAAACAGTATTGGCCATAAAATCCGTCAAAAATGCCCAATATGTATCGTAATTTTTATTTTATTTTTCCGAACCTTAACCTCGGACAACCTGTCTCTACTAACGGAGGTAGAGATCTGCGTTTTGGCCATTTTTTAAAACATAAAAAAAAACACTTACCTGTCGCTGTTTCCTCGCACTCCCATCGCGCCACCACGTGGTCGTCGAGCACGCGCACGCCCGCCCGCTCGATGGCGCTGGTGAGCGTGTCGCTTACTGCTGGTTCGTTGAAGGGGTCACCAAGGTACGCGTCATCGCCCACCGACACGGGTGAGTTGTGAGGAGGCGGACGAACAAGGATCAAACGCTTTCCCGGGATTCCACTGGAAATTAGCAGCTGGATTGCCGCGTATGCGTCGAAAGTTCGACCGTATACCACGACTGAGGGTGCCTACGAAATAAGTGGGCAGAATACTCTATTAAAAGATCACTATATCTTAATTTCGAATAGATTATTCATTCAGATATACTGAAAAGAATATATTGACGATTCCTTTGCTGGCGAAATATATACACCTTTTATGATCTTTTAATTAAGTGCGATCCGAATTACCAGCTTTGCTAGAGTGTTCTACTGTTACTGATCAGGACGCTCGACAGTTATCTTGCGAGGGTCAGGGTGATTTCCATGATCACATGTTTCAGTGCTTTTGGGGCATCTAAAAATGTTAACCTTAAAGACCCGTTTACATTACAGCTGCACTGAGCTGCGCAAAGCGTAATTTGCATTTAAATTCTATTGTGGCGAGCGTTTCACGCTTTGCTAAACTCAAGCCCGGTGAAGCAGCTGCAGCTAGCTTAAAGTTACGCTTTGCTAAACTCAAGCTCCCGTGCAGCTGAAAGAAAATACGCTTTGGAGCGATTTTCACGCTTTGCTAAACTCAAGCCAAGTGCAGCTATAGATAAACATTACGTTTTGTCGCGATTTTTACGCTTTGCTAAACTCAAGCCAAGTGCAGCTATAGAAAAACATTACGTTTTGTCGCGATTTTTACGCCCAGTGCAGCTCACTGCAGCTGTAGTGAAAACAATTCCACGCCCAGTGCAGCTCAGCTCCGCTCACTGCAGCTGTAGTGTAAACGGGCCTTAAGACCAAAGTTGTCGTTTGAATTGGTGCCCAATATGCAACTGAAATCTTAGTTTAAATACATTAAAAGAGATGGCGGGTTGGCCTGGTAAAAAAGGGCCAAAAATAGCGGCTGGATTCCTGCGTATAGGAAGTGGAAGTACGACCGTACACCATTACCGAGGGTGCCTGCGATATAAGTGGGTTAGGATCAGATGTGAAAATACAGCAGAATACTCTATTAAAAGACCGTAAAAGATATATACGTGTATTTCGCCAGTAAAGGTTGCGTGAGTATGTCTTAATTCGAATTTTCGATCTAAATATATATATATATATCTTTTAATATATTTTATCTTTGAGTATTCGGCTATTACTTATCAGGAATTGAAAGCAGAATACTTTATTAAAGAATATACTTGAGAAAAAGACCTGGAATGTTTAGATTTTTAAGCGAGCGCGTTTTTGGTGAAATTCCAAATAACCCTCGGGGGAAATATTCTACAAGTTAAATTGTTAAAAACTAAACAATACTTAAACGCAACGATGGAAAGTTGTCTCAGAACATTTACATCTTTAACTTATATTTATTGTTTTATTTGTTTTTAATGTTTCTTACCTCACTATCACTGGCCGTGAGCTCAAGCTTTGATGCATTCTTAGTCGCCCATTGTGACAGCATCTTGACGTCACAATCGTCGTTGAGTGCGATCACGTTTTCGGGGACCTGGGTTTTGGGGTCAAGGGGTTTTAGGGACGCCCCCTTGGGTAGGTCGTGGTTGGTGGCCATGTTGTCCACGTCGGCTCCGGTTGGGGCGGGGATCTGGGGGTAGAAGGGGAATTTAGGGGGTGTTCGATTGGAATTTGTGTGACGTCATGATTTTTCTTATTGTTAATAAATAAATGTTGCTCTTGTTCTGCGAAATTATGTTATTTTACAAATGTCAATTTTTCTGCATTGTGGGGTTCCTAATTGTGACGTTACGTTTGACACCATCAATTTTTACTTCTACGTCATTGTACTGGTGATCTGGGGGTGAAAGAGCATAATTTTGGCAGTGTTTGATTGGAATTTGAAAGTGTGACGTCATGATTTTCTATAAATGAACAAGGTAGCCTAGAAAAACAACGGTATGACCGGAGGTCGCGAGTTCGAACCTCACTGCAGACTAGTTGTTTTTCTAGCATGTGCATCATTGATCGACAGATTCGGTGAGTCTGCGATGGCCTCCGGTGTACTATGATGCATAATGCGTTATCATTGGTCAAAAAAGCAGCTTTAGAAGGGCTTATCACAGTTGGTTTACAGGTATGTGTGTAAACAACTGTTAATAAATTGGTGCAATTGACATAAATTGAAAACCGAAGTTTGAACAATCAACGCATGACGTCACGTTTTACCACTCGGCGTCATTTTTAATATTTTACGTTATTTAACGGGTCACAAGTACTGATTTACTCTATAAAAGCTTAAATGCTCGACGTTAAGTTGATTTTGGTAAAATTACTCAGACGTCTGGAAGCACTAAAAGATCTAACAGCAAAACAAAGATCCTACAGATGTATTTTACGAATGTACGTCAGTTTAGGATGAAATAATAGTTATATTAACTTAGAAACCAAAACTAAATGCCTAAAGGGCTTTTGTACCTTACAAATCCTATTTATTGACTCCCACATACCTGGTATTGCTGACCGGTGCAAAGTATTAGAAGATCGTAGGAAACTCTTGATCCATCTGCTGTTATCACCTGCTTACGGGGCCGGTCAATACCCGTCATCACACCTTAAAACAGCAAATATTTTTAACACTAAATCTGGATTTAATGAAATACTTGAAACGGCCATTTTTGAAACGCACATAAATAAGCAGCTATATGTCAAAAATTAGACCCGAAAACCAACATGTTTGGGATAAGCACATTTAACAAGAGTGGGACCAGGCTTTAAGTGTCGATTTAGCCAACTTTTGCAAAAATGTGTTTAACACCTGTGATCTTTAACAAAAATGGGCATTGTGTTCTACAAGAAAGGACAAGACACCCTTTCAGAGTCAGTGATGTTTTTTCTCCCCAAAAGTCTAAGGGTTTCAAAACGTGATTTTAGTTTGTATCCAAGGTCAGTAAAGTTATAATAAGGAAAAGGTGCAAGGCTACTGTCTACTATTACTTATTGATAAATTAACCTTTGTAGTAATAACTAAGTTTTTAAATCATGTCTATAATTTCTATATAATTAGGGGATCAGATCGGCACCGATTTCAACGTAGGATCGGGCGAGTACTGATACTACCACTTGACATCGGGTTCGGCTCCGATCTGATATTATCGGACATCCTTACTTAAAACTATTGATTTGTTAAGCACAAATACTTTGCTATCGGATCGGCACCGATACCACCCTAGTATCTGACGAGTAGCGATATTACCACTCAGCATCGAATATCGGCTCCGATCCGATATTATCGGACGAGTACCTATACTACCACTTGACATAGGGTATCGGCTCCGATCCGATATTATCGGACAACTCAACCTGCCAGCACACTCACCTTGCACCACGTTGACCCATGACCTTAGCGAGAGTCTGGCAAGATCATCGTCGCTGTAGTTGTGCGCAGCCGAGCGTAACGAGTCGGGGAGTCCCCTCTTGGAGACGAGAGTAAGGTTGTTGAAGCGGAGATGGGGACAAAAGCAGATGCTCTCCAGGAAAGCGATACCGAGGTCGGAAGCTCCAACTACCACGATGCGAGCGTTGATGGTCACCTGGCGATTTAGGGATGTGGTTGATACAAAACATTATGTTTGGGGTTGTCAACCCCGGACTCTTGGGGCAATGCACCGTTTAACATGCAGTCATACATCCAACCAACAGTTACGCAATGATGCTACCAACGCAGTTGCGTATGTCTTCGTATAACTTGCGCTTGTGAAAGTGTTTGACCCGCTTGCCTGTTGGGCGTAAAAGTCAGGTATATTTTCTTTTGTTAAACAAGACATGTCCTTACGCCTCTACGTCGCTTGTTTTTACAGTTTTTATTGTTACTCTGTTCCGATGAACCATGGTTATTTGAAAGCTCGTAAACTTAAAAATACTATTTGTCAACAGTGCAACTTGTTTTTGGATAAGACAAACATGACAATCAACTAAGATGCACACAGACGTGTTTAACAACTGTGATCTAACCGAAGATAACGGCTTTAGTTAGCTCAGTTGGTAGAGCGATGGTGTCCCGGTATAACCGGAGGTCGTGAGTTCAAATCTCACCACAGGTAGTTTTACGGTTGTTTCTCGACTTGATCCTCTCTGAGCCTATGTATCTCAGTTGATAGAGCGACGGTTCGCAGGCTAATCGCTTTTCTAGCCTGTGTTGCTAGAAGAACCAATGTTAAGTAAGCCATGTTAAACAGTACGTTGAACTTATATTGCCGGGAGAATTGATGTCACGTTGAATGGTAATATAGATAAGTAAACGAGTAAAGAGTACAGCAGAGTCCTATTGATGGCTAAAATAAGGCTGCGTTAAAGTCTTTGGATTAACGATTTTTCAGCAGAGCATTAAAAGTAGCAAATACTTTCAAGAAACAAACAAGCAAGAACTCTCTTACATGATTTATGAGGGACGAACTGCGTCAAAGGGAAAAATATTGCTTGAAGATAAAAACATTTTCACAAACCTTTGGTTCCAATGTCAGCTTCCTGTTGATATGGTTGAGTGCGTAGGGTGGCAAGTGAGCCGTGACGCGTTCCGAGGGGGCGTTGACCCCCAGTTCCTTGAAGGGGTAAACGATCTGGCGCCGGGCCCGAACCGGAACCATGAAGTTGAGGCCTGTGGTTCCGAAAAAAATGGTCGAGAAAAGATAAATAAAGCCGAAAGAATAGAAACAAAAAAAACATTTAAACACTTTTATTTGTTGATGAACATTCGCGTTTTGTTGTTCAGTTAATTTTTTTTCGTATTTATTTTTCTAAATTTGCCACTTAACCAGCGTAATACTAATAGGCCAGTTTTGTAAAATAGTGAGCTATGGTAAAATTAAAGCTGGTTTCAAGAGAATTTTTTTCTCAAATTATAAAATTTCAATTAAAAAACAGTTCATGAATTATCAAAAAGACTTTAAAATGTAAAATGTATAGCGGAGTGCTGCAGTTAGGTTATCGTTAATCCTAGAAATTCAAAGCCCAGAAAAATAGAGAATATGAGAAACAAGTTACAATACCACGTTATCAAATTGGTTTATTGTATTCACTAATGTACCAGCCTTAAAATTCTCTTAAGAGGAATTTTTGTGGTTTGTCTGACAAGGTGTTTTTCTAAACAGGTAAATCCCTTTAAGTCACCTGTGATGAGCGAATGTCTTTCAAGGAGGTTGGCGTCCACACTTTGCGGGTAAACAGGGTAGTAGATACACGACTTGTGGCCCTGACGTAACACGTCCTTGATAAAGTGCTTGGAGTAATGCTGAAAAGTAAAGAAATAAGTAAAATAATCAATCTTGGTTGATATCCGTATTTGTCTTATCACGTGGCTCTGTTGACAAAGATATAATAAGTATTGATATTTACAAAATATATTGATATTACAAAAACACTTCAATATTGAAGAAATCGTTTGGATTGTTAAACCAAAAACAGATTTATTATTTGCAAATGTAATAATTATACCAAGCAGAGGTTAAAAAAAAAATAATAAAATTTATTAAGTAACTAAAATCTTATTTGATATAGGAGGTAATCATGTTTTTCTACTGGGTTAAATAACTTTTATACGAATTTAAAAACGAAAGAAAATGAGTAAACAGAAAGGTCACTCTGACCTTGTGCGAAAGATCGCCAACTTAAAAATACAATTTGTCAAGGGTGCCCCACTTGTTTTCAGTAATTAAAATAAGCTGTCATTTGGGTTAGCATTAGTGTCATGGTTGCAAAACCGGCAAAGTCCTACATTGTACGACAATCCTTTTGTGAATGTTGGCTGGCATATTAGTGATGCTTTTCGATCTGTGAAATGTTTAAGGACAAACACTGGAGTTTTTCCAGCATCTCAGTACAAATAATTAACAAGATAAATGACAGAGTTCTTCCTTTATTTTCTAATTTTAAATTAAAATACAACTATAGTTAGCAGGAGGACAAAAAACAGAAAAATAACGCAGAATAAAAGTGAAAATTGCTTGAACATTAAAAAAGGCGGTAACTTTTTTTTTTCATTAAAAAAGCAAAAATTATTGAGTCATATAAATTATTTCTCCAATATACGAGTTTAGTTTACAAAAGCTAAGCTCGCTTTAACCAGAGTAAAAGTAAAATAATTCTCCCACAGGAACGCATAAAAATGTTCAGAGATGACGTCACGGACTACGTCATAAGGTAACTTCTAAAACAAGTAACCTTTGGAAACGTGGTTATCTGTCGTTCTAATTCACAAATATAGTCAAATATGCATCTGAATTGTTAGTTTAACTACATTCATTGAGATTGCGACAAGGCCTGGTGAAAAACGGACGTGGTCTCGTAAAACAACATTTGTTTGCCCTAAATTAGTCTTCCCCAACCCTTTTTTGTCTTGCAGCACCCTACAGAAATTATAAATAGTTCGCAGCACCCTTGCTACCATTTTTGCCGAGTGGATTAACTGGAACGTTACAATAAATAAAAGTGAAAAACTAGAAGCTAACTAATAGAGTTTAAATTGGAATCCCAAGAATCTTAAATATCTCCGGGCACCCTTAAGCGCTAAAAATTGCATCCTAGAGTCCCTAAGACCCCCGGTTGAGAACCACTGCCCTGGATAAGAAGGCAGACTTTGAACTTATCCCGCCTGAAAGATTGGTTTCAATCGTGACGATTGAGTTCGTGTTTGCCATGCAGTTCGCGGCAAGGCACCATAATCTAAAATCTTAATTTTCGACTTAACCCCAGAAACCATGGCAGCCATCGCAGAGCAAATGGCACCATAGAGTGCCGCAGACCCCCGGTTGAGAACCACTGTCCTAGATACTGAAAGAGGCAGTCTCTGAAACTTATTTTCACCTGGAAGATTGGGTTTAGTGCGAAGTGATGGAGATGCGCGTGCTCGTCTCTTCTGTGGTGGTTGAAGTAGATGAAGTCCTCCACGTTATAGTGGGAGCGAACGTGCTCAATGTCCTCCTCCCTACGCAAGATGCAGATCCCAACCACCTGGGGATGACAGGGATTTAGAAGGGGAAAAACGAATTAAAAAATAAACTAATTTGTTCTTACTACGTTGCAAATGAATAAACAGTTATTTAAAACATTCAAAATTCTACCTACTTGTTTATGGGCTTCGATATTCTTATTACGTCTTATTACCATCTCCAACCATTATGCTCCAAAATAAATTAAAAAAATGAGAAAAAACAAGTTGCTTTTAATCGGTTCACACATTTATTCTTTTTTTAGTTTGAGATAAATATGCAACATTTTGCATGTATTGTTTTAAATACGTTATTTTCAAGTTCGCACAGAAAAACTTTCAATAACCCTTTTAAATATAAAAAACTTGTTGTTTTAACATTACCGAGTCCTAATCAAACCAATTAAAACAAATAAATGTGTGTTTTATAGTATTTACATCAAAAAAATATTCTGCAACGTGTGCAAAGTATTTGGTTGCTATCAGTTAATCCGAATAACCACCAAAGAAGTTAATCTAGTTACTTGTACAAATATATGGAAATTAAAAACATTAGACAAGCTAAGCAGGAATACTAAAATCACTAGGCTTGGTGAGCAACTTTAACTAACGCGCTGAATAACTTCGTACTCCTAACCTGATTCAAGCAATCCGCCACAAAGGCTTGTATCTCAGTTCCATCGTCGTCTCTTCGTGCTGAGTTGAAAAGACGGAGATCTGCCAGGAGCTTTTCCTTTAACTCGATGTTGCCAACCAGTTTAACGACCTGACAGAAAACATAAGCTTGCTTCAATCCTTAAATTGTAGAGCTAAAGTTTTGGTTGCTTCCAATAAAAGCCTACTAGGAATAAATTTAGAGGATAGTGAAACAATTCAAAAGCTTGCTTATTTTTTGTGGGGGGAAGTACAACACATTTTGCGAGGAAGGTCTTAGCGGGTTGGTGACTATTCAAGAAACGGCTTGTTCTCTGTGTAACATGTTAAAGAAACGACTTGGAAATAACAGGGGTGAAAATATGGGGCTACAACGCTTGTTTGAATTTCATGGGGTTAATGTTGTGTTTGGTTTTGTTTCAACGCCTCCTTTGGTGAGTTATGCACGGTGGGCCGTGGGCCGAATTACATATTTAAGAAAAGTATATGTTCAATTCATGTTTAGTGAAGCTTGCTCTATTGTAAAAATCGTTATTTTCAAAAAATACATCTCATAGTTAAAAACCAGTTTCTCTTGACAATATAACAAAAATATACATTTAGATCCCTTGAAGATTAAAGAATGGTGTGAAAATTTACACCGAAATTTGTGTCCGGGCAAAATCAAAATAAAACGTCAAAATGAACATCTCTGCCAAAAACCCGACGTCTACTTATCGTATACATACCAATAGGTTTATTTAACACATAGCCACCACATTATGTACCTCTACCAGACAATAAATAAAGTAAAATATAAAAAACACCCCTAGTTTCGGGGGGTGATGACGTCACAGGCCTACCTTTTCGTAGTCACTGGTGCAGGCGGGCCGGACCGTGAAGCCGGAGCTGATTAATCCGTAGCGGTGGAATACGTAAAGTTCGTGGGGCACATTGGCCTTTGGGCGGGGGGTTACCCTTACGAACTGCTGAATCAGGGGGAATTCCGGGACCATGTGGGGCACCGTGATCACCGCCACGTCCTTGTCGGGGAATAACCTAAAAATAGGGGTAAGGTTGTTATGATTGGGGATGTACGATTTACTCGATGCAAAGTGGCACCAGTACTAATCCGATACCAAACTATTAGGAATTTTAGTTATGATTTGCAATTCAATGCAGCAATTGTATACATTGAAAAGTAAATTTGTAGAAAAAATAGTAGGTTAACAACTAAAGGCAACTTTTAACGATAAAGCAAAGTACAGCCTAAAAACCGGGAAAAAATACCTTTTAACGTTCAACTTCTCCTATATTTGTTTTTATGAGTACAGTAATGACGTCATTTGGTACCAGATCAGGTCGCTGTAATTTTTGTCAAAATAACGGATAACGGTATCAGAATCAAATTTAAGGTCTCGGCATCCCTACTCACCAAATATATTTTTGTATTTATCTGATGATAACCTAAAGAAGTAAGGAGAATATTTACATCAGATTTAAAAAAAAATTCTCTGCTTGTATTGTATGACTTTTTTCGCTTATAATTTCGGAAATTTCTTTTACACGCTATTACTGCTGTAGTTTCCTAATAGACTGTTTTTCAGTAAAAAGACTTAGTAGTCAGACTAGGTTGAGATTGAATAAAGAGATACTTGAAAGGTTCCAAATGCTACCTACTTCTGTATGAGGTTTGACACTATTTCTATGTCTAACAAAAAAAAGTCTGTGTACTCTGTACATGATACAACAACCTCGAATCATTATATGTTTTATTGGAAACTTTCATAAAATGCTACCTACTTCTTTATGGGCTTTGATATTCTTATTACGTCTAACTACAGCCTCAAGCCATTATGCTTCTAAGTTAAAACAAATCTTGAAAAACGTTTCTCTGTTGCGACTCACTTGAAGATGTGCGGCAGAAAGTCGGAAGATCTCATTTCGAATTGTTCCTCGATGCAGAAGAGCTGAATTGAGAAAGCGCTGGATTCCCCATGATATTGAGGCTACACGAGACAAAGCAACACGTTATTATAACTCGAAATATTCCATTTATATTGCTTCGAAAGTTACTTTTCACTTATATTGAGAGGTCACAGAGGAATTGTGGAGCACACTGTGTTCGGGATATGTTGAATGCCTAAAATAAAACCCCGAACAAACTAGGCATCTGTGCTTCGTATATTGAAGCATGCCACTTACGATCATATGGTCATTATGAAACTCCTGTGCTTTACAGACCGATGTACGTTAGGTATAATTTGAGTTTGGCAATTCTTAAACGCCTGAAAGCAAACCCGAAACATACTGGGTCTCCGGCGATTCTGTAATTGGTTCTTTTAAAATTCAACCCACAAGAAAGTCTGGCTGCAGCGGCCACCTTTAATAACTGTTGTAGTTGAAATTATTAGTTTCGCTTTATAGTAGGTGAAATAAATAAGGAAATCGAAATACAGGATGCCGATAAAGTTCAATATATAACAAAAGGTCATTTTAAATCCTTACGACGAACTCACCACTAAATCTGGCAGTGATGGCCACCTTCAATACTTTAACTGCAATTTTAAAGTGTCAATTTAGGTTTACAACTACAGGAAGTTACAACTACTCAAGCCCATAAAGTTTCCTAATTAACAGTACCAATTCAACTTTATCAAGTGAAAACATTAAGGAATTAAAAATACTAAGGCCCATAAAATTTCCTAAAAAATAAGCAATTCATGTAGTTGAACTAAAAATCAACCCATCGCAAATTCTTGCAGCGCTAGTCACCTTTTATACCTAACATGTAAATAACAGTCCAATTCAGCTTTATCAGGTGAAAAATTAAAGTAATTTAAAACTACCCAAGCCCATAAAGTTATAACCTCCCAAAACAAGCCATTCATGTACTTAAGTGATTCTCAACCTTTTATGGCTTACAGCACCCCTGAAAATTAATATAATAATATATGTTCGGTACCCCGACTGGAATTTTAGGATTTTTTTACTGAAATGTCACTATAAAAACGGAACTGGAAAAACACAATCAACTTAAAACAAGTATATGATTATGTCAATTGATATAATGTTTTTTTATCGTATACAAATAGTTGTATCAAGAAGCTCCTGATGTAATTGAACTAAAAATCAACCCACCACAAATTCTTTCAGCGGTGCTTCAACAGCAAGTGAGGTCGTGCTCAAAAAAACCTCCTCCGACTCCTCTGCTCCCTCTCCCTCTTGCTCATTTCCACTCTCCTCTTGGAGGAGCAGAGAGGAGGAGCTCGCTCCCATGTGAGCCTCGCTAAGCTTTGGCTTGACAACGTTGGCGCTCGAACTTGCTCCTACTCCGCTGAGAGAAGCATTTGATTGGTTGGGAGTGACCGAGGAGTGCTCTGTTGCCACGGAAACCGAGCCGACACGCTCCACTGAAAAGTAGAGGCAGTGTTGGTGACTTTTAAAGGAATTTTGACTTTTTAAAGGTTAAAATTCGTACTAAAACTAAAATTCTTAGCCTAAACTTAATACTTTTTTTATTACCATTTCTAGGCTTTTTAAAAGAGGAGTTTTGAAAAAAATGAATAAAGAGATGTTGAAAATGAACAAAGAATTATTCGAAACGTTTAAAATGATACCTACTTCTGTATGGCCTTTGATATTCATATCAACTCCACTTTTACCATTTTTAAAAAGAAACTAAAACGAGAACTTATGCAGCAGTTTAAAAATCAAATAAAGTCTTACCTTGTTTTTCGCCGATTTCCGATGCGCTCCTCATAGAAACCTTACTCGCCTGTTCTCTGACGTCACTGACTGACGGGGTCGACGTTGACCCCTTAACTTCCTGGGTCGCTGGGGCTACTGGGGTCTCAACAGGGGGCGGGGTCTGGGCCTTGGGGGGCTTTTTTGGCTCCAGTAGGTCATCAGGATGGGGCTTGCGTAATGCGTGGAAGCAATCAAGCTCAAAACTATCCTAAACATAATAATATTGATTTTAGTATTTAAAAGGTTTTCGTGGCTTCTGAGCTGTATCTTTGTCTTTTTTAGGGATAACATTTTTGCAATAAATGTACATATTAGAGTTTCGATTCCGATCAGTGTTTCTCAACCGTTTGTCGTCATGACCTAAATATTAAGCGTAAGGATAAAAGCAAAGCTTAGGAGACCCAAGTATCTCCACTGAACTTTTTGTTTAAAGTGAAAATAACACAAATAAGATAATAGCATAAATAAGTTACTATTAAATTAATATGAGCGATGTCGCTTCTGTATTTCCCTGGTAACCATTCTAAATAATTCTAAACATGGTGGACTACTGCAGTCGGCGACAAACCGAATAAAACGCAAAGGTTGAGAAACGCCGATTTAGATCACGTATTCCTAAATAGAACTTCACAATCGTCAACAAATTTCATTGGAAAACGCCTATGAGGTCTCTAGTTGATTCAAAGCTAAGCTTGTATCGCTTGCTATACGATATGCAATTAAGCTAGGTGCTGAAGTTACAGAGATACCTTGGTAAAGAACAAAACGTTTATTGCCGAAGGTTAGTCATTCATTATTTTTGTGGTAAACAATTACTCCCCACGGTAACTAACATGAACTAATTACAAAAAAATTTGATGAACACCAAAAATTTTAAGCGTCAATTAAAATGGCAAGTAGTATAATTTATTATTCACATTACAACGTCTTAATTATGGTGAGGAGATTTATGAAAGTATTACAATAATTAATGGTTACCGAAATTACCCTTTTCAACCTTCCCCATCGTGTTAATTTACCTTAGCAGCAACAGTAAGAACCCCTTTACATTTTGCCCATAGGCCACTACCTCGTACCGGGATGAAATACAAAATATCCTTATTTCCACCATCTCACCTGCAGCAGTTTGATGTTAACGTGCGAGCAAATACTGATGAAGCCGATCGCCTTTCCTCCAACTTCAGCAACCAAGGCGTGGTTGTCGTCGTTCTGCGCCTCGATCATCTCAGCCAAGAAATAGTTGCCGTACGACTGCAAGTATAGATAGGTAGATACTAATTGGTACATACGCTTGGAGTATTACAAGTCATTTTGAAATGGCCTAAGTCCAAGTTAAGTCATTTGCAAATAACTTAAGTCCAAGTCAAGTATTTTGCCAACATAACAAGTGAAACCCACTCAAGTGATTATTAGAGCAGGTCACCTTCAGGTCATGTCATTGACATAAAATTTACCATTTTATCGAAAAATAGATATAATGAAAATACCCAATTAAGTTTATTTGGCATAATGACTTAAGGCCCAGTCAAGTCATAAATCCGAAACGCTTAAGTCAAGTCAAGTCATTTCGGTGAAATGACTTAAGTCAAAACAATTCATTTAAAAACAGTGACTTAAGTGCACTTAAGTTAAGGAACCGACCCGAGTCATTTCAACACTGGTATTTTCTAACCTGGAACGGCGGACTTTGGTTAAAACAAAGTCTACACGAGTTACAGACGACGAATTTGTAATTGTTGTGGCAAAATTTTCGGCGTAATGTAGACCAAAAGAGATACAGTGCATCTATCTTTTAAGGTCTTAGGTTAAAAAAATGAACCAGTTTAAAACTAGCGTTGCCACACTGGGGAAAATATATTCAATTTAAACGTAAGCGCGCGGTGCTGATTTTACCTCTTTTATGGTTAAAGATCTTAGGCTGATCTTAAACGATAGATTTTAAACCGAAGGCCTACGTTGGGTAAAAGTCCCTTAGCTGATTGTTTTGCATAACCAATAAAAATAATAGCGAAGAGCCATAATAATCAATTGTAAAATTGTTCTTCCGGCAAATATATATATATATAATTTTTCCTTGATGAACAATTCCTGTATAGGTTATCGAAACGTCGGTATATTTAATAAAAAAAATATATTTGCCGGGAGAAAAATTTTACAATTGATACAATGCCTGGCGGCAAACAGTATATTCAAGAAGCCATAATGTTTGACATGTATGAAACAAATAATATTTTTTACCTCGTTTAGGTTATTATTTTACCCAAAGAACTTGATTAAAGTCAAGTATTTGAAAACAGTGACTTAAGTGCACTTTATTCAAGTCACTAACTTTAGTCATTACATAACTAACATAATGCTTTACAGGTATGAAACAACTACTCTTTTTTACCTCGGTCAGGTTATTATTTTACCCAAAGAACTTAATTCAATAATACAATGTCTTAAGTGCACTTTATTCAAGTCACTAACTTTAGTCATTACTCATTACAAAACTGCCATACTGCCATAATGCTTTACAGGTATGGAACAACTACTCTTTTTACCTCGGTCAGGTTATTGTTGAGTCTGTTGAAGATTGGAATGAGGTCATCGTGGTCTTCCACCACTGCTTTGCGGATGTGAAGAAGGGGGGCGTGGTCATGTCGGTGACAAGCGTACAGGGTGTGGTGGCCTAAGGGGTAAGGGGGGTTAGTGGGGTTCTGGGGAAAGAGGGGTCGCGGAGTATAGCACTGTTGTGAACATGTTGGTTTGAAATTGCTTAAGTCCCAGTCAAGTCATTTGTAAAATAACTAAAAAGTCCCATTTCAGTCATCTTTTCCACAAGCCAAGTCCCAGTCAAGTCATATTTAGAGCAAGTCAATTTCAGGTCACGTCCTTGTCAAAAAAACAACAAATTAAACTATTACAATTTATAAACTCGTACGATTAAAAAAAAATAGAAATTTTTTTTTAAAATAGTCCCAGTCCCAGTCCAAGTCAAGTCATTATTGGAGCAAGTCAACTGCAAGTCATATCATTGATATAAATCGTAGTTTTAAACTTAAAATAAACCGTGAACTCGTCCGATTGTGAGCACTAACTTAAAAACAATACAGAATCAAAAATTCTGTGTGCAAAAAGTCAGATAAATAGCATAACTTTATAGGAAAATGGCGAATGGAAACACTCAATTCGACTTAATGCCAAGTCAAGTCTTTTGTACAAATTAAGCAAAAAAAATTGTACATTTAACCTACTTATGTCAAGTCAAGGCATTGCAACACTGCATGTAATCATGATCAAACTGCATTTTAGGATTCACAAAAGGAGCAAAGATGCCCCACTAAACACCAGTTTATATCAGGCAAATTTTTACATTTTTATATAGGCAATAAAAATAATTTATGAGCGTTACCTCCGGGTCCTTCTTTCTTCACCGGTTCAAATATCTCGGTAAGCGCTGGTTCAAGTTGAATATCGGACCTCAGGGTGAGAAAAATAAACCTGAGTTCTGGCACTGCGTTGAACACTGTGCGAACAATCTCACTCGCGCAACCGATGGTGTAGTCATCCTTGGCAACGAAGTAGTGCAAAAACAAGCTGCAAAGAGCGAAAATTAGATTTGTTAAAATTATGTATGGTCTAAACATAAGGGCAATTACAAATAACTATAAGATTACCCTGAAGGGCTTTCCAAAATTAGCCAGCCCTTTAAAAAAAAATATTTTTAGATTTCAATTACCTTTTTAGATTGTAGTAAAAACGTATAAACATAATTCTTTTGAAAAGGTTGTCGGCATAATAAATCAATTGTGTTGTTCATTTTAGTTCTGCTATATACTATATATATTCATTTGGAAATTCTGGTCTTATTTGTAGATTAGCATGGTGTATAAAGAAACAAAAAAACTTACACAGTACAAATTTTGCAAACTGCATATTCATTTTTTTTTTTTTTTTTTAGATTATTTTTATCAAAACAAATACATAGTCAAAGTTTTCATTTGAAAAACAAAATCTGCCTGAATCCGAATGGTGAAAACAAACAATTCTGGTTGCACATCAATGATAAAGATTAAACTAAGTACAGAACTTAGTAAACCGAAAATCAGTTTGTTTGGATGTTATAAAAAGATAAATATATTTCGCTATAAAACTATCTTCAGTATCTAAAAACATAACACAACATAAGACAAGAATACGCTAAAAAAGCAGCAACTGATGACGATTAAGTTGCAGCAGTTGCGGCTTGCGTAGTGCACCACTTGCCTAGAACAGTTGGTTTAGGTTTTTATTAGCGTATTCTTGTCTTATGTTGTATTATGTTTTTAGATACTAAAGATGCTTTTATAGCGAAATATATTTATCTTTTTATAACATTCAAACAAACTGATTTTCGGTTTACTAAGTTCTTTACTTAGTCTAATCTTTAACAAATATATAGGTTATAATCATACTTTAGTGCCACTTCATATTTTGTAAAAGTTATATATAGAGCACAATCTGCAAAGTCAGTATAAACTTGACATATAAAAAATGGGGTACGAAAAGGTACGAAAAAGTTAGTGTACAAAAAATTTATGAGAAAACCCAAATTATACTTTTTGAGTAAATAAAGCAAGTTTACCTGTTCAATGGAGTTGCTTTGTCTTTTACAGCAAACTTAAGTTCGTCCATCCAGGATTCCCAGTTTGCCGAGTCACAAACATCAATTTGGGGATGATCAAGAAAACTTGCAAATCCCAACACCTGGTGAAAATCAAAAACATCAATTACACATGACAAAAACTTGCTAAAAATCCCAGCTAATTTAAAACTAGTTTATTAACTATAAAATATTTACATTTTAAAAGTATTATTCCTTTATATGAAGCCATCATAATTCCAAAACTTACAAAATGGTATACATTTTTATAATTAAGCTAAATTCAAGTAACGTACAAATTATTCTTTTAATGAAATGCAACAACATTTTCGTTTTGTCAAATTAAAAACAACCTAAAAAAAGTTGAAATAAAATCCTACTTCATTTTCTTCGTTGCTCAGTGTAACTGAAAGATTTGCTTTCTCGATAAGATGTACGATGTTGACTCTCCCAAACTGTGTGTGCGTTCTTCCGGCAACAAGATCAAGAATCGCAGGGGCATCCACAGATTCAGTTCGACGAGCATTTATCACCTTAAAAAAAGTTGTAAAAAATTAATTTCAGTTAGACTGAAATGGGGTAATAAGGTTGAGTCTGAACTATTTCTTATACAGTAATAGTTCTGTTACTAAGGAGTAAGAAAATGATTGCTATTTAACAACCCCATATGTTTGCCTGGGAAATAAGACAGATCTGGACGAGCATGTGTAAAAATATGGGGTTGAGTTGGTGCACCAAAAGTGTGCCAGCATGCTTAACAGTGTTGAACAAAAATTGGGGCATTTGTGATTTTGTTGGCACAGGTTTGGTTTGTGTCTGTAAAACTTGCAGGAGCAGTTGTCATACTTAACACAACTGGCATATGAACAGTGATTTATTATCACTTTGTTGTTGCTGGTAAATGAAGCAAATAGAAGTTAGGGACAATGAAAGACACACACAAACATATGTGTTTAATAACATCTGCGATCTAGCCCCTCGGAAGTTGCTTTATGACCAACGATTACGGCTTACGTATCAATAGTACACCGAAAAGCCATCGCAGACTCGCCGAATCTGTCGATCTATGATGCAAGCAGAGCAAGCCAGAAAAACAACTGGCCTACAGTGAGGTTCGAACTCACGATCACGACCTCCGGTCAAGCCGGGACCGTCGCTCTACCAACTGAGCTATGTTAGGGACAGTATTACTTTTGTTGTTTATGTATAGATTAACTGTTTTTCCTTACAATTAAAATTATTAGGTAGGAAATTATTCAGACAATACTTCAAATTAACTAAAACAAATTCAACCATGTGAAAAAAACATAAAACCTTTTTCATTCAAATTAAATACCTAAATTTATTGTGATATGCATTTGTTAATTGTTTATGAAACATATTGTTACAAACAAATAAATGAGTTAAATAAAAGTTTTAAAAGCATCAGTTTTACAGTTTAATAATAGTTTTACAAAAGGCGCTACAATATTTACATTTCTTTAAATGCTTTAAAACATACCTCTGTGGGACCATGTGAAGATGCAACGGTCGTCATTATTTACATTTATAAAATGAATCAAAACACAATGTTTTCAAGCCAAAATCTGACTCAATGGTCAAAACATTTGTTCATTCAAGCTTGACATGCGTTGCTATCGCAACTTGCCACTTGTGGCGTTACAAAGTAATTTATTTTTATTGGGGTGAATCAAGCGAGAAGCTAGTAGCGAAGGACATCGTACGAGAGACGGGGATGCGAACATTTTTTGCACAATGTGCGCAAAAATTTACACGCAAAAATGTGCAAAAAATGTGCGCACGTTTTAAAATGCCTTTAAAAATGTGCGCACTTTTTTTCACAATGTGCGCACGTTTTTAATTGCCTTCAAAATAGTGCGCACTTTTTTCTCAGAATGTGCGCACATTTTAAAGTGCTTTAAAAAATGTGCGCACATTTTTTTAACAGTGTGCGCACAATTTTAAGTGCCTTAAAAAAAGTGCGCACTTTTTTTCGGAATGTGCGCACATTTTGAAATGCCTTTAAAGAATGTGCGCACTTATTTTAAAATGGGTAATTTGCGCATTTTTAAAATGTTTATATATATATGTTTTATATATATGTACACTCTTTGGAGAAGTACATGATAATCATTAATGATTTCAACTAAAGTTGTAACATTGTACAGATAACTCAAACCTTTTTAGTGCGCACATTTTTAAAAGCACTTTAAAATGTGCTCACATTCTGAAAAAAAGTGCGCACATTTTTGAAGGCATTTTAAAATGTGCAAACATTCTAAACAAATGTGCGCACATTCTGAGAAAAAAGTACGCACATTTTTGAAGGCACTTTAAAATGTGGGCACATTCTGAAATAATGTGCGCACATTCTGAAAAAAAGTGCGCACATTCTAAAAAGAGTGTGCACATTTTCAAAAAAATGCGCACATTTCCTCGCGCACATTTTTGCGCACATTGTGCAATGTAGGCTGAAAATATGCTAAAGCTTTTATTTCAGTATTATTATTCTTGTACGTATAATTAACTTATTTAATATTCTTTTGTTTTTTATTATTAAATTCAAAATGTAAAAACAGTAACAGATAAAAATTGTACCGTTATAAATTATTGCATTACTTGTGAATAAAACAATGTGACCTCAAATATGTTGGCTATAGAAATAAAAAATATAAACAATTATAATTATAATTCGAAATATTAACGTTCATTAACTTTGCGAAGACCGTCTCAGTCCAACTGGCCAAAACTTTAGTTGGGATTTAAATCGTTTAATGTGACGTTATGTGGAAACAATAAACTCCCGTGCTAAACTTCAATCAATAATTCATCAAATTAGATCAATAATTAATCCGGCCAGACGCTATTGAAACTTAAAGCCCAATTCGATTAAAACCTTTTCTCGTCAAAAAAAGGCATTTTTTTTCCTGCTCGTAATGGTACGATTGGAACTGGTTAAAAATTAAATATGTAAGGAAAACAAAGGGGAATTTCTGGGCTTTCTGACATAATTTATTACCTAGGTATTTTCTCCCAAACCCACTTGGCACTTGACTGTATAAAACTCCAAATCGATTTCTATATTTCCTGACCTGACAGAATTAATTATCTCAGTTTCTCCATAAAACTAAGTTTAAATGTTAGGGGCTGTTGTTTGGGAGATTTTTGAGTGAAATTTCCCTGATAAGGGTCGTTGTTACAAAGGGTCGTAGAAGTAATGCATATCAACGTTTGGAACGATTTTGCAAAGTTATAGTAGGGTTTATTGAACATAAAGTGCCAATATTTGTGAGATCGTATGGCTTTTTCGGTGTATAGCTTTTATTAAATATAGGACCATGTGTGAATGTGACTTTAAGACGAAAACAACCAAATTTGTCACGCACACGTTGTTCAGTCAAGAATCTAGCGTGATAATACCTCTGTAACGAACGGAACGGTTAACGCATTAGTGCGATAACAAATAGATTCTTAGTGATCCAAATACAATTAACCTTTTCACGTCTAGAGTTCACTGAAGCCGTATTAAACATGGGACCAGTGTATTTTTAAGGTGTTTTGAGGGACCGAAACGGTCTTTTGGTATTTAAATGAAACACTTGCGGTCTCTTAAAACTACTTAGCGGTCACCCAAACCAAACCTTAAAAAAAAAACCTGCATTGGGACTATTGCCCGATGCAGGTTTCCTTATATTTTCAATCTAAAACCTTTCAAATAGACCGGGTTTGCCGAAAAGGCTGCATTTTTAACTTCATAAACTGGCTGTTTAGTTTTGAACCCAAAACCCGATGACGTCATGCATATGTAAAGTTAAAGGTTAGGAAAAAGCTTTTGGTGTGTTTGCGCATAAACCGAAAGGTGAATCTCACAGTTAAGGTGTTAGCCCAAGCGAAAAACTTTGTAGAAATCCTGCTAATACGCGTTGACCACATTGTGGGCCATGAAGACGCGGGTAGCTCTGTGTCTTTGAGCGATTGCCTAAACCAGTGTTTCTTAACCTTTTATGCTCCGTGGCCCCCTTTGATAGGCTCTCAACCCTCGTGGCACCCTGCTTATACTAGCATTGCATTCAGGTATTTTTTATTTGGTTCTGTTTTGCATTGAGCCAAGGGAATGTCATTACATACGCCAAGACGATTTCTGGATTTCGTTTTATTGCACACAGATCAGAAAGTCCAGCTTCGCAAAGATAGTTATAGTTGCGAATTAAACACGCATTATGACGGCCTTCTTGCTGAGTAGTGGATACAAATCTCGGATAGACACAAAAACCTGGAGCCAACACTTTTGTTATCATCAGAGCTGCGAAGTCGGTTAAAAATAAACCGAGTCCGACTCAAATGTGCGATTTAGTTGAGTCCCGAGTCCGGTGCTGACTCTACACAGCCTTTATTTCGCCAAGTTACGTAACTAAAATAACGTTGATATTCAGCAATCCACTTAAAAGTGTTGTATAATTCATTCACTTACAATACATGGTTGGAAAATATTCCACCACATGCTATTCCACCTTTACAATTTCCAGTTGGCGGCCATATCAGTTTAACAATTTGGTACTGCGCATGCGCATGTCGGACTCGGGACTTCTCTATGTTAATTCATTCGCACAACAACTGAAGATGAATGGTTTTGGGCTCGACAGCTGCCATGTCCCGTTGTATTTCACTGCAGACATTTGCACAGAATTGGAGAATGTATTTGGTGCATATTGCCAAAGTCAAAAACAGTCGACTTTAAATTTGCATCATCGTTATTTAGAAGCTTGTTTGTCGACAAGCAAAGTAAAACGTTCGGCATATTGAGCCCTGAAAGTACAACAACTTGTTGGCCAAGGGTTGTCCACTAGCCTATTTTATTGTGGCCGGCGTTAATTCATTTTGTGTAAAAAAAACAAAAACACCGCAGCAAAATTGTAGTTGCAACCAGAACTATGAAGGATATAACATAAAACTAATTAAACTTAATCGTACGGTTTATTTCGTTTTTTTTTAACCAGTCTTAAATGTTGTGCAAATCATAGGCCCTGCATAATAAGCAGGCGACGCCTTAACCCTGCTATGGGCTAATGTATTACGGTAAACTACTGCGGCAAATACAAAACAATACGCAAATAAAAACTCACCAAAACAGTTATTTGCCAATCTTTGTAAAGTTATAGCAGCTTTCTATTCTTAGCACTTGTTTGGCAAGATACATTTGTGCCTTTTCTGGTATTAATTATAGCGCCTTATTAATATGTAAACATACATCAGAAAAGGTTTGCAAAAATAAAACAGGACAGTTTTTAGGCACTTGTTTGAATTTAATATTTTATTGGGCGAAAGACTCCGGTAATGACTTGGTTAATGTCTTTCTGCTTGCAAACAAAAAAACGTTTGGTTATTTACTGAATCAAACATAGACAAGTATCACAACTGTCAAACGGTCTGAAACAAGTTTAGCAACAACAGCACAAATTACGATCTAGCACATTGGTTTTGAAGCCGTAACCCACGTCAGTGGTTCTTTTGAGGCATTTGCGTAATGTAATTAACGCCTGAGACGAACAACAACTGCTCGTTAAGGAACACACGGGAGGTTAAGCCGCTTCACCACCCCAGAGTACATGTGACCGCAAAATGAATGCAACATAGACCTGCGGCGACCAGGCCTAATGGCTTGGAAGTGGGAATTCAAATACGCAGAAATAGGGCGGTTGTAAATGGCTAACCGCTGAGTTGACGGACGTGGTTTCTTTTTACGGCAAGAAATAACATAATTTAGAACGAAATGCCACAAATTTGACGTTTAATTTAAAAACAAAACGCCCATTCAAGTCTTACCCCCATAAAACCTTAAGGGAGTTTTTCGGGAGAATAGATTTAACGAAGAAACTATTGGAAAACTTTTAAAGGATAGATAATAAAGACAAAACAAAGTGGGCTACCACTTTTAGACAAGAAAACAAAAAAGCTGTTTATCGGCTGAATTTTGTTATTCTATTGGTCAAAAAAGGATGGATACGACAAAGTAAGTTGCTATACAGAGTATAGCCTTCAAAAATTGGCTATTTAAAAATATCCACATGTGAGGTTAAAAAAAGTCCAGCGCTGTTCGAAATAATCTATTGCGAAAAGGGGAGCAGCAATCTAATAACGTTTGAAAAGGGTAAGTAAAGAGCAAATATTACGAAAATACATCTAAAAAATTAAAAAAAAACATTGAAACCACTCCTAGTGTTAATTATACGCACTCAACATTGTTATTGCTACACGCGCAAAAATTGGGAATTTTGTAGAAAAATTGAGTTCGATTCTCATCTGTGTGAAATGGCTGACGCTCATTTGAATTCAAACCTTTTAAAAAAAACTTTAATGCAAAGCCAAAGAAAAAAGCGGCATAAACCCGGACTGGCATTTTGCTAAAGCAGCGCATCGCGCGCGTTACGTTCATTTTTTCCCTCACGATGACCTAGGCTGGTCTCTGAGTCAGAAAAGCGCAGAGGAAGGCAGGCAGGTGACGGCTAAGCACGCTGGAAGAACCCGCGCGTTTCTGATGAGCTTTTGTAAGCGCTGGAAGCCTTCTCCGGTCGCTCATTTCGCTTTTGTCCAGGCCACTGCATCCTGAAATAGCTTTGAGTCGGGAATTTTTGCTTTGCAGTTGCAGGATCGACGTTTGGCTGCAGATTATAGGACAGCGTTCAGGCGAGGTGGCCTTCCGCTTTTGTAAGGCCCAGACTCGAGCGTGTAATCAATCTAAGCGCTGGTTTTTTGAGTGACTGCGCTTTGGGGTTCCAAACAGGAACATTGATGTCAAAGGCTGGCGGTGATGGCTGCAATTTTCGATTAGGGTTACAGCTTTGATGTCGATGAACTGCGAGTTCCAAACAGACATACAGTATTTGTTTTTAGTTTTTGTTATGAGGGCCAGTTTAAGTTTTAATTATTGTGAGATAAAATTGTGGCGTTAAATGTTTTTTCTTAAATGTTTTACTGTTCAAGGTTCGGTTAATGATTCGATTAAAGTGAGATAAAAATGTGTCGCAAACTGCCTTGTGTTTTGTGCTTTTTGTGAGGTCTAATTAAAGTAAAAAAACTGTATGTCACAGTTCGCAGTAGTAAAGAAATGCTTGTTAATTTGGCGGGTGTCTATCGACCGACCACAATATAACAGTGTTGTAAATTTTGAAATGACTTAAGTTCCGGTCAAGTCATTTGTAAAATAACTTAAAACTTGAGTCAAGTCATCAATTTAAGTAATTACAACCATGGGAAATAATCGGGTTATGTCCTGTTAAGTTGAGCTCCTGCCGATACGTGCTTGTGTATTGTCGTGAAGTAGGTTGTGGATAATAATGCCACGGCCACGGTTTTTTGTTGTCGTTGGGTTTTGCCACAAATGTTTTTTTTGCAATTCATATTGACCAGGGAGATTCGGGGAATACAGTTGCCGACAATTTTGAGTCATAAGCCTTTGTGCTTGTCAAATATGAAATACTTTGCTTTATTTGCTGAACGTGTAGAAAACCGTACAGCCACGCTTTGATCATGCAAGTATCACGCAAAGGTGGTTATATTGCGAACTTATAATTTAAGCCCGCGGCGAACAAATTTAATCCTTCCTATATCAAGTTTCCTTTAGCAGTGGCTTCAATGATTTGGTCGAGATATCTGCGCAAATGTATTTCGTGAATAACCCATAATATATTCAACCTAAATCTTATATCAGGTGCCTTCGAAGGCTATAACCGACCCGTTTGCCTAATCAGGATTGAAATGCAAGGAAGGCAAGGCTAGATTGAGACTAATTCTTATTCTACAAGCTTCGTTCTCTTGTCGTTATACAATCAGGCCAATAATTGTGGCTTAAATCGTGGTTTCCGACGATTTTTGCTCAATAATTAGCTGTTGCGCTCTTGATGTGAGGAAATTTCCAGGAAGCCAATTGAAAAGCTTATCGTTGTCAAGTGTTTAAGCGAAGTAAACTACGTTACGCCTAATTTCTAGTTGTGTTTTTTGCAGCTATCCGCTATGTCCATGGTCTTGACATTACGCAGTTAAATTCTAACCTTGACTGCTACGGGCTAGTTTGCCAAATATAAAAACAAATAACAATATTCTCTACGTTTGTGAAATGTGGGACGAGTTGAATATGTAACGGCAAAAGTTATTGAATGTATGACGTAACGACAAAACAATTGTTAAATGTGTGACGTAACGACAAAACAAATTTTAAATGTTTGATGTAACTACAGTACAATTGAAGTTAAAAGACAACGTAAGCTCAATTAATGACGTCACGAATTTGCCTTAGAATTACGTCACAACGGCTATGGAAGGCGAAATCATTGCGAATTGCAAAAAATGTTAAAAAAAATCACGCTTATTCGTGTTTATTCAGCGCCGATTTTTAGGGAATGTTTATAAAAGTAATACGAGCCAATCTTTCAAGATGCCAGAATTCTGATGTTTATAGTTGTGGCACTTCACCGAAACAACAACAAAAATGTGTGTGACTCAGAAGGCAGGATGTTTGGTTGGCGTTTGTTAGTTCGTGGCTTCCTATAACAATGCAGCCACATTCACAAAACACCAATAAACCCTTTAACCGACTGCTATGTACTATGTATTGCGGAGAAAGTGCACTAAATGTATACGAAAAAAATCGAAGTTTTTGCGTTTGGTATCTCATTAAAATAAGCTCATTGCTTTTACCAAAGTTCCGAGCAAGTAACACAAACTCTTTAATGCAGTGATTTTTAAAGTAAGGCATGGCTATATACATTTTGGTGGCGTCTGTATGTTTCTGTGAGAGCGTTTGCGTTTTCCCGTTTTGGTTCGCACTTCCATAGTTCCCGGCAAATAACACAGACTATTTAATGTAGTGTTTTCTAAAGTGGGGCCTGGCCAAATTTTGGTGGTGCCTGGTGCCTGCTTGTTTCTGTAAAGACAGAGCAAAAATATATTCTATTCTTATGGCGTATAGCAGCCTACTTTTGGTAAAAACAAAGTAGGACTGTTTTAAAAAGTTTGAACGTCACTACTCTAACTAATTAAGATGTAATATATGCTGAATAATGATAATGACTGTAATTTAAATCGAGCTATGGATTATTCCCTATTAAACGTTATTTATTTCCCGTAAATGGATCTGTGTCTCTGCAGTTCCGTAATACAAACCTGGTCGCATAAAAAGTATAAAAAAAACTTTTTTTGCCCTGAAAATTAGGGGCGCTCCTGCAGTTTAAACAGAGCCATTCCAAACCGCTTAAGGCAACTTTATTGTTTTCAATTGAGAAACCGCGAAGTCTTAAGCGTTGAACCTTTCAAGCGATTTTCGTTTTCGCTCTGTAGGAAACAAAATTAGTTGTGTTGTTGAGCTAAACAATCTCGAAATTCGGTATTCATTATATTGAATGGGGAAATAAATATTGGCAATGTTTTAAACAGGTATTGCAATTATATATTCAAGTTGAAAACTAATTAAAAAAATACCTCAAAAACTTGGACTAATGTCTTTTTTATCGCCGCGTTTTCTTTGAACTGTGATTTTGCACTATACAACGTCTCAAAGATTAAATATTTTTCAAGAGATTCAGTAATTGTGTTTTAAATTCCGCTTTACTCAGGAACACTAAAAATAAGTTAACGAGTAAAATGCATTCTTGATGTGTTTCCGTTAATTGTTGAAACAGCGCATATATTTTTTTCCCGCTAAATTCGAATACTTATTCATTATACCAGTCATATGTCCCAAACGTCATATAAACGAGAGCAATAACTTTCCTGATTTAACTTCAAATATGCTTGCTTCGCGGAATAATGATTAGCAATTCATAGTAAACAAGCTTCCGCATTTCTAAGCCTAATCAAGGCGTTCAAGAATTATCTAACGTTTCTTCAGCATTGCCTAAAACTACTTGGGCTTCGGCTTATTCCAGCGCTGTGTTTCTTGTGGTTAGATGTGTTAGACAAAACAAGTAGAGTGTCTAGTAAAAATATCAAAGCCCATTTAAAAGTAGGTAGCTTTTTTCACGTTTCCACTATCTCTTTTATTTCAACACAGTTACTGAATAAAGAGTTATTTGAAACGTTTAAAATGCTACCTACTCCTGCATGGTCTATGATATTCTTACTATAAGTCTTACCACAAAAAACTGTTATGCTCCATAATACAAGAATGATAATAATTATCGATACCAGTTTGTAGTATCGATACTACTTCGACAGAATAGTGTGGTATCAGTGCCGATCCGATTAAAAACTCATAAAAATAATAGCTATTGTTGATAATTCAGCGCATTTGAGTTTACATTAAAGTACATTTGAGTTTTTGAAAATACAGTACTAAGTGTTATGTCAACGAAGCTTATGCTTTATCGTTAAAGAAGAACATATTTTCCAAATAATAATTTACCTATTGGCAATTTGACCACAATATTGTACAAGTTTGACGTGAATGGAAAAAAGTATCAGATCGAAATCCTTATATCTACACCTGTAGTGCAGTTACACAAAGCCGATCAAGATTACTTTATCCGCAGCAGCATTCCTGAAACGAATCCACGACCGAAAATGTTCCGCCGCAATGCACTTTGTTTTATTTCCTCGCAGCTGCAGTGAATAAGTTCAACTATTGCCACAAACAAGTGTAGCGTTTAATTCGACGCACGCAAAGTTATCCTCGTCGTATCTGCGATGGCCAGCACCTCGGCCCTGCTCATGAACCTCACTTCGGCCACAGCGAGCTCAACCCTCACCTCCAACGACTCCAATGTGACGTTCCGGTATGTACAGGCAGCAGGGGTAAATCTAGGGGGAGGTTTGGTGGCCATGCTCCCAAAAGTGTATTTTTTGTGAATTTAAAGTGCGTAAATGCAAAAGAAGTTTTTTGCCTCTTTAACATACTTCATATTCTGACTTCTAACGTCTCATTGTGACGTAACTTCAAGCGGTAACTTGTGACGTCACATTGTGACGTAACTTCAAGAGGTGACTTCTAACGTCTCATTGTGACGTAACTTCAAGAGGTAACTTGTGACGTCACATTGTGACGTAACTTCAAGAGGTGACTTCTAGCGTCTCATTGTGACGTAACTTCAAGAGGTAACTTGTGACGTCACATTGTGACGTAACTTCAAGAGGTGACTTTTGACGACACGTTTTAATGTAACTTTGCTGCATCCGCTCTTGGTGGGCAGTGATTTGTTTACAATGTCATTTTTTTCAAAAACGAATTTAATCGCATACTACGCCCGAAACGCAGGTACTTCGGGATTTGCGTGGCCAGTTTCGCCATTGTTGTGGGTGGAATCGGAAACCTCCTTACAATCCTTGCGTTCGCGTCGAACAGGAAGCTGCGAACGACATTCAACGTTTTCATCGTGAACCTCAGCGTCGTGGATTTCGTGACAGCTACTCTCATGATGCCCTTTAACCTCGCTGGATACGTACAAATGAAATGGTGAGCAATATCTCGTTGTTGTTTGTGTACTGTGCAGCTCTGGATCAGCGATGTACGATAATATCGGATCGAAGCTGATACCCGATGTAATTGAACTTAAATTCGTCCGATAATAAAGTTCTTACGGTATTCGTCCGATACTAGTGTGATATTGGTACTCGTCCGATACTACACTAGTATCGATACTCGTCCGATACTAGGGTTGTATCGGTACTCGTCCGATAATTAGGTGGTATCGGTATTCGACGGTACTAGATTTATTGGTATTTTAGCTATAGTTTGCGACAAATGAGTTTTAACTTTAAAAATTTAAATTTATCACAAATTCTGCTTAGCGTTAAACCAATTTTTTTGCCTTATATGCTTATAACCTGATAAACAATATTTGCATTTTGACCTCATTAATAACAGTATTGACATCAATTGGACAGCCGTACTTTTTATCCTAACTATAGAGTACCCCCCTAAAAATAAAGCATACCGGACAGCTTTATACCTCTTACGAAGTATTTAAAACGCACGAAGAGCCAGAAATATGTCAAAACCGCGAGTTGTGTACGAAGAATTGCATCAAAGCTGAGAAGAGCTATTTACTACAACCTAACGCGTGTTTAGGATGATGCCCTACACGTTACCCCCTCCCTGCTATATTATATTGTCGCCCAGAGGAATTTATCATCGTTAGGATTCGGTTACCGCAAATGGCCTTGCGGCTAAAACACGTGGTGGTAATGGCGGCTAAAAACAGGTTTAAAGTGCATTGACTCTTAGGGCTATGGTTCGCCTTTCAAAATCAACTTAACATAACATGGGGACAATAAAAGAATATAATATCCGCTTTAAAATTGACAGCAAATCGATATGTTTCTGGATAACAACGTGAAAATGCAAGCCTTTTTTCTGGTGTGAATATTAGAGCGATAGAATGCTCTTCAAATAACATTGCAACATAAAAGAACAGCAAATTAATGACAGTGGTGAATTAAAAAGACGGCAAAGAAACGCAGGTTTAATTTGTCGGGCTGTTAATGCGTGGTGAGATATCTCCTACTTAGTCGCATAAAAACACATCACATTTATCGACGGTGGTGAATTAAATAGTTGGAAAAAAACGAGGGCTTTAGTTATCGCGGTGAAAGTTATTCTGTTAAAATTAGGAACTTACACTAGTGCTTACACTAAGTCATTTTGGACTTTAATTCACAATTATGTTAATTCACAATTATGTTAATTCACAAATGACTGAACTGGGACTTAGTTTATTTCAAAATGATTTGTTTGCAACAATTACGCACACCATAATACCAATGAAACCAAATAAAATTCTCTGCACACATCATTGGAATCGATTGATATTTGTGTGCACTAAAGCGCAAATCAACAAGAAAAGATCGATTTTGCCAAAATAACTAGGAAATCATGTAAACAACACTGATGTTGATGTACAGAATCGCATTACAAACAAACAAAGCGATCATTCGAATTTAACCGCGGCGCCGTTTCGAATGTCATCGACGGGGCCGCAATATGTCGTAACCCCAGACATTCGGTGAAAATAAATTCCATGCGTTCTTCTATCCTTTCTAATGTAAAACGCCCAGCGCGCCGCGTTAAACATTAAAATCAATTTGGGCGTGGTGTTACTTAATCTCTACTCCTGGTGTATGCGTATGGCTGGTTAGATGATCTTTTGAGCTACATAAACCTATAATAATAGAGCGTCGTTTCGCCACACGTGGCATTTTTGCAATTTCCTAGTCTGCAATTATCTTTTTTACACCATAGAAAAATTCTTGGGTTCGATGAATGATAATATCCTTGTATAGGATTGTCTGCAAAATTGCTAGTTTGTGTACCAGGGGTGAATCCCGGAAGAAAATTCACCCATTCTCCCAAAACTTTTTTTCTTGCTAAATGACATTGAATCCAGAAATATAAGAATCTCTTCACCTTTGATTTAAAAAGTTTTGCCAATTTAAACCAAATATCGACGTTTTTTCGCGTTTTGCGCGATTAGCCTGCAGTTTA
This sequence comes from Ascidiella aspersa, assembly GCF_963924565.1. Lineage (NCBI taxonomy): Eukaryota > Metazoa > Chordata > Ascidiacea > Phlebobranchia > Ascidiidae > Ascidiella > Ascidiella aspersa. The sequence continues at coordinate 4,361,134 of NC_139453.1, read as the reverse complement.
CCTGCATATTAGCGCACGGGCCAGCTTGGTAGGAATAATTGCATTGTGACGTCATCTCTAAAACTTTCATGCCCCCCTCCCAAACAAAAGTCATGAATCTGCCGCTGTTGTATACTTCAAGGAGGGCCAAAATAAATAATCCACCTGTCACTGTGTACATGTGTATATGCTATCTCGAGCCAACGGTAATGGGTTTGTACATTTCTAGACATTAAGTTCAAGTCTAAGTGTTTGTCTGGTTTTCTGCATTTGAAAATAAACGTGACTTGAATGCTGAGCGTTCTCATTTGCGACAAGCCCAATTTTAGGTCTATAATCTCATTAAGGTTGTTATGTTTATATATAAACATGTACATCGATTCAATTCTCTCCATACCTTGTTTAATGTTTATGTTGTAACTGGGCTATTTTTAGATCGTTAAGTCTTTTTCAACTAATCTTGGTGCAATTTGATGCACATAGTTCATGATAGTTAGGTCGTTCACCCAACTTTTGGACAAAATTGTTTCTGGGTAACCTAATATTGCTTTCTGCAGTAAACAGTTGCTTCGGAATAAAGTAAATTGTTTTCTAAAACGAGAGCGGTATTGTTTATGATTCGACTCCACTCCTTTTACAATACTGAGTAAAGGCGATTTTCAACATACAGTAAAATGATTAAACTATATATAAATAATAAAATGTCGTGCTAATGATTATGTCATTTGGTTCTTGAAACAGGTAAAAGTCTCATATAGTTATAATTCCACCCACACAAATTATTACGCAATGCGAGTTTATATCAACTGAGAAATACATTGAATTATATATAACTATTGATTCAATAGCTTAACCTCGGCACAAAATGTGAAACGTTAAAAGTTAAAATCGGCTTCGTTTTACTAAATTTCAACAGTGTCAGCCAAAATTTGATGCACATTTTAATACAGTTAATTGCAAATTTTTTTTCTATAGCAGACGAATATTTGTGATGGTTCTACGCCATTGGTTTCATAAGCAAAAAGGTTAAGAGTTAAACTAATTACTTCTAAAATGGAACGAATTTACTACAGTGTGTCCATCTATAATTATGTAATGTCGCTGTGAAATCGGAAACGTTAAATCTATCGTAATTACTTTATTAAATGATCAAATATAAAACTGGAACATTGCTGTTACAGCATATCGTAAAGCATTTCGAGGCCAAACTCAATCTTCAAATTAAACATGTAAGAAGAACGATAAGACAGCAATCCACATAGCAAGCAGGATTTCGATGCATTCACCTCTATGCCGGCGCCTATTTCCTCAATTACTTTTGATGGATTGCAAGATTGAAATTTTTGATGACGTAATGGCGAGCCCTTACTTCCACGACGTCACACAAGTAGTAGCCACTTCCCTTTCCGGGCTAAACTGCTCCTTACTAACTTATATCACTTCTAAAGTAGTTATCCTAGCGCTGTAGTTTAAAATAAAGACACATCATGAAACGCGTCCCTATACCACAGCAGTACTCAATTTAAAGCAACGGGGTTTTATCGAACGTATATAGCCACTGACTTCTAAGTTTGACACTTGTATAAAAGAACTTTTCCTCGAGTTCAAAATACATTTGAAATTTACATTTGGTTTTAGATCCGTTTATATCCTACGTATGTGTTTTTGTTTTCTAAGAAAGTTAATCAAGATCACTTCGACCTAACTTTAGTAAATGGATCGAAATAAACCAAAAATACAAGCAGCAATGAAAACTGCCCTGACCCTCTGGCTGGAACAGCAAATAGTGTTTATACAAAATGACATCTTGTCCCATATCGCAGTAAAATCAATTACTTGTTAAGACTTTAAGACCGTGCTTCACAATCCTATATTTGGCCGCGAAGCAACCAGTGGCGTTGTTACGTTACACCTTTGTCAAACGAAGCCATTTTGCTCGAATTTGGTGATATTAACACCCTCGCTCCCAGCGTATAGATTTAAAATAAGTTGGTTTAATGTGGCGGAGAAAGAATATCATTACGACAGACTCAATAATACTACACTTGCGTTAATTTTTTTAACTCCGCATCGCGTAGGCTACTGCTGGTAGTATTGCGTTTACCAAAGTTTTGGAGCCACTCGTTTAGCTAGATATAACTGAAGCCTTGCAATGACTCCATAAATTCTCTGTATGATGGGCATTGTTAAGTGTACAGTGTACAATAATAAGTTTTTCTGGTATATATTTGTTTGTCCAACGTTTCGGCTAACTATTCAGAAAGCCTTCATCGGGGAATGACACGCGTGGCCAAAAAGACGTAAAGTAAGTAAAATGACACAAAAAAGAAAAAAAAATGAGAAAAAATGCGCAATCTCCCTTTCTTACTTTTTTGTGTTTTTTTGCTTTACGTCCTGTTGGCCATGCGATTCAAACAAAGCAAATATATCCGAAGAACTTATTTTTAGTATAGTGTGCCTGTTAGCAACATATGTACAGTGTTTAAAGAATATTTTAGTTACGCAAGTGGGCAAATTACAGGCTGTGTAGTCAAAGCCGGATTCGGGATTTGGCAAAATCTCACATTTTCCTGGATTCGTACTCCGGTCATTTTTAACCGACTCCGCATATGTACAGTGTTTAAAGAAGAAGCGGAACCCGATCGGGTCTTAAACCGCCTTTCTTGGCTTAACAAGCTTTTCATCCTGCTTATGTTTAGGCCTTTCGGAAACGACTCGTTCACGACGAGAGTCCAGGCCTACAGCTACTTCTGCTGCGGCTACACATCAGTGGTATTTCTCATCGCAATCACAGTGAACCGCTTCATCGGGGTGGCCAAGCCTTCCCAGTACAACGATCTCTTTAGTCGGAACAGGTGAGTCTTGATGCAGCAGGCAACGGTGCTATGGTTGTTTCTTGACTTGCTCCTCTTTGAGCCTGTGTAGCTCAGTTGGTAGAGCGACGGTCCCGGTATGGCTGAGATCGAGAGTTCGAACCTCACCGCAGGCTAGTTGTTTTCTGAACTGGCCTTGTTTGTACGTTTATCCCGACTACGCCGACTGATTTCGGCAAGCCTTTCTGGATGCATAGGTTGTGCAAATCAGTTTATGCCATCGGTGTTACAAACCGCCCGAATTTATGCGGTAAAATTAATTTTCACGGCCACCGTGAACCTGTCATGTTGTGCAAATCTAATTGTTCCGGCGTTCATCCGCCAATTCTGAATCCCACAGTCATCGGAATTCGTGCTTTAAACGAATCAGCAAAACGCGCCACGTCAATCACACTTTTCCCGTTCCCTTAGCGTTTCGTTGAAACAATTATTCAATATACATAACGCACTAAACGGTAGGACCGGATTCAGGGTGGGGGAGAAGGAGGCCATGTCCCCTTAACTATATTTTGTGTCACTTATCATACTGTTAATATTAACTTTTCGCACGTACTTTTTTCGCCTTACTATTTTGTCGTCCGTTTTGGAAATTTACTAAGCCTATCAAGCCAAAAGACGTTGTGCATAATATACATCCAGGGAGGATAAAAATCATACGATTGTTTTTATGTGCCTAAGGCCTCACGTTTTCTTTAAAAATAACTTCTTTGTCAATTTAAACCAAAAAACGCATTGTTTTGACAGAATAAACGATGACAGGATTTTAGCTGTACAGTTGCGCACGCGTTTTCTGGGAAACAACGGGTTTAAAGATTAGTTGTTTTATGACACGTCATGACGAAACTTTGTGACGTCATCATCATAAAAATGTCCATGCCCCACAGAACTATCCTGGATTCGCCCCTGAACAACCAGCAGGTGTTTTCCTTTCCAAACTCCGTTTCTCAAACTGACCTACACATTGACGAAATTTTAAGGACTGATTAAAAAATCAATGTCTGGTCGGAAATTGATTAGGGCGGTGGGAGTGCGTGTTCGTAAAGTGCCACTAATCCCCGGATATACGTCAGGATTGCGATACTCGATTACTTTTGACGGACGCTCTCCCGCGGGAACAGAACTCGCAGTGTGGGTTGAAACACGGGGTTTCTGCACAAGTTTTGTAAATATTGATGATCAGTTACCGCTTCCTGTTTTCTTGTGGACTTTGTCCAAGCACTGTGCTATGTTAGGAATAGCCACTCGTTTAAATAACGCGAAACTTGATTCGAAAACTTGCATAAATAAATGTTTTCTGACACAAAACACGCATGTTTGCTAAACTAAAGCGGATTTAAGAACAAATTGTTTTAAATTTCCATCATAGATATACATTACTATAGGCGACAACGTATTGAACTGAATGCCAACATTTGTCGTTCAATTTACTCAAAATATAAATAGGTTTTCTTTTATTCAAAAGAAAATTTCCGCCTAAGAATGAACACCACATAACATTTGATCAATTTTGCGTGTTCGTGCATCGCAATGACGTCATTTGGTATGGTATCGCGATAGTTTTTGCCCCAAATATCGGGAATCGGGTGAAAATACTAAGTATCAGACATCCTACAGTGTATGTATCTTAATCGCCGTCCAATCGTGTAGCAATCCCTAACATAATTTTACGGCTTAAGATTCCATTCCTAGCAAGCGGACGCTTAAACAACGTAAGGACCGACAAGGCTTCACAGGCGTGTTTTCCTTCTATTTAACTTAACCGTCTATGCCAGTGGTTCTTAACCAAGGTTCGATCAAACTCTTGGGGTTCGACGCAGCTGTTTCAAGGGTTCGGCGAGAACGTCTTCTGAAACATAAATGCTGTTATTTCAAGCTAAATTCGAATCTCTTTTGTGTGCCAAGGTGTCATGTAACGTTATAAATAGAAGTTTGGCCAATTTAACTTATATAATTCAAGTTTATAATTTGAATATGTCCAGTTTCATCTGCTAGAAGGAAGAAACGAAAACTGAGCGAAAATCTGGGGTTCAACGAACGCTTGCACAATTACATAAGGGTTCGACAGGTTAAGAACCACTGGTCTATGCAATCCTTTACATAATTTCAAGACTTTTACATTAAATCAAACTGATATTTAAATAAAGTAAAGACTATAAAGTTGTGTTTACCTTCTACTTAAACGCGTTCATAGCCAACGCAATTGCACGAAATTTGCAAATGTGATTGAGCGGGCGAAAGGTTAAGGAGAATCGCATCTTGACTTGACAAGCGTAAAACACAATAAACGTTGCATAAATGTGCGGTTGCAAGGAAATGTTCCGTCAAACGCTCGTCAAAAATTCACCGTTGCCGCCCGATTTTGTCTCTAGATTGATCGCTTCTTTCCACGAATTATTTGTGTGCTAGATATGACCTGTCAATCTTCCTTTTTTTTCAAAATCGCTTATCAAGTCAGTCTGTAAAACCAGTTTGGGGTGAATCGAAAATGTCCCTATAGGTTTGTTAAAAAGTTGAACATTTTCCGACAATTATAAACCATATAAGTCTAAGTCCAGATATTATCTATTTGAAACTAGAACTTGTAGCGGCACTATACCGACCCGCAATTTATAGAAGAGTGTTGTGCGCCCTTTCCCTATTTCCTTGATACTTTTATTGCCGGTTCTTAAGGGGTCCTTTTAAATTCGGCGAACCTGGAATTAGGCTTGTCGGCGCCTTAACCTAAAATCATTCTTTTACTTTCGTTTTAAAGTTGTCCTAACATAACCATTCTATTTATAGAAAACCATTTATTTCATATTTTAAAAACTGGTTTCTTCTTTTTGATTTCTTTTTTTTTTTGTATTCTTTTTGATTTTAAATAAAACTTACAAAGCGTTTTTTAAAAAAACAGATTTTGTTAAAAACGAAAATTGCAAATACCCATTACTAAAAATGACCATACGTTCTATTAAAACACACAGTTTTTCTTTTTTCAAATGAAAATTACAAATCTTTATTTATTACAAAATTTAAATACATTCCATTAAAAAAATTTTTTTTTTTTTTTCTTTTTAAACGAAACAAAACAATTTTTTTCCGTTTATTCAGGCTAAAATCACTAATCCTTTTTCGCAAATCACTTTCAAACGAAAATACCCTTTTATCCCCAGACTGGCCATCACCCTGGTGGCCTGCTGGACCCTGGCCCCCATCAGTTTGTTCCCCTTCTTCGTGGGAACGGACTCCCTCTGTCCCAGAACACCAGGGGGCGCACTTACCGGGTTCCACTCCAAACAGTTCCTGTGTACCTTTATTTGTCTGCCACAGAATGGATGGTACATCTACATGCAGGTGGGAAAAAGTAGAAATTTGACAAATTTAACAATTTTTTTGAATTTTGCTTACTTTTAACAATTGAATTAGAAAAATGTAATTTAGGTGTTGTTAAAAGTTTTTAAAAGCAGCAATATGCTGATAATAAAATAGTCAAGTCAAAAAAGGTCGACTAAATCAACATTATCTTAATAAAGACGTTTCGATATGATCTTGTATCATCTTCAGTTAGTGTGACTGAGAAGTAAATGAAAGCATCACTTATAAGGTGGGACGCAATTGTACAAATTCGTTTGGTAGCTGAAGATGATACAAGTTTCGTATCGAAGCGTATATAGTGATCCCAAACAAGCTTCGAATTGCGCAAAACGTTACACATATGTATGCGCTCGTTGCGCGATAAGTAAGTTTTATTTGCCACACACAGGGATAAACACAAAAATCAAATTGTCGAACGCAAAACAATACTGGATCCTCAACAATAAGGCTAGAACAGCGATGGTCATAAAAAGACCACCTTCAAGTTAGATATTTTAAACGTGGGTTGCGAAGTATGTGGTTGTTGCGGTTTGAGTGGCAAGTTTACTAAATCTTCAATTCCTGTTACTGTATTTGCCATTTATTTCTTCTACTACCTTGGTACACTAGGACCACCTCCACATAAGACCAAAACGTATAAAATGCAGTCAACGACTATTTCGTGAAGTTAAGGTTATTCATTGTAGGGTTGTTTCACGGCCTGGACTCTATTAATTCGACAGCCCAAAGTGTTGATTTTTCCAACGCCCCTAAACTTTCAAGAATGGTTGTTTTGTTGAAAGGTCCGAGAATCCCCGGGGCTGAATTAGTCAGGCCCCGCGCCATTAGTCTACACACTTCACCTAATCCTATTAGTCTTAATAATTGAATTACCATCGGGCAAGAGAACGTGATTAAGTCTGGCTGTGGTCAAACACAATGATAGACACGCGATGCATTGAATTCCAACATGGCGTTGAGGTTTAAAGTCCCCTCAAAGCACGATCCATTTCAAAGTGTTATTCTTCAATTATTTTACTCTTAATCAAGTTGTTTTTAAGGTGTCGGTTTTGTTGACTTCTAATCAATGTTAAGAGAACGCTGCTTCAAATAAGTCTGTAAATAATAACCATAGCTGTAGTTGCATGTGAGGCCGTTTCGGTCGCTCAAAACACCTTAAAAAACACTGCTCCTAATTTTAAAACTATCTATATAAGCCTAATAGCACGGGCAAAATCGTGTTAAACGTCACTACAAGAATTATGTGTATCAAGTTACAGTTTTGTAGTATGTTTTAACTGCAATAAGACGCCCTATACTATATTGGGCTATGCCAAAACATCAAAGTTTAAAAACGGCAAAAGAGTTATAAAACTGCAAACATGTCTGTCAGAACCAAGTAAACGACTTTTGGTATTATAGTGACACAAGTGTTAATATACTTCAACAGAAGAAAGTTATCAGTTAATTATTATCAATTTAAAGCTGTATTTGGCATTTGTGTGGCTTCATATTACGTGGTGTTGTTACATTCCCCGATAAAGGCGTCCTAGATAGGAAGCCGAACTTTGGTAAAGGACTAAATACCAGAAGATTTTTTTCCAGTATCACTATGACTGTTAGCAATAGCATATTTATTGGTTTTGATATATTGTTTTTAAGTTAGTAGCTGCTACCATATCCGAACTCCAAGGCACCGCCTCCCTTTTTGGGGCGATCTCATCACAATTATAAACGCTCATCTGTTGTTGATAGCGTAAAACCCATCCTGTCATCTCATTAAAAGAGATGGCCTGTAACTGTTACCATCCGTGTGGATTTCACAGCGCGTCACACAAGAGGTTACTTAGGGTCACATCAGGCTGTAATCCACCGCCTAACCACACCGGCGTCGCTGGAATTTATCCTCAACCACAAACCTCACAATCCAAAACAGTCCATAGGCTTTGGAGCATAATAGTTTTAGGTTTTAGTAAGAAGTTTAAGGAACATCGAAGCCCATACAGAAGTAGGTAACAAATTTCAATAAAAATATGAAAGTCATTATATTCGGTAAAATCGACATTTAGCTGTTACAAACGTTTCGGCAATACCTTATGCTATCATCAGTGTAAAAATACAAGTAGCCTATTATTGATTTTATCTAATATAATGACTATAATATTTTTATTGAAATTACTAAAGAAACCCGCGTATTGTGTTCCAAAATGGGTAGATAATGTTTGATTAGATCATTTGAAGCGTGCAAAAATGTTAGCCTCCTTCTATTTGGGCTTAGATATTCCTATGCGCCAATAAGCCTGTTGCGAAATCGTCTGCCCCATAATCGTACGTTCTGTGTAATCTCAAGTTGCTTTCATGCTTTTTGTTTTGGGCGAATATACGTATCGGCTAATTTCATGGGTATTTTTACGAGGTTAAAAATTGGACACGCCAAGCTTTTTGACCATATTATATAAACGGTTGCTACCAGGATATAATAATTACCAGAAGAGATTTTCGATTTATATTAGCCTATGACTGGTAGAAACTGTAAAACCAACACAATAATAATTATCGAAAAAATAAAATTTAAATTATTAGAAGACCTTTTTTGAGGGTGCAATTCTGATCACACTGTTTATTTTTATGAAGCAGATGCAAACTAATAGGTGGATTTTTTACTTATAACTCGGAAAACCGAAATGTTTAAAATGCAAAAAACAAAAACAAAGGGAAAATGATAAGAGTCATTTGATGGTTACACATTAATAAAATGAAGCACGTAATAAAAAAGTAATTACGTTTTTTGTGGGACAGGGCATCAAAAGTTTTAACAATAAGTCACGCTCTTTGAGGCTTTTCTCTTTGAGGCTTTTAGTACAGAAGTGTAAAAACCCAAAATTCGAAATACACAGAATAACAACTTTAACCCATGAACACACATTCGTCGTGCCTTGGGCAGTTCTGCTTAACAATTAACAACGGGATTCCGCATAAATTAAAAAATATCCGCTCCCAGATTTCAGTCAAGACATCAACAAAATCAGCCGCGCTTATTTATAACTGTCACGTAACGCATAAAAAAATCCGGATATCCCAGGAGCTATAACAGCAGGCGTCATGGTGGTCTGGTGTAAGATCGTGACAGTTGCAAGCTGCCACGTATGGGATACGGTTAGCCACCTTTTCCGCCGTTTTTTCTGTCATTTACCCGCTCCTGATGCATAGGCTGGTGACTGGTTGGTGCTTTTGCCTGGTTTTTAACTTGCGCCTTAATTGTGACCTAAATAAGTGCTTGTCAACCTTTTTGTGAACTTACGTTTACTAAAGAATTTGTACACCCCAGTCTACGAAATGCACTAAACTTATAGAAGCATACAACCTGTTGTACTGCAAAATAACTATTAACCTTTATGAAGAACTAGTTAGTACTAGCACATCACAAAAACGATTATCAAGAGAAATATTTGCTTATGATGTCATAAATAGAATATAGTATCTTGCAAGTTTATGTAGGCTACGCTTGTGGTGCTATATATTCCACACTACAGTCAGTCTGGCAATTTACCTGTTTATTTATGATGATACCTGAAGGCTTATTATAATGGGTATTTTGTACGCCCCATAGAACACACTATTAACGTGGTACACCCTGGAGTGTACAATACACCCGGTTGAAAAGCACTGACCTAAATGAACTGTACTTTCTAACCCGTGATGAACTAAAGCAGTGTTACAACACAGTGGCGTAGCCAGCCGAAAATTTTTGGGGGAGGCCAAAAAGTTGGAATTTTTTGTTTAGCTTTTACCATTGGATTAACTGCCGTAACGAACACAAATCTTTACAAAAAAAATTTGTAAAGTTGTAAGAGCTTAGCAAAAATCAGATTCTTAAAGATTCTCAAATATCTCTCGGCACCCTTGAGCATTGGAAATGGCACCCCGGTTGAGAACCACTGAACTAAAGTATTCTTTAGACTTTTATGTCCATATATGGCATTGTGCCTGTGAATATGTTAGACTTTATATTTTTATCGCCTTTTACTCGCGCTTGTGCTTCTACTTCGTGCATTTTAATTGTATTTATTCTACATTGACCTGATAAAGCACGGTTGTGCGAAAGCTTGTCGACAATTCATTACAATTTGTCTTTTTTTAGTGCCACCTGATTAGAAATAAGACAAAATATGGCAATTTACAAAGATTAGAAAAATTTATAAAAATGATTTATTGCCATTGGCGTCACTTTTTTGTAAGTTCGAGGAGATTTCTTGCCTATAAACATTTAGTTGGTCATTTCCCGTGATAAACTTAGCAAAGTTTCTTCTGTGCTAACTAAAGGCCTCGATCGGAAATGATCTAACTGGCTGGTGACTGGCGGGTGTTTTTGCTTCGCTTCTAACTTACACCTTGCGACCTGTAATGAACTTTCTTACAAGGGTGAGCAATTTTTTTTGACAGCGGGCCGCATCAGAAACAGAAAATGTCTTAGCGGGCCGTGTCAAAAAAGGAACTTGAATGCACATAATACATAGTGTAATTTATTTTAAAAAAGATTCTTTAGATATCAATAGGTGAGGATACCTTACAACAGTTATGTATTCAATAAAACATTCTGAAATCAAGAAAAAATATGTTAAGGCCCGTTCTTACAACTGTGAACCAGGTGAACCTCTGAGTTTTTTGCGATTAGAAATCTGTTTAATATGACAGCAAATGCAAAACTTCTTAAATGTCAATCATCCCGGCAAAATTTAATGAGTCTCAATACAAGATTTTTTTTATTTATTTAAATTATTCTACACCCTTAAGTTGAATAAAAACGACGCTAAACCGCCGTGATAACACATTATTCAGTGGGTAAAATCCAACTGTAAAAATTGGTAACAAATACAACAAAAAACAGTATAAAAATGCTCGTTTTATTTATAAGGTTAAACGATGACTTTTCTTGACCCGTGTCCAACCATAAAACCATTGGCAGGTTAGCAGAAGGCCAGTGTTTAAATGCCACTTACCCGCATATTTCATTGGCGGGCATATTTATTAAGCTGGGGTCAATTGTTGCCTAATCAATGTAGGATAAAATTAAAACATGAACGAATCTTTAACAATCGCTGCGGATTCATTGTGGCTAAATTTGATTTCCAATGCGACCTTTATTTAATAAAATTCGGGGTTCAGGTAGATTCACCTTGGTTCAAACGATTTTACAGCAAGCTTTTGCGATTCAATGAAGAGAACACAAACCATTGTGGAATTGCGGTTCACGTAACGCTAAAATGTAGAAGCTAAAATATCACAATTGTTTGTTTACAAACCGACAATTGTTACGGCGGTCGTAGCACAATGATTGTATTATTATCAGTTGTTTTTTTAAATTGATATTTAAATGTCGCGCAATTTAAGCAAAATGTTAATGAGTCTTATGCAGTAATTTTATTCATATTTAAAAAAAGGTCAATATTCAAAGCAATGTTTAAAAAAGAGAATAAAAATTTGCAACCATTAAAGCAATGGTTTCCAACCAGGTATCCACATACTCCCAAGGGATTTAATTATTAAAATGTCATATTTCGTCAAAAGTTTTCCTTTGACAGTAGAAACTTCATTAGTTAGATCGCCAATCATGACAGAAACCCACAATTTTTTTGGTATCGAATCGTCACTGATACCACCCAACTGAGCATCTCTATAGGCGCCTATGCGATGCTATTAGACATCATTAGTCTTTACTATGCTTAAACAAGCAAAATAGATACTTAAGTTAAGATGTTAATTTCTTTACCAAAATCTTGCACCAAAATGTGCTTTAGTGTTCGGAAATTTAATTCCCATCAGTTGTTAACCTACCATTAATTAATAAATTTACGTTTCAAGACAGAAATTTCTGCGTTTCATTATTGGTCATCCCCCTTTGTCCGCCACGGTTTGCAATCCAACGTTTTCTACTTTAAATGAAGGATTAATAACTAGTAAATTCTTAATGAAAAGTAACTGCTTTTCGAGGCTGAAGCAAACTTTGACTTAACAACCTAAAAACTTAACGCAGTACTTTCCGCCTAAAATGTCAGGTTTAGGGAACAAAATAAAGATATCGACATAAAATGCGCTAATCGGAATAAAATGTGAAGTATCAGTCATCTCTGGTTAAATTTTACGTTTATTTGTCATTCCAGGTTACCAGAGTGGTGTTCCAGTTTCTTCCCCTTGCCATCATGATCTCATTGTACAGTTTCATCTTCTACAAGATGAAGAGGGGCCAGGAGCGACTTGCACAGAGCATGACAATCAGCAGACTAGCGCCGTCACTGCAAGCCTCACTGGCCGCCGGACCGCACAGCACTAGCGATGTAAGGAAATCATACAAGTTATTTACAGATTTAAAGCAACTTGATGTATTTTGGGTACAATGTCAGTTTTGTATGAAAATTAGCACATTTTGATTACTTTTCCCATGTTGTCCCCAGATCCTCCAGGCCATCAGCCAAGTATTGTTTGCCCCATTAATTTACGCCATGTATAATCTCAAATTTCGTTAATCACTTGTTTTTTTCTCACCTGGAATCGTATTTGATTTATATTATGCCTGGTAGAAACAGTAAAACCAACACAATTACAATTACCAGAAAAAATGCGAATTTAAATTAGAAATACCAGAAAAAATAACTCTATTTATTCCAGTTTGTTAATTACTTGAGTCAACGATTTGCCTGAATCCGAACGCCAACCCAAAAATTAAGATAATTTAAAAGTTTTATGAACGCTGGGCGAAAACTTCCTCTTAACGCCAGCTAGTTAAGAATTAATCATTTTATTAAAAAGAAGTTTTATACAGCTATAAGTATATAAAACAAACACTGTATTATTTACAAGTTTTTTTTTGTTAATTTACTGGAAATCGATCTTAAAAAAAAAAAAATTAAAATTTGCCTTTGAGTCCTCGGCTGACTTGGCCCAATAAAAAAAAATCGTAACTGAAAAAGCTAAATAAAGAACTTATATTAAAAGATAATGGAATCGATTTACTCTATCTTCTTCAACTTAAAATTGAAGCATACCTAAAATAAGCAGTTTGTTGAAATATGATGTTGATGATTTTTATATTTAAGAAATATGTTTTTTTTAAATACGCTTTTGTTCAAAACAATGCCTACAATATAAATCCAAAATTTGTAACCGTAAAAACAAATTGTTCCAGCGAAACTTATATTAAAAGCTAATTGATTTACATTTTTTCAACTTTGAAGCACACTTGGAGTAAGCAGTTCATTGTAAGTTTAAAGTTTTGTTTCGTGATTTTTGTAACGTGCATCAAAAATAATTAGGTTATTGTAAGATCTCGGCGCTGGTCTAGAATCCTAACACTTATTTTAATAACAAAACGAGTTATCAAAATCAATATTGCAAGGAAGAGATAAATATGGAAAATGAAAAGAATAATAATAAAGACACACCTAAACCCAAACGCTAACTTGAACCCTAACCAAAAATATTATAAGCAATATAAACCCCCAGAAAGAATTCTAAACCAGCGCCAAGATCTGTAAAAGCCACAATATTGATATTATAGAGCAACAACTTATTAAACAATATGGAAGTAAGTTAATATGTCGTTAGTTGTGAACTCACCATGTACGTTTTACAAAATATCTTTCCGACAAAAAAATCATTCAGTTGACCTACTTAACCTGGGTGAAATCTCTACATTAATTAGGTATAAGAATGTTGGGATGCTAGCTTCTGAATCCATTACTTTCCACGCAGGAATCCAGACGTGCGTCGAAAGAGGTTAGGAGGGCTTCAACTCAGAAAAGCTTGATGATTCGAAAGATGAGCAGCCAGAGTATCGTGCAGAGCCAGAGGTGAATAAACTGGATAATTCTATTTTTCTATTTCAATGAATTAGAGCAAAATGCGACTAATTATAATCTAATTGTGAATTGCTAATGTGCTCTAACTCTAGTTTTAATCTAATTCAGATTTTACTTACAATGCTAGGCCTACTTTGTCCAACAGCATTTTGGTTTTCTCTGTCATAACAAAGAATTGTAATTAATACTCTTTGGTTGGAGTGACTTGTTGGTGATTTTTACGTTCTGAAAAGCGTATTCTATGCTAAAACGTATAAAATTAGCATAAAATATTAACCATTGATTTTCTTATGACGATAAATTGCGATTTAAATGAAATTGATTGCGAATAATTTAATGTAATTCTTTAACTTCTTTTTTTTGAAAATTCGGTAATTCTAGTCTAAGTTGAGAAAACAAAATTGAACTTATTCTAATCGTATTTGGAAAAACTGAAATGCTCTGATTTTAATTCTAATCTAATTTTAAACAGCTAAAATAAATTTAGTTGTACAAGTCTGGAGTGAACTAACTGTAGCGGTTTCAGATCATTTTGATGCGCAGCCTGTACCAATTGACGGGTAATAATACGATACTAGGGTGGTATCGCGATACAACACTGCCTACAGAATAAAGCTTTAAACGCCTATTTTACCAGAAATTGGATTGTAGCCAGTTTATCAATAAAACAGTTTTGTATAATTTAAAAAAATATTAGGCCAATAAGTAAAAACATAGAAAATATTTTTTTTAATATATTATATTTGTTGTTTTTTTTCTTTTTCTGTTTACTACTCAAAAAATATTAAAAATGATAACTTACACCAAATTTTTAAAATTGTTGCTTATTATGATATAGACCAAGGGTCTCAAACACGCGGCCCGCGGGCCGCATGCGGCCCGCGAGAACATTTTGTGCGGCCCGTGTAAAAATTTTGGATTTCCAAGTATTTAACAATATTTAAGTGCCACATATCTTTTTTTATCAGATTTAAAAGTAAAAATTCACTCTAAAATTGCTTCAAAAAACTGAAACTATACTCACCAAACTTCACTGTCATATCACTTTCAAACGCTACCATTTATGCGGTAAAAGATCTACTATTACGTCACATTGCCTATTCAACTCTGTACAGTTGTTCATTGTCGAGTTGTAGGCTTTGATTGTTCTAGCCTAGTATTGAAATAAATTTCTATAGCTTAAAAAGCTAAATTACACTTGTCTTTTGCTTCAAAAATGAGAAAAATCACAGACGAAGGAAAAGTTTTTCAAGATAAGTGGGAGGAGTTATATTTTGTCACCGCGGTCAGAGGTACTAGTTATTGCCTTATTAGCCGGCAGAAGATCTCTGTTATGAAGAAGTATAACAAGGGTTTGCACTTCGAAACAATGCACCGCGATAAATAATATGCTTACCAGGGCAAAGTAAAAAAATATAAAGTTAAACCAGCACTTTGCAAGCTTTGTTTCTGCTGACAATTTGAAGCCCAATATCGATATCCCTGTCCTTGATAAACGCTGCCAGTAAAGTAGCCAGAACAAGTAACTATAGCCTAAAATCAGCCTACACGTGTTTATATTTTATTGTGTTCTTATTTATTGTAAATTGCGGCCCTTGGGCATTTTACACGTCCTCATTTGGCCCTCAGAGCAATTTGAGTTTGAGACCCTTGATATAGACATATTTCTCATTTAAAAACATGTAGATTTTAATGGTTTGTTTCGTTGCGCAGACGCACTAAAGGTGATATGAGGATGCTCGTGATAAGCATCACGATCTGCGTCGGTTTCATGATCACATTCCTCCCGAGCGTCATCGTGAGTCTCACGCCACGGTGAGTTAAAATGAAACTATCACGAAACTCCGATCACGACGATTGACGAGTTTATAGAGAGACCTTTGTTTTGCTCCATCCCCATAAATAACAAACTATTAATAAATTATTACATACACTATGCACGCATTTGTAATGTAGCTAAATAATGACTGTAAATATAAAAAAGGTCAAGTAGATCGACATCATCTTGTTAAGACGTTTCGAGACCTACTTATTTTAACTGGTGGTGATACAAGCTCGTATCGAAACGTCTTTATCAAGATAATGTCGATTTACTCGACCTTTTGGGCTTTAAGATTTATCAACAAGCTATTAAATTACAGTAAGTTTGAAAAACGGTGGTCATTTTAATTTCTAAAAACGGGTTAGACGCTGGAGTTCTTTAAAAAACTTCCGTTAAATTAGCCTTCCTGCTGTTTAAATATATGGAAACACTACAATAAAGAAATAAACTTTGACAAATTTTGACAACAATTTTATATGCTATATCTCTGACCGTAATTTAACGGAAAAATATTGCAGCTAGCCTTTCTACTGTTTACATTTTTTGAAATGCTAAATAATAATTATAGTGCACATTTTGCGTATATTTTTCATTACTTGAATACAGGTGACGCTTAATGACATTTTACAAAATGTGGTTTATTAAATTCTGTCATGTCTCCAGAGGTTTAGGGTCCAGAGGTTTAGGGTGTTTTAAAGAACTGAAAAGTCTCCTAAGTTTCCCTATCAGTATATTAAAGATAGTTTAGTTCCTTAACAACAGCAAGAATATACCACTAATATTCTCATACTTCGAAAATCACACATGATCTTTTCAAAAAAAAACCTGGAGGTAACAACTAAACACCACAACTAAGTCTGCCATGCTAATTTAACTATAAAAACCCTTTCGCTTAGATCTTGGGAGGTAGACGGGCAGAAGGTCTACCGAGATGTTCGTCTCGACATGCTTGCCTCCAACCTATCCTGGTTCAACTGCACAATCAACCCGATCATTTACGTCATCCTAAACCGCCGGTTCCGCAAGGAATATATCCGGCTTGTGCGCATGCTCTTCGGCCAAGTCAAGGGGGGCTTCGTTACCAACGGATCCAGTGTTTCTGTGAAGGAAAAGGCGGCCAGAGGGATCAGCAACAGCGTGTCAAGCCAGCAGGCAAACTCGCACCTCATCGTCAACAAAAACAACGTTGGCTCCGTAAAGCGCTAGAAGGGCGTTGTTTCTTTAAGTTGTAGCCTGCATAAATGTGAGGACTATGCGAGAGACAACTTGTGCAAAGTTGTGTAGAGTATAAAAGGCACAGTTTGCGCAATTGCAGCTTAATTACTTGACTTGCATTTTGCTAAAGTCTACTTAATAATTGGTATTTTTTGGCCTAAAACTCGGGGGTATAAATGGTCACTAAAAGAGAGTTTTTTATTATCACAAATTTTTTCCCCGCCTTTATCTGCAGAACTGGTTTACATACGAACTCACAGCTTTCAGTTTCCCAACCATTTTTTCTTGCCATGTCGTGCAATTTACAACCAGCTTTTTGTCTGCAGTTATGGCCGTGTAATGTAGTTCTGTGGCGTCGTACAGTTCGTTTCGCATTTCGATTCCAATGCCTAATATTCTAGGCTTAGCTCACCAAATGATGTCCTTACTATGGTCAATAAGCATATGATAAACTTGAAACTTGCACAGTGCACACCTAATGTTTTACGGGGTTGTTTAGCCTAAATTGGCTTCAGTGCTAAGGAAATTTGTTACCTTTGATTTTCAATATGTTATAAATCATGATAAATGAATTATTGGATTGGCACCAATACTACCTAGGTATCGGACAAGTGTCGATAGTTCTACTTGACACCTGGTATGAGCTTTGAAGCGATTATATCGAAATTCATTTAAGCAGTCCCAGTTGCATCCCCAACTTTTTAGACTCTTCATTAGAACTGATAAAAATACCGCCTCCCTTAAGCGTCGACGGCCACGATTATTCTTAGTTAGGTAATGCCTGGTAAGCTGAGCTGGAGAGATGTGTTGTGAAGCAAACATTTAAACCTGCCAAGCAAAATTATTTCAATTCGACGTTGCTTTCAAAAAGAACTCTCACATTGTATTGCCATATTGTGGGGGTTCTTAAAGTGGGTCGCAGGCCACTTCGCCAACTTGTTATCTTATATGAGCGCCTAATTAAAATCTTGAATCATTTAAAAAAATGTAATGAATGTTTTGAAAAAAAATTAAATGAAGTGAAATGCTTTTGGCGCCTTCTCCTATACTTGATTCAGTCTCGCATTCTTGCACGAGTTCGACCTAGTAGGGTTTCCTAAATTACCTTTCAAATCCAGGTTGACCCCAGTTCACGCAAATTGAGATTATTTTTAGGGCCCCGCGAAACAAAGGTTAGGAGCCCCTCATATACTGTGTAGCATAATGGTTGGAGGTTGTAGTAAGACGTAATAAAAATAACAAAGCCCATACAGAAGCATGTAGCATTTTGAGCTTTAAAAATGAATAAAGAGTTATTCGAAACGTTCAAAATGATACCTACTTCGGTATGGGCTTTGATATTCTTATTACCCTCATATACTAATTTGTAATCATGCCAAATATCTTAAACTCAATCTTCTTCTATATCACCTAGTTCTTAATCTCTGTCTGGGCAGTGGAATTGTTTATGAAGGAATTAATTCTCACCGAGAAGGCATTTCCACACACACTCAGTAAATCTTGCCACCGACACTGATGTACAGGCTTTTTTGCATTTTATACGTTCCAGTGAATAAACGTATCGTTTTCCAACCTTTAGCCGCTTGTACAAAGTTTATATTTGATTGTAGCGGTTGAACAAAATATCTGAAGTCGAATAAATTTTGTTTTTATTCACAAAGGATTGAAATTTTGGACCAGAATTTGTTCTTATTGATTTTTATTAAAACGACCGACAATTAATAATAATTCTGTGTTTGGAAAAAAACTGTGACGATTCGATGTAATTATCGTCGATCAATACGATTTTTAAACCACGTTTTTCAACTGTTTGAGTTGCTAGTACTGCTTATTCGCCGTAAAGTTTTAATTGGAATTGCACAAAACATGCGTCAATCTTGATATTCCACCTACAAACTGCTGTACGTAAGCGGATGTTAAGCATGTCGCAAGTAATTTATAATCAGCCCTTAAATGTTATAAGACGAATTAGGGCTAAACCGTTGACGTTATCATGTAGCTTTTACGTCATTTTAACAACGTTTTTCCGTCTATTGTTGCTGATTGACTGACCTTTTGTTGTTTAACGTAACTGCTTGTCTTCCATCCACTGTCATTTCTGTTTGTGTTTATTTGCTCCTGCCAACATATTTCACTGTTACAACGCTGAGCTTACGTTATATGGATGCACGTCGTTAGAAGGGGGATTCAGGTGGGGGCCATGCCCAACCCAACCTGCCTGTTTTAACCACGCAAATGCAAAACTTGCTGGCATTTCGGGCGAATCTATACCAAGTTTATATTGTGTCTAACCTTTTTTTGTAAAATGCCTTTAGCCAAAAGGCTTCTCATCGTGCACCCTCGAAAACAAACAACAATTGTCAACTAAAACGATTGAAGGTACTTTGCTTCGCTTTCCGCGGAATGTTAAAATGTAACTTCGTGTTATCATTTGTTAAAAGTAACACCTCTCCAACCTAAAACAGTAACAAAAAAGACGAACTGTGTGGTGTTCTTTAGGTTATTAAATTATGACCCACGTTAAAATGTAACTTCGTTACGTCACACTTTGACTTTACTTTGTGACGTCACGTTATGACGTAACTTTGTGACGTCACTTCACAAAGATTTTTCACGATTTCTACAAGTATTTTATTTGGGGGTAATCTGTGTTTTGTTCCTGTTATAAACCTAACATTGACTGCTAACTGTAAATGTGTTTTCGTCTCAATTATGTTCTTCCCATTGACAGTTTGTTGTTTAAAGCGGCGTTAGCTGTGTTTCCAAGCTTAGCAGCATTTAAGATCACAAATATTTACCGGATTTTTTCGTTGATTAAAACCAGTCGCATTGTTGTATTTGAGTTCCACTGGTTTTTCTTCCTCTTTAATATTTAAAGTTTTAGTATTGAACACAGATATTTAATTATAACAATAAATCACAGTTCGTAAAAACGTTTGCACAAATTTACAAAATAAAATTCACAAATACAAACTTATCCAAATACTAACATGACATATATTAGCTTCTTGTTGGATGTAAATGACTTTTAACAAGGGCTTTTGGATATATCTTGCGGTGAAGCAAACAAAATCAGCGCCTGTTTTATCATATTAATGATTAATCTTTAAGAAAAAACGGTTGCACTTTAACGATGAAATAAATAAATAAAAAACAGTTCTATCAAGGCCTTAATAGAAATGATTGTCAACAAGAAAATTTTATTAGGTTTTGCAAATGTTGGACACTGGGAATTTACACTATTTGACGAATATTGATGATTTAACGACATCATTATTACTTAAACAGCTTTGAAGTGGCTCCGACAATACGCCCGAAATAAGAACAGCATCAACGTCGGAATGAAACACAATAAGACCGAAACAAATTAGGCCTAAATACAAATCAAATACGCAGTAATTTGTACGACGAAATAAGATATGACCTCTACGCAATAAGACCTAATCTAGTTAGAATAAGACCTATGGGTCCTTGCTTACCCCCTAACCCTGGCTCCCTAAAGTCAATGCCCGTCATTTTGCGCCTAACCGCCCAATACTGCTCCCTGTATTGTATGAGCTGTTATTCAGGCCATTTATATCTCATTCCATCTGGTTTAGGTCTTATTACGTAGAGTTTATATCGTATTCCGTCGTACAAATTACTGAGTATTTGATTTTATTATGTGACTGGTCTTAACACTATACGGTATGGGGTGTCTTTAACTTGATATTTTATTCCTGTAGCGATACCCGATATTTTGAACGAAAACTACCGCGGTCCGATTCAAATACTGAATGACGTCATTGCTATTTTAAAACAAGCAAAACAGATGAAATTTTTCAACGTTTAAATCCTATTTGCAGATTGTCAGGCCAAACTTGGGTTTTTCAACAGTCAGTTGCTATTCTTCTGTGTTTCAAGATTATATCGCCGCTTCGGGTCGCAAATTGGGGCCTAAAATCCTTAATTAATTTTGGTATCGTTTCGGCACCGATATCACCATAGTATCGGTCAAATATAAATGCCACCACTTGAGAGCGAGTTCCGTCTCCGATATGTTGTTATCGGGCAGAATTAGGTAACAGAGAGTTATGATGAGTATAAGTTTTGTAAATCAATTAACAATTTTCCTAGTTGAATTTAACTGCGTTTTTTATTTTGGCCTACTGGAAACATAACCAGTATAGTATTACTTGCATATGCATTGCCCACAATTTACCAAAGATATTACTAGAACACCATTTTTTTGTAAAATGGGTGTTTCTCGTTTTTTTAAACTTAATTTAAGTTTATAATTACAAGCGTTTTTAAACGCAATTATTAGGATCTGCTGTGAGTTTTTATCCCCTAGGCGTGTTTTGCACCAGATTTTTCTTGATTGCAAATCGTAGTAACTTTGCTTTAGAAATCAAACAACGCTTAAAGATCTGCAAGTTGCACAGTGAATTATCAGCAGTCAAGTCAAGCAATAAACTTCTGTTCTGGTTCAGGCCACGATTTATGGATATATGGTCAACCTTGGGATGGATGCAAGTAAAAACCTGAGTTCGCCGTTTCGGTAAGTGAACTTCAAGTTTAAAAGATGATTTTAAGTATAATATATGCCTTGATAAACACAGATTTTACTATAGGAAATAGAATAACAAATTGCGTTGTATAAAGAGTTCCACTAGCAAAGCCATCAATAAAAATATTAATTTTATAAAGAAGTTTAACACATTCCATTTAATGTCTATTTAATATAATAAAGGGCAAGGTGGTTATTAAGATAAATAACAAAATGGTTATATAGTCAAATTCCTGATTATGTTGTGCACTAGCAATACGCTGTTTTTTTCCTAAACCGCGTGGCATTGTGTTGGTATTCCTTTAATTTACCTTCTTCGGGCATGAAAGTCGTAAGGCATATTACTGATGCTTGTAGCACTGAGTCCGTTGATTTGTTATTCGTTCTAACTTAATAGGATAACACAGATAACAGAAGTTTTTATTCCCCCAAAGAGTTAAGCATGTCTGACTGGCGTTTCCTAAAACAACATTGAAACATTTATCAAGCATTATTAAACAATTTGACGTCACTTGTCACTTTACCCATAACCAGTGTCCACTGAGGTGTGACCGGTAACTGAACGGAGGTTTTGGGCGTTTTGTGATTGATTCTACTTTGGCGGCTTGTTCTTTGGCGTCGGCCTTTACTGTAAGAGATTTTGGCAGCCGTCGACTCTCGTCTTAAGAGCCAGCCCTACTTACCATTAACTACAGCCCTCTCAATCACTAAAACGATACCTTGCATTTGGGAAGTTGTGCATCTTTACATAATTAGTGGCCATCTTTAAACCAAGTCCTTCTATAAACGTGTTCGGCGGTTTTTTCCGCTTTCTTTACTTGTGCTATCGTGAAGTTAAAACAAACACAACGCAAACACTTTGCTCACGAGTGTCTTACGGTGGAAAAAAAACATTTAAAAATAGTTCCGCATGAGGTCGCTCCTCAACGCTTTGACAAATAATTTATGTTTTGCAGCAAGAAAACAGAATTTATTGTGAGTTTTTGGCTTGACAGTGATCATTTTACAAAGCCCCCGAAGGCTGTGACAATAAATGTGTTTTAGGAGCTCGGTGTGAAAAACAGTACTTTAAAAGGTTTAGAAGCAGTCGTTTTGTGGGCAGCTCGACAAGGTCCTTTTCGATCTACTTGTGTTATTCTGTATGCTTGTTTCTTTTCAATGCTTGCAAGGATGCACAAAAATAAATTGAATCTTGAATCTTGTGAAACCAGAATGAGAATATATTACGCAGCTCTGGAATAAACTGGCCGGTTGCATTAGCGCACCAACGTACTTAAGTTACTCACCCAAATTTGTTTGCTTGTCATTTATTTTCAACATTTGTCGAACGTTTGTTTTTCCAGTATTTGTCCAACGTTACACTTTAAACGTTTTTTTTTACTTTTCTAAATGCTCTGTTTGACGATTTTACGCCTGTGTTTTGGCCAACATTTAATTCACATATAGGACATAAAAACGCGACGATTTGAGGGTTAATATGGATAAATATTACCTTTATTTAGGTTATTTTTTTCACTATTTAAAAAATTGCCCCGGAGCTAAAGGAAATAGAATGATGAACATAATTATGTTTACAATTTTACGAAATTCTAGTAAGACTTTTACAGAAAAAACCTTACATCGCGGTTTTCTGACTGTTGCTTGCTGGCATTTGTTGGTTAGCTGGTGACTAAAGTTCACTTGTGCATGGTTGCTGGTTGTCTGGTTACATGTAGGTCTGGTAATAAAGGCAGATCATATTCCTGCTGTCTTGTACCAATTCCCTTCTTCTTGTGTCTGCTTATCTACATCGCGTTAAAGTGAAAGTTGTTCATCGCAAAGTCTGGGACAAAATAAGTTAATAAGACAAACGGAGATAGGTTTCTTTACGCCTTTAAGACCGAAACATATAAGGCCGAATCAAGCGGTTCTCAAACATGTTTTTCAGTTTTCGGAACAAAAGAAACTATAATGTAATTGCGCAACATTTCAGCAAAAGACAGTTACGCTAAAACATCGTGCAAATTTTATATGCAAGGTGGTATACAAACACTTATCAGTTGTCAAATGAATCATGAATAATGTGCATTCAAGTCTAGCATGCTTGTTTTTGTTTACAGCTGTATTTTTAGCGTTTTATGCCGAATTTTTCAACGAGAATTTTCTACGCAAGAAAAACGCGGGCTGTGGGTAAAAATTAAAGGTTCCTGCAACATATTATTGGAAATGTTTTAGGTGTAATACAAATAAATCCTGCCTGTTTTATCCTAATGCGTATGGAATTTTGTTTTAATGCTACGTATGCGTATATAGCGTATGCGTAAGCTATACCAATTATTACCCGTGTTTCACATAAGATCTTACGAAGAAAATCTTTTAAAAAAACCTTACCATGGTTTGAAAAACGCTAATAGCTGAAATATGATTCGGCAGAATTTTCTCCCTTTTTCAAACCCTGCTTTCAAGGTCATTGTCAGGCCGCCTTCAATGCGCGTTCGTATCGTTAAGTAATCAAAAAAGGGCCCCTTCAAATACATAACGAATTTGGGCGAGGGCTTATAACCAAGCCTTTGTGAATGATTAACAAGACCATCTGGGAACTGAAAGGACCCGTCAGTTTTCCAAGTCGAAATAAACCTTATTTGACTCCCTATGCTTGGCTGACCACTTCAAAACGATTGGCTACAATTTTAACCTTTCTATGTTAGAATTCGCTATCGCGTGTTGTTGGCGTTGCAAAATCGATTTCAATTTAGCCGCGTATCTATTTCCGACCTATTTACATTGCGTTTTCACCCTTGGCTGGTTTTAATGAAGGAAGCTGTCAATGCAAATTTCCTCTGTTTTTCAAACACTTTAAAAACGGTAAATTTAATTCTTTGAAGGCCGCTTTAATATAGTGAAACCAGCGACACTAAAATAACGGTTATTTAAGCATCAATAACATTTTAAGGTCCGCGTTAGCCAACACCTTGTGTTTAAGTGTTAAAAACAATCGATAAATAGAGTCCAACGCTGATTCACACAGTGTTAGTCTTAGGTGAGTCCCATAAGTGAAGGTTAATTAATTTGTACGTTAATATCTTTTTTGGATCACTGTAAACGTTTTGGGTGGATCCATCATAGCACTGCAACTTTGGGGGATGATATTAACCTGTTTAAGGTCCTCATTAAACAGTAGGTTACGCTTTTAATTCACACTCTATAAAATCATTTTAGGTAGGCTAAGCTAAAATCTCACCTTGGCACTCTTGGCTCGTATGCAACATGTTGGTTTTGCGAAAAATATAAGGAGAAAACATGTCGTCCACAAAATCAAATTATTTGCGTAAAGTCGTCTTGGTATTTGCCCAGGTGTCGCCAGTTAACGGCCCGCCCATGCAATAGAAACTGGATGACCGGATATTGACAGAGCCCACCCTTTTCTAAAAACGTTTGGAAATCTTTAAGCAAGAAATGTTTGGCATGATTTAGCTTACGAGTTTGGACATATTTCTAATATTTTAACGCATGTCGTCCGCCCATATCCATGTATGTTATACAGGTATTCTCAAACTTTGTTACTGTGTGGTACACTAGAAAATCGAAACAAATTGGCGGTACAATTTTCACAAAACATTCAATTTTGGCCTAACAATCACCTTAACTATACACAGCAAAGTATAGTAAGAAAATAACATTATGTTATCATCTCATGTATAGTACACACATGCTCGGCTGTTTTTCAAGTTGAAAAACAAATAGTTTGTTTTCTTATTTGTAAAAGCATCTCGAGGCACACTAGTAGGCTATGCCGCGGTACACAGTTCGAGAATAAGTTATGTTATTCTATCATAACCATGCATTTATCAGTTAGTCGCGAACTTGTTTCAAGCAATATTTTAATACTGCCCAAGCACTACAAAAAAGTGAGAACGATGTGGTACTATTTTATCTCGAAAATTAAGTCGAATGCTGTTGTACGATTAATCTCATGCACAGCAAAACGAAATGGCAACCTTTGGCTATAGTTATGATGGTTGCGAAACACTTTCCAGGAACTGCAAAAATGAGTAGTAATTTGTAAAAATTGTGCCAACTTACAAAACACGCAAGTCTTTCTATGAACGAATAATGAGTAATATCTTTCATAGTTTGTAAGATTTCTATCCCTGACAAGGCATAGTATGTGAGTATTCTATGATCGTGATGAAGATGCTCTGTTCCCCACTGCTTCCATAGACATTACACTTCAACTTGAAGGTGCCTTGTTTATGGAGCAACGTGCAAACGAACCTGTTACGTCATAGAACAACTTACAACTTATAAACGCGCGGTATTTATCTCTTCAGTACTTTTTTAACCCATTTACCAAGAATATCATTAAGGCTGTTGATTTAAAAACAATCTGCGTGTTTTATTTTTTGCCCTAAATTAGCAGACAGCATTACTGGCCATTTAAGAGCAGGCCAGTATAAGCAGTTAAGTTTCCTAAAGGGCTATTTGAACTATAGTCAATTAAAATAATATAGGTTTAAAACATGCCAAGGCTAAAGTATTTAATAAACCGATATACTAGTATTTAAACCTTTTACAATTACCGAAGCCATGGTCTGCGTAGAAAACTAATGCTGTACTCAAATCGATTCTTTATTTATTGCCACACGTGTGTTGTGTCAAGTGTCAACATAATGGAGATGTCGAAAAAAATTAGAGCTGTAAAATTTCTATTTTATCGATTGCGTAATCACCCACCTCGGTTTGCTGGGCAGTGTTACATATAATAAAAAACGTGGAGTAGTATTTGACTCCCAACGTTGCTTAGTGGTATTTTGAAAACTATATGCAAAATCCATAATGATACAAAATAGCCCTTGAAATCGAGGCGTCCCTATTACGCGGAATAAGGTTGCTTTGAAGAATTGAGAAGTGCACAGTCATACCCGGCGAGGGGCGCATTCACACAGCTCACACCACGTGTTTTACATGTGTGCTGAGACATTGAATCAGCCACGTACAGCGCAAGGCCAGACACTGGAGGCTAAAATGAATTGTCCCTATGGGATCCAATTCAAGTTTCATTTCACCGTGAATACTTATTCTGTTGACACTCTCACTATTGAAATCGCCATTTTGCAGCGTGCGTTTTGGTAATTTGCATTTATATGGATGTTTTTACGCCACAATGACCTTGAAACTCACAGTCAAGGTCACAGGGGTCAGCGAGCCAGCTGGGGGTCGTTAGAAAGTTTTGAAGCAAGTTGTAACATGATGGTTCTGAATGACTCAATATGCCAGGTTGTTAACTATGGTTGGGAGACCTTAACACTTTCTATAGCGGTTCAGAATGATGAAAAACTACTTGAATCAGAGACCGACTAGTTGTGTGCGAAATTTGTACGTTTAACGTTTCAGTTTTTCTTGTCAATTTTAAACTATAAATAATTCCCTACTGCAATTAGTTACATTACAAACATGGGTGCAGGACGAGATATATGTACGATATTAAACATAGCAACAATACATTCCAAATACAGATACTTATTTTCAGTATCACGTATAATAAAAGTCAACTAAAGTGGCATTACATTACATCATACACTCCTCCTATGCATTTGGCATTCGCAAATTTGCCAAATCCCAATAAAAAACATACAATTCAACTTATACTCTATTAAGAACTCATACCCACCTTTACTTTTGTTGGTTGCTATAGCGCGAATGACAAAGAGATCTGAATGAAATCAGCTTCGGAAAATTACCGCCCGGCTGTTTTATCGCCACGTTCAAGCGAAAGAAACACTGGCAGGAGATTCACCTTCACATTTACCCAGAGCCGAGCATTTAAGCGCCTTGCTCGTCAAACAAAAGACCCTTAAATGGTGAAACGTGTCCTAGGCCGGCTTTTATAGGCTTCCAGGCACGTGTATAAGGCCAACAAGTGTTACCTTTTCCACGGCATCGAGCCCACCAGCCGACCCACGTCGATGGCAACATGTAGCCTGTGTATATTGTTCCGTGTGTTTGCCTTGGTTCAATATAAGGTCGCCCGGGAAAGGGTTGGGAAGGTGACGCAAGACAAGTGATAAGACTGCTGCTAACTGCCAGCACCTTGTTAACGTGTTTGATATTAAGCAACATGCCGTTAACCAGGTGCGGATCTAGGGGGGGCACATGTCCATGCCCCCTTAAACCTCAACTTTTGCGTAATTTAAAAATACGTAACTGAAAAAAAAAATTTTTTTCGTATGTCCTTGCCCATAAAAGATTATTTTAGTTCAAAGGTGGCGTGCGGTAACTTATTTTTCACTCTCATAATAAAAGTTTGGTAACTTAAATCATTCAAAGCAGCTTTTCGAAATCGATAACATCTTTGTATTGTAGGTTTTGTATTTTTTGTGACACCCCTCCAACCTCAAAATTCAACAACAACAAAATGTGCGTTGTTTTTTACTTCTGTGTGGCGTCGCGTTTAGATACAACTTTGTCACGGCACGGTATGACTTGATTTTGTAACGTAATCTTAAAAAAATTGTGGCTTCACCCAAACTATATGTGTTTGGGATTGGGTATGACTGTACATTAAATAAAGGGACATCATATTGCTAAACCATTATTAGTCTGCACTTTTTCTTGTTGGAAGTTGCTTTTAAATTTACGACATTGCCATTTTTGCCTCGTGTGTTTGAAATTTAGTAACGAGCCCTAGAATGATTCGCCATTGGAACTGCGGGACATTAGGCTAAAGAAAAAAGTAAATTAGCCACATTGCAAATAAAGCCATGTCGTTATTTGCTTTCTTGTCATTATGCCCTAAAAACATCGTTAAGCTTGTTAAAGTGTGTAAATTAATTGAAGTGCCTGTAACTATATATGCTTGGGGTGGGTATCGTTATAAGTGGCTAAAGCAGAACCACATACGGCCAAACCATTATTTTTGTTATGATATGTCCTTCATTTACCCGATACGTTCATCGTTTATTTTTGGTAACTTGTGTAAAACTAAACGAAAATAGTTTGGTGAGATCCCAAAAACACTTCTTTGACTATTTGTCATTCTATTTTGTGAAACACTGGTAGACTCCAAAACTGTTTATTTTCGTTCAGACTGCCCATTATTACATTGATTTTTACAGCTAATTTTTGTCTAAATCGTTTTGAAAGTTAAAACAATCGCAAAATATTAAATTAAATTCAATATTGTTGGATTTGTAGGTTATTACTTATTATATATAAAAGCGAAAAGAAAAACCTTTTATGAGAAGACCGTTTAAAGTGGGGATAATAATTTCAAATCACTTCAAAGGAGAACAAATTTATATGACATCCTCTTACTGGTTTCTATACAACAAACGAACTGCTAAATTTTGATGCATTTTTGCTAAATTCCTGTTAAAAGACGAAACCGCCAAGCCGAAATCAAAGTTTTTTGTAGTGGCAACTTTTTGCATATTTTAATTGTTGTTTAATCGAAATTAGGAATATTAAGACTTGCAAGAAATATAAAAGATCATGCAGAAACAACAAAAAGTAAGAAAGGGTTTATTAAACGTTCAGACAATTTGTTACGCATTTAGATTTTAGGCGAAGGAGTCAAAATGTTGCATTAGGCGAAGGAGTCAAAATGTTGTCAAAATTCACACGTTAGGTCAAAATCTATCACAGTTATTTCAAGTCAAAATCGTTTACAAACCTAACAAAAAAGAATTGTCAGGTTTTTAGAATTGCTGTTCAGTTTATTATTATATTAAAAATACCTAGTCGTGTGGAGTTTCAAACTTACAAAAAAGTTCCAAAAGAGTACTAAGGATCCCCCTGCAATAGAAGGACGTATATTAGTCCTGTTGCTACAAAAAACTGGCGCGCAAAACATCCTTATCTTGTTCTAAGGCTCCGTTCGCGACGCTTCAGTTTGCTGAACAAACGTGCGTCGCCTGACAAGAACAAACAAAAGGCCAGACGCGTTTAAGTCATAATTTTATGGAGGGAACGGTCGGTTTGGCATGGGCTGTTGTTTCCCGAGCTGAGCGCCGTTCGTTCTGTTTGCCCGCAGCGATAATACACTCGCAACTCGCACGAGATGACCGCCTGCTGTACAGGGTCATTCGGCTGCCGGTAATTTTCTAGTCTGAAAACTGAAAAAATATCTGTTGAGCTAACTTATGGTTGTATATTCCGTTTTAACAAAAATCAAGCCACACTCAAAATTATTTGTAAAGTTATTCTTATTCGGCTTCGCGTTATTTTTTTGTCTGAAATACAGTGCTGCAAAAACTTTGGTCAATGTCTTGACTCTCGTGAACTTGGTCACTGTTTTTAAATGACTTAACTCTGAAAAACTAATAACATATCAGTTAAATTTAAGCTTATATATTTCGTTTTAAGCACATTCAACTCACACCCAAAATTGTTTGTAAAAAATCAAAAAATAAGACACAAAAAAATAATTATTTTCTGCAACTAATTGCATTATAATACAAACTCGGCAAAAGTTCCATTTCTAGTTTAAAATAGAGTGTTGTACTGACGAAGTCTTAAATTTCGTGCACTTATGTCAGTGATTTTAAAAGACTTGACTTAAGTCTTTGGGACAAATGACTTAAATCGGAAAAATTAAAAAAAAATAAGAGTTAAACTTAAGTTATATATTTCGTTTTAAGCGAAATCAGCCAGCACTCAAAACTGTTCGTAAAAAGTAAAAAATAAGACGTTAAAAAGCAACAACTTTTTGCAACGAATTACACTATAAGATTGAAAACTAACTGCATTATAAGATAAACTCGGCAAAAACGTCATTTCTTGCTTTATTATAATCTGCTGTGCAAGCTATCGAAACAAACTAAGAATCGCTTACAATTTTAAGGGCAATCATTATTAAGCTGTTCAAATTTGCACAGCAAAACAAAATTCATGACACAATTTTGTTCTTTCATATAGTCCAGAAACCACAAATGGATCGATCTCTATTTTCACCGGATAATAGGATAATTTTTTACCTAATGACTTGTTTTTTTTCAAAGACTTGATGAGGACTAAAGTCGCTTTAAAATGATTTGTTTGTAACGCTGCGAAAGCTAAAAAGATATCAACCGAGCTAACTTACAAGGCTATGTGCTCCACGCAAATATTTTTATCAACCAGCACTCAAATCAAAAAACGTTAGTACCAACTTTCCTACAAACTAATTAAATTATGTCAGGCAAAAAAATCATTTCTTTTGAGAATGTGCTGTGCAAACTATAGGGGAAAACATCAAATCATCTCAAATTTCACTTTTTTTAATTTTGATGAAAAAATGAAAAACGAGCCATTAAGATTGCACGACCTTCCACACAAAAAATTGCATTAAACCACTTCAACCTCCATAGAAGGCCCAGGAACCATAATTTAACGATCTCTTTTACCGGATGTGTAGCCAAGGTGCAGGTCATGGTGTTTACTGTTTGTTTGCATTCACTGCCTGAATATGTTTGTACGGGAAGGGTCAGGCATGCGGGTAAACAAGGTAAAAAAGGAAAATACCACTGCTAGACGCGAGGCTGAATTACATGTAAGTATATACAAGTAAATTTTAACCAAGCCATTGAAATGACCTAAGTCAAGCCATTGTCAAGTCCTTTTCATAGAAATTCAACGCTAAACTACTGAAATTGGTAAACTAGCTAGATTACGCGAGCAATACGTCATCTAACAAATAACAAAAACGCAACATATAGCAAGCCCAATCTTTTATTTATAAAAAGTAAGATATATAACCTAATTAAAAAAGCCTAATGAAAGCATTTTATTTTAACCCGAGTCATTTGTCCGAAAGATCTAAGTCAGGTCAAGTAAAAGCCTTAACGAAAGTAAAGTTATTTGAAAACAGTGACTCAAGTCATTGCAACTCTGCAGCGCAATGACAATGTGCCAATATGAAAAGCATGTTTTAGTGATTTCCCAACAATTTTAAAATGATCAACAAATTATTTTTGTACGTTAAGTTTAAAATGTTTACAAACTTACAGCATTTAGGAAAGTGTAGTTATGAAAGATATGCTGGTGATTTTTATTCCGTTGTCTATGATAGTAGACAAAAAACTGTGACGGACAAAATAAACCTTAAAGGCTTAAATAAATCCTTTTTTTTACAAAGTTCGCACTATTAATATCGCCAACCGCCAACCTTGTCACGAAAATCATCAGTGCGTGAGCACTTTTTGTTACCCGGCGTGCAAACTTTTCCATTCAGCTGCGGTTTCAAACATTCTCTTTAGCAAGGTCGTAACGGTTTTGTACTTAAACCAATCCAATGTCAACCCAGTGGACGCTAAGCGTTTTCCGCATAAACGTTAGTTAAACAAAGACTCGGACGAAGTCCAACGATTTGATTGTTCAACGTTTTCCAAGGTGCGGGAATTGACTAGCCTTTCGATGTCAATGTCGATTAAAAGTTGCTTTTCTATCAGTTTCGAAGGTCTTAAGTTTTGAATGAAAATGGCTTGAGTTGAGTACGCTTAAGTAATTGTTTTTAAATGACGACTTGAATTGAATTGACTTTACAGTTTTGAGGTAAATGTGTTCACTTCAAGTTTTGACTTAGCTTTCATTAATTATAACTTTAGTTGAACTTGCTTATTTTACCAAATTATTTGCTTGTATTTTAATAGAGCTTATTTGCTGTTAAGCACCGCATCAATAACATGATCAACGTTTTTTTTCTGACGTTTTGTATAATTTTAAAATCTCAGTACATGCTAGGGAAAAAACTCCAACGCCTGTACACTAAGGCTTGACGAGGTGTGTTTGGTTTCTATGATTTATTACTTCCTGTTAAGAAACTTCGTTAACTATACACTGTGCTTGGTCAATACCAGTAGGTTGTTTGTGGTTCACGCCTAGACATGCCAACAACTTAAATGCAAACAAACCATTTAAAATAGGTAATTAATTGAGCATTAAAAGTTTAATAACATCATTTTACATAAAACCAGTAGCGAAATTGTCGGGTTCAAAAATATGTACTTTTTTCGTGCAGTCTGGCCCGAAATAATCCGTTTAGGCTGTCGATATGCTCTTGTGCGAAGGCATAAACAAACTAGTCATCGCCTAACCAATCAACGGGTAAACTTCTTAAATCATATTTCTTAATCATTAATTTACAATGGAATGTAGGCACCTAAGATTTTGGTGCCAATGACAATTTTTCCTTCTAAAAAAGTATTAATTTGCTACACAACTTGATCAATACTGCCTATTGTATTATAGTAATTACATTGTTTGGTGCCGGACGGCCATGACTTTTGTCAAAAGTAAAGACATTTTGACACAGCGGTGCTGCGAAATATTTTGGATTTTTTAAGTCTAATTTTTGCTCAATTGGTATAGCTCGCTTGTAGCAACGTTTTTATGCGTTTCGACTGCGAAAAAACAATCAAGACATATTTTCCTACGTTTTGCACCTGTGTGTTTTTCTGTGCCATAATAGTAAGTAGAAATACCACAAGGGCTGCCGCTATATTTTTTTCTTTTTTCTTAAAAGCATAAACTGTGGTTAAACTAGTGAAACAAAATAATTGCGAAGCCAATATGTATAATAATGTTGCCGCTAAGTCAAAATGTCTTTAATATTGGTCAAAGGCCATATCTGAATGCTGGGTAATAGAATCGGTAAATGCGCAAAATTCGGTTGGTATCGGTGCCAACCCGACACCAAAATAAATTGTGAATTTAAATTTTGTTTTGGTGGTGGGACAAAAATATTTCTACTTTCAAAAGGTGAATTTCTCAGAAAATATGACACTAAAATTCAAAGAAATATAAAAAGTTGCCACGAAACTTTACAATTTGATAGTTTATGCTTTTTGGACCATAATAATGACGTCATCACATTGGACGGCCGCTTTTTCTGGAAAATATCAGCTACCAGTAAAACTGTTGGGAACCACCAAGTGTTGGTACAGCAAAAAAGGCACCGGTTTAAGTGTTGTGTGCAAGGCAACATCTGGCAGTTACGTGCAGACGACAAACTACACAAAGTTGATGCTATTTGGAGCCGACGGGTCCCAATTAGACGCGCGTTATCGGCAGATCACAGCTGACCAAGGCTTATGCGGTTCCCACGAACAAGTTGGTTCGTGTATTTCGATACGGGCGCTTAATTGGTGCCGAGACGTGTTAAGTGTAATTAAGGTGGCAAACAGTGCGACGAGTATAGAGATAAGGATAAAATGTGGTTACAAAAGCACATGGGACACGTATGGGTTAAAAAAACGTAACTGGTTTAGGCCAGGGGTCGGCAAACTTAACGTATGGTTTTCTAGGAAGGAAAATGTCTTGGACAATGTTACATAAAATATCGAAAATAAATAGGTTTTCGCAAAACCAAATTTCGGCCTAAATACTCAATACGATTACACTTTAGTTTGTATTTCTTGTTTTACCATCGTCATAAAATCACTTCAAACTATCGGACAGCGAGATTTTTTGAGCAAGCGGCAAGAAATCAAGCGTTTTTGGTGCAAGTTTTTTTATTACATATTTGAAAGCAATTCACAGTTGGTGATAATTAAAGCTGGACGGTAGAAAAATATAACGGACGGCGGTCATTAAAGATATTAAGATATAACGCGTGAATAACATAAGGACGGTTCGAAAACGTTTCCTAATTTTTTGGAAAGATAAAAGAAACTTGGAAGTTATAAACAATGAAGTTCAAATGCAATTTGAGTCGTACTGATGACAAATATACCCTTTTGTAGATAAAGGATTTCTGAACCGTCCCAATGCACACATTTATGTCCATGGTCTGCATAAAATGTTAAGAATGTATGACGCTGTCACAGTTAATATCAGTATAAGTAACGTAAAGCGATGATAAGTATATTGTCTACGAAATATGTGCTTTAAACAAATATGCAAAGCTTGGAATGTAAGCAGGCATTACACGGAATAGTAAATCTGCTCTTTTATAAAAAAATTAAAATATTATGAAGAGAAGAATTATTAGTGTTTTTATCGGCCACTACGGAAAGATATATGTTTTTTTAAACAAAATGAGTGAAAAAAAACAAGATACAGCGTTATGCCTCGCAAAAACAAAAAATTTCTATCAAAAGGTACAGCAAGTGTTAAGTAGACCTATAGCGTGTTTATTTCTGCCTAATCGCAAACATACAAAAAAATTGACATATCTTTAGACCCAAATAATCCACAAATTAACCATATGAGTCGATAAGAATCAGCGGCCACCAAAAAATATATTTTCTCTGCAACAAAAAGAAAAAAAACGACAACTACAACACAGCGCCACCTAATGAAAAAAATACACAAAAATCCTAAAATTCACCAAAAATCACAGAAAACAATATAATCAAGCCACCATGACGTCACTACTTCCCGGGGTACCGCCACTAGATGGCAGCTTCACATCGGAGGGGGAGCATTCCAGGGCGGCCCTCATCATCGGCGGTTCCACTGGCCACTTTGGCCTCGTTACTGTGACGTCAGGCTTGCTCCCGTCGACGATTTGCAATCGCGCATCGATCGGATGAATCGGTTTCTGCTCCCCAACCACGCATAATAATTTGATCTCGAGCGGCCCCAAGTGGAGGTATTCCTAGAAGCAAAAGGAAAAATTTATATACCGTCCATGAGAAGTTTGTTTTTCGTTTGTGGGAGGCTGCAGTTGGTGGTTAAGAGGTTTGAAAAGACACTTACAGCAGCAATGGCCATTTTTGCATACCTAATTAAAGTGGCGTGATTGGGAAGTAAGGCGTTTTTACTTTGTAGATTGAGGCTAACTTTTCGGTTTTATTTGCACCCTGTTTAAGTATTATAAAAACACTAAACGGATTGCAATTCTCTTAAATGCAAAATAAATAATATTGGACGATTGACGGAGTTCAAAATATATGTTTGTAACAATAACTATTATTTATACTCATTAAGAATTGCTTTTTTTGGAAAAAAAAAGGACAAATGTAGGTTAAAGAAATGTGTGGAAATTGGTTTAAACTAAAATACAAAAAGCAACACAAATAGATGAACGGGATTAATGTGACGTCATCTCAACGTGTATGGAAAACATATCCAGTGATACAATATATAGTATATCACTGTGATGTCATACTTACCACTGTGATGTTGCACATACCACTGTGATGTTACTCATACCATATGACGTCATACATATCACTGTGATGTCACATTATACATCGTCCCGTCTCACCATGTCCTTCTGGATGTCGATTTCATCTTCCCCTCCATCCTCATCTTCTTCATAATCTTCATCCTCCTCGTTGTGAGCTTCCATGATGGAGAAGACACGATCCTCCACCGCAGACTGCATCGCGCTCCTGGGACGATCCTCAATCGCTGAGTGAAGAAAAACAAGACATGTACAAAAAACTAAAATATATAATTTATATATACATCATTTTACTTGAAAAACTAAATTTCAATGATTTTAAAATCGCTTTTCCAAAACAATATGATTAAGTGGCTACACACCACATAGTTTAAAAACCTACTCTTGCTTATTATTAGGATAATATCGTATTAATATCGTATTAGTTTCCTTCGATACGATAATATCGGCCACTGCTAACCTCTCATTTGTGAAGATTCCGGACTTGCCGCTCCCCTGTAGATGGACATCTGCTTCATGTCCATGTCGGACAACTTATCGTCGGTCAGTTGGTCGTCCTCGCGAAACTGAGTCATGTAGAAGTTTCTGGAAATAAATGGCGAGTAGTGTAAATCAGCCCTTCTTAACCTGGGGTAAATTCCTCGTTTTAGGGGGTAAATCCAAGGATAGGTATTCAAGCCCTGAATATAACCTATGCGAAGCGGCTTCACTGCATTGCTTACTATTAAAATCTGAAGCACGAAACCGACTTGTTTCTGATATTTGTTGTGCATTACCTACTACTTTACCAGACATTAAAAACTCGTTGCCAAAAAGCAAGGGAATGCGTCGCACTGAACATAACTGATGTAATTTGTTACTTTCGTTTTTGTAATAAAAGAGCACCACTTTATATATTGGGGGTAAATCTGATATTCATCTTTGTTAAAAAGGTAAAACATACAAAAAAGGTTAAGAACCCCTGGTGTAGATTAAGTATCATTGCCTAGTATTAACCCACTGAGTTGCCCAGTTTGTCGTCATAATGCACGTGACCTGTGTCCACTGACGTGTGACCAGCATTACGCTCCAATACGAGACTTGGCTTTATATTAGCGCAGGGCTTTTCAACCAGTGGGCATGATGGAACATTTAAAAAAAAAATTAAAAAAGCTAGATTGTTGGAAGAATTTAGTTTCATTCGTGTCACGATACTTAATTTTACAAGAATAATGGTTGGGGCAAGAATTGAAAAGAAATGTAAATTTATTGTTCAGCAGCCCACTAATGCACGGTTGAATAAATATTCTGTTTTGAAATATGTTCTGCTGTTTTTTGTTCTAAACCTATTTCATAGTTGTTTTTTGCCATAATTTTAATGAGCCACAGAAATTGTTGTGCAACGAAAACGGGCCACGAACGAAAAAGGGTTGAGAACCAGTGGACTAGCGGCTTGAATCACTGCTTTACGTTATCGTGTATAGCGAGATTTGTGAGTATATACTTAACGAGCAATATCAACTGAGTGAAGAAAAAGTGTAGTTAGAGCTCTGCTCCTTTGGAGTCAGATACATATTTAAAGAACGTGTCGCCATAAAACTATGCAGCCATCAGCCAATCGTTAAAGTCAGTCAGGTATAGGCGTCGGACAACGCACTCTGCAACAGTGCTTAAGTGAGAGTCGAACTCACGCCCGTTGGAATATGTGTCCACCGCTAAATATTGTAGAAATAAGTGCGAGAACCTTATTGTCGGTCCAACGAAGCGATTTTACGTTAAAAGGTTCAACAACTGGAGGTAACTAAGATTCTAAACACTAAAATGAATTTCGGCATAACAACCGTAAAAAAATACATTTTAACGTTGCGATTTCATTACTGATTTCATACGTTTTCGATTTCATTTAGTTCGATTTCATTAGTTTTGATCGCTTTACAATAAAAATAATAATGACGTAATTTGGAATCGGATCGGATCAAATCGCGATACGCTTTGTCCAGAATATCCGGTAATCCCTAACGGAATGAAACATTAGGTATCGGGCAAACCTAGTGCGTACCAAACCACTTACCTAGATATTTTGAGGTCTTCCTGTCTACAATCCAGCAATTCCCCGATAATTTCCAAGTTTTCCTTTTCCAACTCTTGCAACTTCACTCGAAGGAGCTTTCCTTCGGCCCTTTAACATATTTTCACATGTAAGATTGTTGCAGCATAGGATCAGCAAACAGATGTTGCGGCTACCATTCAATAAGTTCGCTTACACCCGAAAGAGCGATTTTTAACTATTTGTAAATGTTGCCTGGTGGAGCTAACTATATTTACCACAAAGTGTATCTAAAAACAAGCTTGGTCAGCTGGTATATGCTGCCGAAACGTCGGTATGTAACTTCGTTTACATCAAAAGAGAGATTTTTATCTATTGTTGCCTGCTGGAAAAATTCTATCTCTAAATTTCAATTATTAATGTAAAATTATTACCAAAAATGAGTATTTACCAAAATTATTACCAAAGGTGGTTACTGTTCGCAAAACCCTAAATATGTTTTTTACGTCGGATATGTTCCATCTGGTTTGCATAGGTTTCCTGGTCACAGAGATCGAAATGTAGTGGTTTCAGCTTTCAGTGCTTTAATGATATTTCGAGCACTGCATGAGGTTTTGAACTCAGACCTAGCACATTTTTTATTTTACTTTCTTACGTGAGCTACTCATGCAGTAAGCTCAGTTGTTACGTCAATACGATAATAAGTTCAATTATAATGTCGTTACTGTGGAAAATAAGCACAGTTTTACAGCACATTGGAAAATTGAGATGACTTTTTAACTTAGTTGCACACTTACTTTCCTTGGTACGTCATAACCACGGACAATAGGCAAACTTATTTCGTCAGCATTTTAGACAACTGGGCTGAAAAGTTTATACAAATGACTTGTTGACAAATTGCATTTTAAGTTGGCCAACTTTAAAGCACGGTTGTACAGGTCAACTTAAAAATCAGTGACACTTGTTTTTACTTGTGACGTCATCATTGCGACAATGAGTTCATTTTATTACGTCACTACGGCGAACAATGCACAGCTCACCTGTGCACTTCGGCCTCGTTTTTAAGCCACTCGTTCTCGTGTACTTCCTGCACACTGACTGGGTCGAGGTGGCCCATCGCTTTCTCGGAAGCCAAGTGCTTCTGCTCAGCCATGCACCGGTCCGTGTGAGTTTTCACCTCCAGTTTGGCTGCGTCCAACTGGCGCTTTAAGTGAGCTGAAAGTTTGTGAATGTTTAGGGTTTTTAACAGTGCTGTAAGCAAGCCTTTTAAATGACTTAAAAGTCAAGTCCCTTTGCAAAAAATAACAAGTTAAGTCCCACTTAAAGTCGGTCATTATCAGAGCAAGTTGTCTCCAAATCAAATCATTGATTAATAAATTAAAACGACCAATCATTAAACTTGGTAAACTCGTCCGGTTACCACCAATTAATTTAACTAAAAAATAACAAAAAACAAAAATTTACGATCCTATCGTTTTTTTTGTAAATCACGAGATAAATAGCCTAATTTTATAATAAAATGTTAAATGTAAATATCTTATTTTAAATTGACTTAAGTCCAAGTCAAGACATTCGTTCAAAAGACGTAGGTCAAGTCATTTGTCCGAAAGACTTAAGTCAAGTCATTTATCCAAAAGTCGTAGGTCAAGTCAAGTCATTTTACCAGAACGACTTAAGTCAAGTTATTAGACAACAGTGACCTAAAGTGCACTCAAGTCATTGACTAATTTAGTTCAAATTTATTTCTGGAAACCAATGATTGTCGTAGTGGGAAGACTACTGGTTAAGGTCAGATAACTCTAACACCTCCAGGCCTATTTCGAATTAACTTCAACTACACATATTTATTACCCATATGAACTAATAAAGCAGTAATCCGACAGAGTAAATGTTCGAAGCTTACCACACATGTCATCAAAGTTCTGCTGCATATCTTCAAGCTCGCCTTCAAGCAAGTGAATCTAAAATAAAAAAAAAACATTTGCCATGTTCGATTTAACCCTAGCATTGCTTGCACGAAAATCAATTACAAAATACTGATTTTGATTAGCGGATTTGCGAGCCCTGTAGCCATTGGCCAGTTCATTAACTTTATTTACCGCTCTGGCATTAACTTAAACCACAATTATTTTGTATAAAACGTTGAGTAACGTTAAGGTAAGCCTCTTGTTAGAAAACAAAGTAAATATCAAAGTCAATGTTGTTTCTCGGCGTGCTCCCCTCTAAACCTGTGTAGCTCAGTTATAGTCCCGGCTTGACCGGAGGTCGTGAGTTCAAACCTCACTGCAGGCTAGTTTTCTTCAGCATGCCTTGCTAGCATCATTGATCGACAGATTTGACGAGTCTGCGTGGCTTTCGGTGTACTGTGATACATAAGCTGTAATCGCTGGTCAAAAAGCAGCTTCCCAGGGGTTAGATCACAGTTGGTGAACACATATGTGTGTGTATCTTTTATTAATTTCAAAGCGTAATATTCTGTATTTATTTAAGTAAATTAGGAAGCTTACCTGTGTCTTGTGTTCTGCAGACCCAGAGGCACTGTAACTTTTCCAAAACTCCACCTCATTCCTAAGTTTGTCGTATTGCTCGTCAGTTGCTGCTATTTTCAACCTCAGTTCTTTATTTAATTAAAAAAATATTAATATATTATGTTTTATCAATGGTATAAAAATGATTTTGGTCACATATGTATGAGTGTTTTAAATCATAAAGATAGTCCTGTGTTTTTGTTATTTAGTAACTTTTTTTATGCACATCATTATCATGATAAAATCCATGTCCCAGTTCAAGCATATTAGCGAATGAAAACTGTTTGAAATTCAGAATTTTACACCAGATTATATTAAAATCCCTGGTAAAAAAATCACATTAATCAATGAATACACCTGGTGTTTAAGTGCACACATACTTATAAATATATTTGTACATCATATGGAAAACCATATTAAATTCACTGTTCTAAGTTTCCCAAAGTTATTTCACACAATTAGTAGCAAAAAAGGACTTTCTCCAAGTCAAGTCGTTAAAAAAACCATGACCCAAGTGCACTTTAAGTTTAGCCAGTCATCCACTTCAGTCATAATAACACTTATTGATTTAAACGTAATACGCACAGTAGTGCAAATTTTTAACTTAACGCGGAGCAATTAAATCACAAATAGTTAGTTAATAGGTATAAAAACAGTTCATTATACACCGGCAAGCTTTCCATTAGGGTTGTCGATAATATCAAATTAGAGTTGATGCATGATACCAAATGGTTGTATAGCTACATACTAGGATGGTATCGGTGCCAATCCAAAACCAAATAATTATAGGAATTTATGCCTTGATCCAAGCAAAAAATTTTAACTTGAAAGCTAAATTTACTTCAAAATTAGTAGATTATCTGAACACTATATATAATTTTGGTGCAATAACCTCTGAATGTTTAAATTTTATGTATTTTGTTTGTTTGACCATATCAATGTTGTCATTTGATGTCAGATCGAATTGCGATATCTTTTGTTCAAAATATTGGGTATCGTTGTCCCAATATAATATCAACTAACGGGCATCCCTACTTAGTAGAATATGTCAAAATACTGGGTATCGTGATCCGTTCCAATACTTTTTGTCAAAAATGTTGGGTATCCAAACAAAATGGCATCGGACAATACTATTTACTAAAATATGTCAGCATATTGGATCGGATCGCAATACTTTTTGTCAAAAATGTCGGGTATCGGTATTTTGTAGAATACGTTTCTATCATAACAGTTAACAGATTTTAACAAAATAGTCACGAAATCTCTCTCATGACATTTGAAACGCACCGCATTAAGACACCAAATGTATGTTGTGCCGCCCAAAATAATCAAGTTCTGTCTGGGTATTGGTAATAAAAAAGTTACGCTTTGAAGCGATGTTCATGCATTGTCAACTGCCTTCGAAGAGTGAAGTTTTAAATTAAAAATGTAGTTAAATAAATTCATAAAAGAAGTAAAAAAGTATCCCTGTATTTACCTAACAAAGTATCGAACATCCTTGTTTCTTAAAGTATGTCAAAATATCGGCTATCTGTATCGGGAAACTTTTTGTCAAAAATGTTGGGTATCGGTATCGGAATAAAGAGTGAAGTATTGGACAACCCTACTCACCATCAAGTCTTTGTTCCTCGAGTCTTCCAGCCGTCCACTTTTCCTTGAGCGCTTGCTCGACGTGTTCGCTGTTGTAAACCTCCTTCTGTTCCAACTCCTGTTCCTGTTCCTTCGCTTGTCGGAGAAGCGTCTTAATGTGGATAAACTGCTCGTCCTTTAGTCTTGTGTTCTGTCGAGAGCGAAAAAAAGGTTTATTGATTGAACTGAACGGTTTGCTTTTTGAAGCATAATGTTATGAGGCTGTACTTGACCTGGTAAGAATATCAAACCTGCTGTACAGAAGTAGGTAGCATTTTAAACGTTTCAACATCTTTTTTTCATTTTCAACATCATGAAGAATGAATAAATAAAAAATAAATGTTGAAAATATACATGAGATATTCCAAACTTTTAAAATGATACCTACCTCTGTAAAGTACTTTAATATTCTGACTACGATTTGCTTGTTGTTATTGATATTGAATCTGATTAAAAATACCAGTTTCCTTCATCGCAGGAAAAAAAAAAGTTAATTTCATGTTGGTTATGATTTTTAAAAACCATATAACAGCTAAGTTTTAATAAATACACAGACTTTCATTTAGGTTAACATAAAGAGAAAAAAATTAGGCATGGTGCAATTGTGTTGACTTTAGAGTCTCAAAAGGCCTTGATTTTGATAAAATCTAGTTTTTGACTATTGATATTTCTGAATAAGTAAAATCCATAAAAATGTAATAACATCCACATATTTAAATAAATTACAACCATATTTAATTTGATTACATAAAGTGCATTAAAAAGATACAAGATTTTCAGAGATACGTTAGCCAGAAGTTTTTTTTAAATTATGCTATTTTTTAATTGACAAAAATTTAGTGAAATGATGACCCAAGCGAAATGGAATAATACAGATGGTAAAATTGTTTACAAAAACATTGAATAATAATATACATATACTGTATTTTCTCTAGGCTGGGTTATACTTTTGAGTATTTGTCAATAAGAAGCTTGACTTCAAGGATAAAAGGTTCATAAAGGACAGTAAAAGCAGTTTTGAAGTCAACAAATACTTAGGCATGTTAATAATTTTTATATTGACATCAAATATTTCAGAACTAATATATTTATATTGTCACTTTACCCTCTCCTGATATCGCTTGTTTTTTTCCTGAAGTCCTTTTATTTCAAACTGAAGTTCTTCCGAAGACTTTTCTTTTACTTGGATTCTGTTGGGATTGGAGTAATTTAAGTTTTTGTGTTTTTAAGGGAGTAAAATTACTGTTCAATCATAATGACAATATTAACTACTATTTTTGACATTTTATACATCTTATTATTTTGTACAAAAATTATTCACGCCTGTTCATCAGGCAAACTATTTACTTCTGCATTAGTTTTAAGAAATGATTTTATGTTTTATGCCTGTTTTCATAAACAGTCTTAAAATCATCGTATACCATTTGTTCAATAAAATTGTGAATCCTTGTTTTAATTTAGGCCAGGGTCACCAACACATTGCAACCCTCCAAAAAATCACACCCATACCACCATTGAACTTTTCACCAAGCTTTAAAACTACAGGCTATTTCTTTTCAAATAAATAAATGATAAGGACTAGGAACAAACAGTTTTTAAGTGGTTCGGAAACACTGGTTTATCCACTTGAAATCTGTCCTATTATATATTGCTTACTGGAATGCCATGATTGCCTCCTTGAGAGTCATTTCATCTTCTCTTTTTCCACTCTTCTTTCCCCCCTTGCCCCCTCCTTTACCCTTTTTCTTGCCACCCTTTTTAGCCATTATTGATCCTACAAGAGTGCTCTGTGCTACTTGGACCTACACTGGCTTAAGTGGAAATGAGAACTTAGAATGGTCCAATGTATGAAGCACTTTTAAAAGGCAGCTGGTTTAAGTTTGTTAAACTTATTGCACACACGAAAACAAATACGGTAAAATAATGAACAAAAATTTCACAGCAATCAATAAAGAAAGATTCATATCAACATTCAAATGATTCATTATATAACTTAAACGGTTAATAACCTGAGCTAATAAACACGTACTGTGAAACAAAAGTAACAGTTTATAACCACAACTGCAAATACATGGTACTGGGTCACATCAAATAAAGCTATTAATATGAAACAGTTGCATACATACCAACTTAAAAAGTTCGGACTTAATTTGTTCTCCGCGTTGCACTCTCAGTTGAAGCCGTAGCTATTTGTTTAATGAAAAAGTCCTTGTGAAATGCATTCAGCCATGCAAAGTGTGAGTAGGGCTTACTGTTTTTCAATACTAAGTCACATACAGTCTTGCAAATTTAGGAAGTAACTTTATGATGCAAATTCTAGCAGCCATGTTATTACAACCAAGCACTTTACAGCTTACAATAGTGACTGTTTATTATGAATATTGATGCTGGCAAGACATTGTTTCATATTAAAGTACAAATTTCATGATACTTGATTTTTAGAATTTGTGTTTTCGTTTGTTGCTGTTTTCTTTAAATGTCGCGGAATAAATGGCGGAGGTTTAAACGAAACAAGTGGATTGCTTTTTATGTTTGCAGCTATATTGTTTGTGTCAGTTCTTGGAACAGTTTGTTTGGTTGATTGCGCAACACTTTGATAAAAATAACCACTTCGAACTTTCATTTTTGGATTTTCCTTGTTAAGCGTCTTTTTGACTGAGCCAGGTGGATTTTTGTTGGTAATTCTTTTAGGGACATTGCTTTCTGTAGCGTTATGAGAGTTTGCTTTACTCACAGACCGATTTCTGTATGGCACAAATTCTGGGGGTGGTGGAGGGGGTAAAAACAGGGGAATCCCAAATTGGTTGCATGGAATTTGGGGATGGAAGCCCTGATTTGATATTGTCGATGAACTACCAGGCAATTGAGGCCCAATGTTGTTCATTTCTTCATTAGCTTGTAACATATCATGAGAAGTTTCTGCATTCTTTTTGTAACTTTTGCATTTTTCCTCAATCTTTTTATTACTTTTATTGGCCGATGGCTGTTTACTTTTTGTCATTCTTGCTTCCTTTTCCAGAATTTTAA
This sequence comes from Ascidiella aspersa, assembly GCF_963924565.1. NCBI lineage: Eukaryota > Metazoa > Chordata > Ascidiacea > Phlebobranchia > Ascidiidae > Ascidiella > Ascidiella aspersa. The sequence goes on along the minus strand of NC_139453.1, from coordinate 4,316,211 downwards.
CCCTCGTTGTTACAGTGCTGCGTCTGTGGTTTATCTTTTCCCTCGTGTCACTAACAGTTTCGTATTCCGGGGCATAGCAAACATGCAACATACCGCCGTAAAAGTTTTTTTCATCGGTGAACTTTTTTGCGGTTTTTGCTCGTTGAATATCTTGAAATTCTATTAAAAAGGTCTTTATGAATTCCTCTTGTGGGTAATCCGGCAGCTCACGAGTTTGTTTAAGGGTCCCAAATGACGCAAATAACTTTATTAAGTCACTTTCCAAGCACGTAATCGGTACATCGGTTACAATCAGGTATTTCGATTCAGAATTGACAGTAAAAACGCGAACGGAACGTTTCTTTTTGCATCTTCTATATTTCGGCCGGGTTTCGCAGTATTCCAGCTTAATGTGATGTGATGGCGGTAAAATAGGTGTTTCATCTTCACTCATACCTCTATTTCACCAATTTTAAACAGTTTTAAACACGATAAGTCTTACTAGCAACGCTAAACCTAATTTAAGCTTTTTAATTTTTTTTCCAAGCTTTTCGTTACTATGATCTCAGCGTGGTGGTTCCCCAATTTTGTTACTTTTTCAACAAACACAATTTTTTGGAATTTGACTTTCTGCATACAACTTATACGTTCGAAAGTGAGATATTTCTTATACAATTTGAAAATATATTAGCCAAATAAATTATTTACTAAAATAGTTGGTTTGTAAACCATCTTACAAACTATAATATAAAGAAATGGTGGTGAAGAGAAGTAGCGAAATTTGTCTTGATTTATTGGATTTTTAAAAAATAACCGCTGTTAGATAACCTTGAACAAACCAGAGGTTTATATCGGCCTGTCGTTTATATTACACATGATCTTTGAAATCTTGGAAATCTTGGATGTTTCGTTGATATTGCACATTACGAAAAAAAATTTTTGTTGCCATTTTAATACAAAAAGGACATCAAAATTACATATAATGCTGTTATTGATTGATTTTTCAAAAATAATTCAACACAAAGTGTCTTTGTTGGCTTTCTAGTAATAGTTACTATTAACTTTCTACTTAAATTTTGCGTTTGTGTGGTGTTTGAATGAATTTTTTACTCTGCTGGGTACAAAAAATGGCTTCTAATTCACTTCTTGATTTAAGTTAAAGTTTCAAATAGATTCATCAATATTTCAAAACTTGTTTTCATGAAGCCTACAAAGTCCGCTTTTATCTTTAATACAAAATAAGTACGTAACTAAAGTTTGTTCCGTACGTTTTAAAGTTCATCCAAAGCCAAGTAATCTCTTCTTAAAATGAATTCCAAGATGCATCAAATCCCTAAACCTATATGATAAGTTAATGTGGGAGATTTGGTATTTTTATACAACTACTGTATGATTCGAAAAAGTAATTTAATAATTAGTTTAGTCTGTTTATGCAGAAACTTTTATTTTAACTAAAGACTCAAAAAAACTTTTGACACAGGCTAACTAATAAAAAACAACTGCATGCTGACAGGTTCGCGCCACATTTCAGATAAATTATATGGAATTATAAACGTGCGATTGAAAACAGTAATCACAATGGTGTTAGGGTTACATAACAAACGACCAATCAACGTCACTGCGTAACCAGCGAAATCTTTTCGCTAGTTGTTGGAAATTGAAGAGATGCTTTTGCGGTTTCTTCAAATTTCGGATTAACTGAACTTCTCTGATCAGTTTCAGGCATGTTTTGCGGAGCTGGGTTAATTGTGTCCTTGTTAAAATATGCTGATAGTGCGTTGCTAGTCGAAGCGCCCAGCAAATGCAGCGATAAGGGTAAATGCGAGTCCAAGGGGCGAGCGCCGTATGGTGGCGATCCGTTGGATAAATAACTGCCGCCTGGTGTCGCTAAGCCCGCGGGAAGCGCCATCTTCAACTGCTCAGCTCTGCTGTGGCCCTGAGCGCTTGACAGCATTCCTGATAGGAAAGGAATGGAAAAAGACGGATGCTGCGCTGAAGTGCTGCTTTGCGGAGAAGCTGCGGACAACGCGGACGGCGAGTTTCCGCTTTTTGGCGATGCCAGATGTGGCAGCATTTCGATCGGATGGCGCCCTCCTGTTGTATTTGTCGTAGAAAGCTTTGTCGAAATTGATGGACCTGCGAGAATTCGATAAATTTGTTATAAATTCAATAAAAGAATTGCGCAAGTGTGAGAAAAACGCCGGAAAACGTATTCCTTTGGACAAAAAGAAACTCCTTTTTCGCACCAGTAGAACATTTCGGAAAACTTTTGGGGTTTTCAGTGAGAGCTCGTTGGTACTATTTTGTTGTATAAAGTATGTTGAACTTTGAAAAAGCTGACTACAGACTTTTATACGTTGTTGATTTTTCACAAAAATCAGCTTTGGCTTGCTTCCTGGTAATATAAAAGCTTTATAAATTACTGCAGAATCCCTTTAGTTACATTAGATTTTTTTCTTTGGTTTGATCCAAATCATTAAATATCAAAATGCGATTGATTTCCGTTTAAACAAGTTTGGCATAAAAATAAAAACCCAAGCGCCTTAAGCAAAGTCACGTCATCGTATATGACGTCACCACTCACCGAGTGACATAGCCTGTCTGCACTGCACCAATTCCTTCTCGTGGTTGGAGGAGTCCACTTTTTCCTGACGACGCCATTTTGCGCGTCGATTCTGGAACCAGACCTTAATAAAAAATTGGAGAAAGATTGCATTAAATTAGCAGTAATTATTGAGAAAGAAACAGCTCCCATGAAAAAGCCTTCGTTGCTCGTAATCTACCACATTGAAAATAATCCCATTAATAACAGGTCCGTTTTCATTGCTTGCAAATTTTAAATGACTTAAACAAGACTTTGATGAAGTAGGTAATGATTGCATTAAATTTTTATTGAATATGGTTTAAGAACGAAACAGCGCCTATGGGAAAGCCTCGGTACTGTGAAAGTTCTTGCTTGTAACAAAACAAAAAAAATTCAAAAAAATCCTAATAATAACGTTTTTTGCCCGTCGATTCTGGAAGCAGACCTTAATTAGGAAGAGAAAGATTGCATTAAAACTTTATCAAGTATGGAAAAAACGGTTCCTATGTGACGCGACATCTTTGGTTCTGTGAAAATTGTGGTTCGTAACCTAACACATTGAAAAACGCCCATCAATAATGTTCCGTTTAAATTGCTTGCGGAGCTTAAATGACACCAGACCTTGATAAAGAAGAAAAAGACTTCTACGGATTTGCAGTAAATATGGTTTAAAACCAAAAAGGCTATTATATGAGACGCGCTTTCTGCAGTTCTCTGAAAGATTGTTGCTCGTAACGTAACACTACACCTGAATAAACTGACCAAGCGAATAAATACTTTTCGCTTGTTTAAAAAAATTTTGGCATTCACTTTTTAAATGTTTACGAACCTTCAGAAGGGATCTATTGGTTATTCCCTTCCTTATAAGAGCAACCTATTGTATATTTGCAATTCGAAATTGTAAAAAAAAGAAAATAAATGTGTACGTACAGGTGAAAACTAACGATACATAAAGAGTTTCTGCCTATAAATTAAAAAAACTCCTGAGGTCTAATTGCGCAACTCCCAATTTTTTGGTTGCGATATTTCATATTTTCCCCATATATATTTGTAATGATTTTTACAGAAAAATGCACTTAAGGTAACTAGGACGCTACCATACCCAAATCCAATAAACAATCTCCAGCAATTTTCAATTCAATTTTCCCTTCCCACAAGCATTAGAGCTTGGTATCGCCCGGGAATCTTGACAAGCCCGACCGCCTTTCGCAAGTGTGTACATTTCCCTTCGCCTTTGAAAAATGTATAAAGTCCCGGGCGACATAATTGCCGCTTGCGACGTTTGGACAGCGCGAAATTTGGCGGCATCTCTCGGCGAATCAAGATCCGCCTGGTCGATATAACGAGCCGGCCAATCACTAATTCATAACGCTCTGTTAAGCGCAATGCGCAATCCTTCTTGTTAAGTACTTAACCGGGCGCCTGCTTGCACGACAGCTGGCATTTTGCGACTCTAATCTCGGCGCGAAATGCCCCAGATGCTGATGAAATCATTGCCGCCCTTGTGCTACAGTTAAACGCCCAAAGCCGCGCGTTAAATTAATTATAACCCATAGCGCGCTATTCCGTATTGAGGAGTTTGTGTTGCGTTAAAAAGGCAGCAATAAACGCGTGCAGCTTTAATTATGTGCACCTCAAACCCTACACCGTGACGGTTTATGATCGACTTGTGCCTTTATGAATTAACAATGCGCCGTTAAGTGGCCCCCAGCGCCGCGAAATAGCGACTGAAATTTGCCTTTTCTTGGGTAGGCGCCCCCTGATTTGCTCAACACCCCACCGCGTTAATTATGCATTTCAAATTATGACCTGCAACAATATCACCTATCCCTGTTTGACATTGGCCTCGCCTGCTGTATACATGAGCCGCTTGGCTTACTTTTCTTTCACGACAGCTTCCAATAAACTTCGGAAGCGGCGGGTTTGATCTGGCGATAGGCAAGTGTGTTGTCGCTTTGCCACCAAATCGCCTTCTGATTGTTTTCGCAAATTTTTTCGGCCATTTTTTGAACGATTTTCGGCGACTTTTTGTTCTGCGCTGTCTTTAGACCGATATTAATTGTTGTCGCAATGTCCTTCATAAGGTTGTTAATTTAAAATGATAATTTAGGCTTTTTTTTTACTTTTTAAACTAGGCTATTTTATTATTTGAGATAGAATCGAATATTTTGAGATAAAATAGTTTTCAAGTCCTTCTTTGGCATTAACTGTTAAAATTTTAGAGAATTAGAAAATTGGAAGCAGAAATCTAATAATAGCTCCACAATGTCAATCCATTATTACTTATAATTTACGCGCTGATAAGAATTTAGAGCTGCTTTTAAAACTTACAGCTCAAACTTTAAAGTCTAGGTATTTTATGACAAAGCAAATTTTTTTATGTAATAACCTAGAAACAGCTTAAACCGGGGAATAAGAATAATATTCTATTTTATTCTGAGCATAAATTGCAACTTGAACTAAATTGATTGTAATTTAATTAAATGTAAATTTAAGAATAAACTATAGTTTTTTAGTTCTCAAGAAATCTGCAATTCTAATCTAATTTGGAAAAATCAAATGCCTTCATTTTATTTCTAATCTGATTTGGAAAAACTTAAATGCTCTAATTTAACTCTAATTTAATTTTAAAAAGCTAAAATAAATTTAGTTGTCCGAGTCTTCTTGAAAATATTAGGCCACGGGTTAAAATACAGCCTTAGAAAATATCTCATAGTTAATCGTCCACAGTTCGATAAAAGGCTTAAGTCTTGCTACACAGTACACAAATTGTAAAATGGCAATTTCTCTCTATAGGTAAGCTTCTTTTTTAGTCCACAAATATTTTCCTACCTTGTTCATAGTTAAGGAGCTTTGTTTATGTATCACTGATGGTCACATTGCAGTAAACCACTTCGCGAAAATATTAGTAACTGCGCCGCAATATACAATGTTGTAATGACTAAGGCATTGTTTTTAACTGACCGGACTTGACCTAACTAGTTTTGGAAAAGTGAGTTTACTTGAATCAAGTCTTTTGGACGAATAATTTGACTTCAATCATTGAGTCAAATGACTTTATTGATAAAATTGGGGTTTTTAAATGATTATTTGGTCCTACAAGATATCCATAGTAAACCTTAAACACGGAAAAGCTGTACCTCAGGCTTATAAACGCTGTATCGATTTGCAGTAAATTAAGATCACCAGCATTCAGCATTACAACAATCACGTTCATATAAGGAGAGCGTGCGTTACAGTAATAAAGATTAGTTATCAAGGCGAAACATGCACATTGCACGACCGTCGCATCTGTTGCAAGTTAGTCGTACTACAAGCCAAATCGGGTGCATTAAATCAAATCAATTGCGAGGAACGCGGTCGCTGAGGTGCATTTGTACGGTTTGCATGTCACGACAACCCAGTAATGCGATTGCTAGTTTAATCGCCCATTCTAATGCGCACCACAACATGGTTTTTGATTGAGCCTTTCAATCTGCGATTTTTTTCGAGGACATTTAGTTTCCGATTAACTCCAAGGACTAAGGAATGTTTACGTACGTCTTTGGTGCATAATTCTGATGAAAATATGCCGCGCGACCACTTGACTTTCCACTAATCGGGGGTTAATTACATGGTCTGTAGAGCATTTAATTACCAAACGTCAATATAGTTTTTAATCAATTTTTATCTTAATCACTGCTTTCGTAAATGATGGTTTTCAGAGTTTTAAAACTTACGAAATTTTGTGTTTTATTTGTTTAAAAGTCCGCGACATATAGACAATATTCTTTTAGCTTAACAAAATCGACAGACACTATGCCAGTCTGCATATTAAATGCCAGAACACAATTAGCAGAATATTGCAGGGATTGCAGTCATACTACAGAAGTTGTAAAGTTACCCTGTTTCGCAGCAAAACGGCGATAAATAAGTAATTAGGTTAAACAATCGTAAAAACGCCATCTTCATGGAACCTACAATTTGTCGTAACATCACTTAGTGAAGCTTTTCTTCACCAAATGTCTCGACGTATTTTGTTTCAGGAGGGCCTTTTAATCAGCTTGTTCAGTTTTCGTTAGGCAAAAAAGAAGCTCCAACGAAAAGAATATGGCCCACATGTACCCAAACTTATTCTATTGGTTCCGTTAGGTATGAATCAATTAAGCACATCAAAAGAGTGAAATACAGCATGAACGTAAGAACTTCTCACCTGCACACGCACTTCCGGGAGACTGATCTTGCCAGCCAGTTCCTCCCTGCTGTAAACGTCAGGGTAGTGAGATCTCTCGAAGGCGCGCTCCAGTTCGTGGAGCTGGAAAGTCGTGAACGTAGTCCGGTTCCTTCGTAGCTTCTTCTTGCCCTCATCCGACAGGGTGGGCGATTTTTCAGCTGCTGGACAAAAAATGGCGCCCTTTTTAGTTTTGAAAGAGTGACAGAAAGTGCGACCCACTTTAAAATATAAGTGGTACCCGGTAGGTAAACTGCTGATTTTTACTTCTGGCGTGTAATTAAAACTGTTGGTTTTGCAAAATTATCCAAGTTTTTCACTATTTACACCATATGCTTCTGTCGCCCAATTTTACTTGTCACTTTACGTTTTCACAATTTCGACCAGGGAGCTTAATCTTGCGTACCAAGACACTCTCATTAGGTGAATTTGTGCTTTTAGAGTTTGTTTAAGTTCCAGAGATCAGCCGAATAACATTAAACCCAATTAAACCGCTCAAAAGATAGAGTAATAAAACAATACCTAAACTTTAACGTTAAAGGATGCCATGCGCTCTCGATTCTTTGCAATTCTTGAGTGAATATAGTTATAAAAAGCTCTGACACTATTGTTTTACAATACCTTGAAAAGATCGATAAGCCATATCATGGCCGTCATTTGCGTAAGGCTTGAGTTCCTCGGGATACAAGTTTGAACCTAGAACAAAAATAAACGTTTAGATGAGCATGTGTAATGTGTATTGACTCCTGACCAATCGATACCATCAACCTGATGCCCTGTCAACTACAGAATTCTTATATTTCTGGATTGTCTGGTTCGGTTAATTAAGTATGGGACGAAGTTTTTTTTTTTTTTTTAATTTGCCGAAAACCAACGTTCCTTGCTCGACGTTCGTAATATTAGGCCACAGCTATTAAATTATTCCAACCATTTTGTTTGGCAATATATGTTAACGTTCCAATGCGTACTGAAATGTATACACGACCGAAATAACTGCATGAGATGTGTCACTGATCTGAGAAAGTATTACGTTATACAAAAACCTGTTAAAGCCAAGAAAAGCCTAGATATTTAATGGATTAATATGCTTGTAATTTTCACAATATGATATTAACCGACCGATAAATGAGAACTGTTTGTTAGTTGACTTCATTTCATCGTATTCCTGTTGACATTTTGCTCATACATCTTGCAACTTAGTCAAACAGTAAATGCCAATCATGTGAAATTCAAGTTCTATAATCGAAGTGAGCATGAATGACTTGTGTCTCTTACCGTGTCCTTCATTTTGCTGATAGCTCATCTCCTGTATCTGGTGGATCCTCTCCGCGTTCTGCTGCTTTCTGCTCTCCAGGAGGATTCGCAGCTCCTTCTCTACAGAGGAAGAGGCGCTCTTCATCTCCTGGGCGTGACACGCTTGATTTCTATGAAAGGGAAGAAGTCGTGGATTCGGGAAAACGCAACCCGCTATCTCTTCGTCTTCTTTTGTAGATGCTCGCTGCTTCTGATCGTGGAGGAACTTATACATCTGGAGCACTTTAGTGCTGCTCTCGCCGTATCTAACCATCCGGTCTTCATCGGGACGCGGCAGCATCCTCGGTGGTTCTTCGTCCCCGGAATCCCCCTCAATGGAGAGATCACGGTCTTCGATGCTGCTTCCAGCGCTCTCATTGTCATCCAGGTACTTTTCTTTGGGAGTGATTGGGCGCTCTGCCTCCGTGCGCTGATGCAGCATCATCATGGCTGGCGGGAACATCCACTTGGTGAGCTGGGAGTTTGCGGAGGTGCTGTTCTCCAGAGTAGCTGCGTAGATCTGCCTTACAGCTGCCAATGCGCTCGGATCCAATCCTTGCGCAGTCATTAGAGCCTCGTTTTGTTGCATCACTGCAAGAAGCAATCCTGGGTTGAGAGCGCTTGGAATGTCAGGCGGAGAAACCATATCCTGATGTTGCTGGTGGTTGTGGTTGAACTCCGACTCAAGTCTTGCCTTTTGCCAACTTATAGACGCGTCCTGTTGGCTACAGGGAGATCTAGAGCGCTTCCGCGAAGCCGGAGCCTGCTTTTCTTGCATCTGCTGGTTGTTAGTCTTAAAAGGTTGCGCAATTGGCGACAACTTGCTCGCTTCAACTTCTTCGCTTTTCACCGGAGGGGCTTGGAATCCGTACGGGAGGAAAAAGTTCTCTTCGTTCGCCTTAAGACCGCTTGAAGCTGCCAAAGTGAATGGCGACACCTCATCCGGGACTCGAACCCGCGACCTCGGGATCGTGGCCTCTTCTTTCGCCATAAACTGCTTGTGAAAGTGGCGTCTAGCTTCGGATTCGGATCCGTCTTCGGAGTTTTTTCTCATTTCAGCTTTCTCAAAGTCGGCGCTTGCAGGCGAAGGGTCGTCTTGTTCCAATGCTGTAACTTCTTGCTTTAAGTTAGCTTGGCTACCAACCTTTCCAAAGGCATTTCTTGGGTCAGTGAGGCTGTAGTTTTGCCCGAACTCTTTTGGGAGCGATTTTGCGGCGCTTTGAGTTTCATAATTAGCTTCAGTGTGTCCTTGGTGTAGCTTTACTTCTTGCTGTGTGATAGCTGCTGCCAGGTTTTGCGCAGACTGCGAGTTCTGGTCGTCAACGGTTGCAGGTCGCTTGTAACTTCCGTACATCTTCTCGAAATAGCTGCTGAGCATATCGCGGAACAAAGGGGGTGGCAGCTGGCCAAAGGGCGCCAGGCCCTTTCCGACGGATCCCAGGTAAGAGGGAATCCCCTCTCGGTGTGCCATGTCAGCTCCGTATTCTGTTCAAGACATTAAAACAGTAAAGATATGTTTTGTTTATGTGTGATCTATTAATCTATGTTTAGGTGATTTCCTAATTATTTTCCAGACCTATATAAGTCTAGGGATGCTGTATTTGTTGGTGGACTTTGTAGATCCCAAGCAGATACAAATTGTCTAAACTTCTTCTTTATATATTGAGCAGCAGCAAAGGTTATAGTTCCTGTTTATAACAGTTCTCTAAACAACATGATCTACGTCACTAATTCTGCGAAAGTAAATACTTTATAAGAAAATCCTTTAAACCCCTTCGGTAGGTCATCGTACGCTCCCAATTAAAAGCCACATCAGCCCAAATATCTAATGCATCAATTTTTTTTAACAAGTCTTTGTTTCAGCAAATTCAAGAAAAAGTTGTTTAAATGGTTCACACTTTAAAAATACACACCAGCCCATTTTTGTTCTAACGTATTAGCGGGAACCTAAGCGATTTAATTAGACTAACATCGCTCTACCACACCGAATAAAGGCGTGTGGAAAAATAAATTCGCCTTTCATACGCAGATTATTTTGACATTGAGGATAATATAAATGTTTTTTTTAAATCTCTTTTTTTTTTTTTTTAATCCCAAAAACGTCGAGTAAATCGACATTATCTTGATTAAGACGTTTCGATACTTAGCTAAAGATAATCCAAGTTCGTATCGAAACGTCTTAATCAAGATAATGTCGATTTACTCGACCTTTTTGACTTTGAAATTCAAGCTACATTAAAGATCCGTGCATAGTGCGCCCATCCTTACAATTTATTAACGAAAGAAGAGATTATCAAATTATAGCAACGATTGCAAACAATATAGCGGCTTACCAGCAGTGTTGTTAGTTGTGGGTTGATCTTGCTCCAGCTTCAAAGCAAGACTTTTGATGCTGTTTTTGTTGTCTTCTGGTGGACTTGAAACACTGCTGTTCGTCGTGGTGGCATCGGCGCCAGGGAGCTTCAAGTTGGCCGGGACCCCGGGCACGTCGGGCCGCGCGGGTCCGACAAGGTTCTGTGACGTCATAGACGATTCTGCACCGCCACAATGGTCCATGTTGCTCTGTGGGCGCAGTTGGCTTTCTAGCTGGGTTTCTAGCCTTTGAACACTAAACCTGTTTCTTTCAGTCGGGTTTATTCCTAATCCTATAAAGGAAGGTTGAAAGGGTTTTCCGTTGGAAAGTCTGACAAGATTTGTCGATCAATGTAAAGTTAGACTTAATAAGAATATTAAAGCCCATATAGAAGTAGGGAGCATTTTGAACGTTTCGAATCATTAGCACAGCCGTTGACATTCTAGATAATACACATTGTTTCTCCAATTAAGGCAATTTAGAAAAACACAATGTAAAAAATGTGCTTGATTGGTTTAAAGCTGGTACTATACAAATGCGATAGTTGTCAGATGTAATATTTTTCATTACACTGGTCGTTTATATTTACGCTTAATAATTAATTAATGACTAGTGCGAACAAAACCTATTTTCTCAAGTATAAAATACAAAGTATAAAATTATGAGTAAAAAATAGTTTTGAGATATTGTCGTCGCGCGCTAATGCTAAAATCTTGACGTAATTCTGAATTCTTCGCAATATACATACTTTCTACGATTGACGTAATTAACAAGTTAGATGGTATAAATGTGGAAACGATTTGATAGTAAAAAATATTAGTACTTAATATTGCATTGTGTTTCACCTTCATGTTTAATAAATTACCTAAATTTGAAACCTTTACTTATACGTTTTTCCTGAACAAATTTCCTGGCAAAATCGACCTCACGAAAAGACTTCGAACCTAAAAAACCTTGCTTCGACACTGAACTCACAAATAAAGCAACCAAACAAAAAACGCATGTAATTGCGTCTTTTGGCAGCTTATTGACGCTAGCCGCTCACAGGGGCTTACAAGAGTAAACTATGTGTAATTCCTCGCTTAAAAACGCCGCGGGCAAGCGATTGTGTCTTATTGTCGGCACCGGACGACATTAATCAGTCCATGGATTGTTGAAACGTTGCAATCGAGCACAAAAGACCGCGCGCCGCTTGGAATATCTCGCGATTCGTGGAAAGCCTGTAATTTCAGCTTTCGAAAGTGCTCATCATCGCCCGCACTTGGAAAATTCTATTAGGCGCGCAAAAACACGGCGCAAAAAACACAAACTTGCTGATCCGTGTTATATTCCAACATTTTTAGGGTTAACTTTGAATTACGATTATTTTTATTCAAACAAGTTTTTTTGGGTAAAACACACAAAAAACAGCAATTAATTTTGATCATTTGTTTAAAATCATTGTTTTTCAACATACTTATTTCGCAAAATAAAAAAGTTTATCCTGTTAAAAATCAAGCCGTTTTGGTCCTTTTAGAAAACAAAATGTTTAAAGAATAATGCTTAGGCGTTTAGAGCTAAAATTTACAACAAACTCACACACAGAATTGTTTTAAATTTTATAAAGTAAAAAAAAATTAAAAACTTTTAAAATCCACATTAGTCGCTCGATTTTTTTCTTCGCTTGTCAAAAGTGTACCACCTTCAGACACTTCGGGCTGTCAATTGATTAAAAAACTTTCCAAGCAATTCGACGATTTTTCACGTGTAGTGCGTCTTCGTTTTTTTCTCACGCACAACTTTTTTTTTAAAGTTCTGTTTTTTGAGGTTCTACTTGCACCCAAAAGACTTTAACAGGCTCGCCAAACATACTTTTATAGTGGCAACATACAAATTCCAAAAAAGCGCAAATTTATTTTCTAATATAACATCGATTTTTAAACTACAATGTTGCTTCTGTTAAAAATATTTTATTTGTGTTTAAATTTTCTTTAATTTAACAAACATATTTACATTTTGACCATTTTGCCATCCCACCTGATAAAAATTATAAAACTATTTTTTAACTTTCTTAAAAAATTAGCTTCACTTTTCTAACATTTTTTAATTTTCTTCCTGTTTAAAATCAAATAAATACTGGGTTTTTTCAAACGTCCAATTTTCTGTCGCTTGTCAAAACACCCACCACCTCCGCAACTGCCGCGCTGTCAACTGATTCAAAAACAGACGCAAAAGTGATTCGACGTTTTCTTGCGTGGTGTGCGTCGCCCGTTTTTCCCTCACGCACGACGTAAGTGCGTCTCACGCAAAAACCCGAGCGGCCGTGTTAGCGCGCCCGTTCATGCGTGACGCGTTATGAGATTTCACGAATTGATCGCCAAATTACACTGGCGAGTTCACGAGGTTTTGCCAGGGCATGTTTTATAGAGGGGTATAGAGGGGGGTTCATGTCGCTTTTTGCAAAAAATTTGAGGTGTGTTAAAACCTATGCTACACAATCAAATGTTTAAAAATATTATTCGAATATTATTCGAATATTATTCGAAAGTATTTTTAAGCTTGATAAGTGAGAAAAAAAGTTATAACAAAATTTAATTATTTTTACTTTTTTAGTCATGTTAAGTACGAAATAATTTTTTTTGTGTTCTTATATGTGTCTTATAAGATGTATTTAAATGGGCCAATTACGTCAAATAACTCAAAAGTTCTTACAATAATACCCTGTTTTGTACAATACCATGTTTTGGTTTAATTAGTATAAAGCTTTAAAATGTTTTGAAATATCCACAACCCTTGTAGAGATTAAATGTCATAGTAAAGTTATTAATAAAAAAGTATCAATACTAAAAACAGTTCAGCTTAATTAAAGGAAATTTCCAGTACAAAGCGCTATTAAACGTCTATACCTTGAATATAAACCTGCTTTAGCACTATACCTTTTGTAAAAAAAAGCGCAAAAGATGACATATTTGTTTTTTAATTACAAAATTATGAATTTGCGTTACTAACGATCTCTTTTATGTCATTTAGGACCCTTTGGTATTTTCCTTCTTGTTTTTCCTAATAGTACCAATTTCATTGGCATTCTAAAGTGTTAAAAAAACAGTACTCTGATAAAAAATAATTTATATATTAACACTTTAACACTCTAAATAGAATACAGTGATTTTCATATAAAAAAACTTGTGGCGTAATTCACGACCAAACTTAACGCTACTTAACAGCAGGTATAAAAAATACATCAAATTCGTTAAAATATACTGCATTATCGTGGTAAAATGCTTGGCAGTTTAATATAAAAAAACGCTATTGCATGCACTGCTTGTGCAACGTTCTGACCCCCTCCTTTATTCTCCCCTAATCGCTAGTTTCTATGAGCAGCGATTTTGGGCTTTCACTCGTTAAGGCAAACGTTGTTATACAAGCCGTCGATCACTATAAGCAAATCCCTCGGGACATGAACGAACGCAATACTCCCCCCTTTACTAATCCCACTTAATACGAATTACGAGAATTAACGAGCCCGTGGGCTTGCTGTGCACCCCCTGCCGCTTGAGAGTCGATCAAATTATTTTAATTGCAATTTGTCCCTCCCGGATTGAAGCCCTTACAACACTCGAGCATATGTTGGACCTTATTCTAATCGGACTTAGTCAAATATGTCGCTGCAATATTTCGGATCACTGGATGATAAACGGATTCTCTTCGTTCCTACTTCGCTCTTTCCTGGTCAAGGTTACACTTGTCTTTAAACAAATCTTTTGCGATTAAATTGATGTAAATGGTATCTTTCATTTCGGTAAATAGCTTTTTTTAGGCCGGCTATATAATTAACAAATATGAGAATTGCGGCAGGGGCGATGTTTCATTGGAGATCGCAATTAGGACAATTTATAATATATTGGCTAATTAAAGTCAAATTTAAAATAATTTGAAAGGTCAATTTATCGTTTCAGGCCAGCCACTTTTTTAAACCAATTTCAATTTAAGACTCACTTCACTTTTTTATTACATAAATATATTGATAAATATCAGAAATCTGCTGAATCTATAGTTCAGTGTTTCTTAATCTTTTTTACCTCATGGCGCACCTGTAGACTTCTAAAAACCTGGCAAGCGAGGCGAACTCTACATTTTTTCGTTAGTCCGTTTTCTCCTAAATTAGTTGCAAGTTTGAATTTTATTGCTTTGTATAGTTTTAGTTTATCTTTAAATAACTATGAGATGAATGAGCTAAGCCGAAAGATAGAGTAAAAATATAAAAAAAATTATGAAAAACATATGTGTTTTATATTTTTAAATATTTTTCCACTTGCCCTATCAACGTTTCATGTCGCACCGGTTAAGAAGCGCTGTAATAGTTAATGATGATATTTTTAGTAGGAAGTATATGTGAAAACATCAGTTGGTCGCAAAATGAATCAATCGAACAACAATTCATCACCTGAAATAGCTACAGCAGTTAATATCTCCTTAATTCAGTAATATTGCAGGATGTTGTATAACACATTGTTTTCCTAAATCGTTGTAGAACGAAATTAATTTCGATGCGTTCCTTTCAAAACAAGTGCTATTAATCTGCGTTTCCTTAATTGCTTGATTGATTTTTCTAATTAAATGTCGGCCTCGAGTAGGCCCTTAACTGGCAGCACTTAAATTCCGTTTCATTACCACCACATTGGGGCTGCATATTAATGCATCGATCGCGAATTTGCGCGAAACGATTAAATTACTGCCCTTGCGGCCATATTGCATCCTTTGCATACGCGTGCTTGTGATTTTTTGCTTGATTGATTCGGAATTTAAACTGGTACTGTAACTTCATTTACTTTCCGCAGTATTATATAAATCTGCGAACTTTTTTCCATCAGGCTTTTGAAACCAAGGTCTCCACGTGTTTTTGAGGTGGCGAGTGACTATGTATGATTCAAATTGAGGAAAATCTATTGTGAATTGTAGCTCCTAACTATATCCAATGTCAAAACTAATCAACACAATCCCTTATCAAGTCGCACATTACTGAACATACAAATGTATATAGACAAGGCGAATTGCTACTTTTATACGTGAAGGGGTTAAAAAGTTCCTAAACCTAAATCCAGCGAACCTAGTAAAACCGACTTAAAAGTCAAAACCTTTGTCAAGTTTTAGTTAAAGACGATATTTTTTTTTGACGTTAATTTTTTTTTAAATTCCCTTCTTTTGTTTATATGTATTGTTCGCAGCCCTGTTTCACCAAAACTAAAATTGAATCGCAAAATGCCATAACCAACTGTCTCTATGTTATGTAATTTTAAGTGTTGTAAACAATTTATTTTAAAATGACTTAGATGGCAGAATAATAACATAAAAATAAAACGTCAAAATGTTAAAATTAGTAAAATCGTCCGAATATGAGCAACATCTCAACTAAAAAATACCCAAATCGAAACATGTAGCAATACAATTGTTTTACTTGCCAAAATTGAGACAAGTAACCCAGACTTCAACTATTTTTAAAAACACATAATTTGAACCTTATTTGCTAAACTAAATAATTTAAAGTTATTTAAAACAATAACTAAAATCCAAGTAAAGCCATTGGTTCAAAATACCCCAAGTTAAGTCATGTAGCAAAAATACCTAAATTAATTCAGTTAGTCACTTAGTCACTAAAGTGCACTGAAGTCATTTTCCACGCAACGACCCAAATTCTAAACGTAAGAGTAAGGTTTCCAATTCTTTAAATAAACTTTTCGTTAGTGAACACAATATAAGACAAATGTATTAATAAATTCGAATTTAATTAATATACGTTAAGTTGTCTTATTTCTCTCGCATTTTCCTCAAAGATTAGATCAGGGGTTCTTAAACTGGGGTCCATGGACCCCTTAGGGGTCCGTGAACCACTTTTAGGGGACCGTGAAGGTCTAATTGAAATATTACTTATTATTTAAAAAGTAATCAATTTATCGAAGAAAAGAGTTTTTTTTTAAATAAAACAGTTCTGCACTATTTGGACTCCATTTCACTTTCCAATTTTTGGACCGAAGTTAGCAAACTTATGAAGTTTACTGTGACGTAAATTTATGACGTCGTTTTTGAAACCGTTTTGCCTAAAGTGGTCCACGCGAGGCAAAAACAAAGTTTTGGCGTCCGCGTTAGAAAAAGTTGAAGAAACGCTGGATTAGATATATCTTGTCCAGGCCCAATACAAGCAAACCTTACCATGTGAACCACTACAATCGGCAACCCAACCTATTTTGGTTCGCGACCCACAAAAACTGACTTAAGCCAAAGTCATTGATTTTTAAGTCATTATAGCACTGGTAATTTCCAACCGTTAGCGTGCTGTTCGCCTAATTCAAGTAATTTACCAGCAATACCTTTGGGACAAGCGACGTTAAGGAACTTAACGCTTGCTTAATTTGTATCGTGGGAAGTGAAACACTCCTTGGGCCAGTTTGAACGCTTGTGGCAAAGCGCAAGGTAATCTCTTCTTAAACACTCCCAACATCTATTGGTTTTGTGTCATATTTAGGCCTATCAAGTTTGTAGGGCCGCTTTAAGACTGTCAAACTATTTTGTTACATGCTTTAATAGCTACAACAACCATTGTGTTCCCCAAAAAAGGCATTTCAGGTGTGTTTTTTCTACTACACCAGCATCAAGGCTGATTTAGTGCTTTCTAGGCAAACTGCTTTAAAATGTACCCCATTTCATCAGATTTTTTTTTGAATAACAGAATCTACATGAATCAGAATGGTGACACAGAAGCGATTCTGGTTGTACATCAATGATAAAGAATATAGTAAGTACAGAACTTGGTAAACTGAAAAACTCTTACAACTTTTTGTGTAGGATTAGAGTGGAATAAATCCAATTAAAACTTCCTATACGTTGAGTAGAATTGATCTGTGTTCCGGTTCCGTTTATTGTGACATTCTATACGGAAAAATCTTGTAGAAGTGCCGCAATCTATCTGTTATTTCTGAGGGGTGCCGCCAGCCATAAAAGGTTAAGAACCACTGCTGTAGTCGGTCAATACTGATTACTAGACGCACAGTGGCGCCATCGACTAATCCTGTTCTGAACCGAACAGTAGACTTCACATCAAAGTCGCAAAATGTGTATTGTTGTCGGCTAAAAAGCGAGTTCATTTAAAATCGTTGAATCGACAAGGTTGAAATCAAAGGACCAACGTCGTCGTTTGGCCTTTTCTTATAACTTTTCAGGTTATTTTACGGGATTTGTGAATCGGCCACCCACTCAGATCAAGTGTTGTAAACAACCCTTGTTGAAACTTAAGTCCAAGTCAAGTCACTTCGATAAGAACCAAAGTCTAAGCAAGGTCACGTTAAATCAGCCTAGGGCGTAAATTTCTTCGTTGTAGGGGGTAAAGTAAATGAGCTATCGTTGTGTTTATCTACTACTTAGCCAGGCATTGAACAACTTGTTACCAAGGGTAGCCGTCGCATTGAATACAACTGATGTAATCTGTTACCTTCGTTTTTTAATAAATTGGCACCATTTTATATATAGGGGTAAATCTGATATCCATCTTTGTTAAAATAAGTAAAACAGACAAAAAAGGTTAAAAACCTTAAATAACAAGTCAATTTACATTGTCGCTATCACAGTTTAAATTCCGGCATAAAAGTTGCTTTTATTAGTCCCATTCGTATTTAATGGGTCGTTAAAAGGCTAACGACCTCAGTATTTAAGCCGCGGAGGGGAAATCAACTTTCAGTTGGCATTTCGCACATCATTGTTACGTCATATGGCGGATATCAAAGCGGCCGATAGTGTTTGCAAGCTGTTAACAAACGCCGTTTGAGCGATTTTATGGCGGTTGCCAGCATTGAATGAAGTAACTTCGCCGAAATGTTTACGGATAAATACGCAGCTTTAAGGGTCAATAACTTCTGACATACAGGGTAATCAGGTATCACTATATAAAACAAATTGTATTGTATTCTCGACAAGCTTTCGCATAAGCATGCTTTGTCAGGTCAAAGGAGAAATCAGATTAGTTTTTTTACTACCCTATTTAGAGTTAGACAAATACGGCCATTTGCAAACGTTCTGACCTACAAACTCCAATTTTTTTAAGTTTTACGAAAGGCTTCAATGTTTAAACTTTTATTAAAAAAGGTGGAGTTTATCTTTTTGCATGCTTATAGCTTTTTATAATGTCAAATATTTTAGTTTTTTACTTTGCAATTATTGTCGACTTTCGAGACCTTAATACACAAAACATAAAACAAAAATATAGAAAAAACACACACAAAAAATGGTATTGTTAGCACCAAACAATTGCATTATAAATAACGTCCCAAGGCGGCTGGGAAAACGTGGAATTATAAAAAGATTGGAACGAAGCAAATTTACATAAAACTCAAAATAAATACAATAGAAGGAAACGTGTCGCAAAACAGAAGGAGGGAAAACAAAAACGGCCACTTTGAAGGCATATTTTAGGGGCTTTTTGATACATATTTGCTCATTGGTCAGTTATGTACGTTTCTTTGAAACCCTGAAGTCGAAAAACAACCAAAAAACTTAGTTAATTTAAAGTGTTTTAAAAACCTCTTTCACTGGAGGTTTTGAACGTCCGAGTTTATTAGTCAGTATACAACAAAGTTTCTCCACTTTTTTTCACTGTGACTCAAAATACTTAGCGTAGGCACTACAGCGAAGCCTTGCTGATCGAATTATTTTCACTGTTTTTTTTAAGCTAGTAAACAGAACACTAATACGGCAATACAATTAATCAATTTCAACTTATTAGTGGTATGACTTCGATTTGGATCCGCAGTTTTCTAAAATTTTTGAAAAGAATTAGCCGAGAACCAAGCTCAATTAATCTAACCATATGAAAACTAAAGTTGGCAACCCAACTAAACCAATCGAGATCTAACTCTGCCTTAGTTGAGAAACCCTGGTGGACTGGACATCGCAAGTTTAGCAAGTTTCAAATGCTCTTTAGCAAGTTTTCAATGTTTAAAATAACGACCAAGAAAGAAGTGCAAAAAACGTAGGTGCTTAAAAAAACAAGCTGATGCTTTAATTTTGGCCAAAAGTAGCCGTTTAATTTTGCCTAAGAGTAGAATGAACATATTCAATACCAGGTTCAAATTGCTTGGCAGGGCGAGACCCAATCTTCAAATAAAAGATATCGGTCTAAGTCAGGGGTTCTTAAACTGGGGTCCATGGACCCCTTGGGGTTCCGTGAACTAGTTTTAGGAGAAATGAAGGCCCAATTGAAATATTAGTGTATACTTGTGAAGTAATCAATTTATAAAAAAACAACAATTTAAATAAAAACTAAACTGGTTTGAATTGAATGTATTTAGACTTCATTTCACTTTCCCATTTTTGGACCAAAATCAGCAAACTTTGTACTGTGACCTCAATTTATGACGTCACTTTTGAATTTAGTTGCCTACAGTGGTCCGTGCGAGCTAAAAGAAAATTTCAGCGGTCCGCGGTAAAAAAAGTTTAAGAACCCCTGGTCTAGGTAAATCTCTTATCATGCTTCTAGTCACCAAACTTTTTTCACTAAGGGCCGAATTACTATAAGACTGCAGGCTGTGTATAAATTGTTCGCAAACAATTGGTCATTGTTTTTTTCCCCCTTTCTCCTATCTTCTCCCACTCTCCTCATTTCCTCCTACGCCATCCGAGCATCCATTGCCTCTTTTTCCGCTTGTAGTCGCTTTTGCCTTCTCTCGAAAAGCCTAAGGAGAATAAATGTCAGGGTGAAAAAACGACTCTGACCAGTGTGTTTTCTGCCATATGCTCCGGAAACTATTACTCATTTGTTTTATTATTTCACACATATTGAAAGCTATTAGGAAGAAATAACACTAGGATTGCCACAAAACTATGAATTCCAGGGGTAAAAAATCCTGTAACTTTCCTCTTTGTCGCTTCTTCATAGGTCTTTTTATTAACGATTAAAAATATATATGAGGATTGAGCGACAAGATAGGGAAAATTTCTGGCCCTAGCTGTTAGATAAGAGTTGTCCGATAATATCGGATCGGAGCCGATACGTGATACAAAGTTGTAGTTTCGGCACTTGTCCGATGCTAGGGTGGTATTGGTGCAGATTGAATTGGCGAACGTTCTTTAAACATGAAGTAAAATATTTTTGTGCGAATTTGGAGGAAAAGCATAGGTTTAGTTATAATTTTTTTCGTTAATCGCAATATAGAGTGGTCTAAATCTAAAGCAACAGCCCATAATTCTAGCGTCGCTTCAACTCATTGGCAAAACAAAGTTTTTTTTAACATTGTGCATTTAATTTATTGAAACTACCATCAACAATATTTAACTTACAGGGTTAAAATTAGGCCAACTGCCATTAGAGCTGTGATGAAAATAACCATTTCTAAATTCCATTTTGACACTTCTGCAAATATATAAATAAAATATTATTAGATGTCCAGTTAAAGTGAGGGGTAGCGCAATGTTGTTTGCAAAGGCAAACATTTTGACCATAAAGTTATATAAAATTACCATAGCAGACGACAATAAATAAATGTATAACTTTATTCTTCTTTTGTGTACATGCACAAGTTACTTTATGGCTGTTTAAATTGCTTTACGTTACGTTGGAATGTTGAACTTCGACACTGTGTCTAAATAAAGTACTAATCGTTAAAATAAGGCTATAGGTTCCAAGTTTCAATGCAGTCATTAAATAATCGAAGCTTTAATAGCCTACTATTCTAGGGAACAAAAGACAGGCTGAATAAACTGTCTTTGTAATTCAAATTTAGCTTTTATGGAAAGTAGGCCTATAGTTTCTTACTTTCTTCCATTTTCTTTTGAATGTGCGGAATGATAAAGGGAACAAAACTTTTGTCCATTGTGAAAGATTGCAGGAAAACCGAATTTATAATCAACCTTTATATTTTGTATTCCCTTTTTTAAACTAAATTTCTAAAGCACAATGTTTCTACAATAAGTGATTCATATAAAGGGAAGCAGTTTCTTGGCTAAACGTAAAAAATAGGGGTATTTCCAGTTTGATTTTCATTTAATTTCCCAGTTCTAACATCGCTAATATATGGTATATTAAAAAGGGTCTTTGGGAGTTCTTTGATACTTTTCTAACTTTGAAATATAAGGGAAAACAGAAACCCTTTATTAAGGTCAATAACCGGAACTTTAAAATTGACAAGGTAAGATATGTTTTCACCACACAAAAACAGCTGTCAATTAAAATATAACTGCCAAGCCATACGGAAAGTACCTTCGATTGTATTCAGACGAATTAAAAATAACTTATTTCTGGTTGGTATACGTTTTGGTAAGCCACTTGACAACGCTATATTCAGGGCTGCGAAGTCGGTTAAAAATACCCGGAGTCCGGCTCCGGCTAAATGCGCGATTTTTTCGATTTCGGAAAAAATATGGTGGATTTTCAGGCATACAACCCTCTGGGTTTTGGGTGCCAACCAGACACCTACCTTGGTGCGGAGCTGTCATATAATTCATCCACCAACAATACATGGTTGGATCATTTTTCATTTTGCGAGCTTTTTAGTCGCGAAATTCGGTACTGCGCGTGCGCACGTCGGCTGCGCCCTAGTAGTTTTACTGGAGTCCCTAGGCCAAGGATGTCCAACCTTTTAGCAGAATGGGCCGCGTTGCCACTTTAAAAATTTCGATGGGCCGCAAAACCTCTCAAATTAAAGGGGTGACGTCATAAGTTACGTCATATTAGGACCTCATAAAACAACCTAACTTATAAACAACCGCTCTTCGAGAGTGAACTTATGCGCAAATATGCAAAAATTTGAGTTTTCACGTGTTTGGGCTGACATATTTCCTTAAAACGGTCCGCAAAAACACACATTTAGAAAAACACCCATCTTGCTTAGCAATGATGGGTGCACAAAATGTTCGACGGATATTGAAATGCGACATTAGACTCCATTATAGTCCCAGAAAAAACACAAGAGTAGGCCTACATCAAATACTGCGCGATCTTCACGTTTTGATGATGGTCGAAACAATTGTTTTTAATAAAGGCTACTGAAAGTGAGAATTAGTGGTGGGCCGCACGTAAATATCAGGCGGGCCGCAGGTTGGACATCCCTGCCCTAGACCTACTTCAGTAATGCAAACCAACTCCATTGAGTTCCAAAGCTTGAGTCCGACTCGGCAGCCCTTTCGCTATTTTAGGCATATAGTTTATTTGTATGTCAATGACTTGGCTTTAGGTTGGCTTGCTTTTATAAAGACTTGACTGTGACTTGACTTGGGCTACTGACGACTTGGCCCGGAACTTGACTTGACATTTTTTATAAGCCTTGACTGAGACTTTGTCATTTCCAAATGACTTGTTTACAACATTTTCTAACAGTATAAGCTGCTTCTACTGCCACAATCTATTCTATACAAGTCATCTTAATTGCACGAACATTTAAACATCAAATTTTTGTGTTTAAACTTACTTTTGGTTACTCGAAGTTTGTTTACATTATACGTGACAGATTTAACCTTTAAATCGGCATTAATTCCGTCTCCACTTAAAACTCTATATAAGCTCTCTCAAATTCGACTTGGTTTCTAAATATTAGAATATTGACCGCCATTAGTTGGAGCCAGACTTGTGATAAAGGTGCGACCTACTAAAGGCAAAAATCAGGTCTGAATCGCAAATTGTTCGGCTATCTTTTTGTACGGAACTTTTCCAACGGAAGGTTAACGCACTTTAACCGAATCGTAAAGCGTCGTTACCATTCTTTAATGACTTTTTACAGCTTTCCCGCTTTCCCATTTCTGCGCAAACTCACTCTGTTGATTTAACGGGGTTGAATGCGCGGCGTTCTCTGTAATTTCGAATGGCGGAATATTGTTGACATTTCCATTGTGCAACTTTTGCACGGAGTAGCCTCCTTAGAATTCAGGGGTCATCAAACTTTTTCGATAAATAACAGGAGAATTGTAAGGTGATCGCAGGCCCGATATAAAGCCATGTTGGGAGTTTTATCGACCTACTATTGAAGAAATAAAACATTTAAAATTGTTTAACTTATATAGTGAGATTTATAAAATTGACGTTTTTAGATTTGTTATTGTTACATTTTCTCAGAAATTCACCCTTTTTAAAGTTGTGAAGTTTTCCATTGGATAGCAGAACATGGCTGTGATCCTCAAGTTAATTTGGTATCGGATCAGCACCGATACAACCCTATAGTATCGGAAAAGTACCGATACTACCACTTTGCATCGGTTCCAACCTGATGTTATCGGACATACCTAAGATAAAAGTTTATTTGTTGCTACAATGCGAACACAGCAGCAAAGGATCAACGATGAACCACAAAATGGTTATCGCGTTTTTGCAGAACTCGATAACTTCTTCCCTCTGTTTAACGATCCGTTTCCTCACAATAGCGTCAAAGTCCTCTCTGTATATCACCAGCAGTTCAACATCGCAGATGATTGTTGAGAAGCGCAACCTGCAATATACAGATTTCAAATTCACTTTAAATGAAATTGGACGAAAGTTAAAAGCATATAAGACAATTATTCAAAGTGCTATTACCATGTGGTACATGAAATACAAAAAATATAATGAATCATAGCCCCTTCTTTCAACAACTATGGACCATCTGGTGACGTTTACCATTGAAATACTAAAACTACGTTATGTAGATGCATAACACGTCATGGCATTCTAGGGTTTATTTACACCAAGCGATTATCAACCGGCGAACCACAATGCACTATATCAGGGTGTCCACGACCACGATTGTCATCAATTTGCTCACAATGTTATGTGCGTATCATATGCGGACAAATACAGTAGCTTAGTATTTGTGAACTACAGGAAAGTCTAATAGCGCAAAAAGCGCGAAAAAAACACATTTATTTGGTTTAAATTGACAAAACTTTCACTTTGAAAAGATACTTCACTGATTGGGTACATAAACACAATGCGCGCGTAATACAACTATGTTTATCACGTTAAATTTGAAGTGTTTGTAAACACAACATTCTAAAATGACTGAAAGACTTAAGTAAAATCAAGTTATTTGTTCTAAATGATTAAAGTCGAGTCAAGTCAAGTTATTTACAAACAGGAACCTAAGTATACTTAAGATTGACTTAAGTCATTGCAACAGTCTAAATTGGGAATTAAAGTACTGTCGCTTATATAGTTTCAAAAGTTCTATGTCACTACAATGGCCATATATCTGTGTCACTACAATCGCCATATTGCGTCATTGCGAGGTCGTGATACTAAACAAAACGATCACTAACGGCAAAAGTTGAAGTGGATGGATGTGCAAGAATTGCATTATCACGGGCCAATAGCCTGATGTCCTCAACCGTGCTCTGCCTTTTGGTATATTTTGATATTTTCTGTAATTAGGTAAAACACGAACAGTCGGACACTGTATACCTTCCGAGCAGAATAGAGAAAGTTCGTGCATCACCTAATGTTTAATTGTACTCCGGGGTCACGAGTTTGTACCTATAAGGCTAACCCCTGTTTTAGCCCCTACAAAATAATTAATTCAAAAGGTTACCGGTGGAAGTGAGTTTAGGGTTAACTCTTGTAATGGCATGCCTTCATTGTCTTTTAACGTGCATCATGTTTCGCTGTTGTAACGTGTACATCGTTTATATACATACAACAGGAATTGCGCCATATTTCCAACGATCCATTGTCAAAAGAGTGCGTGGCTATAAATATCCGGGACTGGGATACCGTCACGACAAGCCACTGTTCTCGGTAATATTTAAATAACGAGCTCCGCTATTACAGGGAACATGCTTTGTCATTCGCAGCAAAATCAGTTTTTTTTTTTTTTTTGTTTAAATCAAAGCCAATACGAGAATTTGAAACAGTTTGGTAACTGTGAACACAATGATTGTTTAGCAAAAGGCGTAATAAGATACTACAGAAACGGAAATTACAGCGCATTCAGGAAAGTTTGAATTACGACCGTTACAACTTTGAATTTTCCTAGAAGTTATTTTCCAAAATATTGTAATTGCAAAAACTTTTAAATTGCAATTAAAGCGCATATAGAACGATTGACGCGTGATGTTTTATCAGCGTTTAGCTCAAACAACATTATGCTGTGAAATTCAAAATCGGATAACACACGTCATCAAAGTGCAGTGTAATGCAATAAGCCCACGAATGAATGGCAAAAGTCTCAGTGCTTTTCGTCATTCCAGAAAGACAGGTGTTTATCATTGGTAAAACTTACTTAGTAATAGTAATCTTAACAGTCGTAATTGTTGTTCATTGTTACGGCGATTGTTTTCATTGTGCCAACAATCACTAGCCTGGATATACTGTTCTAATTACAGTGTCACTTCGTAACGCTTCGGTGAGATTTGTACGTGTTCGGCGTTGTTCGCTGTTGTAAAATGTATATGTAATATGGGTGCGGAAGTAGACGCTACAGTTATTTATGATGTAGGTATATAATATGTAGATGAGTGAATTGCGAAGGTAGATTTGTAGAAAATTATTTATTTATGCGTATAGTTATTTATAACTTGAAAATAATATACACATTTGTATTATAAAACTATGATAAACCATTTCGGATTTATTTAAGTTCAATTATAATTGATGTGACGAGATGCTATCTTAGCTTTAAGAACGTATTTAGCTTTCAACTTGTTTTTAATATTTAATTTTTTATTTGGCAAATTATGGGGCCATTTTAGTGTTCATTGATTAATTGATTGCAGGCCATAATTGCTTTAAAAGAATTTTTTTGAGTGATAACATGAATGTGTAAAATGGCGTAATAACACTAAAAAGGTTAAGCAATATACTGTTATGGAAAATAGGTTTTCATAGCTATATCTGGCAAAAATAGTCGTATCTGATTGGTTGACGAATGGGGGTTGCAAATTGGTGCCAAAAATGCAATAAATGTTTCCCATAACTTAACTTTAACTATTTATTGAGATTTTTAGCCACTTTTCAGCTGATTTTATTAAAATGCAAGCTGACAAGACAATTTAAGCAAATATCTCCGCATTTTAATTTAGCAAATACGCCAAAACAAATATAATTTGAGATGTCTTTAAATAATTAATTGATAATTATTATCACACATCGAGAACCCTTCCTGTGTTGGGTGATGAAGAGTTGTCATAAACATAGCATGACCTTATTTTATTTTAAGCTTTTAAAAGACAACTTTTGCAAGTCGATTACTTACGTTGCTGTACAGTACATATTAAAAAAGGTGTGCGTGAGGTATTTATTTTTATATATTTTAAAGTGTTAAGTCATAGGCAGTCACAAAATCCCGCTATATCTTTTAATGTATTTAAAAAAATATGTTGGTGTAGAAAGGGTTAAAAATTGGTGTAAAAAATGCATTGAATATTTCACATAACTTACTTTAACTACCGGTATATATTGAGATGTTTAGCCACTTTTACTACGCAGCTGATTTTATTAAATTGCAAGCTGACAAGACAATTTGAGCGATTCTCTCTGCATTTTAATTTAGCGAATGCGCCCCAACAAATATAATTTGAGATGTCTTTAAATAATTAATCTAATTATTATTACACTCAGAACCCTTGTTGCTTTGGGTGATAATGAGTTGTCATGTCTTTCATAAAATGTTGTCCAGAAAAGCATTTTGCTTGGTGATTACTTTAAAGTTGGTTGGATCAACCTTTTTTGAGCGATAAAAAGCACTAATTCTGTTTTACATTTAGCAATACTTAACTTTATTATAGGGTTGATTTTAGAATTTTACTTTAAACTAAAGACAATATTTTTCAAGTCGATTACCTACTTTGCTGTACAGATTTATACATTTTCAAGTGTTGCGTCATATAGGCAGTTAAGAACAATTTGTGCGAAACAATAAATTAGATTTTAAGGCGTTTTATCTTTGTGCTACTCCGCAATTAAAACTAAAAATGCTGACAAGTAAAATTTCGTGAAGTTGATTAAATTGCATTGATGCCGCCTTTTCGTTTTTTGCCGATGAATCATCCAGTCGTAAAAGTAGACCGAAATGGTCAAAAACAGCTTTACGGTAAAAAAGGTAGTAATTTAGTAAACTTATTTTTTACCAGGCAATTTTTCTTATTTACTCCAATTTCCGCTATATCCTTCAATATATTTCAACAAAGATTTTGGTTCGCTTATTTTTTTTGTCGCTTATTTGTGAATCATTTAAGTTTAATTCTTATAGCCTTTTACTTGCGCTTGTGCTTTTACATGCATTTTAATTGTTTTCACTTACACTTTAACCTGATGAAGCACGGTTGGCCTAATTCTTGTCGACAACCCAATACAATTTGTCTTTATACAGTTCCACCTGATTCCTCTATTTAGAATTAGACAAATACGGCCATTTACAAAGATTGTGAATCATTGCAAACGATAACATTAGGTTTCCGAAGGTGACTGTTTTAGATGTCCTGTTAGTAACTTTGTGACGTCATCTCTTAAAATCTTTCACGCTTTTCGGAATTAAAATTATTCTACTCTCATCCCTAGTTATAATACTATATTGTATGTATATTAAAAAATATAACCCTTTAAAAACACTTGAAGTCTATTTTTTAACTTTACCATACTTTTTATTTAAATATTAGGGCAAAATCGCGCTTCTAGGAGGACTATGGAGCATAATGGTTGGAGGTTGTAGTAAGACGTAATAGAAATATCAAAGCCCTTAAAGAAGTAGGTATCATCTTGAACGTTTCGAATAACTTTTTATTCATTTTCAACATCTAGGAGGACTATGTTTTGCAATAAAACTACATATGTAAAACTCCAAAGCGATTGGGTTTACAAACCGCAAATTTAAAGGTTTAAGCGCGAGTGTAAAACTAGTGAGTAGACAGGTGCCCGCTGCACTTCCGCTTATTTTACGTAATTGGGTTCTTCCCTGTAGGGCCATTTACGTTTGTAACGAAATTTGCTCAAGAGCGCCAGCAGTGGAGAAATATATGAACATAAGTGGCCATTCTGCCGTATAGCAGTGTGGTCTAATTACGGGCTCGCAGGACAAATAGCACTATTTTAGTGGCCTGCGATTTCATTTGTATTGGTTAGTGATAAATTCAAACAAACTATTTTTTTTCGGCCAACAATGAAATCCCTCATTGCTCTATTTGCTTTATTTTTATTTCGCTCCTGCAAATTTATTATTTGCCAAGCGCCATGCAAACTTGGACTCTATATGCAAAATGCGAGTTCGGTCAAATTATTTAGTTCAGGCAATTAACGCAAATCAGTATTGCAAAATGGCCTATAAATCGTGAGTAGCACTAGCACCTATCCCACTTTTAAAGCCAGATAAACGCAAAGCATGCCTTTTTGCACGAACGTTTTACATGATTTTGGTGCTGGAATTAATAAGTGGGGAATAACATAGTGGACAGTGGTACAGTAATATGTACACAATCCGTGTAAACATTTTGCCAACTAAAACAAATTAGACGAGTTTTTGTTTTCATACGCGTCCACCACTTCTCACGAGAACAGCATGTTTCGTAATTTAACTTGTGATGACATTACATTATGACGTAACTATTGACGATTTACGATTTTTTATGCCCCCTAAAAATTCTCCCTTGCTATACATTGGCCCGCCATATAAAACTGACTGCTTCTGAAGGTCTGCGAAAAAAAATAGTCGGACCACGATGTTCTATATATTATTATGGACAAAGAGGCATTTACGCTACTTGATTGTTTATTAAGCAGTTGTTCTTAACCAGTGGGTGCATATATCCTTAGTAGGCATTGGAAAATTTTAAGGAGATCATTTCGGACAACAATGATATACTACGGTCATGCTCGAATGGCTGATCGCGATCCGGTTCCGGATCTTTTCAACGTTTTGTGCGGATCTTCTAATGTAGCCTTGAAAAAATAAAATACTTACTTTTTGACTATTTTAACTATACGCAAGTGCGAAAATTTTCAATATGTTGTAGAGTACATTTACATAAATAAAGCATCATAAAAATTAAAGCGTGACCAACATGTTTACTATTCGTATTTGGTGGATCATCATGTTGTCAGGTTTGGCTGTGGCGGATCATGGCAGAAATCATTTAAACACCCCTGATATACTACCTCTAACTGCTAATAGAAGTAACATCAGCCATTCGATTGTATATGTTTTTTGATTATTGGAATGCAAATTATACAACTATTAAAGTGTTAAGAAAATTGTTTTCGGACCATGACTTTAGACTTTTTACCTATACTGTTACGTGTTTATCAACACTTAAACACCCAAAAGTGGCTATAAAACATTGGTCCTACGTATAATTCGAAAAAAAAATGAAATTGAAATGTTTGTTACTCGCCTTTGATAGAGTACGTCGAAACCACGGGGATCTGAAGGACAATGCTACCAACAATAGATTGCGAAATTATTAATGATGCGACTACAACAAAGGGCCGCTATTCAGCTTTATAGAGGCCTTAAGGGGGGTTACTGCCGCCCGGCATTTTCGATTTCGATTTTGATTTTTAAAATACTACACAGGGTTGAATTAAAATCTCCACCATAGATATCAGGCCCATGTAAATAAACAAAATCGTTTCATTCTTAGTGCAGTAATATTGGTTAAACGGCATGAAAGTAATTGTTTTTTCTCTCGTTTTTATAATTACAATTTTTAGTTGTTTATGACACCGATATAAAGTTAGTTTTATACTTACTGAACGATAGCGCTATTGTATACGAAAAGTTACCAGAATCGTAGCCTTCACTGTGGAAAACAACGTCAAATAAACGACCAGCTAAGTGCTTATAACATCCCCAGTACGGTAATGTAAGATCGTACACAATTGTTCGAAGTTATACAATATGATAAATGCCGTCATTCAGTTAGGTCCCTCTTTTTATATTGAAGATTTCGGTTTTGGTAAGAACACCGAAAAGGAGTATCCTAATAAGCTTTTATATTAACAGAGGGTTAAGTTTAATCGCAAATCACAAGTTGTATAAAATTCGCTTTCCTTGCAATTGTCGAAGTTATTTTTTTTTTAATTCTTAAATTATACGAGACAACCTTGACAAGAAATAAAAAAACATTTATTTTACTCCAAAAAAGCTAAAATGTGTTGAACGGACCTTTGAGGAATTTATTAAGGAGCGAAATGGTTGGGTTTGTTTTAAGAATGCTAAATGGTTGAAAACCTTGAAACGCGATTACCTTAAGGTGAAGTAGTTTGTTTAAAAAAAGTTTTAATCTTCGTGTTTAGGCGTTTAACGTTTTAGCTGATCTCACTTCTTCTTATCAGTTCCAGCTCTGTCCCGAGGCGCTGTTGTCAAACACAAAACGACAAACGTACCTTCGTTCACCAGAACACGCTTGAAACACACTCGAGCAATTTGATCAGGTCGGATTTGTCTTTCGAGGTATTTCTTACATTTTCGATGGGATACTGTGTTGGCAGTGGCGTAGCCAGCCGAAAAGTTTTTTTTGGGGGGGCTAAAAAGTTGGAATTTTTTGTTTAGCTTTTGTCATTGTACTAACTGCCGTAACAAATAACAATGCTAGCAAACCGTTTCGAGCAGCAACTGACTGGGTGTTAACGCAATATTCAAAAAACAGTCAAAGAGCAAAAACATAAATGCTAAAGAAAACAAGTTATTAAGAGTAAAATGTTTATAAATTTTGGGGGGGCTATGGCCCCCAGCCCTCCCTGGCTACGCCTATGTGTGTTGGCTACGGGAATTAATTTAATTCAGAAAGTACTATGACTTAGCTTTAAGCACCGAATATTACAGTGAAACTGGAATGATTTTGTTCAGAATAAGTTGTGTTCTGACGTAGTAATTTGCATTTTTGGGTGATTCTATGTAGGTTTAGTAAAGAGATCGGTTTAGTCGAAATCTGGTTTAAGATACCATACTTTACACATATTCTTGGCTAGTTTGTGTTCGAGGTTGTATGTTGCGATGTTTAGGGTGCTGTACAGGTTTCCTAGCGGGTTTTAGGGAATGTCCCTAATGG
This sequence comes from Ascidiella aspersa, assembly GCF_963924565.1. NCBI lineage: Eukaryota > Metazoa > Chordata > Ascidiacea > Phlebobranchia > Ascidiidae > Ascidiella > Ascidiella aspersa. The sequence goes on along the minus strand of NC_139453.1, from coordinate 4,284,828 downwards.
AAATTTGCATTGTATTCCAGTTTGTTCTATATTCGACTTTAGGTACCACAGATTTAATTTATTATTTTCGCTATTTGGGTCAGGACGAATGTGTGTTTTAAAGTGGTATTTTGCATTTTAGAGAGAGCTTGTACACAGTAAATGTAATATCATGTCACCCAGATGCTGTGTTTGGTTTTCATTATTAAGCGAATTTCGGCGGACCTACAGCCTGAAAATACATTATAAAACCTGAACCGGGCTATATTTCGTTAGGATAGTTAACTATTAAACATCAATTGTCACAAAAGTTAAAAAAATTGTTAAAATTATGTCAAAATGAGAAATATATAGGGGTATTTTAGACATAATTCAATTACTTTAGCTCAATCGTTCTTTTGTTTTCACTAGATTGGTAACTACTTGTGTTTAAAAATGTTTGTGTCAAAAGGGGATGACTAAGTGAAAACGGAAGTGTAAACACACTTTGGTAGGCTGCAATTGTATTTAATAAGGAATCTCAGCCATGTCTATAACTTTCTTCATTCATCTTTGTAATAAAATAACGGTATCTGTTCGGCGAATTTCTAGCCAAAATATCAAACATAGGACTAAAAAATAAAATAAAGAATAGTTCCTGATTATGACGTCACATAAAATGTTACAGTTAGTCTTTACTGGGAAGGTGTTATAATAACTAAAGAAAATGCTGCTTTTGGGCAATTTGCCTGCGCGGTTTCACTCATTTGAATTAAACTTGCTTGTAAACAGTCAGGTCACCTGCCAGATTTCTCAATATATATTGGCAATATTTCTTGTTATCAGAAACAAATCAGATTTTTTCACTCGAGCTACGTTTCTGTCAGTTAAAGTAGTTATACAACGTAATAAAACCGATGTTTAAGCGAAAGCTGCTTCTGATTTTGTAGCCGTGTTGTAAACAAGTAATTTTGAAATGGATTAAGTCCCAGTCAAGTCTTTTTTGAATAAATAAAAAGTAAGTGTCAGTCCGAATCATACCTAGAGAAAGTAACTTTCAAGTTATTTCTTGTCATGAAAGGAAAACGTTTAACTATGAAAAAATTTAACTCGTACGATTATGAGCAATAAGTCAAATCATTTACTTCAGTCATTACAGCACGGTTTTGTAGATACATAAAACTCAAAAAAGCTATCTTGCATTTCTACCAATATTAAAGTATGTTAATTTTACCAGTAAGAGTTTAAAGTTATCTCATTTAATTAGTTCTTATGCAACAATAAACATATAAACAAAAATTATCCAGTATTACAGCAATTATTGACTTCAAGATCTAAAATTTACCAGTTAGGGTTACAGTCAATCGTTATGAAGTGTTATGTAACTGGTTTTAAGCTCAGATTGGCAAAGTGGCAATATAAGCCGGACGCACTTGCTCTAATGGCCACCTTCGGATATAAGAAGTCCACGTGAGAAAATGCCACAGTTAGATTCCAGCTATTAGTCGCTTAAAATATCGCTAATTACGCTTAAGCACGCAAGCGTCTCAAATTGCCTTTAGCCAAAGCCAGTCTTTCCTCTGAGGTTCGCAATTGCTCAGACGCAGCACCAACGTATCATTTACGCAGTCAAATTACCGCCTAAGCAGGAGTTATTAAACGGCGGGGTTCGTAGCCTAGTTTTTATTGGGTCCACGAAACCCTAGTTAAATCGTATGTTATTTCAGAATGCAACAATTTGTTTAATAAACTGAGTTCAGTAAAAACAAAAGCGCGTTGACACCTTTTTTCTCGTATTTAGACTTTATTTCTATTTTATGTTCATTTGAGCGAAAAATACCCGTTTTAAGACGTCAATTTATGATGTCATATTTAAACATTTTTATGCCGACCCTGGTGAAGCAAAGATATGATAAAGAGTTTTAGACAGTGTTGTAAACAAGTCATCTTAAAATGAATTAAGTCAGAGTCAAGTCATTTAAGAAAAACCAAGTCAAGTCCCAGTCAATATGAGGGCCACATTTCAAGTCATGTCATTGACGTAACAGTAAACTATTAAAAATGGTAGATTTTTCAGAATATGATCATACAACTCAACTAAAAAATAGCACAAACGCAATATACAGCAATTAAATTGTTTAATATGCGAAATTTAAGATAAATTTCAACCAAAAACACTTAATTAAGTTCAAGCCTTGGTTTTGTTCAGAAGATTTTTTTAAAGGGGACCGTTGCCACATATCAACTAATGTAAGTGTGTGTGCGAAATCCCCTAAATAAATAGCAAAATTTTAGTGTTGTAAATTTAAAAATGACGTAAGTCCTAATAAGTCATTTGTTGTTTTTCGACATGCTCCTCTCTAAGCCTATGGGACTATGTACCGGAGGTCGTGAGTTAAAACCTCACCACAAGCTAGTTGTTTTCTAGATATCCTTGCTTGCATCATTGAAAGATTCAGTTGGTCTGCGATGGCTATCGGTGTACTAATGATACGTAAGCCGTAATCATAGTCAAAAGGCAGCGTTAGAAGGGCTAGATCACAGTTGTTGAACAAATATGTGTGTCTATCTTTATTGAACGATTTCTGTCTATTGGTATGTTGTAGTGGAGTACATTTTATTTTTAGGTGCTTTTACATAGGCAATGGCTGGACGTTATAGTTGGACGTCGAATGAATATCAAAGCCCATGTATCAATGGATAGCAATTGATAAAACACGTCAATTTAAAACGATCACAAAATGCGACTCACTTCTCTATTGGCTTTAAAATTCAATTTACGTTTAACTATAACCTACAGTCATCAATTCCAAATTCATTCTCAACGTTTATAAATGCCACCTTAAAACTTTCGTATATAGGCTTTTACATTCATTGTGCATCAAATTAATCTTTTGTACATTATTGTTTTTCTGAACAACTACGATTGTGTATTTTCTGAAAAGTTAAACACTCATGTAGATAAATTGTCTTTTTGTAATATTCGTAAATATTCCCCCACATAGTAATTAAATAGGTATAGAGTAATACAAGCATGAAAATCGCGTCGCTGCTTGTTCTTCTCGCGGCGCTGCGCTGCTGCCCAGAGGTGACGTCACAGTGTCCGCTAGAGTGCAGCAACGGCATGTGGAATCGGCGCGAGGGCTGCCTGCCGGAGGGGCACGTCTGCGACGGAAGCTGGGACTGCGCCGACGGGGAGGACGAGACTAACTGCCACCAGTGTAGAGCCGGAGCGTGGATGTGCGGGGATCGAAGCCGCTGCATCCCGCGTCAATGGCTCTGCGACGGGCGCAAGGACTGCCAGGACAACAGCGACGAGCTGGACTGCGTCAAATCGTGTCGGGACGACGAGTGGCTGTGCAAGGACGGAGCAAAGTGCATCCCGAAGAGCTGGGTTTGCGCCGGACGAAACGACTGCAACGACGGAAGTGACGAGAGCTACTGCAAAACGTCATGTCCGGACGGGCAGTGGCTCTGTAACGATGGCGGCCGGTGCATCACGAAGGGCTCCGTTTGCGACAATGCGAGCGACTGCGACGACGCCAGCGACGAGCTGAACTGCGTGACCACTTGCGGCGCAGACCAGTGGCTTTGCAAGGACAGGAGCGAATGCATCGACCTCAATCTGCACTGTAACGGAAGGGAAGACTGCGACGATAAAAGCGACGAGGCGAACTGTTCGGCAAAGTGCGACGATCGGCGTTGGAAGTGCGCGACTGGCGACACTTGCATCGGAACGAACTGGTTGTGCGACGGACGCGCTTACTGCGTCGACTACAGCGACGAGTTGAACTGCACAAGTTGCAAAAACAACTCGTGGCTGTGCGGCGACGGAAGCCGGTGCATACTGCAGACGCTTGTGTGTAACGGCGCGGCGAACTGCGACGATAGAAGCGACGAGCTGGACTGCGTCGGATCGTGCCTTGAAAGCGAATGGCGGTGCAAGGACGGCAGTAAATGCCTCAACACAACTTCGCTCTGCGACGGGCGAGCTTCTTGCGTTGATAACAGCGACGAGTGGAACTGCGTGTCTTCGTGCCGCAAAGACCAGTGGCTGTGCAAGGACGGGAGCAAGTGCATTTCACGGGCGTGGGTTTGCGACGGGCACAAGCACTGCAGCGACCGCAGCGACGAGTCCAACTGCACGACTTGCAAATACGCCGAGCTCGAGTGCCCGACTTTCAGTGGCAGCGCGGATCAAGAACAATGCATAAAGGATAACCAGCTAGGCGACGGAAATAAGGACTGCCTGGGCGGGCAAGACGAGGCGTGCGTGCGAAACGGTCCGGGCATATTTCGCTGCTCGGATGACAGCAGTAAGAACACGCTGCTATCTTTCCAGCACTACAACTGCTGTAAAATGATCGACCATTGGGCGGATCAGAAACACCTGGTTTTGGGCGATGACGAGTGGTTGTGCGTCCTAAGCGGCACCTGCCAATCTCACTACTTCTGCAACGCCGAGACCGTTCAGCCCTTGTGGCAGTTCTGCAACGATCGCTACACATCGGAATGCAGCGATTCGAAAAGCGAGTTCGGCTTCAAGTGCTCCGGATTGAGCAGCACGGGTTTGTGCGTTTTGCCGCAGATCAATCTCTACGATGACTTTGCGCAGTGCGCCGACAAGTCGGACCTTTGCTTCGTCGGGGGAGAGTTGAAATGCTTTTTGTGCCTGGACAAACGACTGGTGATTTCGCAAGGGCAAGTCTGCGACGGCGTGGCTGACTGCTACGACCTTTCCGACGAATGCTTGTGCGGAGACCAAACTGTGTGCGAGGCCATCTTGGGCGAAGCTAGACACAATTGCCCCCCGGGTCGAATGCATTGCCACGATAAAACTGACTGCTTGGACATCGAGAAAGTGTTGTGCAACACGAGTAGTACGTGCCAAGTCAACAACAACGTTAAATATTGCAGTGATTTGGTAACTGTAACTGAACATAGGGAAACAATGACTTGCTACAACTCGGCGTTTAACGACACCCGCCGGTTGGTGACGGCAACTAAATGCGACGAAAGACCTGAATGCTGGGATTTATCTGACGAGTGTTCGGGTTGCAAAAATCCCCCAGCATTCTGCACTGACACCTGTGTGCTCGTCAAATCTCGATATGGGCCGGTTTGTCTCGGAGCTCCTGAACTACCGGGACCGTTTGTATGCGGCATAAATGAGACAGCGCTCTGCCCGAAACGCTACACGTGCTCACAGGGCGACCTCACAAGCATCGACGTCACTCAGCTTTGTGACGGAATAATCGACTGCCAAGACGCATCCGACGAAGACCAACTTCGCTGCTCTGGGCGGTTTTACTGTCGCAGCAAAAAGCCCATCTCGGTCGCCAGTAAGTTTGTAGAAGACGGCTTCAAGCAGTGCTCGGACGGGAGCGACGAATGCCCGGACGTCAGCAAGCGCAGCTCGATATTCTCGAGCCAAAAGGAAATGATTGCAAACGTATTTTTTCGGGCTTGCTTTTGGGTAATGGGAGTGGTAGCGTGCGTGTTTAACCTCTTGGTCTTTGCGACCACTCTACGAGAAATGCTCGCCTCGCAGCGCAATATAACCGCGCTCAAGCAAAACACAAACGTCTTCATCATGAGCCTTTCGGCGGCAGATTTCATGATGGGCTGCTACTTGCTCGGCATCGCCGTCAAAGGCCTCCAGCTTTCGGGTGATTATTGCAGTGTTGACGCTGCTTGGCGAACCAGTTCGACTTGCTCCGGGCTGGGGGTGATACTGGTGGCGGCCTCCCAAATCAGCGCCTTCACAATGACTGCAATGACCGCGTTTCGGCTCAAATCGTTGCGAAACCCGGTCGACGCCAGATCCCTTAAATTGAAAGAGGTTTATTCGATTTGCATCGCTATCTGGGTTTTAAGTTTTCTGCTGGCCGCCATTCCCACGTTTTATTTTCGTTCGGGTTACTTTGTTTCGCACGTTTGGTTTTCGTCGCGTTTTTTTCGTTCCGACAAAGTTTCCACCGGCCAAATGTTCCAGTTGGCTCGCAGGATTCAAAGAAACCTGACGAAGCCCACTTGGCACGAAGTGACGCAACTCATACACAGCGCCTTTCCCGCTCTGCCAATTTCCGGCACGTTCGGTTATTACGGCGAGACCAGCGTTTGCATGCCTAGACTTTTCGCGTCTGTAACCGACTCGTCTTGGGAATACTCGATTTTTCTCGTAACCGTAAACTTTGTACTGTTCGTTTTCATGCTCGCTTCTTACGTCGTCATTTATTCCGAAAGCAAAAAAATGACGAAACGCAGATGGCATCAGATCAACACCGACTTACAAAGGCGAATTTCTCGCTTGCTCATCACCGACTTTCTATGCTGGATTCCCTTGTGTATTTGCGGCTTCTTGGCCGTGGGCGGGGTGAAACTTTCAAACGACGTTTACATTGTCAGTGCCGGCATTTTGCTTCCCATTAACAGCGCCATGAACCCTTTGCTTTACTCAAGTGTTTTTGACAAATTGTGCGCCAGATGCAAGAACCGCGTTGCCGCCAACTCGGCCAAACCTTCCAACGAAATTGAAATTGCCGCGGTGGCCACTTCCTAATTAGTTCGGCCCAGTAGCCCATGAGGTTCAAACGTTTTACTTTTTATTTTTCGTTCTTTCTATTTGTACAGTTGCATTAAATAACTGAGTTTCATGGTCTTGTGAATTTCTGCTTTGATTTTGCAAAAACACGAATTTAGCAGCGGCTACTATAAAATCTCCAAAACGTTATATCATTTGAATAGGGAAAAAAATATAAGAACCAAACTTGAATAGAAACTTAAAAAAGACAAAAGATTAACCTTGTTGTTTTGTGCAAGCCTAATGTTTGTTGGACGCGCCCCGGTTATGCGAAGAACGCTATTTGATGCGAAATTCCAGAAGTTAAACGCTTCTCCTATTTCAGCCACAAAACAATCACACGCAGTTTTTAAAAACTTTGGCACAATACACGAAGGAGACAGTTTCTATACACAAAAGACAATGAGTGAAATACAATTAACTCGTGGTACGATTTCAAATATTTTGCGTACCAACTATTTGGGGAACCGGGAGAATGTGGAGCCAGTGTTTATTTTAAGGTGTTTTGGGGGACCGAAACGGTCCCCAACATTTCTCCAGCGGTTTCTCACATTTTGGACTTGCAACTTTTTGGTATTTAAATGAAACACTTGCGGTCCCTTAAAACTACTTAGCGGTCACCCAAACCAAACCTTAAAAAAAACTGTGTGGAGCTATTAGCGGCAATTACATATCTAACGCTAACGCCTAAATAACTCAAGTAATTTAACAAACTTACACATAAACGTACAACTTAGAGTTTGGGAAAATGTAGTAAAGCGTGATTTCCACCACGATTAAAGAATCCATGAAGTCACTGCAAAACAAGAGCAGGGTACACACTTCACAAGAAGACGTTAACATGTACACAAGGCCGTTAATGTTGAGCGAACTGACTACTTTTGTAACCGCAGTAAATTTGACAAAGGTTACACGGGAACTGTTTTTAAATTAATATTTGGGAGGTTTGTAATATTAATTTAAAGCTAAATTTTAAAATGGCCTGGCCTTTTATCGATCTTTAATCTAAATTTTTATATTGGCCCAAAACGAAAAATCCGGTATCTTAAAGCAGATATTTTGAAAAAAAAAACACTTTAAATTTACCGGAAACCTGTTTGAGCCACCTTAAACTGGCTAATAAAACCTGAAATTGAATTTAATTAGGGCAGAAATAACTTAAAATTTAATGTTTATTTTTCAAAATATCTGCCTTAAGATATTTTGCTTAGTAAAATTTATTTTGCGAGTAAAATTTAAAAATTTGGCAAGGCTATTTTATTTTAAAAATTTGTTTTTGACGTGAAATTTACCGGATTTTTTGGAAGCAAATTGTTATATCTGTCTTTAACTTATTTTAGCTGGCATTGGGGCCAATTTAGAGCAAAAAAGATTAAATAAAATCTAAAAGTTTGGCAAGAATATTATTTTTAAATATCATCAGCAACTTATTTAGAACTGTCTTAAATGGGCCAATTTTAAGTAAACGAAATTTGAAAGTAATTTACCCCTACTTACTAACATGTTTAAAAGCAAGGCTAGCAGAAAAAAAAACTGACAATTTGTTTTCGAAACTACTCACACTAGAAAAATAGCGGCCAAAATTAAGGACTTTCGCCACCCCTCCAAAATAATAAATAGATTTGCGGCACCCCGACTGGAATTTTCGTTAAGTATTTTACTCAAATGTTACTATAAATGGAACTGGAGCAACACAATCAACTAAAAACATGTAAAAAAATGTCATTTGATATAATGGTCTCTAATCGTACACAAATAGTTGTATAAGAAGCTTACCAATTAAACAAAAATCAGATTCTTAAAAATTCTCAAATGCCTATCGGCACCCTTGAGAATTAGAAATGGCACACCAGGGCGCCGCGGCACCCCCGGTTGAGAACCACTGGTATAGGGCATCATCGGAGCCAAGAAGATTGGCGGTATTGTGGATCATTGGTAAAAGTCGCGAAGTGCGCATCGATGGGGTCTCCAGGAGATGCTTCGTCACTTATGACGTCATAATGCAACAGGTGGGCTCGCAAACGTGCGGGGAATCGGATGGTTTGTTCGTTATAATGCCCACCGGTCACGTGGTCATCATCGTACTCCGTGGTGTTTCCTGAAAATCCAGAAAAAAGAGTTAAAATATCATCGTCTATAATTCATGGCTTGAGAGTTTAATGTACCTATCTTTAAGCCTTAAGGCCCTAACCCTATCCATTTTGGTTGGCCCAAAAATACTCCTACTCCCTAAAGCCCCATGGGTAACAGCACCTATAGACCCTCTTATGGGAAGGGGGATTTGTTCACGATCATCGCAATAACCTTATTTCCAACCTAAAGATACTTTAAATCCCTATGTTTATTTGGTATGTGATGAAACTGCAAAATTTGCACAATTCAAATGAAATACAGATCATTTACAATAACTAACATTCAGCAAGTAAATGAGTTTAGTTATCTTTTTTGTATTGTAGCTTTTGAGATGTATGTTCTATTTAAAACTTACTAAATTTTTTTTTTTTTTTTTTTAACTCATCGCAATGATATAATTAGAAATGCAATTGTTTTGACGACTTTACCAATGTTTGACAGTCTAAAACAAAGGATTTCAAAGAAAATTTTACAAAAAAACTGTAATTCTACACTCCTTCGTGTACTTTTTACAAAGCGACACTATTATGGAAATACTTGATGAGTTAAAACCATTTTTTGATAATTTAAGGAGTACCTTCCTCAACTAACAGTAATATTTTGTTGGTAAAATGTTGGCAGTTAGAAGCAAAAAACTTTTTAGTTTAAAAAACAACGATTTTTAGAAAGTATAATTTTTATGGGGAATATACAGGAATTTTTAACAAAAACCGATTAGAACCGCCTTAAACTGGTTTAATCAAGAATTTGAGGCGATTAGAAGCAAAAATGTTTTTCGGTAAAATTGGAAAGTTTGGCAAGGCTATAGCCTTGATGTTTATTCCATTTTTAGAAAATCTAATTTTTATGGAGAATTTACAAGAATTTTTTACAAAAACCGGTTAGAACTGCCTTAAACTGGTTTAATCAAGAATTTTGGGTATTTAGAAGCAAAAATGGTTTTCTGCAATATTTGAAAAATTGGCAAGGCTATGGCCTTGATGTTTTTTCGGTTTTTAGAAAATCTAATTTTTATGGGGAATTTACAGGATTTTTTTACAAAAAACGCTTAAAACCGCCTTAAACTGGTTTAATTAAGAATTTGAGGCAATTTGGAGCAAAAATGTTTTTCGGTAATATTTGAAAAATGGGCAAGCCTACTATAGCCTTGGTATTTTTCGATTTTTGACGATTTTTAGAAAATCTAATTTTTATGGAGAATTTAGAGGATTTTTTTACAAACCCGGTTAGAACCGCCTTAAACTGGTTTAATCAAGAATTTGGGGCAATTTGGAGCAAAAAAGTTTTTCGGTAAAATTGGAAAACTTGGCAAGTCCATAGCCTTGATGTTTTTTCCATTTTTAGAAAGTATAATTTTTATGGGGAATTTACAGGAAGTTTTTACAAAAACCGGTTAGAACCGCCTTAAACTGGTTTAATTAGGAATTTGGGGCAATTTGGAGCAAAAATGTTTTTCGGTAAAATTGGAAAATTTGGCAAGGCTATAGCCTTGATGTTTTTTCGGTTTTTAGAAAATCTACTTTTTATGGGGAATATACAGGAATTTTTAACAAAAACCGGTTAGAACCGCCTTAAACTGGTTCAATCAAGAGTTTGAGGCATTTAGAAGCAAAAATGGTTTTCTGTAATATTTGAAAAATTGGCAAGGCTATATGGCCTTGAAGTTTTTTCGTTTTTTAGAAAATCTAATTTTTATGGGGAATTTGCAGGATTTTTTTACAAAACCCGGTTAGAACCGCCTTAAACTGGTTTAATCTAGAATTTAGGGTATTTAGAAGCAAAAATGGTTTTCTGTAATATTTGAAAAATTGGCAAGGCTATGGCCTTACTGTTTTTTCGGTTTTTAGAAAATCTAATTTCTATGGGGAATATACAGGAATTTTTTACAAAAACCGGTTAGAACTGCCTTAAACTGGTTTAATTAAGAATTTGAGGCAATTTGGAGCAAAAATGGTTTTCTGCAATATTTGAAAAATTGGCAAGGCCATAGCCTTGATGTTTTTCGATTTTTAGAAAATCTAATTTTTATGGGGAATATACAGGAATTTTTAACAAAAACCGGTTAGAACCGCCTTAAACTGGTTCAATCAAGAGTTTGAGGCATTTAGAAGCAAAAATGGTTTTCTGTAATATTTGAAAAATTGGCAAGGCTATAGCCTTGATGTTTTTTCGGTTTTTAGAAAATCTAATTTCTATGGGGAATTTACAGGAATTTTTTACAAAAACCGGTTAGAACTGCCTTAAACTGGTTTAATCTAGAATTTGGGGTATTTAGAAGCAAAAATGGTTTTCTGCAATATTTGAAAAATTGGCAAGGCCATAGCCTTGATGTTTTTTCCATTTTTAGAAAAGCCAATTTTTATGGAGAATTTACAGGAAGTTTTTACAAAAACCGGTTAGAACCGCCTTAAACTGGTTTAATTAAGAATTTGGGGCAATTTGGAGCAAAAATGTTTTTCGGTAAAATTGGAAAATTTGGCAAGGTATAGCCTTGATGTTTTTTCCATTTTTAGAAAATCCAATTTTTATGGAGAATTTACAGGAAGTTTTTACAAAAACCGGTTAGAACCGCCTTAAACTGGTTTAATTAAGAATTTGGGGCAATTTGGAGCAAAAAAGTTTTTCGGTAAAATTGGAAAACTTGGCAAGGGTATAGCCTTGATGTTTATTCCATTTTTAGAAAATCTAATTTTTATGGAGAATTTAGAGGAATTTTTTACAAACCCGGTTAGAACCGCCTTAAACTGGTTTAATCAAGAATTTGGGGTATTTAGAAGCAAAAATGTTTTTCTGCAATATTTGAAAAATTGGCAAGGCTATAGCCTTGATGTTTTTTCGGTTTTTAGAAAATCTAATTTTTATGGGGAATTTACAGGATTTTTTTAACAAAAACCGGTTAGAACCGCCTTAAACTGGTTTAATCAAGAATTTGAGGCAATTTGGAGCAAAAATGTTTTTCGGTAATATTTGAAAAATGGGCAAGCCTACTATGGTAATTTTTCGATTTTTAGAAAATCTAATTTTTATGGAGAATTTAAAGGAATTTTTTACAAAAACCGGTTAGAACCGCTTTAAACTGGTTTAATAAAGAATTTGGGGCGATTAGAAGCAAAAAAGTTTTTCTGCAATATTTGAAAAATTGTCAAGGCTATAGCCTTGGTGTGTTTTCCGGTTTTTAACAATTTTTAGAAAATCCAATTTTTGGGGGGAATTTTGAACAAAAACCGGTTAGAACCTCCTTAATCAAGAATTAGGTAGCAAAAAGCTTGTCCAGTATAAATAAAAAGTTGGCGTTTTTTGATGACTTCTACAAAAAACAGAATTTTTATCGGAAACCGCCTTTTATTTTTAAATCTTGTTTTAATCCACTTTAAAACAGAAAAACTTCAACTTCCTGCTGGTTCAAGTTAGTCAATGTCGTAAAACTGACTTGCTGATTCGTTAAACTTTTATTTGGTGCAACAAATCAAATCAACTTGTGCATTTCGTTTAATTAAACAGGAGAAACAAGGTGTACTTGCTTTCCAATATTCACATTCAACTGACTAAGACATCTGATTTTTGCTCTTAATTGGTAAGCAACTATTTGTGTACGATTAGAGACCATTATACCAAACGACATTTTCCTACACGTTTTAATTGATTGTGTTAATTGTTCCTTTTCCATTTATAGTGACATTTCAGTAAAATACACGAAAATCCCAGTCAGTGCCGTAAGCCAGGTTGAGAATCACTGCTGCAAACAACAAAAATGTTTTAATCGTTTGCACACTTTGTGGCAACCCTGCAACCTTAAACATTTATTTTCTATTATTAAAATTTTTACGACGAGCTTTCACTTTTCATGTCATTTTTTAGCAATTCAATTGAAACACATTTAGAGTTCTGAAAAGGCACAAGAAAACAACTTGAAAACATTCGGTTTCAGCAAGCCTAGAAAATGAATGCAGTTTCGCCGACAAAACGAGACACCGATGCTAAAAAATAGAGTAACACGAAAGATGCGACTGGTTAATGAAATCTAAACAAAATATAATTTTTTTGCATAAGTTGAAACGACCATCGGAAAACCAGTCACGATTTGTCTTTTTGAATGTTAAATATTGCTGCGCAAAAGGACGTTCACTTTGTTAAACTTGAAAAACGATTTGAGTGGAAAGATACAATCGCGCATTCTGTTGGGAAAACAACTTAGAACAGAACCGAAAGAAACAAATACAGGCAAACAAATAAATTTGAGAAAAGCAAATCTCGAAAACAAGAGAAAGCGCATCTGTATACAAACGGATTCGCATGCAAATAATTAAAAAAATGGAGATGTAAACTAGTTTTATAAAAATAGCGCACAGCTTCGATTTCCAGAGTTGAATCTTAACTAATGGTAGCAAGTTGTCATGTCAGGGCCGACCATAGCAATCGTTTATTGCTGGTAGCTGCATTCTTCTGGAAAGGTGCACCCTGAACGTTGGATGATGACGTTTGCTGCGAAGTGCCCGCAATTCACGGATTCCTCGATAGATTTTCCTTGGACTAGTTGCGACAAGAAACCTAAGTACAGTTTGACTGGTTAGTATGGGCAGACTTGGACAACTAGATTTATTTTAGCCAATTTAAATTAGAGCATTTTAGTTTTTTTTTAATTAGATTAGAATTGGAATTACCCAATTTCTAAAAAAATCAAATGTCAACTATATTCACAATCAATTTAATTTAAATCGCAAATTGTTCTAATAAGAACGTGAATGGTAAATATCGTAAAAATTACATACGAGTTGTTCCCACCGAAGAGTTTGAAATCCTTTGTTTTAAATGAGGGACAAAAAATGCCGTTGGATAAAGTAGCATTTATGGTAAAATATGAATTAGATTAGAATTAGAATTAGAGCACACAGACAATTCACAAATTAGATTAGAATTAGAATTAGCCGCATTTTGCTCTAATTCATTTAATTAGAAAACTAGAATTATCTAATTGTCTGAGTATAAGTACAATTGTACTGGATATAAGACTACATTTAACAATTTTTTTTCGGCCAAACCTCCAACAAAAGCGTCTCCAGCTCCGTTTGTGTCGATAATCTTGCTTTGTTCCAGCTTAATGACTGGATAGGTTGTTACATCGTGGGGTCCTTAAAGAGGGACAAAAGTTTAGCCACAAGATATTATCAAAAAATAATTAAAAAAAAACTATTAATTAAAGCACCCAATTGACTGGAGCAGCGCTTTTTAACCGATGAGCCATGGAAGGTTGCCAGGTGCGCCGTGAGAAAAGAAAAAAATTAATATATAAAACAAATATATATGTATCACTTTTTTATTCGGCTTAGCTCATCGATTTCACAGTACTATTCAAGATAATATGCAACTACGAAGCCTATATAGTGAAAATATGCCAGCAATTGAAATACCGGTATACTAAAAATCGCGCTTAAGAAACATTGGACTGGGGAAACAGAAACACGCCCTATTTAAGCAACTAACCGTTTGCGACCACAGTACATTGGTCTCCCTGGGTGATCACAACAATTCTTGGCTTGTTGCTGTTCACTTTGGGAAGGCCAGCGAGTTTCTTGGCAATCTCTTCGACCTTTTCGGTGCCAAACTCCTTTTTCTTTGCGAAAACGGCAGCTTCCTGAGAAAAAAAAATAAGCAATGTTGGGTCTTTGGTCTTGATTTCCACAATATTGTAGGTTAAGTAGCAAGTGCGCGCCATATTTCGAAGGTACAGTAACAAGTGGGTACCTCAATCTGAAGGTAAAGTAGCAAGTGTATAACACATTTTGTAGGTACAGTAGCAATAAGTAACACATTTTTTGTGAGTACAATTTTAAATACAAGACATGATACTAAACGATTGTGTGGGTTCTTGTGGGAAATAAGTCAATAGACGACTCTTACTTATAGTAGGGGAATTTTTTTGGGACTTGGCAAAAATAATTTGAAAATTTTAATTTTATAGGTTGAAATCTTCATTTTAAGGTCAAAAAATCGCCTTGTTTATGAGTAATAACTTATCCAACAATTCCACCTATGTCAAAGTATTTTACTTGGATACAATACAGTTTTAATGGTTACACTTAAAACACGTTACGATGGCACAAGTTAAAAACGTTAACAACGCATTAGTCAAGATCTGCTAGAAAGTCTGTATATAATTTGGAAAAATAAACCCCGGTCGTTCTTTATTACAGCATTCAAGGATTGAAAAAAATCTTGAAAAATTGAATCGTGAATTTAATAGCGCACGGGCAGGGCTCCGGATTCGGGACGCGACGAAGTCTTTGATTTGGCTCGAGCAGGACTCGGCATATGTCGGCCGAGTATCAACTATTTGAAACCAACTCCGCAGCGCTGCGCACGTTGTAAACGTTTGAAAAACAATGCTGCTTTTAAATTTCTGGTACGCGTCATACATACAGGGATAAGCTAACCCACCGTCTCATTGCCACACAAGATGTCCACGTAAGGCATGGCGTCCATTAGAGGGTCCATGAAGAACTCGCTGATAAAAGGAGCTGAAAAATACGCAAAGAAACAAAATATAAAAACTCCGCAGACAACAGTGCCCATTCGGTTTAAAGTGTTTTTTTATTTTTTATTTTATGAGGAACGTTTCTGGTCTTAGACTATTCAGCGATAAGCAATACTCAACACCGTACCTCGAATGTTTTTGTAAACATTTTTCCATATTGTTTTTAATTTAAAATTACGTTCACTTGCCTGGTTAAGTCAAATTTATTTGTTTTTTGCTAGTTTTACATGTTGGCAATTTAAACGGCAATGCAGGCAAATTGCAAAAATGTCGAAACCGTCAAACGCAATGAACCGACCAACTAAAATAAAAAAGTGGCCGTGCCAGATGTCTTGATCACACGGAATAAAGGCTTCTGCCAAGCAAGCAATTTAGAAAGATAAGTAGCTAACGAACGCTGCGCAAGAGTCCTACGTTTGTGTATTGATAAAACGTTGCGTTTGCCAAGGACAAACACGTTCCTTTACAACGGTGTCTTATGTTTGCTCTGTACAGACTAGGCGACATTTAAGCAGTCCTATGATAAAACTTTCCGGCGTGAAGTTAATTATTCTTTACGCAGAGTTTTTTTTTATATGCTGCGTCAGCATTTCTGTTCATACGCCACGTGGTAAAGGTGTGACAGCATGGGGCGAAATCTTGTTTTTACTGCAGCCGCTTAGTAGCTTTTCTAAGCGATACGCAGAAAAACACTCAAGTCTGTATTGTTTTTTAATTTGCTAGCTTGTGTGTGAAGTTGATTTATAATAGAAACTAGTGGACCTAAATGAGATTTTCCAACTTGATCAAACGTAAAAATTTAAACAGATAGGACAACACTTACTAGTTGTTTATACTGGACAAATTATAACACGCTGATTTTTTTACCTTATGTAATGTATATTATACAAATTAACGCGAGAAACATACCGGCAAGTCCCATCATAAAAGTTTTTCCATTTTCAGAAGAGTGTTTTGCCACAGCCTGAATTGTTTCTGGTGAGACGGTTAAAAAGAAACCCTTCAAAAAATTATACGAGTTAATTAGTGTTTATATTAAGCGGTTTTGCACAAATTAATATGTTTGTATAAAAAATTTACTGTACGATTTAAACTGTGTTTCAAATAATTTAGGTACACTATGTAGTATGCATGGAACTGTAATGTAGTTAAAAATAAATTATAAAGCTATGTTTCAAATATAACCTGTACAAAAGTGGTCTAGTGAAATATAATGAAAAAGTTTTAACCAATATATGTAAAGTATTTGCAGGATTACCAAACCATTTAAAAAAATCAAAGACAGCCAAAGATTGTTCAACAAAAACAAACAAAAGGTGCTTGGAATATGATTCGAAAACAACACACAATTTTAAGCCATGGTCAGCATAATAACTAATATGTTAAAAAGTTGTTTTATTAAGGCACTTTCAAAACAAAACCGTAAGCACGACAAAAATAAATTAAAAAAATAGTTTAAAACTTTTTGAAAATCATAGAGAATGTTCTTTTCAAAACACAAATCAATTTGTACATTTATAGATTCAAGGTGTGAGGCACACCTGATTTTGCTTAAGATCTGTCAAAAAAAGAATTAAAAAAATTGTCAATCATCATGTAAGGTAGCTTCATAATGAATGGCAAAGCCAAAAAGGCTGAGTAAATCGACATCATCTTGATTTAAGCGACATAAGAGTTTTTTTTAAGTTACATTACCGATCTGGGCATAATATGTACCTCAGGTAAGGTACATTTAAACTTTGTCAAATCCCACTTACGGCAATATAATAATACTTTGCTTTTTCGACCAGTGCCCAGTTCTCAGGTTGTTTGATATGTTCAAACTTGTACTTGTTAGCTGCCGCCAGGTTGGCACAAAGTGATCTACAAAAAAACGTTTTCCTGAAAACCCTTTGTAACAGTACTAGTGACAACGCAACACAAAGGTTTAAAAAAATCCGAAAAAATTTGGCAAAAGAAAACATCAATGTGTATGCTGTTACTTGTAGTATGTACCATAGAACACCCTCTTAAATATCAAATATCAAATAGTATTTGCTGCCTAACATAAAAATAAAAAGCATGTTTTATAAATTCAATATATATAATGTATTGCTGTTAGTTTCACAATATATTTAAGCAACAAAAAAAACATATCTCTTTTTAAAAACATGTTCATAAAGAAAATACAATATATAAAATGTATTGCTGATAATTTAATAAGTAACTTAGAAAAAAAAATTATAAGAAAAAATCATTTGCCACCTTAAAATTTCTAGATAGTTCCCCTAAAAACCTTCAACCAAACCAACCTGTTATGGCCGCAAAGTAGTACAGAGCAGAGTCCGGTTGGTTCCTCATTTTGCTTGTAATAAGCTGTCCGCACACCAACCCCTTCCGCCTTTTCCTTTAGAATTTCCCCAAACTTATCCTCACCAATACAACCAACAAAAGTTGTGCTTTGTGGCTTTTTAAGAATCCACTGGATAAATAAACTAGTGTTAACAATAGTTTTTCTTGCAGTTCAGGAGTACCAGCTGTCAGATCTTACTAGAGATAGGCTGATATAACAATTTACCGATAAAAAACAATATATAAGTCTATCTGTATTATTTCACTTCTGCTGATATGTAGGTTGATTAAAGTTAGACCATATTTTGGCCGATATTTTACTTCGAAAATATATATGCACTTTTTCCGAAAAAAACAGACAAAATTCATATTTTTTACCAAAAAAATTGCTTCCCATCAGGCCAAGTTACATGTAAAATAATAGTTTAATAAATATAGGTAGATAAACTGAAACGTTTTCGGATTTTATTTTTAACTAAAAAAAAATTAAATCCTTATCGATATCAGCCTTTCTTAACCTGGGGTAAATTTCCTCATTTTAGGGGGTAAATAAGCTATCAATTAAATTGTCCACACCAGTTGACGGGACAGAAAAAATGTGCCAGCTGTATATTGGTAACCTACTTTCTTAGTTTAGATCAACTGCTAATTTGAAGCTAGCCTAGTAGCCAATTGATTCTTCATCATCTAATGTAAGTAACGTAATGCTTTGCTATTATTGATACTTCTTTTAGTTTATTGGCAACATCGCTGTCTCTATGTTACTTCATTTGTCATTGCCAAAAGCAAGGGCAGCCGTTGCATTGAATATAACTGATTTAATTTGGTAATTTTGATTCATAATAAATTGGCACCATTTTATATATTGAGGGTAAATCTGATATTCATCTTTGTTAAAAGGACGCAAAAACATTGGAAATATTTTGTAGGGCATATGTTTGTGAGTGTGTGTAAAGGGTAACAATGTTTGACACCCTTGAACTAGTTTTGACCAAATTCTCAATTTTCAACAGACAAATAGACCAAGTTCTGTAATAAACTTTCAGGTATAATTAATTAGTAGGCCGTTAATTGTCAATAGCACCTACATAGTGTTAAAATTATGCAAATGTGATTAGTATTGGTGTGTTAAAAATTTACGGGCTTTTCAGTGGACAAACTTTTAACTAGTTAACTTTAAAAAAAATTAAAAATGTATTGTGTGCTGCATGTTTGAAACCATAAGTGTATACAACTTTTTAGAATGTACAGTGACAATTCTGTTGGCTTAAATCTGGATTTTTAACTCACATTCTATCACTTTGCAAAATCAAGATAGATTATAAAAGATGTCCTCAGGGTAATGGTAGTTAATAAATCTTCTCTTGTTAAATCAAGATAAACTTTGAACTTACCTGGGCGACTTTGATGGAATTCTGAGTGGCACCTCCAGCAATGTAATCAACAGGAAACATATCCACCATCTCATCATACATTGGCTTATGCTTTTCCTCAGCCAAGATGGCATCATTCTCCTTCATTCCGTACCTTCACATTAAAAAAGTTTCAGAGCCCATGACTGAATTTCTTGTGCAGATTTATCTCAAAGTTGTGTGATTGTGTTTTTTAGAACCTAACTTTATCCTAGAAATAATCACGCTACGCATTTACAAAATCTGGTTTGTTAGTAACTTTCTGTATTTTCGCTATTTACCCATAATTTTGTTTGTGACATATTTTATGAACTGAGTGACATTGCTTACTTTATATACAAAAAAATGATTTAAAATAATTTGAAAATTCATCATTTGAATAGAGCTGTAAAATTTATACCTAAGTTACACTACACTTAGCTATGCTAACTGCGTTTAAACAAAACAAACATGCCCGACAACTAAGGTTGATTTTTAGTTTGTAAAAAGAGGTTTAATTTTTTTTTTTCAGTTTGCAAAAAATTGTTGTTCTACTTACTTTTCCAAATATCCCTTTCCGACAGTGGCAGAAATATCAAGGAGGGGGTTTCCCATCCCAAAAAGAATTCCTTCACTGCAAATAAACAAAAAAATTTGCTATTTCAAACTATAAGACAATATACAACTTTATGCAAAATACCTTAATAGGTAGATAAAAGTATTGTGCAAGAGACTGTTTCATATGCGCAAACTAGACTATTTGTGTTGTAGCAGAAAATAAAATCAATTTTTGGTTTATTATTTTAAAATCCAGCTAACAGATTTAGGATGAAAACAGTTGCCAGCTTAGTTGAATTATTTTTAGAAAATCGGGATTTATTTATGCTGGTAATCAAACTTTACTAAGCCACGACTCCTTTACCAATATTTGAGACTGGATATAATCAAAATTAAAATTTTTTTCATTTAAAAACATTTTAGGCATCAGAGACCAGCAAGTGTTGTTTCTTTAAATGTTTCGATACTATCAATTCACTGTGTTGAGCTTCTCAGCGGCATTGCAATTCACAAAACATTACAAGCCAGATTTGCATAGCAAATAATCTTTTGATATCTGTTCTAAAGGTAAAGATAAAATTAAAAAAAAATACTGCTGGCGTGCTCGCTTCCATAAAAGAACGCAGCACTCCTACTAAATGCTCTACGTATACGTATTGATTTGAGAAATATCTTTCAGACCAAAGTTAAGTGAATGAATTGCCAACATGAGGTGGCCACTCAGTGGTCAGTGGCTGGACAACGAACGCTAAGGTCATTATCACAAGAAACGTGATCTCCCAGCGCAGACCTCTGGCTATTCAAGCAAGTTCTCTTGTAGCAACAACCAACCCAAGCCTAAATAAAGCTTCTTTGTCGCTGGAAAAATTGGCTATTTGGTTCTAGGAAATTTCCCCTTAAACCTCTAGTTTTTTTTTATATATTAACGATTTATCCATGTATGTGTACAACTGTGAAACTTGTATAGAAGGAATTTTAAACTGAATGGTTTTAAAAAAATGGACATGATTTCAGCCAGCTGCAGCTTTTCTGCAAAGTTTAAAAAAACAAAATTAGAAACTCTGTTAACTGGCATAAATGGCTTTTCGGTCCAAAATAAGCAGGTGTACCGTTACTGAGTTGCCACAATTTGACGCACAATACACATGACCAGTGTCAACTGACGCGTGACCAACACCCAGAGAGCAAGTGGTATCAGCGCTTCACAGTGGATTCTGCTCCATGCTGTTCTACTTGTTACAGCTTTATAATCGCAGTTTGAATCACTGTGTTTTGTTATGTTATGTATTTACTCAACGAGCAATATCAACTGACTATAGTGACTCTGCCTGGAGTTCAAGAAGTTCAGGAAAGGTATTTTTCTTGGTCTGTTCCTTAGAGTCAGGCATAACAAGGAATGTGTAAAAGACTAGGCAGTCATCAGCTCTCGTCCAAGGGCCAGCTTTACTTAGCCATAGCACCCCAAATCGCTAAAGCAGGGGATTTTTCTTGCAACAGAAAAAAATTACAATAGAATTTCAAACAGCGGTTTCATAGCTTTATATTTGAGTCTTGCTATCTGGTGTTTTTAAATTTATAAACATACTCAATGAGCAATATCAGCCGAGTGAACTCTGTCTAGAGTTCAAGAAGTTTAAGGACAGGTATTTTAGCAGCCTGCTCCTTGGAGCCAGTTGTGACAAGGAACGTGGAAGAGACTAGGGCAGCCATTGGTCGTCGCCCTACCGGCTAACGCCTACTTACCCATAGCAACCCCAACGCTAAAGCAGGGGATTTTTGATGCTGAAAAAACTTACAATAGAATTTCGACAGGTGGTTGTCTACTTTGTATTAGCGGCTGAAATCACTGTGTTTCGCTATCATGTGTACTGAAATTTGTGAATATACTCAATATCAGTGAAGGACAGGCACCTTAGCGGCTTCTTGGAATCGGCTCTATGACAGCCATCGGCCCTCGTTTTAAGGGCCAGCGCTTTACTTATCTATAGCCAAAAAGCTAAAGCAGCTCATTCTGCTTGCACCACAAAAAACTTACAATACAATTTCAACCGGCGCTTTCGAAACATCATCTTCATCATCCTCTTCGCTAGTGATGTCATCGCTACTACCAAACAAAAAGTTGTCCCCGTCACTACTTGAACTGCTGGATTCGCTGCTCGACGAAGAAAAGTTGTCGTCTACTTCTTCCAATTGTTCTTCGTCTGACGAACTAATTACCGCGCCCATGACTGATTTTTTTGGTGCAGATTTATCTCAATGTTGGTTTTTTTACATCATAATTTTTTGCTTGAAACAATCACACTACAGATTTATGAAAATCTGGTTTGTTAGTAACTTTCTTTACTTTCATTTACTAATGATTTTGTTTGAAACATTTTTTACAAACTGAGTGACATTGGCTTACTTTATATAGACAAAAAGCATTATGTTTTAAAATAATTTGAAAATTCAGTATTTAAGACTGTGAATTTTATACCTAAATTACACTAACTGTGGTTGAATTCACATCCCCTGGTGGAATATGTTCATATTCCCTCAACAACCACTCAATAAATATAGATAAGTACATTTTAAATAACTACACTGCCATAAATTTGCTTTGCTACAAACTGCAACTTGTTGTTCCTGAATATAGCTCACAAAGACAGTCTCAGATCTGTTAAGTGTTACACGCTGCACAAGAAAATGCCCCCAGGCACTTTAAGTCTATACACATCGTTAGATGTTGCTTGTCAACTTTCCAAAGATGTTTGTGGTTTGAAGGAGTCAATTAGGAGAAGATTAGTGCAGATAATCCCATAATCTATTGCAGGGTTTTTTAACCAGGGGTGCAAAACTGTTCCAAAGGGGTCAGGGGTTGTGAAACAACACAGAAAATGCATTACTGTAAAAAAATGCTTTGCTCAGTTAAATGTAAAAATAACTCACATTGTGTTATCAGTTTCTTGTATCAATATAAAATTACAAAAGTAATGTTATTTAAGCAATTATGGAAGGGGTGCAGCAAGAAAAAGGGTTATGAACCACTGATCTAGGGCAACTTCTTTCAATAATTGCAAGTGTTTTACATGTGTATAGATAAACAAAAATATTTTGCCTAATCCAAAAAAATTGTTTGTGTTCATTACAAGCATTTAATAATACTGGTTCAATAAGTAACACTCAAAGTTAATGAAAAAGTGTCCTATAAACATTGACCGGAAGTTTTCCTCTATGAATAATAATATTTTCTGGATATGTAATTTTATGTATTTGGTTTCATGATTTTCAATTAGAAGTTTAAACAATAAAAGTTTATGAAACTGTGTCTACTTGGCCAAAGTTTTTACTAAACAACAGAAATCAATATATTAGTAATGCAGAATTTTAATTATTTGTAAAAAAATTGTTATGTTTTTCTTGAATCAATAACGTCCCTAGTATTAATTTTTATGTTACATAATATGAATACTGCTTGATAGATCAAAATGCTTAAAGTGAAAAAACAATAACATATTTAGTCCTGGTATAGTTAAAACACAAATAGCAAAAAAAGAACTTTGATACAAACTTAATACTACTTTCCACATAAAACATAGTAATGGATTTAACTTATACCTAGATGAAGATTTATTAAAATAATTTCCGAATCATAACAGTGTTTAAAAATGCACAACAACCTTATTCACCTTTTAAAGATAATAGTGGCTAATATACAATCAAAAGGAAATGCTTTGAAGCTGTTGGAATTAGAGCCACTTTATAAATCAAATAGAAATTGGCGTTTGTGTGTGGAAATAAACTGACACACAACTTAGGAAATACATCTTTGTATTCTTATCCTGAGTTTTTTGGCCCTTTTTGTTGAGATCTTAAGTGACAAATGAGTAAATTTAGGCAGACATTAGGTTTGGCACGACGCGACCTGTATCGAATCACAAGTTCCAAAGGCCCAATTCCATTTCAGTACCTTAACGCTAAAAATCTTTGGTGTGAATTTTTTACCCAAAAACACACCAATGAAGTCATTTTGCATTAAATGTGAAAAAAAACATTTCTGGTTTAAATATAACACAGAAAAATTTTGGTGTAGGATTTCACCCCAAAAAAGATGGTCGAAAATCTCTGGCGGGCACAAACTGGAATGCAGTCGGGACCCCAGGTTTATGTACAACTAGGTCTCAGAATCCTATCATTTCAACCTGTAGTACACCAAATCCATAACTGTCGATTAATGATACAAGCAAGGCAGGCCAAAAACGACAACCAGCCTACAGTTGTTCGAACTCACAACCACAGTCATACCGGGACTGGACGGGGGACGCTTTTGGTGTAGCAATGTAACGTAAGCCATAATCGTATCTGTTAGTCAAAAAGCAGCTTCAGAAGGGTGAGATCACAGTTGTTAACACACATATGCATATGAAGTGTTCGATATATGGATCGAAATGTACCATATGGCATTAAAAATAAATTTAGTGCACCTGTCACAGAATGTAGACCCAGTCTTCATTTCATTTCAATTCACAACAAGATCAAGGGTATGCAGGTGTACAATAATGTTTTTACACACCTGAGTTTAGCATCTTACCAAAAATTGGTATTTCTTCCAAATTTAGGTGAGCAATATATTAATTCAAGTGCGCACACAAATTTTTTAAAAAAAAATATTGGTTGTGCACCTGCCATAGAATGCTAGATGCAGATTGCAGATTAGAAAAAATAGGATGCACATTTGCAGACTACAGTGCATTGTATGACATTTTTGAACGAGCAATAACTGTGGAACGAAAAAAACAAACCAAACATACCGAAATTCTACTGTAATGGCTAAAAAATGACTTTAGCTGCCATTTTTTGTAATTTAAAACGTACGTTCATGGTATAATTCTACAAGGAAATAAAAAACAACCAAATACAAAGCAATTTGTAAATTTTTAATGTTATACTTGTTGAGAAAAACCTTTTAAATTGAGTAAAATTGATGGAACTAAGGACTTACCTTATCTCTGGCATTTTGACGATATTTTGCACGTGGAGTGGGCAAACAGCAGTACAAGACTAATCCTACGACTGAGACCGAAAAATTGAAACCTTTCGTTTATATAGGTCGTAAAGGGAAATAACCCAATTTTGTAGTCCCTAAATAGATATTAGTAAATACATTACAACAGTTGCGAATTCATTGTTGATAGCAGTTCTATATATTACGCTATTTTAAACTCTGGGTTAACCAAACTAATATTATAAAAAACAGTAAATTATTACAATTTTTTTAAATCGTAGTACGATAGACGTATAAAGACATTTTCAAAGACCGTCGATCACATCATATGAATTTTGTTGAAAACTGTTGACATTTGCAAGACAGTTTTTCACTATCTTTGCACAATTTTGACCTACTCGGTTGAAATACAGGCAACACTGTGGTATACTAGATCCTTGAAGTCACAGCGATGTCTCAGTAATATTGCACACAAAATTGATTTGGCATAAGAACCCAGTTAAGCACCGAAGAACCCGAAGTTCGAAGGCTAAATATTTATAACATTAATGCACGTTCGTTTCCATTGTATCACTTTAATCTGTAATGTGTAAAATAATTTGCATTTGGGTAACGAACTTTTATGTTGATAAAACCAGTTATTGACCTAGGCCTACATAATTTAATTTACGTGTTGAACACGTCATTTTGGTCTTTGGCGAACAAATGCTAATTTACAAGCCAAATCTCGGGCATAATTGGCTGGTAATCATTTAGAAAAAATCTTTATTGATTTTCAGCACGATTGTATTACTGAAAAGCGATTAGTGACGGATAAATTTTGAAACGGGACATTTTAGAAAGGGATACTTTTGCCTTTACCTGCGATTTATTTATTACTTAAAATTCAATCACTGTATAAATTTAACTCAACATTGCGCATTTCAATGCAAATGTTTAATAGACAAGAGGAAGCACGTATACGCTTTGCCTTTAAGACTCATAGTTTACAATGCAAAACTTTTGACTGACGCCTTATTGTAACCACAGTCGCACACAGTGGTTGTATGAAACAGAAAAGCTACCAGTGAGTCTCAAACTGTGTGTAGTGTGCCGCAGAACGTTTTTGTAATATTAAAAAATAACCTATATTTGGATTACAAACATATTTTTCCAAGAACGCAAGACCTAAATGCATTGCACACTAATCTTTAGATAACCCAAGTTTATAACGTTCAGCTAGGTCTATTACCTTGTCTATTATTTGGATACTTGGATTAAATTATAATTTGAATGGTTGTGTAAAAGCTTGTTTTTGATTTTTTAGCGAACAACGGTTTGAAAAAAACTTTGAGTGCCACTGTAAACGCTAAACAGAAGATAAATAGGTTCTAAACAGCACGAGTGTAAAACATATCGCGGTGAAATGAAAATCGCAAGTATTTCTTACAGGGTTTGCTTTTCAATTGCAATCGCTTTCTTGCTTACGCTGGACAATGTCTGCTATCTTGGACATTGTATGGGAGGTTGGTATAGTAGGTTATATAAGGTTTGTTGTAACTAGGGATGCCCGACAATATCGGATCGGACCTGATACCTTCTGCCATATGGAACTATCGGTGCCGGTTGCCGGTGTTGTTCCGATATTTATAAAAATTCAGCCAAGCTTTGCGACGAATCGCAGCAATTTCTACCACGGTAAAATTAACGAAACATAGAAGAGCAACAACTGTAGGTAACTAAACTTCCTACCGCTAACGAAAAGCTTGGCCTAAAAACACATTTGAACAGATAGCAATCGCTCTTCCGGCAAAAACGAAGTAATTTTCATTTTATTCACTTAGTAAATAAGCTGGGTAACGCTTTCTCGTTTTAATTATTAACCCTGGTGAAGTCAGCTGGTGTCTGCTGCCGAAACGTCACTTTATAACTCTGTTTACAGCAGAAGAGCGATTTCTATCTAGCGATATGTTGCCTGGTGGAGCTCTATTTTTTAATACCTGAACGTTATGATTTAATTTTACCTGTTTGAGCGAAGTAATGACAGTGTTGTAAACAAGTCATTTTGAAATAACTTGAGTCCCAGTCAAGTCATTTGAGAAATAACTTAAGCCAATTCAAGTATTTTGCAAAGAATAACAAGTCAAATCCCAGTCCAAGTCATCGGTTGCCCAAGTCAAGTCCCAGTCAAGTCATTATGAGAGCAAGTCAATTTCAAGTCATGTCATTGACATAAGAGTAAATTGTTAAACCATTAAAATTGGTAAACTCATTCGATAAGGGGTGAAAATTTAACTAAAAAATAACACAAAGGCAATATACAACAATATCAATGTTTAATGTGCAAAACTTGGGATACATTTTAATAAAAAACACTTAATTTAATCCCGAGATATTTAATAACATGGCTTAAGTCAAGTCAAGTCATTCTGGCCAAAAGACTTAAGTCAAGTCAAGTCATTTTTCCCAAATGACTTAAGTCAAGTCAAGTCATTTGAAAACAGTGACTTAAGTGCACTTAATTCAAGTCAATGACTTAAGTCATTACAACACTACCCGAACCCCACCCTAAATACATCACTAACTCCCCTAAGAATTTTCACCCCTACCATTACCCCACCCGAGTCATTACAACACTGAGTAATGACGCCGTTGTGTAACGGGTCCGATCGAGATACATTTTGTGTATAACATGCGGAATAGCATCAGAATAAAATTTAACTATATCGGTCATCACTAGTTAAAATAACTTTCAGAATAAGACATTATCGTCGCGTTTCTTAATTGACGTAACTTTATGGCGTTTGTGATGCAGACAACATAGGGGACCCGAAAACAGACCGAATGGTTCTGCTGAGCAGTGTTTCGGTGATTTTCGAGGTCGGACAAAAAGTGGACACAGCTCCTGCCACACAAAGCACAGTTACAGGTTGGCAAAAATATGTTAGTTCGTCGTTACTCGGCTCTCCAAAACGTATTTTATTCCGATACGGATACCCCTGCAAATTTTGGGCCCAAAGTGTACGTTTGAATTCCAAAACTCACACAAAAACTAAATAAAATGGTGTGTGCAAAGCTACTTTTTATGCCTAAATTTTGATCAATGAAGGTTACCAATGTTGACAATGAATAAAGAGTTATTCGAAACGTTCAAAATTCTACTTATACTTCTGTATGGGCTTTAATATTCTTACTACGTCTTACTAAAACCTCCAACCATTATGCTCCGTAGGTTACCCAAGTTTCCAAGCACTAAAGCATTTAAGCTCAACTATCCGAAAAACATTACGTTTAACATTTCAGTTTAAATAGATTTGCTTATATTAGTGGAACAATGACGTCATTAGGCATCGGCTCGGCGTACATATGCCAAAAATATCGGGTATCGGACGACGATATGCTGCAAAGTATCGGACATATCTGATTGAGTTTGTCATTTTTAGAAACAACAGTCGCTGTCACGGTTACATCGCCAGCACCAAAGGCCACGTCAGCATTCTACACTTTCAGCGGGCAAATTGACGCCATGAAGACCGTTGTTATCCCACTGAACGTGACGTCACCAAACCTGACCAGAGATGACGTCACAATTATGACCATGTCACCAAATCAAGGTTAGCAATGCGCGACACCGCTTGATTTGCACCTTTTGAGGAATTTAGTTGTTTGGTAAATAACAAACTCCGACGGTTATACAAGTTGTACATAAAATATTGGTTCTTAACCTTTTTAGTGCCGCTACCACTGAGAATGACTTGAAAGGATTCCTGTTAACTCTTTTGACCAATTATATAAAGGGTATAACGGTAATAAATGGAACACATTTAAAAAAAAAAGAAAAAAGTTTTAAATCGCCAAATAAACCGTTTTATACTGACTGACCACAAATTTAGATTCACGGAGATAAAAGACTGGAAAAAGTATTTGATTTATTTTTGTGACATGCTTGGAAAAAGGTGTTAAGGGGTGGTTTCAAAATATTATTTATGTTTAGAGTGAGCCAGTGTTTAGGATCTTTGTAGTGTTGTAACCAGGGCTGCGGAGTCGGTTAAAAACAACCCGAGTCGGACTCCGGCCAAATGTAAGATTTTGTCGAGTCCCGAGTCCAGCTCTGACTCTACAGCCTGTATTTTACCCATTTACGCAACTAAATTAAGGTCGATTTTCTGCAATCCACTCATATTGGTGTCATAATTGATCCACCCGCATTACAGGGTTTAAAAATATTTCAAATTTGCTATTACACTTTTACAACTTACATTTTGCCGCCTTAACAGTTTTAAAATTTGATACTGCGCATGCGCATGTCGGACTCGGGTAGTTTTACGCGGTCTTACTCGAGTCCCGAGTCCGCAGAACAAACCGACTCTGTCGAGGCCCGAGTCCGACTCCTAATCCGCAGCCCTGGTACTTGTAACGACCTTGCTGATATCAAATGACTTGACCTAATTAAGTCACTTTGAAAAAATTATTTGACTTGACTTCTTCAGTCTTTTGGACTTGACTTAATTGATGGTGTCAAATAGTTTGGATTGAAGTTAAGTGTTTTCATTAAATATTTTCAAAAAAGAAAAGTATTTCGCTTAAGTTTTTTAGGTAAAAACAATTTGCCTGCGTTCCGTTCTTGTATATTTTAATGAAGACAATTGCTTATATAGATATTTTAAATCTTTAACGTTTTATTTTTATGTTAATGCCTTGACTTTGATTTTACATTCTCTAATGACTGACTGGGAATTGACTTCAACAACTGACAATTTAATCTGCGACTTGTTATTTTTTGAAAGAGTTGACTTGGACTTAAGTTATTTTTCAAAGTGACTAATTGTTTACACACTATAGTAATTTGCACTTCAGGAACCGAAGTGAAGACATTTTTTCTTGATACAAATACAGCAAATGGACATCGTGTGGTGGTTGTGCAATTCAGAAAAGTGAGTAGTTTATTGAAATAAACAGATGTCTGTGTGGTAAAAGTTATATAGGCAAACCATAATCAAGTTGTTTTTGAAATAAAGATAGGGTATTAGCAATAAACAAAATAAAAATATTATGAAAAATTTTAAGTTAGCATTTCGTTTCGTTTTCCGAAACGTGGACGGTTTTTGTTTTGTTTCCCAATTTATATAGTTCATTTGTAAAGTCAGGAAAGCACAACTGTTTTAGAAGACAACTGATTGGTTGACCCAATTGTCTTTTACCTTTCTATGTGCTTTATATATTTAGTTTTTGCAAGCTACGTAAAAATGTAAACTAAACTTTTGAGATATGTTTTGTTAACCGAACCTTTAAGGTATCGAAGCAAAATTTCGGCAACTATACTGTAGCCGTGCAGAGCCGGTACTTTCCAAGTTTCAAAATCGGCTTTGCCCTGGTCCAGCAAGGCTTCACCTTGAAAAGTTACGAGATCATAATAGGAACTTCGTTGGCGGGTTCCCTACTCTTGTTCCTGATTGCTGGCTGCCTAACTTGCTACGTACTCAGGCTGAGGAAAGAAAGAGATTTGCGTGAGTAGGCTATAGGGTTAAATGCTAATAGGCGCTAACATTTTTTACATTCGATTAACATCAGGACTCTGATGTCAAAATAGACTTGGTATTAGATCCGAAGCCTTCTTAGTGTTAGGCCTATGTGAGGTTCAAACTTCTACAAAGGTAAATTTAACATTTTATTAAAAAATTGGACTGATTTCTTGATTTTAAGATGCAGCTTAACTGTTTAGATATTAAACATTGTGTGGATGAAATTCAACCGTTAGTAAAATTTACAATAAAATGTTGTTAATCCTATTTTCGACATTAATCGTAAATAACTTTTGCATGCTGTCGTAGGATCAACAACGGGTGAAAGAAACACATTAAGGTGAGTTCACTAAATTAACTTAACTTGTTTTCAACAGTTGTTTACCTTGCAATGCCAAGAAAATGTTAAGAGATTGCTAAAAATACACTTTGGGCAAACGTTTATCAACAAAGTTTTAATTTAATCTATGGAGATCCTTACGTTATTAAGTTAAATATAAGAACTGTTTTGTTGTAGGAATATGTAAGTTAAAACCACAGGCTTTAAGTAAATTTAGATTTTTCCAGGGGAGCCACGTTTCTTCCCTCCCGCTCAGGATCAAGAAGCCTTCCTCTTGTGGAATACGAGGACTTTAAAGATACGACTCGTTGTGTGGATAACGAAGACCCCGAGCACCACTACACCTACCTGACAACCCCCCCACCCAAACAGGGTGAACCTCTACCACAAGATCAGTACTCCATTGGGTCTGGCCAGCAAACAGGCTCACTGCCTCGCGGTATGTTTCATGATGTGTCTTCTCAACAGCAGCAAGTTTTACAGACCGGTTCACTCCCGCGTAATTTGCTAGCTAGTTTAGCCTCACAACAGAAGAACACTGGCTTAACCTCTCAGCAGCCTCTACAAACGGGATCACTGCCACGTGGTCTGATGGCCAATTTAGCCTCTCAGCAGCACCAGTCTGCTTTAACCTCTCAGCAGCCTCTACAAACGGGATCACTGCCACGTGGTCTGATGGCCAATTTAGCCTCTCAGCAGCACCAGTCTGCTTTAGCCTCACAGCAGCAGGCTGGTTTTGATTCCAGTAAAGTTCCTGGCGGTTCTTACGCCGACATGAGGCGTCGGCGCTCTGTAGATGAAGGTGAACCTGGATACGTGCAACCGAACACCGCTTTGTGAGTTTTAGGTTGACTTTAACTCTTACCAATTAGTTAAAACAATCGAGTTTTTTTTTAACGGAATTATTTATATTCCCACATCATTGTTGCGGTCTTGCAAACATTTGCGTTAGAAATTTGTTGGAATATTTTGATCAGGACTAATAGGAACGTTGGTTTTACCGAAGGCCGATTTATGGTAGTCAAATGTTTTTAAACATTCACCTAAATATACGCAATTTAAAAATGAACTTACCGGCCCTTTAGAGCATATTTTTTTTTTATCTTTTTGTGGTACTTTGGGCCGCTACAGCGTGGCAAAATATATACATGTATAATTTTATAAATATGGTTTTGTGGTTTAAAAATGACTGAAATATTTCTCTTTTCAGTTCGGGTAGCAAGGAAATCATAATCACCTATCACGAACCACATCCCCTGGAGACAGACCAATACATCTTACCGACCTCTAGCGACAACCCAGATTACGCTTACCTGCCGTGTAATGGCAGCAAAGAGATCCCGCATTCGTACGTGAACAGCGGCCAAGAAACAGAAGAAGTAGAACCTATCAATTACGACACTATAGGTTGGAAAACTTTAAGTTAACAAAATCAACGAAAGATTGAAATCCAGCGAGTGCTGGGCGAGTGTATTGCTTTTGATTTACATTCTAAAGTACCAGTTGTCGCTCTGCCACGAGGAAATAGTTTTGTTCAATAAACAAGCATGTTATTGCCAAGTTATTGTGTGTGTTTTTTCGCAGCATATAACTTCTAAGTAATTAAAACGGAACATAGGTAATATTTATAACGGAAAAGGGCTAATTTAGACGCAAGGCGGAAAAAGGATTAAATTGGTTTTATTGGAACGGAATTATTCTAAAGAGAACATAAGTTTTCAAGAAGAGGTTTAACGAAATATGCACTTTTCCAGTTATATAGTGATAAAAAAAAGTAGAAGTTGCAATGTGGAAGGTAATACGGTAGAAAAACATAAGAGAGTTCAGTAATAAGACCGAAATTAGAACATCATCAACGTCGGGACAAAACACAGTTCGAAATTAGACTAAAACAGGACTAATAAATACCTAATATAGTAGAATAACGTCCAATTTAAAACAATATCTAGATTGCAAGATTAGGGCCTATACAACCTTTTACCTAACCTTAAATCAATAAGTTCCCTAATAATTTCAAAACTAACCCAATTTTAAACCCGACCATCAACCACCCCGAACCCCAAACAGGGGCAAATAATCCGGTGCCAAAACAGGGGTGGTCCACCGCGGCCGGTTAAACTAGATCGCCCAGACGTCGATAGCATAACGACCGAAGGCGGACTGGTATTATACCGCATATTATGGTGTACCATTTCCTTGTGAGTGTAAATAAATGTGTAATCTAAATTGTAAGCGAAAGTAAAGTTCCGTATTGTATATAAAATGGGTCGAGCAAATACTTTCCATAACTAAAGTAGGATGCGGCCTTCGTGAAAGAAGTTATCTCGCTTAAGAAGGCATGAGCGACGTCGTGCTCTATCCAGGGCTGCGGAGTCGGACTCGAGTAAGACCACGTAAACCTACCAGAGTCCGACGTGCGCAGTGCCAAATTTTAAAACTGATATGGCCGCCAACGGGAAATTGTAAAGGTCGATAGCATATGGTAGAATATTTTCCAACCATGTGTTGTGAGTGAATGAGTTACACGACACCCCTATAAGTGGATTACTTAATATCAACGTTATTTTAGTTACGTAAATTGGTGAAATACAGGCTGTAGAGTCAGCGCCGGACTCGGGACTCGACGAAATCGCACATTTGACCGGAGTCGGACTCGGGGTTATTTTTTTGACCGGAGTCGGACTGGGGCTAGTTTTAACCGACTCCGCAGCACTGGCCTATCTGTCTCTTTTGTTTCATGTCAGCGACCGAGCGGCGAACATGTGTGATCGGTCGACCAACCGGCTGACCAACTTCATCATTTATATAGTAGATTGCGCTTTAGATATCGTTGCAGTAACCTAGGTCTTATATTGTGTTCGCAACAAGAGTTTAAAAATATTACTGCAGCAAAAAAATCATCAATCTAAATTATTTACAAACCAATATCTCAAAGTAAAGTAAGAGATCTCGATAAGTTTACTAAATTTGTAAGGCCGAATTTATACCTTAAGAATGAAGTTTGAAGAAACAGCGATATACGCGGAAATTTAAATCGCAAGTCGAAACTAAAAAAAAAAAACGTTTTAACTTTGAATTTAAAAAAACACGAGTTTATCAAAATTGTTTCGAGAAGAACATCTGCTAAAAATGTGCTCGTCATTGATTTGTTATTTTAAATTAAATTAGAAAACCAAGTGTAGCAAAATGTAAAAAAAAATTCTAAGTTACGTCTGGTCATTTAAGAAATAATGATATAAAAAAACGCGGAGAACCGGAAATTGGGGTAAATATAGTTCAAATACGTGCAAAATAATAGAAAAGACGTAAATTACAAGCAAAACCAATCACATATGTAAATAACCAGCGCAAATTTCAGAACAAGCGTAAATACTTCAAAAAAGGCTCAACACCTATAGCAAGTAGCTTCGGAAAACAAGAGTCGCTGCCTGTAATAGATTAGATTTGTTGTTTTAAATTAAGTTAATAAACAAAACCAGAGTGTAGCAAGATGTATGTACCCAGACTAAATCTCTTAAAACAAAAACAAAAAGAGATAATTGTAAGTTACGTTTGTTCATGTCAGAAATAAATATATAACGAAACTTGAAATTGGCGTAAATAATGTAATATAGTTCAAAAACGTGCACAAAAACAGCAAAGACGTAAATTACCAGCAAAACCAAAAGAAAAAAACAGGAAAAACTTAAAATAGACGTAAATACTGCGACAAAACGCTCAACACCTAGCAAGCAGCTTCGGAGAACAAGAGTCGCTGCCTGTGTTCCTCTTCCACCAAAAGAGCATCCAATTGTTCTTCCGTGAAGTTGCTCACACTACAGTCGACCACTAGGAAGGGATTCACCACGCGCCGAACATCCGCCGATGCGAGCTCGTATTCCTGGATCACACGGATGTTGTAATCCTCCGGGATCCAGCGAAGCAGCACAAGACGACGAACGTACTCGGATCGGAAGACAAAGCTGTGCTGGAAGAGCAGGAGGCAGCATTCATCCTGGAAACAGAACTCGAGGACTTCCTGGAAGGAAGTGAGAGGCAGGAATCTTAGGACGCTCTCAATCACTCCCAGGTTGAAGTCGATC
Organism: Ascidiella aspersa; assembly: GCF_963924565.1. Lineage (NCBI taxonomy): Eukaryota > Metazoa > Chordata > Ascidiacea > Phlebobranchia > Ascidiidae > Ascidiella > Ascidiella aspersa. The sequence continues at coordinate 4,250,435 of NC_139453.1, read as the reverse complement.
TTCAGCTTACAAGTCTCATAGTGTCCTTGGTCCCGTGCCAAATTCTTGCAGTCGGTTCTCGCCTCGTGGGTTAAAAGGTAATTGAAAACCATATTTCTCTCTTTCTTTATTTCCTGCGAGAGATTGTCAAATAAAACATTTGTGTGTTTTATAGTGTTCTAACGACTTAAGTCAACGACTTGACTTAGGTGCACTTAAGTAACTTGACTTAGTCACTGATATCATATGACTCAACTTAAATTGAGTATTTTGACCCAAATTACTTGACTTTACTCAAGTACATTTAAGTGACTTTACTTAAGTTACTCATTTTAACTGACTTAACTTTAGTCTATTGGACAAATGACTTAACTTTGACATTATTTCGTCATTTTGTCAAATACCTTTGGTAAAAATTAAGTGTTTTTACTAGTATGGGACTTGACTTGGGGTAACTGATGACTTGGACTGGGAATTAACTTGTTATATATTTCAAAAGACTTGACTTTAGCTTAAGTTATTTCTCAAATGACATGACTTGCACTCAAGTTATTTTAAACTGACTTGTTTACAACGCTTTATGTTTACAGTTAACTGAATGCAAATGATTACCGGTTGTCTTAAACGAAGTTATGTGGCCGCCGACTGACCTGTTTTTTACGAAAACGTCTATTTAAAATATCCTCGAATATGCTCAAAAAGGTATCATTTTACATAATATGAAAGTTCTAGTTACCTGCTGAACGGCAAGAATTGTCTTCGTACAGCAACGTTCTTACAAAGTGTTGTTGACACAGAAATATTAAACAAAATGTCGCGGCTAAATTACCGCCCAGGGCAATTAGAAAATTGGCACCCCTCAGATGGCTTTATTGGCAATAAAACGAATAAAACAGTAAGACCGTGGAATAATCAAGACGGGTTAACGATATAACTTGATATCGAGATACGCAACTGTGTTTTACAACAATTTCATTAGATTGAAAGCATTAATTTAAGATCTATATTTTTAGCTTAGAAAGTCTAGCGAACATTGAAAATTAAAGAAACAATTATGATTTTATGATGTGTTTATATGCGTAAAAAATTCTGACACGCAATATTATATACACAACCCGAAAACTTGCGTTTGGCATATCAAAATTTTCTTCTAAAGATTTGTCTTTGATAACTGGTAATAATAAATTCCGTCTAAGTACCAACTGGTAATTCTCTGCTGTACTTACAGAAGTAAGCTATTTTATCAGAAACCGCTGAAACAAAGATTAAAAAAATTACAGGCTATTTCAGTTTCCTAAAACACCTTAAAAATACACTTAAGTTGAGTTATTGTAGGCCTTAATTCTACTAGCAAACTGCACCTCGGTAAATATTCTAAATAAACACTGACGTACAATCTTCCTACTCCAATGGCGTCCAGGTTTGATCGATATAATAATCAAAACTAAGACGAGGTTTTGACGAGGAGGCCACGTTTTTGTTGTTATTGTGTAACGCGCGATGTCATGTTATATGCAACAATACGCAACTGTGTCGTAACAATGAGTAATTGTGACTCTACAGCTGTAGTGAAATTTTTAGGGGAAATCAGGTAAATGCTGCCTTTAAACGCTTGATAGAAAAAGCAACATTATCCTTTTAAATGTCGAAATGTTTGATTGAAATATTATATGCTATATTAAAACGGTATTACGTTGCTATTAGGATAAATATTTATTATCAATTGATTGTAGACGATAAGATTTTTTTTAATTCGCTAATACCCTCAATTTCTTCTTAATGTTGTTTGCTGTAATTTAACGCAGCATATGCTCTAACATAGAAAATAAAAAAATAACGTGACAAAAGATATATCTATAACCACCCAGACAAGGATTGCACATTTCTGTGTTCGCGTTTTATCAGAACCCCGTTTTAATTTAGGTACGAGCGAAACTATTACAGTGCACCTTAAATAAGACTAAAATTACAAGAGATTTAATTCACGTACCAACACGTGAATTTACGATTAGTAGACCACCACTATATCACTTTAAGTCTGTCAAACTGAAAAAAAAGTGTTCGCTATACGAGAGCTTTCAGTCACAGCTATAGCACCTATATCCGCACAGTTTTTTTACAAACAAAGTTTGCGGGATGCTTAACGACGTTTTAAAGTGTTGAAATAATTATATTGAGTAAATTGAGGCGGTGTGCATTTTTTCGTGTATTTTTACGAGGCACACGCGACACATGTGTCGCCTATCGCGTCTTTCCGGTGGAAAGCGTCATAAATGGCGCGTGTAGAGGTTTTGCATATACGTAGATTGATCGTATTGCATACAGCGCGTGAATTTCTACACATTGTAGTGCTGTAAGGGTAGTTTAGGACATAGGTGATTGGCGAATATACATTTTACCTCCGTAACTACCAACCTATAGTGACGCAATATAACGTCAAATGAACATTTTATTTTGACGACTAAATACGTGTCTTTTCAACTCTCAACGAAAACTAACGGGATACTATTTTTACGAAGAACACTCTTTAACGCATTCGCTTTTCTTTAATACAGTTAAAGGTTCACATTTGACCGGCTTATACTATCATAGCAATCATCTTATATTTACAAGTAAAAAGCATCCTTACCTTCAATACTCATCAGATATCTTGAGCGTTTTTATGAATGGCAGAAGAGGCCTGTAGACAAAAGTATGATTTTAACAGTTAGTAAACACCATCCTAATAAAACACACAACACTTTATTTCAGCAATCTACAGTCCAGGGGGGGAGTGAATAATGTAATTATGCGCAGTAATACACTGTGGTCAGATGCACATTACTTCCAGTTATACCCCCAATATTTTGTTTGTATGCACAAGCAAGCATGGTGTCTTACCAGCTATTTACCTCAATGCGTCCACGTGTTTCGAACGCAAATGGTTTCCACTGATATCGACCAAAGACAATTTTCCTTCTCCCCTGCGCACAAATCTTTCCACGTGGCTGGAAATAAAAACACGCCTAACTGTAACTTAAGTGTGGGGGAACAGTTCCCGATTTTTGTCAGTAGTGTCTTAACACATGAGAAGATCTGATGGATTTTAAGTGCCATTATTTGAATTGAAGTTATAATGTGGATCAATTAGTGTATTGAGTGCTATTTGTTTGAAGACATATTGTCAGGTGGCCTCATTTGTAACAACATGGTGTCTAATGTTTCTTTTTTTTTGCAAATATACGTCCTAAATGTTTGGGCCCGTGGTTCTTAAACTGGGGTCCGTGGGATACTTCTAGAGGTCAGTTAAGGCCTATTTGAAATATCGGTGGAAAATTTAATAGAAATTTTTTTTACGAAAAGGGTTTAATTGAAGAAAACGCTTTGGCGCCCTCTTCCAAATGTATTTATGTTGTTTCATGTATAGGCTCCCTAGTTTGACGAATAAATACATGTTTAACTCTTAAAATATAGAATGATAACGGTATATTGGAACATTCACTTAAGGCTATACCTCGCAGAATTATCACGCCTTTTACGCTGTACATTTTTACGGTAAAACTTCTAAATACCCTATAAAGACTGGGTAAAGCCGCGTATTTCGTCTGGCAAGTGAATATTTTTAGATATATTCTGCCGTTTTAACTATAAGGCGAGTTAAATGTGCTACTTTATAGCTGTTACCTCGAGAAAAAACTAGATTAAAAATAACTAAGGAAAGCAGACATAAAAAAGTCATGAAACTAAACAAGAAACAAAATACACCTTCAACTATAAAAGTGTGCAATGATTAGGGATGTCCCATAATATCGGGTCGGAGCCGATACACAATACCAAAGTTTTCAATTTCGGTACTTGACAATAGGGTGGTATCGGTGCCCATCCGGTAACAAGTTAATTTCACAGAGATTTAAATCCTGAAGTAGATTTATCAAAAAACAGCATAGGTCACCAACTGAATGCAACTACACTCCTTTAAGCTAAAGCAAATAAGAGCCAAATAATCTGAAAAAAAACGTGAAATGCTTGGAATTTCTATATTTTGCTCGTTTGAGCAAAGTAATCAAAGTGTCAGGTATCGTCTCGGATCGAATCGCGGGACTTTTTGTCCAAACAATCGTGTAGCGGTTTACGAATTAAAAAAAGTAATAAACACCACAGGTCCACAATTTTCAACACCACATGTCCAAAAAATGACAACGAGTATTTCATTTTTTTTGGGGGGGGGGGGGGGGTTGACTGTTTCCGGTCGTCAAAACGAAACATGGACATTCATCATTTTAAAGCCGTCTTGCGGTACACGCGTTATAATGGGCGATTGTTACCAGACGAGGTTGGCGTTGTTCGAACTTCCCGCCACCGCGCTAAGGTTGAGCGCATCCACGCCGTCACGGTCGAGTGCGTCCAGCCACGTGGTCACGCCTGACGAGCCAAGGTCATTCTCGGAGATGTCTAAACTTCGAAGGTGACGGAGGCCTGGGAATGGGATATTTAAAACTGAGGTTCGTCAAGGCGAAAAACGGAAAAGCATGGAAAGAGGACCCTTGTAAGTTTTTTATTCAATAAATTCAAAAAATTGAAATGTTAAGTTTGTTAATTAATAAAATAAAATAATTGAAACTGTAAGTTTGTCAATCAATAAATTCAAAAAATGAAATGGTAAGTTTGTTAATTAGTAACTTGAAAAAAAAGGAATGGTAAGTTTGTTAATCAAACAAAAAAAGTGGTAAGTTAGTTACTCAAAAAAAAAAAAAATTAGGTGGTAGGTTAGTTACTCAATATTTTAAAAATAACAATCGCTTTCATTACAAGGAAATCAAAATCAAAGCTATAATAATACATTTGCGTTGAACGGACCTTTCAAAAATATATTTTTTCCTTAACGATGTTCGGGTTATACGAAATGTCAAATGGTAGTATCAGTACTCGTCCGACACTCAGGTGGTATCGCTGCCGATGCGATAACAAATTAAATTGCAATACGTTAAAAAATGGCTCGTTGACCCAACGTAGAGTTTTTCTCTTTGAAAAGTTAATTCTTGGAATTTTGTTTTAAATCAAGTCAAAAAGGTTTTCTAGAGCAAATGCAAATATCCGGCAACTACCTGCAAAATCATTACTTTTACACTTTTCAATTCGATTAATTTGGCATATTTAACCATGACAATGACGTCATTTGGTATCGGATCGCGATACTTTACATGCAAAATATCGGGAATCGGTATAGGAATAAAATACCAAGCATTGAACATATCTAATTCAAGGTCAATCAGCACCTACCAAGGTCAACCAGCACCTACCAAGGTCAACCAGCACCTACCAAGGTCAACCAGCACCTACCAAGGTCAATCAGCACCTACCAAGGTCAACCAGCACCTACCAAGGTCAACCAGCACCTACCAAGGTCACCCAGCACCTACCAAGGTAAACCAGCACCTACCAAGGTCAACCAGCACCTACCAAGGTCAACCAGCACCTACCAAGGTAAACCAGCACCTACCAAGGTCAACCAGCACCTACCAAGGTCAACCAGCACCTACCAAGGTCAACCAGCACCTACCAAGGTCAACCAGCACCTACCAAGGTCAACCAGCACCTACCAAGGTCAACCAGCACCTACCATCTCGCAATGCGGAAGTAAAATCTGCATCCTTTAAAATCGCATCAGTGACGTAACAATGACACATATTGAGGGAGTTCAATCTGGTGCAGGTGGCCAGTAGGTGGCGCAGCCCGCCGCCTCCCCTGATCGGGTTGTAGGAGAGATTCAGGTGCGTCAGATTCTGGGGGTGCAAAAAAAAATTGGGGGGGTGCAGAGCGATTTTGAAATATCATATTTACTTTTCTATAATTAAGGTGTAATTATTACTAATGATAAATATATTTTTAAAAAGTGGGAGATTTTGGAGGTGCAAAAAAAAAATATTTTGGTATGAGGGTGCAGAGCGATTTTGAAATATCCAATTCATTATTTCTAGAATCGAGGTGTAATTATTATTAATGAGAAACATATATTTAGAAAGTTTTTTGTAATATGAGACGCAACTATAATTTTCTACCTTTTTTCATAAAACAATTTTTGCAAACAATGGTTTTGTAATTTTTCCAATTCTGGACAAATTTTTTATTTTTTATTCAATTTTTGCATTTAGAACATTTTATTTAAAAAGCAGTGAAATAACAATTTTCAAACTTATAGTAACAAAATAATTCGTCAATGTTTTAAAAAATAAAAATAATAAAAAATAGAGACTAATGTTTCACCCTAATTGCACCGCAGCGAGCTAGCTTCTTCAGTCCCACGTCAGTGATGTCGTTACAAGTGACGTCAATTTCGACGAGCGTTGCGTCACACGGCTGTGACGTCATCGTTTGCTGAAGGGCGTCGCATAGCAACTGGAGTCCGTCGTCGCCAAGGCGGTTGCCAGGCAACTGGAGTTTGCTGAGCTCTGATTGGTTGATCGTGGCGAGCTGCAGCCAATCAGAACGCAGAATTTCGTTTGGTTTTAGTTTTGAGTCAAATGTTTAAAAATTTTGGAATTTATTAAAATATAAAAAGGTTTTCACTTAAAATGATAAGCTAATAGTGAAAAGGACTTAAATGTGTTTAACTTTACAAATATATTGTTTTTAACAGTGTCACCAAAATTACAGGTTAATTATTTTACGCTAAAGTCATTTATTTACCATGTCCTTTTAAATTTAAAAATATTTTACTATTTCCTGTGCAGATATAAAAACTTTACTGACATGGTTCATGTTTTTGGGTTGGAAATAAAAACAAAACCGTGCTACTTAGGAGCGGCTACCATCGGTCGAAGTGCTTCCACATCAAACGCCATGTTGGAGATTTTGAGGATTCCTGATCTTTCGCATTCAACGCACGCCGAAAATAACATTGGGTTCATCCCTGAAACAAATAAGGTAATAATTAAAGGCAACTGAAGAATTGTGATTATTGTACGACTGCGTATAAACAACACGTAGAATTACGACACATATTTTGCTTTTTTCTAAATTTAATTTGTTTTATCAATGCACCAGAAAAGGACGCACCATCTAAACCAGTACAACTAAGAAAAAAAATCACCAGAGTCAAAATAATAGCACTGTAGCATTTTCGAAGATACAGTCACTAAACTAGTTTTTTAACCTATCATAGCGGCACTATACACACGTATTATAGTTTGTTGGAAGCCTCCAGGGGCCTAACCGAAATTAGTCAGGCTTCAGCAAAAAAATTATTTTTAAAAAACTGCATAATTTCGAGGCGTAATGTGCAACTTCACAAAAAAGATAAAATCCTATCAAGTTTAAGCACATGTTAAATTTGACATTTTTTAAACACAATTTTTCCTTTTTTTAAACAGGCTATATGCGTGGCATAATGTGGCATATTATATTTCTGGTGCGTCAGAACTACTACAAGACCCAGTGACCTCGGATAAACCTGGATGTAGCTAATGATTTTGACTATTTCCTCTAAAGCCTGCCGGCATACTACGATTAGGGATGTTCAAAGTAGAATATCAAATCCATGGATTCGTATCCAGATGGGATTCGAATCCAATTCTGCCGTTTATTTCGGGTAATTGGAACCGATATAATTTTGATGTTTTACCGATGGTTGCGCCAGATTGTACACACGAGTGGCAAGTTTCGATAAAGGCCTGTCGCTGCGGCGACACGCGCTTGCTTTAAATGCAGCCGTGTAGTGCAGAGTCAGCGTTTTTTCGGGCGACCAATTAGCCTACGCGTCTCGCAATAACCTTCGTCTAATAATTAAGTGTCAATCAAGCGTTATCGGGCGAGCGACTAACGTGTAATGGCAGGAGCGGAGTTCGCAATTTCCCTCAATGCGTTAAGTTGGAAAAGAAATACATTACATTGTAAAACGTGCTGGCCGTCAACAAAATGCGCTATAGGGTTACTCAAGGTTAACTTTAGGCCAATATTCAGCGAGGTTATGCAGTTATGCACAGTGTAATTGTCAAGTATTCGTTATGCCAACAGTAACTTTGTATTATTTGCAGTAGCCTACATTATTTGACTGCATAACAGATGATGTTAGTCAAAAAAGAAGCTCTAAGACCCAACAATGTTTTAAAAAACAGGGCCGAATTGCTAAATAGTTCATTGTGCAGTGACAGTTTTGCATTGTACTTATTGGCATTTGGCATAATATAAAGTTTTCAACAACTTGGACATGTGTTACAGTTTACACAACTGCTTCAAGTAGGGTATATTAGGATTAATCCCTCCCCCCCAAGAAAAATCGAGGTTAAATAATTTAATAAAATATACTAGGATTCGCTATTCTGGATTCGTTATTCTAGATTCGAAACCTATTATTCTAGAATACCTTGGGATTCTACTTTGAACATCCCTAACTACGATATCTAAGTCTTTATCGTTGTGCAAAAGGACGACTTTAGAATGGCTAGATCACAAATCACAGCTGTTGTAGACGTATCTCTGTGTATAAATATTTCACTTCGTTATACCAAACTCCTACTTACTGAGGCCACTATTTCGGCACACCTCCGCGTAGCGTTGCGAGAAGGGCTGAGCGTTCATTGTGTCTTCCCTAGCAACCACTACGTCATTGTTGCTGATGACGTCAGACACCAGGTCGTCAGGGAGCAATCGGGCGCCGTCGGGGGTGAAAAGGGCAAGGTTTGGCCGCAGAAGGAGCATTTTCTCGTAAAGGGTCGCGGCCCTTTCTGTGAGCCAAGAAACCTTCTTGTCCCTGGTCAATATCAAAATGGGTATCAAAAAAGGTGGTAGTACAGTGGGCTCCAGCCATAAGGTCGAAATTAGAATAACACCAATGCCAGAATAAAACACACTTCGAAATAAAAATAGACTAATACCTAATTGTATCAGTACCATCTAAATCGGAAGAAGTCCTAAATTCGTCGGAATAAGACCTAAAGCTAGAATCAGGCCTAAACAACACTTTACCTAACCAAAACCCACCCCTAAATACATCACTAACTCCCCTAATAATTCCAATCCAACCCATTACCCAACACTAACCCCAAACAGAGCCCCCAAAAGCAGATTAACAATAACCTGTTAATAGCAATTCAAAAGAAAAAAAATGTTTTTCGTAAAATGGTAAAAACTCACATTCCAGGCACAGCTACTAGAAATAGCGTGTCCTTCAGTTTGACCTTCACTCTCAGCGAATTACCAACCGGGGGGTTTCCCGGGGTCGGCTGGGGCGGGGTCGCAGGGGTCAAGGACGGTTCAAGGTCAACGGGGTCAAACGCGGGTGCAATCAAGGTCGATTTCGGGCAAAAATCGGTCATTTTTGTCGATTTCTTCTTCCAGCCTTTTCTCCCGGCACTCGAAGAGCTTTGAACTTTGGTAACCTCCATCTTGCGCACTCTCTTGATTGGCTGGCGGAAGGGGGCGTGGTCTGTGTCGTCATCGTCGATTATCAAGAAGTCGTCGCCGACCTGAGAATTGTTTTTGGAGCATAGTAAAGCAAGTAAAAAAGGCAAAGCGTTGTGGTTGTCAAGTTATAGCTGCATAGGAGTAAACACGCTGGAGTATTTTGCTTTTACAACAATGATAAAAATATAAAAGGCAAAAAAATTACAAATAAACGAGAATTTACAACACAAGTCTCAACTCCCTTATCACAAGTTATGGTGCAATTAAAACAAAATATTTCACAAACAAAAAAAGTACAACATTACGAAGTACAGTTACTTCACGAGGAAGTTTAACAAATTATCTTTTGATTTACAAAGAATACGACAGTGATTTTTATTACTATAAATATAAATTAAATTGCTAGGATTGACAAATATTGACATACTACAATTGCAAATTATCTAACGAGAAAATTAGTTGAAAAATATGAAAAAACGGGATTTGACAAGAAAAACTAATCGCCAATTTTTGAGAAACAAGTTGTCCCAATTATATTTCCATACTTCAAGATAAATGATCATTCATTCGTAATATAATAAAACCACCAATACTGACCTCGTCGTCACGCATCAGCGACGACTTAGGCGCCGCCCTTTTAGCGTTCCGCGGCTGTGATTGGTTGATAGCCGACAAACTCTTGGCTCCTCCCAAACCAGCAATCGAGTCTCTGTACTCGTTTACCGAGTCCGGCACACTACTTCGTTTCCTACTCGCTTTCTGCGACAAAACGGGTAGCGAGTCATCTAGCTGCGACTGGGAGGCGATCAAACTCCCGCTGGAGGGCGGGAAAGACTCGCTTTCTTCAGGGTAAGAGTCCTCAGCCGCTAGTTTGGCCAGAGTGTCCTCCAAATCATCTGGATTTCGCGGTTTGACGAGTTGATGTGGACCCTCGGATTCTACTCGCTTCAACTCGGCGAATAACTCTCTGTACTCGCGTTTTGTTGAAGGGTCCATATCGTCTTTTACTCGGTGGTAGTAAGCGATTAAGGTGTCAAGAGCCGTTCGACCCTGAGTGAAACAAAAAGAAAACAGTAAACAACTAAAAAAACTTATTTTTCTCACTTTGTTGTATTTTCTCTACGCTAAGGCTCCGTTGGCTTACCAAGTTTTCCTAAAATTTTTAACCAAATACGTTTAATATATATTTTTTTAATTTAGTAAAACTCATTTTTTGACGATTTTAATATTTTCAAGAAGAAATAACTTAGTTCCATTGAAAAAATGTAAATTTTTTGTTGTTTTTTACAAACTTAACATTGATAGCCTTATATTCCTATTTAACACGGCGAAAAAAAATAAAGTTCGTCAGTATGCGAGTCTACCGTTATGCAAAATTGCCAAATTTAACAGAAAACTGAAACAGCAGAATTGGCTGTCGCCCGCCAACCTAACATTTTACCACCAATAACAGCTTTAACATTTTTTCCACAAACCGCAGAGTCCCTCAACGTTGGATCGGCCTTATGCTTCAGCAGCGACCAGACGATGTCGAAGTGCCCGTTCGTAGCTGCGTCATGAATGGGGGTTATTGCGTCACTTTGCTGGCCCCCGAACGCGTTGACGTCAGCACCGTGCGTAAGAAGCAGATCGACGATTTCTGGATATACAGTTGCTTTTTCTTGAACAAGTTTTCGAGTTGTTGTTCTTATCATTTTAACAATCGTTATCCTTGAGAAGAACGTGGATTTAATTTACTAGTTTTCAAAAGTTATATTATAATCAAGTAATGAATAAACAACAGTGGAATACTATATACGCATCTGTTCATAAGTTTAATGGTGAAAATAATTTCGGAAACGTTTGAACAATAAAGCATGTCGCTTTTTACGTCTATTTGGCTCGTTATTTTCACCATTAAACAGTGGAATGCTATCACAGTTTACATTGGGTAGTGGATTCTCAGCAATTTGAAGGCTATACACTACCTTTTGCTATTAAGCGAGTAAATAACTCAAATCATTGTCAAAATCCTTGCATTTTCTTGAAAGTGGGTCTCAATTTGGGATGGTGTTTTGACATTTGCATGTTTTAGGTTATCTGGCCAAAATTTGCGTTAGTTTTACAAAGCTTAGTTACCTTTATAAAAAAAGGCGCAATGCAATTGACAGAATCTTTCATATGATGATAGCCGGCATAAAATACATTATCCCCAAAAAAGTTAAAAAAGTTACGGGTTTGAAAAACAAATCTCAGGGCGCCTATGGTAAGAAATATTAAAGATGTGAGAGTAGCAATGATTCAAAGAAGTAATATGCTGTAAAAAAAGTCCAATTACCATAAAGTTTGGCTTAAAAATTAGGAAAAAATTGTGTATAAAATATAGAACTTTTATCCGCAACATTTCTTACCGATCTAATTCTAGATAAGATTTATTGGTTAACGCAGAGTTCTACAACCTTTTCGGCCCTGCGGCCGATTTAAAACCAATAATTTTTCGCGGACCGGCTTTAAAAAACAACAAATGTTCAGTAAAGGTAATGTATTACAACCTTTTTTTTTAATGAAATTATTAAAATGCATACGTTTGTTTCTCAAACTTTCCTGCCTGAACATCAAAATAATAAATCGTTTTTCAATGCATCTCATATGGCAACAGCACACCGGTTTGTTTTGAACCTCACGAGTACTTAATACTAGTTGACATTTTTTATCAATGAGGTTTTTTTATCAAACCAATCAACCATGGAGTATGTTTAAACGAAAGTTAATGTGTTTTGAATAGAAAACTAAATTTAATTGTTTTTGATTTATATCTTAGTTTTTTAGCATTTTACGTACGGTTTGGGTTTAAATTAAAGTTTTAATCTGGTAAACTGCTACGGACCGGTAACGAACTCCTCGCGGACCGGCGGTTGCCGACCACTGTGTTAACGCATTCTAAGTTAATGCTTGATTTACTTTAGACAAGGCCTTTTTAAACACTCAAGCCAGATCAACATGCCTCGAATACAAGGAAATTCAGCATAGGAACACGTAAGTTTAGGGTCGTTAAGGCCATATATTAAGGCGGTTATTCTAACCTGTGTGTCCGTAGTTGCAAGCTTCGTGTAAAGGAGTCCATTGGCTGAAGTCACGTGGATTTATAGGGTGACCCTGCAACAATTACGAATCAGATGGTTCAACAAAATTAAACAAAGTCTGTCGCTGAAAAACAATTTATGTGTTGGGTGACTCTATAAATTTGTGCTTTCCAACTGGGGAACCCGGCACACTGGGGTGACATTTCTAATGCTCCGCGTTGCTGACTAAAAATACTCATTGGTGGCCCTGAAAGAATATATAATTAAAATGTCCTAACAAGGGTGGCCGTGAAAACTTTAAAAGAATAAGTAACAATCAGAAAATTAGTTTACTATAATAAATAGTTGGGTAGAAAATGATGTAGTTCTTTATTAAAAATCTTTCTTGCAGACATTTTTAACATTTGGCGGCGCGACAACTTCAGCCGTGGGTTTATCAAAGTACACACCTTAGGGCAGGGGTTCCTAAACTGGGCTCCATGGACCCCTTGGGGTTCCGTGAACTAATTTTAGGGGTTCCATGCAGGCCTAATGGAAATATTAGTGTATATTTAAAAAGTAACTAATTCTTTAAAGAAAACGAGTTTAATAATAAATAAAAAGTTGTTGAAGTAAATGCACTTAGACCCCCTGCCCCCCGGTCATCGGCATATTTCTGAAGTCTGTTTGTATTGTGACGTCAATTTATGGCGTCATTTTTGTAAATTTCCCACCAACCGTGGTCCAAGCGAAGCAAAAGAAAATTAGGGGTCAACGGTAAAAAAAATTTAAGAAGCCCTGCCTTAGGGGTAAAATCGCCCCAAAGGGCTCGTTATCCACCTGTTCGACGAGTAGCTTCACCCTCTTGACTTGACCCTCGATGCAAGCCCTGTGTAGGGGGGTTTCCCCTTTCTCGTTCTTGCGCGAAAAGTTAGCGCGCTTTCTCCGCCGCGGGACTTCCCCCGAATCAGAGTCGTCTCCTGAAGTGAATTGAAATTTAACTTTCGTGGCTAAGGGAACATTTTACTGCGCATTTTACCAACTAAGCAACCTGTAATGCGATTATTTTTTGACTTGGCAAAAAAAGTTAAAAATTTCGTCCATAGTGGTTTGTCGTAAAAAATAATTAACTAAGCATTTTGAAGAGTTTTGCATAAACCCTGATTTGTGCTTCATCGGTCGTCAGAAAAACATTAAAAAGAAGTGACCGTTGTTTTAAGAATCAAAGTTTTTTAATAGGTCAGAATTTTGTAAAAAAAAATTTTTAGGTAAAAATTTAAGATGTTAAATATTTACGGAATTTATTTATCACAAATTTTAAATCAGCGATACCAATAATTCCACTCAACAAGGATATTTTTTTTTATTTTTTTATTGCGTTGATGACGTTATGGTAACGCAGTGGTTTCTGTAACCAAGCAACGTTTTATAGACTCTGCATAAAGTGAATTCATTTCAACCAACGGGTAACCAAGCTCCAAGTATAAAACAATTTTTTTCCGGAGCAAATCAAAGAAAAAAAACATATCTCCCGATAGAAGGTTAGACGGTAAAAAAAATGTAGGAATCTTAGCCATAATTTGCGTATTCTAATTTAAACAGTAAAATAATTGAAAATAGTCAGTGAAAAATGGCTCAAGCAAATTCGGCCTAATGACCAGAAAAAAAAAACATTGAAGGGTACAATTTCCCCGAGCGTAGTACACAATGTCTTCATTTGGTTTGAGATCAAATCGCGATAATTTTCCAAATTTTTGGGTAACGGAATAAAGTATAAAGCATCATTCGTATAGAACAGTGGTCGGCAAACTGCGGGCCGAGGCCCAAATGTGGGCTTTTGGCGAATTTTAGTGGGAGACGAGTTATTTTGAATATTTTCAGTTCCAGAAAGTCATGTAGTTGTATAGGCCACGTGATAGCAGTACATTCACTGTACCGTATTTTTAAAATGGTGTTGCTAAGAGTTTTTTTTTACGTTTGCTCTTTGTTGCGTCATAGGGCCACCGTACTATACTATTTTTAGTCTCTTTGTTAATAGTCTTTGGTCGGATCGACTGGTAGATGATTTTTAACAATCTAAAAGCATAGGCTATGATGTACCGTATCAAAATTAGCACTCAAATATTTAACAGTAATATTTTTATAAGAAAAATTACAATTTAAATTAAATTTATTGTGAATAATTAAATGTAATTCTAGTTCAAATTCTAATTTAAATTTTGGTTTTGAAAAATTCGGTAATTCTAATTCTAATACTAACCTAATTTGGAAAAACTGAAATGCTTTAATTCTAATTCTAATCTAATTTTAAAAAGCTAAAATAAATCTAGTTGTCCAAGTCTGCCACTGGTGTAATATACAGTTGTAAAGCAAAAACCCACTGACCGTCGGACATTTCCAGTTCGGCCCGCAGCAGCTCTTCACTGTCATCTAGCGGACAGCTGTTCTGGCAAGTTTCCTCCGAATCCTCAGCCTCGTCAGCCATGACCCCAAGGTCAAGTTCAAGGTCGCACTTGAGCCTCCTCGTCTCATCCGCTTCGGTGATTTTGTCGAATGAGCGCTGCGTCGCTTCGATCGAATCGAGTGTCTTGAGCTAAGAAGCAAAATATGTTTGGAATCGACTGAAAGTGTTTTTATGACTCGCAGTGCGACTTATGCTGGCCTGATGCGAGTTGCCAGTTAACATTTCGAGATTTCAGCACTAGTTTTGCTAAATGAATATTTTTTTACAGAAATAAAATTTAATTTTTCTGAAAAAATTATTTTTTTTAATTGATTTTTGGTGCCTTTAACAAACAAATCTTGGCTGGAACACAATTTATTTATTTGCAAAATACATGTTGAATGCTCAATTAATAGCCATCGGAGACTTACCGAGTCTGTCAATCAATGATGCAAGTGAAACAGACTTGAAAAACAACTAGCAACATACAACAACCATATGAAAATGCATTGTATGTGAGCTGTAATCGTTTGTCAAAAAGCAGCTTCATAAGGGCTAGATCACAGTTGTTGAATACATATGTGTGTTTATCTATTATTATTGATCTGATTAACAACTGCGTCCATATACACAATGTGTTTTCTGTGACCAAGACCTTCTGGAGTCGTACTTGCCAAGGCATATTTTTTTATGGTAAGCAATTTTCTTGTTTTACGTAACGATTCGGACAGGTTATGAAAGAGGGGAATCACTTTCATGAGTAGGTTTTGCGCGTCTTCTGCACACTTGAGGGCGCTGTCGTAGCACTGCATGACCTTGTCGTAACCTTCACCTTTACGCTCGTAGCATTCTGCCACGTGGCTCCACGTTTTGCAGTGCTGTAAAAACATATACCTTTGATTTTTGAATAGCTATAATTTAGACAGATTACAAATAAATACACTAAAACATATATTAACAGTAGGACGCCAAAACTACGCAAATCCAGGCTAATATTCTTATGATAATGTGATAGTATCGGACGATAACCGATACTATCACTTGGTATCAGGTATTGGTCCGATCCGATATTATCGGACATCCCTAGTATCTTGTATCAAAATTGAAAACAGCTCCATTTAACCTCAGTTTTATCGTCTGTGTTGTTCATTTCCTTCATGAAGTACTGCACAGCCTGGTCGAACTCGTTCACATCCATAAGCGTTGTAGCTATCGAGAATAGCACGGTGCTTGTGTGTTTCGGGGTGCACAGGGATAACTTGGTCAAAAGATCCTCCTTCAATTCAAAACATTTGGCTCAAACCTCAAAGAAAAAAAAAATAGCATTTATTTTGATGTTGGTTTTATTTGGTTTACGTAAAAAAAAACTTTACCATTGAGTAGGAATCAATTACTTTAATGTTTTAATATTTCAGTAAAACAGGAACTTACTGACACTCCTATGTTTGCTTTAATTGAAATAAATATTTTTTTAAATATATAAGTTGTGCAATAAGTAACATATGTGAATGGATTCTGAATTAAACGTTTTTTCACTATATACACTCAGTATTCATTGCAGTACAAATAAATTATATAAACTTTTAAAATTAAAAAAACTTAACATATTTTTTTTTTTAATTAAAAATTTAAGCCTGTACATGTGTGTGTCCATTCAATTAAAAAACACACACAAAAATTGGGAAAAAATTTCTGAAAAAACTAAACAATCAAGTATTCATCAAGTTAAACCTGTATCTTGTAATGGTTAATTGCAGGAGTGTAGCATTCCAGCTTGCAAAATAAATCTGCCATCGCTTCATGCAACTTGAAACATCGATCCACTTCAATATCAGAATCCAATTCGTCGCGGATTTGTAGTAATTTTAAAACTACAATCGATAAATACATTGCGTGGCGAACAAAACAGATTAGCCACCTTTTCAAAAAATAACCGCGTGAATAACATCACCGACCAGTTAGAAATGTTGAAATGACACATAAAATAATACTTAATATTACTAAGCATTTATTTTAATTTTTAACCAGAGAAATCAACATCTATAAATCAATTTTACTTGATGCATACCTTAAGACTAATGAACAATT
Organism: Ascidiella aspersa; assembly: GCF_963924565.1. NCBI lineage: Eukaryota > Metazoa > Chordata > Ascidiacea > Phlebobranchia > Ascidiidae > Ascidiella > Ascidiella aspersa. The sequence goes on along the minus strand of NC_139453.1, from coordinate 4,233,503 downwards.
TTGTCAGACATACCTGTGACAGATTTTTGTCACTAGTAAATACAACAACTTCTAAAATCACCTGTCTTAAGCTTCTGTTCCACTGGCTCCTTGTCAAGCTGAACTTTCATCCGATACATTTTCTTGAGACACTTTTTGGCGGCTTCCAAATTTTCCAGCAACAAATTAACCTTTAAAAACAAAAGTCCAAGTCATGTTTAATAAAAAAAAGTCGTTAGTAACAAACCAGAATTGGTCATTAGCAATAAAAACAAATGTTAATCTCATAAAATTAGTAAATTTAATTTATTAAGCAATATTTCGCAAAGCAAACACCAAAAGCAGACCAAATACCAAGCAGTTTTATCTGAAAATTGATGTAAATAACCATTTTTAAGAAAAAATGTCTTAAAACACTTAATATCAATGTAAGTCATTTGATCAAGTGACTGAAGTCACAAGTCAGGTCATTTGGAAAAAGTGGGAGTCAACTTAAGTCAAGTCATATATTTCACTTTTGAGTCATTATAAAACTGGTTTGAGCTTATTTCTATCAAAAATGTTTAAAAAAACATTTATTTTAAAAAAGGATACCTTATGTTTTGTGAATAGTAATTTATATTTCTTTTAACAAAGTCTGGCACAAAAATTTTCCCCTGATCATTAATTCTTATATTTATCTAGTCCTTACGAAAAAAAAAACTTTAGTGACCCCAGCTGTAGAAGGTGGAACTTTTTAAGTCTTTCCCACGTCTGCTAGTTGCTTGCGTTTATTTCTTTCAAAAACACTTCAAAAACTTTAGTTGTCCGAAAATGTCAAATAATGACAAAAAAGTAGTATATGTTTTTGGAAAAGTCATTTATATTTCTTTGTTTAACAATAATCAAATTATCAAAGTTTGACACAAAATATACCTGACTCCTTATCTTTTATTCTTGCAGTTATCTGGTCTTTAGAAAAACAGTTTGTTGTATGCTAGTGGTTAAAAACACTTGCCTGACAGCAAAGATTGAGCGACTCAAAAACCCTGTCCTTGTCACCCGATGACTCAGCAAGCCTTAAAGCAGACTCGGCGTTCCTGAGGGCAGCGCTGTGTTCCCCCTGCTGGACACTAACGTCGAACAATGCCCGGTTTGTGATGTACAGTTCTTCCTTTGCATTGCTTTTTCTACAACATGAGTATTCATTGTTAATAGCCAGAAAATAGCTATGGTAATAATCGAAGGCATACATTTCCTCACAGGAAAAAAAATATTAAATTTATATACATCATGGAATAAAGTTTGCTTCTTTTAGATGGATAAATAAAATAGTTTTAAATTGGTGAAATATTAAATTTAGAAGTGGCGTGTAAATTTATTTAGCGTGTAAGGCCTCATGAACGTGTCGGACTCTGGACTCAAGGAAATCGGTTTGTTTTGCTGGAATTAGACTCGGGACTCGAGTAAGATTATGTAAAACTGCCAGAGTCGAGAGTCGGACAGGCGCATGCGCAGTACAAAATTTCAAAACCGATTAGACTGCAAACTGTAATTGTAAATGTGTCATAGTAAATGGTGGAATATTGTCCAACCATGTATTGTGTGTGGGTAAATTATATGATACAAGTGAATATGAGTGGATAGCTGTATATCCTTGGGACGTTATTTTAGTTATATATGTAAATAGGTGCAATGCAGGATGTAGAGTCATAGCCGGACTCTGGACACAATGAATCCACCGTTAGTCAGAGTCGGACACCCTGAGCTAAATCATAAGGTATTTTATCCACTCTTATTATTAAAAAAAGACAGAAAAGACACAAACTTACTCAGCGAGACAAATTGCTCTCTGGAAGTAATCTTTGCCTTGTGCACAAGAAGCGGCCATATTGTTTTTTTCTATGGGGTGGGACAAAAGTTGATGATGGCACAATCCCAGGTTGATGAAACTCCTGATGCGCATTCCATTTATTTCTTTTTCCGACACTTCGCCTAACTCTTGTAGCTCATCAGTAAGCTCAATGCTGGAGTTGAGAAAGCTAATCGATCTAAAATAGCCTTATATTAGCACAGATACAAAAAAAAAATTACCTCTAAAAATTACTTCGGGCCATATAATGGCTATTACACTTTCAACACATATAAATGTTTCTTGTTACAATTGTTGCCAATTAGATTTTTCTGAATCATGGAGATAAAAAGAATGGAAAATGACACCTTTTTAATGCAATTTGTCTTTCTTTTGCAGTGGGCAGCATGGCAGCTTGGTCGAGGTAGGTTTTGCCGAGTGAAGTGTTTGCACGTTGCATTTCAACAGTGCTACCATCGGCATTATCCAAATGTCTTCGGTGGTGTCGAATAGCAAGCTCAAAATTGCCCATTTCGACATAGACATCACCAATCTAAAAAATTAGCTGAATAATGAATTGTAAAAAAAAAGGGTCGAGTAGATCGACAACTTCTTGATTAAGACGTTTTAAAACTAACTTGTATCATCTTCAGTTAATGTGACTGAAAAGTAAATCAAAGCAGACACAATTGTTTTTATTCTGAGTTTCTATAGTTGGGAGCATTAATTGCTTTAATTTACTTCCAACTAAAAATTTAGAATCTGCAAATTATCTTTATAGGCGGATAAAAAATATGCTAATCGATAAAAATAAAGCAAACTAATAAAAAAATTATGTTGATTTTCAATCTTTACACAAATTGCATAAATAAAGTTATTCTTAGAATGACACCAAAGCCCATAGAGAAGTAGGAAGCATCAGATGTTGAAAATGAATGAAGAATTATTTGAAGCATGTAAAATATGCTTCCTCTTCTGTTTTGGCTATGATAAATGTTTAACACATAACTACAACTTCCTGCCATTATGCTTAAAACACTTATATTATAATAATAATTATCAAACTCATTTCTGAATTAAGGTTTTGGGATTATTTGAGTTAAAATTAGAATTTACAGTAACTTTGTAATTCAGTTATAGAACAGAAGTACATTTTTTTAAACATGCAAAAAAAACAAAAAAACGGTTTATATAAATTGAATACATTTTACAACTTTGAGAGACCCAATAAATTTGAAATTTCTGCTATCTACCACAACTTTCATCCTGAGATAAACTTAATCCGAAAAATTTAACACATTAAATTGCAGCAACCACAAAGTCAGAATCCGACACAAAAAGTCTTGGAACAAATGTTCTAAATATGTAGCAAGAAAATTTGAACCGGATCAACAAGAATGATGGGCAAATAATTTAGGATTTTCTACAATAGTGGTTAGTCAAAATAAAAATACTAGTCAATTACGTATAATATTTGTCATGGAGTTCGACCACTGTATCAATTTAGTATGTGTATTTTCGTTGTCGCACTCTATGAATCTACTGCCATGCAGCATGCACGCCTTGTACACCCGTTTCTCACGTTGCTATTTGGCTAGCGTCCCTAAGGCGCAGTAATTATTGGGTTACGTTGAAATGGTGATTGCATTCTGCACCCTATATTACCGTGCGTGTTATTTGTTCTTTCATTCTACTTTACTTGTATGTCTATGAGCAATAAACCTTCTATGAATGCAACAATATTGTTAGTTTTACTGTCAAAATTTTTTGTAAGATATTTTACTCGTCTGACAATACGATACCCCGCTAAGCCATCATTTTATAATGAAACATTATTAAGGCCTCTCTGTTTTACACATTTCACTGCCAATAAATAGATATAGCAAATATATAGAATTTGAAATACCTTCCGGTTAGCAACTCCCTCAGCCACTTTATCACCTAGTGCTTTGCAAAGTGACAACTCTTCCTTGTGTTTGATTAGAGCCTCCTCAAAATCACCTGAAAATGTTTAAAGTAGGTTGATGCTGACAGTTCAAAAGTAAATGCGGGCTTGGGTGTTGAGGTTTAGTTTGGTGAATTGACAGGGAGTCAAACTTTCCTTAAATACTGTGGAACCTCAAGGTAAGTGTTTATTTAACTGTATTAATTTATTAAATGTTACTTTACTAAACGATCAACAATTTTGAATGTTGACTGGGGAGATGTTTAAGCAGCTTGAAATTGCCTGGCTGTAATAAAGTTGCTTATATAAAATTTACCAGAAGTAAGTATATCACTATAAAAACCTGTTAATGCAACTTAACTTTTGCGTGTTAGCCCTACGTTTCCTGGCTGAATGCAAAGTGCATGGTTTTGGTCGAGGCTGAGGCTGCAAGTAAATCATTAAATGAAACTATTAGGCCTTTTCTGGAACTTGCATAAAATGATACACCAAATAGAAACATATAAATGAGCAGAAAAACAAATACAGCATGTATAATCTAGAACCTGCTTGAAAGTATTCATTTCCCAAAGCGTTGCACAGATCTGCTTCATCCTTCAGGTTTTTAGTTTCTTGGGCTTTGAGTCGCAATTTCAATAAACCTGCAGAAACAATATATTGTATTTCCACATCAAAATAAACACCTTAAAAATCGAGGAGAGTGGCATTTAACTGCTCTTGGTGGTCAATGATTAAACCAAGTTGTGGAAAGTATGGCAAGTGAACTCACCAGTTCTTTTTGCACCCAGATTTTCCTATATGTTACATATGGGCCCATCTGAAAAGTATGGCAGATCTTAAAAAAAAATTAGGTAGACTGGGTTCAACTAAGGTCAAAAGTTCACCCCGCCATTATAACATATGGGAAAAAAGGGTGAATTCATTTTTTCTAGGGGTGCAGTTTTAGTTTGTTACAAAAATATTGAGTGCACTTGCCATCCATAGTGTCACATGGGGTTGTAGTGTAATTTTTGGTACACCTGGGGGTTCTGGTTTAGAATCCTACCACAGGTATTAAATCAACACACAATATTTGGGTTAGGGTGGGATTTAAAGCGTTTGTGTACATACTCAGTATTTAATAATAATACTCGACCCACCCTAACCCAAACGCTAACCCGCACTCTAATCCAAATAACACGCGTTGTGGTAGGATTCTAGACCAGCTCGCAACTGGGTATTTAAGCAGATCAACTTACACCCCAAATTAGGAAGAGGCTAAATAACACCAAAATAGTTCAAATTGACATATAACCGCTAATGGGTGCAAGCGTAAAAGAGTGATCTGGTCAAATAGCCTATAGGCACCTTCTGGGGCTATTTACCCGGCTTACAAAGTAGTTCAAATCGATTCCATGGAATATTTATACAAATATCTGCCAATTTGGGGGGAATTTCAACTGTAAGATGTAGTTAAGATCTGCTGTACATTCAAGCATAGGGTTTAAAGCAAAGTGCTATTTTTAACTATTTATCAAAGGCACTGCTGGAAAGTATGGCAGATCTCGACAAGATCTCGCGGGTGCACGGCCAAAAATATCCGGGTGACCGGGTGCAACTAAGGAAAAAAAAGTGCACCTCGGGTGCACATTCTGATTTTCCGATGCACTCTGTATTGCATACATTGCGCTGTAAACCTATTCCGCACAAGCGTTTTACATATTTGGGCCTTTGGGGTGCACTTTTGAAAGGTTGAAAAAATCTCGCGGGTGCACTTGCCATACTTTCCACAGTGGATCAAAGGTAATTAATTACAAGGTAAAATAATAATCTGGCGCTCTTTTACTTATGTACGTGAAAAGTTATGCAAAAAAAACAAACAAAATAATACCGCATACCACAACGCATATTGTTTGGGTTAGGGTGCGGGTTAGCGTTTGGGTGAGGGTGGGTCAAGTGATATTATGTTTATTATTAATAATAACTTGACCCACCCTCAACCAAACGCTAACCCGCACTCTAACCCAAACAACATTCGTTGTGGTATGCGGCATTTGAAGAAAGTTTTTTTTTATTAATTTTCACGTACATAAGTAAAAGAGCGTCAATAATCTTAATACTTACGTTTAATTTCTTTCCAGTGAACTTTCTCCATTATATATAAAAGAGTAGAACAGTCAATTCGAACTAGTCATAAGCCCTAAATATCAACAATAATTTAATTCCGCCACTAGACACAGCAAATACACGTTACCTTATTGCTATTTAACTTAAATTTGTAAATTTCGACGATTATTTCAATAGGATTTCGGGAATACCCTATTTGGTTTTAAATTTTCCCGCCAATCGCAAATTTTTATTATTGGTAAAGGGTAGACACTAAAAGGTTTACATTTTTGTTTAAGAATGTTATTTGTAGAAAAGTACTGCCATTTATAAAATTGTATTTTATTATTTATGTCCTTTACCTTTACAGACCTCCTAAAAGTTATAACAACAACTTAACCTGAGCAGTCCAACACACACCCTTTTAGGATCAATTATCATAAATTTGAATTTGACACAAGTATGATGCCATGAGAACGTCAGTCTGAGCGAGAGTGTAAGTTGCGTGAGAAAAAGTTGGCCGGCCACGGTTGAAGAAGTAACGGTCATAGATGCGGCCAAATGTTAAAGCGAGGCAAAATTGGTGTTGTTGGAGAATAAAAAGTTTGACAGGATAAATTTGACATAAAATTTTATGTTCAGCAGTGTGTCGGACTCCAACCATAAGGCCAAAAAAAGAACAACATCAACGTCGGAATAAAACACATTTTGGAATAGGACAAAAAAAGGACTAATACATCTAATAGTCGTGATAACGGTACCATCTAAATCGGATAAAGCCTAAATCTGTCGTAATAAGACCTAAATGACCAGCATATCAGGCTATAGCCTAAAAAAGTTTACCTACCCCTAAACCCCACCTTTTCTACGCTGAAGTCAGATTCTAGAGTCGGAATTGGAAGACGGAAGTTGTTTTCAACCGACAACCGACTTCGCGCACACACCTAGCGTCGTCTTACAGAACACCGGGTGGGAAGCAGTGTACAAGGCACCTGCAGAGTTCCGTCTAAGGCAGTGGTTTTCAACCAGGGTTCCACTAGTACAGTTCAGGCGTTCCGCAATTTCTAAATTATTTTTTCGCATGCATGCATAAGACAAGCAAATTATTGCACTGGGGTTCCTCTTAGTCTAACCAGTGGAATGTTTCCATAGGATTCCACTCAACACAAAGGTTGAAAAGCACTGCTCGTAGGCAGTGCACATCTGCTCAATTGTGCAGCCACACCAGACAATGCGCTGTTACCTCATTCTTAAATCATAAACTAAAAGATATTTACATTTTACCCACAACTGTTTGAGCATTTCGCATTGACTATTGTGACGTGATACATGTTTTGCTGTAAATTGGTTTGTTTAATCCAGTGTTTCTCAACCTTTTTAGCATACGGACCGGTAAAATTTCAAAACAAATTTTGTGGACCGGTGGACTTTCAATCAAAAATCAACCCAAAATTTAATTACGCAACTAAAACTCTTCTTAGCTTTCACATACAACTGGTCTTAAAGTTTAAGACTTAAACGAGTTGTAGCATTGTGACGTACAATAAAGTCCAAAGAATACCATTAACTCTATTCACGTCACAATGCTGCAAATCAAGGGGCTGGCGAAGTTTTAAATTTGATGGATAAGCCTTCAACATCTTGAATTTTGCAATTGAGATATCAAATTTTAATATATTTGCGGACCGGCAGGAAAGTTGACGCGGACCGGCGGTTGAGAATCACTGGTCTAATCGTTTTTCATCATCCATGCATGTTTTTTTGATCTCACGTAGAATTTAATGTCTAAACAGGAATACAAAGCTGATAGAAAAAAAATAGAGTTTAGAAGGATTCTGAACACAGCAGTGGAGTATTTGACAATAATTCAGGCTCATGATACCGAAATGCATTTTTAGGGATGTAAATATTAACACAACCGCAATTTTTAAGTGATTTCTGTGCAGATATAGCTGTGAGGTCAATGACCCACACAAATTGGCAAAGTCATCTGCATAAGTGCCAATGGGCGGGTACTTCACGAATCTCGATTTTGTGCTTAAGGTATCCTATTTTTTTTTAATTAATGCCAAATAATACGATATTTTTGCGCTACCGCTGTTTTACCATATTCTTGATCGTATTTAAACCAGATCCGAGTTGCACATTGTTTCATGACGACACGCTTTGTGACGTAAAATATTCTTGCGCACATTAAAAAATATTTGCTCATTAGAAAATTTTCTTAGAGGGAGCACTGGGGACCTGATCTCGGAAATGTCCCACAGGTGTTAATGGACGTCAAGCAAGGTCTATTGGTATCCATCCCGCCTTGTTTTGAGATTTTGTGTTGCAGATTAGCCTTACACTATACTAACACGATAAGAGAGACGCGAATTTACTTGTTAAACAAGAGAGACGCTAATTTACCTGTTAAGCCAGTTTTGCTATGTAACGCTTAAATGTAAGATGCAACAGTTTCTGGAAAAATAAGCAGATGTGGCTTGCTGGTCTTTCGTTATAAGAGATGTGTAGTAATACGTATAGGCCTACGGTTTGTTTCTCGACTACATTATTTAAAACGGCTGACAAACTATAAGCTCTGTAGGGCATAATTGTATTTGTCAAATTAAAGAAATGTTTTCAGGGAACAAAATTACGACTTTGTTTATTTTACTAAAATTCTTTGAAGCAAACTATTTAGGTAAGTTAGATTGTTTGTTTGTTTTTTGTTTTTTTTGTAGGGAAAAGCGGATCTAAAGGAAACCCTAACTTTTCTCCAAAACGAAAATTGCCAGCGTCAAAAAACGTTTGAAAGCGATTTGAATAGGTCAGGGGTCGGCAACTTTTGCTAGTCGCGGGCCAAAACCAAACTCAGAAAGAGCTCTGCGGGCCGCACAAAATAATAACTAAGAATTGTGTTATTTTCATGTTAGAACAACTGTGAATCAGGCGGGACTCGGATCCTTTTTGCAATTAAAAACGTGTTTAACTACATTTTAGGAGGCAGTAAAGTGTTGGCATAAAGTGCGAAAAGAAAGTTTGTTTGGTATAAAAAGTGTAATAAAATACTTTAGAGGAAACGCGATAACATTTAAAGTTAATCTATAACTTAGTGTTTGTTAACCTTTTAAAGACAAGGCACAATTTGCGAGCGAAGCGAGTGCGATTTTTTTCGGATACCGGCATTTCTTTTAAATGTCTTGCAAGTTTTATTACATTGCCGTAAATAAAAAAATGTTAAAAAATATATGTCCAACATTTTGAATACGTTTTCCGTGAGGTACTTGGCGGCCTTTCACGGCGCAAAGGTAAAGAAGCGCTGATCTCGTTGAAAAGACCCCATCAAAACGTAAACAAACCGGACGAAGAAAGATTATTCGCGCTAAGCGCGAAAATTTTTCGCACTTACGTAGTTAAAATAGTGAAAAAGTATGTGAAATGAACTCGCGTCTAATTTGTCCAAGAAGCGGCGGGCCGGATGAATTTCATCGGGGGGCCGTAGGTTGCCGACCCCTGGAATAGGTTTTCACAACGTTGGTTAACAACTACAATTACCAGAGGATCTGTTTTTGATTATCATATAACTAAGTGTTTTGCGTTTGATCAGCGGGGGCGAGCACTTGCGGAGGAAAGACGTGTCTTCAATATCTGCAATGTTCAATGGATGCTGTGAAGAATCCGCAGACCAATCAGAGCACAGTGCTTTCTGCATTCAACGACGCTAGAGTCGAGCTCAACTGCCAAGACGACCTAAGTGAGGGTATTTTATTAGCCGTTTATACACTGGACAGTCATGAGAGGATGCCCACAGATAAACGTACCAAGACTTTTTTTAGCTGGATCTCAGAATAAGTATAGATATAATAATAAATAGAACGGCTCACACAAGGCACGTTGGCATACATTGTGATGAGACCGTAGCACCCAACAATTGTAGTCCCACCTTCTATTTTTCAGGTTGTCGATAATTGGGCTACCATCAATTATTTTCCCCCTTATTTTAAAATCAATTACCGCCTTTCAACTTTATTTTTTTCTCTTTTTATAAACATTAAACCTAATCCCCACCATATAAAAATTTAACTCTGAAAACATGGTGTAACTATTTGGCGAAATGGCAAAAAAAGACTTGTTTTCTCTATTTTAATCAAAAAATAAAAATAAGTAACACGTTGGCGTACGTTTGACGGACTGCCGCTCATACGCCTGGTGCTTGGCCGACCAACTTCTGTGGGAAAACTCGCCTTTATTTCCCGACGATCGCGCTTAAAGGACGATTTAAGCGAGCGATGCGAGGCCGTAGAAATACTAACGCGCATAAGACAAAGTTCTTTTACAGGCTTCTAATGCTACCCGTCCTAGTTTGCAATAGAAGATCAAGGCAATAGTATGTCTGTCAATACTGTTAAGCTAGGTTTGCGATATGCAGGATTTGGCTGGTATGTGACGCTCTTAATCTTAGTGTTAGTATTATGTTAGACTACGTATATGTAACGAAGACCACCCGTTGTAGGCTAAATGTCAGCATTCGCGTATAATTTAATACAACATTAAAAAAAGAGTAAACGAATTAAGTTATTTTAAAACGGGGTTTCTTTTAACCTCTTTAGCTCGGTTGCATTGTTACGTAGTTAGCGGAACAACTTAAGCATATCCATTTTCGCTAATCATTTAAAAAAAGCCTTCTGCATTTCGAAAAGGGTTTAACGTTTTTCGCTTATACCGTTAGTCAAAGTGAAAAATAAAGCTGTGTTACGCCAGTTTGAATTTTAATCCATGTGCGTATAGTCATATTTAGGGATGCCCGAAACTTCGATAGAATTAAAACTGAAATCAAACTATACCTTCTATTAGGCAACTTTTGACTATAGGTACGAAAATGTGTGAATTACATGTTACAGAGGACAAGGCTCCGGATCAGACGAGCAACATCAACGATTGCTTGGCCTTTCTCTCCAGTCCAGTGGTTCAACTTTACTTTTCGTTAAAAGGCAAGTTTTCCTGTTCATCAAAATAAATCAAACCGAGCGGCACGTTTTGTTATTTATGTAATCTGGACGCTATAGTGTTCGAGGTGGTAAACGCCCAAGCACGTATAGTGGTGAACGTTTAAACGGGTTGGCAAATTCCCACTTTAACCTTCTCTGTGTGTTTATGTTCGTTTGTGTAGCCTATATATTTATAGCCAAGCTAAGCAGTCTTCTTTAATGTAGATGCAAATAAACAGAAAGGTTCGTGAAAATATTCCGAGCTCACATTTTTAACGGGATTTTTGGTTTGGCATAAACGCAGTAAATAGAGTTGTTAGGAATACAAAAAGAAGTGTCTCCATTTTTTTTTTGTATTAAAATGACAGAAAACGACATACATCCTTGTTTGGCCTGAACAAAAAAATTTGCAAAAAACGCGCCAATTTTAACATGTCTGATGGCAGTGTTGTATACAAATTTAAAAATGACTTAAGTTCCAGTCAAGTCGTTTGTAAAATAACTTAGATGAAAGTCAAGTTTTGAATAAATGACAAGTCAAGTCCCAGTCCACGTCATCAGTTGCGCAAGTCAAGTCCCAGTCCACGTCATCAGTTGCGCAAGTCAAGTCCCAGTCCACGTCATCAGTTGCGCAAGTCAAGTCCCAGTCAACGTCATCAGTTGCGCAAGTCAAGTCCCAGTCCACGTCATCAGTTGCATAAGTCAAGTCCCAGTCCACGTCATCAGTTGCGCAAGTCAAGTCCCAGTCCACGTCATCAGTTGCGTAAGTCAAGTCCCAGTCCACGTCATCGGTTGCGTAAGTCAAGTTGCAGTCCACGTCATCAGTTGCATAAGTCAAGTCCCAGTCCACGTCATCAGTTGCGTAAGTCAAGTCCCAGTCCACGTCATCAGTTGCGTAAGTCAAGTCCCAGTCCACGTCATCAGTTGCGCAAGTCAAGTCCCAGTCCACGTCATCAGTTGCGTAAGTCAAGTCCCAGTCCACGTCATCGGTTGCGCAAGTCAAGTTGCAGTCAAGTCATAATTAGAGAAAGTCAAATTCAAGTCACGTCGTTGTCATAAATATAAAACGTTAAACTATTAGAATTTGTAAACTCGTACGATTATGAAAAATAACTGAGGTAAACCAAAAAAAAACGCCACATGCAGCAAGAAAATTGTTTTGCGCAAAAATTTTGATAAATAGCCCAATTTTATAAAAACGAAACAAAAGAAAACACTTCATTTCAACCAAAGTCATTTGTCCAAAGACTTAAGTCAAGCCCAAATGGCTTAAGTCAAGTCAAGTCTTTTAAAAACAATGACTTAAGAGCACTTATGTCAAGTTTTTGTCTTAAGTTATCAAAGCGCTGCTTGATAGCAACTTTTAGGTGAGCGAGTCGCGGCTTTTGATAAGTGGAAACTTAGGCTGTATTGTCTTCTCATTACAAACGCGTAAATCTTCTCACTATAGGCGTATAGCCAAGCTAACCAGTCTTCTTTAATGTAGATGCAAATAAACAGAAAGGTTCGTGAAAATATTCCGAGCTCACATTTTTAAAGGGATTTTTGGTTTGACTTATACGCAGTAGAGTTGTTAGGAGTACAAAAATATCTGTCAAGTTGTATTGAAATGACATATATCCTTGTTTGGCCTTTTTAGGCTTCCAATATCCAACTCGAAAATTTTTCTGGGCAAAGGACAAAACCGGAAACTTCACTTGGCAGAGGTCGCAGTGCGCGCTGACACCTAGCGGAAGTTTGGCAAAGCTCGACACCATGGTTGAAGTTGATATTCTGGTGTGTGTTGCAAACCAAACTTTCGGAAGATTCAGAAGTTATGGCATAGGTAAATTAAATTTTTTAGGTTCAAAAAAAAAAATTGCAAGTAATTCTACTCTTTAAGCCTAAATTGTTGCTGTAGTTTTCCTTAAAATTTCCTTATTTTGTTTTCGAAAATGACTCGTCTGTTAATTATTTATTTTCAACGGTTTGTCGACCCACACAAGTGGCAAAACAGAAAACAATTAAACCTACCAAAGGAGATAATTTTTTTTGATTAACATTATATCTGGGAGGCTGGTGAAAACAGTTCATATATTTATTTGCATACAAATATGCTTGTCCATTATATTAAGTGAATTTAGTCACTATTTGTTCATTGCACAATTAGGAAAACCGTAAAACATGCTTTTTGAGACGATGTTCTACCGGAATGGGTAAATAACTAAATGCACAATATAAGTAATATAATATTATAAAAATCCTAACTCTAACTCGTTATTCGATGAATTCGATAATATAAACGTACTTCGTTTGTTTTATTTGTTATTTGCGATCAGGTTTACGATATTCTGGCGACGGTCGCTTGACAAATAAACTTGATTGGACGTGGCAAGACGGCTCCAAAGTCGAATTAGACAACTGGGCGCCACATGAACCAAGCAATTATTACGAAGAAACTTGTGGCGTTGTTCAGCAACCCGAAAACAGGTGGAACAACGTATATTGCACGTATCTGTTTCGACCATCCTGCAGCGCTAAAGGTACAAAGCAGACTGTGTTGCATGCTTTTTTACGTTTTTTTTTAATCAAAACTAAAAAAAAAACTTTTCTATTAAAAAAAAAAAGATTGTCGCTTTAAAAGGGATACACAGTTCCAGCAGTAGGCGTTCCCTTTTACATAATTGAATTGGCGGAATAACAGTAATTTAATCGCACTTAGTTTTTCCCTTTATATGTTTTACAGTCCTATCTAGTAAGTTAAAATTCACATCACTTTTATCTCGCAATTTTTTGCACCCCACTCACCTTCATTTTTTATCACAATAGTTAAGACACTTTTAAGAATTACGCCATTACATTCCGAGCCTATACGTGATATTTTACAAGTAAATTATCACGATTCGAACAGATACCAAATGAAAAAAAATACTTCTTTGCCGTTACGCACCGGTAAGGAAACCTCGGTTGAAAACTTTACACTTGCTTTGCTTTTAGTACGCTGGGCGCCAATCGGAAAAGTGAGTGAGTTCCTGAAATCAGTTGCACCCGGCAACCTGACGAGCGAAGCAAGCGCGAAAGAAAGCGGTGCGATGCTTGATTTCCAAGACGACCTGCAGGCTTTATTCTCCGATGTGAAGCAAGGCACTCCGCTTCATTTCACGTACGAACAAACCGAAGTCTTTATTGAGAAGCTGAAGGCTGTCGGGGGTGAGGTGAAGTCGAAGCGAGAGCTGCAAAACACCGAGCTGGATTTCCAATTTCGGGCTGAGTCGAACAGCAGCGAGATTATCGCGTCGATTTTCGAGAACAGCCCACCTCCTACCGAAGTCGCCGAGCTACCTACAAACAGCGAAGAGCCAAGAGAAAGTCAACCTTCCACCTACATCTACATACGGCCAAGCAAAACTGTCTTCACCAGCGTCACCGGCTACGAAACATCCAGCAATCGCACTCTCAACGGGTCGATTACGATTAGTAGGATTGTGACAGCAGGCGGGTCATCGCAAAACCCAGTTTGCGAACTTTTCAGCTCCCACTCTAACCTTTTAAAACAGCACAAGTTCGTAAATGTCAAAGAAACGTGCGCCTTTATACTTCCCTCCTCTGGAAACTTTTCAACTGTCGGATGTCGGACCGAAATGGTCGACGACCAGTTAACCTGCACCTGTAACCACTTCACCATATTTTCGGTACTTCTTGCCGTCAAGATGGTGGCAATTTCACAAGGTGTGAAGGTAGCTATAGTTTTTGCTTTGCTGACAACATTTGCTGGCTTTTTAAATATTACTTAAATCCAGGCTTATATATATTATCAGCATCATTTTATACCTTTAAGCCCATAGTTTGTTGGTTAGTTAATATAAGTTTAACTTGTAGGCCTATTTATTTTCGCTGGTGTCCATCGAACGAAACATTAAAAAATGAGGGTTACACAAAAAAAAGTTTTTTTCACTCTTTGAAAAGCAATTTTTTTGCGAAAATAACCTGTTGAAAGCATCCAAAATAAGTATCCATCTACTTTTTATTTCTATATAAACATGTACATTTTACTTTTTATTAGGATCTACTTTTTACTTTTATATTAACATCTCCATTTTACTTTCATATTAACATCGACATTTTAAAATTCTGATGTCCAAAAATTTTCGTCAACTTTTCCTGCAGATTGTCTCATACATTTGCGAATCCAGTTCGGTGATCTTTCTGATCGCAACCCTGGCTCTCCTGCTGATCTACAGGAGGGACATCGGAAGCGACCGGACCGTCTTGCAGATCAACCTCTCCTTCTCTCTCTTAATGCTCCACATCACAACTCTCGGCCACGAGCTGGCGGTTAAGAACCCGATTGGGTGCATGGCTCTGGCTGGATGTACTCACTTCTTTCTGCTGGCCACAGGTGAACCACATGCTATAGTTGTTCACATAGGCCCAGTGTAGTAAATAAATCATTACGAAAATCCAGGTCAAACATTTTTAAATAAATGACAAGAAGTTAAGTCCCAACCAGGTGATATTTAGAGCCTATTAATTCCAAGTCAAGTACAGTCATAAAAAGTAGATATTAAAGTTCAGTTATTCCCAAACTGTTTGCCGCAGCACACTTGTGTGCCTCGAAAGATCGTCAAGTGTGCCTCGAAACTTTTTGTAAATTTTGAAAAGAGTATTTGTATTACTAATAGGCATACACGCAAACATTTTAGACTTAAATACACAGTGTTCATTACAAATTAATAATTTTGAGACATTTACATGTAGTTTGTCGTGTGTTTAGGGCGATTGTAAAATAAAATTTCTATTGTTGTTCTGTTAAAAGTGTGCCGCGAAATAGTTAAGATATTTTTAATGTGCAGCAAGCAAAAAAAATCGTGAACCACTGTGTTAAACCTTCGTAAAGTCAAGTCAGGCATAACACCTAAAATAAATCATGTTTCGGCACATTGGTTTTGTCATTTATTGCCCTGACGACTTTGTTTATTTTTTACCAAGGCTCTTGGTTCCTAGTTGACGGGTCACGCATCCTAATGGCCACACAGTTTCCAATGAGATTTAGAGCTCAGAGTCCGTCGAAAAGAACCAAGGTGTTCATGTTGATCGGCTGGTCCGCGCCGACCCTCATCACTTCCCTGGCTTTGTGCATCGGCTGGGATTTGGATTCCTACATGAAGCCGAGTGCCCACTACACACATTGTCATATCCTTGATGAGCAGATACAAAAGTACGACAGGTGCTGGCTCGATCCTGGTACAAACCTCTTCCTTATCTCGGTGATGATTCCAGTCGGCATCTTCGTTGGAGCGAGCTTTATCTTTGCTCTGGTTTCATCTTCGGTATTACAACGTTTTATATATAATTACTTTTAACGTTATTAAGAGTTATATAGATAAACTTGTGTTCTGTCGTTATTGTTCTGCTCAGCTGAATTATGTCCAATCTGATAAAATAATATAAACTGAATTACTAATTTGTATATTTTACCGCAGGCCAAACGAGTTAGCGAATAAACTAAACCAGTGCGGTACAGCATAGTAGTTTCGAAGTAATGTAATGTGAAGTACAGTAGAACTTCCAGACTTTTGTAAAGCGCGATTTACCTTTGGACAAAGCCACCGCGGACTTGCAAAACATATAGGGACGTGGCTGGCGGAGATTAGAAGGTGTTAACTATATTTGACCGGCGCACTTCGCTTTATTATGACGTTTAAATGGAACGAGAAATGGACTGTATATTAGCTTATTTTCGTTTTACTATGTAGCGTTAAAAGAAGTTGTAAATACAGGTTGTACTTCGTAAAAAGCCTGGCGCCCAGGAAGTCGGCCCACAAGAAACAAAGGAAGCCATTGCAAAGTTCTTTTTTCTCGTGCTTCTGCTTGGTGGTACATGGGCTATTGGATTCTTGGCAGGTGAGCTTTCTTGGCCGAAATACTTGTGGGTATAAAGTGTTGCGTTAATCCAAGCAACCTGTTTTGCGTTCTACCTCATCTTAGTTTTACCACTTAAAGTCGATGACTTAATATTAGTGGACTAAAGTCACTGTTTTCAAATGACTTAATATTATTTAAGTCATTTGCACAAGAGACTTGACTTGGAGTTTAGCCCTTCCAGCAAGTGACTTAAATTAGTGTGTCTAAAGTGAGGTTTTGTGTATGTGACATATTTTTTATAATGGATAGCGTTTCTAGTTTTATAAGTTAGTTATTTATTTTTAACGCAATACTTAGATTCGACTTTGTTTGTCAATGATTCGAGTGGGAGTTTAATCAGAACATGACGTTCTCTGCCCTATAAATTCGCGCTGGTTTAAACCCTGAGGCAGAGTTTCTCAACCGGGGTGCCGCGACACCCTGGGGTGCTTTTTCTAATCCTCAAGGGTGCACTTTTTAATTCTCATATTTGGGAACCTTTAAGAATCTGATTTTTGCTTAAGAACTTTTCGTGTAAGATTAGAGTGGAATAAATCCAATTATAACTTTCTACGTTGTGTAGAGTTTATGTGTGCGTTCCGCTTTCGTTTATTGCGACATTCTAGTAAATTACCTACAAAAATATTCTGGGGGTGCCGAAATCTATTTATTATTTCTGGGGGGTGTCGCAAGCCATAAAATGCTGATAAAGACTGCCTTAAAGTTTAATCGCCCTTAACCTTTTACGTTTAGGCTTGAACGACGAGACCAGTTCTTTGGTCTTCCAGTACGCCCACACGATCACCAACGGACTGCAGGGAGCGTTCGTCTTCTACTTCTACTGCTTCCTTAACTCCACCATCCGCGAAAAGATGAGGCTCTTTATGCGAAAGCGCGAGCAACGAGTGCTAGACGCTCGTATACCGATGGTGCCCATCAACCGCAGAACGCAGGACACCGACATGTAGACAGTGTTTTATTACGGAAGTGACGTTTGATGCCACGTTGGCAATAGCTATATAGCTGGCCACTGATGAGTTCTAATTGAGAGACTGATGATGCCTTATTTTGTGGCAAAATGTATCTTTTTAGGAACTTATAAATAACTGAATTTGATTAAGGAGTCGGTTAAGAACAACCCGAGTCCGACCCTAACTATGTCTTAAGTCCGGCTTAGACTCCACAGTCTGTATTTCGCCCAACTACGTATACCTAAAATAAGGTGGATATGTGTTCAACAATCCACTCAAAGGGGTGTCATATAACTCATCCACCCACCATACATGGATGGAAAGTTATTGAACTGCATGTTATTGAACTGTATGTTATTCAATCTGTGTAATCCACAGTTGGCGGCCTTATCCGTTTCGAAATTTGGTTCTGCGCATGCGCATGTCGGACTCGGGTGGTCTAAGAGTTTTATTTGTTTGAATTGTATATTTTTCAATTTGAACAGCACCATTCAAAATGCTTTGTTTGCAAAAGGGTGACGTAAATTGAAATAAATTGAATAAATCTTAAACCGTAGGTTAAACTTTTCTGATTTGTCGAAGGGAATTGACTTAAACTTAAGCTAATTTTAATTAAATAAGTGAAGTGCTCTTTTGAATAAACTTTGCTAAAGATTTCCTTTTTCCTTTTGGTGAACTTTATTGCACAACGTTTGTTATTCTAAAGATTCGAAGATTACTCGAAATCAAATATGTTGATCATTAAACATGGTTTTCAAATACTATCTTTATTTTTTGCTAACAATATTCTTCTTTTATCAGAAAATATTTTACTTGTTATTTACCTGAAATCCATCTTTCTATTACCGGTACCTGACTTGAAATAACTTAAAGCTTAGGTTTGACTTTAGTTGAAAGTAAAGTAATTAGCCTAAATCAAACTGTTCGCATACTGTGCGATGTGTTTAAGGTGTTTCCAACTTAATTATTGTGGAATAACCAAATTTGGCCAATACAGCAAAGACTTCCAGCGTTCTTTGTGTGACATTGGTTCTTTAGTTGGTGGTTGCAAATAATGCCACAACAACGCGCAACGCGTTTTCACCTGACGTGTGTTGATTAGATTTTACCAAGATTTAGAGTGACAGCCTTGTAAATTCCTGCGTCTGGCGCAATGGGCGAGTTTTTCCTGGATTTTTATCCTCTATTTGACGTTTGTCATGTTTTGCATTTGTGAATCAGCGGATACGAACTGACGTACTGCCAGCGTTAGGAAAATGAAAATGGCGTTAAAACGGTTTAGTGTTGCATGCTGAGGTGTGTGACGTGCGTATATTCTTATTGCGCGATTGGTCTAGTTTTATGCTTTTAACCTGGAGTTGCTTTATACAATCGTTCCAAACCAACGTGCTGCTTTTACTGTTCAAGGGTGTAGAAACAAATATTATATTGTCCAACATTGTAATTTTGCAATATTTGGAAGCCTCTCCATGCAATTGTTGGTACATGGTAAGAGTGTGGCTAAGTAATCAAGAAACACTTCTTACATAAATTGATGTTTGGGGCATTTAAAGCCTAAAAGTTTGGAAAGAACTGATTTGAGCAACAATGTGAAATGATTCGTGTAATGTCTAATAACTTCTGTTGTTTTACGTTACGGCGAAACATCGCATCCCCATATTCCTTAAAAAAATAATTAATAGAAATCTTACTCGTTCGTGCATTTTTATTAACAAGTGCTTCACAACAAAATAATTCGTTTTACTGCACATAACTCTGTTATTACTGTTAATGACGTTAAGTTAACTATATTTCTTTTATACCATTTTATTTGCAATGCTTAAAATAATTTTTTAAACACGCATTTTTGTATCAAATTGTTTTTTTTATATATTGTTTTATATGTTTTAAAACGCATTTTAAAAATAAATTGTAAATAAACTTCACAGTTTGTTTTTTACACAATTTGTTTTCTCCATTTCTCAATATAAGAGGGTTTATGCGAATGAATCTCCCTTCAAAGAACTTAAAATATGAACCTAACATGTCTATAAAGTTGGTCACAGAAACAACACAGTATGGTCTGCATCTAGTTCTCAGGAAATCTTCTGCCACCTAGTTTAAGGTCTTACTGGACAACTTCTTTTAAAATATGACTTTGTATTAATTTATCGATAGTTGCATCCCCTGTTTGACCGCCTTGTGATCCGCCCGACACACAAAAAGCGGTTTGAAATCGTTGTTATTGCAGTGTAATTGATTTAACGCCAGTAGTCCTTGACAGTTAGAATTAAAATAGTTAATAATCTAATTAACCTGGGCAACGCCGGGTGTTATCTCTAGTATATTCAGGATATGTACTTTTTTATCCAAATCTTATTTTTATTGTTACGCTATGGTCTACCCGTTTGCTGACAAATAGCGGTAACTGTGTTTAATTATGAAGTGTTAATCTTTTTAATAATTTAAAACTTTTTAACTTGGAAGCGACCGCATAAACTCAATGGTCATATTGCAAAAATAAAAAAGTATATTCATGATGAAAGAACATAGACTTTCAATGGTTGTTTTGCAAAATGTGATTTGTGTTTGCCAAGCTGCATTTCGAGCGAGTACCAATTTAAAAACAAAACTAAACAATTACTACAAACGCTTCATAACTTAAATGTTTGCAATAAAATGCGCCAGTTACTTATAATTTCAACTATAGATTGATGTTAACATGTTCTACATTTTATAGGGCTTTCTGCTTTAATATAGTCGCGAAAAAATGACTTGCTTGGTTTTAATTGAACAATTGATGAGAGAGCATCTTGAAACTGTTGCAAAATAGACATAATTTTATAATAAGCCAGCTCTGCTAACTTTTTGTAATTGCTCAACTCAATCCAGTCTTCCTAAAGTACGTACTTCAATGTTTGTTTTTGTAGCGCTTTAGGCACGAAAAGTTTGCTTGTTCTACATTTGTTGATAAGCTTAGCTGCAAAACCAAACCAATCACCAACTTAGTGTTTCAATATACAAGGGGACGTTTTCTTTGGAAGACAGGTGTTAAATGTTTTGAAGTTCCTAAATAATGCTTGGCAAAACGCAAGTGGTGTCTCTCTTGTTAAAATATACTTAAGGTTTGACTTAAAAGCTTATCGTCGTGAAAGAATCATGCAACAGTCTTTTGTAGTACTTTCTATTTTGTTTGAGATGTAAATAAAGTTCTAATATTTCTTCTTAGTCTCACGGGATTTTAAATCAATAAAGCGAAACAATTTTGTCCATTCCAGATAAAACACTTGTAAAATAAAGGGTTACTATATACTTTGTTAAAGAACACTAATCACCATGACGGAATTTTCCTTGTGTTCATATTGGGTATAATATCTCATAACTACAAATAAATAAAAAATTAATCTCAAAGATGGAGTGGAAGTTTTGCCTGGACTGATATGTCGGCTTTTGAACGAAAAGGATTTGCCCGAAATTAACAAATTGGTTGTGGCTCATTACAGCTCGCCAGATCAAAAGGGTTGCGAGTATTTCGTTGGATTCGCAAGCTCTCTTTACGTCCAAAAGTCTATGAAACATTTTGGCTGCAAAGTGTTAAGGGACGTGCCGTATGTTTACTACGTTGACTACCAAACTGGCTTAAAATCCGACTTACAGTTATCTTTAACCCACATTTCGCGCCAGGTGCTGTATCGAAAGGTTCCATTGACTGTGAGCACAAGTGACCTCACCAAAAATAAACTTTAATTGAAAGTTTATCCTCTTTTTATTTGCACTAATACCGTATATTGGAATGCTGTCTAAAATATTGTAATCATTTAGTATTGTAGTTCATCTCCGAAAGTTGTGCCGGTAATAATCCAAATTTTTATACAAGCCTTGTATTAGACTAAGTAATCGAACAGTTGAACTCTTAACAAAAAATAGGTATAAAAATCATAGCGCTTCAAGTTGACCGAGCTATATAATAACTTAATTGTAGTAATCGTACGGCAGAAATAACGCATCCAGCAGTTAGCGTTGTATGTTGCCTAGTAATGCGCGGCAGAGCAAAAAGATTAACAAGTTATATTAAAAAATAATGTCAGGCAAATATCAGGTTGAATGAGCTACAAACAATTTAGCAAATTGATTAATATTAAACAAATACTGTTTTAGCTTTAAAACACGGTATGCACAAATGGTTAGTATTTGCCACTATGCGGCGCCACGCGACACAAACCGAAGGTAACGCGACATTTGTATGACGTCACACGATAGAGAGTCTGAGCAACAATTTATTTGGTATGAGAAAGTCGGCCGGCCCCATTTAGAGGTATAACGGCCACGAAAAGTGGCCAAATGGTGAAGCGAGGAAAGTTTTGTGTGGCTGGAGTCTGGAGAGAAAAAAGCATTTGCCAAATAAATTCGAAGTAACTTCTTGTTTTTAGCATTCTAATAGCAAATCTACCTTGACTCTGGAAAGAAACAAACTATATAATTTCCTTGGTTCAACATTAATTTAACCAGAATATATTCGTTGGATCTTGATGTTTTCAGCAGTCTAAAAGTAAAAGAAGTAGTACTACTAATTTCATGTAATATAAGGTAAGCAGATGTTGGTTGTAAACAAATGTGGAACGTAATACATTTGTATTAAACGGGTGTTGTATATTTTAAAATTAAGTTGTGTGTAATACTTGCTGGTTGCTTTCTGACAAAAAATATAGTTAAACATTACAAAGTAATTATTTTTTTGGAAAAACTACAGTAAATCCTTGTGCAACCTAACTTATGGCTGATGGCTGTCAGATTGACAGCTCGAAATCGGGCAAATCATGTTAACAAAGGTATGGACTTAGATATATGCCGTTTGTGGTTATGACGTTAGAAACTCGGTCTAAAGGTTTAGAATTATTTGACATTTTGTTGCGAGAGTCGATTTGTCGTGTTTTTTTTAATTATTCTGTGATTTATATCAATCAACGATAACTTAGATTCCTAAAATTTTACAACAATCGGTTGAATTATTTTTTAGTTTTAGTGTTCCTGGTGTAGAATGGTTGGGAACCACTCGGCTAAATGTTGTTTAGTGTTGTAGGCTAGTGCTTTGCAATTGGGTGCAGTATACATCCCAAAGTGTACTAGAATTGTTAACGGTTGAAACACATTGATAGGGTGTACAAGATACCTCATTACAATAAAGCCTATGACAAGGTATATTATAATGAATAAACAAGTTTATTACCAGACGTGTATTTAAGCGTACGTAGCTTGTAAGTTACTATATTGTATTTGTGACATCATAACCTAATATTTTTCTTGATAATCGTCATTGTGGGATACTAACTATAGTTCTTCATAACGGTAAATAGTTATTTTTGCAGTACAACAGGGTGTATGTGTATATAAGGTCAGTGCATTGCGTGGACTGGGGTGTACAAGTTGTTCAGTAAACGTAAAAGAGTTTAAGCACTGTTGTAGACCTACGTTTTGACTAAAACGCAGTATGTACGTGTTTAACACTTATACTATATTTGTTTTAAATTCGTTAAGCGTGGTCGTTCGACCTTTAAAAGTCTTCCATGCTTTACTTTTTCTGAATTAGTCCGTGTTCTTTAACTTGTTAAGGAAGTTTTATGTGGTCCGTGAAAAGTCTATAGCAGTGCTTTTTAACCTTTACAATTTTCATCCGCACTTTTTTATTTCCAAAAATTTCCATCCACACGAAACAAGCACAGTAAGTTTGCAAGCTTTAGCGAAACACCATACGAGACTATATTGCTGTACCCGTAACTCATAAGTGAGCGCACCAGCTTTTTTGATTACCGTATTAAACATAATAAAAAATATAATATGGATCATTGTCATCTGCACATTCATCTGCACGTCGTTTGTCATCCGCATTACAAGTTTTTCATCCGCACAAGTGCGTACCATCCCACGGGTTGAGAAGCACTGGTCTGTAGAATTCATTAACCACTGAGTTATATTAGCCTGTAGGTGTAGGTACAATGTATCGCGGTAATTATATTAATAATAACTAATAGTAAATAGAACCAAAACGAGTATGAATGTCCAATAATATCGAAACCAAACCGATACAGAAAGCCAACTGGTAATATTGGTAGTCGTCCAAAACTATATAGGGTGGTACCAGCAGAGTGTCGTGAACAAATCATTTCAAAATGGTTAAGGTACCAGTGAAGTCATTTCTAAAATAACTTAAATCCAATTTAAGTCATTCCTAAAATAATTTAAGTTTAAGTCAAGTCATTTGTAAAGTAACTTAAGTCCAATTCAAGTCATTTGTAAAACAATTTAAGTTTAAGTCAAGTCATTTGTAAAGTAACTTAAGTCCAATTCAAGTCATTTGTAAAACAATTTAAGTTTAAGTCAAGTCATTTGTAAAGTAACTTAAGTTCAATTCAAGTCATTTGTAAAACAATTTAAGTTTAAGTCAAGTCATTTGTAAAGTAACTTAAGTCCAATTCAAGTCATTTGTAAAACAATTTAAGTTTAAGTCAAGTCATTTGTAAAACAATTGAAGTCTAAGTCAAGTCATTTGTAAAGTAACTTAAGTCCAATTCAAGTCATTTGTAAAACAATTTAAGTTTAAGTCAAGTCATTTGTAAAGTAACTTAAGTTCAATTCAAGTCATTTGTAAAAGAATTTAAGTTTAAGTCAAGTCATTTGTAAAGTAACTTAAGTCCAATTCAAGTCATTTGTAAAACAATTTAAGTTTAAGTCAAGTCATTTGTAAAACAATTGAAGTCTAAGTCAAGTCATTTGTAAAGTAACTTAAGTCCAATTCAAGTCATTTGTAAAACAATTTAAGTCCAATTCAAGTCATTTGTAAAACAATTGAAGTCTAAGTCAAGTCATTTGTAAAGTAACTTAAGTCCAATTCAAGTCATTTGTAAAACAATTTAAGTTTAAGTCAAGTCATTTGTAAAGTAACTTAAGTCCAATTCAAGTCATTTGTAAAACAATTTAAGTTTAAGTCAAGTCATTTGTAAAGTAACTTAAGTTCAATTCAAGTCATTTGTAAAACAATTTAAGTTTAAGTCAAGTCATTTGCAAAGTAACTTAAGTCCAATTCAAGTCATTTGTAAAACAATTTAAGTTTAAGTCAAGTCATTTGTAAAGTAACTTAAGTCCAATTCAAGTCATTTGTAAAACAATTTAAGTTTAAGTCAAGTCATTTGTAAAGTAACTTAAGTTCAATTCAAGTCATTTGTAAAACAATTTAAGTTTAAGTCAAGTCATTTGTAAAGTAACTTAAGTCCAATTCAAGTCATTTGTAAAACAATTTAAGTTTAAGTCAAGTCATTTGTAAAACAATTGAAGTCTAAGTCAAGTCATTTGTAAAGTAACTTAAGTCCAATTCAAGTCATTTGTAAAACAATTTAAGTTTAAGTCAAGTCATTTGTAAAGTAACTTAAGTTCAATTCAAGTCATTTGTAAAACAATTTAAGTTTAAGTCAAGTCATTTGTAAAGTAACTTAAGTCCAATTCAAGTCATTTGTAAAACAATTTAAGTTTAAGTGAAGTCATTTGTAAAGTAACTTAAGTCCAATTCAAGTCATTTGTAAAACAATTTAAGTTTAAGTCAAGTCATTTGTAAAGTAACTTAAGTCCAATTCAAGTCATTTGTAAAACAATTTAAGTTTAAGTGAAGTCATTTGTAAAGTAACTTAAGTCCAATTCAAGTCATTTGTAAAACAATTTAAGTTTAAGTCAAGTCATTTGTAAAGTAACTTAAGTCCAATTCAAGTCATTTGTAAAACAATTTAAGTTTAAGTCAAGTCATTTGTAAAGTAACTTAAGTCCAATTCAAGTCATTTGTAAAACAATTTAAGTTTAAGTCAAGTCATTTGTAAAGTAACTTAAGTCCAATTCAAGTCATTTGTAAAACAATTTAAGTTTAAGTCAAGTCATTTGTAAAGTAACTTAAGTCCAATTCAAGTCATTTGTAAAGTAACTTAAGTCCAATTCAAGTCATTTGTAAAGTAACTTAAGTTCAAGTCAAGTCTGTTTCAATAAATTCCAAGTCCCAGACAAGTCATATTTATAGCAATGTTATTCCAAGTCGAGTCCTTGCCACAAAAAGTCAACATCAAACTACTAATATTGGTGAACTAGCTCGATAACGAGCAATAACTAAAAAATAACAAAAAATGTAATATACAAAAAAATTGTTTTATTTAGAAAAATAAAGATATTTGATCATATTTTATCACATCATTTTAACCCAAGCCAAAAATTTGTCAGAAAGACTTAAATCAAGTCAAGTATACTTTAAAAACACTTGACTTAAGTACATGCAATTTACTTAAGTCATTACAACACTGAAAATACACCAAATTAGCTACTGTAGGCGTTTCATTCAATTTGCCTTGCAACCAAGTTACAAGCCCACATTTTCGGACATCAAAAGATAATACGACAACCTAAGATTATAGTAGTGCCACTTAAAAAAACTCTCGATAGTTGTGTTTTAAATTAATTTTAAACGTAGGCATCGGCGAATCAAGCGTATAACGACTAGTTGGGTGGTTCATATAAACGGTAAATGTAAATGCGTTATACCCAGGAGTATTTATCAGTTTACTTCTAACTGATTAAAAATTAATTACACCTACAATAACCACGATAATGTACGAAGACAACCTGCATTTTGCAGAAAACAATTCATTATGTTGTGGGCTCTTAACATGTTAAACTGCCAGTCCCATGTTGTAGCCCGTGTTTACGACAATACATTAGGCAATCAACATATAACCAAAAGTCATGTTATGTTTAGCGTAAGATCTTCGTCAGAAGCGAAAATAATGCGAAAGTATTTTTTCAAATGTCATAACATCTTACTTATGTCTAAATATTTTGCACTACGCGTTGATATGCTTCACGCGGTGTTCGAAAGGCGCTATGCCTAGACTGAGGCGTCGCTGGGCGTCCCTATTCTTTTTAACCCCTAGTTATTTGTCACCGTAAATTTCTAATTTTGCATTTGGTTCAAACAGTGTATAAAATTAAAAATTGACATATCACGTAAAAAGCAGTTTTGTGTCTGGGATAGGTCAAAAGAAAGATGCGAACGCTCTGTGACCATTTAATCACTAATTCGCGTGGTACCAGCCTTGTGTAAGCTTGCTACATGTTATAGCTAGCCGATGATTAACAAAAAAAATATTTGGGCATTTAACATTTAACATTAAACCAGATTGCAACGTTGTGCCGCAATAAACGCGATATTTTGCGCACTCTGCCTATAGATGTTGCGTGGTTAAACACACTGTAAGAAGCCATTATAGGCGTTGGCCTAAATCAGTATCAAATTAATTTTGGAAAGGTTTGTTGTACGACATCCGTGTACGTTTCCTGATGTTTAATTAAAGTATTTAGTATATGATCCGTGTGGTAGCAGCATTTGTTTGACTTGTGTGATATTCAAGCAAGCCCGTAATCCCGGTACCAAATGGCGTACGACGTAAGACCAATTCGTAAAAAACGCCATATCAAACTGTGTTCAACGTCACAAACAACCGAAACCTCTTTAAAATATAAATTGCTTGTTTTACTTGGTTTTAATTCTACTTGGTAAAGGACTATTGGGGTTATTTCGTGGATGTAAACCAATTAAAACTGTAATAACCGCAATAGTGACGATCACTCTATCTAAATTTTTCGTGGTTAAGCCTATACATAGAAAAGCAATTCATTATGATGTGGGCTGCTTATCACTATTACATATACCGTTGTAATATATCCGTTAAAGCCTGCTAGCCTCATAAATATGTGTTTGCCTCGTGGTTAGACCCAGTGTTTTTTTAAGGTATTTTGGGGGACCTAAGCGGTTCCCCAAATTTCTCCAGCGGTTTCCCAAAATTTGGACATAGACATAGTGTTTCAAAATTTGGGGATTGCAAATCTGTTTTGTTGCATGAGATAGAACCTGAAAAATTTGTTCTGTGATTGTGCACTGCCAGTAGCCTAATAAATAATTTGTTTAAGCAAATATGGCTATTTTTTGGTATTTAAATAAAACACTTGCAGTCTCTTAAAACTACTTAGCGGTCACCCAAACCAAACCTCAAAACGAACCTGAAAAAATGTGGCAATTCACATGTTACCAAAAAGTGATGTTATGTCAGAGGGCTAATAAATATGAACATATATTTGCAAGTGGCATAACAGTTTTACTTATGTCCAAACGTTGCACTACGTGACACTTCACGTTCATAAAATATAAATTTTATAACACATTTGATGTTTTTTTTTTCTCTGTGATTGGAGAACATGCAACCTACATTGTAAAACAGAAAATGCAACCATTGTCCCTTGACTGTTGATCGCTGATTGTGCCTGAAAAGTTTTAGCTAATCGCTTTCTCGACTGGCGTGGTATAAAGTTTACTGAAGCCGCATGTTACAGCAAATGGTTTAAAACATACAACAATTTGACATGCGACCAACGTGCAGCGTTGTGTGTTGCTTCTGTGATAGCACGACAAAATACGCGACCATAGCACACGACACTTGGCGTAGCATGTCATACAATTTTAAAGTGTCAAAAACTCGTGACATGTATCAATACAGAATTAGTAACAAACGTAAAACTTTGAGTTGTAACATATAGAAAAAGCCTGTGTAAAGGCGGCAAATAATCGATAGGTGTAACATTTAAACAAATATGTAACCCCGGTACCAAATTGTTTTCGGGTGGCAAATGGCAATCAAGTTGTTCCCTGTCAATCACCGTTACATATTATGTTTAACCCATAACGTGTCAGTGTGCCCACATCTCGCTTTATAACTGATGATTTAAAAATTAGTTGTGGCAATAATGTCACATGTAACATAAAGGAAATGTTCCGTATTGTGTCTAAAATAGGTCATCGAAATACAAATTTAAAATAAAACATTTTAAGGATACCTACAGTCAGTGTTGCAGTGGCAACACCACTCAAATTTAACGAAGGCGATAGTCGGCCCTAACAAATACGTTTACATGACGCAACATCATTCTCGGGATGGTTCAGTAATTAGGCGCTAACTCAACCTGCTCCAACGTAATGAAATTTAGTGATATGGATCTCGATGGGGAATCACTAACAAACCTAAACCTTTTTTTTTTCTTTTTTTTTTTTACTTATCCTTAAACGTTGCAGTATACGTTGCGCAACAAGTTCGGTAAATAGACATTTTAAAACATTTAATGTGTTTTTTTGCATTTTGCCGGTCATGGGTAACATGTAGCCTAAATTGTTGTACAGTATATGCGTTGGTCGTTCCTTGATTTTTCACTAATTGTCCCTGAAATGGGTTAACGAAGTGCTTCCCCACAATGGGAGTAACACCTTTTAGCCTGTGTGGAAGCGGAATTTAATCAGGTGGCATGTTATAAATTATCGCATTTATCTGCATAACTGTGAAAAATCTAATTGTAAACAACTCACAAAAGTAAAACCTTAAATTGTAACAGCCATTGTTCGCATTGCGTGATATTCGAGCAAATACGTAATCCTGGTACCATACTGAGTCCAACGCAAGTAAAATCTCGTTTGAAACTGAAATTGGTTACTATTAAAACCGCCGCATTAAATGCAATATTTTGTAAACTCTACTTAGGCTACTTTTGGAGCGATAACAGACTTTAATAAGATCTTAAACATAAAAGTCTTAAGTTGGAAACATTAAAAGTTATTTTTATTAAAGCAATATATTTTATTTTTATTTCCATGCAGGTAATTGCGCTTGAAAAAATTTTTGCGCGGTTACGTTAGGAGTTTAATATGCGCGCGCTCACCCATGCGACGATTCACTCCCTAACTCAGCGTTTCTCAACCGGTGCGCCGTGGAAGGTTGCCAGGTGCGCCGCGAGAAAATGAGAAAAAATGCCACAAAAATTTTGTATTATTTTTATAATTTGCAACTGATAGTGGATTCCAGCAATAAGACCAAAATTAGGAATAACATCAACGTCGGAATATAACACAGTTCGGAATAAGATCAAAAGAGGACCAATAGATAACATACCCATACCCCTATCGGACCAACAGTCCAGTGTCAAAACAGCGTCTACAAACGCCGCCGTTTAAAAAACATGGCCCTTATAAGGCGGTGGCGGCGCCTAATCGTCTTATACCAATTTCCTGGGGATCAAGATGTTATTTAGGCCACTTAGGTCTTATACCAAAATATATGTTGGGTTTTATTATGGCGTCGGTCAATTTTGGAATTCAAAGTTAAAAATTTAAAAGACATATTCCAACATTTGAGTAGTTTAAAATTGTCAATGCGGAATCAAACTGAAAACACTCATCCACAGATAAAAGTAAAGCTTTTCTTAAAAAATAGGAGAGGGAAAGTTAAATTATGATTTTTCAATCAAAACTGACCATTTAGATTTATCTTTTTTAATAAAGGACTATGTTTGTAAATAAACTCTAGTCACTATATTCTGTGAATAAACACTGAGCAATATGACTGGATTCGTAGCCCCTATTGGCGTCCTAATGGTTGATGTTGGCTCTTCGCTAACAAAGAAAGAGGAACTATTGCAACATATCTAGCGGGGCTTCCGCCATAAGACCGCGATTAAAACAACATCAACTTCGGCATAAAAAGCAGTTCGGAATAAGACCAAAATAGAACTAATACCTAATACTCGTGATAACGTTTAAATCAAAATAAGACCTAAATTAGTCTGAATAAGGCCTAAATTGCAAGAATAAGGCCTTTACAACCTTTTACTTAACCCCAAACTCCACCCATAACTTCAACACTAACTCCCCTAATAATTTGAACCATGAACTAAATTCTAATTCTACCCATAACTCGCGCCTAATCCCAAACAGAGGCAAACAATCCAGTGCCAAGACAGTGGCGTCCTAACGGCGCCTTTTAAACTAAGGCACCCAAAGGTCGACACCAAAACGGCCGATGCCAAGAAGATGTCCCTCAACCGTCCCATTCCATGTTTTTATAGAGTTTTGGGCGTTATTTTGTCGATTTAGGTCTTATTCCATTAAATTTTGGATTTATTCCGAGTTAGATTTTGTTGCTTAGGGGGCTTATTTTGTGTTTCCATCGAACTCTAACTAACATACCGTGTGTTTTCATAATTTACAACACGAAAGGCCTATTTAATTTTTTTCCTTTTTTTTTAAGGCTTGTCTTATTGAGCACATCGAATTTAATAGCAGGGCTGTGGAGTCACAGTCAAATCTGGGACTCGACGTACCGTAGTCAATTTGTATTACTTGAGTCCCGTCCGACGTGCGGAGTACCAATTTGAAAACTGTTAATGCCGCCAACTGCAAATTGAAAAGGCGGAATAGCATATCGTGTATATTTTCGAGCAATGTATTGTGGGTGGATGAGATATATGACGCCCCTATGAGGGGATTGCTGAAAATCCACCTTAATTTAGTTACGTAAATGGGTGAAATAAAGGCTGTAGGGTGGCAGCCGGACTAAGAATTTGACGAAATCGCTCATTTGGCCGGAGTCGGAACCCGACTCCGCAGGCTTCTTTATAGATAATAAAATTAGGAGCCTGATGTAATAAAAACTGCCAGCAAAAAACAAAATATCCAAACAAAGTTTGCAGTCGCCTCGATCGTAAGGTGCGCCGCTAGGTTTTGAAAGGTGTACAAGTGCGCCCTGGGGTCAAAAAGGTTGAGAAACACTGCCCTAACTCGAGCGCACGGTGTTACGTCGCCTGCCATTTTGCTAGGCGACGATGAACTTGTTCTGTCTGCTTTTCTACCACATGCCAGCGAGCGACCGGGGCAACAAATCGAGACAGGCGACAAATTTTTCCCATTTATTATCACATTTATTTATCATCATTTAGCGTTGGCATGATTTTGCTGCAACGTAGCTGCATGTGGCATTAGAGAGCCCATTTATGTGACGTCAGTAGTATTTGTGAGTGCAAATATTTCGCGGGGGCTAATCAGCAAAGTTATAATGCTGCAACGATACATTAATTCTATTGTTCTGTGTTTAAATAACAACTTTTGTCAGCCGAATGTCCAACTATCAATAACTTATACTTAGCAAAACATTTTTGTTGCTTGTTTTCAATATTTAGGTAAAACTGAAATCAATCTGCCAGTTTGAATTTTTCGTTTTTTATCAAAACTCACAAATGTTCAGAAGCAAAATTTCAAGTTACTATTTTTAATAAGCTTTTTGTGCTTTCAATTTATCGCGTGCAAAGCCTTATTTAGCATGCAGAGTGATTTCGCAATAATGCACAGTTTTGCAAAGCGAGAAAACAAAGTCCATTGAGCAATTAGCTGGAGTTGCAATCAATTCACAAACAACAACCTGAAGTACTTTCAGATTCCCCAAGGCTTGGCGAGAAACCGACGATAAGTACGCAATGTTTGCTTGCTTTTTTATAGCTCAACCGTCTGGCCGTCTTGGAGCAATGTTTGCTTGCGTGCTAACGGTGTAACGAGAGGTCGACACTGTGTACGTGCGACAAAGCCCGTACGTTTATTTCCTTAGCACACGGAAGTATTCAAAACTGTTTCCAAATAAGTCGATGTTTTCGCCATCACCAACAGTGGAAAGTTACTGTAAAGGCTCCAATAACTTGTTGTAAGATAAAGACATAGCCCTGTTTAAAATGCAACCACAACAAACACAGAACTATTGTTTTCTTGTTTTTCAAATTTAATGAGTGTAGTGCCATATTGCAACTAGGTCATAGATGTATGCAAGTAGGAATGTTTCGTAATATCGGTTCGGGACCGATATCCAAAGCCAAGTGGTTGTATTGGTGCTCACCCGATACATTATAGGGTCCTATCAGGGTTGATGAGATACTAAATTAGCACACTGTAGACATTTAAGCCATTATTTGTGGCCAAATCATTGTCTACTATGTTTCGAAAACTTAAAATCTGGAGAAAGATACGTTTGCGCGTGCTAATGTCAACAATTTTGCTTGGAAGGCCATAGTAGTACCGTCATTTGTTTTTGAATCTGAACGCCGTAGTTTTCCCACGAAACATCGTTACTTTATCAGAAATAAACGACGTATCGTTATCACAATGAAATACAATTTTTTTGATATTTAAAGATAAAACGACAACCTAAGCTTTAAGAAGTAGTGAAAAAATCTAGTCGCTTATATTTGTATTTTAAATTAATTTAAAACGCAGGTGAATCAATTGTATAACTAGTTGATTCTTACTTATCAACGGTAATCGCATATGCGTTATCATTTAGCGTCGGCATGATTTTGCTACAACGTGGCTGCATGTGGCAGTAGAGAGCCGATTTATGTGACGTCAGTAGTATTTGTGAGTGCAAATATTTCGCAAGCGCTAATCAGCAACGTTTTAATGCTGCAACGATGTATGTATTATATTGTACTGTGTTAAAATCATTACTTACTTCAAATGTAACAAATTTGTAAACCGAATGACTAGCTATGACTAAATTGTACTTAAAACATTTTGTTGCGTTTTTCCTAATATTCTGGTAAAACTGAAACGAATCTGCGAGTTTAAATTTTTCGTGCTTTTTTTAAAGCCATAATTTATCAGAAATGCAGAGTGATCGTGCAATAATGCACAGGTTTGCTGACCTTAATGCGACAAAGCAAAGTTAATCGAGCAGTTAGCTGGAGCTGCAACCATAAACAACAACGTGAAGTACTTGTTCTGACTCCCCAAGGCTTGGCGAGAAACCGACGATCAGTACGCAATGTTTGCTTGCTTCTTCTAATCGCTCCACTGCCTGATCCCCTTACTAAATTAATGTTTGCTTGCGTGCTAACGGTGTCACGAGAGGTCAACACTGTGTACGTGCGACAAAGCCCGTACGTTTATTTCCTTAGCACACGGAAGTTTTCAAAACTGTTTCCAAATAAGGGCATGTTTTCGCCATCACCAAGAGTGGAAAGTTTTTGTAAAGGTTCCAATACCTGGTTGTGAGATAAAGACATGGCCCTGTTTAAAATACAACCACAACGATCTGATCGTAATACTTGTGGAACCCTTACATCAAGCATTAGGTTTTTAGGAGATTTCTACAACACAACTGACGAGGAAACTAGTGCCGCACTATTGTCCAGTAACAGATATAAAACCCGATCCTATTATCGGATAACCCAAATCTTACTACATATCGGTCTCATTTTATGCATTACGTTTAGGTTTGAGCCAAATACCATAAACGATTGGTATAATTCGTCTCGAAAAATGTAAGGTAACATTTTCTATAACATTATGACAAAAAGTTCGTGTGATAAGCTTAGGGTAAAGATAACCCCTTAAGACTTAAATGTGGTTGCCGTGCCTGGCAGTTTGTGCAAAATCATTCTACCATGAGGTTTGGCCAAACTCAGTGTGAGTGTAACGAATGCAAACCCGCCATTATATAAATATATATAATTTAAAGTTGGTGCCTGACTAAAAATCCTGTCTAGGCATATGATTTTAAACATTTTTATTATCGTTTCCCCCGAGAAAAGCATGATGGATTTTACTTACCTTAAATTTAAATCAAACTTGTCCATCTAGGCCAGCGGGCAGGATCCGGCCCGCCGATGTAATTCATCCGGCCCGCCGCCTCTTTGACAAATTAGACACGAGGCTATTTCACATACTTTTTGACTATTTTAACCAGGGCTGGGGAGCCGGAGCCGGAGCTGGAGCCCGGAGCCCGGAGCTAAGCATTTTTTCTGGAGCCAGAGCCGGAGCCGGAGCCATTGTTATTATTTTTGTGGAGCTGGAGCCGGAGCCGGAGCCATTTTTATTATTTTTGTGGAGCTGGAGCCGGAGCCGGAGCCATTTCTATTATTTTCTGTGGAGCCGGAGCCGGAGCCCTTTTTATTATTTTTGTGGACTGGGGCCATTTTTCAATTTGTGGTGCTAAAGCTAAGAAATTATATTTTTATCTCCAACGTTAGTTAGCCAAAAGCAATTATTAAAACTTTTTTAAATAGCCATTGAATAAGTGACTGGTGGCACTGGAGCCGGAGTTATTGGGTGTGTGTTTGATGGCTCCGGAGCTGGAGCCGGAGCCAAAGGATATGAGTTTTACTACTCCGGAGCTGGAGCCGGAGCCAAAAGATTTAGTTTTACGACTCCGGAGCTGGAGCCGGAGCCATTTAATAATTGCTTGATGGCTCCGGAGCTGGAGCCGGAGCTAATGCTATTTTACGGTGGCTCCCCAGCCCTGATTTTAACTACGTATAGTGGGAAAATTTTCGCGCTTAGCGCGAATGTTTATTATACGTTACGTTTGTTTAACGTTTCGATGCTGTCTTTTCAACTAGATCAGCGATTTTTTACCGTTGCGTCGTGGAAGGCTGCCAAGGGCGTCGCGCAAAATGAGAAAAAGTATTAAAAAATATTGTGTGTATATATATATTCATATATATATATATTAACATTTTTTATTTTCCATTTTCGGCAATGTAAAAAAAACTTGCAAAAAAATTAAAAGAAATACCGGTGAACCAAGAATAAAATCGCGCTCGTTTGGCTCGCCAGGTGCGCCGACTTGAAAGAGTTAACAAACAGTGAGCTAGATTAACTTTAAATATTGTTGCGTTCCCTCAAAGTAATTTTATTGCACTTTTTATTCGCTTTACGTCAACACTTTACTGCCTCTGTAAAGGTAATTAAACACGGTTTTAAGTGCATAAAATTACTGAGGCCTGCCTGATTCACAGTTGTTTTAACATTTTAATAACACGATTTTTGGTTATCATTTTGTACGGCCAGCAGAGACCTTTTTAAGTTTAGTTATGGCCCGCGACTAAAAAAAGGTTGCCGATTCCTGATCTAGGCAGTACAAGTTGTCAAATCTAGGTTTTTA
Source organism: Ascidiella aspersa (assembly GCF_963924565.1). Lineage (NCBI taxonomy): Eukaryota > Metazoa > Chordata > Ascidiacea > Phlebobranchia > Ascidiidae > Ascidiella > Ascidiella aspersa. The sequence continues at coordinate 4,198,029 of NC_139453.1, read as the reverse complement.
ATCCGATAGACATAACATGTAAACGTTTCAACTTATCCTACTTTTTGGTCATAATAATTACGCCGTTGATTAAAGTTTGGGCGTTTATACAATATTTGGCATCGGAATAAAACATTAAACACACCTGGACATTAGTCGCTATTGGTCAGTTGTTTCCAACTTGACGGTTGTCTGCGGGGTCGCTGGGTGGTATAAAGGAAAGACTAAGTAAAAAGAAACAAGTTTAACCAGACGTTTGGAAGTAGAAGGAGAAAAAAATGTTGTGTTTATGGGGCGTTTACTGCAGTGACCTAGTCGTGTTTATGATGTCATGATTACACTTGTCTTCCATAAATGAATAAAGAATAGCTTCAGTCAAATACTGTTATCTCACGAAAATCGTAATGCTAATGAGGCCTAATCCGTAGTTTTAGCTAGTTGTCGTCCCTTTAGCGTAAATGTGAACATTTAGACCATTTTTTCCGTACCGGTAGCAGGATTGCCAGATTAAATTTTTGATTTAAATATATACTTCATGGTTGATTGGTAAAATATAAAACTAAGTAACAAGCTCTCATGAAGATTGAAACAACGTGTACTGTCACCCTATTAGTTACATAGCTTGTCACAACACTCAAAACTGTATATTTTTATCGCAAAATCTAATCTCTATACAGTGGCTCAACCTTTTTTCTTTCGTGGCCCATTTTCGTTGCACAAAAATTCTGTAGCCCAATATATGTTTATGAAAAAAACAACTATGAAATAGGTTTAGAACAAAAAACAGCAGACCTTGTTTCAAAATGGATTATTTCTTTAACTGTGCATTAGTGAGATACTAGCTGCTGAACAATAAATTTACATTCCTTCTAAATTCCATCCCAAGCCATTATTTGTGTAAAATTAAGTGTAGTGACACAAATAAAACTTAATTCTTCATTAAATCTAGCTTTATAAAATTGGTCTGTGGCCCACTCAAAATGTTCCCAAGGCCCACTAGTGAGCCATGGCCCACTGGTTGAGAACCGCTGCTCTAGTAGGTCTACGACAATTAGGGCATCTCAAGCAGGGGCGTGCAACCTGCGGCCCGCAAGCCAAATGCGGCCCGCGGAACCAAAATATGTGGCCCGCGGTGTGCTTTGGTTTTTGGCCCGCACCACTAAATATTCATGTAACTGTTAAAATATTGAAACTTCCAAACTGTTCCTTAGTCTAGGTCGCCTTATATATAGCATGCAATTTTTTAGTTTATTAGAATTAAAATAGAATGTGACCTGCTAACAAAATAAAACTACAAAATGTGTTTTGGATGCTGTTGAGGAAAGTGCACAACTTTGTGTGAAAGTGAATTGCGCTGAGCGCTGCAATTTTTTTGTTTTTGAAATGCTTTAGAAGAGCTACTTGTGGCCATGTAAACAAAGCTTATTAAAAATTTCCGTTTGATCTTTTTCGCTCATTTGAAATGTACTTGTTTTATATTCAGTTTCAACGTTCATGTTAGTTGTAAAAAAAAGAAACAAATTTCTCTCTGCGCAGCTAAGTAGTTTTTTACTGCGAACATCTCGATCTAAATAAGTTTCCACGGCTGAGAAAATTTGTCGCTTTTAAGGTGGCCTTGTTCGGTTCAACGTACGTGTGTGAGCAATTTTTTTGGGGTAGTCACTAACACAGTGTTAGGCCAACTGTGGACCGCGAGTTATTTTTATAGCTTGGTGTTATCATGTACCGTAGTTGTTGGCCGCATGACAGCCGTACATTCATTGCACTTTATTTTAACAATTGGTGTGGCATATAATGTTTTAAATTGGCTCCGATTGGAAAGACCCAGCACGTGCCGAATGTGGTCTTGTGAGCCTGTAAAACTATATTTTTTGCCAACCTTAACTCTATGTAAACGCAAATTGTCATTAAGCGCCGTAGAATATTTTCCTTAAAACCAAATATCCCCCTCTACCCGCCACTGTTTTCGTAGTGGTTTAACGTAGTGGGCCTTTAAGTAGCTCTGAAAAGACTACGACGAGATATGCAAGTGGCCCGTGGTCTAATCTGAATACACGTATTTGGCCCGGAAGTATGAAAGGTTGCACGCCCCTGATCTAAAGGATTGAAAAGTAGGACTTTTAGACATTTAGTCTTGGGCAATGCACCAATTTGACTAAACAAATCTGCATAAGAAGATTAAATGTAATAATACTAAATCCACCTCAAACCAAACGCTAACCAGCACCCCAACCCAAATAATATGGTTGATTTAATAATTAATTATTATGATTTAGGCCGCTATACATCAATGTGTGACGTAACCATCCTAAATACCCCAGGCGATAAATAATAATCTTATGCCCATCCGAGTTTGGGCTTTTTCTCCAGCGTCCAAAAAATGTTAAATCAACACACATTTATTTGGGTTAGGGTTAGCGTTTGGGTTCGGATGGGTCAAGTATTACTGTATCCCATAGTTTTTTGTTGTTTTTTGAGCAAATTTTCCGCCTATATTTTAATTTTATCATTGCCGGGAGTTAACCTAAAGGGTTTAATTGGTGCATTTTTACGGCCTTTAAGGTCTAAAAGTCAGACTTTTTGGTCCTTAGATGCCCTAATTGTCGTAGACCTTTTGGCCTACGTAGGCTAATATATTTAAAAAAAAATGGGCAAAATATCATGTTTTTTATGGGCATGCTTACACTAAAGTGCAATAGAACAAATTTAAACAAACAATGTTTATAAACAATGTCCCATAATAAAATGATTTATTATTCGTATATTTAGACAGGAAAGGTTTCGAAAAAAAGTATGCCATTTAATTAGTTTTTCCAATCCTCTATAAAAATGATAGAAGAAAGCCAAAAGCTGAATAAATTTTGTGACATCAACCACGTTAAAAAAAAGTCAATCTGGCAAGCCATGTACGAATGTCTATATTATTCGATACTTTTCAGGTGTCAGTCTGTGGTTCGTACTTTTTCGTGTAACTATAGAAAAAGTCGTGTGGGGCCTCGTTGAAAAAGGGATCTGAATTCCAATATTATATATAATAAAGTGTAGTCCCTTATATGAGATTGATCGAAACACTTGTCCACATTACAAGATGTTTGAGAATGGCAGTACAAGCTCCAAAATGATTTTAGCCACTCTATTGGCTGGTATAGTGTTATACTTGTTTTCAGTTTGTCAATTCGGTCGTAATGGCTTTGAATTATTAATCTAAACTTAAGTTTAATAAAGTTAATCTAAAGAACGCATTGCATTTTTTACGATTTAAAAACAATTAGTTTATACAGTTAAATTTCATTAATTGTAGTTAATCATTCAAAACGATTAGACGTTAATCCAGCGTTTCTCAACCGGTGCGCCGCGGCGCACTGGTGCGCCATGAAAGGTTGCTACGTGCGCCGCGAGCAAAAGGAAAAACCATGTCGAAATAAGTCCAAAATTAATCGGATTAAGACTTTAATGGACAAAATAACGTTTTTGGTCTCAAGGCTGGAGGCTCTTTTAAGATATGCAACTATAAATCCTGTATAATAAAAACTTGCAGGCAATGTAAGAGAAATACAGGTACACCTCAAAAAATTCGCGCGCGCTTTGCTCGCAAGGTGCGCCGCCGCGTTTCTATACGTCTCTAGGTGCGCCCCAAGTAAAAAAGGTTAAGAAACACTGCGTTAATCGAAAAAGCAAAAAATACTTTTATATTTTACAGACAATTTTATAATTATTAAAACCTGTTAAACCTGAAATCCAACATGGCCGACATTCGTAAGTGAAACGAAGAAGCAAATCAACCAAACGTCAATATGGTGATTGTTAACACAATTTTACTCGTTGTTGATAATTATTTTGTATTATAAAATATAAAGAAAGGGGCTATTCACCTGGACACCAAGTAGTTTAAATTGACATATAATCACTAATGGGTGCAAGCGTAAAAGAGCGATCCGGTTAAATAGCCACTTCCAGATATATATTCATGTGTAACAAACCTTACTATGGCGAAGGGCAAGATTTTAATAAAATATATACGAGGTTCATGCATTACACAAATAATATTTTAAAATACTTTTCCATTAGTTAGTAATTCTCCATGTTCCTTTTAGAATTCATTTTAACAATATTTGACAATATCAGTTTGGTGCTTTGAAATCGAATTGATTCAAATCGAATTTGAACAACAATTTTGTATAAGAATCGACAACAAGAAGTGTGTGAACAAAAACGTAACATTTTTCATAAAACAGGACGAAAATGCACCTCAGCTTCCACCAGCAAACAACCAGCCAATCAATGTCCTGCCTGTAAACATTGGTGACGTTTACGGTCATCAAGGTCCCATACAAAACCTCCATGGCGACGTTCATATATATGGCCAGCTACCGGGACCAGGAGTAGCTTCCGACTCAACAGCGGCCTCATCTGACAACGGTTGGTGATAACTTCGATTTAAAACTAATGACCAAGTGTGGGTTGCACTACAGCAGGGCTGCGGAGTCGGACTCGGGACTCGAGTAAGAACACGCAAAACTACCCGAGTCCTGAGTCGGACGTGCGCATGCGCAGTACCATATTATAAAACTGAAATGGTTACCAACTGTAAATCGTAAAGGTGGAATAGCATATGTTGTATATTTTCCAACCATGTATTGTTGGTGGATGAATTATATGAATCCCTATAAGTGGTTGCAGAATAACCACTGTATATAATTACGTAATGGGTGAAATAAAGGCTGTAGAGTCAGGGCTGGACTCGGGACAAAATCTTACATTTGATCGGAGTCGGACTCGGGTTATTTTTAACCGACTCCGCAGCCCGGCACCACAGTAGTGATTTCTTTGCGTGCATTGAACCCAACCCCTTAAACGCGACTGTTTTTGCGAGTTATCACTATGGATTTGAAAAATATTTATTTTGATAGATTTTTGTTGACATTAAAAGCGGCTACAATAGAGCAGTGTGCGTAACCAGGTTATTTGCGTGCATAAACGCGACTGTTTCTTAAGTTGCCTGTGATGAATTCCAAAAACAGTTTTGATCGTTTTTTCTTTACAGTAAAATCGGCTAGAATAGATCGCAGATCAGTGTGCGTAGCCAGGTAATATTTCACCGTGATACGAAATGACGTCACTCGAAAATACTTTTATGACTTATCATGAATACAAATAGATAAAACACATTCATCATATACTAGTAGTATTTAGGCCTAAAATTAGGATTCGCATGTAGCTTTAAATCGCATTAGCAGCTGGACAGAAATGGTTGCGTTGTTTGGAATACAAAAATTTTAAAATAAAATATCAATTTTAAACAATATAATAGTATCCCCAATTTAAACAATATAATGGCATCCCCATTTTAATCTTTTTCCGGACAAAATAAGTGTTTTGTTAACTGATTAGTGTCATTTAAGGGTTTTTGCATTTACCTATAATTAACGGCAAAAAGTAGGTCATGGGTGAGGGGCATGGCTTCGTTCCATTTAAGTTGTTATACGACGGCGTTCAATTAGTCCCATAATGATGGTAATGTCGTTTGCTAGAACGATTTCCAATATTGCTGATCCCAGTATAAGCATTTTGCTTGTTAAAGAGTTCTTAAGTTGGAGATACATCAAAAGTGATTAGCGATTATACAATAAATAAAACAGTGTAGGTAACTTTGTATAGGCCCTAAAGCAAAATCAGTTGCTGACAAAATAACTCACATTAATTTTGGAAATAAAAAAACGTTTATTAATATAACTGAGCAAAGCCAGCCTACGCTTACAGAAGGCATTTCTAGCTTATCGTTTGCTCGCGATTCGCGTTGAAGTAAATTAAACACGAGGCGTTAACCATTTACTAACTGTTCGGTGGCTGGGTTAATCTAAGCGTCCAGACAAAATGTTACGCTACATATTCATATGTGCTAGTTAACTCACATCATAAAACAAAATGTTATATATTCGTTAAAGAATAGTTTTTTTCCAGCAACATCATGGCAAGAAAAGTCTCAGGAAGCAGCAAACAAGGTCATCGGAACTCTAGCAAGCAACCCAGTTCCTCTTGACATCATTCGGGATTCGCAAGCACCTTTGGAGGAGTTTGGTTTAAAAGGATTGAAGCAACTCAGAGGCAACCAGTACAACTCAACCATGCTTAAACTCAACCAACTATTTACTGCTGCAAAACAAGAAGCAATCAATGAAGCTAAAAGAAAGAAATATAGCAATAAAGCTGCAAATGACGATTACGTGGAGAGACATGGCAATGTGGTCGGTATGACTGGAATAGCGGGGATTGGAAAAACTACAGCTAGTTTACAAACATTAAAGGAGATTGTAGATGGATTACCTGCAGATGAAAAAGGATATTGGCTTTTTAAATACTTGAAGACTTTAGATCTTAATAAAGAAATAGGTGTTCTGGAACTCCTGTCATCCAACCCAAACTGGAAACACACAAAAGAAATAGATGATCAAATACTAGAAAGACTTTCCAAATCCAACAAGCTGTTTATCTTCCTGGATAGTTTGGACGAACCTAGGTTCAAGGATCTTGACTTGGATGCTCCAGTGATCGGATTGTACGATCGCGCAACGCCGGTTGTCATTTTGCAAAACCTACTCCGTGGCGACATTCTTCCAAATGCTCACAAGCTGATTACTTCACGACCGGGAGCTTTTCTTAAGCTACATCCAAATTGCAAGCCACATTTTGTTGTCAAGGTAATCGGCTTTAACGAACGCTCTCAAGATTTGTATTTCCGACAAATTTGCCCGAAGCAAGAAGATTATGAGAAGGTCACCAAGTCACTTGGTCAAAACCCACATGCAAAGGCTTTGTGCTTTCTTCCTATATTTGCCAAAACCGTCGCTCCTTACATCATAAGGCATGGCACTGAAGATGGCAGTTTTACGCTCACAGATGTGTTTGCGGCTTTTGTGGCTGATTGTATTCGCTCACCTAAGTTTAAGGAACACCCCAGAATTTTGCGCAAACTTTCAGACCTGGCTTTACACGGAATGCTCAATGACAAGATCACATTCGATGAAGAAGACTTTGATGAAGTCGGACTTGATGCTGAAGGAATGGAGGACTTTCTCAATATGCAAGTTTTCTCCAGCGACCTCAACCTTCGTATACTGGAAGGGGATAAAGTATTCTTCTTTATTCATCTTCTGTGGCAAGAATTTTTTGTATCACTCAAACTGTTGTTCGATACAGACCTGTCCACATTTTCTGGGCAGCTACAAAGCATGGAAAGTAATACGTGGGAAATGGTTCTGCGGTTTCTTTTCGGGTTGCTAAACACGGGACTCCACCGTAAGCTAAAGCCTATTTTTAAAATCTCTTCCGCCGATGTTGCCAGCAAGAAACGTTTGCTGAAACGTCTGATTGATTCGCTTGGATCTCAACTTTTATCAGACGATGACGAAAGCTTTAACACCAAATTGTTTAGGCTTTGCAGTTTGGCGCAGGAATCCAACGATGAAGAAATCACCGCGAAAGTGGCCGATTCCCTCCCTGGAGAGCTTCGTATCAAGTGGGGAACGATCCTTCCCAGTGAAGTGTCAAGTCTCTGTCACGTGCTCCGAGCAACACAAAGAGAGCTGGTCATCCGCATCGGGGAAACTTATGGTTCAGTCACATTTACCGGCAACGGTCTAGAAATGTTGATGGATACAATGGCGAAAACCAAACACAAGGTTTGTGAAGTTTTACTGTTGTTTTAAGTTTTAATTTTTATTCACTATTTTCAAACAAATGCAACAAAGCAGCGGTAAACGCTAAACGAACCCTGCACCGTTTTGAAGCCACACAACATTTAACTTTCTGAAGCAGGAGTCGGTAACCTTTTCTAGTCGCGGACCTGACCCAAATTTAAAAAGGGCTCGGCGAGCCGTAATAAATATAAACTTAAAATTTTCCTAAAATGTTGAGTTTTGAGCGTTTTATTATAATAACTGTTAATCAGTGGCGACCTAGTTTTTTCTTGGTTGTAAATCAGCTTTTATCTAACACTAGACGAAATGCCCGGCGTTGCCCAGGTTAAATAGAATATTTTCCAGTTATTCTTACTGGTTAAAAAATAATTACACCTATACAATAACCATCATAATGTACGAAGTCTACCTAAATTTAATCTGGTTAAACAAAATGAAATAATCCATCATACTTTGGCTCTTTATTACTATTGCACATTACGTTGTACCATGTTAATCTGACAGCCTCATGTTATAGCCTATAATTATGGAATCAGCAAATAACCCGAAAGTTATGTTACGGATAGCGTATAAAGTTCTTAAGAGGCATAAATAATGCAAACATATTTTTGTAATGTCATAACAAATTTGCTTATGCCTAAACGTTTGTACTGCGTGTCACTAAATAGAAAATTCAAATCATGTCATATCGTATGTCTAAAATCAGTTAACCTAATGCTTTTCCACAGTCAGAGTAACACCCCACAGCCTGTGTAAAAGCGGCATTAATAGAATGTCGTGTTTAATTATATGACTTATCTGCGTGGCTCTAAAGATCTAATTCTTTGTCTCCGTAATTTCCCAATACTTTTTTAATTTGTTTAACACAATCTAAAGACTAAAAATTAACGTAGGCCTGTAACCTAAAAAGCAGTATCTAAAATTTTGTGTCTGAAATAGGTCACTAAAGACAAGTCGCGCTGTGGCCGTATAATTACTAATTCACGTGTTACCAGCATAGTATAAGCTTTCTGAAGCCGCAACGAAAACCTGTGAAATTAGACTTTTACGTGGTTAAACAAACTGCAAAAAGCTATAAACGTTTGCACTGCGTGTCACTAAATAGAAATTTAATTATTAGGTCATATCGTGTGTCTAAAATCGGTTAACCTAATGCTTCCCCACAATCAGAGTAACACCCCACAGACTGTGTAAAAGCGGTATTAATGTGAAAGCGGAATGGCGTGTTTAACTTTGTGACATATCTGCGTGGCTTTAAAGATCTAATGCTTTGTTGCCGTAAATTTCCAGTAAATTGTTCATTTGGTTTAAACAGTGTAAAGATGAAAAATTAACTTATAACCGAAAAAGCAGTTTTGTGTCTGAAATAGGTCACAAAAAATCACTAATTCACGTGTTACCAACATTGTATAAGTTGGCTGAAGCCGTATATTATAGCCGATAATTACAAAAAAATTGCGGTATTTACAACAAACAAATTGCAACGTTGTGTGTTTTTTTAAATGGAGCTACTAAACACGACTCGCATATTTTACCTAACGAAAACCCGTGACATATATCGATGGAAAATCGCTCAAAAAGTAGTAGCAGCAATTATCCAAATTGGCGAAATTCAAGCAAATACGTAAAACCCATACTGCATCCAACGAAAGAAAATCCTCTTTTAAAAGTAAATTTGCTTAAAGTTCAAACCGCTACAATAAACGCGATATAAACTTTTCCACATGAAACTTCATTTTTTAAGGCAATTTACTTCACGCAGGTTATTGCCTTTTAAATGTGTGAAAAGGTTTAACCCGTTTCGTCATAAGGTTCTGCAAGTCGCATGCCCGCTCTTTCAAGTTAACATGCAACGAATGTTGTGTGATGTTTTTGAAATGGTATAAAAATTGCTCACCCGTGACCGGTTTGCGACGGCGTTCGCTTGAGATGCGAGACTTTCTCTCATAGAAAGAAACCAATTTTTTTCTGTCTGGGAGCACACGAGTTTCTTTCTATTTTACCGACTTGCTCGGCGACTCGCTTAAGAGGAGCAATAGGAGCCATACGTTGCTCTGTCTGTTTCCCTAATACGCGAACATGCTGACCAACAAACTTTTCCATTTTATATATTAGATTTGAAAAAAGGACGGTAAAGCGTTTGCGCCAAGCGCGAAGAAAAGCTATTGTGCAAATATTTGATGTTCCCCGGGGGTAGCGAAAGGACGTGAGGTTCATCGAGTGTGCTGCCGCCGATAAACATAGTTTAATCATAACCAACAATAAAAGTGAAAAAAAAGATATGCGGAAAATTTAATCGTTAATCTATGATGTAATTTGAATAGGATATGATGTAATTTAAATAGAACCGTTAAAATGTCGATATAGTTTATTTTTATATTTAAACCACACAAGAACTATAGTGTGCAGCACCATAAAATACAATCAGACATACTAAGATAGCGTAACGTTCATTGTTGAAAAAAAAGCGCGAAAAGTGCGCAAAATTTTTAAAATTGTGTAGTTAAAATAGACAACAAATTCTGGCAACGGCCTTTTGCCAAGTTGTAAAAGAGGTGGAGGGCCGGATGAACTATATTAGCGGGGTTGCCGACCCCTGCTCTTAAAAGGTACTTTAAACTTCTATTACCACATGGTGACAGTAGAGTGTCCCCGAGTTTTTTGACATTAGTGGACAACTTTTCACAACGGTTTGATTTCCTGTTGTTCACCGAGAATTGATGGCACACATATTGCTGTATAGTCGGCAAAAAATATTCATGGTCTGATGTTATGACGTTTAAATGGCGTTGTTATGCCGAAAAACAGACCGCCATTGCTCGCCTCTGAGATTAAACCGGTGAAATTAGAACAAATAACCAACGCGGTTTGTACAACTTTGTTGTGTAATAACATGCGCGACTTTAATTGAGTCTATTTAGCTAATAACGCAAAACGCATTTTTTTTTTTTTTACACTAATATTTTTCTGTTATATTTTCTGATATAACCCTCTTAATTGGCGCGACAAATTACGTTTTTCAGTTTGTTATTGGACATTAGTGTTTGGGATGTTATACTACGCACTCCCCAAATTCTTCGTAGTCACTGTCTTCCCTCAAGCGTTAAACGCTTTCACCCCCAGCAAGTATTTAAGTTTTTTAATTCAGAATCCAGATTTTATTATTTCGTTGATGATACTAACTGGAAACGTTTTAACGCGAGTTTCATGTTTAATGAGGGGATAATTAATTTACAAATAAAAAAAGAAGTTTTAAATAAAACAAAGTTCAAGTAAGCGAATTTTAGGATTAATAACTGCAGTTTGAGTTTTAAACTGTTCGCATCTCACGCCTTAACAATGTGCGTACTCTATACAGCCGGGGGGAATTGTTCCTAGTGGAATTGTTTCTAAGTGCATATATATATATATATATATATATATATATATATATATAACATTGTGCATGTATATATAACATTTTAGCTCTACAAATGACTAAATTAAATACAGTTTACAATACAACGTCATATTGACCCGCATTTTTTCTTCTGCGACTTTGCTTACACTTTTTAAACACGTGATGGATTAAAGGTAGCCAACAATGGCGGGCGAGGCAAACTGATCGGCGCATAAGTTTGAGAACCTTATCTATCTGGGACAGCGCACCCACCAATATATCTTGTTGTTATTTTGTAGATGGAGCTTGTAAGTGTGGAGACAACTGGATCACGTGACTTCACTGCCTTGTCCACCTGCGTCCATAAGATAAACCGCCTTGTGTTGACCTATACGAGCGATCTGTCCGGTTTCGAGGTTCTTACTAAAGCAATCGCACTCAGAGAAACACCTGTAAGTTAACTTACGTGCAACAATTGACATGATTATGTCCTAATGGTTATTATTGTGATGGGGAGGGCGCGATTGTCCAATCACACTATCGACAGTCAAGCTGATAGGGAAAGTACCCTGGGTGAAACGGGGACGCATGAAACTGATAAGGGGCATCCCCGTAGGTCAACCATTGCACAGCGGAGAGTCCCACTAAGCATGGGTAGCTGGGTCAAGTGCCTCGGAACCAGGATAGTTTAGTAATTCAAACTTAAATAACTTCTTTAATAAATTGCGCGACAAACTGCGACTTAAACGTATTACACTTTGATAATGCACATTAGTGTTTGGGATGTTATACTCTGCAACCCCCGACCCCTCGCAGTCACTGTATCCCCTAAAATGTTAAACGTTTCCAACCACTTTTAACTTTTTAGCAAGTATCTAATTTTTTTAATTTAGTATCCAGATTTTATTATTTCGTTGATGATACTAACTGAAAACGTTTTAACGCGAGTTTTGTGTTTATAGGAGGATTATTAACAACAAATAAAAAGCAAAGTTTTGAATAAAACAAAGTTCAAACAAGCGAATTTTAGGATCAATAACTACAGTTTGAGTTTTAAACTGTTCGCATCTCACGCCTTAACAATGTGCGTACTCTATAGCTGAGTTAATAGGAAGTTTAGTAAAACTGTTTCTAAGTGCAACATTTTAGCTCTACAAATGACTCAATTAATTACAGTTTACAATAAAACGTCATATTGACCCGCATTTTTTCTGCAGCGACTTTGCTTACACTTTTTAAACCACGTCATTGACTAAAGGTTGCTAACAATGGCGGACGAGGCAAACTTATCGGCGCATAAGTTTGACAACCTCATCTATCTAGGGCAGCGCACAGTCCAACATATCTTGTTGTTATTTTGTAGATGGATGAAGTAAGTGTGAGGACAACTGGATCACGTGACTTCACTGCCTTGTCCACCTGCGTCCATAAGATAAACCGCCTGTGGTTGGACACTACGAGCGGGTCCGGTTTCGAGGTTCTTAATGAAGCAATCGCACGCAGAGAAACACCTGTAAGTCAACTTACGTGCAACAATTTACATTGTTTTGTCACAATGGTCATTATTGCGATGGGGCGGGCGCGATTTTCCAACCACACTATCGACAGTCAAGCTGATAGGGAAAGTACCCTGGGTGAAATGGGGACGCATGAAACTGATAAGGGGCATCCCCGTGGGTCCATTGCACAGGGGAAAGTCCCACCAAGCATGGGTAGCTGGGTCAAGTGCCTCGGAACCAGGCTGGTTTAGTAATTCAAACTTAAATAACTTCTTTAATAAATTGCGCGTCAAATTAAGATGTTTATTACCGTTTTTTATTTTGTTAATGCACATTTGTTTGGGATGTTATACTCCGCAACCCCCGACCCCTTCGTAGTCACTGTCTCCCCTAAAGCGTAAAACGTTTCCACCCACTTTTGGATTTTTTAACAAATGGATAAATTTTTAATTCACTATCCAGATTTATTATTTCGTTGATGATACTAACTGGAAACGTTTAAACGCAAGTTTCGTGTTTAATGAGGGATAATTTTTTGTACCAATAAAAAAGCAATTTTTTATAAATAAAAAAACACAATAGAAGCAAACGAATGTCAGTTACATTAAACCACAGTTCGAGTTTTAAAACTGTAATTAGGAATTTTAGTAATATTGTTTTAAACGCATAAATATATGGAATTTTAACTTTTACAACGACTCAATTAAGTACAGTTTGAAATAAAACGTTATAAGAGCGATCTATCCGGTTTCGAGGTTCTTATTGAAGCAATCGCACGCAAAGAAACCCCTGGAAGTTTTACGTGTAACAAGTGACAATTACATGGTTTGTAATTGCCGCCATTATAATTCGCCTAATTGTTAAGTCTATTGCCTCTCAACTTAATTTCATTAAAAAAATCATTTTGTTTCTCCGTCATTCAGCGAATCTGATGATTTGTGTCCAGTAAGTTTACGAAGCCATGAAAGATACATACACGTTTACTTGTCAATTCAACTGAATAAAAACGACATTTTTGGAAAGACAATTTGTGCCGTTTTATGCAGATTTCACATTCCGTTACATAATACTCGATATTCGAACACGCTTCAAAAATCTGGAAGATCAATTTTGTAAAATGACTGAACTGAATTATGAATATTTTTGGTAAATTTACTAACTCCGACTATAATGATGAAACACGTGTCGTGTACGTTTGATGTGTTTATTTCTTTATAGCAATTGATCGCGCAAATATTTATCGAGTAGAATCTAAAATTAACATTTGCAACTTTTCCGGTTTACAATGAATTTGACCTCTGTCCGTATTTAGCAGTTTGAATAGGTTTTATCAGTAAGTTTAAAACTTTCGTTAACAAACCAAACTATATTTTGTGTAGATGGAAGAATTCATCGTGTGGAGTTTGGAGTCACGTGAGTTGAGTTGCCTGGCAACAAGTGCAACCAACATCAACAAGTTGAAGTTGTGGTTCTGCGACACTGCTGGGTCAAATCTGCAAGATCTAACTGACGCTATCTCACGCAGAAAGCATCCCGTATATGTTTATGTTAGTTGTTATAAGTAAATACGTTCGCATTAACCGCACATGCGTGGGCCTCGACATAAATTAGGGGGATGGGGGCAAAAAATATTTTTTATGGACCGTTTATATTAAACATACCGATACTTGTAGGTTTATCCTAAATACATCAGTGAGAATATAATACACGCTTCCATACAACTCGCCAATTACATATTTTCATAAAAAGTTTGCATGGCTGGAAGTTTGTGTTTCACTTAAAAAACGTCTTTGAAGGATAAAGTCGGCACTTGTTTGCAAAACATTAGCCTCTCTTGATTTTGTCTAGTTAATAATTCCAACTGTTCTAACAGCCTTGTGCATATTGATAGATGTTTAAAAAGGTCTACAAACAAACACTCAAAAATGTCAGCCAAAGAGGGTTTGAGACCCGGGACAAGCACATGGGACATTTACTTGGAAGCAATATGTAAACCACAAATGTTCAAAAAATTGTTTATTCGGATACACACTATTTAGCGGTTCAGTGTTCACAATTAGGCTTATTTGCACCAATATCTGGATATTTTGAGCAAATATTTGTAACACGACAAATAAGAAAAATTCAGTTTCGACAGCGGCTTTTGCTTTCACACAGACAATGCTATATTCATTAAACACATTCGGTAGTGACATGTTTTTCAGGCCAATATGTTGACTTATTTCGGTACTTCAGTATTACGACAATAATACAAATTTTTAGCAAATTATTATTCTACCTAGGAAATTTAATTTGTGTCATAGACACAGCAGTTTCTTGTTTATTCCATAATGCTCCAGATGTTCAGCATGGGCGCCCGCAGGGGGGGCAAGGGGGGGAACTTGCCCCCCCCTGGAATTCAAAATGTGATTATTAGTATTATTTGTAAGTGTAATGTGTATTACTTATGAAGGTTAAAAATAATATACACTATCCATTGCCCCCAGTGGCGTATCCAGAGGTGGCGGGAGTTCTTACCCCCTTTTTGTAAGTGATATTATCGTTTTTGGTTCGTTTTTGTCATGTTTTAACAAACTGTTCGAAGCGGCGTGCTTTTTAAGTAATTGGGTCACGCGTCTTAATCTAATGCGAAGCCAAAATCGAGTGCAAAACGCCGTTTTTCGTCTTTAGTTTGGTCGACCGTAAACGCTGGATAGTTTTTCTCTTTCGTTATTTGTTTAGGTCAGTGGTTCTCAACCTTTTTTCTTTCGTGTCCCATTTACCTTGCAAAAAAATTCTGAGGCCCAGAAAAAAACTTTAAAATAGGTTTAGAACAAAACACAGCAGAATATATTTCAAAACAGATTGTTTAATCAACCGTGCATTAGTGAGATACTTGCGGCTGAACAATAAATTTACATTCCTTTTTAATACCTCCCAAACCATTATTCCTTTAAAATGAAATAAAATGACACAAATGAAACTAAATCTAGCTTTTTAAATTGGTATGTGGCCCACCTCAAATGTTCTTATGGCCCCACTGGTTGAGAAGCGCTGGTTTAGGTTGACTGATCAGCAAGTGTGTATTCGACAATTGACAACGCTAGTCAAACTTTAAATGAAACAGATTCCTAAAAGGAGGTATAATGGTGACTGTCCTGCGCGTTTTAAAGTATAAATTTTTAAGTAATGATAGTTAACGCAAAATTATGCTCTTCAAGCATACTCAAAGACCACGTGCTAAGTGTGCAATGGACACGACTTATTTCCCCTCAACCTCAGCTTGTAATTTAGCTGACTTGGCACACAGCTCGGCGCAGATGTTGCGCCAATCGTGGCATAATAACACCCGGTAAAAACGATCTTCGTTTAGTATTGCACGTGGTGAAAGGATTGCTTGTAATTTAGCGCTAGTTCCGTTCATGGAACTTGAAAACTGCGCTGCTGATAGTCGAATTATGTATGATTCTACCACAATTAAACACACATATTTCACGGTCTTGGTTTGTTTTTTTGCCCGAAGTTAACGATTGTACACCGTGGTTTCGCAGCTGGCGCCTGACAGGATTGTCGACGACGCACATGCTCGCTTTTGCTGGACGTATTTGGCTGTTTCTGGGTTTTTTCTATCACGTCTTGCAATCACCATTCTATGACGTAATACTGTCACAATTTTAATGACGTCATTATTCATTAACATCAGGCGAAAAATAGGGGAATTCCCTAAGTTGAAAATTTAGGACCCCTTTTTTGATTTTCTGGTTACGCCCCTGGTTGCCCCCCCCCTGAAAAATTTTCTGCGGGCGCCCCTGGGCTCGAGAGCTACTGTAATATTTCACTTTTTGTAGTGATTTTAATGGTTTCGTTTCGTGTTTATTCTGTTTTTAAGATGTCCTTTTATTTACATTAAAATTACACGCGTGTAGTTAAGTAACTGAAGATATAATTCATGGATTAGGAAACTTTCTTGAATTTTAGACTAATTGCTACTTTTTACGACCGATTTGGATTATGTTTAGTTACTAACTCTCTTTATTGCCACTTTTAATTAAAACTGCATATTTTCTGCAAATTATCTACAGTTATAGTTTTGACAAAAATTCCCTGTGACTAGCTACCACTGCATGTTTTCTGTCTAACACATATGTATTTTCTGAAATACACATATTATCGAACGATAACGGCCCTATTCAAACAGTTTGGCTGAGTTGCAGATAAACGATAAACGTTATCCTCCTATCCAACAATATTTGTTCATATTTTAATATAATAACACCTTAGTAACAGGGAGACTCCAACTATACTCCATAATGTTTTTTGTATTGTCTGTCGTCACAACTTTTGAAACATGATTAACGCAATGGTTATTTTTTGCGCTGCAGGCGACATTGTTACGTGGTTTCTACACTGTCATTCGATTAAACACCAAAATTAAACACCTGAAAGGGGCGAAATGTCAGCACGTTTAAAATTAAACATGTTTAAATTGCAGGTGTTTAGACGTTTTGCCGTTTATTCGGTCAGGTGTTTAGGGCTAGTATTCAGTGTTTCCAAATCAATTCCACAAAAATTTCATTGGGTAAACCATTTTATTGCGCGAAAAAGGTGAAAAACAACACAAAAAGCTCAACACAGTGAAAGTTTCAAAAAATGTCAAACTTGGAAAAGAAAACTATACATTAAAAATTGAAGTGCTTATATTAAAAAGAAAAAGAAGTAAGATAACGGAAAACTTACATAATACACAAAATAACATGTTGGAAATGGATACAATGAAAGTGTTAATGCAAACAAAAATATATATGCAACAAAAAATAAAAAAGTAAATAAAAACAACAAAAACGATATATATATTTTTTAATATTTATAATTTCTATACTTGGCAAATTTTCACGGTGGGGTCTTTAGTGGGTTGTTTAAAATCATATTGAGTTATAGTATAAATATCGCTTGTTAAATACAATGAAGGTGTTTATGCAAACAAAATTGCGTATGTGATAAAAGTAAAAAACAGATAAAGAATATATTTTACAAAGTTGAACCCTTCTTTTATAGAATTTATAATTGCTATGCTTGGCAAATTTTCAAGGTGGGGCCTTAAGTAGGTGGTTTAAAAACATATAAACACAGAGCAACTTGAAGTTAATTGATAACTTAAATCCTGTGCATATTAACGAGCTTGAATATCAATGAAATATAACTTATCAATTTGTTCAAAAGTGTTGTTCTTCCGCTAAGTCTAATTTAACAGCCATTCCATCCACTAATATACAAATGCAGAAATGCTGCTGTGATGTACAAAGGTTTGCCCAATAAAGGCCTTGAAGAGCTTTTCTTGACGAGTTGAGCATGGCTGCCTAGAAAATAAAATTTAGATCAATATAATATACACTGCAATAATTAAATTATACACTGTCACTGAACAACTTTTTTTTTATTTGCCTAACATAGTAAAATTTTCAAGTTACCATCCAGAACCACTACATGTAATGTCATAAAAACATGTTTTAGTCTGTCACTAATCACCACAAAACATATTATTAAGACATGTACTAATTTGTAGCATTAGGAAATGTATAATAATTATATATGTTACACTGTAACTCAAGGGCGGGCAACTTCTCTGGTTTGCGGGCCAGATATGGAAAAATGAAGTACTTGGCGGGCCGGATTAAGTACTGCCAAATCTTGCATGTTTTGTCGCATAATGTTGTACTCTTTAAACACGGCCACACTTTCATTGCACACTTTAACATACTGATTACTTCCCGACTTGAAGAAAAATAAACTAAGTGCAGAAGTTAGTAAACCGAATATCAGTTTGTTTGGATTTTGAAGTTATAAGATAACAATATTTCGCTACTAAAATCATCATAAGTATAATGATTTTAGTTGCGAAATGTGGATCATTTAAGGCCGGAAACTGTCTACGGGCCGCTTAAAATCCTGTATGTTGCCCGTCCCTGCTGTAACTGAATGACCGTGCAATGATTGCGAAACAAGTTCATTTTTATTGTAATTGATATCTTCATAACCGACTAAAATTTAAAAAAAGGTTCACCCTACTTTGAAAACAAATTAAATCATTATTTCATACAAAAAGTTAATGTGTGCCAGATTATTGTATTGGCCATTATGTGCTATTAAAATTTGTGCTTAAACTAGTGATACACAATCTAACCCCCAAAAGTTGCCCATTACTGGGACATTCAGACCAGATACACAACACATATAAATTAAATGTATTTTCCACAAATTAAAAAAAAATTGAGTTTTTTTACCTTGTGATCCATATTCTTTTGTTGATTTCCACTTGCACTTCGTCACAGACTTTTATTTTCCCATCTTGCACTTTGCAGTTAAAATTGCTGGAAATAAATAAAATTATGTAAAATATATAATTTAAGGGCCAGTAGCATTCCAAAAGACTACAGATTAAATTTTACTGCTGGAACAATATGTAACATATTTTTTTACATATTCTATGATGAAAGGTTCTAAGCAAAAACTTATATATTAGCCAATTGCGAAAGGCAATAGTTTTCCTCGCTGGCCGCTACATATGAAATAAAAGCCAAATGCGAATAAATTATTTTCATGTAAAACATGTAAGTAAAATGTAATTACATTTTAACCTTAGTGATCGTCCGTGAAGTTGTTTTTGAAGTCGAAAAGAGCAATTTGTTTGCTGTCATTGATTTCCCTGAAACAAAGCAGTGTAATTAAGTATCTTTAATAATAATAAATTGTTAAAAGCATACTTGATTGTTCAACAAAAAAATTAAATTTCTATTTAAAAGCATACAAACCTTAAATGTTTCATCTAAGTTCATCAATGTGTACAAAGTGTAAAGCCACGAATCATCATGAAATAGTATTTTACAACTTTCATTGCTTTTGGATATATGAATGAAATACCTATAATTCTGAAACAAAATCCCCAATTCGGTCACTTCATTTTCCAAGACAAGGCTTTTGTTACATACATTTCAGATTCTAAACCTGACAGTCTTGCACAGCTAATAAAACATTATTACTACACATTTATCAAAAGTATATTAAAGTATATATGTCACCAGTATACACATTAGTATTTGTTTAACATAAATGTTAGTAACTCGAAAGCCAAATATACGCAAAACCGGCTTTAACAGTAATGTATAACTTGTAAAAGTTCTAAGCATTTTATCTGTTTGAGGTTTCAATATCCCGCGTTCGTCACAGGCCAGTGCGTTGTTCAGCGGACCGAATCAATTTCAAATTAACTATGACTTTATTTATTGAATGAAATTTATATGTACACAGAAAATTGTATTAAAACAAAACAATAATTACTATAGTTAGTTAAAATATATCGTAAATCAAACACTTAATAAAGAATACTTACTGTTCGTCATATGTCAAACCAGATCTTGAAAAATATATAAGCTTCATTGCGATACAGCTTTCCCTAGAATAAATCCGTGCCGTAGATTGTTTTCATCGCGCGTTTTTTTGTTGCTGGCGCAATTTAAGTAGGTCATGGCGGCATAAGACCGCACAGCCTCGCTTTGTACTTTGGTACAAAGCTATAGGCAAGCATTAATGAAATCAAATATTGGATTAAATGACACGTTGAGCACACTAACCCGTATATCTATTATTTCCACATTTACAAAAATAAAATAATGCCAAATAGGCCGAACAGATGTTAAGTTAGGAAACCATGACTTAAGTCCGTTTGTTTATTGTGATCTGTCACGGCCATATATGCTAACTTGTTAAATATTTGACGAAATTGATAGACGCAATCGTACATAAAACAACCGTTCAGTGCTTTAAAATGACAATACCTCTCTCAACAACATCTCATCACATCAACATAAATGGCTTAAGCTATAACTTTGCAACAATGCATCGAATTAAACACGTCTAACAATCAACGTGTTAAAATATCAAGTGTTTAATCGTCAACATGTTTAAAATCGTTAATTGTGCTTAAAATCTCCCAATATTCGTTGTTAAACACGTCAAAATATCAGGTGTTTAGCATAAAATCGTTCAGGTGTTTAGAATTTAAACATCAAAATTCAAATTAAACACAAAGGTGTTTAAATTAGGTGTTTAAGTGTTTAGAATTTAAACGTGCTTAGACCGTTTTGGTGTTTAAATTTAAACACCGTTCTGACAGTGTACGTAGCCTTGTTACTGCTGTGGAGTCAATGCCCTCACAACACAATTGTTAAAATCAGTTTGACAAGTCAATTTTTCGTGCTTCGCGCCACCAACAGTAGATACTTAATTTTTTTGAAATTGTCTCACTGATATGTATTCATAAAGACCGAATAGTTTTTCGTAGGGGGAAGCAAGAGGGAATGACCAAAAACGCCTTTATATTGTTTAAGTTGCCCAAATTTTTATTTTGGAGTGTGCGATGAGACGCACGACGCCTTTGGGCTAAAACAATTTGATCAAAGTGGGCTAAACCTAGAAACATAATTAGATTCGCGCGGAACGCTAAAAAAAGTGCATTTACTTGAGCAAAATATACATTTTGTGGGGGGGAAGGCATAGCAACGTATTATACCTGGCAAAAAATAATTTTGCGTTAAAGACACAACAGTTTCTATCCCATACTATTCCCGATATTGAGGGGGCAAATGCTCCCTATTGCAAGCACTTATGGTCCAGGATTAGCAGAAGACACCTTCGATGTTATGGAAGCTAATAGAGGGGAGATACGTAACAGTTAAAACTTCTTGTCATTGTAGATGGAATTGTTGGGACTGTATGGAAGCAAGCTGGATTCACGTGGTTTGAGTTGCCTGGCAACAACTGTACACAACACAAACCAGCTGGAATTGATTGAATGCGAAATCGCTGGTTCCGATCTGCAACCTCTAACTGACGCCATATCACGAATGAGTCGACCTGTAAGTCTGTGTTGTATCAATGAAGGGTGTGTTGAATATTGATATAACATTATAATGGATAAACCAGGCAACAGCAATGCGTGTAAACTTTGGTAACTGAACCACTGTCTGGTGTACAATCGATTTTTTCGTAAACGGAATTTTTGTGTCACTATTACTAAGTAATTACGGACAGGGGCGATGGCCGGATTTTTGTTTAAAGGGCATGAAAAAATGATGTCACAATGTTACGTCATATCGTGACGTCACAAGTAACGATATAGCGTTACGTCTAAATGTGAATATTTTTTATATTACGGTATAACGACGGAAATCACTCGCGTGCAGCGTGAAAAAATGTCTTTGTAAAGTATAAGTTTCCCAAACTTTAATTTTCGAGGGTGTGATAAGACGCACGGCCCCCATGGATAAACCGGTTTTCAAGGGAGCTAAGACACCCAGAAACATAACTAAGATTTGAGGGTATTCCGAAATACTTTTGCATTCACTTCGTTACAATAGGAATAATACAGATGGGGGGAGTCATGGTCACGTGCACTCTACCATGGATCCACCCCTTAATGGCCTCTAAAAAGAACCTGACCTGGGTATATTTATTGTGATAACGCTTCTTCTCAATGGACCTTTATTAACTAGTCATCGATTTTTGATTGGGTTTACTTATACATTCAATTTACCAACCAAAGCTTTTTACGATTATTAGCTCGATAAACATTTTCCTTATCAGATGATTGCACCCCGAGAAAATATCCTACTTTTGCGCAAAGAATATTTCTGGAATTTGGTAGCGACATTTAGTGTTTTTTTATTTGCTACATCGCTGATCTTGCATAGCTCAGTTGCTTGAGTGACGTTCCCGGTATGGCCGAGGTCATTAGTTCGAATCTCACCGCAGGCAATTTTTACTTGCCTTGCTTGCACGGACATCCTTGCAAGACCAACCGAATACGTTTAGACATTCTCAATAAATAACATTAAGCGGTTGTTGTTTTTATTAACCGGTACTAGGTCGTGGAGATATTAATTTTCGTGCATTCAGTGCAGCATTAGACAGACTGAACTGTACAATTCATTTTTTTGGCTACAATTCAAATTGTTTGCCCAAAATTGATACTATAACTTTTTAAAGTTAGACCGCAATATTATTGTTTGTATTAGATTTGCAATTTTTATTTAATGCCACTTTAATTCGTATAGCTTTAGTCTATCGCCAAGTGAATGGATAAGAAACACGAATAAAGTTAAGCAGGAGGGTTTACGTTAAAATACAAACGCCGGGTTCTTTCTGCGTTTTATTTCCTGTGATTTTGCAAAACCTAGGTAGAAATAATGAACCTGTTGTGCATTTTTTGAAAACTCGTACACGGATGTAATGACCTGGGACCTGGTTTATTTTAGTGATTTAACGAAAAAATAACAATTCATTTAATAATTTTAAGTTGCTAGAGTTTGCTAAAACATCCCATAACATTATTTTGTCCATCATTGCCCCAATAGTTAATATATATCCCAGAGTTGTTACCTGGCCTATTGCTTGAAGGAAAGCGAGTCTTTGTAATTTTACGTATTTGTTACTTGACCTATTATACAACCTTAGTATGCGGCCTGCCAAATTGTTTGTTTTTGCTTGTTGTGGCCCTTGCACCATTTTAATTTGTACAGGCCTGGTTTAAACTCATCTTCCATGTACAATTACACTGTGCACATCAAGTTTCGAGTTTTTTTGATTTGGCATTTTAAACGAATTGCTCTGTAAAAAACAACACAAAGGCTAGATAGTTAGTTATGCGAAAGTTAAGCAGAGCATTTAACACTATAGGTTGTTTAAAGTGAAATATTAATATAGCTCTAATATTTTAAAATAAGTTTACTGCTTCAACCTTAATTTCCGTTAAGTTAAGCTCTCTGAATTTAATTTCTCTTCTACAGTTGATATTTGAAAAAATTACTCTTGATCAAGTGCATTATAGGCGATGGTCAATCCTAGCACACTCAAATATAATTAAATTAATGCGGTTCGAGTCACCAGTTCTATATTCGTAGATGTTGTGTGGGTTTATAGAGTAGGCAAGTCTACCAATTTATAATTGTCACAGTTGGAGATAATGAATCTAAGTAACAACAAGATGGATTCACGTGGTTTGAGTTGCCTGGCAACAAGTGTACACAACATTAACCAGCTGGAATTACCGTATTGCGAAATCGCTGGTTCTGATCTGCAACCTCTAACTGACGCCATATCACGAATGGATCGACCTGTAAGTGTGTGTTGTTGGAATGTAGGGTGTGTTAAATATTGGAATTGCATCGAGGTGGATAAACCAGACAACAGTATTACGTGTAACATTTGGTAACTGAACCACTGTCTGGTATACAAAAGATTTTTTTGAAGATTTTTACAAAAGATTTTTTTGTAAACGGAAGTTTTATGTCACCAAAAGTAAGTAATTACTGGCAGGGGCAAATGCGGGATTTTTGTTTGAGGGGGCATTAAAAAATGCAGGTATGATGTCACAATGTTAAGTCAAATCGTGACGTCACAAAACATAGCATTACGCCAAAACGTGACTAATTTTTTTAAGAGGGAAAAGCACTAACGTGAAAAATACTTTTGTATAGTTAATGTTCCCAAACTTTAACTTTCGAGGGTGTGATAAGACGCATGGCCCCCATGGATAAACCGGTTTTCAAGTGGGCTAACACATACTAGAAACATAACTTTGATACGCGGGTATTCCGAAATACTTTTGCATTCACTTAGTTACATTAGGAATAAATATGGTTTATGGGAGCCATGGCCACGTGCCCTGCCCCATGGATCCACCCCTGATTACTGGCCTCTAAAATGAACCTAAAATGAACCAGTGTTTTTTTACATTTCCTTTAGCGCTGATCTTGCATAGCTCAGTTGCTTGAGTGACTTTCCCGGTATGGCCGAGGTCACTAGTTCGAATCTCACCGCAGGCAATTTTTACTTGCCTTGCTTGCACGAAAACCCTTACAAGACCAACCGAATACGTTTTTTCAGCCGGTAGGCCTAGGCAATGGACTTTGCAGCTTTGACTTTCGTGCATTTCAATTGATTTGCCCAAAATCTATACAATAGCATTTTATAGCAACACCGCAAGATTAGCATTATTAGATTTGCAATTTTGTCTATCGCCGAATGAATAGATAAGAAATACGAATAAATTTCCACAGAGTTTACGTAAAATACGAACGCTCGGTGTAGGCTATTCTGCATGTCATTACGGTGATTTTGAGAAATTATGTAGAAATAATTAAACTGTTGTGGGTCGTTTTTGTGGGTCGTTAAAACGCGTACACGGCTATAGTTCATCAAAACATCCCATAAAATTATTTTGTCCACCGCCCCCATATATATTATATATCCCAATCCAAGTGTTATTACCTGACCTATTACGAATAGCAGTTTTCTTGGTGTAAGTTGCGAATATGCATTGTTCAATTTGCTAGAACCTGTATGCAGCCTAACAACTGCTTGTATCTTACATTATGTTGTGCTCATGTAGATGAGGAAGTTGGACCTGAGCCTCAACTACTTGGGATCGCAAGGACTCGCTTTCCTCCGAACTTGTGCCCACAATGTACAAGAGCTGGAGTTAGAACTATGCGGCATCGGTGAAGCTGATGTGGATTCTCTGCGCAAGGTAGGCACTCAGAACTTGAATATGTTGCTGGATCAGCGTTACAACACTAGTGACGTCAGTGTTTAGACGTGTGGCGTCATGATGCTTTCCGTTGCATCCAATGTACAACTTTAGATGAAAAATTATGAGGATATTTGCAAATACCTATCTCCAGCTTGATGGTAGTTAGTGGCGTTCACACGAGTAATAATTTGTGAAGTAAGGCGCTTGGAGGTCTGACCTTTTTGCGATCGAATGCATTCGCTTGTTTCTCGCTGAGATCAAGTTTGCTTGGATCTGTCCAGGCTCGACTGAACTAAGAAGCAGAACTAAAAGCAGGAAAAGCTAAACACAAAGCTTCGGGTTCAGAACGAAACAACCTGGCTTGACTTGGGCGAGTAACGAGTAGAGCGAGTTGCGCAATTACGAATCCGCGAGTAATCGGTTAATTATATATGACTTTACTTGTATAATGACATTTCATGTATTTTTAAATAGTGGCAATTGCGTGTCAGATAAGCGCATGTTTTAATTTCAAATGTGAATTTATTTTTTTAGTCTGAGTGATGCCTAATGTTGTTACACTGATACGCGTATATCCGCTATACCAAGTTTTGGCTTTTATAGATAACGAAACAAACAATACGAGTCCTCAATGCACCGAGGTGATCACAAAATCTCGCGCATTCCCATGTCCTGCATTTTTGTCGCCGTGAGTAACTCTTAAGTAGTTTAACCAAGCACTTAAACAGAACATAGAATCGTTACATAATCTATTCACGTCTTACAAATCTGTCTCCACAGTTATACCAAGAAAAGCAAGCCACCGATAAAGCGAAATCAAAACCGGAACCAGAAGCAAGTCAAAGCCAAGAAACCTACAGTGAACAAGATGTGGACGATGGGACGGATCATGTAAGAACATTTTAACGTTAAATGACCAATACATGATTCTAACTGGACATAGAAATGTTGTGTGAACACAAGAAACCCCAGTTATAGTGGCAAACAATAGCAAAAATTAAATATACTCAGTGTAACTATCTTTACGTTTTAGTGATCATGTAAATTTGAACTCTTGTGTAAGCCAGTTTGCCGACAAACAATATTCTCTTTTAATAGCATTTTTATACACAAGGTGTGAATCAATTTTTTTAATTTATCAAAAATAGAGTTTTAAACTATTTGGCGGTAAATATTATATTTGTTTATAACTGGCGTGTGTTGTGACAAAATCGTTTCATAAAGACAAAGTAATGACTCCATTCCAGTTCTTACAATCAAATATAAATGGATAACTGACTGAAAATTTATAAACTTCAACAGGGATCAACACAGAGGTCAAAACAAGGATCAACACAAGGATCAACACAGGGGTCATCGCAGAGGTCAAAACAAGGATCAACACAGGGGTCAACACAGGGGTCATCGCAGAGGTCAACACAGGGGTCAGCGCAAAGGACAACAAAGAGGTCAGCAGAGGACTCAAAAGAAGAATGGGAAGAAAAAAAAGCCCGTTACTGATTTGCAAAAATTATTCGAACTCTAAATCCGTTTCACATTAACTGTAACTGAGTTTTTTTAAATCCAATAAAATTATTTCGATTGCAGCTAGGGTATCACCGTTTCAATGCGTCCCTATTTTCTTACACCGGTTTTAATTCAATGACTATTGGAATTTTTGTGAAACAGCGCGTTCAACTTATTTATCGTTCTAAGTCAAGCTTGGAACTTTTCTTTTAAAAACAGTATAACTGTTGTTCTAAAGCCTCCCTCTTCTTTAGATATAGCTTCTGATTTTTACCACTGTTGCTTGCTGTGTATCAAAACTAACTTGTTTATTAAAATTGTTTGCGCCATGGCCGCAAATTCTGTTACCTCGCACATAGATATAAAATAATATTTAGTTGTGCTCACCTCTCTAGCTCCCCTAGTATTTCTGTAGTCAACCTTCATTTAAAGGGCAACTTCGTCTCATTTACATCTAACCGAAACCTACTCAGTCATAACGCCTAATTGACTGTTTAAATCAAAAAACCTAATGCTTAAGCTCAATAGAAACTTACTTTCAGGCGTAAAACGATCGCAATAAACACTGAATAATAATTACATAATATTTTCAACATCAGAATAAAGCATTCCGAATGATAATCTGACAATCGCCACGTTATAAGGCTACATTGCAACACTAATATACACCACTAGTTATTTTACTAATGGGTACCAGAGCACAGATATGAAAGACCTGTTGTTACCGACCATCTCTAGTGCAATGGTTCTTAACCGTCGGTTAACTATGTTTCCCACCAGGTATATCAACTCTGTGAAACCCTACTGCTTGAAAATTGATCATTATTGACTCGCCTAGTTGTCTCAGTAAAGAACTGTGCCTTCGAAATTTTAATTACCGGTCCTTGAAAAGATTTTACTATTTTTAAGTCCTCCAGTTACGATATGAGCCACCATCAGTTAAGGTTAAGAGCCACCACTCTATAGTGCAATGCTTCTCAAACTTTTAAAGTTTGCAAAACACTTCAAATCAAAACCAAACATCGCGGCACACTTTTTACGAAACAACATTGTTATTACTTGACAACCTATTTTCATACACGACAAGACAATAGGTAAATATTAATCAAGACAAAAGGTAAAAACACATAAATTTTCGTCTGCTGCACATTCAATTTGTTAAATTGTTTTGCTTGAAACACGGTGTATCGGTGACCTGACCAATCAGTCCGGGAACTTTGTTTCTAACTTTTTAATTAATAATTGTTTCCACTAACTTTTTAATTAATAATGATCTGTTTAGCTTGTCTTATATGAGTTCTCGCGCGTGCACACATAAAACTATTTTCATTTAATTCATTGCTGCATTTTTAAGTCGTGATTTTTCGATGAAAGGTAATATTTGCTTTTCACGAAGTGATGTTTTATATTTGCATTTTCAGTTATGCCCTCATTGCGTCTTATTAATGATTTTGCTTTTGAACCGACCTCGTCGTTCTTGCTTTTTTAATTATGAAATACAAACATCAAATGTGTTACATTTTTTCCGAGCAAATAAATCGTGGTGGATTGTTTTAATAGTTACGGGCTTTACATGAAAACCCAACCTGAAATGCTGGTTGCTTAGAAAATCTACTCGTTTTGAAATTACGAAATGATGTGGTAGACCTAAGTTAAGCTACTGTCGTCAGCCATTTATGATAATCCACACTAAACGTAGGCCTCTATACTTTACACGTGGTTTTATAGGGAACTAACGTTCTGACTTACGCATAATAAATGCAAAATTTTATGCAAAGCATGTTCAAGAACCACAATTAAAAAGCGAATCTCTGCAATGTTTTTCGTGTCACAAATAACTGCGAACACACAAAAATCATCAGTTTGCCTTGCCACGAGACAAACTTACCCTACTGTATGCACGTTGAACAACTGCTTAAAAGTTGCCAGGCCACAGAACGACAACACTTGCGTATAAAACTTATAAGTACAACATTAGAGCCATAGAACGACAACACTTGCGCATAAAAACCTATATTTCTACAACATTAGAGCCACAGAACGACAACACTTGCGTATAAAAACCTATATTACTACAACATTAGAACCATAGAACGACAACACTTGCGCATAAAAACCTATATTACTACAACATTTTTTTTATACAAGTACAACATTAGAACCATAGAACGACAACACTTGCGTATTTTAGACCGTGGTGTGTTTTCTAGGCATTAAAGAAATATGAACGCATTCACTTAAAATATATATAATAATAAAAAAGCTTTAATACCTTATCAAAGTAGACTTGCAGCTTTTATCCGCAGCAAGTTTATCACAGAGGTCAACTACAACACAACACAGCAAGCTACACTGATGATCAAATGCTTTTCTCGTGTGATTGCTTACGGCTCGTTCTGCACCAAACTGATTGCGTTTGCTTCGGCGCCTTTAATTCGTTTTGCTCAACATAAAATCGGCCAGTTTAAATGGCCGATTTCAAATAGCCGGCTCCTTTTTCATCAAGTCTTGCCGCTTCACATAAGGTACAAAACGCGGCCAAAATAATGGAGCCGGCCGAATTAGAAACGGCCATAAAAAGTGTCCGATTGCTTTGCAAGCCGCGATTACGGAACAACAAGCCAGAGTGCAATAATGTGAGATTTTGTGGGGACAAACTTAAAAACAAAATCATTCTAACATCTGGCGAGCCAAATTGAAAAGCACAGTTGGGCGTAATTTGGTTAATTTACGATTGCAATCTCCGCAAAGTGATTTTGGATTTTATTTTTTCCTTTTTACTACCGTTTACCATAATATTCATAACAGAAGTAAAACAAAATAAAAACTATTTTACGACAGAATAAATTTGTAAAACTTGTCTAGCATTACCCTAATCAATGTTTTTCAATATATTTATAGTTTCTAATACAAAAACTCTTCTGAACAGCTATATTTGGGATTAAAATTTAAACATAGTTCAGTATAATTTAAATAACAGATTCAATCTTATCCATCAATGTATTGATTTATTCTAGTTTTAATAAAAATATTGCTTTGATTGCATTTTTTCGTTCTAATATTATGCCCTAAAAGTATTTTGTTATAGCTTTACGATTATTGCCTGCTTAATGACAATCGGTAACAAAAAGAAAACAATAATATTCAATTTTTATTAAATAGTCCAAAATTTTGGGTGGTGGGCATATATGTCCCCGGGCTTCAAGGTACAGGGGTACCAAGATGAGGCTTACAAATGCCAGAATAAGGCTTTTTTTCTTAAAATACAATATTCTAATAAAATTTGAATTGTTTGCCGTTGTAACATAACGGTTTAGTGACGCAGGAATTTCAGACAAATTGATCAGGTTATTTTGGGTGTGACTCAATACATCAATCACCATAACACGTGACCAGAGACAATAGCCGCAGTTGCCTTGACACTTTGGAAGTAACGACTTCTGTAAGTGCTGGTTGAGATAGAATCTACCCGTTTATTGGTTTTGAGATTAGTTATCACGAGAGATGTTCGCAGTCAACCTCGATCGTAATATTTTCACCTTAAAAACTTTACCAAAAAAAGGGCCATAATTTCGCAACAATTACTATAACAGTCTTGCGTAACCACTAATTTAAAGCGTCAAACGATTTTTCTCTGCATTACGGCTAATCAAATATCAATTTAACAAGCAATAACGCTGGCATAAACTTGTCAACAAACGTTTCAACAAATCATAACTGATCGGCGTAGCTTAAAAATACTTACAAGCGAGAAACTGCGCTAGCAAACCAAATGAATACATACTTTCTATGCAACCTGACAGTATGCATAAAATTTAAATCAGAAGGGTTTAATTGCGTGTTCATATCTCAGTCGGGGTCTCCACTGTATATTTCAACCGGTGAGACATGACCACCGTGCTATCTGAACTCCACTAAATCGAAATTAAAACAAACTGTCATAGCATTTCAAAGTGCATACTGTCAGGTCGCTTATAGATTTATTGTACATGCACATAGTTTAGTATAGCTCGCTTTCAATAAAATGGCTTACAGCGCAGTAAAAACACGTGTTGCCAGTAAGGAGTGCATCGTTGACTGTAGTGTTTTATCCAGCAGTAGCGTGACACTATATAGCACAAGAGCGACTGCGATGGAGATTAGCTGAGTCGAATGTCGGCTATTGCCAGAACGGCCACGAAAGGAAATGAGTATCTAGGTGAAATATTTAACACTTTACCAGGCGAACACGCTATAATTACAAGCACAAACAGACATGCGTCGTTTCTCTACACCGTATAAAGCAAAGTATATTATGTTATTTTAGTAGAAAATGTGATTAAACATGGAGGAGGGAGCGCCAATTTTATAATTTGTCCCCGGGCGCAAAATCCCATGGCTACGCCACTGGGTATAAGCAAGCCCTTATACGTTGTCACTAAAAATCCAGCATTTTTATCCTGATTGTGTTATTTCTGTGTTTCTCAACGAACCTTGCTCAAGTGCTACGTAATATCGTAAATGCCAATGGGAGACCTTTTAAGTTTTATGCGTGAGTTTACAAAAATTACCTTAAATGTAATAATATTGCAATTGCCGGGAGTTGTATCCTCTATCTGCCACAATAACTTGGCCTTTAATATAAAATCGGATGTCACTGGAAGCTAGGTTTTTTAATTTGTTACTTTGGTCTTGTGTTAATTAAGGGATTCCCAACCTTGTTACGATCTCGTACCACTTGGACGCTCTGTACTGTCACGCGTACCACTTTAGCAGAAAAATAATTTAATTGAATCATATTTTTATCTATTTTTAGCTTACAACTAGCATTATTCAACGCTATTTGTAGCTTAAGACTTAAGCTATAAAACAGTAGATGCTATCTATCAAGAGCAATCATTTTTCCACCTGAAAAACGTACGCGTACCACTAGTGGTTCAGGTACCACAGGTTGGGAACCCCTGTGTTAATTGGATCAGAATGGCTTGCTGTGAAACCCGGCGGTACGCAGCAAAACTAAAAGCCACTATGCGATGTACACTGCCGGAAAAACGCACCGGTAAAAAAACGAGACAGTGACTTAAATGTACGCCAAGGCTATCAGGCGTGGACCTAGGATGTTTGTTTGGGGGGCAATGAATTGTTTCGAATGTGACGTCACACAGCTGCACAACTAACCTTAAGAAAACCAAACAGTTGGTTTATTTCCAGGTTGGAGAAGTGGTGCTTTTAATACGAAAGTTACATTACAAAGCTGTAGCACGAAGCGAAAAATTGCCTTTATATCTTTTAAGTTGTCATAAGCATTTATATGGGGTGATGAGAGTAACGATGCCTTTAAGCTAAAGCAACTTAAATAAAGCGGGCCAAGAGATATACAAGAAGCTTAATTTTGAGATTCGCGAATACTTTTGCATTTATAATAGTTCCACTAAAGACAAAACATACAGTTTTTTGTCAAAATACTTTAGCTTTTTTATTCCAGTAAAATATGAAGAATAACTAAACCATAAAACATAGCTACAACAAAACGGCTGTATTTACAAATACGATGCGTTTCTACACAGTATTAAAATCGTTGTGATTTTTACAGTTACCTACATTTGGAAGGCATTGAAATAAAAAAAACAAAGTCTATGTTAACATTAAAGAACAAGTATAAGAGAAGTGTAAGCTTTGAAACAGAACAATAACGAAGAAATCATTACACAGTAAAAATGGAAAAGTTAGCATTTGCACAAATGGATGACAACACTGAAATATTTGTTCTTCCTGTACAACATACCTTCTGCATAGCTGTGTAAGCCCAGAATACAAAGAGATCTATTGTGATGAGATTCGAACCAAACGAAAGCTATCTTTGCACGCGGGGAAATAAAGCCGCTCAATGCTTCTTTGTAAGCCCCGAGAGAATGTCAAGTTTGCCGCGAAACTTTTTGTAATATTGGGAAAGAAATTATTTGTATTACCAATATGCATAGACACAATCGTTTTAGACTTAAATACGCACTATCCATGAAAAATTATTAATATTGAGACATTTAGATACAGTTTGTCGTGGATTTAGGTTTTTGCATGCCATAAGGGTAAAACCCACTTTAGATTTTGCAAGTCGTGGCTTATGTAGAACACAATGAATCGTGTTGCGATAAAATCGAACGCAAAGAGAATATTTGTGAAGTTATAGAAGGGCGAGTGAGTCGCCGATGAACTCTGTGAGTTTCCAGAGCGAACTCGTCAATCCACTTGCAACGGCGAGTCCGCAAACTCCTAAGGCAGCTCCAGAGTAGAAACACTTCTCAACCAAACGCAATCTGAACAAATTAAACACACGGTTAAAACGGGCTCACCCATCCAATCGCATTTTAAGATAAAAGGCATGAATAAACTTTGTTTATTTTAACTTTTTGTGTAATACTTTCTAATAAGACCTCAAAACAAAGCTTAAATGCACACATTTGGGCTCTGATACTACGTCAGTATCGGACCAGTGGCGATACGATAAATCTGATATTATCAGACAGCCAAAAGTAAAAACATAATAAAAACGAATCCAACCATCCAATAGAGATAAAAAGAAAATTCGGTGATGAATCGGCGAAACTAGGATATGAACAAATATGAAGGCAGATTCTAGGGATTTCGATATTTTGGCGAAAAAAGTATGATCTAATGAAACCACTACGAATTCTAGGGCAGTGGTCAGCAAACTTATTTTGTCGCGGCCCAAAGTATTTTTTTCAGAGCTATTGTAGGCCCACTAAAATCACTACGAAGCAGTGACGGATTCTGAATATTTGATTTTTAGGTGAAATATTACACGGCGCCTTTATGCCCAAAACTCTGCCATACCATATTATAAAACATACTACACAACGAAGAATATACGCGCGAAGCGAGAAACATTTTTCAATTACACATAGTTAAAGTTGACAAAAAATATATTTGGACAGGCATTTAGGACCACATTGGGCACGTGGGTCTTTTCAAACTGAGCCAAATTAAAAATTCTATGCCACACCAACATTTACAATAAAGTGCAATGAATGTACGGCTATCACGCGGCCCACAACTACATGATATCACTCAGCTGCTCAAAAGTAACTCGCGGCAGACATCTGGGCCGCGGCCCATAGTTTGCCGACCACTGTTCTGGGGATTTCGATATTTTGGTGGAAAATATGATCTAATGAAGTCACCACGAATCTTCTTTAGAAAAATGCATTGTTTTACGTTTACAGTGTCATGTCACAAATAAACATGAAAGTATTTATAAGATCAAAATTTCTGGCTTTAAACAAAAGTTCCACAAGCATAAAGTTCCTTACTTGGTTAGTTTTTGTTTCGATTGTAGATCGTTGTTCTTCTGCTTTAGAATGAACTGGTTGCAGCCGGCGATGTAAGTTGTGAAGTAATCTTCCCACTGATAAACCCCGCAATCAAGGTTGTAAGCCTGAGAAACAATTAACAAATAGCTTGATAATGAGTTTCAAAGCCAAAAAGGTCGAGTAAATCCACATCATCTTGATTAAGACGTTTCGATTCACACTTGTATCATCGTCAGTTAATCTCATTGTTTTTCAACAGCACTTTCTGAACACATAACTTATACTGAGCATAAAATTAATTCAAAGACTGTTCAAAAAACGTTGAAAAAATAAGGTTCCACAAAATATAGGGCTTCTTTCAGAGACTGATGATGCCAGTTTGGCGAAATATATTTCTCTATTAATAACTAGTCTAGAACTTATAAATGACTGATTTTGACTCTGACAAAAGTCTATAGTAAGTTCCCACCATCCACTTGAAGTCCTTGTCGTCATTAACGTGTATTAGGGCGAGGAGATACTTCTTTTTTACATATTCAGTTTGCGTTCTACAGAGATTTTTCAACGTGCAAATCAATTCAAAAGCATTTAAACGCTTTTAAAGATTCAAATAATTTGTAACAAACGTACAACACACAAATTTAACCCTATGATTAGATGCTCTGAATTAGAAGACCTTGTAATATTTCACCTTTTGATCTTCAGCATTCAGTGAGGAATGCAGCTGGTCGACATTCGTGTTGCTGAACTTAAAGTTCGTCGTAAAAAAGAATTCCATCACTTCCATGGCGCTCATGATCTTTTCATTGAGTCTTGCCATTCTGAAAAAAATAAGAAATATTGTAAGTCATTCTGAATATAAACATTCGATTTTGTAGGATTAGCGTAGCATTGGGTTTAGAATAAAGTATTTTTGTGAACTGGGACCAATAATTTCAAGCTAAATAAAATCCTATATTCTTGCCTAAATGGTGATAGTCATTCAAACAAGTAATCCAATTTTATGTCACATTGAAAAAACAACAGACAATTGTTATAACATAATAAAGGAAGTTTAAATCCTAACAGTTTGAGAGGTGTAAAGACAGGTTGACAAAAAGCTAGATATTAAAAGATAAAATAAAGTTCCATCTAGACTATTACCTTTAATATTAAAAAAAATAATAATAAAAAAACTAGACAGAACATTGCACGATTCAACAAACGAAAATTTCAAGAGAAGCAAAAATTTCAAAACTGTTCAATCCACAATAAAGCATAGGTGGCAAACTAGAGTTTTTAGCCTCTGCTTAGACTTTATTTAAAAGTATAACTCACTTTTGTTTTTTCCTCATAAGAGCCAGACCGGCATCCATCGCATGGGCAGGAATAGTTTGCGAATAAAAGGTGGTGAGATCGTACAGCTTTCTGCATATAAATAAAAAAAATGTTTAAATCCATGAACACGCCTTTGCCGAAAGCGTTGCAATAATGAAAACTATATCTCTTCATGTTAAATAGAGTAATCAGGTGGTAATATATAAAAAAATTGTATTTAATAGCTTTCGCACAAGAAACTCTTTTTTGGAAAACTATATTTAACAATTTTTGATAAAATGTGACAATCACAAAAGCAAAACTAAAGAATCTATTTCACCTGTTATTGGTGCATAACACCCAAGGTGCACGGAATGGGTCGCTTGGATTCTCTGCCACATTCTCTGCCGAAACTGGAAACAAAAATAAAAATTGTAAATGATGAATTTAAGCCAGGGTTGTGGAGTCGGGACTCAACAGAGTCGGTTTATTTTGCTGGAGTAGAGAACACGGGGCTTAAGTTAGAAGTTAGACTACCCTTATAGGTTAATAAATTATATGACACACTACGAGTGGTATGTTAAACATACCTACCTAATTTTCGTTAAATAAATGTGTGAAATACAGGCTGTAGAGTCGGATCCGGACTGGGGAATCGCAGAAACAGGACATTTGGTGAAAGTCGGACTCCCGACTCGAGTAAGACTACGCTAAACTAAGACTTAAATTTTCCCTTCGGCAAAACTTTGCCCAACTTAACTGAACAATTTTAGACATGTAAACTGCTGCAGCCTGGAACCCAACAAAATCAACATGGCAACACAATTTTTCCCATTGGTTAAGAAACACTAAAACCTACATTTACTGAATTAACACTTTTAGTTAAAGTTGTCCATTCTTACTCAAGCGGTCCATAGCAAGGCCATTTTTGATGCCAGAGTTGACGTGGTAGACGGGAAGTGATCCCTTGAGCCTTGGAACTCGGTCGCACGTAAAGGAACTGATGCTTTCATTGTCCGAAGATGAATCCCCTGGAAATTCATGTTTAACCGGTTAAGTTTTAAATTAATCAACAATAAATATAGGTGGAATTAGTTCTTCATAGTAGACAACCTAAAAACCTCTTGGTAACATAAAATGGCTACACTAGAGTAAAAATCCAGTTTTGGAACAAATTTTTTATACAGGACTCAAACAAAAAGAACACAACAACAATGAAGTAAAAAAAAATTACATGTTTTTGAACAGGGGTTTATTTATCAAATGAATACAAAATTAGTGGTAATAAATTCAATCACTGGCTAGATACATGCGTTTTTTTCTCAAGCTTAAAATAGTTTTGTACAATTTAAAACGAAGTAAATTGTAGAATGAATATCAAGGAACATGTATATCTAAGTAGCATTTTGTGGAAATTTAAAAAAATTCTTTGTTGATTTTCACATAGTCAGATGACAAAATGCAACCTACTTCTGTATGGGCTTTGATATTCATTCTACATCTAACTACAACAAAAGCGAATATGAACAAAAACGCCAACTTATTGGTAATCTATCTGTATTTACAACCTTGTAAGCCAGTTTCCCCAAGCGATGAAACTGCACTGTCACTCTCGTAGCCGAGCGAGCACCTTCTTTCTGCTGAGTCACAAGCGGTCTTCATCGCTGCGCAAATCACGCCGTTCACTACAAAGTCGACCGGTATGAGGTCACAGGTTATGGAGTTGTCGACAATCACAGAACGAAGCACCCCCTTGGCGTACGCTATTATGAAAGCGGTGGGTCCGTACACGTTTGTACACCAACCCTGGAGAAAAACAGAAATTTTTGCTATGAAAGATAATTATGCAGTGAAATTTGGAACACGATTAAGCAGTCCACTGGAAGCCTTTAATAGACTAACCCAGTGGTTCCCAACCGGGGTGCCATTTGGAAGCTTAAAGGTAATTGAAGTTCCTTAAAAACATAATTATCGCTCTTTTTAAAAGCCTATTAATACAACTTTTTGTGTATGATTTGGGTACAGAAATCAAATGATATGTTTCTACATGCAAATAAATTTGATTGCGATGTCCCAGTTCCGTTTTTAGTGACACTACAGAAATCAACTTTCAAGATTCAAGTAGTTGTGCCGCAATCTATTTATTGTTCCTTATGGGTGCCGCAAACCATAAAAGGTGGGAACCACTGGAGTATCAGAATCAGTCGATCAACTAAGAATTTTTGTGCAAGCAAGGCCAGGCTAGAAATGCAACTGCGGTGTGGTTTGCACTCCAAACTGGCCTTGCTTGCATGAAATCCCTAATTGGTTGAATGATTTCATTAGTCTTTATCAGTGATTTAAGTTTCATTACACAGGGCAATTTAAAAAAGCTAGATTTATAATTATTTGTGTCACTTACTTAATTTTACAGGAATAATGCCTTGGGGAGAAATTGATAAGGAAAGTAAAAGAAATGTAAATTCATTGTTCGCAAGTATCTCGCTAATGCACAGCTGAATAAATATCTGTTTCAAAATATGTTATGCTGTTTTTTGTTCTAAACCTATTTCTTAGTTCTTTTTATTTATAACAAAATATTGAGCCACAAAATTTTTATGCAACGAAAATGGGATTTGCTTAAATTGGCAAACCCTTGAATAAAACAGTGCTTTAAACCTAAGTTTCAAAGATTGAATAGGACTGCTTAAAGTTATTTAATCCTTCTAAATGTTTAACATCAATTAAACCACTCAAAAAATTTTAGTATTTTAAACACATTTAACTCTTTTCCGTGTTCTTTCTGCACTGAAAAAATATCCAACTTATAGCAAGTCTAAAAACATACCGGCAGGCGGCAACGGTTCTTTGTAAGCTGGTATTATCATGCTGGGCCTGACGATGCAGATTGGAAGATGAGATCCTTCTCTTGCAACGACGTCCTCAGCAAGCGCTCTCGTCAGCGTGTAAGTGGTCGGTCTGAAACGAAAACGCAACATTTAGCTAAAACTTTAAACCAATAATTATAATACACCTAAAGCCTTCGACAGCGTGTAAGTGTTCGGTCTGAAACGAAAACACAACAGGTTACATTTCAGTCAAGAGAGGTATTTTGATACAAAACTATTCTTTTTTGAAGCATTTATTTTTGAAGCATACTTTTTTCTATAAAATATATATTATACTTTACACAAAAAAAGTGTATGACAATAGCACTTTATAAGGCAATTACAACGTCAAAACAATTTTCTGGCTTTTTAATTAAATATATTTAACCTTATCCTTAAACAAAAATATATCGGTAGGAAAAAGTTTTAAATTACAATTTCTCGCGACAAAATTCCATGGATGGGGGAGAAGTTAAATCGGTAGTTCCTAAACTTTTCAGCTTGCGGCACAGTAAAAAACTAAAACATTTCATGCCACACCATGTACAAAAACAACAAGTTTAACAGATAATTCCTAAAAAAGGTCTATGAAATAAAATGTCTATCTTTGCTCGTTTATTTTTGATACATTGAATTTCGGAATCTTTGTAATTGTTTTTTAAAGTATTGTCAGTAGTGAATGAAATTTATAACTCTATGAGAATTTTTAGCTTGCTACATGATAATTTAATTTTCCACATTTAAAGATAATTTAATAAAGTTATTAAATATTGACAAAAGAATTACACCTGGTCTGCGCTCGTACGTCCCAACAGTTAACCGACCTGCGATGGTCAGGCCCAACAGTTACCCACCCTTCAGGGAAAAAAATGGTAACCCTCGGCCTAGTGTGTGGAATATAGGTATATTTACCCTATAATAGAGTAACCTTAGCACAAATTTACAAAGTTAATCACATAAAGCCTTTGAAAAGAGTGTGATTTTGAAAGCTTTATCATTTAATAAAACAGCAAAATTAAATTTTTTTGTGTAACACTGCTGTAGCATTTAGCCTTCTTTGACGTCACTATACACGTGACCGTTGTTCACTGACGCGTGACCTAACGCCGAATTGTGCGTTTTCAACGTTTCGCATGGATTCTATTTTATACGTCTTACTAATAGCGGCTTGAATCACCGCTCCGTTTATCGTATGTACTGCTGAGATTTGTTAATATACTCAACGGGCAACATACACTGAGTGAAGTGTCTTTGTCTAGAGAGTACAAGAAGTTAAGGACAGGCATTCTAGCGACCTGCTCCTTTGGAGTCAGATTAACAACTTGTAAGAGACTAGGCAGCCGTCGGCTCTCGTCTTCAGAGCCAGCAGCCTTCTTACCCATAACTAAACACCACCGATTCGCCACAACTGCATATTGCTAATACACACCTGTGGAGATGTGAACGAATGCTTGGAGGTTGTTTCGTTCGGGTCAAAATATTTTGAGAAGCCTCCTCACACACTGGACGTTTATCTCGAAGGCCAACCTGTAGAAATTGATAAAGAAACCAGTGGTTAATAAGCTTTTTTAGACGGCAGCAAACTAAACAGACAAAAACAAATTAGGGGTGTACTTTAACACCATCATGTAATTAACACTTAACAAGCATGCGGGGCATTATGAACTATACACATAATTTAATTCAGTAACTGTGAGATTAAAATGTACATACGATTTTATATAAGTAGACATTTATATACAAATCAATATCATTCCATTAGTAACACTTAGTAAAACTGAGTTACTACATCTGAAGCAACAAAATTTAAAACAATAATAATAATCGCATTTTTTTTATTCCAGACTGGGGGTAACCCCTTGGGAGCACCCATGCACACTTAAGAATCAGATGTATGCGCTGGTCTACAATCCTACCACAGCATTCAAACTATTAAAGCAACGCAAAATATTTGCGTTAGGGTGCAGGTTAGTGTGTGGGTGAGGGTGGGTCAAGTATTGATTTTATTAGTATTGCTCAACCTACCCAAACCCAAACGCTAAGCTGCACCGACCCTAACTCAAATAATGTTCGTTGTGGGATCCTAGACCTGCGCCCAGTAGCTTGATTATTTTGAAAGCGTAATACTTTTGCCGAACATATCAAATAACAAAAGTAGATCGTAATTAAATACAAAGTATCGGAAAACCTGAGACGTTGTGTATACTTAAGTGCCCTCACCGGAGGTGTTCGTTGAACTTAAGTGCCCTAACCTGAGGTGTTCGTTGAACTTAAGTGCCCTAACCTGAGGTGTTCGTTGAACTTAAGTGCCCTAACCTGAGGTGTTCGTTGAACTTAAGTGCCCTAACCTGAGGTGTTCGTTGAACTTAAGTGCCTTAACCTGAGGTGTTCATTGAACTTAAGTGCCTTAACCTGAGGTGTTCGTTGAACTTAAGTGCCCTAACCTGAGGTGTTTGTTGAACTTAAGTGCCCTAACCTGAGGTGTTCGTTGAACTTAAGTGCCCTAACCTGAGGTGTTCGTTGAACTTAAGTGCCTTAACCTGAGGTGTTCGTTGAACTTAAGTGGTCCTAACCTGAGGTGTTCGTTGAACTTGAATGTTGCAGCGCAATGGATGAAAACCTGGCATTTCTTCTGTAGAATCTCCCTCGAAGTTTGATCCAAGCCAAGATCTTCAGCGCCAAGGTCGCACGAAACAAATTCAAGCTTCGACGCAAAACCATAGTTGCCATTTTTTTCTCACAGTAATCATCTAGATTTACCAAAAAAATAATCTAAAAACATCTAGATTTTTATGGAGAAATCTAAAAAAATAATCTAAAGATGATTTTTGAAAATATTCAATACTTTTGGACAAAAAATCAACACAAAAGCTTAATCAACGCCTGAGGCTTAATGCCGTATAAAGTTGCATAAAGGGACTTGCTTGATGCTTTAGATTTAAGATTTCTGCTTTATAAAACATTTGGCGCTGGTCTAGAATCCTACCACAATTCTAAAATCAACGCACAAAATTTGAGTTAGGGTGCGGGTTAGCGTTCGGGTGTGGGTGGGTCAAGTATTATTATATTCTTTGTTTAATAATAAAACTTGACCCACCTTAACCCAAACGCTAATCCGCACCCTAACCCAAATGGTGTTTCGTTGTGGTAGGATTCTAGACCAGCGCCAAACATTTTACTGAACATGACGAGTCGAGTTACTGAAATTTCGATTTTATATCTCATCATTTTTTTTTCAGTTTGCAAAAAAAATCTTTTGAAATTACTGAAATATTTATCGTCAATAGCGAATCTGTCACTAATTTAGATTATACAATATTTTTTTATAATAATCTAAAAAAACATCTAACATCTAGATTGTATAATCCTACATCTAGATTCAAACCAAAACATCTAAATCTAGATTAAAATAATCTAGAATGGCAACTATGCGCAAAATTCGGCTGCAGCTCACGAAGAACGTCGAAAGCCTGGAAAAGGAAAAGGTTTAAACGTCAAACGACTCAAAGAGATTTAAACCAATGAGTGGAAAGTTGGGGAAAATGGCGAATTTGTTTGGTCGTCTGTCACGCTCTGGCGCATATGAAGAAACAACAAAGTTTAGAGTAGACTCGTTTACTCGTAGTTCTGTTTGTGCCATCAACAGCCTCTGATTGGTACAGGGTTAAGCACCTTTTTGCCTCGGATCGCCAAAAAAATGGTTGAACAGATTGGCATGGCTTTTCAACTCTGATTTGAGTTCAGGCTAAGTCATTTAGCCGCGGTATATAATACTACCACAACGAACATTATTTGGGTTAGGGTGTGGTGCGGGTTAGCGTTTGGGCTTTGGTAGGTTAATCAGCAATATTGTTAATGAATATAAATAATACTTGATACGCCATCAACCAAACACTAACCAACACCCTGATCAAAATATTGTGCTTTGCTTTAATAACTGTTTTAACGCTGTGGTTGGATTCTAGAACAAAATCGTACCACAACGAAGCGAGCCAAAATTAAAATATTCAAGAAAGAATTCTGTAGTAATCTGTAGTATATTTATGGATTCCTTAAGACTTGCAATTAAAAGCAAGTCCGCTTGTGAGAAGCTGAGGCAATCTGGCTTACTTTGTTTGCCAAGTTCTCGTCTTTTAAATGATTACAGGTCCCATATTAAATTATATATTTTTAGTTTAAGAAAATTATATAAATATTTTATAAACAAAAGCGAAGGTGGTCTAGAATCCTAACCCAGATGTCTATTTCAATGACTAAAAAGGTGAAAGTTGTTAACGTAAAATCCTGGAAGGGTTAAAGTTTTAACTTTAAACGCCAAAATCCTTTAAAGGATAGAGGCTTTAACGTCAAAATCAAGAAAGGGTAATAGTTTAAACGTCAAAATTCTAAAAGGGTAGGCATTTCAACTAATATCAACTCTTGGAGAGATAGATGAAAAAACGTCAAAATTCTGGAAGATTAGGGGTTCATCCCCAGGGTTTAAGTTTTTAACGGCTAAAATGCGACCACGAAAAAACACTGCGACTAAGATATATAAACGTCGAAAACATGAAAAGGGAAAGAGCTAACGTCAAACTCTTGGAAGCGTAAAGGTTTAAACATCAAAAACCTAGAAGCGTAAGGGTCTTACGATTTGTTCGCTTTGAGCTTAAAACAGTTGAGTGAAGAGAAATTAGGTCGCCAAAGCTTCGCTGTTTTACTTATGCCTATAGTATTTGGGTTGCAACCACAAAAAAGGTTTAGAAACACTGTTGATCACAAGAACAACTGTACATTTAACCCAGGGGCTCTTGAACTTTGAAACGCGGACTCATGGGGGTACGTGGACCAATTTTCGAGGTCTAAGCACGCCGAGGTAAAATCGTAGTGTACATTAAAAATAATAGAATAACATTTTTTTTTTTAAGAAAAATTTAGTTACGAAAATTATTCCAAATACGCAACCAATTGTTTTTAGTGGACTGCTTTAAAAAGTTTAAGAACTCCGGTTCTTTACCGAACAGCAACGCAATTAATATGACCGAATCGTAAAAAGTCTCTTTCTAATAATACCACCGACTTGAAAAGTGTAAACCAAAGTCTGATGGACACAACCATAACTCAGGGGTGGCGGTGGGATACATATGTCCCCGGGCGCCAATGTTCAGGGGCGCCGAAACGAGGTTTACAAATGCCAAAGTGAGGCTGCTTCTTCTTTAAATACAATGTTCTTTTAAAATTTGAATTGTTTTGCCGTATAAAGTAAGGTGTATTATGTTAACGTAATGGAAAATGTGATTAAAAATGAAGGAGGGGGCGCCAATTATAAGTTTGCCCCCGGGCGCAAAATACCCTAGCTACCAATCTGCTTATGGAGTTGGAGAATAGAAAACCAGGGATAAAAAACAAGAATGCATAGAGTTACTTTCTTAAGACGAGGTTTTTGGGTAAACGAAATGCGTAAGATGAGGTTAGTTAACCTACTTCCCGCATTTCCTTAACGTAATGCTGGTCCATATGCTATTGCTCATTGCTAAATTTGCAAGAATTCAATAAATTCATTTGGACACTTTTTGAAACTATTGATCGCGTGGGCTCCAGAATA
This sequence comes from Ascidiella aspersa, assembly GCF_963924565.1. Classification (NCBI taxonomy): domain Eukaryota; kingdom Metazoa; phylum Chordata; class Ascidiacea; order Phlebobranchia; family Ascidiidae; genus Ascidiella; species Ascidiella aspersa. The sequence goes on along the minus strand of NC_139453.1, from coordinate 4,154,350 downwards.
CGATTGGTGTTGAAAGTCTGTAAAAACACTTTTACATTTGTAAAAAAGTGCGTTTAGCGGATACAGTGGTGGCAATCAGGTATAACTTAGTTTCTTTAACGTTTTTATTGGATCGAACGAATTTCGTAAGAAGATCCTCGGCATGATTTTAATCAGGGATTTCCAAAATGTTCTCTCTGCAAATAATTTTACTCGAAAACACTTAAGTCTTGACTTAAGGGCACCAGCATCGACCGAACTCGTTGCGCGCTTTGTCGCCACCCGGCGGCACCGCCATAAGAAATTACCTGAAAAAAAGCGGTCACTTGAAGCGTGAGTGAGCGCACGAGGTGCTCGTATCGCGCGACCCGATCAATCGGCGGCCGCCAAAATTATTCAAGTTCTTAAACGGACCGCGTGGTCCAAGCATTGACTTGGGTCATTGCAACATTGGTTATTCATCTTAATTTTGGAAGACAAAACAATTCAATTGCTATATGTTGCGTTTATGTTATTTTTTCCTTAAGATTTTGCTCATATTCGCACGAGTTTACCAGTTTTGTGGTTTAATGTTTACTTTTTAGACAAATAATTATATTCAATTTGACATGCTTTAATCATAACTTGACTGAGAATTGAGTTGCTATTTATTCTAAAAGACTTTATTTAGATAAAAACGTAAAGGTGTAACGGCAGGAAACTAAATAGGACAAAAAGTGAAGAGCAGTGAAGCAAATTGAACAAACAAAAGGAAACTTAAAAAACAAATTTAACTGCATTGTGACGTAATACAAAGTCAGAAATGATCGCGATCTAGTTAAAAGCAACAACATCCTGAAAATATAACTTAGTGCAAACGGGGCATAGGCGTAGCCAGGGTTGATCCTCAGAGGGCATGGCCCTTCCAAAACTTTATAAATATGTTACTCTTGATAATTTGTTATTTTAGCATTTATGACCAGTACAACCTTCAATTGTCATGCTCTGTTACGTCACAAACAATGTAGTAAATATAACGTTTGCTATACGTTAATGCAGTGTTTCTCAACCTTTTTCACCCCAGGGCGCACTTGTAAACCTTTCAAAACCTAGCGGCGCACCTTACGGTCGAGGCGACTGCAAATTTTGTTTGGATGTTGTGTTTTTTGCTGGCAGTTTTTATTACATCAGGCTCCTAATTTTATTATCTATAAAGAAGCCTGCGGAGTCGGTTAAAAAACATAATCCAACTCCCGAGTCCGACTCCGGTCAAATGTGTGATTTCGTCAAATTCCGAGTGCTTCTGCCTCCCTACAGCATTTATTTTTCCCATTTACGTAACTAAATTAAGGTGGATTTTCAACAATCCCCTCATAGGGGTGTCATATATGTCATCCAACCACAATACGTTGCTGGAAAATATCCACCATATGCTATTTCGCCTTTTTAATTTGCATTTGGCGGCATTGTCAGTTTTAAAATTGTTACTGCGCACGTCGGACTCGGGACTCAGGCAGTCCGACTTCAGCAAAACAAATCGACTACGGTACGTCGAGTCCCAAATTTGACTCCCGACTCCACAGCCCTGCTTTAAAATACGATGAGCTCAATAATACATGCCTAAAGAGAAAGAAAATAAATGAAATAGGCCTTTCGTGTTGTAAATTATGAAAACACACGGTATGTTAGTTAAAGTTCGATGGAAACACAGAATAAGCCCCAAGAGCAACAACATCTAACTCGGAATAAATCAAAATGTAACGGAAAAAAACCTAAAAGGACAAAATAACGCCCAAAACTGTAAAAAACACATGGTATGGGACGATTAAAGGACATATTCTTGGCATCGGCCGTTTTGGTGTCGACCTTTGGGTGCCATAGTGTTTTGGCACAGGATTGTTTGCCTCTGTTTGGGGTTAGGCACGAGTAATGGGTAAAATTAGAATTTGGGTTATGGTAAAAATTATTAGGTGAGTTTGTGTTGAAGTTATGGGTGGGGTTTGGGGTTAAGTAATAGGTTACAAAGGCCTTATTCTTGCCATTTAGGCCTTATTCGGACGAATTTAGGTCTTATTTTGATTTAAACGCTATTACGAGTATTAGGTAGTAGTCCTATTTTGGTCTTACTCCGAACTGTTTTTTATGCCGAAGTTGCTTTTGTTTTAATCTTGGTCTTATGGCGGAAGCCCCGCTAGATTGCAATAGTTTCTCTTTCTTTGTTAGCGAAGAGCCAACATCAACCATTGGGACTTTAATAGGGGCTACGAATCCAGTCATATTGCTCAGTGTTTATTCACAGAAAATAGTGACTAGAGTTTATTCTAAAATTATTCGCAAATTCTACAAATAGGCCTCATACAGAATTTTTGTAACATTTTTTCCCCATTTTCTCGCGGCGCACCTGGCCACCTTCGACGGCGCACCGGTTGAGAAACGCTGCGTTAATGTATAGTTTTACTAATTTTAGAGAGTTTTTGCTCTTTGAACGGATTTTGAATATTGCTTTAACACTCATTCAGTTGTTGCTTAAAACGGTTTGCTAACATTGTTATTTGTGTTCGTTACGGCAGTTAATACAAAGAATTCATACTTTTTGCTCCCCCTCCTCCTAATTTTCGGCTGGCTGCGCCACTGAAACGGGCAACTTGACCAAGTCGAAAGACGAAAAAAAAAGATTTGCTAAAATATACGTCTCACGCAACACCTATTTATTACTAGTGTCAAGTTTTGCGCGAATTTTAGGGAAATAATTCGGCATGCTGCAAGTATAGGGATGTCCGATAATATCGGATCAAAGCCGATACCCGATACCAAATGGTGATATCGTTGATACTCGTCCGATACTAGGGTTGTATCGGTGCCAATCCTAAACCAAATTACGGACATTCCTAAATGCAAGTAAGAAAGTCCAATGGAGTTATTATCATTGCGCCAGTGAAGCAACTAAACTAACTATAGAACAACAAGAATACGCATTTCTATGCAACCGAAATTGAAGCTGGGGATATTTTTACCTTAACAATAGCTCGCGTGATTTCCAGACAGGAAATGAGTGAAGGCGTTGGAGGGCAAACTAAATGGATGGAGCCTTAACGTCATTTCCTTTAGAACAAGGAAATACGTTGGAGTCCGCCTTCAACAAAGAGCTTAGCGTTTGGTTGTTGCTTGCAGCTTGGTTCAATCGCCTTACTGCTGTACTGAGGTAAATGTGTAATGTTGTGTAGGCACATAAACAGGAATGTCAGGTTGGTTTATTAGATCAAAACCTTAAATCAGTGGATCTCAACCTTTTCCTGCCGCACTCCAATCTGTGGTGTTTTTAATGTCACTTCGAGCTACCTGGTTTCAAAAGAAACCATTTTTACTCAAGTTTACTTAGATTTAATAAGCCAAATAAAGAATAAAAAACAATTATTTTCAACTCTAGCCGTAGATTTAAGATTATGGGTCGTCTTGCCGCAATGCACTTGCGTTCATTTCTATAAAACTTCGATTGCAGCCAGAAAGCTGTTCGCGTAAAATTGGTCCGTGTGCTAAAGGTTGACAATCACTATTTTCCAAACATGAAATTGTATGTACGAACAAGATCCAGCAGGCAACGCTGCTATAATTATCGTTTCACGACTTGCTCCCACTGAGCCTGCGTACCTCTGAACCTGGTATAATATTATGTGTATGCCAATCGTTGGTCAGTGTTACTTCAACAGTGCTAGATCACAGATATCACAGTATATACCCAAACTGTCATTTAACTTGGTATCTTGTTCCATTTTACAGACTATATTTGGTAAAAAAAAAACTGTATCAACCAATCAAGCACAAGGAATAACATGGCCGATACTCCAAACCAAAACCAAGTAAGTTTTTGTCGTATAAAATAATAAGAATCTTTGCTGCTTTGGATTTTTAATTCCACGCCAACCTCCTCATAAATCCGTCTAGCACTGGTATTTGTCAAAGTGAAACTTATCTTATTAACTTTATCACAATACACATATTGCATAGTGTCTGAAAAATGGAAAAATTGTTTTTCAACGTGCCTGTATAGCATACGACCTTGTAATGCGTCTGTACTAACTCTTTCGGTTTATTAGTTTGATTTTAAATAATTTTAATGAATATAATACACTATAATGTTAAACCAATTAGGTTAAAAAAATTATACTAAGTTTTATAGTGACCTTTTGGGAGGTTGGTTTATTCTTTAAAATCGGTCATTTTATTCAATTACTAGACGAAATACCCGGCGTTGCCCAAGTTATATATAGGGTACTTACTTGTACCAATAATATGCAGCCTTTTGCTATAAGCGCGATATATTCTGCGCATTCGGGCAATGCCACGATTTTGCGTGGTTATAAAGTGCTGGGTCGAGTAAATACTTTCTCACAATTAAAGTAGGATGCGGCCCTTATGAAAGCAGCAACAGTATTAGGTCTCACTAATCTCGCAACTTTAGCAAAACAGCAGCAATTACCAAACAAACGATATCAAGTTTAAAAGTACGTAACCAAATAGCGATTCTGTCGCAGTGTTTAAACTGTATGGCAATATAAAGCCCGTAGTTCAGCTGCGTGTCTATATATACTGATAAGCAGCAAACATAACTGTCTTTAGTTTTACGGTTGTTACCGAACAGCGATCAACATTAATTTGAAACTTCGTATAATCCGACAAAATTTATTTTACAAAAATCAAGCATTATTAACAAACTGTTTTGAAAATTTGCAAATATTCGCACAGCGGGGTTATTATTTGTAATCTTGCGACTTTGTCAAAACCGCCGGCGCCACATCATTTTCGGGATACTTTAGTAAATAAGCGCTAACCTAATCGGCTCCAACTAAACGATATTTCGTGATGTGCATATCGATCGGAAATCACTAACATACCTAAACCTTATTTTTTTTAGAGAACCCTCACAAATGTAAAACCTTAAGTTGTAGCAGCCAATGTTCGCATTGCGTGGTATACAAGCAAATAAGTAATCCCGGTACCATACTGCGTCCAACGTAAGTAAAATCTCGTCTAAAACTGAAAAGTGGTTACTATTAAACCCACCGCATTAAATGCGATATTTTGCGAACTCTATAAACCTAATTTTTCGCGGTAACATAGTTCAAGGAGTTCTTAATTACAAAATTCGCAAGTTGGAAACATAAAAATTTATTTTTATTAAGCCAATATACTTCATTTGATTTTTATTTCCACGCAGGTAATTGCGCTTGAAAAAAAGTTTTGCACGGTTACGTTAGGACAGGGTTTCTCAACCGTGGCCCTCGGCCACCCTGGGGGGGCACGGAGTGGTAATTAGGGGGGTCACGGTCATAGGCTTAGCCAGTGGAACACAGGGGCTATTTCTCTCAAGGAAATTATGAATATTTTACTCTTAATTATTTGTTTTGTAGCATTTATGAGCAGTACACGACTGTCGATTAAAAGCATGTCACACCTCCATTTGTCAAGTACTGTTACTACACAAACGATTTAGTTATTACGTTTGTTGTATACATTAATGTAGTTTTACTACTTTCAGTCATTTTGTTTTTTTCCTTTGAATGGCTTTTGAGTATTTCGTTAAAACTCAGTCAGTTGCTGCGCGAAACGGTTTGCTAGCATTTTTGTTTGTGTTCGATACGGCAGTTAATACCATGGCCAAAGCAATCAAGTTATAACGAGCCTCGCTGGCGGGAAGCGACTAATGGACTTTTAATCGTAGTGTCATTACTGATTCGTTGTAAATAGTTATTTGTTTATGTTTTATATCAAGTCGATTTATCGCTGTGAGGTAACAATTTTAGTGTCAAGTTATTTAAGTTGATAGTTTGCCTACTCAGGGTGTCTAGTCTTTTTCTGCTTCAAGAAGCGGTGTTTCAAATGAAGTACTCTTACTAGTTCAAGTTCAAAATTTTCGCCCCTCACATATTTCGGCTGCCTAAGCCATTGACCACGGGCACAACTCTCTAGCTAGGTATTGCAAAACCAAAATGTCACCATTTGTTTGCCATTTAACCTAATTTTGTGTTTTTCGTTATGACTGTAAAACTTTTTTGTAACGTTTTGTAACACATTTTTCTAAAATGTTTCTTGACGCGTCAGTAGAGTTGTTTAAAACTAGAAGAGTGAATCCTTTTTATTCGTTTATCGCGGAGAGTTACACCTAATTGTACGTACGTGAGTGGCAAGTTTGGACAAATGCCTGTCGCTGTGACGAAGTAATTACTGTGCTGCTTTATATGTATCCATTCAATATCCATGTAATGAGGCGTCAGGGTTTTACGGGCGGCAGGTCGATTGCTTGCCGATAAATCATTAAGTTTCCTTCAAATGGCATTGGGCGAGAAACCAACGAAGAGATTTCGCAATTCCCTTAAGGGGCGTTAATTTGCAAAAGAAACATTCCATAGTAAAACGCATAAGGTGCGCTGTAAGGTTACTCAAGGTCATTTTAGGCCAATATTCAGCTAGAGTATGTCAAGTAATAGTGTTACGCCAAACTAATCCAGAACTCTACTTAACGGCCTGCCGACTGCCAAGCACTGCAACGCGTGTCTTTTACTTGTATTATAATAAGCGACAGTAAAATACTAAAACACTGAAACAACGAAAAGCGGCCAACGCCTAAAAAGGTGACTTAAACGTTAATTCCCAGGGTTTTCTACAATGCAATGCACTCAAGCTAGACCCCAAACGCGACTGCCCACATTAGATTTCGTGTACCCATTCACTACAACCAGAGAAAAAAGGTGTGCGTGTCAAACGAAGTGCCAACCGAAAACGTGATAAGATAAGAAATAAAGCGTGAAAGGTGAAGTGCAAAAGTGGAAAAGCGATATAATTTATGTGAGTGAGAAAGAAAGGGAAAACGAAAACACGCGTACAAACGATAAAACAGAGAAACAATAACACACATAGAAACTATAAATAATCGGTGCAACACCCCCCCTTCACAATTTCGTTGCCCACCTGGGCAACATTGTTAATGGAAGGTTTCCACGTCGGGGTAAAAGCGTGTCGTTTTCCTTGAACGCCTCGGTCTGGTGGAAGCGCTGGTGCCATCGGGCATCAGGCCAGGGCTTGCGTTGTGTGGTTCACATCACTCGCGAGCTGGTGGTTGGTGAATTGAGTCGTTGGGTGCGGTTGTGCTTCAGGTGAACGGGGCGTTGTAGTCATGGTGAGGCGAAATCCGATGTCGGTGGGGGGCTCCGTTGTTGGTTCTTCGGTGTTGTCTTCTTTGTCTTTTTCTTGATCATATTGCTTGTGATGTCCGCGGCTACGCTTCAAACGGTTTCGCTGGACGTTCTGTTGTCGTCCGTTGGCCGCTTCTATTAAATAATTTACCGGTGGTCGCACTTGGATGACCTTGTACGGGCCTGCATAGGGAAATTAAATTTTCGGTTTGGCCTTACAGGGACTACGCTATCCCTTAGTAAAACCGAGTCGCCGACGTTGAATGCGGTGTCATCTGCATTCCTGTTGAAATGCGCCTCCATTCGCTGGCGCTGCTTAACGAGGGTAGTCCGAACAACATCTTCGGCACGAACAAGTCGGTCGTGAAGGCTTTTGATGTTGTCGTTAATGAAATGCGACTCTTCGGATCCTGCTCCGACCAAGTCCGCAGGTAGCCGCAATTGTCGACCTGTTAATAAGAAATGTGGCGAAAATCCCGTACTTTCGTGGGTACTCGCATTGTACGACGCCACAACAGCAGACAGCGCTTCATCCCAGGAGCGTTCATCTTTTTGAACGTAATTTCGCATCATCGAGATTATTGTTCTGTTGTTTCGTTCAACACCTTTGTTTCCGGCGGGATGATAACCAGTCGTGCGTGACTTACCGCAACCAATCAGCTGAAGCAACTCCTTAAACATCTTGCTTTCGAAATTCCCGCCACGATCTGAATGGATGATGTCGGGAACTCCGTGAACAGTCATCCAGCGGTTGTACAATACGCTGGCCGTTTCGGTTGCTATGGTACCAAGGGGGCTTTTGGTGTTTTTGAGGGTTTCTTGTTTAACTCGCACTCACGACATTCCATGCAATACCGCTCAGTCTCCTCGCGCCAGCCTGGCCAGAAGTGTCGTTCAGCGACCTTGGCGCATGTTTTACGAATCCCCAGGTGACCACCGCCTAACTTTGCATCATGAAGTAAATCGAAGATTTTGGGTTTTAGTTCACGCGGTGTTACAAGTCTTAAAAGTGTTTTATCCTGGTCATAGAAATGAATGACCCCGTCTCTAAGTTTCAATTGACCAAAGTGACTCCATAAGTGCCTGGTCATACGCGATGTATTTGACACAGCGTTATATGGGGGTCTGTGTCCTAGGCTTAACCATTGGAAAGCTGGAGCTATTTCTTGGTCTTGCTCCTGTGCTTGCGCAAATCACCCATTGTCAAACCACTAGAGGCACGAACATCGATAGTGGCAACCTTCGGCGCATCGGTCAACTGGTCTTCGCCTATTCGACTAAGAGCGTCTGCATTTTTATGTTTGACACCCGGACGATGTATTAGATTAAAGTCGTATTGTGACAGGTGCTCGACCCATCGGGCACACTGGCCATAGAGGTCTTTAGACTGATATAGCCACTTAAGAGAGGCGTGGTCAGTGCGCAAAGTGAAAGCTTGGCCTAGGAGGTAGCAGCGAAATAACTTGGTGGCATGAACGACCGCTAATAATTCTTTGCGAGTGGTGGAATAATTTCGTTCTGTTTTGGTTAAAGTCCTGCTGCCATAAGCTATGACGTGTTCTTTTCCCTCGTGCCACTGCGCTAACACGCATCCAATGGCAAAATCAGACGCGTCGGTGTCTAATACGAAAGGCTTCTGGAAATCAGGGTAGCGAAGGACTGGTGATCTTATCAAAGAAGATTTTAGTTTTGGCGAAGCTTGTCTCGACTTTTCTGTTAGACGGTGAAGCGGCGCAGCTATTTTGGCATAATCACGTATGAACTTGCGGTAGTACGAAGTTAAACCAACGATCTGTCGTACTTGCTTTGTATTCTTCGGGGCCGGCCATGATTTTACTGCAGCAATTTTTTCGGGGTCACATAAAACACCATCGGCAGAAACAATGTGGCCTAAAAACTTTACCTCTTTCTTGAAAAGAGCGCACTTCTTGGGCTTAAGTGTCAGGCCCGCGTCGGCAAGTCGTTGTAGCACGCCCTCCAATAGCTCCAGATGTTCCTGAAAGGTACGCCCATACACAATGATGTCATCCAAATATGCGAGCACTCCTTGCCATTCTATGCCATTTAAAACAATACGCATTAGTCGCTTGAAACTAGCAGCGGAATTGCAAAGACCCATTGGCATCACATTGAATTCGAACAGACCCATATGGCTCGCGAAAGCGGTCTTTTCTCGGGAACTCTTATCCATAGGAATTTGCCAATACGCAAATTTTAAATCGAGTGTACTAAAATAAGATCGAGGCTTTCGTCTACTCGTGGTATAGGGTAGCTGTTTTTCTTTGTCACCTTATCAAGGCCCCGATAATCAATGCAAAAACGAGTTTCACCTGACTTTTTCCTCACAAGTACGGTCGGGCTCGACCATGGGGATGATGACGGACGTATAAGACCCTGGGTCTTCATCTCGTGGACGATTTCCTCCACTTTCTTCTTTTCAGGTGGTGCCATCCGACGAAAGGGTTGTCGTACTGGGCGAGCATCTCCGGTGTTAATCACATGCTCGGCGAGATCCATCCGTCCTATTTCTGTTGAGTGGGTCGCGAACGATCTGCGATATTGTTGCAGTAAGGCCTGAACCCGTGCGATCTCGCTTGTTGTAAGACCGCCACCAATTTCAATTGTTTTCTTCAGTTGGGTATACGGAGCTAACGCTCTGTTGGGTAGGACATGAAAAGTCCACGCATCCCTGGTCATTACAATAACATGTGTGTGTTAAGGACTCGACTTTGACACAAGTACCACTTTTAATACATGCGACATCCCCGGATGTTAGAATGGGCGAAAGTGTGGCAACGCGAGTGCCTTCAGGCAGCTAGATAACGTCGTCGGTCAAATTCGCTATTCGAGTCTGGACTAAACAGCCTTTAGTTGTCGCTAAATATGACCCAATCATTGCACCATATTTATTCATTATTTCTGGTCTCCCTTCAATAAGTACAGCATGGGTAGGTACTGGGCGACGTTCCGAATTATGAATAAAATAAGCTGGAAAACAAACCTCTGTGGTCGGTTGGATCAGGACTTTATCATCGAGAAAGACGTCTCGGCTTCCAAGCTTGAATGGCATATCGAGCAGAGGTACACTGCTGTTGTCGATTTTCAAGGTCTTGTTGCGGTAACAAACGGCGCACTCCTACGTTTCTAGGAAATCTATTCCAAGAATGCAATCGAATGAAATAGAATCACAAACGAAAACATTCATACGTAATTCTTTAGCAGCTACTGTAAGTTGTACTGGAAGTAAACCATCCATATTTAGTTTGTGGCCGTCAGCATTGGCGAATGACAGGGTCTCGGGGCACTTCGACAAGTTACGTTTAACTTTAGCCTTTAAACAGTTCATACTTTTTCCGTAATGATGGTAACTGCTGAACCCGTATCAACAAGGGCGCATACTGGCAGGTTCTCGATCATAATATTTATGAAGGAATGAGGCCTTTGACCAGATGCGATTTGTACGATAGGCTGTTTAGTTAAATCACCAAGGTCAAACCTGCTGACGTCCCTGTCCAGTTGTTGGTATTGGCCGGAGCGAAGGTCGGCTACCTCTTGTCGTAGATGGTCGATAGTTTCCATAAAATCACCCATTGGCGTTGGAATTCCATTTGGAAAGCTGCAAACGGGGTCTGCAGCGACACTCTCCGTCGTAGCATTACTGCTAATGTGGCCTACATCCTGTGAGGGTTGGCACGCAATGCTGGCGTGGACAGCCATCTTCGCAGATTTAGTGAAGTCGCGCTTTATTGACGCGTCCTTACTCATTGCAGTGGCGAGTGTTCTGTCGCTCAAGCCGCGCAGTAGAGCCAGATACAAAACCTCATTTTTTATAGGCTTGTCGCCGCCGTCTGGGTAAGCTTGTTCGCCAAGGGTTTGCAAACTATAAACGTATTCCCTTATGCTTTCTTTAACCATTTGACCCCTTTCTAGTAACTGGTCACGTTTATCATAGTCACATTTTTTGCCGTTGGCCGCTGAAGCAAGTTCAATTATAGCGCTAGACGATAGTTCGTACAGGCTACTTGCGCCATCACTAATATCAAACAAAAAATCACGGTCGAGACATGTCAATAATAAATGTCTCTTAACATCTTCATTGGCTGCGATGCTCTTACAATACGATTCAAAAACTGGTAAAATCGATTTAAAATTGTCGCCTGATCTATAAAAAGGCGGTGGCAACGTAAAAGACATGCTGCATGTAGCGCTTCTCCCCTCGGCTGTAGAGTCCTGGCGTGCTCGCCATTTTGTGACGCCAAACTAATCCAGAACTCTACTTAACGGCCTGCCGACTGCAAAGCGCTGCAACGCGTGTCTTTTACTTGTATTAAAATAAGCGACAGTAAAATGCTAAAACACTGAAACAACGAAAAGCGGCCAACGCCTAAAAAGGTGACTTAAACGTTAATTCCCAGGGTTTTCTACAATGCAATGAACTCAAGCTAGACCCCAAACGCGACTGCCCACATTAGATTTCGTGTACCCATTCACTACAACCAGAGAAAAAAGGTGTGCGTGTCAAACGAGGTGCCAACCGAAAACGTGATAAGATAAGAAATCAAGCGTGAAAGGTGAGGTGCAAAAGTGGAAAAGCGATATAATTTATGTGAGTGAGAAAGAAAGAGGAAAACGAAAACACGCTTTCAGACGATAAAACAGAGAAACAATAACACACATAGAAGATATAAATAATCGGTGCAACAATAGTAATTCATTATAACCGAAAAACCATAAATCATTTCGACGAATGTAGTAACGTTTGCTTCGCTCAGTACAAAACAAAGCCGAATATAAACAAATACCTTCCCATCATCAAGCTTTGTAATCACTAAATATATTCACTTAAATTAAAATAAGTGATATGTTAAATTTTGGAGAAACTAAGTGCATTGATTCGTTGATTAATGTCTGTATTTCTTAATAACGTGGAGAAGTAAAACAAGAAAAACACGTAGAAACAATGCTAAATATTTTAAAAGCATGGGGGCCACGAGGGTTGGGAGCCTTTTAAAGGGGACCACGAAGCATAAAAGGTTGACAACCACTGATTTAAGGTATAACGGCCATATTTAATTGCAATTTTACTAACTTAGAGATATACGATAAAATTCATCCAGCGTTAGATTTATTTTTTAATCATATTTTATATAACAGGCTAGCATCAGGGGGACTCGAACTTTTATCGCGATCGATGTTTTTTTGCAATATTGTCGTTGTATTGTATGTCGTCACATCTTTTGAAACACGATAACGCAATGTTTAATTTTTTCGCTTGACTATTTTATTTGCGCTCGACATCACAGCCTTACAACTGTGGAGTAAATGCCCTCACAACACGTTTGTCAAACTCAGCTCGTGCACGAGCAATTTGTTGTGTGCCCAATGAGAAAAGCCTCCTGAATTTACAGTTTAGCTCCAATTCAACCAATGAAACTCAATTTTTGTCGCGCTTTTAATATTTTCAAGTTGTCTCAACGATATTTCATTATAAAAGGCCCAATTGCGTTTCGTAGGGGGTGTAGGGCATAGGAAAATTGCCAAAGGGGCGCGGCTGATAAAAGGTAAAGAACCACTGGTCTATGCCATATACAGGTGGTTCTCAGCAGATGCTTTCATTTTTCTTTATCATTCTTTACGTTTAGATAACCATAAGGCGAAATAAGCTATGAACTATAATGCCGAAGAGAAAAACTCTGTTTACTGATGTTTTACTGCTACGCCAAAAGTATCCTTGTTTCAGAAAACGACGTATTAATTTCGAAGCTGAATGCATTACCTTTGGATGTGGCACGTTTTTCTTCAAAAGTAACAGTTCTACTTTCGTTTTACTTGCAGGCAAACAATGTCCTCTTTTTGGGTGCTGAAAATATGGTAGCCCTACATTTACTGAGCTTGGATTTGTCATAGATTTAGATGAAAACTATACACTTGGGCTCGCTGTGTTGTTAGGTCATATACCACAATTCATCATTAGAAAAGTACAAACTGAAAAGACATAGAGACGCAAGCATTTTGAACACAAAAACAAGTCGAAATCCTTTTTCAAACATCAAACACGACATTTCGCTAAGCAAAAGCAAAAATTTGATCAATTAATGAAGGCATTCTCTTATCAAACCTCTGTATGCATAACTAAAAATAGCTCATGTCCTTATGTCTCAAAGGCAGCCCATTTACTTTGGCAGTAACCGTTGTTAAACCGTGTTTAGAGGTAGCAGCACAAGAGATTCATGGAAGAGCTAAAGATGTGGCCAAAGTGCAAAAGCTAGCATTGTCCGATAATACGATGCAAAGGAGATGTTCAATGATTGCTGCATCACTAAAAAATATTCGCTTTCCAAACACAGAACGCAAGAAAATTTTAGATCACTTCTGTTTTGTCTTTCTACTGGCATAGACACTACTGCTTTAAGTATATTTTCAAAAGTAAACAATTACTTCTCCGAACATGCAGTAATGTGGTGCAAGTACAAGGCTGTATCCACCGACGGCGCCAGGCTATGGTCAAAGTGCGTAACGGGGTAGTTGCTCTCATAAAGCAAATCACAACGGAGGTTGTGTATATTTCAACAGGTAGACATGACCACCGTGCTATCTGAACTCCACTATATCGAAACTAAACAAACCGTCATTGCATTCCAAAAGGTATATTGTCAGGTCGCTTATAGATTTAATTTACGTTCAAATAATTCAGCATAGCTCGCTTTAAATGAAATAGCTTACAGCGCAGTAAAAACACGTGTTGCCAGTAAGGAGTGCATCGTTGACTGGATTGCAGTACAGTTCGGATACGACTAACGTCCAGGAAAAACGAATGCGTTGGGGATTAAAACTGGCCAGTTAACGAGCAGGATGCAGGGAAAGGAAAATGTGACAGAAAGACTTTAGCAGAATTTTAGCACACGCACAACGAACACAGTAAATAACAAATACAGACGCTGGCTCCTCTACAGTTGTATGTATTCACTGCATTTTACACCGCGAAGCATTGACAGCCAAAAAACTTGGCAATGAAGAAGAAAACTGCCAACTCGCGATTTCTAATGTCATTAAAATTATGACCACAATACTAAAAACAAAATCGTATCGCGCTTTTAATGAACTTGTCAGCGAAATGGAAGATGATGGGCGTCTTGTTTATTGTTCCAAAGTTAGGTGGCTCTCTCGTAGAAGAGTAATGGAAAGAGTGTGGAAACGGCGAGGGGAACTTGTTGTGTGGTTCAATGGATAAGACGACAATAGAGGTAATTTGTTTCAAGATATGTTTTGGCTAGCTAGGCTAGCTTATCTTGTTAACATATTCGATATGCTTAATGAGCTCAATACCACTTTACAAGGAAAAGGAATTGATGAATTCAAAGCTACCTCCAAAATCGCATCATTCAAGCAAAAGTTCAATGTTTGGAAAAATAAATTTCTAGTAACAACCTGAACAGTTTGAAAACCCTGCAGACCTTCGTGTCTGCATGTAAATGAAAAAAACAGAGAATAAGCTGGAGCGACGTATCATCAAGGCGGCGAGCTCTCATTTGCACACACTGCTCGAGAGGTTTGAAGCTTATTTTCCAAGTCATCAGGCAGCAGAAATAAAATCAGAGCTGTGGATTTTGAACCCCTTTGGCGAACAGCAGCCTCCGGGAACTTTAGATCATATTCTTGAAAAAGGCTTCCCATATGTTCTCTTTTAGGTGGATTTGTCTTCTTTTTTCAAAAAAAGTGAACGGTCCTCCGAGGACGCTCAAAAATGCCCAAATGTCCTCTTTTTTCTCATTTCGAGTTAGTTGCCTATACTTTAAACAGGACGCTTACGCAAGACGTATTTATTTCCAAAAAAATACTGCAGCCATGAAACATGCTAAATTGCTTGTTTAAAAAGGTTTTACAACAAATTACCCTACTAGCCCTACCTTCTTAATTGTTATTGCAAACATTGCGCCAAAAGAATTGCAACAGAACCTCACATGTAAAAACAGCTTCTCACATGTTTTGCACCTTTCTTTGCTTTGTTTTTGTAACTTTTGCCTCCAACTACTAAGGAACTGTAAAACATCATCAAAGTCAAAGATAACCATTTTACTTTCGTTTTACTTCATTTTTGGGTGCTGAAAATCTGGTAGCCCCATCTTAAAAACGATTTCCGTCAACAAGTGTTTTTGAATCGTGAAAAACACTCTGAATGCTTTTGTTCCCAATTGGGCTGAAATTTTCACAAATATTCAGCAGCAAACGAGTCATTAATCACGTACATTAATGACTGCTAATTATCTTTGTGTATAAATGGTCGTTGTTATTCTTGTGGTTGTTAATTAAGGTAAAGCCATTGAAGCATACGCTATCTATATTTATATCGGTGAAGGCTCACGGTTTTAATACACAAATACTTTCATTGTTATTTTACAAATAGGGGAAACTAAAGGGTGCAAACTTACTGTGCTTGTTTCGTGCGGATGAAACTTTTCCAAAAATAATGTGCGGACAGTTCTTTTAAAGATTGATAAGCGCTACACTAGGGAACAGTCATTCGTTTTCTGGCATGCGATACTAATGAGCCTGTATAGCACGGTTACCTTGGACATAATCTTTGTAGTTTTGCCATCAAAAATTTAAAATAACAATAAAAGAGAACTATTTTCTTATCTTAAAACCATCTTAAATTGGCTTTTAACTTTACACATTATATCTCTGTTTAATTACATTATTTATTTGGTCTTATCTTCAAAGCTGTTTTAGGTAAAACGCAGTTTCAAAAGTAAAATAAATCAAATATATTTGTTGTTTTAAGTAAAATAAATGCTAGAAATGACCCGAAACTATTTGTGTTAAAATGTTATATCGCAATTAAATTAAAATTGAACATCAACGTATTTATGCAGGGTGAAAATGCACCTCAGCTTCCACCAGCAAACAACCAGCCAACCAATGTCCTGCCCGTAAACATTGGTGACGTTTACGGTCATCAAGGTCCCATACAAAACCTCCATGGCGACGTTCATATATATGGCCAGCCTCAGGAACCTGGAGTGGCTTCCGACTCAACAGCGACCTCGTCTGACAACGGTTGGTGATAACATCGATTTAAAACTAATGACCAAGTGTGGGTTGCACTACAGTAGAGATTTCTTTGCGTGCAATAAACCCAGCCCTTAAACGCTACTATATTTCAAGTGGTTTATGATGGATTTCAAACACATTTAGTTTTGGTAGTGTTTCTTTAAGCTTGAAAGCGGCTACAATAGAGCAGTGTGCGTAGCCAGGTTGTATTTCATCGTGGTACGAATTAACGTTACTCGGCTATACGTTGATGACTTATCACGAATGCAAATTGATAAAACACAATCATACAACAATAGTTAGGCCTAAAATTATGATTCGTATTTGGCTTTAAATCGCCTTAGCAGCTAGACAGAAATGGTTACGTTGTTTGAAATATAAAAATTTTAAAATAGAATCCCAATTTTAAGCAATATAATAGTATCCCCATCTAAACAATATAATGGCATCCCTATTTTAATCTTTTTCCCGACAAAAAATAAGTGTTTTTTAACCGATTAGTGTCATTTAAGGGTTTTTGCATTTACCTATAATTAACGGCAAAATGTAAGTCATGGGGGAGGGGCATGGCTTCGTTTCATTTAAATTGTTATACGACGGCGTTCAATTAGTCCCATAATGATGGTAATGTCGTTTGCTAGAACGATTTTCAATATTGCTGATCCCAGTATAAGCCTTTTGCTTGTTAAAGAGTTCTTAAGTTGGAGATACATCAAAAGTGATTAGCGATTATACAATAAATAAAACAGTGTAGGTAACTTGGTATAGGCCCTAAAGCAAAATCAGTTGCTGACAAAATAACACACATTAATTTTGGAAATAAAAAAGCGTTTATACTGAGCAAAGCCAGCCTACGCTTACAGAAGGCATTTCTAGCTTATCGTTTGCTCGCGATTCGCGATGAAGTAACATAAACACGAGTCGTTAACCATTTACTAACTGTTCGGGCTGGGATAATCTAAGCGTGCAGAGCAAAATGTTACGCTAGTTTATCAAGGAAGTTGTACATTCATATGTGTTAGTTAACTCACATCTCAAAACAAAATGGTGAACCAATTGGGTGCATTAATATTGCGGACACCATTTAACTTTCATTCGTTTTATTCCTGCCTTGGTAGCGTCCATCTTTAAAGAATAGTTCATACCTTTTCAGCAGCATCATGGCAAGAAAAGTCTCAGGAAGCAGCTGATAAGGTCATCGGGACTCTACCAAGCAACCCAGTTCCTCTTGACATCATTCGGGATTCGCAAGCACCATTGGAGGAGTTTGGTTTAAAAGGACTGAAGCAACTCAGAGAAAAACAGGTCAACTCAACCACGCTTAAACTCAACCAACTATTTACTGCTGCAAAACAAGAAGCAATCGATAAAGCCAAAATTAAGAAATTTAGAAATAAAGCAGCAAATGACGATTACGTGGAGAGGCATGGCAACGTAGTCGGTATGACAGGAATAGCTGGAATTGGAAAAACTACAGCTATTATACAGACACTAACGGAGCTTGTAGATGAATTACCAGCAGATCAAAAGGGATATTGGCTTTTTAAAAACCTAAAGACTTTAGGTCTTAACAAAGAAATGGGTGTTCTAGAATTGCTGTCATCCAACCCAAACTGGAAACACACAAAGGAAATGGATGATCAAATACTGGAAAGACTTTCCATATCCAACAAGCTGTTTATCTTCCTGGATGGTTTGGACGAACCTAGGTTCAAAGATCTTGACTTGGATGCTCCAGTGATCGGATTGTACGATCGCGCAACGCCGATGGTCATTTTGCAAAACCTACTCCGTGGCGACATTCTTCCCAATGCTCACAAGCTGCTTACTTCACGACCGGGAGCTTTTCTCAAGCTACACCCAAGTTGCAAGCCCCACTTTGTAGTCAAGGTAATCGGCTTTAACGAACGCTCTCAAGATTTGTATTTTCAACAAATTTGCCCAAAGCAAGAAGATTATGAGAAGGTCACGAAGTCACTTGGTCAAAACCCACATGCAAAAGCTTTATGCTTTCTTCCTATATTTGCCAAAACCGTCGCTCCTTACATCATAAAGCATGGCACTAAAGATGGCACTTTTACGCTCACGGATGTGTTTGCGGCTTTTGTGTCCGATTGCATTCACTCCATTAAGTTTAAGGAACACCCCAGAATTTTGCGCAAACTTTCAGACCTGGCTTTACACGGAATGCTCGATGACAAGATCACATTCGACGAAGAAGACTTTGATGAAGTCGGACTTGATGCTGAAGGAATGGAGGACTTTCTCAACATGCAAGCTGTCTCCAGCGACCTCAACCTTCGTATACTGGAAGGGGAGAAAGTATTCTTCTTTATTCATCTTCTGTGGCAAGAATTTTTTGTATCACTCAAACTGTTGTTCGATACAGATCTGGCTACATTTTCTGGGCTGCTGCAAAGCATGGAAAGTAATACGTGGGAAATGGTTCTTCGGTTTCTTTTCGGGTTGCTAAACGCGGGACTCCACCGTAAGCTAAAGCCTATTTTTAAAATCTCTTCCAACGATGTTGCTAGCAAGAGAGGTTTGCTGAAAGGTCTGATCGATTCGCTTGGATCTCAACTTTTATCAAACGATGGCGAAAGCTTTAACACCAAATTGTTTAGGCTTTGCAGTTTGGCGCAGGAATCAAACGATAAAGAAATCACCGCGAAAGTGGCCGATACCTTCCCTGGAGAGCTTCGTATAGAGGGTGGAACGATCCTTCCCAGTGAAGTGTCAAGTCTCTGTCACGTGCTTCGAGCAACACAAAGAAAGCTGGTCATCAGCATCGGGGTTTCTTAAGTAGTGCCACATTTACCGGCAACGGTTTAGAAATGTTGATGGAGACTATGGCGAGAACCAAACACAAGGTTTGTGAAGTTTTACTGTTGTTTTAAGTTTTAATTTTTATTCACTATTTTCAAATAAATGCAATAAAGCAGCGGTAAACGCTAAACGAACCCTGCACCGTTTTGAAGCCACACAACATTTAACTTTCTGAAGCAGGAGTCGGTAACCTTTTTTAGTCGCGGACCTGACCAAAATTTAAAAAGGGCTCGGCGAGCCGTAATAAATATAAACTTAAAATTTTAGTAAAATGTTGAGTTTTGAGCGTTTTATTATAATAACTGTTAATCAGTGGCGACCTAGTTTTTTTTTAGTTGAAAATCAGCTTTTATCTAACACTAGACGAAATGCCCGGCGTTTCCCAGGTTAAATAGAATATTTATCAGTTAATCTTACTGGTTAAAAAATAATTACACCTACAATAACCATCATAATGTACGAAGTCTATACCTGAATTTAATCTGGTTAAACAAAATGTAACAATCCATCATACTTTGGCTCTTATACTTTAGCGCCCCTCCTGCCCTTTGCGAAGTGGGGCAAGAGGGGGGCAAAAGTGCCCTTTTCATAAAAAATGATATATTGCTTTCACAACGTTAAATATTATGCAACGGAAATCATAAAGGGGGTAGGGATTGAGCTACGGAATAATGCAAAAAAATTCGTAAAATGACATCCTTGACATTTGTTAAAACATTTTTGGTACCATTTTAAGCCAATCTAGAGGGCGTCGCTGCAAAAATTTTGCCGGGGGAATACCCCCGCACCCCCCAATATTTCGGCTCGCTACGCTCGCTTGCGGTCTATGTTGCCCTTACCAAAAAAGTCGCCACCCTTGCCCTGCAATCGCTCCGGCGTCCCTGTAAACACACAAACTTGGCTAAACACGTCTCGCATATATTTCGTAACGAAAACTTGTGAAATTAGACTTTTACGTGGTTAAACAAACTGCAAAAAGCTATAAACGTTTGCACTGCGTGTCACTAAATAGAAATCAAATCATGTCATATCGTGTGTCTAAAATCGGTTAACCTAATGCTTCCCCACAATCAGAGTAACACCCCACAGCCTGTGTAAAAGCGGTATTAATGTGAAAGCGGAATGGCGTGTTTAACTTTGTGACATACCTGCGTGGCTTTAAAGATCTAATGCTTTGTTGCCGTAAATTTCCAGTAAATTGTTCATTTGGTTTAAACAGTGTAAAGATGAAAAATTAACTTATAACCTAAAAAGCAGTTTTGTGTCTGAAATAGGTCACAAAAAATCACTAATTCACGTGTTACCAACATTGTATAAGCTGGCTGAAGCCGTATATTATAGCCGATAATTACAAAAAAATTGCGGTATTTACAACAAACAAATTGCAACGTTGTGTGTTTTTTTAAATGGAGCTACTAAACACGACTCGCATATTTTACCTAACGAAAACCCGTGACATATATCGATGGAAAATCGCTTAAAAAGTAGTAGCAGCAATAATTCAAATTGGCGAAATTCAAGCAAATACGTAAAACCCATACTGCATCCAACGAAAGAAAATCCTCTTTTAAAAGTAAATTTGCTTAAAGTTCAAACCGCTACAATAAACGCGATATAAACTTTTCCACATGAAACTTTATTTTACCAAGGCCATTTACTTCACGCAGGTTATTGCCTTATAAATGTGTGAAAAAGGTTTAACCCGTTTCGTCATAAGGTTCTGCAAGTCGCACGCCCGCTCTTTCAAGTTAACATGCAACGAACGTTGTGTGATGTTTTTGAAATGGTATAAAAATTGCTCACCCGTCACCGGTTTGCGACGGCGCTCGCTTGAGATGCGAGACTTTCTCTCATAGAAAGAAACAATTTTTTTCTGTCTGGGAGCACACGAGTTTCTTTCTATTTTACCGACTTGCCAGGCGACTCGCTTAAGAGGAGCAATAGGAGCCATACGTTTCTCTGTCTGTTTCCCTAAAACGCGAACATGCTGACCCACAAACTTTTCCATTTTATATATTAGATTTGAAAAAAGGACGGTAAAGCGTTTGCGCCAAGCGCGAAGTAAAGCTATTGTGCAAATATTTGATGTTCCCCGGGGGTAGCGAAAGGACGTGAGGTTCATCGAGTGTGCTGCCGCCGATAAACATAGTCTAATCATAACCAACAATAAAAGTGAAAAAAAAGATATGCGGAAAATTTAATCGTTAATCTATGATGTAATTTGAATAGGATATGATGTAATTTAAATAGAACCGTTAAAATGTCGATATAGTTTATTTTTATATTTAAATCACACAAGAACTATAGTGTGCAGCACCATAAAATACAATGAGACATACTAAGATAGCGTAACGTTCATTGTTGATAGTACTAGTTTATGTACTTCGCATTTTGGCCGAAAAAAATGCGCAAAAAGTGCGCAAAATTTTTACATTTATGTAGTTAAAATAGACAACAAATTCTGGCAACGGCCTTTTGCCAAGTTGTAAAAGAGGTGGAGGGTCGGATGAATTATATTGGCGGGGTTACCGAACCCTGCTCTTAAAAGGTACTTTAAACTTCTATCACCGCATGATGACAGTAGAGTGTCCCCGAGTTTTTTGACATTAGTGGACAACTTGTTTTTTCACAACGGTTTGATTTCCCGCTGTTCACCGAGAATTGATGGCACACATATTGCTGTAAAGTCGGCAAAAAATATTCATGGTCTGATGTCACGATGTTTAAATGGCGTTGTTATGCCGAAAAACAGACCGCCATTGCTCGCCTCTGAGATTAAACCGGTGAAATTAGAACAAATTACCAACGCGGTTTGTACAACTTTGTTGCGTAATAACATGCGCGACTTTAATTGAGTCTATTTAGCTAAAAACGCAAAACGCATTTTTTTTATTTTTTTTATTTTATACACTAATATTTTTCTGTTTTATTTTCTCATATAACCCTCTTAATTGGCGCGACAAATTACGTTTTTCAGTTTGTTATTGGACATTAGTGTTTGGGATGTTATACTCCGCACTCCCCAAACTCTTCGTAGTCACTGTCTTCCCTACAACGTTAAACGCTTCCACCCCCAGCAAGTATTTAAGTTTTTTAATTCAGTATCCAGATTTTATTATTTCGTTGATGATACTAACTGGAAACGTTTTAACGCGAGTTTCATGTTTAATGAGGAGATAATTAATTTACAAACACAAAATAAAAGTTTTAAATAAAACAAAGTTCAAGCAAGCGAATTTTAGGATCAATAACTGCAGTTTGAGTTTAAAACTGTTCGCATCTCACGCCTTAACAATGTGCGTACTCTACAGCCGAGTAACTCGGAAATTTAGTGAAATTGTTTTAGGCGCATAAATATTATGGCATTTTAACTTTAGGAACGACTCAATTAATTACAGTTTACAATAAAACGTCATATTGACACGCATTTTTTCTGCAGCGACTTTGCTTACACTTTTTAAACCACGTCATTGACTAAAGGTAGCCAACAATGGCGGACGAGGCAAACTTATCGGCGCATAAGTTTGAGAACCTCATCTATGTGGGACAGCGCTCAGTGCAACATATCTTGTTGTTATTTTGTAGATGGATGAAGTACGTGTGGAGACAACAGGAGCACGCGACTTCACTGCCTTGTCCACCTGCGTCCATAAGATAAACCGCCTTGTGTTGGACAATACGAAGGATCTGTCCGGTTTCGAAGTTCTTACTGAAGCAATCGCACGCAGAGAAACACCTGTAAGTAAACTTAGTACAACAATTGACATGGTTATGTCATAATGGTCATTATTGCGATGAGGCGGGCGCGATTATCCAAGCACACTATCGACAGTCAAGCGGATAGGGGAAGTCCCATGGGTGAAACGGGGACGTGTGAAATAGATAAGGGGCATCCCCGTGGGTCAACCATTGCACAGGGGAAAGCCCCAACAAGCATGGGTAGTGTTTGGGATGTTCGTAGTCACCATCCAGATTTTATTATTTCGTTGATGATACTAACTGGAAACGTTTAAACGCAAGTTTCGTGTTTAATGAGGGATAATTTTTTGTACCAATAAAAAGCAATTTAAAAAACAAAAAAAAACACAATAGAAGCAAACGAATTTCAGGTACATTAAACCACCGTTCGAGTTTTAAAACTGTAATTAGGAATTTTAGCAAAATAATTTTGAGCGCATAAATATATGGAATTTTAACTTTTACAACGACTCAATTAAGTACAGTTTAAAATAAAACGTTATAAGAGCGATCTATCCGGTTTCGAGGTTCTTATTGAAGCAATCGCACGCAAAGAAACCCCTGGAAGTCTTACGTGCAACAAGTGACAATTACATGGTTTTGTAATTACCGCCATTATAATTCGCCTAATTGTTAAGTTTATTGACTTTCAACTTAATTTCATTAAAAAATTAATTTTGTTTCTCCGTCATTCAGCGAATCTGATGATTGGTGTCCAGTAAGTTTACGAAGCCATGAAAGATACATACACATTTACTTGTCAATTCAACTGAATAAAAACGACATTTTTGAAAAGACAATTTGTGACGTTTTATGCAGATTTCACATTCCGTTACATAATACTCGATATTCGAACACGCTTCAAAAATCTGGAAAATCAAATTTTGTAAAATGACTGAACTGAATTATGAAATTCTTCGGTATATTTAGTCAATCCGAATATTACCGATTTCATTACCCCACCACCTGGTACAATACTCGACTGTCTTTCACCTAAAGATGCCCGATACAGCGGATTCGAACCGATATCAAGCTAAATAAGTCAAGTTCTTTTATTGATACGTAATGTTTTCCGGGTTAATCGGCACGAAATGAGTTAGCAATGGTAAACTAAGTCTATATTTTAATATGTTTCGTTGAAGAAATATATTTTAAATATAGAAATTATTGCGTAACTCGGACTATAATGATGAATCACGTGCCGTGTACGTTTGATGTGTTTATTTCTTTAGAGCAATTGGTCGCGCAAATATTTATCGAGTAGAATCTAAAATTAACATTTACGACGTTTTCCGGTTTACAATCCATTTGACCTCTGTCCGTATTTAGAAGTTTAAATAGGTTTTATTAGTAAGTTTAAAACCTCGTTAACACAGCAAACTATATTTTGTGTAGATGGAAGTATTATTCGTGGACTATTTGGGGTCACGTGAGTTGAGTTGCCTGGCAACAAGTGCAAGCAACATCAACAAGCTGAGGTTGTTTGATTGCGACACTGCTGGGTCAAATCTGCAAGCTCTAACTGACGCCATCTCAAGCAGAAACCATCCCGTATGTTTATGTTAGTTGTGATAAGTAAATACGTTAGCATTAACCGCACATGCGTGGGCCTCGACATAAATTAGGGGGATGGTGGGCAAAAAATATTTTTTACGAACTGTTTATATTAAACATACCGAGACATGTAGGTTTATCCTTAATACATCAGTGAGAATATAATACACGCTTCCATACAACTAAAGTCGGCACTTGTTTGTAAAGTCGGCACTTGTTTGCACAAAATTACCCTCTCTGATTTTGTCTAGTTAATAATTCAAACTGTTCTAACAGCCTTGTGCATATTGATAGATGTTTAAAACGGTCTACAAACAAACACTCAAAAATGTCAGCCGAAGAGGGGTTGGCCACCCGGGGCAAGGACTTTTGACAATTAATTGGAAGCAATCTGTAAACCACAAACGTTCCAAAAACTGATTGTTTAGTTTGATACACACTATTTTGCGCGTTCAGTTTTCACAATTAGGCTTATTTGCACCAATATCTGGATATTTTGTGCAAACGTTTGTAACACGACAAATAAGAAAAATTCAGTTTCGACAGCGGCTTTTGCTTTCACACAGACAATGCTATATTCATTAAACACATTCGGTAGTGGCATGTTTTTCAGGCAAATATGTTGACTTATTTCGGTACTTCAGTATTACGACAATAATACAAATTTTTAGCAAATTATTATTCTACCTAGGAAATTTAATTTTGTGTCATAGACACAGCAGTTTCTTGTTTATTCCATAATGCTCCAGATGTTCAGCATGGGAGCCCGCAGGGGGGCAAGGGGGGGCACTTGCCCCCCCCCCTGGAATTCAAAATGTGATTATTAGTATTATTTGTAAGTGTAATGTGTATTACTTATGAAAGTTAAAAATAATATACACTATCCATTGCCCCCAGTGGCGTATCCAGAGGTGGCGGGAGTTCTAACCACCCCTTTTTGTAAGTGATATTATCGTTTTTGGTTCGTTTTTGTCATGGTTTAACAAACTGTTCGAAGCGGCGTGCTTTTTAAGTAATTGGGTCACGCGTCTTAATCTAATGCGAAGCCAAAATCGAGTGCAAAACGCCGTTTTTCGTCTTTAGTTTGGTCGACCGTAAACGCTGGATAGTTTTTCTCTTTCGTTATTTGTTTAGGTCAGTGGTTCTCAACCTTTTTTCTTTCGTGTCCCATTTACCTTGCAAAAAAATTCTGTGGCCCAGAAAAAAACTTTAAAATAGGTTTAGAACAAAACACAGCAGAATATATTTCAAAACAGATTGTTTAATCAACCGTGCATTAGTGAGATACTTGCGGCTGAACAATAAATTTACATTCCTTTTTAATACCTCCCAAACCATTATTCCTTTAAAATGAAATAAAATGACACAAATGAAACTAAATCTAGCTTTTTAAATTGGTATGTGGCCAACCTCAAATGTTCTTATGGCCCCACTGGTTGAGAAGCGCTGGTTTAGGTTGACTGATTAGCAAGTGTGTATTCGACAATTGACAACGCTAGTCAAACTTTAAATGAAACAGATTCCTAAAAGGAGGTATAATGGTGACTGTCCTGCGCGTTTTAAAGTATAAATTTTTAAGTAATGATAGTTAACGCAAAATTATGCTCTTCAAGCATACTCTAAGACCACGTGCTAAGTGTGCAATGGACACGACTTATTTCCCCTCAACCTCAGCTTGTAATTTAGCTGACTTGGCACACAGTTCGGCGCAGATGTTGCGCAATCGTGGCATAATAACACCCGGTAAAAACGATCTTCGTTTAGTATTGCACGTGGTGAAAGGATTGCTTGTAATTTAGCGCTAGTTCCGTTCATGGAACTTGAAAACTGCGCTGCTGATAGTCGAATTATGTATGATTCTACCACAATTAAACACACATATTTCACGGTCTTGGTTTGTTTTTTTGCCCGAAGTTAACGATTGTACACCGTGGTTTCGCAGCTGGCGCCTGACAGGATTGTCGACGACGCACATGCTCGCTTTTGCTGAACGTATTAGGCTGTTTCTGGGTTTTTTCTATCACGTCTTGCAATCACCATTCTATGACGTAATACTGTCACAATTTTAATGACGTCATTATTCATTAACATCAGGCGAAAAATAGGGGAATTCCCTAAGTTGAAAATTTAGGACCCCTTTTTTGATTTTCTGGTTACGCCCCTGATTGCCCCACTCCTGAAAAATTTCTGCGGGCGCCCCTGGGCTCGAGCGCTACTGTAATATTTCACTTTTTGTAGTGATTTTAATGGTTTCGTTTCGTGTTTATTCTGTTTTTAAGATGTTCTTTTATTTACATTAAAATTACACGTGTGTAGTTAAGTAACTGAAGATATAATTCATGGATTAGGAAACTTTCTTGAATTTTAGACTAATTGCTACTTTTTACGACCGATTTGGATTATGTTTAGTTACTAACTCTCTTTATTGCCACTTTTAATTAAAACTGCATATTTTCTGCCAATTATCTACAGTGTTTTCTGTCTAATCGACATATTTATTTTCTGAAATGCACATATTATCGAACGATAACGGCCCTATTCAAATACAGTTTGGCTGAGTTGCAGATAAACGATAAACGTTATCCCCCTATCCAACAATATTTGTTCATATTTTAATATAACAACACCTCAGCAACAGGGAGACTGCAACTACTCTATAATGTTTTTTGTATTGTCTGTCGTCACACCTTTTGAAACACGATTAACGCAATGGTTAATTTTTGCGCTGCAGGCGACATTGTTACGTGGTTTCTACGGAGCCTTGTTACTGCTGTGGAGTCAATGCCCTCACAACACAATTGTCAAAATCAACTTGATAAACTCATTTTTTCGCGATTCGCGCCACCAACAGTAGATACTTTAGTTTTTTCAAATTGTCTCACTGATATGTAATTCAAAAATACCGAATAGTTTTTCGTAGGGGGAAGCAAGAGGGAATGACCAAAAACGCCTTTATATTGTTTAAGTTGCCCAAACTTTTATTTTGGAATCTGTGATAAGACGCACGACGCCTTCGGGCTAAAACAATTTGATCAAAGTGGGCTAAACCTAGAAACATAATTAGATTCGCGCGGAACGCTAAAAAAAATTGCATTTACTTGAGCAAAATATACAGTTTGTTGGGGAGGGGGGGAGGGGGGCATAGCAACGTATTCTACCTGGCAAAAAAATAATTTTGCGTTAAAGACACAACAGTTTCTTGTTTATCCCATGCTATTCCCGATGTTGAGGGGGCAAATGCTCCCTATTGCAGGCTGTTATGGTCCAGGATTAACAGACAGCACCCTGGATGTTATTGACGCTCATAGCGGGAAGATACGTAACAATTAAAACTTCTTGTCATTGTAGATGGAATTGTTGGTACTGTGTAGAAGCAAGCTGGATTCACGTGGTTTGAGTTGCCTGGCAACAAGTGTACACAACATCAACCAGCTGGAATTATGGTATTGCGAAATCGCTGGTTCCGATTTGCAACCTCTAACTGACGCCATATCACGAATGGATCGACCTGTAAGTGTGTGTTGTTGAAATGAAGGGTGTGTTGAATATTGGAATGACATTGAGGTGGATAAACAAAAACAAAAAAACAAAAGATTTTTGGTAAACGGAATTTTATGTCACCAAAAGTAAGTAATTACTGCGGGATTTTTGTTTGAGGGCGAATGAAAAAATTGCAGGTATGATGTCACAATGTTACGCCAAATCGTGACGTCACAAGTAACGGACATAGCGTTTCGTCAAAACTTGACTTTTTCAAGACGTAAAAGCAATAGCGTGAAAAACTGCCTTTGAATAGTTTAGGTTGCTGAAAGTTTAATTTTCTATGTTGCGATAAGACGCACGGCGCCCATAGATAACCGGTTTTCAAGTGGGCTAGGAAATACTAGAAACATAACTTAAATTGGCGTGTTCGCGGGTATTGCGAAATATTTTTGCTTTCACATAGAAACAATAGAAAAAATGAAGTTTGGAAGAGCCATGTTCGCGTTTTTTATTATACTTATGTAGAAATAATTGAGCGGGTGTAGAAAACGCGTGGCTGGAAAAAATGACCCGGGATCTGGTTTATTTTAGGCGCATTTTCACTTTACACAAATTTACGCAAATTGTGGATTTAATGAAAAATAACAAAATATTTAATCACAAGGCATGCAATCATTTTCAGCTGCTATAGTTCACCAATGTCCCATAAAATTATTGCAGAGATATTAGATATTATATATACCAGAGTTGTTACCTGACATATTTCGAATAGCATTTTTTTTGGTGTAAGTTGCAAATATGTATTGTTTAATTTGCTAGAACCTGTATGCAGCCTAACACCTGCTTGTGTCTTACATTATGTTGTGCTGATGTAGATGAGGAAGTTGAACCTGAACGGCAACAAGTTGGGATCGCAAGGACTCGCTTTCCTCCGAACTTGTGCCCACAATGTACAAGAGCTGGGGTTAGAACGATGCGGCATCGATAAAGCTGATGTGGATTCTCTGCGCAAGGTAGGCACTCAAAATTTGGGAATATGTCGCCGGGGCAACGTTGCGACACTAGTGACGTTAGTGTTTAGACGTGTGACGTCATGATGCTTCCCGTTGCATCGAATGTACAGGTTTAGATGAGGAAATATATCGATATTTACCAAATACCCAACTTCAGCTTGATGGTAGTTAGTGGCGTTCAGGCGAATAAGTTGCGAAGTAAGGCGCTTGGAGGTCTGACCTTTTTGCGATCGAATGCATTCGCTTGTTTCTCGATGAGATCAAGTTTGCTTGGATCTGTCCAGGCCCGACTGAACTAAGAAGCAGAACTAAAAGCAGGAAAAGCTAAACACAAAGCTTCGGGTTAAGAACGAAATGACCTGGTTTGAATCGGGCGAGTAACGAGTAGAGCGAGTTGCGCAATAACGATTCTCCGAGTAATCGGAATGACTTTATTATAATAATGATATTTAATGAATGTTTATATAGTGGCAGTTGCGTTTCAGATCGCATTTTCTAACTTAAGTAGTTTGATCAAGATACCAAGTGTTGTAACAATAATTTTTATAATGGCTTTTTAATACACAAGGTTTGAAAATAAAGTTTTGAATCACAACAATATTAGTTAAACATTTTTTTGTAAACATTTTTATTCGTTAGCGCAGATGTATTACACTTGGGTTCAGAGTGAAAACTTCATGCGAATCCTTACAATAACATAGATAGAAATATATAACTTTGAATTAGTGTGGTTTAAAAAATAAAATTGACTTAAACTGCAATCAAAGTCACGGATTTAAGACATTCAAAAAGAGGTTTAAAAACAGCAACTTGCCTATTTTATCATATTGAAGGAGAATTTTAAGGTGATTTTTTCGATCCGTTGACTCTGCTGAACAGATTCAATTTTGACGCAAAACCATGTTTTAAAGCAGTAATTCATCCGGCCCGCCGCCTCTTTGACAAATTAGACACTATTTCACATACTTTTTGATTATTTCAACTATATAAGTGCGAAAATTTTTCGCGCTTCGCGCGAATTATCTTTCTGCGTCCTTTTGTTCACGTTTTGATGTTGGCTTTTAAATTGATCAGCACTTCTTTACAGTTGCGCGGTGGACAGCTGCCAAAGTGCGTCACGGAAAACGTATTCACAAATATTCGACATATCTTTTTCAACATTTTTTTATCTTTCGTTTTCGGCAATTTAATAAAAATTTGCAAGAATTTAAACGAAATGCCGTTATACCAAAAAAAACGCGCTCGCTTCGCTTGCTGGTTGTGCCTTGACTTAAAAACGTTTGCAAACACTGAGCTAGCTTAAGTTTAAATGTTATCGCGTTCACCAAAGTAGTTTTATAACACTTTTCATTAGTAGTATGGAACTCGAATTTTGAACCAAACAAACGCTTTTTTTTCGCTTTGCGCCAACAATATACTGCCTCCATAAATTTAAATAAACACGTTCTTAAGTGAAAAAACGATAAGAGGACGGGCTGATTCACAGTTGTTCTAAAGGGTTAATAACACAATTCCTAGTTAATATTTTGTGCGGCCCGCAGAGACCTTACTGAGTATGGTTTGGGCCCGTGACTAGAAAAAGGTTGCCGACCCCTGTTTTAAAGAACCAGAACAAGTGGCGCGAACCTGGGATTTATGTAAGGGCCACCAATTCAAAAATTAGGGTAGAGAAAACTAAAAAATACGTTGCGCCACTTAAAAGTGACGTTTTGCTAATTTCGGTTCGGGTAAACACAATTTTAGTGATGTTCTAGTTTTTAATGCAGCCCCAGCTGAGTCCACCGCCGCTTTGCGCAAAGTGTATTGTGGATATATATCGCATCACCATAGCTGCATGGATCCGGTAAAAGAAATATATTAAGCGCAGTGTTATTCGCCCCGAATTGATGCGCCACTATTCGTCGTAAATGTGTTCAAAACATTTAAAAACAATGTGCATAGAAACCATTTGTGGAACTTCATTTTAGCTTTTTTTATATAGCTTCTGGACTCATATATTCGCCCATCAAAGTAGCGGTGCTTGCAAAAATTAGGTTTAGACGTGCAGCTCCATACAGCTCCGCAATAGTACGAGTGTCCTTAGGGAAAATTAAGTTATAAATGATATTCATCAATTGTCTCCACGCGACCATTAAGCTCCAAAATATTTATATTCAATTTTACTTGGTTGGTTTATTTAGGATGTGATGTACTGCACAGGCACTGGGAGTAAGTGTTTTCTACGTCTGTGGCCATATTTGACAACAACATTCAGTTGTTAACTTTTTAACTTGCTGATGATTGTAGGTATAAATATCAATTAAAGTCAAAACCAAAAAGATTATAAAATAAAACCAGTGTTTTAAAGTACAAATAAAATTTGAGTGGATCTAATCAACTCTTTAAACCCCACTAAAATATTACAGGGAAAATATTTAGGGAAACTTTTCATCATGAAAAATCAATGTAATTGCCTTTACGGTGCCCAAAAAATAAATGTAGGCTACCTTTTAAAAATGCGCTGTATGCAAACAACCCTTGAATATAAAATGCTCGTTATCAGCCTTTGTCACTTAATTATATCCAACCACTTTAGCGTGAAAAAATTACAGGCTCTTAGGGCTACTGTCGTAAAAGGTGAAATAGCATAGGGTATGTTTTAACCAAAACCACATTATATGGGTGGGTAACTTGTATTACACTCCTATGATTGGATTGGTGTATATACCCATACTATGACGGGGATAGGTGTAATACAGGGCTGTGGAGTCGGAGACACAGGACTCTATGAAGGATTCGGCTTTATTTTTTAGCCAGGGTGAAACCCCGGTTGTTTTAAACCCACTCCGCAGCCCTGGATAAAGTAGTGTGTGATGTATACTTAGTATTTTATTGTGTTGTTTTGTGTTACAGCGATCAGCCCGAAGAAGGCGCAGACGCCAGAGATGCCAGAGATGCCTTCTGCTATGAGAGACAGAGGTCGAAATGAGGATCTATCAACGGAAAAAGAGTTTTGCGCTGACTTGCAATCGTAAACCAAGAGTTTATAGAAACAAAAGAAACGCCAAACAATTTCGACCATAGAGAAAAAAGTTTAACTTCAGGTTGGCTATAAAGTGAACGGACAAAGTTGTGTTTCATGCGAACGCACCACTAAAGCCGATGCATTCACCTTTGCATGTTTTTGTCTTTTCGTATTTTCTTACAACAGTAGCAACAGGGTTTATTTTCCATCCTTTCTGAACAGTTTGTCTGCGCTTCCAACAACGAATAATGCACAAACACAACTACACAAGCAAGATAATTTAGACAATGAACTATCTATTTTTTCGTATATAACTGGGCGGTAACAATTGTTCAGTAACCTGGCAGTACTCGACTGTTACTTTAGTGTTTTCCTTCTACATTTTGATTAGGGTGGAAATTCAGCATCTGGGGCAACAATAATATTTGCGTTTTTTCGCGAACCATACACAGTAGGCTCCAGATTTAATAATTTGTTTGGTTTCTTTAATTTATTAAACTGTATTAGCTTTTCTTGTATGTTTTTGATATGGTTAGTACGCAAACACAAAGGATGCCATGTGGAAAAAGCATCGATATTAAGTTTGAGCGTCACTAAATTAAACAATTTTCCACAAATAACGATTTTGCGCCGTGCAACAATTGGTCCACGTGCCTTAGTTTCAACCACTCTGCGTTACGGTGCTTCTAAAACTGTTTGCATCGAGTAATTCTAAAGCGTGGCGTGCAGTTTTCGTAGTTTTGAAAATAGCACATTTCTATTACAAACTTATATAACTGATAGTATTATAGTTCTATAACAAACTTGAATGCCGTCAAGAATGCTAGACTTGGATGTAAACCACCAATTATATAACTTATAGCATTATGGTTTTTACCTGTTGCCTTGTTGTGTAATTTCGATAACTTTTTCACATCCACTTCGTTTTCAGACAGCGTTTTATTTGTAAGGCCGCCACATATAAAGTTGTGGTACTGGCACTTTACAAATGGTATCACTTTCCTTGCAAGGATGTGTAAATAAAAAACCCAACTCAACCAAAGTCAACTTTCAATGTTTCAAACCCTTTAAAACCAGCGCAATTAGCAATGAATTGAGTCAACATCAAACTAATTACAATTTGACAGATAGAAATGGTTGGACGTGTTTCAAGTTTAAAAGAAATGTATTGTAAATTAAATGTTTTTAAATAATAAACATTGAACAGCAGTATTTTGCTTTTATTCGTGCTGTGAACTTTCTGCTTTCGATTTTTGTGTGATTTTTCGCCCGAATAAATGGAAGTTAAACAATGGTTGGCTGTAATGCGAATAATGTCAATATGAGTTAAATAAAGGTAATTTAAATGTGGAATAAAACCCCAACCTTTTACTTTTTCTTTAAATTTTAATAACTGCTCGATGTTTTGCTTGAAATACACATTTAAAACTTCCTCTTAATAAAAAAACATTACAGTAATAGTAAGCAAAAAAAGAAAAACATAGTTCGGTTGCTTTAGTCTTAAACTAAGTTATAAGTGATACACAAACAAAATAAAACTCTTAACTTACCTTATCAAAGTAGACTTGCAGCTTTTATCAGCAGCAAACTTATCACAGAGGTCAACCATAACACAACACAACTAGCTCAACTGATGATCAAATGCTTTTCTCGTGTGATTGCTTACGGCTCATTCGGCACTAAACTGATTGCGGTTGCTTCGGCGCCTTTAATTCGTTTTGCTCAACATAAGTCGGCCAGTTTAAATGGCCGCTTTCAAATCAGCCGTTTTTTACACCAGGTCTTGCGGTATTATATAAGGCACAAAACGCGGCCGAAATAATGGAGTCGGCCGATTGCATTGCAAGCCGCGGCTCCAAGTAGGACAGGAAAGTATAATAGCAATTATTACAAAACTCAAAATATAACTTTGAGAGACTGTGATTTAAACGCCACCTGTACAAGGCCAAAAGTAATATGACTTAAAATGCATGGAAGTTTTCGAGATGACGTTAGAACAGGACGTCTAAAACAAGCAACGTTTGATTAAACATGAAGGAGGGGGCGCCAATTTTATAGTTTGCCCCCGGGCGCAAAATCCCATGGCCACGCCACTGGGTACAAGCAAGCTCTTATAGAGGTGTCCTGAAATCCAGCATTTTATCCTGATTGTGTTATTTCGGTGTTTCTCAACAAACCTTGGCTCAAGTGCTACGTAATATCGTAAATGCCAATGGAACGCGAGAAATTTTAAGTTTTATGCGTGAGTTTAGCAAAATTACCGCAAATGTAATAATATTGCAATTGCCGTGAGTTGTATTCTCTATCTGCCACAATAACTTGGCTTTTAATATAAAATCGAGTGTCACCGGAAGCTAGGTTTTTTAATTTGTTACTTTAGTCTTGTTTTAATTCAGGGGTACCCAACCTTGTTACGATCTCGTACCACTTGGACGCTCTGTACTGTCACGCGTACAACTTTAGCAGAAAAATAATTTAATTGAATCCAATTTTTATCTATTTTTAGCTTACAACTAGCATTATTCAACGCTATTTGTAGCTTAAGACTTAAGCTATAAAACAGTAGATTATATCTATCAAGAGCAATCATTTGGCATAATTAACGCCCACAGTCTCACAGCATTGTACACTTTACAAAGCAACTGTGCTCCTTGTGAACAATTGACACGGCGTGTATTTTGAAGATTGCGTTGTTTCGAAACAACAGGAACAGCTACGTAACAATAAGAATGAGCTTCGGGTAATTTTTTTTCATTTGAATAAAACAAAAAACAAAATATAAAGTTGTGAATCCAGGGTTTTGTGAAAAAAACGGAAGCTACTCGAGTACCACCTGAAAAACCTACGCGTACCACTAGTGGTTCACGTACCACAGGTTGGGAACCCCCATGTTAATTGGATCAGAATGGCTTGCTGTGAAACCCGGCGGTACGCAGCAAAACTAAAAGCCACTATGCGATGTACACTGCCGGAAAAACGCACCGGTAAAAAAACGAGACAGTGACTTAAATGTACGCCAAGGCTACCAGGCGCGGATCTAGGATGTTTGTTTGGGGGGCAATGAATTGTTTCGAATATGACGTCACACAGCTGCACAACTAACCTCAAGAAAACCAAACAGTTGGTTTATTTCTAGGTTGGAGAAGTGGAGCTTTTAATACAAAAGTCACATTACAAAGCTGTAGCGCGAAGCGAAAAATTGCCTTTATATCTTTTAAGATGTCAAAAGCATTTATATGAGGTGATGAGACTAACGACGCCTTTAAGCTAAAGCAACTTCAATAAAGCGGGCCAAGAGATGAACAAGAAGCTTAATTTTAAGATTCGCGAATTTTTTGCATTCATAATAGTTCCACTAAAGACAAAACATACAGTTTTTTGTCAAAATACTTTTTGTCAAATAGCTTTTTTATTCCAGTAAAATATGAAGAATAACTAAACCATAAAACATAGCTACAAAAAAAACGGCTGTATTTACAAATACGATGCGTTTCTACACAGTATTAAAATCTTTGTGATTTTTACAGTTACCTAAACTTGGAAGGCATTGAAATAGAAAAACAAAGTCTATGTTAACATTAAAGAACAAGTATAAAGTAAAGTGTAAGCTTTGAAACAGAACAATAACGAAGAAATAATTACACAGTAAAAATGGAAAAGTTAGCATTTGCGCAAATGGATGACAACACTGAAATATTTGTTCTTCCTGTACAACATTCTGCATAGCTATGTAAGCCCAGAATACAAAGAGATCTATTGCGATGAGATTCGAACCAAACGAAATCTTTACACGCGGGAAAATAAAACCGCTCAATGCTTCTTTGTAAGCCCCGAGAGAATGTCGAGTGAGCCTCGAAACTTTTTGTAATATTGGAAAAGAAATTATTTGTATTACCAATATGCATAGACACAATCGTTTTAGACTTAAATACGCACTATCCATGAAA
Source organism: Ascidiella aspersa (assembly GCF_963924565.1). Taxonomy (NCBI): domain Eukaryota; kingdom Metazoa; phylum Chordata; class Ascidiacea; order Phlebobranchia; family Ascidiidae; genus Ascidiella; species Ascidiella aspersa. The sequence continues at coordinate 4,118,586 of NC_139453.1, read as the reverse complement.
AATGATTAATATTGAGACATTTAGATGCGGTTTGTCGTGGATTTAGGTTTTTGCATGCCATAAAGGTAAAACCCACTTTAGGTTTTGCAAGTCGTGGCTTATGTAAAACACAATGAATCGTTTGGCGATAAAATCGAACGCAAAGAGAATACTTGTGAAGTTATAGAAGGGCGAGTGAGTCGCCGATGAACTCTGTGAGTTGCCAGAGCGAACTCGTCAATCCACTTGCAACGGCGAGTCCGCAAACTCCTCAGGCAGCTCCCGAGTAGAAGCACTTCTCAACCAAACGCAATCTGAACAAATTAAACACAAGGTTAAAACGGGCTCAGCCATATTGTTTTAGTTGCAATGTTTTCTGGTTAACTAATCTTCATAGGTTTCAACTAACATTGAAACACAATCTGAACATATTAAACACAAGGTTAAAACGGGCTCTGCCATCTTGTTTTAGTTGCAATGTTTTCTGGTTAACTAATCTTCATAGGTTTCAACTAACATTGAAACGCAATCTGAACAAATTAAACACAAGGTTAAAACGGGCTCTGCCATCTTGTTTTAGTTGCAATGTTTTCTGGTTAACTAATCTTCATAGGTTTCAACTAACATTGAAAGGCAATCTGAACATATTAAACACAAGGTTAATTAGTTCAAAGTTTAGTTCAAAGACTGTTCAAAAAACGTTGGAAAAATAAGGTTCCACAAAATATAGGGCTTTATTCAGAGACTGATGATGCTAGATTGGCGAAATATATTTCTCTATTAATAACTAGTCTAGAACTTATAAATGACTAATTATGACTGAGACAAGAAAGTCCAAAGTATATTGCTACCATCCACTTGAAGTTATTGTCGTCATTAACGTGTATTAGGGCGAGGAGATATCTTCTTTTTTACATATTCAGTTTGCGTTCTACAAAGTCTTTTCAATACGCAAATCAATTCAAAGGCATTTAAACGCTTTTAAGGATTCAAATAATTTGTAACAAACGTGCAACACACAAATCTAACCCTATGATTAGATGCTCTGAACTAGAAGACCTTGTAATATTTCACCTTTTGGTCTTCAGCATTCAGTGAAGAACGCAGCTGATCGACATTCGTGTTGCTGAACTTAAAGTTCGTCGTAAAAAAGAATTCCATCACTTCCATGGCGCTCATGATCTTTTCATTGAGTCTTGCCATTCTGAAAAAATAAAGAAATATTGAAGTCTTTGCCATTCTGAAATTAAACATTATATTTTGTAGGATTAGCGTAGCATTTGGTTCAGAATAAAGTATATTTGTGAACTGGGACAATAATTTCAAGCTAAAGCTTCTTGCCTAAATGGTGATAGTCATTCAAACAAGTAATCCAATTTTATGTCATATTGAAAAAAAAACAGACAATTGTTATAACATAATAAAGGAAGTTTAAATATTAACAGTAGAGATTTGTAAAGACAGGTTGACAAAAACTAGATATTGAATGATAAAATAAAGTTCCATCTAGACTAGGGCCTTAAATATTAAAAAAACATAAAAAACTAGAAAAAACATTGCACCATTCAACAAAGCAAAAATTTAAAATCCGGATTGGGGAATCGCAGAAACAGGACATTTGGTGAAAGTCGGACTCCTGACTCGAGTAAGACTACGCTAAACTAAGACTAAAATTTTCCCTTCGGCGAAACTTTGCCCAACTTAACTGAACAATTTTAGATGTGTAAACTGCTGCAGCCTGGAACCCAACAAAATCAACATGGCAACACAATTTTTCCCATTGGTTAAGAAACACTAAAACCTACATTTACTGATGTAACACTTTTAGTTAAAGTTGTCCATTCTTACTCAAGCGGTCCATAGCAAGGCCATTTTTGATGCCAGAGTTGACGTGGTAGACGGGAAGTGATCCATTGAGCCTTGGAACTCGGTCGCAAGTAAAGGAACTGATGCTTTCATTGTCCGAAGATGAATCCCCTGGAAATTCATGTTTAACCGGTTAAGGTTTAAATTGATCAAACTATTCAATAAATATAGGTGGAATTAGTTCTTCATAGTAAACAGCCTGAAAACCTCTTGGTAATATAGAATGACTACATTAGAGTAAAAATGCAGTTTTGGAACAGATTTTTTATACAGGACTCAAAATACAAAAAGAACACAACAACAATGAAGTAAAAAAAATTTACATGTTTTCGAACAGGGGTTTATTTATCAAATGAATACAAAATTAGTGGTAATAAATTCAAACACTGGCTAGATACAAGCGTTTTTTTCTCATGCTTAAAATAGTTTTGTACAAATTAAAACAAAGTAAATTGTACAATGAATATCAAGGCACATGTATAAGTAAGTAGCATTTTGTGGAAATTTAAAAAAATTCTTTGTTGATTTTCACATGGTCAGATGACAAAATGCAACCTACTTCTGTATGGGCTTTGATATTCATTCTCCATCTAACTACAACACCAGCGGATATGAACAAAAACGCCAACTTTTTGGTAATATATCTGTATTTACAACCTTGTAAGCCAATTTCCCCAAGCGATGAAATTGCACTGTCACTCTCGTAGCCGAGCGAGCATCTTCTTTCTGCTGAGTCACAAGCGGTCTTCATCGCTGCGCAAATCACGCCGTTCACAACAAAGTCGACCGGTATGAGGTCACAGGTTATGGAGTTGTCGACAATCACAGAACGAAGCACACCCTTGGCGTACGCTATTATGAAAGCGGTGGGTCCGTACACGTTTGTACACCAACCCTGGAGAAAAAACAGTAATTTTTGCTATGAAAGATAATTATGCAGTGAAATTTGGAACACGATTAAGCAGTACACCGGAAGCCTTTAATAGACTAACCCAGTGGTTCCCAACCGGGGTGCCATTTGGAAGCTTAAAGGGTAATTGAAGTTCCTTAAAAACATAATTATCTCTCTTTTTAAAATCCTATTAATACAACTTTTTTTGTATGATTTGGGTACAGAAATCAAATGATATGTTTCTACATGCAAATAAATTTGATTGCGATGTCCCAGTTCCGTTTTTAGTGACACTACAAAAATCAACTTTCAAGATTCAAGTAGTTGTGCCGCAATCTATTTATTGTTCCTTATGGGTGCTGCAAACCATAAAAGGTGGGAACCACTGGAGTATCAGAATCAGAATTTTTGTGCAAGCAAGGTAGCAAATGCAACTGCGGTGTGGTTTGCACTCCAAACTGGCCTTGCTTGCATGAAATCCCTAATTGGTTGAATGATTTTATTAGTCTTTATCAGTGATTTAAGTTTCATTACACGGGGCAATTTAAAAAAGCTAGATTTATAATTATTTGTGTCACTTACTTAATTTTACAGGAATAATGCCTTGGGGAGAAATTGATGAGGAAAGTAAAAGAAATGTAAATGCATTGTTCGCAAGAATCTCACTAATGCACAGCTGAATAAATATCTGTTTCAAAATATGTTATGCTGTTTTTTGTTCTAAACCTATTTCTTAGTTCTTTTTATTTATAAAAAAATATTGAGCCACAAAATTTTTATGCAACGAAATGGGATTTGCTTAAATTGGCAAACCCTTAAATAAAACAGTGCTTTAAACCTAAGTTTCAAAGATTGAATAGGACTACTTAAAGTTATTTAATCCTTCTAAATGTTTAACATCAATGAAACCACTCAAAACATTTTAGTATTTTAAACACATCTTTTCGTGTTCTTTCTGCACTGAAAAAATATCTAACTTATAACAAGTCTAAAAACATACCGGCAGGCGGCAACGGTTCTTTGTAAGCTGGTATTATCATGCTGGGCCTGACGATGCAGATTGGAAGATGAGATCCTTCTCTTGCAACAACGTCCTCAGCAAGCGCCTTCGTCAGCGTGTAAGTGTTTGGTCTGAAATGAAAACGCAACATTTAGCTACAACTTTAAACCAATAATTATAATACACCGAAAGCCTTCGACAGCGTGTAAGTGTTCGGTCTGAACGAAAACACAACAGGTTACATTTCAGTCAAGAGAGGTATTTTGATACAAAACAGTTCTTTTTTGAAGGATTTGGCTTAGTTATTTCACAAAAAAATGTTGTATTTGTGTGATGTGATATGTATAAATTGTTTATTGGAAAGTTTGTATGGTCCCTGTTCTGAGGCAAATTTTTTTTTTAGATTTTTGTTTGCTTGACAGTTTTCAAGTTACGTCAAAATACAACTTAATAAAACAATAAATTTATAAAAAAAGTTTTTCCAGCGAACTTGTGCGCAAATATGCAGCTAAACAATAGCTTAATTGTGTAAAGGGCTAAAAAAATTTGTATTTACATAGTAAAAGAACTTGACAAAAATATAGTTTTGGGGGGAAATTTGCCAAGTAGTCTCTGCTAGAAACTAGAGAAAAGTGTTATGAAGGTCAACACAAGAAGAAGGACAATCGTGCAACATGCCATGAGTCCAGTTTTTGAGATATATGTATAGTTAATTATTGCTACCGCTATGATAACAAAAACCAACATAATGGCCAAGGTATCTCAGGCAGTGCATATTAAATATGTGGCGTTAAAACACTCTAGCTTGTGGCACATTAAGTATAAAGTATTTTAGGCACTGTTTTCTCCTAGCAACACTTTTAAAGCTTGGTATTTGTCCTAAATATATTGGCAAGAACACGGTTTAAAGCAGGGGTGACATTTAATGAATTTTGTTGCTCAATGAGAAATTTGAAACATTTTTGCTTTGCTAAGCGCTTGATATTAGGACGAACTGTTGATGTGACAACTCTCAACTGCATACTAAGATTTTCGTCTGTTAGCCTCGACCTGTAAGGACTTTTTGTGATGTTCATTTTAAAAAAAAAATGTTCCCACATTTAAAAAAAAAAAATGTTCCCACATTTAAAAAAACCCGCGGGCCACGTTTTTGTCACCCCCAGTTTAAAGGATTAAAATAAAAACTTAAGCAGTGTAAAAACAAAATAATGTAGCAGTTCTTAACTTCTTAGGCCACTTTCAGGGTAAAACAAACACTTATTTCAAAGTGACCTTTTGTCAAAATGTCCTAATAACTAACCTAATGACTTTAATTTCGCTTTGAATAAGCTAATATGGTCACCTACCTCTTGCCAAGAAGTTCTGGTGTGACCTTGGTAATAAGGTCATCGTCCATCTACCGGAGGGAGCCTTTAAGGTCGAGGTAATCGATTCCAACATCGTAAAGCTTTTCATCGGTTTCTTGTCGGTTGCAATGGACATACGATGGACAAAAATTCTCTATATATTAAACAATACAATGGTTTACGTATAGATAAAAAAGTTAGAGTTAAAAAAATGACTTTTTTCTATAAAATATATATTATAGTTTACACAAAAAAAGTGTATGACAATAGCACTTTATAAGGTAGTTACAACGTCAAAACAATTTTCAGGCTTTTTAATTAAATATATTTAACCTTATTCTTAAACAAAAATATATCGGTAGGAAAAAGCTTTAAATTACAATTTCTCGCGACAAAATTCCATGGATGGGGGAGAAGTTAAATCGGTAGTTCCTAAACTTTTCAGCTTGCGGCACAGTAAAAAAATAAAACATTTCATGCCACACCATGTACAAAAACAACAAGTTTAACAGATAAATGCCTTGAAAAGTTCTATGAAATAAATCGTCTATCTTTGCTCTTTTATTTTTGATATATTGAATTTTGGAATCTTTGTAACTGTTTTTTAAAGTATTGTCAATAGTGAATGAAATTTATAACTCTACAACAATTTTTTAGTTGCTACATGATTATTTAATTTTCCTGATTTAAAGATAATTTAATAAAGTTAATAAATATTGACAAAAGAATTACACCTGGTCTGCGCTCGTACATCCTAACAGTTAAACGACCTGCGATGGTCAGGCCCAACAGTTACCCACCCTTCAGGAAAAAAAATGGTAACCCTCGGCCTAGTGTGTGGAATATGGGTATATTTACCCTATAATAGAGTAAGCTTAGCACAAATTTACAAAGATATACACCAAGAATTTGAAAAAAAGTGTGATTTTGAAAGCTTTATCATTTAATAAAACAGCAAAATTGAAATTTTTTGTGTAACACTGCATATTGCTAATACACACCTGTGGAGATGTGAACGAATGCTTGGAGGTTGTTTCGTTCAGGTCAAAATATTTTGAGAAGCCTCCTAACACACTGAACGTTTATCTCGAAGGCCAACCTGTAGAAATTAATAAAGAAACCAGTAGTTAATAAGCTTTTTTAGACGGCAGCAGACTAAACAGACAAAAACAAATTAGGGGTATACTTTAACACCATCATGTAATTAACACTTAACAAGCATGCGGGGCAATATGAATTACACATAATTTAACTTCAGTAACTGTGATATTAAAATGTACATACGATTTTATATAAGTAGACATTTATAGGCGCTCTTTCACTATTGCACATAAAAAATCAATAAAAAAAAAATTTTCTTCAAATGCCGCATACCACAACGCATATTGTTTGGGTTAGGGTGCAGGTTAGTGTGTGGATGAGGGTGGGTCAAGTATTATTTTTATTAGTACTGCTTAACCTACCCAAACCCAAACGCTAAGCTGCACCGACCCTAACTCAAATAATGTTCGTTGTGGGATCCTAGACCAGCGCCCAGTAGCTTGATTATTTTGAAAGCGGAATACTTTTGCCGAACATATCGAATAACAACAGTAGATCGTAATTAAATACAAAGTATCGCAAATCCTGAGACGTTTAGTATACTTAAGTGCCTTAACCTCAGGTGTTGCTTATTTTGAAGGCGTTATAGTTTGGCGCTGGTCTACAATCCTACCACATTTATTAAATCAACGCACAATATTCGGGGTTAGGGTGCTAGTTAACGTTTTATAATACTACTAGTGGGTCAAGTAGTATTATATTCTTTATTTAATAATAATACTTGACCCACCCTAACTCAAACGCCAACTCGCATCCTAACCCCAATATTGTGCATGGTGGTAGGATTCTAGACTAGGGCCAATACTTTTGCCGAACATATCAAATAACAACAGTAGATCGTAATTAAATACAAAGTATCGGAAATCCTGAGACGTTTGGCATACTTAAAGTGCCCTAACCTGAGGTGTTCGTTGAACTTGAGTGTTGCAGCGCAGTGGATGAAAACCTGGCACTTCTTCTGTAGAATCTCCCTTGAAGCTTGATCCAAGCCAAGATCTTCAGCGCCAAGGTCGCACGAAACAAATTCGAGCTTCGACGCAAAATTCGGCTGCAGCTCACGAAGAACGTCGAAAGCCTAGAAGGGTAAAAGGTTTAAACGTCAAATGACTCAAAGAGATTTAAACCAATGAGAGGAAAGTTGAGGAAAATGGCGAATTTGTTTGGTCGTCTGTCCCGCTCTGGTGCATATGAAGAAACAACAAAGTTTAGAGTAGACTCGTTTACACGTAGTTCTGTTTGTGCCATCAACAGCCTCTGATTGGTACATGGTTAAGCACCTTTTTGCCTAGGATCGCCAAAAAAAGTGTTGAACAGATTGGCATGGCTTTTCAACTCTGATTTGAGTTCAGGCTAAGTCATTTAGCCGCGGTATATAATACTACCACAACGAACATTATTTGGGTTAGGGTGTGGTGCGGGTTAGCGTTTGGGCTTTGGTAGGTTAATCAGCAATATTGTTAATGAATATCAATAATACTTGATACGCCATCAACCAAACACTAACCAACACCCGGATCAAAATATCGTGCTTTGCTTTAATAACTGTTTTAACGCTGTGGTTGGATTCTAGAACAAAATCGTACCACAAAGAAGCGAGCCAAAATTAAAATATTCAAAGAAGAATTCTGTAGTAATCTGTAGTATATTTATGGATTCCTTAAGCCTTACAATTAAAAGCAAGTCCGCTTGTGAGAAGCTGAGGCAATCTGGCTTACTTTGTTTGCCAAGTTCTCGTCTTTTAAATGATTACAGGTCCCATATTAAATTATATCCGGTTCTTTGAGGCTGCTTCTTCTTTAAATACAATGTTCTTTTAAAGTTTGAATTGTTTTGCCTTATAAAGTAAGGTATATTATGTTAACGTAATAGAAAATGTGATTAAACATGAAGGAGGGGGCGCCAATTATAAAGTTTGCACCCGGGCGCAAAATACCCTAGCTACCAATCTGCTTATGGAGTTGGAGAATAGAAAACCAGGGATAAAAAACAAGAATGCATAGAGTTACTTTCTTAAGACGAGGTTTTTGGGTAAACGAAATCCGTAAGATGAGGTTAGTTAGCCTACTTCCCGCATTTCATTAACGTAATGCTGGTCCATATGCTATTGCTCAATGCTAAATTTGCAAGAATTCAATAAATTCATTTGGACACTTTTTGAAACTTGGGTGAAGTAAGCATTGGGTACTTAAGGTATTATATTTAAATATCCTTGCAAACTATTGATTGCGTGGGCTCCAGAAAACGATTGGTGTTGAAAGTCTGTAAAAACACTTTTACATTTGTAAAAAGAGTGCGTTTAGCGGATACAGTGGTGGCAATCAGGTATAACTTAGTTTCTTTAACGTTTTTATTGGATCGAACGAATTTCGTAAGAAGATCCTCAGCATGATTTTAATCAGGGCTTTCCAAAATGTTCTCTCTGCAAGTAATTTTGCTCGAAAAGACTTAAGTCTTGACTTAAGGGCACCAGCATCGGCCGAACTCGTTGCGCGCTTTGTCGCCACCCGGCGGCACCGCCATAAGAAATCACCTTGAAAAAAGCGGTCACTTGAAGCGTGAGTGAGCGCACGAGGTGCTCGTATCGCGTGACCCGATCAATCGGCGGCCGCCAAAGTTATTCAAGTTCTTAAACGGACCGCGTGGTCCAAGCATTGACTTGAGTCATTGCAACATTGGTTTAGTGTATTTAACACTCGTCAAATAATGCTTAACAATCGCATAACCTGTTCTTATTAAAGTTAGGTGATTGTGAGTGTTTGCCCAGAAAAATCTCATTTGTATTTTTAAGTGTTTTAAACGAAAGCAATGAATAAGTCACAAGCTTTCTAAACCTGTAAGTTTAAAAGCAACTTCATTATAAACGCAGTCTTACATAAGTTCTTTTATCAGTTGATGTTTCACATTAGAGGTATTATTAAAATGTTTAGAGTAAGCTATTATTAATATGTGTATAATGGCTCATTCAGAGCTGCTACTCCACTAGTTGGCGCTCTGGCGCAAAACTTGGACAACTAGATTTATTTGAGAGTTAATTTAAATTTGATTAGCAATAAAATTAGCCGCATTTTGCTCCAAAATTTCAACAAGCCACTAGAATTTGCCTGGTGCCACCTCATAATGTTCCGGCAAAATATTTATCTTAGTTAGAGCGGACTTGGCGCTTTTGCAGCGAAATCACCTAAAACGTTTGCCAAAAGCGCAAAAAAAGTAAATGTGTTTATTTTCTTTTAACAGTTTGGTCGGTGCTACTGGGGATATACAGCAACAATATGACACAGACGTTCTATATGTGTATATTTTCTTTTATGGCAAACAATTGCAATATGGATAGTCGGAGTCCACATAGTGCTATTCTGTGGACACATAGAAAGGGTGAAAATACTGCATGTGACGTTAGCTGGAAATATACCTTAGAAATGTCAAAACCTAAGAAAAAAACAAAGAATAAAAAAAAAAAAAAATTGTATCTTGATGGCTGAGGTGATAGCAACGGTCCGGTCTGATTTAACGTATAATGGCTTATTTATAAATATACTGATTCCAAATGAGTCAATCGTACAGCAGTCAACAACATAGTGTACGGTTATCACTGGTACGTTTCCTATTGATCCTTGAACGAAAAAAATTGAGGCAAATATCAAGGTTTAAATACATGCCTGAATACTAGGATGTCTGCCACTTGACATTTTATTACGATACCCGATATTTTTGACACAAAGTATCGCGATACGATACCAATGACGTCATTACTATGCTTATATAAGCAAAACATTGACTACAATTACTTTTTATCAGATTTTAGCTATAAAACCTAATATTTTACTTTACAACCTTTTCTTTTTGAACAGTAACATTTGTCATTTTTCAGCGACACGCGACATGAATCGAACGTCACGCGACACTTGTATGACGTAACGCGACAGACATCTTAGCGAGAATGTGCCGACCTAGTGTAAATGTGTAAAAAAAGTGGCTAAATGGTGAAGGGAGGGTGGTTTTGTGTTGCTGGAGTCTGGAGAGAAAAAAGAACTTGCCAGAATATATTCGGTCGATCTTCAAGTATTCAACATAACAATTGTCAGCTGGAGTAATGTTCGTAACGTTTTCATGATTCTAAGTAAAACCAGGATTTGTAGGGAAACAAACTTGTTGTACGTTTTCCAGATATTATTTTCGTTTAATGAAAGTAGAAATATTTAAAATATGCAGTTGATAATAATTTAATCGTTTCTACCAACAAAAACCCATTACTACTTTATATATAAATGCTTGAATCGATTAAAACGAGGTTTAGTGTAAAATTGATGAAACCGGTGTATTGCGAAAATGAAGTTGGACATTGGAATGAGTCTTTAACCATTTCTTGCATCTGTGGACACGTTCTGCAGTAAAAAAATGAAAAAAACTAAATACTTGTATTCTTTGATGATGATTTGTCCATACTTATATAAGTATGTATAGTTTAGGCTCAAGTAATAAAATGAGAGTAAAGGTTTGTCAGTCAAAAATGCAGTACTTTACACAAATACGCTCTTAACTACGTTATGTATAACCACGTCGATTGTTGTTTGGTAGACATTTGTTTGGTAATAATTGTATTTGGAAGTTTGCCAGTTCATAATGTTAAGTGAGTTTAGAGTGCACTTTACTCTGTTCAAGGTATTACTTAATATGCGCTTTCACATATTTTAACGGGGGTGTTTATTGCGTGAAAATAGTCTGTGCTGTAGCCAAGTTTTCCTGAGAGTCGCACGAGATAATTTGAGTGCGTCAGCGGGTCGCAACAACAGAACTAAGAAACAAAAATACGTGGCAAGCAAAGTGAGCGCAAAATTTGTTGGTTATATCCGCATTTCTCCGGATTTTCTTGCAACAGTTTATTACATAAAATTCATATGTTTTTTTTTCATTTGCCGGCGGCGCACCGGTTAAAAAGCAGTGAATTACGTTGTTGATATGAATATTGACGTTTTAGCAACATTCATAAATACGAAGTGATAAAGTTGAATGGAAGCCTGCATACATGTTAATGTTTTCGGGCGCCGAATATGCAACGATATTTGAAAATATTGCATTTTGAATTTAAGGCGCCAAAAAATGAGTTTGAACGTTGCAATAAAAGGTGTTTTTTTATGTGTTTCGGTTGACTGTACATTTTGTTTAAAGGCGATTACAATGATTTTTCTACTGGATAATGATTTGTGATCAGCTTTTATATTACATTTGCACAACATCGCTATTCTGTTGTGTTGTTTTATTTTTGTAAAAACTCATCAAGGAATGGCTGACACTATAGCAATTGAATTAGAAGATCGTGAAAACTGAACGTTTATTCCCAGTTGATCAGACTATTTCGAACTTCATTTCTGAGTATTTGCTGTTTTTTAGTCGCTCTCTAATATTCGCTATGGAATCAAAATCGCGTGAAGTTGGTAATTACCAACCGCCAGCACAATACCCTTCATTGCGAAATACCAAATAACACATAATATGAAATATATTTTACCGAACGTGTAGCCTCCACATAGTGCAACAATTAGGGAAATTAGAATGTTTTACTACTTCACTCACTATTTAGCGCTCTGGCCATCATATTTCATTATCCGTAACATTCCTTTTTAGTAACATGGCAAATTGCCTTTTTTAAATCATCGACAATAACACGCGGCTCAAGCAAATGACGCAGGAGAGGACATAATATGTAATATAGTTATTAAGACGCCACAGTTTGATGGAATCTAACCATGTTTCTGCGGAACAAAATTGGCAACAATACTAGGAGCACAATGCAAATTCCCATAAGTGACCTTCTCCACGGTGTGTGGCAAGTATTTTGGTTTCAGTAAAGACATTTATATATTGTTTGCTAGTGCGATTCGTGTATAAAAAATCACCGCATTATTACACAATTGTTTCATTGAAAGTCTTGTTTATATATTAAAAATTATTTTCTGTTGTAGTGTTAGGTTTCAACGATGTGGACATAAACACACCATGTTGGCCCGTTGTCTTACAATTGTGTGAATATTTTAATTTTAATTTTTTTACTGTATACCCACCTTATTTAGTTAGTTAGATGGGTCGAACATGGGCTGTAAAGTCGGAGCCGGACTCGCCGACTCGGCGAATTTGGGCGAAGTCTTTACTCTTTATCATCATTTCGCTTAGAGCTGACTTGGGCAACATACGGCCAGCAGACGGATCAGGCCCGCCGATCGAGTTAATCCGGCCCGCGGCTTATTTTTTACAAAAATGCATATAAGCAAAACAAGGGCGAGTTTCTACATGTTTTTTTAAAATAGGTTCGTCTGGCATATATTTCTTCAACCAACGTTTCGGCTTACTATCCGGCAAGCCTTCATCAGGGACGTCCTAGTATAGTAAGCCGTAACGTTAGTTAAAGAAATCTATGCCAGACGAACCTATTTTAAATATACTATGCCTGGTAGCGACAGCATATTTATTCTATTTGTTTGGTTGTACGGTATCGTAAACACTCTTTTCAAAGATGGATCTAGTCATGACCCCGCAAAACTCTATTTTAGCCTGTTTTGAATACTAAGATGGAAATTGTTTTGGCGATTCGCGCAAATCTCTTCTGTCTTTCTCGTAAGTTCTTCTCGATTTTGGCATCTTTACAAACAAAAAGGGTACTCAGCATAATGGTGCTCTATCCAACGAAAGTTTAACAAACTTATCCTAGTATTTATATACTTTTTGCACTTCGGTCGTATGTATCCCGTTTATCGTCTTTACAATATGCTCATTGAACCTTAAGTAACTCGTCGGGAACTTAAAGCCTTAGAAGCAAAAAAAACATTGTTTTTTGTGCGGAATTACGTATTGTACCCTCGGCTTTTGGGCCAACGCGCCCCACAAATTGACGCCAATATATCAAGCAATGCACATTTTTATCTGTGCTCCGTCAAGCAATGTACATTTTTTGTTTTTCTGTGCTCAATCCCTCTATGTGGCCAAATTAAAGTCTACATTTTAAAACAAATCGCCTATGATCGCAATTTATCTTTCTTTCAAATTAGACTTAAAATGCGCATTTGCGCACCATTCCCCCATAAAGTTTGTGAGCTTATTTCTGTCATGGCGTCGAAGTATGACGTCATTTTGGTTTATTCGAGATCCTATTTTGACGCGGCCCTCCACAACATTTTGATTTTCTCATGCGGCCCGCGGTAAAAACAATTGCCCAGCCCTGGCTTAGAATTTAGTTACGTAAAAAGAAGTGAACTTTTTACTTAAAGCTACAGTCTTTCTAGCGGCTGAAATCAGCATCCATTAACCAGTTTGCTTTTATCGGCGATATTTGCCTTTCGTTAGATAAAACACGCGCTAAGTGAAATATAACTTTGCTAAAGGTTGTGTGATAGATCGGAATGATTGAAATGAATAGAAAACTTTATTTATGTTGACCACATCAGTATACCAAGAAACATTATAGTGTTTACTGGCCCCACTTGTCACACAAAACCTTTGATATCACACTCTTATTAGTAAGACCGTTATGGTATGACGTCATCTGTTCGAAATTTATCCTGTAAAGGCTTCGGGAAAGTTTGAGCTACAGAAACTCAAAACAGGAACTTGCCACGTCGGCAGAAACCCACCGTTGCGTAACGGCTCTGCCCTTGACTTTTACGAACGAACGCGACCAACAGGAATTTCTCGGGTGAAGCGAACGAGAGTTATTCGAAACTTTTAAAACGATACCTACTTCTGTATGGGCGTTAAAATTCTCATTACGTCTTACTACAACCTCAAACCATTATGCCCCGAAGTTAAGAACAAATTACCAATAAAACAATTTAAAACGTACTTTTGTAAAACTTGTCATGATTTCAAAAAATGTATAATATAAATTAAAAGATTTTTCACAAATGAAAAACTCTTTAAGAGCGATTTTATTTAATCCAATTAATGGCAACGAATATTGAAGTCAATGTTTTAAATCACATGAAAATGAGAAGATTTAATTTCGTAGCAAAACAACGGACTATGAGTTGCTCAAGTAAAAGCCAGTCAACAGAAAAGTCGATTTATTTCGCTTCCAAATTCCAGCTTTTCGATTCAGCGTAAACTCTGCGCAATTCAGAGTTTTTGCTCAAGCTTATCCTTGGCCTTTGTGACTTAAACTTCAGCGTCGTGCATGAATGCATATATGCTTTTGTATGGGGGAACAATACAGAGGGGTTAGTGGATTTTTTGAGGAGAAAAGGGTATACCTCAATTAACTAATTTATGTTCTATTTAAAGTAGAAGGGTGCAATAGTTTTCAATGGCGAGCTAATTTCGATTAAAGCGACCAACAAGAATTTCTCAGGGAAGCGAAAATGTAAACGAAATTAAAAAACAAAAAAACAAGACGCAATTTAAAATATAATTAAGTAAACCTCTAAGTTTGTCGAGGTTTAAAAAATTCAACGAATCAGTTTTGGAGTAATGTAAAAATGGTCGACATTATGAGTGGCGAGCAAAACTAGAACTTTTAATACCGACGCAACCACATTGGTTTTATGAGAAATATTGAACATCACACTTTTTCTTGCGATAAACTGTTTAGAATTTATGCCGCCACGTGAATGACTTATTTTGTGACGTTAACTCTTAAGGGAGCACACAATAAGAGCCACCAAGCAACAATATCTAAAGAAGGATAATCTATAATATTATAGTATAAAGACCGATGACATAAAAAGCCAAAAATACAGTAATAACCGTGACAGAATAAGATCTAAATCTGAACAAAAACCTAAACGTACTAAATTCATTGGAATAAGGCCTAAATGTATGCGACAATCTGGAACCATCAGTCTAGCATTGGCCGTTTCGGTGTCGACGTTTGGGAGTCATAGTTTGAAAGGCGACGTTAGAGCGCCGCTGTTTTGGCACCGGATTGTTTGCGTCTGTTTGAGGATTGTGTTGGGTAATGGGAGCGGTTATAAATTGAATTGTTAGTTGAAATTATTGGAGAAGTTAGTGGTGGAATAAAGGTTTGGTTTGGAGTTGGATAAAAGGTACCATAGACTGTTTCTGAACATATACGTAATATTCCAACGGAATTAAGACTTATTCCGCTTTCGACGTTGTTATATCCATTATGTATTAGTCGTATTTTGGTCTTATTCCAAACCGTGTTTTATTCCGACGTTGATGTTGCTCTTATTTCGGTCTTAATGCTGGCGTCCTCTCTAAATAATGGTTTGAGGTCGCTTGAAATCCACTTTTAAAAAATTAGCTGGCCTGTAAAGGCTTCGGGGAACTTAGAGCTACAGAAACTCAAAACAGGAACTTGCCACGTCGGCAGAAACCACTGATGCGTGACCGCTGTGCCCTTAACTTTTCACGAACGAACGCGACCAACACGAATTTCTCGACTGAAGCGAACGTGTAAAACAAATTAAAAGAAGTAGCAATTTTAGGGAAACAAACTTGTTGTAGGTTTTCCAGGTATTTTTTTCGTTTAATGAAAGTAGCAATATATAATTATGCAGTTAATAATAACTTGATCGTTACTACCAACAAAATCCCATTACTATTTTATATATGACACGTTCTGCAGTAACAAATTAAAAAACTTAAATACTTGCATTCTTTGATGATGATTTGTCCATACCAATATAAGCATGTACACTAGGTTCAAGTAATAAAATGAGAGTAAAGTTTTGTCAGTCACAAATGCAGTACTTTACACAATTACGCTCTTAGCTTCATTATGTATTACCACGTCGATTGTTGTTTGGTAGAAATTTGTGTAGTGATAATTGTATTTGGAAGTTTGCCATTTCATAATGTTAAGTGAGTTTAGAGTGCACTTTACTCTGTTCAAGGTATTACTCAATATGAGCTTTCACATATTCTAACGTGAGTATTTAGTGCATGAAAATAGTTTGTGCTGTAGTCAAGTCTTACTGAGGGTCGCACGACATAAACTAAGAAACGAAAATACGTGGCAAGCAAGGTGAGCGCAAAATTTGTTGGTTATATCCGCATTTCTCCGGAATTTCTTGCGATAGCTTATTACATAAAATTCATATGTTTTTTTTCTGTTTGCCAGCGGCGCACCGGTTAAAAAGCAGTAGTTTACTTTGTGGATATGAATATTGACGTTTTAGCAACATTTCTAAATACGAAGTGATAAAGTTAAATGTAAGCCCGCATACATTTTAATGTTTTCGGGCACCGAATATGCAACGATATTTGAAAATATTGCATTTTGATTTTAAGGCGCCAAAAAATGAGTTTGAACGTTGCAATAAAAGTTGTTTTTTTTATATGTTTTGGTTGACTGTACATTTTGTTTAAAGGCGTTTATGTTGATTTTTCTACTGGATGACGATTTGTTATCAGCTTTTATATTACATTTGTACGACGTCGCTATTTTGTTGTGTTGTTTTATTTTTGTAAACCTCTTCAAGGAATGGCTGATACTCGCAATTGAATTAGAAGATCGTGAAAACTGAACGTTTATTCCCAGTTGATCAGAATATTTCGAACTTCATTTCTGAGTATTTGCTGTTTGTTAGTCGCTCGCTATTATTCGCTATGGAATCGAGATCGCGTGAAGTTGTTAATTACAAACGGCCAGCACAATACCCTTCATTGCGAAATACCAAATAACACATAATATGAAATATATTTTACCGAACGTGTAGCCTCCACATAGTGCAACAATTAGGGAAATTAGAATGTTTCACTACTTCACTCACTATTTAGCGCTCTAGTCATCATATTACATTATCCGTAACATTCCTTTTTAGTAACATGGTAAATTGCCTTTTTTTAAATCATCGACAATAACACGCGGCTCAAGCAAATGACGCAGGGGAGGACATAATATGTAATATAGTTATTAAGAGGCCACAGTTTGATGGAATCTAACCATGTTTCTGCGGAACAAAATTGGCAACAATACTAGGAGCACAATGCAAATTCCCATAAGTGACCTTCTCCACGGTGTGTGGCAAGTATTTTGGTTTCAGTAAAGACATTTATATATTGTTTGCTAGTGCGATTCGTTTATAAAAAATCACCGCATTATTACACAATTGATTCATTGGAAGTCTTGTTTATATATTAAAAATCATTTTCTGTTGTAGTGTTAGGTTTCAACGATGTGGACATCAACACACTATGTTGGCCCGTTGTCTTATTAATGTCTAAATTGTGTGAATATTTTCATTTTAATTTTTTTACTGTATACCCACCTTATTTAGTTAGTTGGATGGGTCGAGCATGGGCTGTAAAGTCGGAGCCGGACTCGCCGGAGTCGGCGAATTTGGGCGAAGTCTTTACATTCTGATCATTTATCATCGTTTCGCTTAGAGCAGACTTGGGCAACATACGGCCAGCAGACGGATCAGGCCCGCCGATCGAGTTAATCCGGCCCGCGGCTTATTTTTACAAAAATGCATATAAGCAAAACAAGGGCGAGTTTCTACATGTTTTTTTAAAATAGGTTCGTCTGGCATATATTTCTTCAACCAACGTTTCGGCTTACTATCCGGCAAGCCTTCGTCAGGGACGTCCCTGTATAGTAAGCCGTAACGTTAGTTGCCAGACGAACCTATTTTAAATATACTATGCCTGGTAGCAACAGCATATTTATTCTATATGTTTGGTTGTACGGTATCGTAAACATTCTTTTCAGAGATGGATCTAGTCATGACCCCGCAAAACTCTATTTTAGACTGTTTTAAATACTAAAAAGGAAAATGTTTTGGCGTTTCGCGCGAATGTCTTCTGTCTTTTTCGTAAGTTCTACGCAATTTTAGCATCTTTACAAACAAAAAGGGTCCTCCGCATAATGGTGCTCTATCCAACGAAAGTTTAACAAACTTATCCTAGTATTTATATAGTTTTTGCACTTCGGTCGTATGTATCCCGTTTATTGTCTTTGCAATATGCTCATTGAACCTTAAGTAACACGTCGGGAACTTAAAACCTTAGAAGCAAAAAAAACATTGTTTTTTGTGCGGAATTATTACGTATTGCACCCTCGATTTTTGGGTCAACGCGCCCCACAAATAACGCCAATATATCAAGCAATGTACATTTTTATCTGTGCTCAATCCCCTTCTATGCCTAAATTAAAGTTTACATTTTAAAACAAATAACCTATGGTCGCATTTATCTTTCTTTCAAATTAGACTTAAAATGAACATTTGCGCACCACTCCCAACGTAAAGTTTGTGAGCTTATTTGTGTTATAGCGTATGACGTCATACTGGGTTTGTTCGAGATCCTATTTTTGACGCGGCCCACCACAACATTTTAATTTTCATGCGACCCGCGGTAAAAAACAATTGCCCAACCCTGGTTTGGAGTTTAGTTACGTAAAAAGAAGTGAACTTTTTACTTAAAGCTACAGTCTTTCTAGCGGCTGAAATCAGCATCCATTATCCAGTTCGGTTTTATTGGCGATCTTTTGAGCATAATAGAAGCTTTATGTCGAAAAACACGTTATATGATCAAATAATAAAGCATAACTATGGAGTAATAATGATGACAGATAATGTTTAAAATCATTTGCTAAATCCTAATGTTTAAAAACTTAAAGACTAATTCCCTTGCGAACCCTTTGAAATATTTGTTACATAAAACACGCGCTAAGTGAAATGTAACTTTGCGCAATGCGTTGTGATAGATCAGAATGATTAAAATAAATAGAAAACTTTATTTATGTTGATCACATCGGTATATCAAGAAACATTATAGTTTTCACTGGGGCTCCACTTGTCACACAAAGCCTTTTATATCACACTCTTATTAGGAAGACTGTTATGGTATGACGTCATCTGTTCGAAATTTATCCTGTAAAGGCTTCGGGAAAGTTTGAGCTACAGAAACTCAAAACAGGAACTTGCCACGTCGGCAGAAACCCACCGTTGCGTGACGGTTCTGCCCTTGACTTTTACGAGCGAACGCGACCAACAGGAATTTCTCGGGTGAAGCGAACGAGATTATTCGAAACGTTTAAAATGATACCTACTTCTGTATGGGCGTTAAAATTCTTACTACGTCTTACTACAACCTCCAACCATTATGCCACGAAGTTTAGAACAAATTACCAATGAAACAATTTAAAACGTAGTTTTGTAAAAGTGAGTTTGCCATGTTTAAAAAAAATATAATATAATTAAAAGCTTTTTCACACCTGAAAAACCCTTTGGGAGCGATTTTCGTTTATGCAATTGAGGGCAACGAATATTGAAGTCAATGTTTTAAATCACATGAAAATGAGAAGATTTAATTTCGTAGCAAAACAACGGACTATGAATTGCTCAAGTAAAAGCCAGTCAACAGGAAAGTCGATTTATTTCGCTTCCAAATTCCAGCTTTTCGATTCAGCGTAAACTCTGCGCAATTCAGAGTTTTTGCTCAAGCTTATCCTTGGCCTTTGTGACTTAAACTTCAGCGTCGTGCATGAATGCATATATGCTTTTGCATGGGGGAACAAGAAAGAGGGGTTAGTGGATTTTTTGCGGAGGAAAGTGTATACCTCAATTAACTAATTTATGTTCTATTTAAAGTAGAAGGGTGCAATAGTTTCCAATGGCGAGCCAAATTCAATTAAAGCGACCAACAAGAACTTCTCGGGGAAGCGAAAATGTAAACGAAATTAAAAAACAAAAAAACAAGACGCAATTTAAAATAAAATTAAGTAAAACTCTAAGTTTGTCGAGATTTTTAAAAACATAATACAGTTTGTTAAACACAACAGAAATGTATTTAGCAACGATTGTCGTTATTACAATTATTAATTGTGTTGTTTATATTATGTCCAGCGTATTTAGAGATTCAACGAATCAGTTGTGAATCGACTAAGTAATGTAAAAATGACCGACATTATAAGTGGCGAGCAAAACTAGAACTTTAAATACCGACGCGGCCACATTGGTTTTATGAGCAACATATTTAGTGAGGTACAAATAAAAATCGAAGGAAGCCAGTATTACAAGCCAAAGGCAAATTCTATCAGCCTTTCTACATATTCCATAGCTGCCATAATTTTAAAGTGATCAAACATACTTTATTTCATGACAAAAGGCTAAAAGCAGGCTGCGGCGCAATGATGGGGCAGTCGCAATAAACTAAACCAAATTCAAGTGTGACGGATGATATTATAGTTAGTAGAATCCTTGTTGTCGCGTAATAAGAGTCAAAATTGCCACTCATTCAGAAACAGCAACATACGATTTAATTATTTGTTTAAATAGGTTGTGGGGTCACAAAAATTAAGGTACAGCGGGCTGAACTCTGGTTCATGTGTTGTACGCCTCTGGTTTGAAGATTCGTTCGTCAAATTTATTTCCACGATACTTGTTTGGAAAAGTTAAATTCAAGACCCCACCCCCTAATTCGAACCAACAGCCCCTCCCTAATATTCCACGATATCCCAGCGTAGTTTATTGAAAACTTTATGCTTTTCTTGGTCGAGTGACTTGACGAAGCCTATCTTCATCGGAATAAGGCCCAAAAGAACCAAATAACGCCTGAAACTGTAAGAAGAGGGTATAAGACGATCGGGGCCATGGGTCTGGCTCATCCCATATATCTTCGTAGCTAAATCTTCGTACCTATTTAAAAGTCGACCATATTCCTATTTAAAAGTCGACCATATTTTTTCGGCCAAGGTTGGACTCGGGTTGTTTTTAATCGACTCCGCAGCCCTGGCGCTTGTGTGCATTTTTATTACACGCCCATGAGTGCAAAGAAATAATTTATCTATAATCGTTCAAAAACAAAAATCGTTTTGTTTATGGCAAAAGTCAAGATCGTAAAAAACCCTCTTGATATCATAGCGAAGTTAAGAACTACTTTCTTACGAGAGTATCCAAGATAAAGAGAAACTCATATTGTACGTTTGCGTTTCTAACGGCAAAACCGCCAAAATAAAAACAGCCACCGTTGAATAGTTTCGGGTTCTAAAGACGACGAGACAGCGCGTCGTGTATTTGTCCCCAGTCATTGTGACGAATCACGTTTCAGCTCTTCTTTGTCCAAACCTTTCGACGGTTGGTGGGACGCGTTGCTACAAACCAAGCGTTACCAAGCGTTGGACGAAAAATTCGCAGCGCCAACTTGCTCGTATCTCACCTTCTCAGTTAAATTATTTTTGAACAGTAGCGTTTCTAACGGCAAAACCGCCAAAATAAAAACAGCCACCGTTGAATAGTTTCGGGTTCCAAGGACGGCGAGACAGCGCGTCGTATATTTGTTCCCAGTCATTGTGAAGAATCACGTTTCATCTCTTCTTTGTCCAAACCTTCCGACGGTTGGTGGGACTCGTTTATAGTCTGTTGTTTTTTACTATTGGTCTCTTGGGTTGTAACATAAGTTTGATGAACACCAACCTCGGAATCCAGGGCGTTACTAAATTGAAGAAGTGTAAACACAGCAAATGAAGGTCGACATTCTTAAATGTTTTATAAGTTCCCTTGACAAACTTACAATGGAACCTTCTAAGCGTGGGAAAGGTTGTACCATTTCCTTACTTAGAAACATTATTTTTCGGCGGTATTTTGTACGTTACGAATTTAGTTAAATATATGGATCATGTCGAAGCCCTAAGTGACTTTTTAAGCTCGGATACGAATTTCCGTTTTAACAAGTTTTTTTTTAATTATGAGCCTTAAATTATTTTCACAATGTTCCAAAATAAACAGAAAATTCTCCAAGTGCAAAATTACCATACGTTTCCAAACGAAATTTATTAACTATTGTAACGGTACTAAATATATTGTAGCAGTTGAGCGTATTTTGAACAGTAGCGTTTCTAACGGCAAAACCGCCAAAATAAAAACAGCGACCGTTGAATAGTTTCGGGTTCCAAGGACGGCGAGACAGCGCGTCGTATATTTGTTCCCAGTCATTGTGAAGAATCACGTTTCAGCTCTTCTTTGTCCAAACCTTCCGTCGGTTGGTGGGAAAAAAGTTTTTACCGAATTGAAAAAAAGCGTAAACACATCAATTGAAGGTGGGCATTTTTAAATGTTTTATAAGTTCCCATAACAAACTTACAATGGAACCTTCCAAGCGTGGGCAAGGTTTTACCATTTCCTTACTTACAAAGATTATTTTTCGGCGGTATTTTGTACGTTACGAATTTAGGTAAATATATGGATCATATCAAAGCCCTAAGTGACTTTTTAGGCTAGAAATACGAATTTCCGTTTTAACAAGTTTTTTTTAATTATGCGCCTCGAATTGTTTTCAAAATGTTCCAAATAAACAGAAAATTCTCCAAGTGCAAAATTACCATACGTTTCCAAACGAAATTTATTAACTATTGAAACGGTACCAAATATATTGTAGTATAGTTAAGCTATTTTAAACAGTAGCGTTTCTAACGGCAAAACCGCCAAAATAAAAACAGCGACCGTTGAACAGTTTCGGGTTCCAAGGACGCCGAGACAGCGCGTCGTAATTTTGTTCCCAGTCATTGTGAAGAATCACGTTTCAGCTCTTCTTTGTCCAAACCTTCCGACGGTTGGTGGGACGCGTTGCTACAAACCAAGCGTTACCAAGCGTTGAACGAAAAATTCGCAGCGCCAACTTGCTTGTATCTCACCTTCTCAGTTAAATTGGCTTCAAAGTGATTTAATTAGGTTCAGTGACGACTTACAAGCCATATACATCAAAGCTTGGATGTTAATTTCCATCCTTGCGCACCATTTTACAGGATACAATCTTACAGCGTCCAATATTTACATTCGCTAAATCAAGCCTTTTACTTGCGGTGTTGCATTTCGCCCATGGAAGAAACAAATGTTAAAACGATCAAAATAACAAATGTTGTTCAACAACCACAACCCTAAACCTTTTAAAGAAAGTCAGGTGTATAGTGAGTGAGGTCCGACACCTCTATTCTTGGCTCTGTATGATAATGACGATATTGTTTTAGCGCACTTTATTTTCTAGACTTTCTTGTGCTTTATACTTTGTTTCCTCAAACAAGGTTTTTCGCAACACATTTAAGTAAGTCACAGTTGTCATCTAATTCTCAACTAATATGTTTTCCTTTTTTTCAGACAAGCTTGTTTATGTTAGCTATAAAAACCTGTTCAACGATCAACCAATAAAACACCAGCACTAAAATGGCAAATCAAGTAAGTTTTTTCGTACTAATTAACAAAATCGTGCGGTGTTTTTTCCCTTTAAACAATCTGTCCTTTATACGTGACCCTTATAGCATCCCTACTTTTGAGGTTTAAAAATACAACGAAATTGGTGACTGAGGATTTAGTTTAAAGGGTCCGTAAAAGTTTTTCAATTTTCAGCAACGTTAACGAAAGTCCGAATGATTTTTACCAGGTCATAGTATAGAGTGCGTTGCTTTGCCGCCCTATTTATATTTAGATAAAACATTGTAAAATTTACACTTGGTAAGAAATACATATTTCAGTAAAATACGGAGAACTATGTCTGCGCGGGAAAGAAAGTTAGCTTCATAGTCACAATATTTTTTTAGTATTTTTAAATGTTTTGTTGTATTTTATATTTTCGGTTTTGTAACTTTTTGTTATTTTGTAAAATTTGTGAGGACAAAAAACATCTTGTAATGTTGTTATTAGAGTTGTTTCTTTTCGTGTTTAACAAATATATATTTGGATGTTGAATCACAAATACACTTAAGTTTAACAGCATCAACGTTTTCGCCACAGAATCCAAATGCAGCTCAGAATCCACCTGGAAACAGCCAGCCAATCATTGCCGAGCATGTAAACATCGGCGACATACAGCATCGTGGTCCAATACATCAAGTTATCGTTCAAGGCAACTTTTGTGACGCTCGAAACCAACCAAGACCGGATGTGGCTCATGACTCAGCAGCGCCCTCATCTAACAGTGGTTAGTGATAACGTTTACTCATAACAGTGAGACACAAACATGCAGAAATGCAAAATTCTTAAACGTCACTTTATTAAACTATTAACCATAATCACACAATTGTAGCACTAACATTAAGTCAATCAAAATGAACGATAATATATAGAATGCTATATTCATTCCAATTAAGGTATAAGCATATGGGACCACTGGTTTCTAAATATATATATAGAATGCTACATGAATTTCCAATGGCTGATTGTATTTCACGATTAAGCAAATTGTTTATGTTTTATCTACGAGAACAAACTGTTACTTATTAATTTGTATTAAGCAGCATTTTTGTAGGATATGTTTATATAGCACAAATCAGTACCTAGAATCAAAGCGTGCCCAAATTGCATTTTGAACTAAAGTTACAAAATAACAAGTTAAATTTGGGTAGTAAGACAGGTTATTCCTTACTAACTTTTAATACTTTAACAAGGGGACGCGCGTGGTTTAATATCAATAATATTCTGTAGACCAAACGTCAATAAATCGGTAAAAAATAAAACTTTCTCTGTTTCTCATATTGTGACTCCTGAACCCGTGCTCCGCAATTTTTTTTACATTCGTGGGTGTAAATACTTCATCTTTACAATTTGCAATGCCTCATCGGTTCCTAACTTGCTACTGCAAAATAGTTAAACAAGTTGAGACTTTGATAATTTTATACACAGCTTGTAATAACATCCTAAGTCATTTTATCATATCGTCATAGCTATTTAAGAGTTGGACTGTTAAGCTGGACACAGATAAAGGTAACCGTTAGTGCAAACCAAGTAGCCCGCCTCTAGTCTTTTGTTAGGGTTTTGCTGTTTGCTAGGGTTTAAAGTTTGGTAATTTGATGCGCTATAAAGTTAACGTTTCGCTTAAGGTTGGAGAGGACCTCCTTAACGTCACATATGGCTTTAACGCACGCCTTTGTAAGCTGCTTATTACCGAGACAGCCCACGCTAAATGACAGAGAGATTAAAAGTCAAAGCCATCCTTAATGTAAAAAATGTGGATATAAAATTAACCAAGTTTAATAATATTAATATTACTCAGAAGCATCATGGCAAGAAAAGTCTCAGGAAGCAGCTGACAAGGTCATCGGAACTCTACCAAGCAACCCAGTTCCTCTTGACATCATTCGGGATTCGCAAGCACCATTAGAGGAGTTTGGTTTAAAAGGATTGAAGCAACCCAGAGACAACCAGGACAACTCAACCATGCTTAAACTCAACCAACTATTTGCTGCTGCAAAACAAGAAGCAATCGATGAAGCCAAAAGTAAGAAATTTAGAAATAAAGCAGCAAATGACGATTACGTGGAGAGGCATGGCAATGTGGTCGGTATGACTGGAATAGCTGGAATTGGAAAAACTACTGCTACTATACAGACACTATCGGAGCTTGCAGATGAATTACCAGCAGATCAAAAGGGATATTGGCTTTTTAAATACCTAAAGACTTTAAATCTTAACAAAGAAATGGGTGTTCTAGAATTGCTGTCATCCAACCCAAACTTGAAACACACAAAGGAAATGGATGATCAAATATTGGAAAGACTTTCCAAATCCAACAAGCTGTTTATCTTCCTGGATGGTTTGGACGAACCTAGGTTCAAGGATCTTGACTTGGATGCTCCAGTGATCGGATTGTACGATCGCGCAACGCCGGTTGTCATTTTGCAAAACCTACTCCGTGGCGACATTCTTCCAAATGCTCACAAGCTGCTTACTTCACGACCGGGAGCTTTTCTCAAGCTACACCCAAGTTGCAAGCCCCACTTTGTAGTCAAGGTAATCGGCTTCAACGAAAGCTCTCAAGATTTGTATTTCCGACAAATTTGCCCGAAGCAAGAAGATTATGAGAAGGTCACCAAGTCACTTGATAAAAACCCACATGCAAAGGCTTTGTGCTTTCTTCCTATATTTGCAAAAACCGTCGCACCTTACATCATAAAGCATGGCACTAAAGATGGCACTTTTACGCTCACAGATGTGTTTGCGGCTTTTGTGGCTGATTGCATTCGCTCGCCTAAGTTTAAGGAACATCCAAGAATTTTGCGCAAACTTTCAGACTTGGCTTTATACGGAATGCTCAATGACAAGATCACATTCGACGAAGAAGACTTTGATGAAGTCGGACTTGATGCTGAAGGAATGGAGGACTTTCTCAACATGCAAGTTTTCTCTAGCGACCTCAACCTTCGTATACTGGATGGGGATAAAGTATTCTTCTTCATTCATCTTCTGTGGCAAGAATTTTATACATCACTCAAGCTGTTGTTCGATACAGACCTGGCTACATTTTCTGGGCAGCTGCAAAGCATGGAAAGTAATACGTGGGAAATGGTTCTTCGGTTTCTTTTCGGGTTGCTAAACACGGGACTCCACCGTAAGCTAAAGCCTATTTTTAAAATCTCTTCCACCGATGTTGCTAGCAAGAGAGGTTTGCTAAAAGGTCTGATTGATTCGCTTGGATCCCAACTTTTATCACACGATGGCGAGAGCTTTAACTCCAAATTGTTTAAGCTTTGCAGTTTGGCGCAGGAATCAAACGATGAAGAAATCACCGCGAAAGTGGCCGATACCCTCCCTGGAGAGCTTCATATAACGGATGGAACGATCCTTCCCAGTGAAGTGTCAAGTCTCTGCCACGTGCTTCGAGCAACACAAAGGGAGCTGGTCATCAGCATCTCAGTCACATTTACCGGCAACGGTTTAGAAATGTTGATGGAGACAATAGCGAGAACCAAACACACGGTTTGTGAAGTTTTACTGTTGTTTTAAGTTTTAATTTTTATACACTATTTTCAAATAAATGCAACAAAGCAGCGGAAAACGCTAAATGAACCCTAGACCGTTTTGAAGCCACACAACATTTAACTTTCTGAAGCAGGAGTCGGTAACCTTTTCTAGTCGCGGACCTGACCCAAATTTAAAAAGGGCTCGGCGAGCCGTAATAAATATAAACTTAAAAGTTTCCTAAAATGTTGAGTTTTGAGCGTTTCATTCCAATAACTGTTATTCAGTGGCGACCTAGTTTTTTTTTGGTTGAAAATCAGCTTTTATCTAACACTAGACGAAATGCCCGGCGTTGCCCAGGTTAAATAGAATATTTACCAGTTAATCTTACTGGTTAAAAAATAATTACACCTACAATAACCATCATAATGTACGAAGTCTACCTGAATTTAATCTGGTTAAACAAAATGAAACAATCCATCATACTTTGGCTCTTTATTACTATTGCACATTACGTTGTACCATGTTAAACTGACAGCCTCATGTTATAGCCTATAATTATGGAATCAGCAAATAACCCGAAAGTTATGTTACGGATAGCGTATAAAGTTCTTAAGAGGCATAAATAATGCAAACATATTGTTGTAATGTCATAACAAATTTGCTTATGCCTAAACGTTTGTACTGCGTGTCACTAAATAGAAAATTCAAATCATGTCATGTCATAACGTAGGTCTAAAATCAGTTAACCTAATGTTTTTCCATAGTCAGAGTAACACCCCACACCCTGTGTGAAAACGGCATTAATAGAATGTCGTGTTTAATTATATGACTTATCTGCGTGGCTCTAAAGATCTAATTCTTTGTCTCCGTTATTTCCCAATACTTTTTCAATTTGTGTAACACAATCTAAAGACTAAAAATTAACGTAGGCCTGTAACCTAAAAAGCAGTATCTAAAATTTTGTGTCTGAAATAGGTCACTAAAGAAAAGTCGCGAACGCGCTGTGGCCGTATAATTACTAATTCACGTGTTACCAGCATAGTATAAGCTTTCTGAAGCCGCATAATATAGCCGATGATTTAAAAAAATATTGGGGTATTTGACATCAAACCAAAATGCAACGGTGTGTGTTTGTTTTAATTGAGGTACTAAACACACAGGGACGCCGGAGAGGGTGGGCACGGGGGTGGAGAGTGCGGGCAAAAAGTGCCCTTTTCATAAAAAGTGATATATTGCTTTCACAACGTTAAATATTATGCGACGGAAATCATAAAGGGTCTAGGGATTGAGCTACGGAATAATGCAAAAAAATTCGTAAAATGACATGCTTGACATTTGTTAAAACATTTTTGGTACCATTTTAAGCCAATCTAGAGGGCGTGGCCGCAAAAATTTTGCCGGGGGAATACCCCCGCACCCCCCAATATTTCGGCTCGCTACGCTTGCTTGCGGTCTATGTTGCCCTTACCAAAAAAGTCGCCACCCTTGCCCTGCAATCGCTCCGGCGTCCCTGTAAACACACAAACTTGGC
Source organism: Ascidiella aspersa (assembly GCF_963924565.1). Taxonomy (NCBI): domain Eukaryota; kingdom Metazoa; phylum Chordata; class Ascidiacea; order Phlebobranchia; family Ascidiidae; genus Ascidiella; species Ascidiella aspersa. Next base: position 4,090,247 of record NC_139453.1, on the reverse strand, counting down.
TAAACACGTCTCGCATATATTTCTTAACGAAAACCTGTGAAATAAGACTTTTACGTGGTTAAACAAACTGCAAAAAGCTATAAACGTTTGCACTGCGTGTCACTAAATAGAACTTTAATTATTAGGTCATATCGTGTGTCTAAAATTTGTTAACCTAATGCTTCCCCACAATCAGAGTAACACCCCACAGACTGTGTAAAAGCGGTATTAATGTGAAAGCGGAATGGCGTGTTTAACTTTGTGACATATCTGCGTGGCTTTAAAGATCTCATGCTTTGTTGCCGTAAATTTCCAGTAAATTGTTCATTTGGTTTGAACAGTGCAAAGATGAAAAATTAACTTATAACCTAAAAAGCAGTTTTGTGTCTGAAATAGGTCACAAAAAATCACTAATTCACGTGTTACCAACATTGTATAAGCTGGCTGAAGCCGTATATTATAGCCGATAATTACAAAAATTGCGGTATTTACAACAAACAAATTGCAACGTTGTGTGTTTTTTTAAATGGAGCTACTAAACACGACTCGCATATTTTACCTAACGAAAACCCGTGACATATATCGATGGAAAATCGCTTAAAAAGTAGTAGCAGCAATTATTCAAATTGGCGAAATTCAAGCAAATACGTAAAACCCATACTGCGTCAAACGAAAGAAAATCCTCTTTTAAAAGTAAATTTGCTTAAAGTTCAAACCGCTACAATAAACGCGAAATAAACTTTTCCACATGAAACTTTATTTTTACCAAGGCAATTTACTTCACGCAGGTTATTGCCTTATAAATGTGTGAAAAGGTTTAACCCGTTTCGTCATAAGGTTTTGCAAGTCGCACGCCCGCTCTTTCAAGTTAACATGCAACGAATGTTGTGTGATGTTTTTGAAATGGTATAAAAATTGCTCACCCGTGACCGATTCGCGACGGCGTTCGCTCGAGATGCGAGACTTTCTCTCATAGAAAGAAACCAATTTTTTTCTGTCTGGGAGCGCACGAGTTTCTTTCTATTTTACCGACTTGCGAGGCGACTCGGTTAAGAGGAGCAATAGGAGCCATACGTTTCTCTGTCTGTTTCCCTAAAACGCGAAAATGCTGACCAACAAACTTTTCCATTTTACATATTAGATTTGAAAAAAGGACGGTAAAGCGTTTGCGCCAAGCGAGAAGAAACGCTATTGTGCAAATATTTGATGTTCCCCGGGGGTAGCGAAAGGACGTGAGGTTCATCGAGTGTGCTGCCGCCGATAAACATAGTCTAATCATAACCAACAATAAAATTAAAAAAAAAGATATGCGGAAAATAATTTAAATAGAACCGTTAAAATGTCGATATAGTTTATTTTTATATTTAAACCACACAAGAACTATAGTGTGCAGCACCATGAAATACAATCAGACATACTAAGATAGCGTAACGTTCATTGTTGATAGTACTAGTAGTTTATGTACTTCGCATTTTGGCCGAAAAAAATGCGCAAAAAGTGCGCAAAATTTTTACTTTTATGTAGTTAAAATAGACAACAAATTCTGGCAACGGCCTTTTGCCAAGTTGTAAAAGAGGTGGAGGGCCGGATGAACTATATTGGCGGGTTGCCGACCCCTGCTCTTAAAAGGTACTTTAAACTTCTATTACCATATGATGACAGTAGAGTGTCCCCGAGTTTTTTGACATTAGTGGACAACTTGTTTTTTCACAACGGTTTGATTTCCTGTTGTTCACCAAGAATTGATGGCACACATATTGCGGTATAGTCGGCAAAAAATATTCATGGTCTGATGTTACGACGTTTAAAAGGCGTTGTTATGCCGAAAAACAGACCGCCATTGCTCGCCTCTGAGATTAAACCGGTGAAATTAGAACAAATTACCAACGCGGTTTGTACAACTTTATTGCGTAATAACATGCGCGACTTTAATTGAGTCTATTTGGCTAAAAACGCAAAACGCATTTTTTTATTTTTATTTTATACACTAATATTTTTCTGTTTTATTTTCTGATATAACCCTCTTAATTGGCGACACAAATTACGTTTTTCAGTTTTTTATTGGACATTAGTGTTTGGGATGTTATACTCCGCTATCCCCAAACTCTTCGTAGTCACTGTCTTCCCTACAGCATTAAACGCTTCCACCCCCAGCAAGTATTTAAGTTTTTTAATTCCGTATCCAGATTTTATTATTTCGTTAATGATACTAACTGGAAACGTTTTAGAGCGAATTTCGTGTTTAATGAGGAGATAATTAATTTACCAACACAAGTTTTAAATAAAACAAAGTTCAAGTAAGCGAATTTTAGGATCAATAACTACAGTTTGAGTTTAACTGTTCGGATCTCATGCCTTAACAATGTGCGTACTCTATACAGCCGAGTAACCCGGAATTTTAGTGAAATTGTTTCTAAGTGCATGTATATATAACATTTTAGCTCTACAAATGACTAAATTAAATACAGTTTACAATAAAACGTCATATTGACACCGCATTTTTGCTTCAGCGACTTTGCTTACACTTTTTAAACCACGTCATTGACTAAAGGTAGCCAACAATGGCGGACGAGGCAAACTGATCGGCGCATAAATTTGAGAACCTTATCTATCTAGAACAGCGCACCCACCAACATATCTTGTTGTTATTTTGTAGATGGAGTTTGTACATGTGACGACAACTGGTTCACGTGACTTCACTGCCTTGTCCACCTGCGTCCATAAGATAAACCACCTGCGGTTGGTCAATACAAGCGATCTGTCCGGTTTCGAGGTTCTGACTGAAGCAATCGCACGCAGAGAAACACCTGTAAGTAAACTTACGTGAAACGAATGACATGGTTATGTCATAATGGTCATTATTGTGATTGGGTGGGCGCGATTCTCCAACCACACTATCGACAATCAACCGGATAGGGGAAGTCCCTGGATGCAACGGGGACGCGTGAAACTGATAAGGGGCATCCCCGTGGGTCAAACATTGCACAGGGGAAAGTCCCACTAATCATGGGTAGCTGGGTCAAGTGCCTGTTAATGCACATTAGTGTTTGAGATGTTCTACTCCGCAATCCCCGACCCCTTCATAGTCACTGTCTCCCCTAATGTGTTAAACGCTTCCAACCACTTTTGGAATTTTTCGCAACTATAGAGAAGTTTTTTAATTCACTATCCAGATTTTAATATTTCGTTGATGATACTAACTGGAAACGTTTTAACGTGAACGTTCAAATACAAAAGCAAAGATTGCACAAAACAAGCGAAAAGCGAGCGAATGTCAGGTTTAATAAACCACAGTTTGAGTAAACCGTTTGCAAATCACGCTTTAACAAATCTATATGTATAACTGACTAGGAATATTTTTTTATGTTGTTTTAAGCGCATAAATATGGCATCATTTTTCAAACGAATAAATTAATATCAGTTTGAATAAAACGTTACAAGACGAGTGATTCGTCTGATTTTAAAGTTCTTACTGAAGCAATCGCACGCAGAGAAACACCTATAAGTTAACTTAAACGTAAAACAGCTGACACTTACATGGTTTTGTCATTTAAATGCGTTCAGCGCCCCCCAAATCATGAAAAGACACAAAATGCCACAATGGGGCGATACTGCCCACGTTGGGAACTTCTGCGTTACATAATACTCGATATTCAAACACGTTTTAAAAATCTAGAAAATCAATTTTTGTAGAATTAATCAACTGAATTATATTTTTTTCGGTAAATTTACTCTGAATATTACTTATTCGGTAAATTTACTAACTCCGATTATTATTATTACCGATGAATCGCGTGTCGTGTACGTTTGATGTGTTTATTTCTTAAGAGCAATTGGTCGCGCAAATATTTTTAGAATAGAATCTAAATTTAACTTTTACGAAATTTTCCGGTTTACAATCCATTTTACCTCTGTCTGTATTTAGCAGTTTAAATAGGTTTTATCAGAAAGTTTGAAACTTTCGATAACAAACCAAACTATATTTTGTGTAGATGGAAGAATTCATCGTGGACAATTTGGGGTCACGTGAGTTGAGTTGCCTGGCAACAAGTGCAAGCAACATCAACAAGTTGAAGTTGTTGTTCTGCGACACTGCTGGGTCAAATCTGCAACCTCTAACTGACGCCATCTCACGCAGAAACCATCCCGTATGTTTATGTTAGTTGTTATAAGTAAATAAGTTAGCATTAACCGCACATGCAAGGGCGTCGACATAAATTAGGGGGATGGGGGCAAAAAATAGTTTTACAGACCGTTAATATTTAACATACCGAGACATGTAGGTTTATCCTAAATACTTCAGTGAGAATATAATACACGCTTCCATACAACTCGCCAATTACATACTTTCATAAAATGTTGCTTGACTGGACGTTTGTGTTTCACTTAAAAAACGTCTTTAAAGCATAAATTCGGCACTTGTTTGCAAAAAATTAGCCTCTCTGGTTTTGTTTCGTTAATAATTCAAACTGTTCTAACAGCCTTGTGCATATTGATAGATGTTTAAAACGGTCTGCAAACAAACACTCAAAAATGTCAGCCAAAGAGGGTTTGAGACCCGGGGCAAGCAGAAAATTAATTGGAAGCAATCTGTAAACCACAAACGTTCCAAAAACTAATTGTTTGGTTGGATACACACTATTTTGCGCGTTCAGTATTCACAATTAGGCTTATTTGCACCAATATCTGGATATTTTGTGCAAATGTTTGTAACACGACAAATAAGAAAAATTCAGTTTCGACAGCGGCTTTTGCTTTCACACAGACAAATGCTATATTCATTAAACACATTCGGTAATGGCATGTTTTTCAAGCAAATATGTTGACTTATTTCAGTACGTCAGTATTTTAGTTTTGACAAAAATTCCCTGTGATTAGCCTACCACTGCATGTTTTGTGTCTAATAGACATATTTGTATTCTGAAATACACATATTATCGAACGATAACGGCCCTATTCAAATACAGTTTGGCTGAGTTGCAGATAAACGATAAATGTTATCCTCCTATCCAAAAATATTTGTTCATATTTTAATATAATAACATCTCAGCAACAGGGAGACTAAAACTACTTTTGCGCGAATCTATAATGTTTTTTGTGTTGTGTGTCGTCACACCTTTTGAAAAATGATTTACGCAATGGTTAATTTTTGCGCTGCAGGCGACATTGTTACGTGGTTTCTACGGAGCCTTGTTACTGCTGTGGAGTCAATGCCCTCTCAACATAATTGTTAAAATCAACTTGACAAAGTCAATTTTTCGCGCTTCGCGCCACCAACAGTAGATGCTTTAGTTTTTTTTAAATTGTCTCACTAATATGTACTCAAAAAGACCAAATAGTTTTTCGTAGGGGAAGCAAGAGGGAATGACCAAAAACGCCTTTATATTTTCCTTTATATTGATTCGCGACGGCGTTCGCTCGAGATGCGAGACTTTCTCTCATAGAAAGAAACCAATTTTTTTCTGTCTGGGAGCGCACGAGTTTCTTTCTATTTTACCGACTTGCGAGGCGACTCGGTTAAGAGGAGCAATAGGAGCCATACGTTTCTCTGTCTGTTTCCCTAAAACGCGAAAATGCTGACCAACAAACTTTTCCATTTTACATATTAGATTTGAAAAAAGGACGGTAAAGCGTTTGCGCCAAGCGAGAAGAAACGCTATTGTGCAAATATTTGATGTTCCCCGGGGGTAGCGAAAGGACGTGAGGTTCATCGAGTGTGCTGCCGCCGATAAACATAGTCTAATCATAACCAACAATAAAATTGAAAAAAAAGATATGCGGAAAATAATTTAAATAGAACCGTTAAAATGTCGATATAGTTTATTTTTATATTTAAACCACACAAGAACTATAGTGTGCAGCACCATGAAATACAATCAGACATACTAAGATAGCGTAACGTTCATTGTTGATAGTACTAGTAGTTTATGTACTTCGCATTTTGGCCGAAAAAAATGCGCAAAAAGTGCGCAAAATTTTTACTTTTATGTAGTTAAAATAGACAACAAATTCTGGCAACGGCCTTTTGCCAAGTTGTAAAAGAGGTGGAGGGCCGGATGAACTATATTGGCGGGTTGCCGACCCCTGCTCTTAAAAGGTACTTTAAACTTCTATCACCGCATGATGACAGTAGAGTGTCCCCGAGTTTTTTGACATTAGTGGACAACTTGTTTTTTCACAACGGTTTGATTTCCTGTTGTTCACCAAGAATTGATGGCACACATATTGCTGTATAGTCGGCAAAAAATATTCATGGTCTGATGTTACGACGTTTAAAAGGCGTTGTTATGCCGAAAAACAGACCGCCATTGCTCGCCTCTGAGATTAAACCGGTGAAATTAGAACAAATTACCAACGCGGTTTGTACAACTTTATTGCGTAATAACATGCGCGACTTTAATTGAGTCTATTTGGCTAAAAACGCAAAACGCATTTTTTTATTTTTATTTTATACACTAATATTTTTCTGTTTTATTTTCTGATATAACCCTCTTAATTGGCGACACAAATTACGTTTTTCAGTTTTTTATTGGACATTAGTGTTTGGGGTGTTATACTCCGCTATCCCCAAACTCTTCGTAGTCACTGTCTTCCCTACAGCATTAAACGCTTCCACCCCCCGCAAGTATTTAAGTTTTTTAATTCCGTATCCAGATTTTATTATTTCGTTGATGATACTAACTGGAAACGTTTTAACGCGAGTTTCGTGTTTAATGAGGGGATAATTAATTTACAAACACAAGTTTTAAATAAAACAAAGTTCAAGTAAGCGAATTTTAGGATCAATAACTACAGTTTGAGTTTAAAACTGTTCGCATCTCATGCCTTAACAATGTGCGTACTCTATACAGCCGAGTAACCCGGAATTTTAGTGAAATTGTTTCTAAGTGCATGTATATATAACATTTTAGCTCTACAAATGACTAAATTAAATACAGTTTACAATAAAACGTCATATTGACCCGCATTTTTGCTTCAGCGACTTTGCTTACACATTTTAAACCACGTCATTGACTAAAGGTAGCCAACAATGGCGGGCGAGGCAAACTTATCGGCGCAAGTTTGAGAACCTCATCTATCTGGGAAAGCGCACCCACCAACATATCTTTTTGTTATTTTGTAGATGGAGCTTGTACATGTGACAACAACTGGTTCACGTGACTTCACTGCCTTGTCCACCTGCGTCCATAAGATAAACCGACTGCAGTTGTACAATACGAGCGTTCTGTCCGGTTTCGAGGTTCTTACTGAAGCAATCGCACGCAGAGAAACACCTGTAAGTAAACTTACGTGCAACGAATGACATGGTTATGTCATAATGGTCATTATTGCAATGAGGCGGGCGCGATTATCCAACCACACTATCGACAATCAACCGGATAGGGGAAGTCCCTGGATGCAACGGGGACGCGTGAAACTGATAAGGGGCATCCCCGTGGGTCAAACATTGCACAGGGGAAAGTCCCACTAATCATGGGTAGCTGGGTCAAGTGCCTGTTAATGCACATTAGTGTTTGAGATGTTCTACTCCGCAATCCCCGACCCCTTCATAGTCACTGTCTCCCCTAAAGTGTTAAACGCTTCCAACCACTTTTGGAATTTTTCGCAACTATAGAGAAGTTTTTTAATTCACTATCCAGATTTTAATATTTCGTTGATGATACTAACTGGAAACGTTTTAACGTGAACGTTCAAATACAAAAGCAAAGATTGCACAAAACAAGCGAAAAGCGAGCGAATGTCAGGTTTAATAAACCACAGTTTGAGTAAACCGTTTGCAAATCACGCTTTAACAAATCTATATGTATAACTGACTAGGAATATTTTTTTATGTTGTTTTAAGCGCATAAATATGGCATCATTTTTCAAACGAATAAATTAATATCAGTTTGAATAAAACGTTACAAGACGAGTGATTCGTCTGATTTTAAAGTTCTTACTGAAGCAATCGCACGCAGAGAAACACCTATAAGTTAACTTAAACGTAGAACAGCTGACACTTACATGGTTTTGTCATTTAAATGCGTTCAGCGCCCCCCAAATCATGAAAAGACACAAAATGCCACAATGGGGCGATACTGCCCACGTTGGGAACTTCCGCGTTACATAATACTCGATATTCAAACACGTTTTAAAAATCTAGAAAATCAATTTTTGTAGAATTAATCAACTGAATTATATTTTTTTCGGTAAATTTACTCTGAATATTACTTATTCGGTAAATTTACTAACTCCGATTATTATTATTACCGATGAATCGCGTGTCGTGTACGTTTGATGTGTTTATTTCTTAAGAGCAATTGGTCGCGCAAATATTTTTAGAATAGAATCTAAGTTTAACTTTTACGAAATTTTCCGGTTTACAATCCATTTTACCTCTGTCTGTATTTAGCAGTTTAAATAGGTTTTATCAGAAAGTTTGAAACTTTCGATAACAAACCAAACTATATTTTGTGTAGATGGAAGAATTCATCGTGGACAATTTGGGGTCACGTGAGTTGAGTTGCCTGGCAACAAGTGCAAGCAACATCAACAAGTTGAAGTTGTTGTTCTGCGACACTGCTGGGTCAAATCTGCAACCTCTAACTGACGCCATCTCACGCAGAAACCATCCCGTATGTTTATGTTAGTTGTTATAAGTAAATAAGTTAGCATTAACCGCACATGCAAGGGCGTCGACATAAATTAGGGGGATGGGGGCAAAAAATAGTTTTACAGACCGTTAATATTTAACATACCGAGACATGTAGGTTTATCCTAAATACTTCAGTGAGAATATAATACACGCTTCCATACAACTCGCCAATTACATACTTTCATAAAATGTTGCTTGACTGGACGTTTGTGTTTCACTTAAAAAACGTCTTTAAAGCATAAAGTCGGCACTTGTTTGCAAAAAATTAGCCTCTCTGGTTTTGTTTCGTTAATAATTCAAACTGTTCTAACAGCCTTGTGCATATTGATAGATGTTTAAAACGGTCTGCAAACAAACACTCAAAAATGTCAGCCAAAGAGGGTTTGAGACCCGGGGCAAGCAGAAAATTAATTGGAAGCAATCTGTAAACCACAAACGTTCCAAAAACTAATTGTTTGGTTGGATACACACTATTTTGCGCGTTCAGTATTCACAATTAGGCTTATTTGCACCAATATCTGGATATTTTGTGCAAATGTTTGTAACACGACAAATAAGAAAAATTCAGTTTCGACAGCGGCTTTTGCTTTCACACAGACAAATGCTATATTCATTAAACACATTCGGTAATGGCATGTTTTTCAAGCAAATATGTTGACTTATTTCAGTACGTCAGTATTTTAGTTTTGACAAAAATTCCCTGTGATTAGCTACCACTGCATGTTTTGTGTCTAATAGACATATTTGTATTCTGAAATACACATATTATCGAACGATAACGGCCCTATTCAAATACAGTTTGGCTGAGTTGCAGATAAACGATAAATGTTATCCTCCTATCCAAAAATATTTGTTCATATTTTAATATAATAACATCTCAGCAACAGGGAGACTAAAACTACTTTTGCGCGAATCTATAATGTTTTTTGTGTTGTGTGTCGTCACACCTTTTGAAAAATGATTTACGCAATGGTTAATTTTTGCGCTGCAGGCGACATTGTTACGTGGTTTCTACGGAGCCTTGTTACTGCTGTGGAGTCAATGCCCTCTCAACATAATTGTTAAAATCAACTTGACAAAGTCAATTTTTCGCGCTTCGCGCCACCAACAGTAGATGCTTTAGTTTTTTTTAAATTGTCTCACTAATATGTAACTCAAAAAGACCAAATAGTTTTTCGTAGGGGAAGCAAGAGGGAATGACCAAAAACGCCTTTATATTGTTTAAGTTGCCCAAACTTTTATTTTGGAGTGTGCGATGAGACGCACGACGCCTTTGGGCTAAAACAATTTGATCAAAGTGGGCTAAACCTAGAAACATAATTAGATTCGCGCGGAACGCTAAAAAAAATTCCATTTACTTGAGCAAAATATACAGTTTGTGGAAGGAGTTGGGCATAGCAACGTATTCTACCCGACAAAAAAATAATTTTGCGTCAAAGACACCACAGTTTCTTGTTTATACCATACTATGCTCGATGTTGAGGGGGCAAATGCTCCCTATTGCAGGCACTTATGGTCCAGGATTAACAGACAGCACCTTGGATGTTATTGACGCTCATAGCGAGGAGATTCGTAACAATCAAAACTTCTTGTCATTGTAGATGGAATTGTTGGGACTGTATGGAAGCAAGCTGGATTCACGTGGTTTGAGTTGCCTGGCAACAAGCGTACACAACATCACCCAGCTGCAATTGGAGGATTGCGAAATCGCTGGTTCCGATCTGCAACCTCTAACTGACGCCATATCACGAATGGATCGACCTGTAAGTGTGTGTTTATGGAATGAAGGTTGTGTTTAATATTGATATAACATTGAGGTGGACAAACAACACAACAGCATTTCTTGTCAGATTTGCTAATTCAACCACTGTCTGGTGTACAAAAATTTTTTCCGTAAATGGAATTTGATGATTTTTTTGGAAGTAATTACTGGCAGGGCGAATGCGGGATTTTTGTTTGAGGGCGCATAAAAAATTGCAGGTATGATGTCACAAGTTACGTCTAAACGTGACGTCACAAGTAACGGACATAGCGTTACGTCAAAACGTGACTATTTTTTGTATTATAAAGACGGAAAAGCACTCGCGTGCAGCGCGAAAAAATGTCTTTGAATAGTTTAACTTTCCAAAACTTTAATTTTCGAGTGTGCGATAAGACGCACAGCGCCCATAGATAACCGGTTTTCAAGTGGGCTTAGACATACTAGAAACATAACTTAAATTCGCGGGTATTGCGAAATATTTTTGTATTCACTTAGTTACAAAAGGGATAATACAGCTACGTTCCCTCTCCAATGAATCCACCCCTGGTGAATGGCCTTTAAATGGCCCTGGCCTGGGTACATTTATTCTGATAGCACTTCTTCTCAATTGGCAATTATAAACTGAACACCCTTTTTATTTGTGCTTACCTATATGAGAATATTTTACCAACCAACACTTGAATTACGATTATTACTTTGTAACAACATTTTTCTGTTGAAGTAATTGCAACCCGAAAAGCGCCTACGTTCCCTCATATTTCTATATCTCCGCAATTTTGGAGCAACATTTAGTGGTTGTTTGGTGCATGGCTGATCTTGCATAGCTCAGTTGCTTGAGTGACGTTCCCGGTATGGTCGAGGTCATTAGTTTGAATCTCACCACAGGCAATTTTTACTTGCCTTGCTTGCACGAATATCCCTGCAAGACCAACCGAATATGTTTAGACATTCTCAATAAATACCATTAAGCGGTTGTTGTTTTTATTAACCGGTACTAGGTCGTGGAGATATTAATTTTCGTGCATTCAGTGCAGCATGATACTTAGACTACAATTAATTTTTTAGACTACAATTCAAATTGTTTGCCCAAAATTGATGCAATAGCATTTTAAAGTTAGGCCGCAATATTTTTGTTATTGATTTGCAATTTCTATTTAATGCCACTTCAATTCGTATAGCTTTAATCTATCATCAATGAATGGATAAGAAGTACGAATAAAGTTAAGCAGGAGGGTTTACGTTAAAATACAAACGCTGTGTTCTTTCTGCATTTTAATTCTGTGATTTTGCAAAACCTAGGTAAAAATAATTAACCTGTTGTGCATTTTTTTAAAACTCGTACACGGAAGTAATGACCTGGGGCCTGGCTTATTTTAGTGATTTAACGAAAAATAACAATTCATTTAATAATTTTAAGTTGCTAGAGTTCACTAAAACGTCCCATAAAATTATTTTGTCCACCATTGCCCCAATAGGTAATATATATTCCAGAGTTGTCACCTGGCCTATTGATCGGAGGAAAGCGAGTCTTTGCGATTTTACGTATGTGTTGCTTGACCTATTATGCAACCTTAGTATGCGGCCTGCGAAATTGTTTGTTTTTTGCTTGTGGTGGCCCTTGCACCATTTTAATTTGTACAGGCCTGGTTTAAACTCATCTTCCTTGTACCGATACATTGTGCTCATGAAGCTTCGAGTTTTTTTAGATTTGGCATTTTAAACGAATTGCTCTGTAAAAACAACACAAAAGCTAAATAGTTAATTATGCGAAAGTTAAGCAGGATATTTAACACTATAGGTTGTTTAAAGCGAAATATTAATATTCCTCTAATATTTTAAAATAAGTTTACTGCTTCAGCCTTAATTTCCCTTAAGTTAAGCTCTCTGAAATTTATTTTTTCTTCTACAGTTATTATTTTAAAAAAATACTCCTGATAATGTGCATTATAGGCGATGGTCAATCCTTGCACACCCAAATATACCGTATTTTACGGAACATAAGGCGCACTTGAAATCTTTTTTTTTTCTCATAAATTGATCGTGCGCCTTATAAGCCGGTGCGCCTAATGTATGGATCAAGTACGGTATAGTGCTTTATTGCCTAGACTCAAAACCAGTACTGATACTGATATTATATAAATAAACCACCGTCTTACACAATAAACTGGTAAAAGCAACTGCAACCGTGATATTCACTAGCCTCATTTTTTCTATTGCTCATTGTACTATTGTGACTAGCTTACATTTATTACGTAACAAGTAAAAAAAGGGTGCGTTCTATAGGCCGGTGCACCTTATGTATGAACAAAAAACTAATCACAGCAATTTATTGACAGTGCGCCTTATAATCGGGTGCGCCTTATGGTCCGTAAAATACAGTAGCCTAATTAAATTAATGCGGTTCAAGTCACCAGTTCTATATTCGTAGATGTTGTGTGAGTTTATAGAGTAGGCAAATCTACCGATTAACCTTTTTTATTGTCACAGTTGGAGAAACTGAATCTAAGTAACAACAAGATGGATTTACGTGGTTTGAGTTGCCTGGCAACAACTGTACACAACATCAACCAGCTGGAATTGAAGTTTTGCGAAATCACTGGTTCTGATCTGCACCCTCTAACTGGCGCCGTTTCACGAATGGATCGACCTGTAAGTGTGTGTTGTTGAAATAAAGGGTGTGTTGAATATTAGAATGACATTGAGGTGGATAAACCAGGCAACAGCATTGCGTGTAACATTTGGTAACTCAGCCACTGTCTGTTGGACAAAAGATTTTTGGTGAACGGCTTTTTTATGTCACCATTATTGAAGCAATTGAATTAAATGGTGACCTCACAAGTAACGGACATAGCGTTTAAATTTTAATTTTCTATGTTGCGATAAGACGCGTATAATTTGGTACATAATTTGGTAGGGATTTGCAATAAAGGCAACATTTTTAACTTAAAAGGCATTTAACTTTAATAATGCAGTTGGTCGGTTTTTACAGTATTTTTTGCCCTTTACTCAATTGATCATTCAGATCACATTAAGCGCATCTAATTTATTAGCACAACTATGAGTAATCTTATTTGTTAAGCCTTGTATGCAAACAAATGTGCAGGCTTCTATTGTTTATGGCTCTGTGAACTGAAAGACAGGTCACATCATTGTGCTTAAAATGTTTGGTGGTTAAAATTGGAAGTCAATTTAGTCAATTTTCGCCGATGGATAAACCGGTTTTCAAGTGGGCTAAGACATACAAGAAACATACTTTAGATTCGCGGGTATTGCGAAATATTTTTGCTTTCACGTAGATACAATAGGAAAAAATAAGGTTAAGGTGAGCCATGGCCAAGTGTTTTATAAAGCTTATGTAGATTTAATTGAGCGGGTGTAGAAAACGCGTAGCCGGAAGTAATGACCCGGGGTCTGGTTTATTTTAGACGCATGTTCACTTTACACAAATTGTGGATTTAATGAATAATGACAATATTTACAACCACTATAGGCATTCCATAAATTTTCAGCTGCTATAGTTAACCAATGTCCCATAAAATTATTTTTTTCCACAATGGTCCCAATACATTTTATACATCCCAGAGTTTTTACCGGACTCATTACGAATAGCAGTTTTTTTGGTGTAAGTTGCGAATATGCATTGTTTAATTTGGTAAAACCTGTATGCAGCCTAACACGTGCTTGTATCTTACATTATGTTGTGCTTATGTAGATGAGGAAGTTGAACCTGAGCTTCAACAAGTTGGGATTGCAAGGAATCGCTTTCCTCCTAACTTGTGCCCACAATGTACAAGAGCTGCAGTTGAATTTGTGCGGCATCGATAAAGCTGATGTGGATTTTCTGCGCAAGGTAGGCACTCAAAATTTGGGAATATGTTGCCGGGGCAACGTTGCGACACTAGTGACGTCAGTGTTTAAGATGTGTGACGTCAGTATGCCTCCTGTTGCATCGAATGTACAAATTTAGTGGAAGAAACAGGTCGATATTTACCAAATACCCATCTCCAGCTTGATGGTAGTTAGTGGCGTTCAGGCGAATAATTTGTGAAGTAAGGCGCTTGGAGGTCTGACCTTTTTGCGATCGAATGCATTCGCTTGTTTCTCGCTGAGATCAAGTTTGCTTGGATCTGTCCAGGCCCGACTGAACTAAGAAGCAGAACTTAAAACAGGAAAGCTAAACACAAAGCTTCGGGTTCAGAACGAAACAACCTGGCTTGACTCGGGCGAGTAACGAGTAGAGGGAGTTGCGCAATAACGAATCCGCGAGTAATCGGTTAATTATATATGACTTTACTTGTATAATGACATTTAATGTATTTTTAAATAGTGTCAATTGCGTGTCAGATAAGCGCATGTTTTAATTTCAAATGTGAATTTATTTTTTTAGTCTGAGTGATGCCTAATGTTGTTACACTGATACGCGTATATCCGCTATAGCAAGTTTTGGCTTTTGTAGATAACGAACCAAACAATACGAGTCCTCAATGTACCGAGGTGATCACAAAATCTCGCGCATTCCCATGTCCTGCATTTTTGTCGCCGTGAGTAACTCTTAAGTAGTTTAACCAAGCACTTAAACAGAACATAGAATCGTTACATAATCGATTCACGTCTTAAAAATCTGTCTCCACAGTTATACCAAGAAAAGCAAGCCACCGATAAAGCGAAATCAAAACTGGAACCAGAAGCAAGTCAAAGCCAAGAAACCTACAGTGAACAAGATTTGGACGATGGGACAGATCATGTAAGAACATTTTAACATTAAGTACCAATACATGATTCTAACTGGACATACAAATGTTGTGTGAACACAATAAACCCCAGTTATAGTGGCAAACAATAGCAAAAAATAAATATACTTAGTGTAACTATCTTTACGTTTTAGTGATCATGTAAATTTGAACTCTTGTGTAAGCCAGTTTGCCGACAAACAATATTCTCTTTTAATAGCATTTTTATACACAAGGTGTGAATCAATTTCTTTAATTTACCAAAATTTGAGTTTTAAACTATTTGGCGGTAAATATTGTATTTGTTTATAACTGGCGTGTGTTGTGACAAAATCGTTTCATAAAGACAAAGTAATGACTCCATTCCAATTCTTACAATAAAATATAAATGGATAACTGACTGAAAATTTATAAACTTCAACAGGGATCAACACAGAGGTCAACACAGAGGTCAAAACAAGGATCAACACAGGGGTCATCGCAGATGGCAACACAGGAGTCAGCGCAAAGGACAAAAAAGAGGTCAGCAGAGGACTCAAAAGAAGAATGGGAAGAAAAGAAAGCTCGTCACTGATTTGCAAAAATTATTCGAACTCTAACTTCGCTTCACATTAACTGTAACTGAGTTCTTTTTAATCCAACAAAATTATTTGGATTGCAGCTAAGGAATCACCGTTTCAATGCGTCCCTATTTTCTTACACCGGTTTTAATTCAATGACTATTGGAATTTTTGTGAAACAGCGCGTTGAACTTATTTATCGTTCTAAGTCAAACTTGGAACTTTTCTTTTAAAAATAGTATATCTGTTGTTCTAAAGCCTCCCTCTTCTTTAGATATAGCTTCTGAATTTTACCACTGTTGCTTGTTGTGTATCAAAACTAACTTTTTTATTAAAATTGTTTGCGCCATGGCCGCAAATTCTGTTACCACGCACATAGATATAAAATAATATTTAGTTGTGCTCACCTCTCTAGCTCCCCTATATCTGTAGTCAACCTTCATTTAAAGGGCAACTTCGTCTCATTTACATCTAACTGAAACCTACTCAGTCATAACGCCTAATTGACTGTTTAAATGAAAAAACCTAATGCTTAAGCTCAATAGAAACTTACTTTCGGGCGTAAAACGATCGCAATAAACACTGGTATAATAATTGCATAATATTTTCAACATCAGAATAAAGCATTCCGAATGATAATCTGACAATCGCCACGTTATAAGGCTACATTGCAACACAAATATACACCACTAGTTATTTCACTAATGGGCACCAGAGCACAGAGATGAAAGATCTGATGTTACCGACCAGCTGTAGTGCAGTGGTTCTTATGTTTTCCACCAGGTCTATCAACCCTGTGAAACCCTACTGCTTGAAGATTGTTCATTATTGACTCGCCTAGTTGTCTCAGTAAAGAATTGTGCCTTCGAAATTTTAATTAACGGTCCTTGAAAAGATTTTACTATTTTTAAGTCCTCCAGTTACGTTAAAAGCCACCATCAGTTAAGGTTAAGAGCCACCACTCGATAGTGCAATGCTTCTCAAACTTTTAAAAAGTTTGCGAAACATTTCAAATCAAAACCAAACATCGCGGCAAACTTTTTACGAAACAACATTGTTATTATTTGACAACCTCTTTTCATGCACGACAAGACAATAGGTAATTAATTAAGACAATAGGTAAAAACACATAAATTTTCGTCTGCTGCACATTCAATTTGTAAAATTGTTTTGCTTTAAACACGATGCATCGATGACCTGACCAATCAGTCCGTTATTTCCACTAACTTTTTAATTAATAATGATCTGTTTAGCTTGTCTTAAATAAGTTCTCGCGCGTGCACACATAAAACTGTTTTCATTTAATTCATTGCTGCATTTTTAAGTCTTGATTTTTCGATGAAAGGTAATATTTGCTTTTCACAAAGTGATGTTTTATATTTGCATTTTCAGTTATGCCCTCATTGCGTCTTATTAATGATTTTGCTTTTGAACCGATCTCTGCGTTCTTGCTTTTTCAATTATGAAATACAAACATCAAATGTGTTATATTTTTTCCGAGCAAATAAATCGTGGTGGATTGTTTGAATAGTTACAGGCTTTACATGAAAACCCAACCTGAAATGCTGGTTGCTTAGAAAATCTTCTCGTTTTGAAATTACGAAATGATGTGGTAGACCTAAGTTAAGCTACTGTCGTCAGCCATTTATAATAATCCACATTAAACTTGGGCCTCTATACTTTGCACGTGGTTTTATAGAGAACTAACGTTCTGACTTACGCATATTAAATGCAAAATTTTATGCAAAGCATGTTCCACAATTAAAAAGCGAATCTCTGCAATGTTTTCGTGTCACAAATAACTGCGAACACACAAAAATCACCAGTTTGCCTTGCCACGAGACAAACTTACCCTACTGTATGCACGTTGAACAACTGCCCAAAAGTTGCCAGGCCTCAGAACGACAACATTTGTATATAAAACTTAAAAGTACAACATTAGAGCCATAGAACGACAACACTTGCGCATAAAAACCTATATTACAACGACATTTTTTTATACAGAAGTACAACATTAGAACCATAGAACGACAACACTTGCGCATAAAAACCTTTATTACTACAACATTAGAACCATAGAACGACAACACTTGCGCATAAAAACCTTTATTACTACAACATTTGAACCATAGAACGACAACACTTGCGCATAAAAACCTTTATTACTACAACATTAGAACCATAGAACGACAACACTTGCGCATAAAAACCTTTATTACTACAACATTTGAACCATAGAACGACAACACTTGCACATAAAAACCTTTATTACTACAACATTTGAACCATAGAACGACAACCCTTGGGTATTTTAGACAGTGGTGTGTTTTCTAGGCATTCAAGAAATATGAACGCATTCACTTAAAATATATATAATAAAAAAAAGCTTTAATACCTTATCAAAGTAGACTTGCAGCTTTTATCCGCAGCAAGTTTATCACAGAGGTAAACTTCAACACAACTAGCTCAACTGATGATCAAATGCTTTTCTTGTTTGATTGCTTACGGCTCATTCTGCACCAAACTGATTGCGTTTCCTTCGGCGCCTTTAATTCGTTTTGCTCAACATAAATCGGCCAGTTTGAATGGCCGCTTCAAAAGTAGCCGGCTCCCTTTTCATCAAGTCTTGTCGCTTCATATAAGCCACAAGCGGCCGAAATAATGGAGCCGGCCGAATTAGAAACGGCCATATAAAGTGTCTGATTGCTTTGCAAGCCTCGATTACGAAACAACAAGCCAGAGTGCAATAATGTGAGATTTTGTGGGGACAAACTTAAAAACAAAATCATTCCAACATCTGGCAAGCCAAATTGAAAAGCACAGTTGGGCGTAATTTGGTTGATTTACGATTGCAATCTCCGCAAAGTGATTTTGGATTTTATTTTTTCCTTTTTGCTACCGTTTACCATAATATTCATAATAGAAGTAAAACAAAATAATAACTATTTTACGACAAAATAAATTTGTAAAACTTGTCTATTATTACCCTAATCAATGTTTTTCAATATATTTATAGTTTCTAATACAAAAACTCTTCTGAACAGCTATATTTGAGATTAAAATTTAAACATAGTTCAGCATAATTTAAATAATAAATTTAATCTTATCCATCAATGTATTGATTAATTTTAGTTTTAATAAAAATATTGCTTTGATTGCATTTTTTCGTTCTAATATTATGCCCTAAAAGTATTTTGTTATAGCTTTACGATTATTGCCTGCTTTATGACAATCGGTAATAAAAAGAAAACAATAATATTTAATTTTTGTTAAATAGTCCAAAATTTTGGGTGGTGGGTATATATGTCCCCGGGCTTCAAGGTACAGGGGTACCAAGATGAGGCTTACAAACGCCAAAATAAGGCTTTTTTTCTTAAAATACAATATTCTAATAAAATTTGAATTGTTTGCCGTTGAAACATAACGGTTTAGTGACGCAGGAATTTCAGACAAAGTGATCAGGTTATTTTGGGTGTGACTCAAGACATCAATCACCATAACACGTGACCAGAGACAATAGCCGCAGTGGCCTTGACACTTTGGAAGTAACGACTTCTGTAAGTGCTGGTTAAGATAGAATCTATCCGTTTATTGGTTTTGAGATTAGATATCACGAGAGGTATTCGCAGTCAACCTCGATCGTAATATTTTCACCTTAAAAACTTTACCAAAAAAAGGGCCATAATTTCGCAACAATAACTATAACAGTCTTGCGTAACCACTAATTTAAAGCGTCAAACGATTTTTCTCTGCATTACGGCTAATCAAATATCAATTTAACAAGCAATAACGCTGGCATAAACTTGTCAACAAACGTTTCAACAAATCATAACTGATCGGCGTAGCTTAAAAATACTTACAAGCGAGAAACTGCGCTAGCAAACCAAATGAATACATACTTTCTATGCAACCTGACAGTATGCATAAAATTTAAATCAGAAGGTTTTAATTGCGCGTTCATATCTCAGTCGGGGTCTCCAATGTATATTTCAACAGGTGAGACATGACCACCGTGCTATCTGAACTCCACTAAATCGAAACTAAAACAAACTGTCATAGCATTTCAAAGTGCATACTGTCAGGTCGCTTATAGATTTATTGTACATGCACATAACTTAGTATAGCTCGCTTTCAATAAAATGGCTTACAGCGCAGTAAAAACACGTGTTGCCAGTAAGGAGTACATCGTTGACTGTAGTGTTTTATCCAGCAGTAGCGTGACGCTATATAGCACAAGAGCGACTGCGATGGAGATTTGCTGAGTCGAAAGTCGGCTAGATTTGCCAGAACGGAAAGGAAAATGAGTGTCGAGGTGAAATATTTAACACTTTACCAGGCGAACACGCTATAATTACAAGCACAAACAGACATGCGTCGTTTCTCTACACCGTATAAAGCAAAGTATATTATGTTATTGTAGTAGAAAATGTGATTAAACATGGAGGAGGGAGCGCCAATTTTATAATTTGTCCCCGGGCGCAAAATCCCATGGCTACGCCACTGGGTATAAGCGAGCCCTTATAAGTTGTCACTAAAAATCCAGCATTTTTATCCTGATTGTGTTGTTTCTGTGTTTCTCAACAAACCTTGGCTCAAGTGCTACGTAATATTGCAAATGCAATTGGAACGCGAGAAATTTTGAGTTTTATGCGTGAGTTTAGCAAAAATCACCGCAAATGTAAAAATATTGCAATTGCCGTGAGTTGTATTCTCTATCTGCCACAATAACTTGGCCTTTAATATAAAATCGGATGTCACTGGAAGCTAGGTTTTTTAATTTGTTACTTTAGTCTTGTGTTAATTCAGGGATTCCCAACCTTGTTACGATCTCGTACCACTTGGGCGCTCTGTACTGCCACGCGTACCACCTTAGCAGAAAAATAATTTAATTGAATCATATTTTTATATATTTTTAGCTTACAACTAGCATTATTCAACGCTATTTGTAGCTTAAGACTTAAGCTATAAAACAGTCGATTATATCTATCAACAGCAATCATTTGGCATAATTAACGCCCACAGTCTCACAGCGTTGTACACTTTACAAAGCAACTGTGCTCCTTGTCAACAATTGACACGGCGTGTATTTTGAAGATTGCGTTGTTTCGAAACAACAGGAACAGTTACGTAACAATAAGAATGGGCTTCGGGTAATTTTTTTTATTGAAATAAAACCAGAAAACAAAATATAAAGTTGTGAATCCAGGGTTTTGTGAAAAAAACGGAAGCTACTCGAGTACCACCTGAAAAACCTACGCGTACCACTAGTGGTTCACGTACCACAGGTTGGGAACCCCTGTGTTAATTGGATCAGAATGGCTTGCTGTGAAACCCGGCGGTACGCAGCAAAACTAAAAGCCACTATGCGATGTACACTGCCGGAAAAACGCACCGGTAAAAAAACGAGACAGTGACTTAAATGTACGCCAAGGCTACCAGGCGCGGATCTAGGATGATTGTTTGGGGGGCAATGAATTGTTTCGAATATGACGTCACAAAGCTGCACAACTAACCTCAAGAAAACCAAACAGTTGGTTTATTTCCAGGTTGGAGAAGTGGTGCTTCTAATACGAAACGACGCCTTTGGTCGAAAGCAACTTTAATAAAGCGGGCCAAGAGATATACAAGAAGCTTAAAGATTCGCGAATTCTTTTGCATTTATAATGTTACCATAGTAACAAAAAATACAGTTTTTTTGGAAGCCATTTTGTGGTATTTGTGCAAACCAGAAAAGTACCACAATACCCCAGCTTTTAATTCCAGTATAATATGAAAAGCAACTAAACCATAAAACGTGCCTACAAAAAAAACGGCTGTATTTACAAATACGATGCGTTTCTACACAGTATTGAAATCGTTGTGATTTTTACAGTTACCTACATTTGAAAGGTATTGCAATAGAAAAACAAAGTCTATGTTAACATTAAAGAACAAGTATAAAGTAAAGTGTAAGCTTTGAAACAGAACAATAACGAAGAAATAATTACACAGTAAAAATGGAAAAGTTAGCATTTGCGCAAATGGATGACAACACTGAAATATTTGTTCGTCCTGTACAACATACCTTCTGCATAGCTATGTAAGCCCAGAATACAAAGAGCTCTATTGCGATGAGATTCGAACCAAACGATAGCTATCTTTACACGCGGAAAAATAAAACCGCTTAATGCTTCTTTGTAAGCCCCGAGAGAATGTCAAGTGTGCCGCGAAACTTTTTGTCATATTGGAAAATAAATTATTTGTATTACCAATATGCATAAACACAATCGTTTTAGACTTAAATACGCATTATCCTTTATTAATATTGAGACATTTAGATAGTTTGTTTATGCAAGTCGTGGCTTATGTAAAACACAACGAACCGTGTTGCGATAAAATCGAACGCAAAGAGAATACTTGTGAAGTTATAGAAGGGCGAGTGAGTCGCCGATGAACTCTGTGAGTTGCCAGAGCGAACTCGTCAATCCAGTGGAACGGCGAGTCCGCAAACTCCTAAGGCAGCTCCCGAGTAGAAGCACTTCTCAACCAAACGCAATCTGAACAAATTAAACACACGGTTAAAACGAGTTCAGCCATCTAATCCCATTTTAAGATAAAATGCATAAAAAGAATTTGTTTATTTCAACTTTTTGTGTAAACTTTCTAATAAGACCACAAAACAAAGCTTAAATGCATACATTTTGGCGCCGATACTACGTCAGTATCGGTACAGTAGCGATACGATAAATCTGATTATCGGGCAGCCAAAAGTAAAAACATAAAAAACGAATCCAACCATTTCAATAGAGTTTTAGATAAAAAGGAAATTCGGTGATGAATCGGCGAAACTAGGATATGAACAAATATGAAGGCAGATTCTAGGGATTTCGATATTTTGGCGAAAAAAGTGGGATCTTATAAAACCACTACGAATTCTAGGGCAGTGGTCAGCAAACTTTTTTCGTCGCGGCCCAAAGTAAATTTGTCAGAGCTATTGTAGGCCCACTAAAACCACTACGAAGCAGTGACGGATTCTGAATATTTGATTTTTAGGTGAAATATTACACGGCGCCTTTATGCCCAAAACTCTGCCATACCATATTATAAAACATACTATACAACGAAGAATATACGCGCGAAGCGAGAAACATTTTTTTAATTACACATAGTTAAAGTTGACAAAAAATATATTTCGACAGGCATTTAGGACCACATTGGGCACGTGGGTCTTTTCAAACTGAGCCAAATTAAAACTTCTATGCCACACCAACATTTCCAATAAAGTGCAATGAATGTACGGCTGTCACGCGGCCCACAACTACATGATATTACTCAGCTGCTCAAAAGTAACTCGCGGCAGACATCTGGGAGTTTGCCGACCACTGTTCTAGGGATTTCGATATTTTGGTGGAAAATGTGATCTAATGAAGTCACCACGAATCTTCTTTAGAAAGTCCCTTACTTGGTTAGTTTTTGTTTCGACTGTAGATCGTTGTTCTTCTGCTTTAGAATGAACTGGTTGCAGCCGGCGATGTAAGTTGTGAAGTAATCTTCCCACTGATAAACCCCACAATCAAGGTTGTAAGCCTGAGAAACAATTAACAAATAGCTTGATAATGAGTTTTAAAGCCCAAAAGTTCGAGTAGATCGACATCATCTTGATTAAGACGTTTCGATTCACACTTGTATCATCGTCAGTTAATCTCATTGTTTTTTTAACAGCACTTTCTGAACACATAATTTATACTGAGCATAAAATTAATTCAAAGACTGTTCAAAAAACGTTGGAAAAATAAGGTTCCACAAAATATAAGGCTTTTTTCAGAGACTGATGATACCAGATTGGCGAAATATATTTCTCTATTAATAACTAGTCTAGAACTTATAAATGACTAATTATGACTCGGACAAGAAAGTCTATAGTAAGTTGCTACCATCCACTTGAAGTTATTGTCGTCATTAACGTGTATAAGGGCGAGGAGATATCTTCTTATTTACATATTCAGTTTGCGTTCTACAAGACTTTTCAACACGCAAATCAATTCAAAGGCATTTAAACGCTTTTAAAGATTCAAATAATTTGTAACAAACGTGCAACACACAAATTTAACCCTATGATTAGATGCTCTGAATTAGAAGACCTTGTAATATTTCACCTTTTGATCTTCAGCATTCAGTGAGGAATGCAGCTGATCAACATTCGTGTTGCTGAACTTGAAGTTCGTCGTAAAAAAGAATTCCATCACTTCCATGGCGCTCATGATCTTTTCATTGAGTCTTGCCATTCTAAAAAAATTAAGAAATATTGTAAGTCTTTGCCATTCTGAAACTAAACATTATATTTTGTGGGATTAGCGTAGCATTTGGTTCAGAATAAAGTATTTTTGTGAACTGGGACAATAATTTCAAGCTAAAGCTTCTTGCCTAAATGGTGATAGTCATTCAAACAAGTAATCCAATTTTATGTCATATTGAAAAAAAAACCGACAATTGTTATAACATAATAAAGGAAGTTTAAATCCTAACAGTTTGAGAGGTGTAAAGACAGGTTGACAAAAAGCTAGATATTAAATGATAAATTAAAGTTTCATCTAGACTATTACCTTTAATATTAAAAAAAAATAATAAAAAAACTAGACAGAACATTGCACGATTCAACAAACGAAAATTTCAAGAGAAGCAAAAATTTAAAAACTGTTCAATCCACAATAAAGCATAGGTGGCAAACTAGAGTTTTTAGCATCTGCTTAGACTTTATTTGAAAGTATAACTCACTTTTGTTTTTTCCTCATAAGAGCCAGACCTGCATCCATCGCATGGGCAGGAATAGTTTGCGAATAAAAGGTGGTGAGATCGTACAGCTTTCTGCATATAAATAAATAAAAATGTTTAAATCCATGAACACGCCTTTGCCGAAAGTGTTCCAATAATGAAAACTATATCTCTTCATGTTAAATAGAGTAATCAGGTGGCACTATATAAAAAAATTGTATTTAAAATTATATGACACACTACGAGTGGTATGTTGAACATATCTACCTAATTTTTGTTTAATAAATGTGTGAAATACAGGCTGTAGAGTCGGATCCGGACTGGGGAATCGCAGAAACAGGACATTTGGTGAAAGTCGGACTCCTGACTCGAGTAAGACTACGCTAAACTAAGACTAAAATTTTCCCTTCGGCAAAACTTTGCCCAACTTAACTAAACAATTTTAGATATGTAAACTACTGCAGCCTGGAACCCAACAAAATCAACATGGCAACTTAATTTTTCCCATTGGTTAAGAAACACTAAAACCTACATTTACTGATGTAACACTTTTAGTTAAAGTTGTCCATTCTTACTCAAGCGGTCCATAGCAAGGCCATTTTTGATGCCAGAGTTGACGTGGTAGATGGGAAGTGATCCATTAACCTTCGGAACTCGGTCGCAAGTAAAGGAACTGGTGCTTTCATTGTCTGAAGATGAATCCCCTGGAAATTCGTGTTTAACAGGTTGTTTTAAATTGATCAAACTATTCAATAAATATAGGTGGAATTAGTTCTTCATAGTAAACAGCCTGAAAACCTCTTGGTAATATAGAATGACTACATTAGAGTAAAAATGCAGTTTTGGAACAGATTTTTTATACAGGACTCAAAATACAAAAAGAACACAACAACAATGAAGTAAAAAAAATTTACATGTTTTCGAACAGGGGTTTATTTATCAAATGAATACAACATTAGTGGTAATAAATGCAAACACTGGCTAGATACAAGCGTTTTTTTCCTAAAAAATAGTTTCGTACAATTTAAAACAAAGTAAATTGTAGAATGAATATCTAGGAACATAAGTAAGTTGCATTTTGTGGAAATTTAAAAAAATTCTTTGTTGATTTTCACATGGTCAGATGACAAAATGCAACCTACTTCTGTATGGGCTTTGATATTCATTCTACATCTAACTACAACACCAGCGGATATGAACAAAAACGCCAACTTTTTGGTAATCTATCTGTATTTACAACCTTGTAAGCCAATTTCCCCAAGCGCCTAAACTGCACTGTCACTCTCATAGCCGAACGAGCACCTTCTTTCTGCTGAGTCACAAGCGGTCTTCATCGCTGCGCAAATCACGCCGTTCACTACAAAGTCGACCGGTATGAGGTCACAGGTCACAGGTTATGGAGTTGTCGACAATCACAGAACGAAGCACACCCTTGGCGTACGCTATTATGAAAGCGGTGGGTCCGTACACGTTTGTACACCAACCCTGGAGAAAAAACAGTATTTTTGATATCAAAGGCTATAATGCAGTGAAATTTGGAACACGATTAAGCAGTACACCGGAAGCCTTTAATAGACTAACCCAGTGGTTCCCAACCGGGGTGCCATTTGGAAGCTTAAAGGTAAGTTCCTTAAAACATAATTATCACTCTTTTTAAAATCCTATTAATACAACTTTTTGTGTATGATTTGGGTACAGAAATCAAATGATATGTTTCTACATGCAAATAAATTTGATTGCGATGTCCCAGTTCCGTTTTTAGTGACACTACAGAAATCAACTTTCAAGATTCAAGTAGTTGTGCCGCAATCTATTTATTGTTCCTTATGGGTGCCGCAAATCATAAAAGGTGGGAACCACTGGAGTATCAGAATCAGTCCATCAACTAAGAATTTTTGTGATGTTCATTTTAGAAAAAAAAATGTTTGGATAGATATGTGCTTCCAAAAGTAGATGACCATTTGAGTGCGCTAGCTCTTAAGTTTGGAAACTCTTCCTTTGATACATAAACACGATAAAATTCAAGCAAAGCTTACACTTCAAGCAAAGCTTACACTCAACTAGTTACCACTGCATTGTACAGCAACAGGCTCATGGTGTTAAATTATTATGAGTATATACATTTTATGACACAACAATGAATAAACAGTTGAATCCTGAATTGATGGTTACTGTATGGATTTACACAACAGTTTCTATGATTCCTGCATGGTATACGCGTTATTCAATCCGGCTATTAGCTTTTATATCGCATCGCAAAGAGTAGAAGTGGGTCAAAAAAACTTCAAGACCGTGGTCCCACCTGACTGCTTAGCGGACCACACAAAATTTCTGTTTTGGTCCTTGGGTCATGTGTTCGTTACCCCTGGTTTAGAAGGATTAAAATAAAAACTTAAGCAGCGTAAAAACGAAATAATATAGCAGTTCTTAACTTCTTAGGCCACTTCCAGGGTAAAACAAACATTTATTTCAAAGTGACCTTTTGTCAAAATGTCCTAATAACTAACCTAATGAGTAATGACTTTAATTTCGCTTTGAATTAGCGAATATGGTCACCTACCTCTTGCCAAAAAGTTGCAGTGTGACCTTGGTGATAAGGTCATCGCCCATCCACCGGAGGGAGCCCTCAAGGTCGAGGTAATCGATTCCAACATCGTAAAGCTTTTCATCGGTTTCTTGTCGGTTGCAATGGGCGTACGCTGGACAAAAATGATGTAAATTGGTCCTACCTTCTACTGCTTTAGCATTCTTCTCTATATATTAAACGATACAATGGTTTAAGTATAGATAAAAAAATGTTATAGTTAAAAAAATAACTTTTTTTATAAAATATAGATTATAGTTTACACAAAAAAAGTGTATGACAATAGCACTTTATAAGGTAGTTACAACGTCAAAACAATTTTCTGGCTTTTTAATTAAATATATTTAACCTTATCCTTAAACAAAAATATATAAGAAAGATAAAGCTTTAAAAAAAACTCAAATATTTCATGCCACACCATGTACAAAAACAACAAGTTTAACAGATAAATGCTTTGAAAAGGTCTATGAAATAAATCGTCTATCTTTGCTCATTTATTTTTGATACATTGAATTTTGGAATCTTTGTAACTGTTTTTTAAATTATTGTCAGTAGTGAATGAAATTTATAACTCTACAACAATTTTTAGCTTGCTACATGATAATTTAATTTTCCTCATTTAAAGATAATTTAATAAAGTTAATAAACATTGACAAAAGAGTTACACCTGGTCTACGCTCGTACATCGTAACAGTTAACCGACCTGCGATGGTCAGGCCCAACAGTTACCCACCCTTCAGGAAAAAAAATGGTAACCCACGGCCTAGTGAGTGGAATATGGGTATATTTACCCTATAATAGAGTAACCTTAGCACAAATTTACAAAGTTAATCACATAAAGCATTTGAAAAAAAGTGTGATTTTGAAAGCTTTATCATTTAATAAAACAGCAAAATTAAAATTTTTTGTGTAACACTGCATATTGCTAACAAACACCTGTGGAGATGTGAACGAATGCTTGGAGGTTGTTTCGTTCAGGTCAAAATATTTTGAGAAGCCTCCTCACACACTGGACGTTTATCTCGAAGGCCAACCTGTGGAAATTGATAAAGAAACCAGTGTTTATTAAGCATTTTTAGACGGCAGCAAACTAAACAGACAAAAACAAAGTAGGGGTATACTTTAACACCATCATGTAATTAACACTTAACAAGCATGCGGGGCCTTATGAACAATACACATAATTCAATTCAGTAACTACGATTTTATATAAGCAGACATTTATATACAAATCAATATCATACATCTGAAGCAACAAAATTTAAAACAATAATAATAATCGCATTTTTTTATTCCAGACCGGGGCAACCCCTTGGGAGCGCACATGCACACTTAAGAATCAGATGTATGCTCTAGTCTACAATCCTACCACAGCGTTCAAACAATTAAAGCAACGCAAAATATTTGTGTTAGGGTGCAGGTTAGTGTGTGGGTGAGGGTGGGTCAAGTATTATTTGTATTAGTATTGCTTAACCTACCCAAATCCAAACGCTAAGCTGCACCGACCCTAACTCAAATAATGTTCGTTGTTGGATCCTAGACCAGCGCCCAGTAAGTGCCGTAACCTGAGGTGTTCGTTGAACTTGAGTGTTGCAGCGCAGTGGATGAAAACCTGGCACTTCTTTTGGAGAATCTCCCTCGAAGCTTGATCCAAACCAAGATCTACAGGGCCAAGGTCGCACGACACAAATTCGAGCTTCGACGCAAAATTCGGCTGCAGCTCACGAAGAACGTCGAAAGCCTGGAAGGGTAAAAGGTTTCAACGTCAAATGACTCAAAAAGATTTAAACCAATGAGAGGAAAGTTAGGGAAAATGGCGAATTTGTTTGGTCGTCTGTCACGCTCTGATGCATATGAAGAAACAACAAAGTTTAGAATAGACTCGTTTACTCGTAGTTCTGTTTGTGCCATCAACAGCCTCTGATTGGTACAGGGTTAAGCACCTTTTTGCCTCGGATTGCCAAAAAAAGTGTTGAACAGATTGGCATGGCTTTTCAACTATGATTTGAGTTCAGGCTAAGTCATTTAGCCGCGGTATATAATACTACCACAACGAACATTATTTGGGTTAGGGTGTGGTGCGGGTTAGCGTTTGGGCTTTGGTAGGTTAATCAGCAATATTGTTAATGAATAACAATAATACTTGATACGCCATCAACCAAACACTAACCAACACCCTGATCAAAATATTGTGCTTTGCTTTAATAACTGTTTTAACGCTGTGGTAGGATTCTAGAACAAAATCGTACCACAAAGAAGCGAGCCAAAATTAAAATATTCAAAGAAGAATTCTGTAGTAATCTGTAGTATATTTATGGATTCCTTAAGCCTTGCAATTAAAAGCAAGTCCGCTTGTGAGAAGCTGAGGCAATCTGGCTTACTTTGTTTGCCAAGTTCTCGTCTTTTAAATGATTACAGGTACCATATTAAATTATATATTTTTAGTTTAAGAAAAATATATAAATATTTTATAAACAAAAGCGAAGGTAGTCTAGAATCCTAACCCAGATGTCTCTTTGAATGACTAATAAGGTGAAAGTTGTTAACGTAAAATCCTGGAAGGGTGAAAGTTTTAACTTTAAACGCCAAAATCCTTTAAAGGATAGAGGCTTTAACGTCAAAATCAAGAAAGGGTAATAGTTTAAACGTCAAAATTCTAAAAGGGTAGGCATTTCAACTAATATCAACTCTTGGAGAGATAGATGAAAAAACGTCAAAATTCTGGAAGGTTAAGGGTTCATCCCCAGGGTTTAAGTTTTTAACGGCTAAAATGCGACCCCGAAAAAACACTTTGACTAAGATATATAAACGTCGAAAACATGAAAAGGGAAAGAGCTAACGTCAAACACTTGGAAGCGTAAAGGTTTTAACATCAAAAACCTGGAAGCGTAAGGGTCTTACGATTTGTTCGCTTTGAGCTTAAAACAGTTGAGTGAATAGAAATTAGGTCGCCAAAGCTTCGCTGTTTTACTTATGCCTATAGTATTCGGGTAGCAACCACAAAAAAGGTTTAGAAACACTGTGGATCACAAGAACAACTGTACATTTAACCCAGGGGCTCTGAAACTTTGAAACGCGGACTCATGGGGGTGCGTGGACCAATTTTCGAGGTCTAAGTATGCCGAGGTAAAATCGTAGTGTATATTAAAAATAATAGAATAACATTTTTTTTAAAGAAAAATTTAGTTAAGAAAAATTATTCCTTAGTTTCACATTTGCTGAGCCGAATACGCAACCAATTATTTTTAGTGGACTGCTTTAAAAAAGTTTAAGAACTCCGGTTCTTTACCGAACAGCAACGCAATTAATATGACCGAATCGTAAAAAGTCGCTTTCTAATAATACGACCGACTTGAAAATCTAAACCAAAGTCTGATGGACACAACAATAACTCAGGGGTGGCGGTGGGGTACATATGTCCCCGGGCGCCAAGGTTCAGGGGCGCCGAAAAGAAGCTTACAAATGCCACTTTCATCACTGCTCGGGTTAGGGGGTGCAACCAAAGGCGTAGGGGGGCGGAGGGGTATATATGTCCCCGGGCACCAAAATGAGGCCAACAAATGCCAAAATGAGGCTGCTTCTTCTTTAAATACAATGTTCTATTAAAATTTGAATTGTTTTGCCGTATGAAGTAAGGTGTATTATGTTAACGTAATGGAAAATGTGATTAAACATGAAGGAGGGGGCGCCAATTATAAAGTGTGCACCCGGGCGCAAAATACCCTAGCTACCAATCTGCTTATGGAGTTGGAGAATAGAAAACCAGGGATAAAAAACAAGAATGCATAGAGTTACTTTCTTAAGACGAGGTTTTTGGGTAAACGAAATCCGTAAGATGAGGCTAGTTAGGCTACTTTCCGCATTTCATTAACGTAATGCTGGTCCATATGCTATTGCTCAATGCTAAATTTGCAAGAATTCAATAAATTCATTTGGACACTTTTTGAAACTTGGGTGAAGTAAGCATTGGGTACTTAAGGTATTATATTTAAATATCCTTGCAAACTATTGATCGCGTGGGCTCCAGAAAACGATTGGTGTTGAAAGTCTTTAAAAACTCTTTTACATTTGTAAAAAAAAGTGCGTTTAGCGGATACAGTGGTGGCAATCAGGTATAACTTAGTTTCTTTAACGTTTTTATTGGATCGAACGAATTTCGTAAGAAGATCCTCGGCATGATTTTAATCAGGGCTTTCCAAAATGTTCTCTCTGCAAGTAATTTTGCTCGAAAACACTTCAGTCTTGACTTAAGGGCACCAGCATCGGCCGAACTCGTTGCGCGCTTTGTCGCAACCCGGCGGCACCGCCATAAGAAATTACCTGAAAAAAAGCGGTCACTTGAAGCGTGATTGAGCGCACGAGGTGCTCGTATCGCGCGACCCGATCAATCGGCGGCCGCCAAAGTTATTCAAGTTCTTAAACGGACCGCGTGGTCTATGCATTGACTTGAGTCATTGCAACATTGGTTTAGTGTCTTTAACACTCGTCAAATAATGCTTAACAATCGCATAACCTGTTCTTATTAAAGTTAGGTGATTGTGAGTGTTTGCTCAGACAAATCTCATTTGTATTTTTAGGTGTTTTAACGAAAGCAATGAATAAGTCACAAGCTTTCTAAATCTGTAAGTTTAAAAGCAACTTCATTATGAACGCAGTCTTACATAAGTTCTTTTATCAGTTGATATTTCACATTAGAGGTTTTATTAAAATGTTTAGAGTAAGCTATTATTAATATGTGTATAATGGCTCATTCAGAGCTGCTACTCCACTAGTTGGCGCTCTGGCGCATAACTTGGACAACTAGATTTATTTGAGAGTTTATTTAAATTTCATTAGCAATAAAATTAGCCGCATTTTGTTCCAAAATTTCAACAAGCCACTAGAATTTGCCTGGTGCCACCTCATAATGTTCCGGCAAAATATTTATCTTAGTTAGAGCGGACTTGGCGCTTTTGCAGCGAAATCACCTAAAACGTTTGCCAAAAGCGCAAAAAAAGTAAATGTGTTTATTTTCTTTTAACAGTTGGGTCGGTGCTACTGGGGATATACAGCAACACTATGACACAGACGTTCTATATGTGTATATTTTCTTTTATGGCAAACAATTGCAATATGGATAGTCGGAGTCCACATAGTGCTATTCTTTGGACACATAGAAAGGGTGAAAATACTGCATGGTGACGTTAGCTGGAAATATACCTTAGAAATGTCAAAACCTAAGAAAAAAACAAAGAATGAAAACAAATTGTATCTTGATGGTTAAGGTGGTAGCAACGGTCCGGTCTGATTTAAAGTATAATGGTTTATTTATAAATATACTGATTTCAAAAAGGGTCAATCGTACAGCAGTCAACAACATAGTGTACGGTTACCACAGGTGCGTTTCCTATTGATCCTTGAACGAAAAAAATTGAGGCAAATATCAAGGTTTAAATACATTCCTAAACACCAGGATGTCTGCCACTTGACATTTTATTACGATACCCGATATTGTGGACACAAAGTATCGCGATACGATACCAAATGACGTCATTAGTGTGCTTAAATAAGCAAAACATATGACCACAATTACTTTTTATCAGATTTTAGCTATAAAACCTAATATTTTAGTTTACAACCTTTTGTTGTCGGACAGGCAACATTTGACATTTTTTAGCGACACGCGACATGAATCGACACTTGTTTGACGTAACGCGACAGACATCTTAGCGAGAATGTACCGACCTAGTGTAAATGTGTAAAAAAAGTGGCTAAATGGTGAAGGGAGGGTGGTTTTGTGTTGCTGGAGTCTAGAGAGAAAAAGGAACTTGCGAGAATATATTCGGTCGATCTTCAAGTATTCAGCATAACAATTGTCAGCTGGAGTAATGTTTGTAACGTTTTTTATGATTCTAAGTAAAACCAGGATTTGTAGGGAAACAAACTTGTTGTAGGTTTTCCAGATATTATTTTCGTTTAATGAAAGTAGAAATATTTAAAATATGCGGTTGATAATAATTTAATCGTTACTACCAACAAAAACCCATTACTACTTTATATATAAATGCTTGAATCGATTAAAACGAGGTTTAGTGTAAAATCGATAAAATAGATGTATAGCGAAAATGAAGTCGGACATTGCAATGAGTCTTTAACCATTTCTTGCATCTGTGGACACGTTCTGCAGTAAAAAAACAAAAACTAAACACTTGCATTCTTTGATGGTGATTTGTCCATACTAATATAAGCATGTACACTAGGTTCAAGTAATAAAATGAGAGTAAAGTTTTGTCAGTCAAAAATGCAGTACTTTAAAAAAAAAAAAAAAACGTTATGTATTATCACGTCGATTGTTGTTTGGTAGACATTTGTGTAGTGATAATTGTATTTGGAAGTTTGCTATTTCATAATGTTAAATGAGTTTAATGGGCACTTTACTCTGTTCAAGGTATTACTCAATATTCGCTTTCACATATTTTAACGGGGGTGTTTAGTGCGTGAAAACAGTCTGTGCTGTAGTCAAGTCTTACTGAGGGTCGCACGAGATAATTTGAGTGCGTCAGCGGGTCGCAACAACAGAACTAAGAAACAAAAATACGTGGCAAGCAAGGTGAGCGCAAAATTTGTTGGTTATATCCGCATTTCTCCGGAATTTCTTGCAACAGTTTATTACATAAAATTCATATGTTTTTTTTTCATTTGCCGGCGGCGCACCGGTTAAAAAGCAGTGAATTACGTTGTTGATATGAATATTGACGTTTTAGCAACATTCATAAATACGAAGTGATAAAGTTGAATGGAAGCCTGCATACATGTTAATGTTGTCGGGCGCCGAATATGCAACGATATTTGGAAAATATTGCATTTTGAATTTAAGGCGCCAAAAAATGAGTTTAAACGTCGCAATAAGAGGTTTTTTTTTAACGTTAATTTTTCTACTGGATAACAATTGTGACCAACTTTTATATTACATTTGTACGACATCGCTATTTGTTGTGTTGTTTTATTTTTGCAAACACTCATCATGGAATGGCAGATACTAGCAATTGAATTAGAAGATGGTGAAAACTGAACGTTTATTCCCAGTTGATCAGAATATTTCGAACTTCATTTCTGAGTATTTGCTGTTTTTTAGTCGCTCGCTATTATTCGGTATGGAATCGAAATCGCGTGAAGTTGTTAATTACAAACGGCCAGCACAATGCATTACCCACCAATAACCCCAAACAGGACCGAAAATCCGTTGCCAAAACAGCGGCGCCCGCGCCGGTCAGACTATGGCGTCCAAACTTTGGAACCAAAACGGCCGATGCCAGACCGATGGCCCCCGATCGTCCCATACCCTCCAACCACAGGTTCTGGCGTTATTATGGCCATTTAGGTCTTCTTCCGATGAATTTAGAACTTATTTCGATGAATTTAGGCCTTATTCCATAGGATTTAGGACTAATTCCGATGAATTTAGGCTTTATTCCGATGAATTTAGACCTTATTCCGACAGATTAAGGTCTAATTCAGACGATTTTGATCTTATGCTTTACGGGATATTACTGCGTAATTTGCTGTATTACGCCGTTGGTCTTAATACTATGGTTTATAGATTTTTCTGCTTTAGGTATTTTTGCTTTTTAGGTCTTATTGTGTATTCCCTATAACACTTGTCAAAACTGAAAAAAATCCTTTTGGACAATTTAGTTTAGGTTACACAATTGGTTTTCAACCTTACATGGTTATGGCTTACGACACCCTTAGAAATATTAAATAGATCGCGGTACCCCTACTCGAATTTTCGGTAAAATATTTACTGCGATGTCATTACAAACGGAACCGAAACACAATCAAATCTACGTATCTCATGACTTGTTTCTGCAAGCAAAAACAGATATGGGACGAATAATTTCTTGCCTTTATCTATCACTTTATGGATGCAAAATAATTTTTGATGGACATATACACATCCCAACATTTTTCCTTGACTTGTTTCTGCTAGCAAAAACAGATATGGGCCGAAAATTCTCTGCCATCCCTTCCGACCTAAATGCAAATATTTTTTCCACAAAAAAATGCTTATTGTTGTAACCCTCTCTCCTCCTTGCCCTCAAACCAAATAAAAGAAATATTTTCCCCTATTAATAAAAAAACTCAATTAAAAAACTATATGTTTGAGGCCCCTGAAACAATAAACAAAAAACAATCTCCACCCAGGAGTAATTATTTCATTAACAAAACAGTATTTTTAATTTTTTTTTTTAGGGAGTTTTTTTTTACTCCCTTAAAAGAAATGCAGCCCCAACCATTGGGCCCAAACCACAAAATCTACAAGCTTCTTGATCATTTTTTAGTCTAAATTCGAATTAAGAACAACCAACAGTTTTATTGTAAATCAACTTTTTGTATTAATTTGCTAAAAAAACACCCGATTTGTTGAGTTGAACCAATTAAAAACAAAGAAGGGGTTCGTAGTATCATTTTTATGGTTTACCAGCGATTTGATTTACATAAATAGCATATTGGCGAACACTACAAAAGGGAGATATATTGCTAGATATTACTGTCGCTAAGTGGGAGTAGAAAGCTGAAATAACATAACGTCACACTTTTTTATAGCGAAAAATAGAACCCGCTCATAATTTTGAACCTATAAACCCAACTAACATATTAAACATAAATTTTAAAGACGAAGGCAAATATGTTAAGTTTTAAAGTTTAACTTTATGAGTACCAGGTTATAGACCCTCAAAACTCTTTAAGGCGCAATTAACAAAAAACGTTTTTTAAATACGAACAATGAACATGGTTTAAACAATTAAAAAACATTTTCGCACTTTGCGCAAAAACACTTAACTTAAGCTGCTTGTTTGCGCACTGTTTCGCGTGACAACAGCAAGTTTCTTTCAAAAAATTTAAAATGTTATTTTATGCCCTTTAAACCATCTTATTGTTTATCAGAGAGATTATGTAAAAATTATGGCAACCCTAGTAAATAGTATTCCACGACAGATTTTGTTTTGTTTACTTGTGAATACAAAATCATTTATCATTTTCGATAATAACATTTCCTTAAACTGTGAGACTTTAGTCTAGAATTCATTAGACTAGATTTTACCGTATTTCGTATTTGTTTATTCAGATAAAAATAAATTGCGCTCACAACTTCAAGGTGACGTTATACATTCCGATGGTCTGCTTATACTGCGAAATCTAAAGGCTTATTGAAACATAATAAACAGTTTTCATAACTGCATATAAAACATCCGATGGCCAAGGAGACGTTTAGGTTTTGTCTGTATTTGTTTGACATACTGACTTTTGGCGTTTTAAAGAAAAATACAACGCTTTAAGGTACCCTGTTTCGCTGCAATAAAAGTGCTCCTTTGTCTTATTAGCGTGAGACAGCTTCCACAAATTTTCCTTTCAACCTATTATGGCTATTGAAGTTATAGTCCAAAAAACTGTACACAATGTTAAAATTGTATACTCGACACTTATAATCAAGGTTACCATCTGCTGAGACCAAAAAATAAGCATGCTGCATAAAATAAAAACTTGAAAAACAGCTATTTCTGTATGCCCAAAACGTAGCCTAATGGCGCGAAGCGCGAAAAAATGCGTTTATTTGCTTGAAATTGGCAAGGTAATCACCCTTATTTAATGAAACCGTTGTCAATTTTTTTGCGTCAGAGCGCACCTGAACGGTGTACACCTTTTAAACCAGGGGCAAGGCAAATACTCGCGCAAAGCGCGAACATTTTCTACATTTTTCTATTTAACATAGTTAAAAATATTAGGCATGGCCGATTGGTCGTGTCCACTGTCCAGCTTGTGAAACAGGTCGCGGGCCGGATGATTTTCTCTGGAGGACCGGATCTGGCCCGCGGGCCATAGTTTGCCGACCCCTGTTTTTAAACCGTGGTGCATGGCAGCATTAAACGCCTGAAGTTGACCCTGTCTGGTAGTTAAGTTTAGT
The DNA here is from genome assembly GCF_963924565.1 of Ascidiella aspersa. Taxonomy (NCBI): domain Eukaryota; kingdom Metazoa; phylum Chordata; class Ascidiacea; order Phlebobranchia; family Ascidiidae; genus Ascidiella; species Ascidiella aspersa. Next base: position 4,053,300 of record NC_139453.1, on the reverse strand, counting down.
TCATTTGGCGGAGTTTGGCTTGTAATAAAATTATTTATTGAATGATTTGCTGTAATGCTTCTAGCAATTTTTTTTGTAGTAACATTTTGTTATCCATAGCCTATGGGCTAATATCACAATCACAATAACAGCCAGGGACGCCGGAGAAGGGGGGGGGGGGGGAACAAGCGCAAAAAAAAACACATTTTTTTTTATTTTTTTTACAAAAAAAGAAAGGTCCGAAACAAACCAAAAAAAAATAAACCATAAAATAATTCGAGCAAAAACAAGATATGTCCCGAAAACACACCAATTTAAAAAACGCTACAGTGAATGTACTGCTATCACGCGGCCCACAACTACATGACAAAGCTTAAATAGTCAAAAATATCCTGCGGCCTACTAAACAATTGCTCAAAGGTCCAAATTTGGACGCGGCCAACGATAAAAACGGCAAATTTCCACTTAAACTTTCTCTGATAGGTTTGTGTTTATGAATATATTTACAGCCAAGCTAACCAGTCTTCCTTAATGTAATTGCAAATAAACAAAAATGTTCGTGAGAATATTCCGAACTCGCATTTTTAACGGGATTTTTGGTTTGACTTATACGCAGTAGAGTTGATAGGAGTACAAAAATATCTGTATCTAAGTTGCATTGAAATGACATATATCCTTGTTCGGCCTTTTTAGGCTTCCAATACCCAACTCGGAAATTTTTCTGGGCAAAGAACCAACCGGAAATTTCACTTGGCAGAGGTCGCAGTGCGCGCTGACACCTAGCGGAAGTTTAGCGAAGCTCGACACCATGGTTGAAGTTGATATTCTGGCGTGTGTTGCAATACACACTTTCGGAACATTTACATTTTATGGCATAGGTAAATTAAATTTTTTAGGTTCAAAAAAAAAATTGCAAGTAATTCTACTCTTTAAGCCTAAATTGTTGCTGTAGTTTTCCTTAAAATTTCCTTATTTTGTTTTCGAAAATGACTCGTCTGGTAATTATTTATTTTCAACGGTTCGTCGACCCACACAAGTGGCAAAACTTTAGAAAACAATTAAACCTACCAAAGGAGATAATTTTTTTTGATTAACATTATATCTGGTAGGCTGGTGAAAACAGTTCATATATTTATTTGCATACAAATATGCTTGTCCATTATATTAAGTGAATTTAGTCACTATTTGTTCATTGCACAATTAGGAAAACCGTAAAACATGCTTTTTGAGACGATGTTCTACCGGAATGGGTAAATAACTAAATGCGTAATATAAGTAATATAATATTATAAAAATACTAACTTTAACTCGTTATTCGATGAATTCGATAATATAAACGTACTTCGTTTGTTTTATTTGTTATTTGTGATCAGGTTTACGATATTCTGGCAACGGTCGCTTGACAAATAAACTTGATTGGACGTGGCAAGACGGCTCCAAAGTCGAATTAGACAACTGGGCGCCACATGAACCAAGCAATTATTACGAAGAAACTTGTGGCGTTGTTCAGCAACCCGAAAACAGGTGGAACAACGTACCTTGCAGATATCTGTTTCGACCTTCCTGCAGCGCTAAAGGTACAAAGCAGACTGTGTTGCATGCTTTTTTACGTTTTTTTTAAATCAAAACTAAAAAAAACTTTTCTATTAAAAAGAAATAATTGTCGCTTTAAAAGGGATACACAATTCCAGCAGTAGGCGTTCCCTTTTACATAATTGAATTGGCGGAATAACAGTAATTTAATCGCACTTAGTTTTTCCCTTTATATGTTTTACAGTCCTATCTAGTAAGTTAAAATTCACATCACTTTTATCTCGCAATTTTTTGCACCCCACTCACCTTCTTTTTTTATCACAATAGGTAAGACACTTTTAAGAATTACGCGATTACATTTCCAAGTAAATTATCACGATTCGAACAGATAACAAATGAAAAAAAACACTTCTTTGCCGTTACGCACCGGTAAGGAAACCTCGGTTGAAAACTTTACACTTGCTTTGCTTTCAGTACGCTGGGCGCCAATCGGAAAAGTGAGTGAGTTCCTAAAATCAGTTGCACCCGGCAACCTGACGAGCGAAGCAAGCGCGAAAGAAATCGGTGCGATGCTTGATTTCCAAGACGACCTGCAGGCTTTATTCTCCGATGTGAAGCAAGGCACTCCGCTTCATTTCACGTACGAACAAACCGAAGTCTTTATTGAGAAGCTGAAGGCTGTCGGGGGTGAGGTGAAGTCGAAGCGAGAGCTGCAAAACACCGAGCTGGATTTCCAATTTCGGGCTGAGTCGAACAGCAGCGAGATTATCGCGTCGATTTTCGAGAACAGCCCACCTCCTACCGAAGTCGCCGAGCTACCTACAAACAGCGAAGAGCCAAGAGAAAGTCAACCTTCCACCTACATCTACATACGGCCAAGCAAAACTGTCTTCACCAGCGTCACCGGCTACGAAACATCCAGCAACCGCACTCTCAACGGGTCGATTACGATTAGTAGGAATGTGACAGCGGGCGGGTCATCACAAAACCCAGTTTGCGAACTTTTCAGCTCCCACTCTAACCTTTTAAAACAGCACAAGTTCGTAAATGTCAAAGAAACGTGCGCCTTTATACTTCCCTCCTCTGGAAACTTTTCAACTGTCGGATGTCGGACCGAAATGGTCGACGACCAGTTAACCTGCACTTGTAACCACTTCACCATATTTTCGGTACTTCTTGCTGTCAAGATGGTGGCAATTTCACAAGGCGTGAAGGTAGGCTATAGTTTTTGCTTTGCTGACAACATTTGCTGGCTTTTTAAATATTACTTAAATCCAGGCTTATATATATTATCAGCATCATTTTATATCTTTAAGCCCATAGTTTGTTGGTTAGTTAATATAAGTTTAACTTGGCCTATTTATTTTCGCTGGTGTCCATCGAAAGAAACATTAAAAAATGAGGGTTACACAAAAAAACTATTTGAAAAGCAATTTTTTTGCGAAAATAACCTGTTGAAAGCATCCAAAATAAGTATCCATCTACTTTTTATTTCTATATAAACATGTACATTTTACTTTTTATTAGGATCTACTTTTTACTTTTATATTAACATCTCCATTTTACTTTCATATTAACATCGACATTTTAAAATTCTGATGTCCAAAAATTTTCGTCAACTTTTCCTGCAGATTGTCTCATACATTTGCGAATCCAGTTCGGTGATCTTTCTGATCGCAACCCTGGCTCTCCTGCTGATCTACAGGAGGGACATCGGAAGCGACCGGACCGTCTTGCAGATCAACCTCTCCTTCTCTCTCTTAATGCTCCACATCACAACTCTCGGCCACGAGCTGGCGGTTAAGAACCCGATTGGGTGCATGGCTCTGGCGGGATGCACTCAATTCTTTCTGCTGGCCACAGGTGAACCATATGCTATAGTTGTTCACATAGGCCCAGTGTAGTAAATAAATCATTACGAAAATCCAGGTCAAACATTTTTAAATAAATGACAAGAAGTCAAGTCCCAACCAGGTGATATTTAGAGCCTATTAATTCCAAGTCAAGTACAGTCATAAAAAGTAGATATTAAAGTTCAGTTATTCCCAAACTGTTTGCCGCAGCACACTTGTGTGCCTCGAGAGATCGTCAAGTGTGCCACGAAACTTTTTGTAATTTCGGAAAAAGATTAGGCTGTTTGTATTACTAATAGGCATACACTTCTTAGACTAAAATATGCAGCATTCATTACAAATTAATAATTTTGAGACATTTACATGTAGTTTGTCGTGTGTTTAGGGCAATTGTAAAATAACTCTCTGTTAAAATTGTACCGCGAAATAGTTTAGATATTTGTAATGTGCAGCAAGCAAAAAAAATTCGTGAACCACTGTGTTAAACCTTCGTAAAGTCAAGTCAGGCATAACACCTAAAATAAATCATGTTTCGGCACATTGGTTTTGTCATTTATTGCCCTGACGACTTTGTTTATTTTTTACCAAGGCTCTTGGTTCCTAGTTGACGGGTCACGCATCCTAATGGCCACACAGTTCCCAATGAAATTTAGAGCTCAGAGTCCGTCGAAAAGAACCAAGGTGTTCATGTTGATCGGCTGGTCCGCGCCGACCCTCATCACTTCCCTGGCTTTGTGCATCGGCTGGGATTTGGATTCCTACATGAAGCCGAGTGCCCACTACACACATTGTCATATCCTTGATGAGCAGATACAAAAGTACGACAGGTGCTGGCTCGATCCTGGTACAAACCTCTTCCTTCTTTCGGTGATGATTCCAGTCGGCATCTTCGTTGGAGCGAGCTTTATCTTTGCTCTGGTTTCATCTTCGGTATTACAACGTTTTATATATAATTACTTTTAACGTTATTAAGAGTTATATAGATAAACCTGTGTTCTGTCGTTATTGTTCTGCTCAGCTAAATTCTGTCCAATCTGATAAAATAATATAAACTGAATTACTAATTTGTATATTTTACCGCAGGCCAAACGAGTTAGCGAATAAACTAAACCAGTGCGGTACAGCATAGTAGTTTCGAAGTAATGTAATGTGTAGTACAGCAGAACTTCCAGGCTTTTGTAAAGCGCGATTTACCTTTGGACAAAGCCACCGCGGACTTGCAAAACATATAGGGACGTGGCTGGCGGAGATTAGAAGGTGTTAACTATATTTGACCGGCGCACTTCGCTTTATTATGACGTTTAAATGGAACGAGAAATGGACTGTATATTAGCTTATTTTCGTTTTACTATGTAGCGTTAAAAGAAGTTGTAAATACAGGTTGTACTTCGTAAAAAGCCTGGCGCCCAGGAAGTCGGCCCACAAGAAACAAAGGAAGCCATTGCAAAGTTCTTTTTTCTCGTGCTTCTGCTTGGTGGTACATGGGCTATTGGATTCTTGGCAGGTGAGCTTCCTTGGCCGAAATACTTGTGGGTATAAAGTGTTGCGTTAATCCAAGCAACCTGTTTTGCGTTCTACCTCATCTTAGTTTTACCACTTAAAGTCGATGACTTAATATTAGTGGACTAAAGTCACTGTTTTCAAATGACTTAATATTATTTAAGTCATTTGCACAAGAGACTTGACTTGGAGTTTAGCCCTTCTAGCAAGTGACTTAAATTAGTGTGTCTAAAGTGAGGTTTTGTGTATGTGACATATTTTTTATAATGGATAGCGTTTCTAGTTTTATAAGTTAGTTATTTATTTTTAACGCAATACTTAGATTCGACTTTGTTTGGCAATGATTCGAGTGGGAGTTTAATCAGGACATGACGTTCTCTGCCCTATAAATTCGCGCTGGTTTAAACCCTAAGGCAGAGTTTCTCAACCGGGGTGCCGCGGCACCCTGGGGTGCTTTTTCTAATCCTCAAGGGTGCACTTTTTAATTCTCATATTTGGGAACCTTTAAGAATCTGATTTTTGCTTAAGAACTTTTCGTGTAAGATTAGACTGGAATAAATCCAATTATAACTTTCTACGTTGTGTATAGAGTTTATGTGTGCGTTCCGCTTTCGTTTATTGCGACATTCTAGTAAATTACCTACAAAAATATTCTGGGGGTGCCGCAATCTATTTATTATTTCTGGGGGGTGTGTCGCAAGCCATAAAATGCTGATAAAGACTGCCTTAAAGTTTAATCGCCCTTAACCTTTTACGTTTAGGCTTGAACGACGAGACCAGTTCTTTGGTCTTCCAGTACGTTCACACGATCACCAACGGACTGCAGGGAGCGTTCGTCTTCTACTTCTACTGCTTGCTTAACTCGACCATCCGCGAAAAGATGAGGCTCTTTATGCGAAAGCGCGAGCAACGAGTGGTAGACGCTCCTATACCGATGGTGCCCATCAACCGCAGAACGCAGGACACCGACATGTAGACAGTGTTTTATTACGGAAGTGACGTTTGATGCCACGTTGGCAATAGCTATAGCTGGCCACTGATGAGTTCTAATTGAGAGACTGATGATGCCTTATTTTGTGGCGAAATGTATCTTTTTAGGAACTTATAAATAACTGACTTTGATTAAGGAGTCGGTTAAAAACAACCCGAGTCCGACCCTAACTATGTCGTAAGTCCGACTTAGACTCCACAGTCTGTATTCCGCCCAACTACGTATTCCTAAAATAAGGTGGAAATATATTCAACAATCCACTCAAAGGGGTGTCATATAACTCATCCACCCACCATACATGGATGGAAAGTTATTTAATCTGTATGTTATTCAATCTGTGTGATCCACAGTTGGCGGCCTTATCCGTTTCGAAATTTGGTTCTGCGCATGCGCATGTCGGACTCGGGTGGTCTTAGAGTTTCATTTGTTTGAATTGTATATTTTTCAATTTGAACAGCACCATTCAAAATGCTTTGTTTGCAAAAGGGTGACGTAAATTGAAATAAATTGATATAAATTGAAATAAATTGAATCAATCTTAAACCGTAGGTTAAACTTTTCTGATTTGTCGAAGGGAATTGACTTAAACTTAAGCTAATTTTAATTAAATAAGTGAAGTGCTCTTTTGAATAAAACTTTGCTAAAGATTTCCTTTTTCCTTTTGGTGAACTTTATTGCACAACGTTTGTTATTCTAAAGATTCGAAGATTACTCGAAATCAAATATGTTGATCATTAAACATGGTTTTCAAATACTATCTTTATTTTTTGCTGACAATATTCCTTTTTTATCAGAAAATATTTTACTTGGTATTTACCTGAAATCCATCTTTCTATTACCTGACTTGAAATAACTTAAAGCTTGGGTTTGACTTTAGTTGAAAGTAAAGTAATTAGCCTAAATCAAACTGTTCGCATACTGTGCGATGTGTTTAAGGTGTTTCCAACTCCGAAATTATTGTGGAATAACCAAATTTAGCCAATACAGCAAAGACTTCCAGCGTTCTTTGTGTGACATTGATTCTTTAGTTGGTGGTTGCCAATAATGCCACAACAACACGCAACGCGTTTTCACCTGACGTGCATTGATTAGATTTTACCAAGATTTAGAGTGACAGCCTTGTAAATTCCTGCGTCTGGCGCAATGGGCGAGTTTTTCCTGGATTTTTATCCTCTATTTGACGTTTGTCATGTTTTGCATTTGTGAATCAGCGGATACGAACTGACGTTCTGCCAGCGTTAGTAAAATGAAAATGGCGTTAAAACGGTTTAGTGTTGCATGCTGAGGTGTGTGACGTGCGTATATTCTTATTGCGCGATTGGTCTAGTTTTATGCTTTTAACCTGGAGTTGCTTTATACAATCGTTCCAAACCAACGTGCTGCTTTTACTGTTCAAGGGTGTAGAAACAAATATTATATTGTCCAACATTGTAATTTTGCAATATTTGGAAGCCTCTCCATGAAATTGTTGGTGCATGATAAGAGTGTGGCTAAGTAATCAAGAAACACTTTCTTACATAAATTGATGTGTGGGACATTTAAAGCCTAAAAGTATTTTTATTAACAAGTGCTTCACAACAAAATAATTCGTTTTACTGCACATAACTCAGTTATTACTGTTAATGACGTTAAGTTAACTATATTTCTTTTATAGCATTTTATTTGCAATGCTTAATATACTTTTTTAAACACGCATTTTTATATCAAATTGTTTTTTTTATATATTGTTTTATATGTTTTAAAACGCATTTTAAAAATAAATTGTAAATAAACTTCACAGTTTGTTTTTTACACAATTTGTTTTCTCCATTCCTCAATATAAGAGGGTTTATGCGAATGAATCTCCCTTCAAAGAACTTAAAATATGAGCCTAACATGTCTATAAAGTTGGTCATAGAAACAACACAGTATGGTCTGCATCTAGTTCTCAGGAAATCTTCTGCCACCTAGTTTAAGGTCTTACTCGACAACTTCTTTTGGAATATGACTTTGTATTAATTTATCGATAGTTGCATCCCTTGTTTGACCGCCTTGTGATCCACCCGACACACAAAAAGCGGTTTGAAATCGTTGTTATTGCAGTGTAATTGATTTAACGCCAGTAGTCCTTGACAGTTAGAATTAAAATAGTTAATATTCCAATTAACCTGGGCAACGCTTTTTTTTATCCAAATCTTATTTCTATTATTACGTTATGGTCTACCCGTTTGCTGACATATAGCGGTAACTGTGTTTAATTATGAAGTGTTAATCTTTTTAATAATTTAAAACTTTTTAACTTGGAAGCGACCGCATAAACTCAATGGTCATATTGCAAAAATAAAAAAAGTATATTCATGATGGAAGAACATAGACTTTCAATGGTTGTTTTGCAAAATGTGATTTGTGTTTGCCAAGCTGCATTTCGAGCGAAACCAATTAAAAATAAAACTAAACAATTACTACAAACGCTTCATAACTTAAATGTTTGCAATAAAATGCGCCAGTTACTTATAATTTCAACTATAGATTGATGTTAACATGTTCTACATTTTATAGGGCTTTCTGCTTTAATATAGTCGCGAAAAAATGACTTGCTTGGAGCTGCAGCTGACTGGAAAGGTCCATTGGACCCTTCGCTGCTCCGGCCGTATCGCGCGTGAATTTGTTTTTTGTTATAGCTTACTTGAGTATTTTAATTTAAGCGCTAACGGAAAAATAAACATTACTTACTTACTTACTTACTTGGTTTTTATTGAACAATTGATTAGAGAGCATCTTGAAACTGTTGCAAAATAAACATAATTATATAGTAAGTCAGTCTGCTGACTTTTTGTAATTGCTCAACCCAATCCAGTCTTCCTAAAGTACGTACTTCAATGTTTGTTTTTGTGGCGCTGTGGGCACGAAATGTTTGCTTGTTCTACATTTGTTGATAAGCTTAGCTGCAAAACCAAACCAATCACCAACTTTGTGTTTCAATACAAGGGGACGTTTTTCTGTGGAAGACAGGTTGTTGAACGTTTTGAAGTTTCAAATTAATGATTGGCAGAAAAAAAGTGGTGTCTCTCTTGTTAAAATATACGTAAGCATTGACTTGAAATCTTATCGTCGTGAAAGAATCACGCAACAAATTTTGGCTACAAATGTTAAGGGACGTGCCGTATGTTGACTACGTTGACTACCAGACTGGCTTAAAATCAGACTTACAGCTATCTTTAACCCACATTTCGCGCCAGGTGCTGTATCGGAAGGTTCCATTGACTGTGAGCACAAGTAACCTCACCAAAAATAAACTTTAATTGGATGTTTAACCTCGTTTTATTTGTTTTGTTTGCAATAATACCGTATATTGGAACGCTGTCTAAAATATTGGAATCAATTAGTATTGTAGTTCATCTCCGAAAGTTGTGCCGGTAATAATCCAAATTTTTATACAAGCCTTGTATTAGACTAAGTAATCGAACAGTTGAACTCTTAACAAAAAATAGGTATAAAAATCACAGCGCTTCAAGTTGACCGAGGTATATAATGACTTAAGTGTAGTAATCGTACAGCAGAAATAATGTATTCACCAGTTAGCGTTGTATGTTGCCTAGTAATGCGCGGCAGAGCAACAAGATTAACAAGTTATATTAAAAAATAATGTCAGGCAAATGTCAGGTTGAATGATCTACAATCAGTTTAGCAAATTGATTTATATTAAATACATACTGTTTTAGCTTTAAAACACGGTATGCACAAATGGGTAGTGTTTGCCACTATGCGGCGCCACGCGACACAAAATGAAGGTAGCGCGACATTTGTATGACGTCACACAATAGAAAGTCTGAGCAACAATTTATTTGGTATGAGAAAGTCGGCCGGTCCCATTTAGAGGTATAACGGCCACGAAAAGTGGCCAAGTGGTGAAGCGAGGGAAGTTTTGTGTGGCTGGAGTCTGGAGAGAAAAAAGCATTTGCCAAATAAATTCGAAGTAACTTCTTGTTTTTAGCATTCTAATAGCAAATCTACCTTGACTCTGGAAAGAAGCAAACTATATAATTTCCTTGGTTCAACATTAATTTAACCAGAATATATTCGTTGGATCTTGATGTTTTCAGCAGTCTAAAAGTAAAAGAAGTAGTACTACTAATTTCATGTAATATAAGGTAAGGAGATGTTGGTTGTAAACAAACGTGGAACGTAATACATTTGTATTAAACGGGTGTTGTATATTTTAAAATTAGGCTGTGTGTGACACTTGATGGTTGCTTTCTGACAAAATTATAGTTAAACATTACAAAGTAATTATTTTTTTTTGTAAACACTACAGTAAATCCTTGTGCAACCTAACGTATGGCTGATGGCTGTCAGATTGACAGCTCTAAATCGGGCAAATCATGTTAACAAAGCTAAAGACTTAGATTAATGCCGTTTGTGGTTATGACGTTAGAAATTCGGTCTATAGGTTTAGAATTATTTGGCATTTTGTTGCGAGAGTCGATTTGTCGTTTTTTTTAATTATTCTGTGATTTATATCAATCAACGATAACTTAGATTCCTAAAATTTTACAACAATCGGTTGAATTATTTTTTAGTTTTAGTGTTCCTGGTGTAGAATGGTTGGGAACCACTCGGCTAAATGTTGTTTAGTGTTGTAGGCTAGTGCTTTGCAATTTGGTGTAGTATACATCCTGAGGTGTACTAGAATTGGTAAAGGTTGAAACACATTGTCTGGTGTACAAAATACCACATTACAATAAGCCTATGATAAGGTATATTATAATAAATAAACAAGTTTATTACCAGACGTGTATTTAAGCGTACGTAGCTTGTAAGATAGTATATTCTATTTGTGACATCATAACCTAATATTTCTCTTGATAATCGTCATTGTGGGATACTAACTAGTTCTGCATAACGGTTAATAGTTATTTTTGCAGTACAACAGGGTGTATGTGTTTATAAGGTCAGTGCATTGCGTGGACTGGGGTGTACAAGTTCTTCAGTAAACGTAAAAGTGTTTAAACACTGTTGTAGACCTACGTTTTGACTAAAACGCAGTATGTACGTGTTTAACACTCATACTATATTTGTTTTAAATTTGTTAAGCATGGTCGTTCGACCTTTAAAAGTCTTTAATGTTTTTACATTTTTTTGATTGGGCTGTAGTTCTTTAACTTGGGTCGTTAAAAAAGTTTTATGTACTCCATGAAAATTGACCAAATTTCGCGTTACCGTATACCAGTAGAGTGGAGTGTTGTAAACAAATCATTTCAAAATGGTTAAGGTACCAGTGAAGTCATTTCTAAAATAATTTAAGTCCAATATACAGAAAAATTGTTTTATTTTAAAAAAGATACTCTATATAATCGAATTTTATAAAAATTGCAGCGGAAAGACTTATGTCAAATCAAGTAATTTTTCCTTAACCGCGTAAGTGCACTTATAACCGCGCAAGTGCACTTAAGTCATGTCATTGATTTAAGCCATTAGAACACTGTAAGATACCAAATTAACATACTGTAGGCATTTTAGCCAATATTTTTTCTCGCGCCCCCCTTGTGAACCTCACACGACCCCTAAAGGGGGCGCGCCCCCCAGTTTAAGAACCACTGTTATAGCCAATGATTTAAAAAAATATTGTGGCATTTAGCATCAAACCAAATTGCAAAATTGCGCTGCAATAAATGCGATATTTTGCGCCCTCTGCCTAAAGATGTTGTGTGGTAGACACTGTAAGAAGCCATTATAGGCTTTGGCCTAAATCAGTATCAAATTAATTTTGGAAAGGTTTGTTGTACGACATCCGTGTACGTTTCTTGATGTTTAATTAAAGTGTTTAGTATATGATCCGTGTGGTAGCAGCATTTGTTTGACTTGTGTGATATTCAAGCAAGCTCGGAATCCCGGTACCAAATTTAGCGAAGGCGATGGTCGGCCCTAACAAATACGTATATCGACGCCACATCATTCTCAGCATGGTTTAGTAACTATAGGCGCTAACTCAACCGGCTCCAACGAAACAAAATTTCGTGATATGGATCTTCATCGGGAATCACTAACAAAACTAAACCTTATTTTTTACTTATCCTTAAACGTTGCCTTATCGTGGCGCAACATGTGCACACATTGTTAAAAAAAGTGCGCACATTTTTGAAGGCAGTTTAAAATGTGCGCACATTTTTGCGCACATTGTGCAAAATAAGGCCACGTCCCCTGCTGCACCTTTTAGCCTGTGGAAGCAGCATTTAATCGGATGGCGTGTTATAAATTATTGCATTTATCTGCGTAACTGTGAAAAATCGAACTGTTAACAACTCACAAAAGTAAAACCTTAAATTGTAGCAGCCATTTCGCATTGCGTGTTATTCAAGCAAATACGTAATCCCGATAGCATACTGAGTCCAACGTGTAAAAAAAGAAGTAAAATCTCGTTTAAAACTTAAAAATGGATACTATTAAAACCGCCGCATCAAATGCGATATTTTGTGAACTTTACTTACGCTAATTTTGGCGCGATAACAGACTTTAATAAGATCTTCAACATAAAAGTCTTAAGTTGGAAACATTAAAAGTTACTTTTAATAAAGCAATATATTTGATTTTTATGTCCATGCAGGTAATTGCGCTTGAAAAAAGTTTTGCGCGGTTACGTTGAGAGTTTTACAATATGCGCGCGCGCCCAGGCGACGATTCACTCCCTAACTCGAGCGCACGGTGTTACATGACCGGTCATTTTGCTAGGCGACGATGACGTTCCTCTGTCTGCTTCTTTACCACATGCAAGCGACTGACCGGGCCAACATATCGCGACAGGCGACAATCGTCCGGCGGACAATCTTTCCCATTTATTATCAGCGAATATTTAGCGTTGGCATAATTTTGCTGCAACGAAGCTGCATGTGGCAGTAGAGAGCCCGTTTATGTGACGTCAGTAGCATTTTTAAGTGCAAATATTTCGCGAGGGCTAATCGTTATAATGCTGCAACAATACATTAATTCTATTGTTCTGTGTTCAAATAACAACTTGTGTAAACCAAATGTCCAACTATCAATAACTTATACTTAGAAAAACATTTTTGTTGCTTGTTTCCCAATATTCAGGTAAACCTGAAACGAATCTGCGAGTTTGAATATTCGTTTTTTATTAAAACTCACAAATGTTCAGAAGCAAAATTCCAAGTCATTATTTTTAATGAGCTTTTTGTGCTTTCAATTTATCTCGTGCAAATGCTTATTTAGCATGCCGAGTGAGTTTGCAATAATGCACAGGTTTGCTGGCCTTAATGCGACAAAGCAAAGTCCATCGAGCAGTTAGCTGGAGTTGTAATCAATTCACAAACAACAACCTGAAGTACTTTTCTGACTCCCCAAGGCTTGGCGAGAAACCGACGATAAGTACACAATGTTTGCTTCTTTTAATTGCTCCACTGCCTGACAGGCATTTAAGCCATGATTTGCGGCCAAATCATTGTCTACCATGTTTCGAAAACTTAAAATCTCGACAAAGATACGTTTGCGCGTGTTAATGTCAACGGTTTTGCTTGGAAGACCATAGTAATTACGTCATTTGTTTTTGGGCCCTGAACACAGCAGTTTTCTCTCGAAACATCGTTACTTTATCAGAAATCAAAAACGTATTGTTTTCAGAAAAAAATACAAATTTTTGGATATTTAAAGATAAAACGACAACCTAAGATTTAAGAAGTGGTGAAAAACCTCTAGTCGTTTGAAACGGAGGCTTAGGCGAATAAAGCGTATTTCAACTAGTTGATTCGTAAATATATTATAAACGGTAAACGCATGTGCTTTATCATTTAGCGGGACTCTGGCCATAAGACCGAGATTAAAACAACACCAACGTATAAGAACTAGGTCAGAAAATATAAGAAATAAGAACTAAAAGGTCAAAATCAGGCCTAAACAACACTTTAACTTACCCCTAATTCCACCCCTAAGTACATCACTAACTCCTCTTATAATTTCAGCACTAACCCATTTTCTAGCTCCACCCATTACACACCAATAACCCCAAACAGGACCAAAAATACGGTGTCAAAACAGCAGGGCCCTAACGGCGCCGGTCAGACTCGGGCGTCCAAACGTAGTCACCAAAACGGCCGATGGCAGACCGATGGCCCCCGATCGTCCCATTCGGGGGTTATTTTGGCCAATTGGGCCTTCTTCCGATGCATTTAGGCCTTATTCCTAAGAATTTAGGACTTATTCCGATGAATTTAGAACTAATTCCGAATAATTAAGCCTTGTCCGACCGATTTAGGTCTTATTCAGACGATTTTGATCTTATGATGTACTGGATATTACTGCGTATTTGGCTATATTATGTCGTTGGTCTTAACACTATGGTTTTATAGATTATTCTGCTTTAGGTATTGTTGCTTTTTAGGTCATATCACTATCACTTAATTATACTCAACAAAAAAAATTGTTGCGTGTTTTCTGATATTCACGTAAAACTAAAGAGAATCTGCGAGTTTAATTTTTTGGTTCTTTATTTAAACTCAAAAATGTTCAGTAGCAAAATTTCATGTTATTATCTTTAATAAATTTTGTTGTGCTTTCAATTTATCGCGTGCAAAGCCTTATTTAGCATGCCGAGTGATTTCGCAATAATGCACAGGTTTGCTGGCCTTAATGCAACAAAGCAAAGTCCATCGAGCAGTTAGCTGGAGCTGCAATCAATTCACAAACAACAACGTGAAGTACTTTTTCTGATTCCCCAAGGTTTGGTGAGAAACCGACGATAAGTACGCAATGTTTGCTTCTTTTAATTGCTCCACCGCCTGATCCCCTTACTAAATTAATGCAGCAATGTTTGCTTGCGTGCTTACGGTGTAACGAGAGGCCGATAATAATGCGCGATAAGGTTTGTTCTTCTATTTCCTCAGCACACGGAATTGTTTAGCAACTGTTTCCAAATAAGGGCATGTTTTCGCCATCACCCACCGTGGAAAGTTACTGTAAAGTTTCCAATACCAGCTTGTGAGATAAAGACATGGCCCCTAATTAAAATGCAATTATTCTTTTCCTGTTTTTCAACATGAATGGTGTAGTGCAATATTTCAACTAGGTCATAGATGTGTGCCACTAGTAATGCTCCGTAATAACGGATCGGAACCGATACAGCCAAGTAGTAGTATTGGTACTCACCAGATACTTTATAGGGTGCTATCAGAGTTGATCAGACATAAAATTAGCTCACTGTAGGCATTTAAGCCATGATTTGCGGCCGAATCATTGTCTACCATGTTTCGAAAACCTAAAATCTTGAGAAAACTACATTCGCGTGTATTAATGTCAACAAATTTGCTTGGAAGACCATAGAAATGACATCATTTTTTTTTATCTTAACGCCGTATTTTTTTCTCAAAACAGTGTCACTTTATCAGAAATAAAGAACGTATCGTTATCAGAATGGAACACAATTTTTTGGATATTTAAAGATAAAAAAACCGTCTAAGATTTAAGTAGTAGTGAAAAAAAATCTAGTCGTTTATAGTTGTACTTTAAGTTAATTTGAAACGTAGGCATAGGCGAATAAAGCTTATAAAGACTAGTTGCGTCGTACATATAAACGGTAAGCGTATATGCATTTTCATTTAGCGTTGGCAAGATTTTCCTCGAACGTGGCTGCGTGTGGCAGTAGAGAGCCGATTGATGTGACGTCAGTAGCATTTGTGAGTGCAAATATTTCGCAATCGCTAATTAGCAACGTTTTATTGTTACGATAAATAGATTATATTGTACTGTGTTAAAATCATTACTTACTTCATTTGTTTTTTGAATCTGAACGCTGTAGTTTTCTCTCAAAACAGTGTCACTTTATCAGAAATAAAGAACGTATCGTTATCAGAATGAAACACAATTTTTTGGATATTTAAAGATAAAACGACAACCTAAGCTTTAAGAAGTAGTGAAAACAACAATCTAGTCGTTTATATTCGTATTTAAAATTAATTTAAAACGTAGGCGAATCAATCGTACAACAACTAGTTGATTCTTACATATAAACGCTAATCATTTATGCGTTTCTATTTAGCATCGGCATGATTTTGCTGCAACGTGGCTTCATGTGGCAGTAAAGAGCCGATTTATGTTGACGTCAGTAGTATTTGTGAGCGCAAATATTTCGCGAGCGCCAATCAGCAACGTTTTAATTCTGCTACGATACATAAATTCTATTGTTTTGTGTAAAATCACAACTTGCTTCAAATGTAACAAATTTGCAAACCGAATGTCTAGCTATGACTAAATTCTACTTGAAACATTTTTGTTGCTTGTTTCCTATATTCAGGTAAAACTGAAAGAAATCTGTGAGTTTGAATATTCGTGCTTTTTTCAAACTCACAAATTATCAGAAGCAGCATTTCACGGTATTGTTTATAGTTAACTTTGTTTTGTGCTTTCAATTTATCGCTTGCAAAGGGTAATTTGGCAAGGAGAGGATTTTGCAATAATGTACAGGTTTCCTAAACCTAATGCGACAAAGCAAAGTCCATCGAGCAGTTAGTTGCAGTTGCAATCAATTCACAAACAACAACGTGAAGTACTTTTTCTGATTCCCCAAGGCTTGGCGAGAAACCGACGCTAAGTACGCTATGTTTGCTTCTTCTAATTGCTCAACCGCCTGGCCGCCTTACTAAATTATTGCAGCAATTAATGTTTGCTTGCGTGCTAACGGTGTAACGAGAGGCCGATAATAATGCGCGATAAGGTTTGATCGTCTATTTCCTTAGCACACAGAATTGTTCAGCAACTGTTTCCAAATAAGGGCATGTTTTCTCCATCACCAAGAGTGGAAAGTTACTGTAAAGACTCCAATACCTGGTTGTGAGATGGAGATATGGCCCCTGTTTAAAATACAACCACAACGAACACAGAATTATTCTTTTCCTGTTTTTCAACATGAATGGGGTTGTGCAATAATTCAACTAGGTTATAGATGTGTGCCACTAGTAATGCTCCGTAATATCGGATCGGAACCGATACCCAAAGTCAAGTGGTAGTATTGGTACCCGCCCGCTACTATATTGGGTGCTATCAGGGTTGATGATATACTAAATTAGCACACTGTCGGCATTTAAGCCATTATTGGCGGCCAAATCATTGTCTACTATGTTTCGAAAACTTAAAATCTCGACAAAGATACGTTTGCGCGTGTTAATGTCAACGGTTTTGCTTGGAAGACCATAGTAATGACGTCATTTGTTTTTGGGCCCTGATGCAGCAGTTTTC
The DNA here is from genome assembly GCF_963924565.1 of Ascidiella aspersa. NCBI lineage: Eukaryota > Metazoa > Chordata > Ascidiacea > Phlebobranchia > Ascidiidae > Ascidiella > Ascidiella aspersa. The sequence continues at coordinate 4,036,224 of NC_139453.1, read as the reverse complement.
TCTCAAAACATCGTTACTTTATCAGAAATAAAGAACGTATCGTTATCAGAACAGAAAAAAAAGAAAACAACCGTCAGAAACAACCACCTATAAGATCCAAGTAGTAGTGAAAAAAATCTAGTCGCTTATATTTGTATTTTAAATAAATTTGAAATGTAGGCGAATCAATCGTACAACAACTAGTTGATTCTTAAATATAAACGGTAATCTTTTATGCGTTTCCATTTAGCATCGGCATGATTTTCGAGAAACGTGGATGCATGTGGCAGCAGAGAGTCGAATTATGTGACGTCAGTAGTATTTGTGAGTGCAAATATTTCGCGAGCGCCAATCAGCAAAGTTATAATGCTACGATACATAAATTCTATTGTACTGTGTTAAAATCGCAACTTACTTTAAATGTAACAAGTTTGTAAACCGAATGTCCAGCTATGATTAAATTGTACTTGAAACATTTTTGTTGCTTGTTTCCTAATATTCAGGTAAAACTGAAAGAAATCTGTGAGTTTAAATTTTTCGTGCTTTTTTAAAACTCACAAATTATCAGAAGCAACATTTCACGGTATTATATTTATTGAACTTTGTGTGGTGCTTTTGATTTAGCGCGTACAAAGCCTTTGCAGGCAGAGTGATTTCGCAATAATGCACAGGTTTGCTGGCCTTAATGCGACCAAGCAAAGTTCATCGAGCAGTTAGCTGGAGCTGCAACCATAAACAACAACGTGAAGTACTTGTTCTGACTTCCTAAGGCTTGGCAAGAAACCGACAATAAGTACGCAATGTTTGGTTTCTTCTTCTAATTGCTCAACCGGTCTGGCCGCCTTACTAAATTGACGGAGCATTTATGCAAAGTACTAAATTTATGCAAAGTTTGCTTGCGTGCTAACGGTGTCACGAGAGGCCAACACTGTGTACGTGCGACAAAGCCCGTTCGTTTATTTCCATAGCACACGGAAGTATTCAAAACTGTTTCCAAATAAGGTGATGTTTTCGCCATCACCAACAGTGGAAAGTTACTGTAAATACTCCAATACCTGGTTGTGAGATAAAGACATGGCCTTTGTTTAAAATACAACCACAACGATCTGATCCTAATACTTGTGGAACCTTTACATCAAGCATTAGGTTTTTAGGAGTTTTCAATAACACAACTTACGGGAAACTAGTACCGCACTATTGTCCAGTAACGGATATAAAATCCCATCCTATTATCGGATAACCCAAATCTTACTACATATCGGTCTCATTTTATGCATTACGTTTAGGTTTGAGTCAAATACCATAAACGATTGGTGTAATTCGTCTCGAAAATGTAAGGTAACATTTTCTATAACATTATGACAAAAAGTTCGTGTGATAAGCTTAGGGTAAAGATAATCCCTTAAGACTTAAATGTGGTTACCGTGCCTGACAGTTTCTGCAAAATCATTCTACCACGAGGTTTGGCCAAACACAGTGTGAGTATAACGAATGCAAACCCGCCATACATATATATAAATATACATAATTTAAAGTTGGTGTCTGACTAAAAAGTCTGACTAGGCATATGATTTTAAACATTTTTATTATCGTTTCCCCCGAGAAAAGCATGATGGATTTTACTTACCTTAAATTTAAATCAAACTTGTCCATCTAGGCCAGTGCTCCGCAACCTTGCTTCACTTGCGGCACACCAACAGAGCTAAATATATTCGGCGGCACACCTACGAAAAATATGGCGATCGACCATAAACAACAAAACCAATTATCCTGGGCTACTCAGAAAAATCAGCGATCGCGCCGAAGGCGCCGACAATTTGACCTTTTACGTTCTCTTGTCTGCAAGTTTGTGTTTTTACGCTCTTTCTAAAATATCCGAATACGACCGAAGCAACACCAGCCATAGAACTAAAATAAGAACAACATCAACGTCGGAATAAAACAAATTTCGGAATAAGACCAAAATAGAACTATAATACCTATATCTTAATAAAGTCTAAATCGTAATAAGTCTTAAACCCGTCGGGAAAATGCCCAAATAGCTAGAATAAGGACAACACCCCTAAATTTATCACTAACTCCCCTAGTAATTTCAACCCTACTTAACTTAATTTCGTAACCCACCTATTACCCACCAATAACAACAAACAGGAGCAAATAACTTGATGCCAAACCATCCGAAGCCAGACCAATTGCTCCCCAAACGTCCCATGCCCTCTTAGGCCTTATTCCCATGAATTTAGGACCGACATGTTAGGTATTTTTTATAAATTTTGGCTTTATTATGACGTTGGCCAAAATACCATTGTAAATTATCTTGCTTTAGATAATGTTACTTTGTAGGCCTTATTGTATGGTCCTGGCCAAAGTCCTGTAAATTGCCACCCCATTGCGAGTCAGAAAACATTAAGGACTTTTTATAGACTATTTGAAAAATGACGTGACATTTGTGCGTTGTATAGTCCTACATTTGTGCCGATTTTATTTTTCACAAAATGTTAGTGATATTTCATTATGGTTTCGCGCGTTGATAATCTCCCTTTCCACTTTGTAGTCTACCTTTTACACTTTGTGTAGAGTTCGAAAAAAATATATATTTACACCCTTGCTATATATTTATACTTTTGATAGTTGTGTTAAAAAATGTTTTAAATATCACTTTCCGGCGATTGAACGTAACATAGGTTTTAAAAAAGTTTTAACTATGAACGAAAGTTACATCTGGATTATTGCATAAGGTCAAAATGCCTGCCCTGATGTACAATTTTTATGTCAATTCTACTGAAAAAAGTGCCCTTAAAAACACAATTAAAACCTCCGGGAACGTCGCGGCACACCTGGCATGGTCTCGCGGCACACTAGTGTGCCGCGGTTGCGGAGCACTGATCTAGGCCAGCGGGCAGGATCCGGCCCGCCGATGTAATTCATCCGGCCCGCCGCCTTTTTGACAAATTAGACACAGGTCTATTTCACATACTTTTTGACTATTTTAACTACGTAGTGGAAAAAATTTTCGCGCTTGGAAAAATTTTCGCGCTTTTTTCGCGCTATGTTCATTATACATTCGGTTTGTTTTACGTTACGATGCTGTCTTTTCAACTAGATCAGCGATTTTTTACCGTTGCGTCGTGGAAGGCTGCCAAGGGCGTAGAGCAAAATGGGAAAAAGTATTAAAAAATATTGTATATATATATTAACATTTTTTATTTTCCATTTTCGGGAATGTAAAAAAACTTGCAAAAAAATTAAAAGAAATACCGGTAAACCAAGAAAAAAATCGCGCTCGTTTGGCTCGCCAGGTGCGCCGACTTGAAAGAGTTAACAAACAGTGAGCTAGATTACCTTTAAATGTTGTTGCGTTCCCTCAAAGTAATTTTATTGCACTTTTTATTCGCTTTGCGTCAACACTTTACTGCCTCTGTAAAGGTAATTAAACACGGTTTTAAGTGCAAAAATAACTGAGGTTATATCCGCATTTCTCCGGTATTTCTTATTTTATTGCAGAAAATCCATATGTTTTTTTTATTTTTTGGCGGCGCACCGGTTAAAAGGCAGCAGTTTACTTTGTGGATATGAATATTAACGTTTTAGCAACATTCATAAATACGAAGTGATAAAGTTAAATGGAAGCTCGCATACATGTTAATGTTTTCGGGCGCCGAATATGCAACGATATTTCGAAAATATTGCATTTTGAATTTAAGGCGCCAAAAAATGAGTTTGAAAGTTGCAATAAGAGCTGTTTTGTTTTGTATGTTTTGGTTGACTGTTGGTGTTTAAAGGCGAATGTACAACTTTTTAACGTCGTTTTACTGTACCTGTAAACACTCATCAAGGAATGGCTGATGAAAGATCGTGAAAACTGAACGTTTATTTCCAGTTGATTATATTATTTCAAATCTTATTTCTGAGTATTTGCTGTTTTTTAGTCGCTCGCTGTTATTCGGTATGGAATCGAGATCGCGTGAAAGTTATTAATTACAAACGGCCAGCACGATACCCACGGTGTGTGGCAAGTTTTTTTGCTTCATTAAAGACATATATATATATATATACTGTTTGCAGTTGTGATTTTCGTTTATAAAAAATCAATCGCTTCAGTAGCTGGTAACAGTTTGTATGTTTATAATTTTAAGTAAAAATTTCTAAGAAAATTCGATGGTTGATGGAAGCAAAAAACGAAAATAATTCCAAAGTAATGTGACCTGTTAACAAAATAAAACTACAAAAATGAGTTTTGGATGCTGTTGCGGAAAGTGTACAAGTTATTTGGAAGTTGACTGTGTGGATTGCACTAGGTTCTGCAATTTTTTTGTTCTTGAAATGATTTGATCTACTTGTGGTTAATTTATCAAAAGCATAATAAAAATGGCCGTTTAATCTTTTTCGCTCATTTGAAATGTAATTGTTTTCAATCGATTTCAATGTTCGTGTGAGTTGTAAAAAAAGAAACTAATTTATCTTTGCGCAGCTAAAAAGTAGTTTGTTTTACCGCAAACATCGCGATCTAAATAAGTTTCACAGCTGAGAAAATTTGTTGCTAAGAGGGCATTGCTTGGTTCAAAATACGTGTGTGAACAATTTTTTTTCAAACTTGGGTTCATGAAATTCCCTCATCGCTCAGGACTGACTTATGTTCACCTGGAGAATAGACTTCGGGTTGCCAAAACGTCAATTCAAGTGAACTTAAAAACGTTTCTGTTGATTCGCAAAAAACTAAAAACGAAACTGTTTTCTTTTCGTGGTAGTCGCTAACATGTAGTCGACGAGATATGCAAGTGGCCCGTGGTCTAATCCTAATACACATATTTGGCCCGGCAGTATAAAAGGTTGCACACCCCTGGTCTAAATAACTTCATAAACGATATGTTGCCTCATTTAGAGTAGAATATTTTCCAACCACGTTTTGTGGGTGACCGAGTTATATTACAATTCTATGAGTGGATTGCTGTATATCCACCTTATTTAGTTAGTTGGATGGGTCGAACATAGGCTGTAAAGTTGAAGCCGGACTCGCCGGATTCGGGCGAAGTCTTTACTCTTTATCACCGTTTCGCTTAGAGCAGACTTGGGCAACATACGGCCAGCGGGCCGGATTCGGTCGGCGGCTTATTTTTACAAAAATACATATAAGCAAAAACAAGAGCTAGTTTCTACATGTTTGGTTGTAGGGTATTGTAAACACTCTTTTCAGAGATCGATCTAGTCATGACCCCGCAAAACTCTATTTTATACTGTTTTAAATACTAAAATGGAAAATGTTTTCGCGGTTCGCGCGAATCTCTTCTGTCTTTCTCGTTAGTTCTACGCAATTTTTGGATAAAGCGTCCTTCGCATAATGGTGCTCTATCCAACGAAAGTTTAACAAACTTATCCTAACATTTATATATTTTTTGTGCTTGCTCATTGTACCTTAAGTAACACGTCGGGAACTTAAAGCCTCAAAAGCAAAAAGGTTTTTTGTGCGGAATTATTACGTATTTTCCCCTTGATTTTCGGGCCAATGCGCCCCACAAATAACGTCAATATATCAATTGCTAAAATGCAATAATTTTGACGTATGTATTTTAAGTACGTGGAGTGTCGCCAAGAGTTCTAAGATATCACTAAATCACTAAAACGAAATATTGACCAACGTTTCTCGAAAACTACAAATCTTCATATATTCAATTTTTAATTCGTAAGAATAAATACGACTTTTTGGTTCAAGTGGATTTGGCGAAAATCGGTTTTGAGACGTCGCGTTTGTTACGTCATAATGTGGGCCTCGACGCCGCGCGCGCTTGGGCACATGGCGGGAATGGTTAATTACAATTACGAGAGGCTTCACTTAAGATGCAAAATAACCCATGCATTATCCCAACAAAATCTATTTACTTTTTAACAGCACTAAATATATTGTAGTAGCGAATTTTAAACAGTAGCGTTTCTAACGGAAAAAACCGTTGAAGCTAAAAACAGCCACCGTTAAATAGTTTGGGGTTCCAAGGACGGCGAGACAGTGCGTCGTATATTTGTCCCAAGTCATTGTGAAGAATCACGTTTCAGCTCTTCTTTGTCCAAACCTTCCGACGGTTGGTGGGACGAGTTACTATACAAACCAAGCGTTACCAAGCGTTGAGCGAAAAACTCGCAGCGCCAATCTTGCTCGTATCTCAGTGACGACTTACAAGCCATATACATCAAAGCTTGGATGTTAACTTCCGCTCTTGCCTACCATTTTACAGAATACAATCTTACAGTCGACCATTATTTACATTCGCTAAATCAGACCTTTTACTTATTGGTGTTACATTTCGCCCATGGAATAAAGAAATGTTAAAACGACCAAAATAACAATGTTGTACAACCACCCCTCGACTTTTTTTGCTTTATACTTTGGTTCCTCAAACGAGTTTTTTAGCAACATATTTAAGTAAGGCACAGTTGTTATCCAAACTAATATTTTTTCCTTTTTTTCAGACAAGCCTGTTCATGTTAGATAAAAACCTGTTCAACGATCAACCAATAAAACACTAGCACCAAAATGGAAAATCAAGTAAGTTTTTTCGTACTAAATAACAAAATCATGCGGTGTTTTTTCGTTTAAATAATCTGTCCTTTATACTTGACCCACATAGCACCCTTACTTTTAAGGTTTAAAATTTTTACGAAATTGGTGATCGAGGATTTAGTTTAAAGTGAAAGTATGTGTTCGACTTCCGACATCATTATCTAGTATTGTCTTGTTGCCAATTTACGCAAACTCTAGATTCAAGAACAAACGGGAATCCAAAGTTTTTTCTGTGGGTCCGTGAAAGTTTTTCAAGTTGCAGCAACGTTAACAAAAGTCCGACTGATTTTTACTAGGTTATAGTATAGAGCAGGGGTGGGCAAATGTATTCAATGGAAGAGCCATTTGCAGAAAATAATAGCACAACAGAGCTACGAAATTATTTCAATACAAAAACGGTAAATCAGTGGTCGGCAAACATTTTTAGTGGGCCGCGAGTTACTTTTAATAGCTTAGTGTTAGCATGTAGTTATGGGCCGCGTCATAGCCGTACATTCATTGCACTTTATTATAAAAGTTGGTGTGGCATAGAATTTTTAAATTGGCTTAACTTGGAAAGACCCACGCGTCAAATGTGGACCAGAGAGCCTATCGAACTATATTATTTGACTTTATGTCTAGTGTTACGTCATAAACGGAATGCTGGCTTAAATACAGAAAAGAAAAAGAGAGAAAGGTTTATAAACGGTATCTTGGTAACCTTTACAAATTTTTTTTTACGATTCAACTAGAAGAGCCACCAAAAACATGCCGGAGAGCCCAGTTTGCCCAGCCCTGCTATAGAGTGCTTTGCTTTGCCGCCCTATTTATATTTAGATAAAACATTGTAAAATTTACAATTGGTAAGAGATACATATTTCAGTAAAATACGGAGAACTATGTTTGCGCGGGAAGGAAAGTTAGCTTCATAGTCACAATATTTTTTAGTATTTTTAAATGTTTTGTTGTATTTTATATTTTCGGTTTTGTAACTTTTTGTTATTTTGTAAAATTTGTGAGGACAAAAACCAGTTATCTTGTAATGTTGTTATTAGAGTTGTTTCTTTTCGTGTTTAACAAATATATATTTGGATGTTGAATCACAAATACACTTAAGTTTAACAGCATCAACGTTTTCGCCACAGAATCCACCTGGAAACAGCCAGCCAATCAATGCCGAGCATGTAAATATCGGTGACATACAGAATCGTGGTCCAATACATCAAGTTATCGTTCAAGGCAACTTCATTAACGCTCGAAACCAACCAAGACCGGATGTGGCTCATGACTCAGCAGCGCCCTCATCTAACAGTGGTTAGTGATAACGTTTACTCATAACAGTGAGACACAAACATGTAGAAATGCAAAATTCTTAAACGTCACTTTATTAAACTATTAACCATAATCACACAATTGTAGCACTAACATTAAGTCAATCAAAATGAACGATAATATATAGAATGCTATAGAATGCTATATTCATTCGAATTAAGGTAAGCATATGGGACCACTGGTTTCTAAATATATATATAGAATGCTACATGAATTTCCAATGGCTGATTGTATTTCACGATTAAGCAAATTGTTTATGTTTTATCTACGAGAACAAACTGTTACTTATTAATTTGTATTAAGCAGCATTTTTGTAGGATATGTTTATATAGCACAAATCAGTACCTAGAATCAAAGCGTGCCCAAATTGCATTTTGAACTAAAGTTACAAAATAACAAGTTAAATTTGGGTAGTAAGACAGGTTATTCCTTACTAACTTTTAATACTTTAACAAGGGGACGCGCGTGGTTTAATACAGGGAGTCGAACCGTTTGACTTTTCCGGTGCAGGTTCGGTTCGGGTTCAAGGATTTTTTCGGAATCCGGTTCAGTTCTGGTTTCGCTTTTGAGCAATTTAAAAGTTCCGCTTCAGCTCCGGTTCAACCAATGTTATTTGATAACCGGTTCATAAAGTTCTGGTTCGGATATAATACAAGTTGCGTTAAATCTAAAAATGTGGGTCAACAAATGCAGAGAATAGTTTTTGAATAGTAAGTCATTTAATCGAAGTAACGTGACGTATTAAAAAAACAGCAACTCATTATTGAAATATCTAAAAAATAAAAAATAAGAGTTTTATTTAATCAAAATTCAAATTTGTTCATAAAATTTCGAACATGGCATAACTTGACTCTTTAAAATATAAGTTGTGAAGTCATGCTAGAGTGAACCGCTTTTGTTGAAAGGTTCGGGTTCGGTTAAGGTTCATGTTGTTTCAAATTATTCGGTTCAGTTCCGGTTCGGCTCCTTAAATACGTTCAAAATACGGTTCAGGTTCGGTTACGGTTCGAAAAAAATTGACCCAAAACCGGTTCATAAAGTTCCGGTTCGGTTCCGGTTCGACTCCCTGGTTTAATATCAATAATATTCTGTAGACCAAACGTCAATAAATCGGTAAAAAATAAATCTTTCTCTGTTTCTCATATTGTGACTCCTGAACCCGTGCTCCGCAAATTTTTTTACATTCGTGGGTGTAAATACTTCATCTTTACAATTTGCAATGCCTCATCGGTTCCTAACTCGCTACTGCAAAATAGTTAAACAAGTAGAGATTTTGGTATTTTTATACACAGCTTGTAATAACATCCTAAGTCATTTTATCATATCGCCATAGCTATTTAAGTGTTGGACTGTTAAGCTGGACACAGATGAAGGTAAACGTTAGTGCAAACCAAGTAGCCCGCCTTTAGTCTTTTGTTAGGGTTCTGCTGTTTGCTAAGGTTTAAAGTTTGGTAATTTGATGCGCTATAAAGTTAACGTTTCGCTTAAGGTTGGAGAGGACGTCCTTAACGTCACATATGGCTTTAACGCACGCCTTTGTAAGCTGCTTATTACCGAGACAGCCCACGCTAAATGACAGAGAGATTAAAAGTCAAAGCCATCCTTAATGTAAAAAATGTGGATATAAAATTAACCAAGTTTAATAATATTAATATTACTCAGAAGCATCATGGCAAGAAAAGTCTCAGGAAGCAGCTGACAAGGTCATCGGAACTCTACCAAGCAACCCAGTTCCTCTTGACATCATTCGGGATTCGCAAGCACCATTAGAGGAGTTTGGTTTAAAAGGATTGAAGCAACCCAGAGACAACCAGGACAACTCAACCATGCTTAAACTCAACCAACTATTTGCTGCTGCAAAACAAGAAGCAATCGATGAAGCCAAAAGTAAGAAATTTAGAAATAAAGCAGCAAATGACGATTACGTGGAGAGGCATGGCAATGTGGTCGGTATGACTGGAATAGCTGGAATTGGAAAAACTACTGCTACTATACAGACACTATCGGAGCTTGCAGATGAATTACCAGCAGATCAAAAGGGATATTGGCTTTTTAAATACCTAAAGACTTTAAATCTTAACAAAGAAATGGGTGTTCTAGAATTGCTGTCATCCAACCCAAACTTGAAACACACAAAGGAAATGGATGATCAAATACTGGAAAGACTTTCCAAATCCAACAAGCTGTTTATCTTCCTGGATGGTTTGGACGAACCTAGGTTCAAGGATCTTGACTTGGATGCTCCAGTGATCGGATTGTACGATCGCGCAACGCCGGTTGTCATTCTGCAAAACCTACTTCGTGGCGACATTCTTCCAAATGCTCACAAGCTGCTTACTTCACGACCGGGAGCTTTTCTCAAGCTACATCCAAGTTGCAAGCCCCACTTTGTAGTCAAGGTAATCGGCTTTAACGAAACCTCTCAAGATTTGTATTTCCGACAAATTTGCCCAGAGAAAGAAGATTATGAAAAAGTCACCAAGTCACTTGATCAAAACCCACATGCAAAGGCTTTGTGCTTTCTTCCTATATTTGCCAAAACAGTCGCTCCTTACATCATAAAGCATGGCACTAAAGATGGCACTTTTACGCTCACAGATGTGTTTGCGGCTTTTGTGGCTGATTGCATTCGCTCGCCTAAGTTTAAGGAACATCCAAGAATTTTGCGCAAACTTTCAGACTTGGCTTTACACGGAATGCTCAACGACAAGATCATGTTCGACGAAGAAGTCTTTGATGAAGTCGGAATTAATTCTGAAGGAATGGAGGACTTTCTTAACATGCAAGTTTTCTCTAGCGACCTCAACCTTCGTATACTGGAAGGGGATAAAGTATTCTTCTTTATTCATTTGCTGTGGCAAGAATTTTTTACATCACTCAAGCTGTTGTTCGATACAGACCTGGCTACATTTTCTGGGCTGCTACAAAGCATGGAAAGTAATACGTGGGAAATGGTGCTTCGGTTTCTTTTCGGGTTGCTAAATACGGGACTCCACCTTAAGCTAAAGCCTATTTTTAAAATCTCTTCCACCGATGTTGCCAGCAAGAAACGTTTGCTGAAAGGCTTGATTGATTCGCTTGGATCTCAACTTTTATCAAACAAAGACGCGAGCTTTAACTCCGATTTGTTTAAGCTTTGCAGTTTGGCGCAGGAATCAAACGATGAAGAAATCACCGCGAAAGTGGCCGATTCCCTCCCTGGAGAGCTTCGTATAAAGGGTGGAACGATCCTTCCCAGTGAAGTGTCAAGTCTCTGTCACGTGCTTCGAGCAACACAAAGGGAGTTGGTCATCAGCATCGGGGAAACTTACAGAGCAGTCACCTTTACCGGCAACGGTTTAGAAATGTTGATGGAGACAATGGCGAGAACCAAACACAAGGTTTGTGAAGTTTTACTGTTGTTTTAAGTTTTAATTTTTATACACTATTTTCAAATAAATGCAACAAAGCAGCGGTAAACGCTAAACGAACCCTGCACCGTTTTGAAGCCACACAACATTTAACTTTCTGAAGCAGGAGTCGGTAACCTTTTCTAGTCGCGGACCTGACCAAAATTTAAAACGGGCTCGGCGAGCCGTAATAAATATAAACTTAAAAGTTTCCTAAAATGTTGAGTTTTGAGCGTTTTATTATAATAACTGTTAATCAGTGGCGACCTAGTTCTCTTTATTGCTATTGCACATTACGTTGTACCATGTTAAACTGACAGCCTCATGTTATATCCTATAATTATGGAATCAGTAAATAACCCGAAAGTTATGTTACGGATAGCGTGTAAAGTTCTGAAGAGGCATAAATAATGCAAACATATTGTTGTAATGTCATAACAAATTTGCTTATGCCTAAACGTTTGTACTGCGTGTCACTAAATAGAAAATTCAAATCATGTCATATCGTATGTCTAAAATCAGTTAACCTAATGCTTTTCCACAGTCAGAGTAACACCCCACAGCCTGTGTGAAAGCGGCATTAATAGAATGTCGTGTTTAATTATATGACTTATCTGCGTGGTTATAAAGATCTAATTCTTTGTATCCGTAATTTCCCAATACTTTTTTAATTTGTTTAACACAAACTAAAGACTAAAAATTAACGTAGGCCTGTAACCTAAAAAGCAGTATCTAAAATTTTGTGTCTGAAATATGTCACTAAAGAAAAGTCGCGAACGCGCTGTGGCCGTATAATTACTAATTCACGTGTTACCAGCATAGTATAAGCTTTCTGAAGCCGCAAAATATAGCCGATGATTTAAAAAAATATTGGGGTATTTAACATCAAACCAAACTGCAACGGTGTGTGTTTGTTTTAATTGAGGTACTAAACACACAGGGACGCCGGAGAGGGTAAGCGCGCGGGGGGGGGGGGGGGAGCGGGGAAGCGCCCCTCCTGCCCTTTGCCGGGGGCAAGAGTGGGGGGAAAAGTGCCCTTATATATTTCTTTCACAACGTTAAATATTATGCGACGGAAATCACAAAAGGGGTAGGGATTGAGCTACGGAATAATGCAAACAATTTCGTAAAATGACATCCTTGACATTTGTTAAAACATTTTTGGTACCATTTTAAGCCAATCTAGAGGGCGTGGCCGCAAAAATTTTGCCGGGGGAATACCCCCGCACCCCCCAATATTTCGGCTCGTTACGCTCGCTTGCGGTCTATGTTGCCCTTACCAAAAAAGTCGCCACCCTTGCCCTGCAATCGCTCCGGCGTCCCTGTAAACACACAAACTTGGCTAAACACGTCTCGCATATATTTCGTAACGAAAACCTGTGAAATTAGACTTTTACGTGGTTAAACAAACTGCAAAAAGGTATAAGCGCTTGCACTGCGTGTCACTAAATAGAAATTTAATTATTAGGTCATATCGTGTGTCTAAAATCGATTAACCTAATGCTTCCCCACAATCAGAGTAACACCCCACAGCCTGTGTAAAAGCGGTATTAATGTGAAAGCGGAATGGCGTGTTTAACTTTGTGACATATCTGCGTGGCTTTAAAGATCTAATGCTTTGTTGCCGTAAATTTCCAGTAAATTGTTCATTTGGTTTAAACAGTGTAAAGATGAAAAATTAACTTATAACCTAAAAAGCACTTTTGTGTCTGAAATAGGTCACAAAAAATCACTAATTCACGTGTTACCAACATTGTATAAGCTGGCTGAAGCCGTACATTATAGCCGATAATTACAAAAAAATTGCGGTATTTACAACAAAAAAATTGCAACGTTGTGTGTTTTTTTAAATGGAGCTACTAAACACGACTCGCATATTTTACCTAACGAAAACCCGTGACATATATCGATGGAAAATCGCTTAAAAAGTAGTAGCAGCAATAATTCAAATTGGCGAAATTCAAGCAAATACGTAAAACCCATACTGCGTCCAACGAAAGAAAATTTTCTTTTAAAAGTAAATTTGCTTAAAGGTCAAACCGCTACAATAAACGCGATATAAACTTTTCCACATGAAACTTTATTTTTACCAAGGCAATTTACTTCACGCAGGTTATTGCCTTATAAATGTGTGAAAAGGTTTAACCCGTTTCGTCATAAGGTTCTGCAAGTCGCACGCCCGCTCTTTCAAGTTAACATGCAATGAACGTTGTGTGATGTTTTTGAAATGGTATAAAAATTACTCACCCGTGACCGGTTTGCGACGGCGTTCGCTTGAGATGCGAGACTTTCTCTCATAGAAAGAAAAAATTGTTTTTTCTTTCTGGGAGCACACGAGTTTCTTTCTATTTTACCGACTTGCCAGGCGACTCGCTTAAAAGGAGCAATAAGAGCCATACGTTTCTCTGTCTGTTTCCCTAAAACGCGAACATGCTGACCAACAAACTTTTCCATTTTATATATTAGATTTGAAAAAAGGACGGTAAAGCGTTTGCGCCAAGCGCGAAGAAAAGCTATTGTGCAAATATTTGATGTTCCCCGGGGGTAGCGAAAGGACGTGAGGTTCATCGAGTGTGCTGCCGCCGATAAACATAGTCTAATCATAACCAACAATAAAAGTGAAAAAAAAGATATGCGGAAAATTTAATCGTTAATCTATGATGTAATTTGAATAGGATATGATGTAATTTAAATAGAACCGTTAAAATGTCGATATAGTTTATTTTCATATTCAAACCACACAAGAACTAGTGTGCAGCACCATAAAATACAATCAGACATACTAAGATAGCGTAACGTCCATTGTTGATAGTACTACTAATTTATGAACTTCGCATTTTGGCCGAAAAAAATGCGCAAAAAGTGCGCAAAATTTTACATTTATGTAGTTAAAATAGACAACAAATTCTGGCAACGGCCTTTTGCCAAGTTGTAAAAGAGGTGGAGGGCCGGATGAATTTTATTGGCGGGGTTGCCGACCCCTGCTCTTAAAGGTACTTTAAACTTCTATCACCGCATGATGACAGTAGAGTGTCCACGAGTTTTTTGACATTAGTGGACAACTTGTTTTTTCGCAACGGTTTGCTTTCCTGTTGTTCACCAAGAATTGATGGCACACATATTGCTGTATAGTCGGCAAAAAATATTCATGGTCTGATGTTACGATGTTTAAATGGCGTTGTTATGCCGAAAAACAGACCGCCATTGCTCGCCTCTGAGATGAAACCGGTGAAATTAGAACAAATTACCAACGCGGTTTGTACAACTTTGTTGCGTAATAACATGCGCGACTTTAATTGAGTCTATTTAGCTAAAAACGCAAAACGCATTTTTTTTATTTTTTTTTTTTTATACACTAATACTTTTCTGTTTTATTTTCTGATATAACCCTCTTAATTGGCGCGACAAATTACGTTTTTCAGTTTGTTATTGGACATTAGATTTGGGATGTTATACTCCGCACTCCCCAAACTCTTCGTAGTCACTGTCTTCCCTACAGCGTTAAACGCTTTCACCCCCAGCAAGTATTTAAGTTTTTTAATTCAGTATCCAGATTTTATTATTTCGTTGATTATACTAACTGGAAACGTTTAAACGCAAGTTTCGTGTTTAATGAGGAGATAATTAATTTACAAATACAAAAGAAATGTTTTAAATAAAACAAAGTTCAAACAAGCGCATTTTTAGGATCAATAACTACAGTTTGAGTTTAAAACTGTTCGGATCTCATGCCTTAACAATGTGCGTACTCTATACAGCCGAGTAACTAGGAAATTTAGTGAAATTGTTTCTAAGTGCATATATATATAACATTTTAGCTCTACAAATGACTAAATTAATTACAATTTACAATAAAACGTCATATTGACCCGCATTTTTGCTTCAGCGACTTTGCTTACACTTTTTAACCACGTCATTGACTAAAGGTAGCCAACAATGGCGGGCGAGGCAAACTGATCGGCGTATAAGTTTAAGAACCTCATCTATCTGGGACAGCGTTCTTACCAACATATCTTGTTGTTATTTTGTAGATGGATGAAGTAAGTGTGACGACAACTGGATCACGTGACTTCACTGCCTTGTCCACCTGCGTCCATAAGATAAACCGCCTTGTGTTGAGCAATAGGAGCGATCTGTCCGGTTTCGAGGTTCTTACCGAAGCAATCGCACGCAGAGAAACCCCTGTAAGTTTACTTACGTGCAACAACTGACATGTTTATGTCACAATGGTCATTATTGCGATGAGGCGGGCGCGATTATCCAATCACACTATCGACAATCAAGCGGTTAGGGGAAGTCCCTGGGTGAAACGCGGACGCGTGAAACTGCACAGGGGAAAGTCCCACCAAGCATGGGTAGTGTTTGGGATGTTCGTAGTCACCATCAAGATTTTATTATTTCGTTGATGATACTAACTGGAAACGTTTAAACGCAAGTTTCGTGTTTAATGAGGGATAATTTTTTGCACCAATAAAAAAGCAATTTTTTATAAATAAAAAAACAACAATTGAAGCAAGCGAATTTCAGGTACATTAAACCACAGTTCGAGTTTTAAAACTGTAATTAGGAATTTTAGCAAAATAATTTTGAGCGCATAAATATATGGAATTTTAACTTTTACAACGACTCAATTAAGTACAGTTTAAAATAAAACGTTATAAGAGCGATCTATCCGGTTTCGAGTAATTGCCGCCATTATAATTCGCCTAATTGTTAAGTTTATTGACTTTCAACTTAATTTCATTAAAAAATTAATTTTGTTTCTCCGTCATTCAGCGAATATGATGATTTGTGTCCAGTAAGTTTACGAAGCCATGAAAGATGCATACACATTTACTTGTCAATTCAACTGAATAAAAACGACATTTTTGGAAAGACAATTTGTGACGTTTTATGCAGATTTCACATTCCGTTACATAATACTCGATATTCGAACACGGTTCAAAAATCTGGAAAATCAAATTTTGTAAAATGACTGAACTGAATTATGAAATTCTTCGGTATATTTAGTCAATCCGAATATTACCGATTTCATTATCCCACCACCTGGTACAATACTCGACTGTCTTTCACCTAAAGATGCCCGAAACAGCGAATTCGAACCGATATCAAGCTAAATAAGTCAAGTTCTTTCTCGTAATGTTTTCCGGGTTAATCGGCACGAAATGATTTAGCAATGGTAAACTAAGTCTATATTTTAATATGTTTCGTTAAAGAAATATATTTTAAATATAGAAATTATTGCGTAACTCGGACTATAATGATGAATCACGTGTCGTGTACGTTTGATGTGTTTATTTCTTTAGAACAATTGGTCGCGCAAATATTTATCGAGTAGAATCTAAAATTAGCATTTACAACGTTTTCCGGTTTACAATCAATTCGACCTCTGTCTGTATTTAGCAGTTTGAATAGGTTTTATCAGTAAGATTAAAACCTCGTTAACACAGCAAACTATATTTTGTGTAGATGGAAGAATTAATCGTGTTCAAGTTGGGGTCACGTGAGTTGAGTTGCCTGGCAACAAGTGCAAGCAACATCAACAAGCTGACGTTGTGGATCTGCGACACTGCTAAGTCAAATCTGCAAGCTCTAACTGACGCCATCTCAAGCAGAAACCATCCCGTATGTTTATGTTAGTTGTGACAAGTAAATACGTTAGCATTAACCGCACATGCGTGGGCCTCGACATAAAAGTGATTTTAATGGTTTCGTTTTGTGTTTATTCCGTTTTTACGGTGTCCTTTCATTTACATTAAAATTACACGTGTGTAGTTAAGTAACTGAAGATATAATTCATGGATTAGGAAACTTTCTCGAATTTTAGACTAATTGCTACTTTTTACGACCGATTTTGATTATGTTTAGTTACTAACTCACTTTTTTGCCAACTTTAATTAAAACTGCATATTTTCTGCAAATTATCTACAGTTATAGTTTTGACAAAATTTCCTGTGATTACCACTGCATGTTTTCTGTCTAATCGACATATTTATTTTCTGAAATAGACATATTCCCGAACGATAACGGCCCTATTCAAATATAGTTTGGCTGAGTTGCAGATAAACGATAAATGTTATCCTCCTATCCAACAATATTTGTTCATATTTTAATATAATAACACCTCAGCAACTGGGGGATGCAACTGCTTTGCGCGAATCTATAATATTTTTGTGTTGCGTGTCGTCACAACTTTTGAAACATGATTTACGAAATGGTTAATTTTTGCGCTGCAGGCGACTTTATTACGTAGTTTCTACGGAGTCTTGTTACTGCTGTGGAGTCAATGCCCTCACAACACAATTGTCAAAATCAACTTGATAAAGTCAATTTTTCGCGCTTCGCGCCGCCAACAGTAGATACTTTAGTTTTTTTTAAATTGTCTCACTGATATGTAATTCAAAAATACCGAATAGTTTTTCGTAGGGGGAAGCAAGAGGGAATGACCAAAAACGCCTTTATATTGTTTAAGTTGCCCAAACTTTTATTTTGGAGTGTGCGATGAGACGCACGACGCCTTTGGGCTAAAACAATTTGATCAAAGTGGGCTAAACCTAGAAACCTAATTAGATTCGCGCGGAACGCTAAAAAAATGCATTTACTTGAGCAAAAAATACAGTTTGTTGGGGGGGAGGGGGGCATAGCAACGTATTCTACCCGGCAAAAAAATAATTTTGCGTTAAAGACACAACAGTTTCTTGTTTATCCCATATTATTCCCGATGTTGAGGGGGCAAATGCTCCCTATTGCAAGCATTCATGGTCCAGGATTAACAGACAGCACCTTGGATGTTATTGACGCTTATAGCGGGGATATACGTAACAATTAAAACTTCTTTTCATAGATGGAATTGTTGGGACTGTATGAAAGCAAGCTGGATTCACATGGTTTGAGTTGCCTGGCAACAACTGTACACAACATCAACCAGCTGGAATTATGGGCTTGCGAAATCGCTGGTTCCGATCTGCAACCTTTAACTGACGCCATATCACGAATGGATCGACCTGTAAGTGTGTGTTGTTGAAATGAAGGGTGTGTTGAATATTGGAATGACATTGAGGTGGATAAACAAAAACAAAAAAACAAAAGATTTTTGGTAAACGGAATTTTATGTCACCAAAAGTAAGTAATTACTGCGGGATTTTTGTTTGAGGGCGAATGAAAAAATTGCAGGTATGATGTCACAATGTTACGCCAAATCGTGACGTCACAAGTAACGGACATAGCGTTTCGTCAAAACTTGACTTTTTCAAGACGTAAAAGCAATAGCGTGAAAAACTGCCTTTGAATAGTTTAGGTTGCTGAAAGTTTAATTTTCTATGTTGCGATAAGACGCACGGCGCCCATAGATAACCGGTTTTCAAGTGGGCTAGGAAATACTAGAAACATAACTTAAATTGGCGTGTTCGCGGGTATTGCGAAATATTTTTGCTTTCACATAGAAACAATAGAAAAAATGAAGTTTGGAAGAGCCATGTTCGCGTGTTTTATAAAACTTATGTAGAAATAATTGAGCGGGTGTAGAAAACGCGTAGCTGGAAAAAATGACCCGGGATCTGGTTGATTTTACGCAAATTGTGGATTTAATGAAAAATGACAAAATATTTAATCACAAGGCATGCAATCATTTTCAGCTGCTATAGTTCACCAATGTCCCATAAAATTATTGCAGAGATATTAGATTTTATATATACCAGAGTTGTTACCTGACATATTTCGAATAGCATTTTTTTTGGTGTAAGTTGCAAATATGTATTGTTTAATTTGCTAGAACCTGTATGCAGCCTAACACGTGCTTGTATCTTACATTATGTTGTGCTGATGTAGATGAGGAAGTTGGAGCTGAGCGACAACTACTTGGGATCGCAAGGACTCGCTTTCCTCCGAACTTGTGCCTACAATGTACAAGAGCTGGAGTTAGAAGGATGCGGCATCGGTGAAGCTGATGTGGATTCTCTGCGCAAGGTAGGCACTCATAATTTGGGAATATGTTGCCGGGGCAACGTTGCGACACTAGTGACGTCAGTGTTTAGACGTGTGACGTAACGATACTTCCCGTTGCATCGAATGTACAACTTTAGATGAAAAAATATAGGGATATTTGCAAATACCCATCTCCAGCTTGATGGTAGTTAGTGGCGTTCAGGCGAATAAGTTGTGAAGTAAGGCGCTTGGAGGTCTGACCTTTTTGCGATCGAATGCATTCGCTTGTTTCTCGCTGAGATCAAGTTTGCTTGGATCTGTCCAGGCTCGACTGAACTAAGAAGCAGAACTAAAAGCAGGAAAAGCTAAACACAAAGCTTCGGGTTCAGAACGAAACAGCTTGGCTTGACTCGGACGAGTAACGAGTAGAGCGAGTTGCGCAATAACGAATCCGCGCGCACTCGGTTAATATGACTTTACTTTTGTAATGACATTTCATGTATTTTTAAATAGTGGCAATTGCGTTTCAGATAAGCGCATGTTTTAATTTCAAATGTGAATTTATTTTTTTAGTCTGAGTGATGCCTAATGTTGTTACACAGCTAAGCGTATATCCGCTATAGCAAGTTTTAGTTTGATAGCAAGGCTCGGGCGAGTAACGAGTAGAGCGAGTTGCGCAATAACGCATCCACGAGTAATTGGTTAATATGACTTTACTTGTATAATGACATTTCATGTATTTTTAAATAGTGGCAATTGCGTTTCAGATAAGCGCATGTTTTAATTTCAAATGTGATAACTTTTTTTTAGTCTGAGTGACGCCTTATGTTGTTACACAGCTACGCGTATATCCGCTATAGTAAGTTTTACTTTTATAAATAACCGACCAAACCAACAATACGAGTACTCAATGTACCGAGGTAATCACAACAGTTTTGCGCATTCCCATGTACTGCATTTTTGTCGCCAAGAGTAACTCTTAAGTAGTTTGATCAAGCACTTAAACAGAACATAGAATCGTTACATAATCGATTAACGTCTTAAAAATCTGTCTCCACAGTTATATCAAGAAAAGCAAGCGGAACCAGAAGCAAGTCAAAGCCAAGGAAAATACACTGGACAAGATTTGGACGATCGGGCAGATCATGTAAGAACATTTTGACGTTAAAGTACCAATACATGCTTCTTACTGGTCATACCAAATGTTGTATGAATACAAGAAACCTTAGTCGCGTATGTAAATAATATCAAAATAACTTGGGTTTGTTTTGCTAAATTAGTGCGTTTCTTTACTTTAACAGGTATCAACAGAGAGTTCAACACAAAGGTCAACTCAGGGGTCAACGCAAAGGTCTGCTCAGGGGTCAACGCAAAGGTCAACTCAGGGGTCAACGCAAAGGTCACCTCAGGGGTCAACGCAAAGATCACCTCAGGGGTCAACACAAAGATCAACTCAGGGGTCAACGCAAAGGTCATCTCAGGGGTCAACGCAAAGGTCACCCCAGGGGTCAGCTCAGGGATCAACAAAGGGAGGTCGGAGGTCCGTTGCGGATTTGGCAAAATTCTTTAAACAACTATAACTTTATTTCAGATTCATTGCAATTGAGTTCTTTCTCATAAAATAGTTTTTGCAATATTTTGTTTTACATAAGAGAGCGAATAACAACATTGTCTTTTCTGTAGAACCAGTTATTTTTTTTTAAATGATCCAAATGATGTCGTAAGTCTCTAAACAACAACTGAATAAACCGATTTGCAACCAATACTTTCATATTGTAACAGAAATAGTTGACTAAAACGTACCTGTGGTAAAACGATGGAACCAAATACAGCTACAATACTGCACCCATTTAATTAACTTTATATTCGTTTAATGTTTTCGTTGTTAATACAATTTTATTACACGCTGTGCCAACCTCTTTAGCTCTTCTGGAGCTTATCTATAGTATTCCTGTCTAAATTAAAGTGCCTTGGCAATTATTTAACATGTTGCCAACTTTTGGACAAACGTTGTATTTGCATAAAAATCACGAATTTTAACTAGTTTTTTCGACTGTCTATTAAAGTAAAAGAAAATGTTGTGTCGTCACACTTTTTCATTTTCGTTTTGCCTAAATATTATTGATTTTTGTTTTATTGTCCTTCTTTTTTATTATTATTGCGATTCACAAACATTAAATGTGTTATATTTTTATAAATAAATCGTGGTCGATTGATTGATAGCCTAACCTGAATATGCCGGTCATTTTAAAAAAGCTTCTCGTTTTGAAATTGCGAAAAATGTTAGGCCGAAGTGAAGCTACATAACCGTCTTTGTCATCCACCCTTTCCACTTTAAATTTACGCCACTTTACCTTTGCTACTGGTCACATTGTAAACTAATTATGCGGGTTAAATGTAAAATAACAAAAAAACTTGAAAAGCACACTCTCTACAATGTCATTCTTGCCACAAATAATTGCAAAAAACTAACACAGAAATCCTCAATTTGTCTTAGCATAAAACAAACTTGCCTTATGCTCGTTAAATAACTGCCATGAGATTATCAGGTGATAGAACGACAACATTTGCAGATAAAAACCTTGACAAATAGACTATTGTTAGAAATGTGTCATTGAAGTGGGCGCAAAATCATACATGTCAGAGTATTGGTTTGGCGGGCATAAACTATTCTCGCTGTCAGATGTCTGTGGGCCGGTGGCACAGTCACCCGTATTACTAAAAATAGAGAACAAAAAGCTTAAATACCTTATACAAGTAGACTTGCAGCTTTCATCAGCAGCAAACTTATCACAGAGGTCAACCATAACACAACACAACTAGCTCAACTGATGATCAAATGCTTTTCTCGTGTGGTTGCTTACGGCTCGTTCTGCACCAAACTGATTGCGTTTGCTTCGGCGCCTTTAATTCGTTTTGCTCAACATAAATCGGCCAGTTTAAATGGCCGCTCCAAAGTAGCCGGCTCCTTTTTCGTCAAGTAAATTTTAGGTGGGGTATATATGTCCCCAGGCTTCAAGGTACAGGGGTGCCAAGATGAGGCTTACAAATGCCAGAATAAGGCTTTTTATTCTTAAAATACAATGTTCTAATAAAATTTGAATTGTTTGCCGTATAAAGTAAGGTATATTATGTTAATGTAATAGAAATGTGACTAAATATGGATAGGGGTGCGCCAATTTTATAGTTTGCCCCCGGGCGCAAAATACTCTGGCCATACGCCACTGGGTACAAGCAAGCCCTTATAAGGTGTGTCCCTAAAAATCAAGCTTTTTATCCTGATTGTGTTATTTATGTGTTTCTCAACAAACCTTGGCTCAGGTGCTACGTAATATCGTAAATGGAACGCGAGTAATTTTAAGTTTTATGCGTGAGTTTAGCGAAATTAACACAAATGTAAAAATATTGCAATTGCCGTGGGTTGTATCCTCTATCTGCCACAAGAACTTTTCCTTTAACATAAAATCGGATGACACTGGAAGCTAGGTTTTTTAATTTGTTACTTTAGTCTTGTTTTAATTCAGGGGTTCCCAACCTTGTTACGATCTCGAACCACTTGGACGCTCTGTACTGTCACGCGTACCACTTTAGCAGTAAAACAATTTAATTGAATCATATTTTTATCTATTTTTAGCTTACAACTAGCATTATTCAACGCTATTTGTAGCTTAAGACTTAAGCTATAAAACAGTAGATGCTATCTATCAAGAGCAATCATTTTTCCACCTGAAAACCTACGCGTACCACTAGTGGTTCACGCACCACAGGTTGAGAACCCCTGTGGTAATTGGATCAGAATGGCTTGCTGTGAAACCCGGCGGTACGCAGCAAAACTAAAAGCCACTATGCGATGTACACTGCCGGAAAAACGCACCGGTAAAAAAACGAGACAGTGACTTAAATGTATGCCAAGGCTGGCAGGCGCAGATCTAGGATGTTTGTTTGGGGGGCAATGAATTGTTTCGAATATAACGTCACACAGCTGCACAACTAACCTCAAGAAAACCAAACAGTTGGTTTATTTCCAGGTTGGAGAAGTGGTGCTTTTAATACAAAAGTTATATTACAAAGCTGTAGCGCGAAGCGAAAAATTGCCTTTATATCTTTTAAGTTGCCAAAAGCGTTTATATGGGGTAATGAGAGTAACGATGCCTTTAAGCTAAAGCAACTTTAATAAAGCGGGCCAATAGATATACAAGAAGCTTAATTTTGAGATTCGCGAATTCTTTTGCATTTTATAGTTACCCTAGTGACAAAAATACAGTTTTTTTGGAAGCCATTTTGTGGTATTTGAGGAAACCAGAAAAGTACCACAATACTTCAGCTTTTAATTCCAGTATAATATGAAAAGCAACTAAAACATAAAACACAAAAAAACGGCTGTATTTACAAATACGAAGCGTTTCTACACAGTATTGAAATCGTTGTGATTTTACAGTTACCTACATTTGAAAGGCATTGAAATAGAAAAACAAAGTCTATGTTAACATTAAAGAACAAGTATAAAGTAAAGTGTAAGCTTTGAAATAGAACAATAACGAAGAAATAATTACACAGGAAAAGTTAGCATTTGCGCAAATGGATAACAACACTAAAATATTTGTTCTTCCTGTACAACATACCTTCTGCATAGCTATGTAAGCCCAGAATACAAAGAGATCTATTGCGATGAGATTCGAACCAAACGAAATCTTTACACGCGGGAAAATAAAACCGCTCAATGCTTCTTTGTAAGCCCCGAGAGAATGTCAAGTGAGCCTCGAAACTTTTTGTAATATTGGAAAAGAAATTATTTGTATTACCAATATATGCACAGACACAATCGTTTTAGACTTAAATACGCACTATCCATGAAATATTATTAATATTTAGACATTTAGATACAGTTTGTAGTGGATTTAGGTTTTTTTATGCCATAAAGGTAACCCACTTTAGGTTTTGCAAGTCGTGGCTTATGTAGAACACAATGAATCGTGTTGCGATAAAATCGAACGCAAAGAGAATACTTATAAGGTTATAGAAGGGCGAGTGAGTCGCCGATGAACTCTGTGAGTTGCCAGAGCGAACTCGTCAATCCACTTGCAACGGCGAGTCCGCAAACTCCTAAGGCAGCTCCCGAGTAGAAGCACTTTTCAACCAAACGCAATCTGACAAATTAAACACAAGGTTAAAACGGGCTCAGCCATCTTGTTTTAGTTGCAATGTTTTCTGGTTAACTAATCTTCTTAGGTTTCAACTAACATTAAAACGCAATCTGAACAAATTAAACACACGATTAAAACGGGCTCACCCATCTAATCGCATTTTAAGATAAAACGAATATATAAACTTTGTTTATTATAACTTTTTGTGTAATACTTTCTAATAAGACCTCAAAACAAAGCTTAAATGGACATATTTTGGCGCCGATACTACGTCAGTATCGGACCAGTGGCGATACGATAAATCTGATTATCGGACAGCCAAAAGTAAAAACATAAAAAACGGGCCCAACCATCCAATAGAGTTTTAGATAAAAAGGAAATTCGGTGATGAATCGGCGAAATTAGGATATGAACAAATATGATGGCAGATTCTAGGGCACTGGTCAGCAAACTTTTTTTGTCGCGGCCAAAAGTATTTTTTTCAAAGCTATTGTGTAGGCCCACTGAAACCACTACGAAGCAGTGACGGATTCTGAATATTTGATTTTTAGGTGAAATGTTACACGGCGCCTTTATGCCCAAAACTCTGCCATACCATATTATTAAACATACTACACAACGAAGAATATACGCGCATAGCGAGAAAATTTTTTTAATTACACATAGTTAAAGTTGACAAAAATATATTTCGACAGGCATTTAGGACCACATTGGGCACGTGGGTCTTTTCAAACTGAGCCAAATGAAAAATTCTATGCCACACCAATATTTACAATAAAGTGCAATGAATGTACGGCTATCACGCGGCCCACAACTACATGATATCACTAAGCTGCTCTAAAGTAACTCGCGGCAGACATCTGGGCCGCGGCCCATAGTTTGCCGACCACTGTTCTGGGGATTTCGATGTTTTGGCGAAAAAAGTGTATAATGAAGTCACCACGAATCTTCTTTAGAAAAATGCATTGTTTTACGGTTACAGTGTCATGTCACAAATAAACATGAAAGTATTTATAAGATCAAAATTTATTGCTTTAAACAAATCTTCCACAAGCATAAAGTCCCTTACTTGGTTAGTTTTTGTTTCGACTGTAGATCGTTGTTCTTCTGCTTTAGAATGAACTGGTTGCAGCCGGCGATGTAAGTTGTGAAGTAATCTTCCCACTGATAAACCCCGCAATCAAGGTTGTAAGCCTGAGAAACAATTAACAAATAGCTTGATAATGAGTTTTAAAGCCAAAAAGTTCGAGTAGATCGACATCATCTTGATTAAGACGTTTCGATACGAACTTGTATCATCGTCAGTTAATCTCATTGTTTTTTCAACAGCACTTTATGAACACTTAACTTAAGCTAAACAAAAAATAAATTCACTTTTGGACAAATATAAGGTTCTGCGAAGACTTTTCAATACGCAAATCAATTCAAGGCAGTTAAACGCTTTTAAAGATTCAAATAATTTGTAACAAACGTGCAACACCCAAATTAAACCTATGATTAGATGCTCTGAATTAGAAGACCTTGTAATATTTCACCTTTTGATCTTCAGCATTCAGTGCGGAATGCAGCTGATCGACATTCGTGTTGCTGAACTTGAAGTTTGTCGTAAAAAAGAATTCCATCACTTCCATGGCGCTCATGATCTTTTCATTGAGTCTTGCCATTCTGAAAAAATTAAGAAATGTTGTAAGTATTTGCCATTCTGAAATTAAACATTAGATTTTTTAGGATTAGCGTAGCATTGGGTTCAGAATAAAGTATTTTTGTGAACTGGGATCAATAATTCTAAGCTAAATAAAATCCTATATTCTTGCCTAATTGGTGATAGTCATTCAAACAAGTAATCCAATTTTATGTCATATTGAAAAAAAAACAGACAATTGTTATAACATAATAAAGGAAGTTTAAATCCTAACAGTTTGAGAGGTGTAAAGACAGGTTGACAAAAAGCTAGATATTAAATGATAAAATAAACTTCCAGCTAGACTCGGGCCTTGAATATCAAAAAAAATAAAATAAAACAAACTAGACAAAGCATTGCACCATTCAACAAAGCAAAAATTTCATAAAAAGCAAAAAAATTAAATTTCATAAAAAGCAAAAATTTCATAAAAAGCAAAAAAAATTTATAACTCACTTTTGTTTTTTCCTCATAAGGGCCAGACCTGCATCCATCGCATGGGCAGGAATAGTTTGCGAATAAAAGGTGGTGAGCTCGTACAGCTTTCTGCATATAAATAAAAAAAAATTTAATAGAACACGCCTTTGTCGAAAGTGTTGGAATAATGAAAACTATATCTCTTAATGTTAAATAAAGTAATTAGGTGGCACTATATTAAAACAAATTGTATCAAATAGCTTTCGCACAACCGTGCTTCATCAGGTCAAAGCTGAAAAAAGATTTGCAACGTTTTTCTACTTTGACCTGATGAAGCATGCGAAAGCTTATCATAAATTCACTAAAATTTGTTTTTATATAGTGCCATCTGATTACCTTATTTAAACTAGACAAATAAGGTCTTTGCGAAGACTCCTAATGTTAAGCAATACCACCTAATTACCGGATTTAGAACTAGACAAATATGGTTACCAATTAGGACTATGTTTCTGGATAACACTAATATTATGCTAAATTCTTCTAGAAACTTTTTTTTGGAAAACTATATTTAACAATATATATTTGATAAATTGTGACAATCACTAAAGCAAAACTAAAGAATCTATTTTACCTGCTATTCGTGCATAACACCCAAGGGGCACGGAATGGGTCGCTTGGATTCTCTGCCACATTGTTCTTTGCAAGTGAAACTGGAAACAAAAATAAAAATTGTAAACGATGAATTTAAGCCAGGGCTGTGGAGTCGGGACTCAACAGAGTCGGTTTATTTTGTTGGAGTAGAGAACACGGGACTTAAGTTAGAAGTTAGACTACCCTTATAGGTTAATAAATTATATGACACACTACAAGCGGTATGTTGAACATATCTACCTGATTTTCGTTTAATAAATGTGTGAAATACAGGCTGTAGAGTCGGATCCGGACTGGGGAATCGCAGAAACAGGACATTTGGTCAGAGTCGGACTCTGGACTTGAGTAAGACTACGCAAAACTAAGACTACGCAAACATAAGAGTCCCGAGTCAGACGTGCACAGCACCAAATTTCAAAACTGATAAGGTCACAAACTGTAAAGTGTAAAGGTGAAATACCATAAGGTAGATAAAGTCAATTTTGTTTATAAGATCCATATCTTTGACTTGACTTAAATTTTCCCTTCGGCAAAACTTTGCCCAACTTAACTGAAAAATTTTAGATATGTAAACTGCTGCAGTCTGGAACCCAACAAAATCAACATGGCAACACAATTTTTCCCATTGGTTAAGAAACACTAAAACCTACATTTACTGATGTAACACTTTTAGTTAAAGTTGTCCATTCTTACTCCAGCGGTCCATAGCAAGGCCATTTTTGATGCCAGAGTTGACGTGGTAGATGGAAAGTGATCCATTGACCCTCGGAACTCGGTCGCAAGTAAAGGAACTGATGCTTTCATTGTCCGAAGATGAATCCCCTGGAAATTCATGTTCAACCAGTTAAGTTTTAAATTGATCAAACTATTCAATAAATATAGGTGGAATTAGTTCTTCATAGTAAACAGCCTGAAAACCTCTTGGTAATATAGAATGACTAAACTAGAGTAAAACTGCAGTTTTGGAACAGATTTTTTATACAGGACTCAAAATACAAAAAGAACACAACAACAATGAAGTAAAAAAAATTTACATGTTTTCGAACAGGGGTTTATTTATCAAATGAATACAAAATTAGTAATAAATGCAAACACTGGCTAGATACAAGCGTTTTTTTCTCAAGCTTAAAATAGTTTTGTACAAATTAAAACGAAGTAAATTGTAGAATGAATATCAAGGCACGTGGATAAGTAAGTAGCATTTTGTGGAAATTTAAAAAAATTCTTTGTTGATTTTCACATGGTCAGATGACAAAATGCAACCTACTTCTGTATGGGCTTTGATATTCATTCTACATCTAACTACAACAAAAGCGGATATGAACAAAAACGCCAACTTTTTGGTAATCTGTCTGTATTTACAACCTTGTAAGCCAATTTCCCCAAGCGATGAAACTGCACTGTCACTCTCGTAGCCGAGCGAGCACCTTCTTTCTGCTGAGTCACAAGCGGTCTTCATCGCTGCGCAAATCACGCCGTTCACAACAAAGTCGACCGGTATGTGGTCACAGGTTATGGAGTTGTCGACAATCACAGAACGTAGCACACCCTTGGTGTACGCTATTATGAAAGCGGTGGGTCCGTACACGTTTGTACACCAACCCTGGAGAAAAAGCAGTAATTTTTGCTATGAAAGTTAATTATGCAGTGAAATTTGGAACACTATTAAGCAGTACACCGGAAGCCTTTAATAGACTAACCCAGTGGTTCCCAACCGGGGTGCCATTTGGAAGCTTAAAGGGTAATTGAAGTTCCTTAAAAACATAATTATCGCTCTTTTTAAAATCCTATTAATACAACTTTTTGTGTATGATTTGGGTACAGAAATCAAATGATATGTTTCTACATGCAAATAAATTTGATTGCGATGTTCCAGTTCCGTTTTTAGTGACACTACAGAAATCAACTTTCAAGATTCAAGTAGTTGTGCCGCAATCTATTTATTGTTCCTTATGGGTGCCGCAAACCATAAAAGGTGGGAACCACTGGAGTATCAGAATCAGAATTTTTGTGCAAGCAAGGTAGCAAATGCAATTGCGGTGTGGTTTGCACTCCAAACTGGCCTTGCTTGCATGAAATCCCTAATTGGTTGAATGATTTCATTAGTCTTTATCAGTGATTTAAGTTTCATTACACGGGGCAATTTAAAAAAGCTAAATTTATAATTATTTGTGTCACTTACTTAATTTTACAGGAATAATGCCTTGGGGAGAAATTGATAAGGAAAGTAAAAGAAATGTAAATTGATTGTTCGCAAGAATCTCACTAATGCACAGCTGAATAAATATCTGTTTCAAAATATGTTATGCTGTTTTTTGTTCTAAACCTATTTCTTAGTTCGAAAATGAAAATGGGCTTTGTTTAAATTGGCAAACCCTTGAATAAAACAGTGCTTTAAACCTAAGTTTCAAAGATTGAATAGGACTGCTTACTTAAAGTTATTTAATCCTTCTAAATGTTTAACATCAATGAAACCACTCAAAATATTTTAGCATTTTAAACACATTTAACTCTTTTCCGTGTTCTTTCTGCACTGAAAAAATATCTAACTTATACGAAGACTAGAAACATACTGGCTAAGGTTCTTTGTAAGCTGGTATTATCATGCTGGGCCTGACGATGCAGATTGGAAGATGAGATCCTTCTCTTGCAACGACGTCCTCAGCAAGCGCCTTCGTCAGCGTGTAAGTGTTCGGTCTGAAACAAAATCAACGTTTGTCTACGAATTCAAACCAATAATTATAATACACCTAAAGCCTTTGTCAGCGTGTAAGTGTTCGGTCTGAACGAAAACACAACAGGTTACATTTCAGTCAAGAGAGATATTTTGATAGAAAACTGTTCTTTTTTGAAGCATTTGGCTTAGTTAGCACACAAAAACATGTTGTATTTGTGTGATGTGATATGTATAAATTGTTTATTGGAAAGTTTGTATGGTCCCTATTCTGAGGCAAATTTTTTTTATAGATTTTTGTTTGCTTGACAGTTTAAGTTACGTCAAAATACGACTTAATAAAGCAATAAATTTATAAAAAAAAGTTTTTCCAGCAAACTTGTGTGCAAATATGCAGCTGAACAATAGCTTAATTGCGTGAAGGACTAAAAAATTTGTATTTACATAGTAAAAAAACTTGAAAATATAGTTTTTTGTAGTCTCTGCTAGAAACTAGAGAAAAGTGTTATGAAGGTCAACACAAGAAGAAGGACAATCGTGCAACATGCCATGAGTCCAGTTTTTGAGATATATATATATAGTTAATTATTGCTACCGCTAGATGATAACAAAAACGAACATAATGGCCAAGGTATCTCAGGCAGTGCATATTAAATATGTGGCGTTAAAACATTCTAGCTTGTGGCACATTAAGTATAAAGTATTTTAGGCACTGTTTTCTTCTAGCAACACTTTTAAAACTTGGTATTTGTCCTTAATATATTGGCAAGAACACGGTTTAAAGCAGGGGTGACGAACCTATTTGCTGTCGCGGGCCACTTTGTCAGTTACCGCTGACGGCGCTGAGTACAAAATTTTTTTTTTTTTTTTACTTATACTGTAAAACCTGTTAAAACCACAAACAATTGTTCATCAAACCAAACTAATTGAAACCCATGCAAACCATACAGCTTAAATTATTTAATGTAATATTGAAATATGAAATAATAAAAAATAACAAATAAACATTTAATGAATTTTGTTGCTCAATGAGAAATTTGGAAACATTTTTGCTTTGCTAAGCGCTTGATATTAGGACGAACTGTCGATGTGGCAACTCTCAACTGCATACTAAGATTTTCGTCTGTTAGCCTTGACCTGTAACGACTTTTTGTGATGTTCATTTTACAAAAAAAATGTTCTCATAGATATGTGCTTCCAAAAACCTGCGGGCCACGTTTTCGTCACCCCTAGTTTAAAGGATTAAAATAAAAACTTAAGCAGTGTAAAAACGAAATAATGCAAGAGTTCAATTCAAATATTAAACTTCTTGGGCCACTTCCAGGGTAAAACAAACACTTATTTCAAAGTGACCTTTGTCAAAATGTCCTAATAACTAACCTAAGGACTTTAATTTCGCTTTGAATTAGCGAATATGGTCACCTACCTCTTGCCAAGAAGCTGTGGTGTGACCTTGGTGATAAGGGCATCGCCCATTCACCGGAGGGAGCCCTCAAGATCGAGGTAATCGATTCCAACATCGTAAAGCTGTTCATCGGTTTCTTGTTGGTTGCAATAGACGTACACTGGACAAAAATGATGTAAATTCGTCTACCTTCTACTGTTTTATGCATTATTCTCTATATATCAAACAATACAATGGTTTAAGTATAGATAAAAAAATGTTATAGTTAAAAAAAAATAACTTTTTTTATAAAATATAGATTATAGTTTACACAAAAAAAGTGTATGACAATAGCACTTTATAAGGTAGTTACAACGTCAAAACAATTTTCTGGCTTTTTAATTAAATATATTTAACCTTATCCTTAAACAAAAATATATAAGAAAGATGAAGGTTTAAATTACAATTTCTTGCGACAAAATTCCATGGATGGGGGAGAAGTTAAATCGGTAGTTTCTAAACTTTTCAGCTTGCGGCACAGTAAAAAACTAAAATATTTCATGCCACACCATGTACAAAAACAACAAGTTTAACAGATAAATGCCTTGAAAAGGTCTATGAAATAAATCGTCTATCTTTGCTCATTTATTTTTGATACATTGAATTTTGGAATCTTTGTAACTGTTTTTTAAAGTATTGTCAGTAGTGAATGAAATTTATAACTCTACAACAATTTTTAGCTTGCTACATGATTATTTAATTTTCCTCATTTAAAGATAATTTAATAAAGTTAATAAATATTGACAAACGAGTTACACCTGGTCTGCGCTCGTACATCCTAACAGTTAACCGACCTGCGATGGTCAAGCCCAACAGTTACCCACCCTTCGGGAAAAAAAATGGTAACCCTCGGCCTATTGTGCGAAATATGGGTATATTTACCCTATATATAATAGAGTAACCTTAGCACAAATTTACAAAGTTAATCACATAAAGCATTTGAAAAAAAGTGTGATTTTGAAAGCTTTATCATTTAATAAAACAGCAAAATTAAATTTTTTTGTGTAACACTGCATATTGCTAATAAACACCTGTGGAGATGTGAACGAATGCTTGGAGGTTGTTTCGTTCAGGTCAAAATATTTTGAGAAGCCTCCTCACACACTGGACGTTTATCTCGAAGGCCAACCTGTAGAAATTAATAAAGAAACCAGTGGTTAACAAGCTTTTTTAGACGGCAGCAGACTAAACAGACAAAAACAAATTAGGGGTATAATTTAACACCATCATGTAATTAACACTTAACAAGCATGCAGTGCAATATGAATTACACATAATTTAACTTCAGTAACTGTGATATTAAAATGTAAATACGATTTTATATAAGTAGACATTTATATACAAATCAATATCATTGCATTAGTAACTTAGTAAAACTGAGTTACTACATCTGAAGCAACAAAATTTAAAACAATAATAATAATCACATTTTTTTATTCCAGACCGGGGTAACCCCTTGGGAGCACCCATGCACACTTAAGAATCAGATGTATGCGCTGGTCTACAATCCTACCATAACGAAGCGAGGCAAAATTAAAATATTCAAAGAAGAATTCTGTAGTAATCTGTAGTATATTTATGGATTCCTTAAGCCTTGCAATTAAAAGCAAGTCCGCTTGTGAGGAGCTGAGGCAATCTGGCTTACTTTGTTTGCCAAGTTCTCGTCTTTTAAATGATTACAGTTCCCATATTAAATTATATATTTTTAGTTTAAGAAAAATATATAAATATTTTATAAACAAAAGCGAAGGTGGTCTAGAATCCTAACCCAGATGTCTCTTTCAATGTCTAAAAAGGTGAAAGTTGTTAACGTAAAATCCTGGAAGGGTTAAAGTTTTAACTTTAAACGCCAAAATCCTTCAAAGGATAGAGGCTTTGACGTCAAAATCAAGAAAGGGTAATAGTTTAAACGTCAAAATTCTAAAAGGGTAGGCATTTCAACTAATATCAATATCATTTAGTTAAGAAAAATTATTCCTTAGTTTCACATTTGCTGAGCCGAATACGCAACCAATTATTTTCAGTGGACTGCTGTAAAAAAGTTACTCCGGTTCTTTACCGAACAGCAACGCAATTAATATGACCGAATCGTAAAAAGTCTCTTTCTAATAATTCGACCGACTTGGAAAGTGGAAACCAAAGTCTGATGGACACAGGCATAACTCAGGGGTGGCGGTGGGGTACATATGTCCCCGGGCGCCGAGGTACATGGGCGCCGAAATGAGGCTTACAAATGCCAAAATGAGGCTGCTTCTTCTTTAAATACAATGATCTATTAAAATTTGAATTGTTTTGCCGTATAAGGTAAGGTGTATTATGTTAACGTAATGGAAAATGTGATTAAACATGAAGGAGGGGGCGCCAATTACAAAGTTTGCCCCCGGGCGCAAAATACCCTAGCTACCAATCTGCTTATGGAGTTGGAGAATAGAAAACCAGGGATAAAAAACAAGAATGCATAGATTTACTGTCTTAAGACGAGGTTTTTGGGTAAACGAAATGCGTAAGATGAGGTTAGTTAGCCTACTTCCCGCATTTCATTAACGTAATGCTGGTCCATATGCTATTGCTCATTGCTAAATTTGCAAGAATTCAATAAATTCATTTGGACACTTTTTGAAACTTGGGTGAAGTAAGCATTGGGTACTTAAGGTATTATATTTAAATATCCTTGCAAACTATTGATCGCGTGGGCTCCAGAAAACGATTGGTGTTGAAAGTCTTTAAAAACTCTTTTACATTTGTAAAAAAAAGTGCGTTTAGCGGATTCAGTGGTGGCAATCAGGTATAACATAGTTTCTTTAACGTTTTATTGGATCGAACGAATTTCGTAAGAAGATCCTCGGCATAATTTTAATCAGGGCTTTCCAAAATGTTCTCTCTGCAAGTAATTTTGCTCGAAAACACTTAAGTCTTGACTTAAGGGCACCAGCATCGGCCGAACTCGTTGCGCGCTTTGTCGCCACCCGGCGGCACCGCCATAAGAAATCACCTGAAAAAAGGCGGTCACTTGAAGCGTGTGCGAGCGCACGAGGTGCTCGTATCGCGTGACCCGATCAATCGGCGGCCGCCAAAGTTTTTCAAGTTCTTAAACGGACCGCGTGGTCTATGCATTGACTTGAGTCATTGCAACATTGGTTTAGTGTCTTTAACACTCGTCAAATAATGCTTAACAATCGCATAACCTGTTCTTATTAAAGTTAGGTGATTGTGAGTGTTTGCCCAGACAAATCTCATTTGTATTTTTAAGTGTTTTAAACGAAAGCAATGAATAAGTCACAAGCTTTCTAAATCTGTAAGTTTATAAGCAACTTCATTATGAACGCAGTCTTACATAAGTTCTTTTATCAGTTGATGTTTAGAGGTATTATTAAAATGTTTAGAGTAAGCTATTATTAATATGTGTATAATGGCTCATTCAGAGCTGTTACTCCACTAGTTGGCGCTCTGGCGCAAAACTTGGACAACTAGATTTATTTGTGAGTTAATTTAAATTTGATTAGCAATAAAATTAGCCGCATTTTGCTCCAAAATTTCAACAAGCCACTAGAATTTGCCTGGTGCCACCTCATAATGTTCCGGCAAAATATTTATCTTAGTTAGAGCGGACTTGGCGCTTTTGCAGCGAAATCACCTAAAACGTTTGCCAAAAGCGCAAAAAAAGTAAATGTGTTTATTTTCTTTTAACAGTTTGGTCGGTGCTACTGGGGATATACAGCAACACTATGACACAGACGTTCTATATGTGTATATTTTCTTTTTTGGCAAACAATTGCAATATGGATAGTCGGAGTCCACATAGTGCTATTCTGTGGACACATAGAAAGGGTGAAAATACTGCATGGTGACGTTAGCTGGAAATATACCTTAGAAATGTCAAAACCTAAGAAAAAAACAAAGAATGAAAACAAATTGTATCTTGATGGCTAAGGTGATAGCAACGGTCCGGTCTGATTTAACGTATAATGGCTTATTTATAAATATACTGATTTCAAAAAGGGTCAATCGTACAGCAGTCAACAACATAGTGTACGGTTACCGCTGGTGCGTTTCCTATTGATCCTTGAACGAAAAAGATTGAGGCAAATATCAAGGTTTAAATACATGCCTGAATACTAGGACGTCTGATACTTGACATTTTATTCCGATACCCGATATCGTGGACACAAAGTATCGCGACCCGATACCAAATGACGTCATTACTATGCTTAAATAAGCAAACATATGACTACAATTACTTTACATCAGATTTTAGCTATAAAACCTAATATTTTACTTTACAACCTTTTGTTGCCGGACAGGCAACATTTGACATTTTTTAGCGACACGCGACATGAATCGAACGCCACGCGACACTTGTATGACGTAACGCGACAGACAATATTAGCGAGAATGTGCCGACCTAGTGTAAATGTGTAAAAAAAGTGGCAAAATGGTGAAGGGAGGGTGGTTTTGTGTTGCTGGAGTCTGGAGAGAAAAAAGAACTTGCCAGAATATATTCGGTGGATATTCAAGTATTCAGCATAACAATTGACAGCTGGAGTAATGTTCGTAACGTTTTTTCATATTTCTAAGTAAAACCAGGATTTGTAGGGAAACAAACTTGTTGTAGGTTTTTCAGATATTATTATCGTTTAATGAAAGTAGAAATATTTAAAATATGCAGTTAATAATAACTTAATCGTTACTACCAACAAAAACCCATTACTACTTTATATATAAATGCTTGAATCGGTTAAAACGAGGTTTAGTGTAAAATCGATAAAACAGATGTATTGCGAAAATGAAGTCGGACATTGCAATAAGTCTTTAACCATTTCTTGCATCTGTAGGCACGTTCTGCAGTAAAAAAATGAAAAAAATTAAATACTTGCATTATTTGATGATGGTTTGTCCATATATAAGCATATAGTTTAAGCTCAAGTAAGAAAATGAGAGTAAAGGTTTGACAGTCACAAATGCAGTACCACGTCGATTGTTGTTTGGTAGTCATTTGTTTGGTAATAATTGTATTTGGAAGTTTGCCATTTCATAATGTTAAGTGAGTTTAAAGTGCACTTCACTCTGTTCAAGGTATTACTCAATATGAGCTTTCACATATTCTAACGTGAGTATTTAGTGCGTGAAAATATTTTGTGCTGGAGTCAAGTCTTCCTGAGGGTCGCACGAGATAATTGAGTGCGTCAGCGGGTCGCAACAACAGAACTAGTGATCTGCTGGTTTATGTAGGCATTTGTTTGGTGATAATTGTATTTGGAAGTTTGCCACCGATATGGTAAGTTTAGACTTTAGAGTATTCACTTTATGCTCCAGGTATTATTCACTATACGCTTTCACATTGAGTGCGTCAGCGGGCAGCAATAACAGAACTAAGAAATACGTGGCAAGCAAAGTGGTGAGCGCGAAATTTGTTGGTTATATTCGCATTTCTCCGGAATTTCTTGCGATAGCTTATTACATAAAATTCATATGTTTTTCATTTTTTCTATTTGCCAGCGGCGCACCGGTTAAACAGAAGTAGTTTACTTTGTGGATATGAATGTTGACGTTTTAGAAACATTCATAAATACAAAGTGATAAAGTTAAATGGAAGCCTGCATACATTTTAATGTTGTCGGGCGCAGAATATGCAACGATATTTGGAAAATATTGCATTTTGAGTTTAAGGCGCCAAAAAATGAGTTTGAACGTTGCAATAAGAGGTGTTTTTTTATGTTTCGGTTGACTGTACATTTTGTTTAAAGGCGATTATGTTGATTTTTCTACTGGATAACGATTGTGATAAACTTTTATATTACATTTGTACGACCTCGCTATTTTGTTGTGTTGTTTTATTTTTGTAAACACTCATCATGGAATGGCAGATACTAGCAATTGAATTGGAAGATCGTGAAAACTGAACGTTTATTCCCAGTTGATCAGACTATTTGGAACCTTATTTCAAAGTATTTGCTGTTTTTTAGTCGCTCTTTATTATTCAGTATGGAATCGAAAACGCGTGAGAGTTATTAATTACAAACGGCCAGCACAATACCCACGGTGTGTGGCAAGCTTTTTGGCTTCAGTAAAGACATTTAAATATTGTTTGCTAGTGCGATTCGTTTATAAAAAAATCACTTCATTACTTTTAAATTGTTTTATTGGAAGTCTTGTTTATATACTACAAATTATTTTCTGCTGTAGTGTTGGGACATCAACGAACCAATTTGGCCTGTTGTCTTATTATTGTCTAAATAACTTCTTATAGTTTTGCCTTATTGATCGCATAGGGCAGAATATTTTCCAACCACGTTTTGTGGTTGACTTGCTGTATGTCTATCTTATTTAGTTAGTTGATGGGTCAAATATAGGATGTAGAGTCGGAGCCAGACTCGCCGGAGTCGGCAAATTTGGGCGAAGTATTTATCATTGTTTCGCTTAGAGCAGACCCTGACAAGCAATTTAATCCGGCCCGCGGCCTTTTTGTAATAAAATACATATAAGCAAAACAAGGGCGAGTTTTTACATGATTGGCCAACGAAAGTTTGAGAAACTTATCCTAACATTTATATACTTTTTGCACTTCGGTCGAATGTATGCCGTTTATCGACTTTGCTATATGCAGGGTTACCATCTGCTCAGACCAAAAAAAAACAGGCTATTTAAAAACTAAAGACCAGGAGCAGATCCAGGATTCCGATGGTGAAATCCAAGCTATCAGGAATAATGTCATAAAATAAAAACTTAAAAAGTCCTATTTTGTATGCGCAAAACGTAACTTAATTGCGCGAAGCGCGAAAAAAAATGAGTTGTATGCCTAAACCTATAGTGTCAGTCCTTACGTAAAGCCGAAAGTTAACTTGTTTACTAAAGGCAAACTACTACACTTATTTATAGCTTACATTACAATGTACTTTTAGAAAAAACAATCGTAGCACATTGTTATTATATGTAATATAATGCATTGTTGCTGTAATATGGGCCAAAGAACTTGGTAAATATAAGTCTATCACTCCCCGTCGCAGCAAAGAGTTTTGAAAAAAAAAAAACTCTTGGTCAAAATGGAATTGATTAAAAACACTTTAAGAAACTAAAATAAGACAAACTAAGCACACAACTTGAAAATAAGCACGTTTCTTAGAAATAAGCACATTAGTGTTTTCTAAGACACTGCACCAAAAATAAGCACGTTTCTTAGAAATAAGCACGGAATGGTAACCCTGGTTATACGCCAATTGTACCTAAAGTAACACGTCGGAAACTTATAGCCTCAAAAGCAAAAAAAAAAGTTTTTTTCTGCGGAATTACGTATTGTACCCTTGGCTTTAGGGTCAATTGACGCCAATAAATTAAGCAATGAACATTTTCATCTGCTCGAACCACTTATGTCTAAATTAAAGTTTACACAAATAGCCTATAGTCGCAGTTTATCTTTCTTTTAAATTAGACTTAAAATGCGCATTTGCGCACCACTCCCAACGTAAAGTTTGTTAGCTTATTTGTGTTATAGCGTCAAAGTATGACGTCATATTGGGTTTATTCGAGATCTTATTTTTGACCCGGCCCTCCACAACATTTTTATTTTCTGATGCGGCCCGCGGTAAAAAAAATAAATGCTCAACCCTGGCGTAGAGTTTAGTTACGTAAGAGGAAGTAGACTTTTTACTTAAAATTCGGTAATTGCGTGACGACTCTGCCCTTGACTCTTTTTACAAACGAACGCGACTGACAGGAATTTCTCGCGTAAAGCAAACCCATAGAACAAATTAAAAGAATTCGAATAATACCTTTTTTAAATCGCAAGTTTTGTCGAAATTTTGTGCGATAAAAATATGCATCAAACTGTCGTTTCAAGGAAAATAATTAAATTGATGCTGAAGTTTAACAAAAACATATTATTATAGAAGAACTGCTAATTCTGACTATAGTTTTAAAGCGGCACGTGACACCAAAATACCCGTTGGGATCCAATAATACCGCGATTGAAAACTTCAACAAATTATTTAGTGTTTGCACACAATGGTATTTTAAAGGAGGTAAAACTGGGCATGTGCATTATGGTTTGACAATTTTATTGCCGTTGGTTTAATGGAATACAAAAAGTGTCACTGGTTTTGTTCAAGACTGCGGACTCGTGTCTCGAGTAAGACTGCCCTAGTCCCGAGTCCGACGTGCGCACTGCTTAATTCGAAACACTCATAAGGCCACAAACAGTCAATTGCAAAGATGGAATAGCATATGGTGGGAAATTTCCTAGTCACATATTGTGAGTGGATGAGTTGTATTGCAACCCTATGAGTGCTTGCTGGAAATTCACCCGATTTTAATTACCTAAATGGGTGAAATACAGAAGGGACGCCGGAGCGATTTCAGGGCAAGGGGGGGGGGGGGGAGGGGCGACTTTCTTGGTAAGGGCAACATAGACCGCAGGCGAGAGTAGCAAGCCGAAATGTTGGAGGGTCCGGGGGAACTCCCCCTGAAAATTTTTTGCGGCCACGCCCTCTAGATTGGCGTAAAATGGTACCAAAAATGTTTTAACAAATGTCAACCATGTCATTTTGTGATTTTTTTTGCCTTTTTCCGTAGCTCAAGACCGATTTCCGTCGCATAATATTTAACGTTGTGAAAGCAATATATCATTTTTCATGAAAAAGCTTTAAGTGGATTCGGAGTCGAACTCGGTGGAATGGGAAAATTTGCCGAGTCGAACTCGACTTTATTTTTTCGGATGAGGTTGGACACGGGTTGTTTTTAACCGACTCCGCAGCCCTGACGCTTGTGTGCATTTTTTTACACGCCCATGAGTGCAAAGAAATAATTTATCTCTAATCGT
Source organism: Ascidiella aspersa (assembly GCF_963924565.1). Lineage (NCBI taxonomy): Eukaryota > Metazoa > Chordata > Ascidiacea > Phlebobranchia > Ascidiidae > Ascidiella > Ascidiella aspersa. The sequence continues at coordinate 3,996,246 of NC_139453.1, read as the reverse complement.
TTAAAAAAAATCGTTTTGGATTTTGCAAAAGCCAAGATCGTAAAAATCCCTCTTGATATCATAGCGAAGTTAAATAGCCTACTACTTTATTACGAGAGTATCCAAGATAAAGAGGCACTCATATTGTACGTTTGCGTTTCTAACGGCAAAACCGCCAAAATAAAAACAGCCACCGTTGAATAGTTTCAGGTTCCAAAGACGCCGATACAGCGCGTCGTATATTTGTCCCCAGTCATTGTGAAGAATCACGTTTCAGCTCTTCTTTGTCCAAACCTTCCGACGGTTGGTGGGACGCGTTGCTACAAACCAAGCGTTACCAAGCGTTGAGCGAAAAATTCGCAGCGCTAACTTGCTCGTATCTCACCTTCTCAGTTAAATTATTTTTAAACAGTAGTTTCAGCTCTTCTTTGACCAAACCTTCCGACGGTTGGTGGGACGCGGCGTATATAGTCTGTTGTTTTCACTATTGTTCTCCTGCGTTGAAACATCATGTAATTAACACTTAACAAGCATGCAGTGCAATATGAATTACACATAATTTAACTTCAGTAACTGTGATATTAAAATGTAAATACGATTTTATATAAGTAGACATTTATATACAAATCAATATCATTGCATTAGTAACTTAGTAAAACTGAGTTACTACATCTGAAGCAACAAAATTTAAAACAATAATAATAATCACATTTTTTTATTCCAGACCGGGGTAACCCCTTGGGAGCACCCATGCACACTTAAGAATCAGATGTATGCGCTGGTCTACAATCCTACCATAACGAAGCGAGGCAAAATTAAAATATTCAAAGAAGAATTCTGTAGTAATCTGTAGTATATTTATGGATTCCTTAAGCCTTGCAATTAAAAGCAAGTCCGCTTGTGAGGAGCTGAGGCAATCTGGCTTACTTTGTTTGCCAAGTTCTCGTCTTTTAAATGATTACAGTTCCCATATTAAATTATATATTTTTAGTTTAAGAAAAATATATAAATATTTTATAAACAAAAGCGAAGGTGGTCTAGAATCCTAACCCAGATGTCTCTTTCAATGTCTAAAAAGGTGAAAGTTGTTAACGTAAAATCCTGGAAGGGTTAAAGTTTTAACTTTAAACGCCAAAATCCTTCAAAGGATAGAGGCTTTGACGTCAAAATCAAGAAAGGGTAATAGTTTAAACGTCAAAATTCTAAAAGGGTAGGCATTTCAACTAATATCAATATCATTTAGTTAAGAAAAATTATTCCTTAGTTTCACATTTGCTGAGCCGAATACGCAACCAATTATTTTCAGTGGACTGCTGTAAAAAAGTTACTCCGGTTCTTTACCGAACAGCAACGCAATTAATATGACCGAATCGTAAAAAGTCTCTTTCTAATAATTCGACCGACTTGGAAAGTGGAAACCAAAGTCTGATGGACACAGGCATAACTCAGGGGTGGCGGTGGGGTACATATGTCCCCGGGCGCCGAGGTACATGGGCGCCGAAATGAGGCTTACAAATGCCAAAATGAGGCTGCTTCTTCTTTAAATACAATGATCTATTAAAATTTGAATTGTTTTGCCGTATAAGGTAAGGTGTATTATGTTAACGTAATGGAAAATGTGATTAAACATGAAGGAGGGGGCGCCAATTACAAAGTTTGCCCCCGGGCGCAAAATACCCTAGCTACCAATCTGCTTATGGAGTTGGAGAATAGAAAACCAGGGATAAAAAACAAGAATGCATAGATTTACTTTCTTAAGACGAGGTTTTTGGGTAAACGAAATGCGTAAGATGAGGTTAGTTAGCCTACTTCCCGCATTTCATTAACGTAATGCTGGTCCATATGCTATTGCTCATTGCTAAATTTGCAAGAATTCAATAAATTCATTTGGACACTTTTTGAAACTTGGGTGAAGTAAGCATTGGGTACTTAAGGTATTATATTTAAATATCCTTGCAAACTATTGATCGCGTGGGCTCCAGAAAACGATTGGTGTTGAAAGTCTTTAAAAACTCTTTTACATTTGTAAAAAAAAGTGCGTTTAGCGGATTCAGTGGTGGCAATCAGGTATAACATAGTTTCTTTAACGTTTTATTGGATCGAACGAATTTCGTAAGAAGATCCTCGGCATAATTTTAATCAGGGCTTTCCAAAATGTTCTCTCTGCAAGTAATTTTGCTCGAAAACACTTAAGTCTTGACTTAAGGGCACCAGCATCGGCCGAACTCGTTGCGCGCTTTGTCGCCACCCGGCGGCACCGCCATAAGAAATCACCTGAAAAAAGGCGGTCACTTGAAGCGTGTGCGAGCGCACGAGGTGCTCGTATCGCGTGACCCGATCAATCGGCGGCCGCCAAAGTTTTTCAAGTTCTTAAACGGACCGCGTGGTCTATGCATTGACTTGAGTCATTGCAACATTGGTTTAGTGTCTTTAACACTCGTCAAATAATGCTTAACAATCGCATAACCTGTTCTTATTAAAGTTAGGTGATTGTGAGTGTTTGCCCAGACAAATCTCATTTGTATTTTTAAGTGTTTTAAACGAAAGCAATGAATAAGTCACAAGCTTTCTAAATCTGTAAGTTTATAAGCAACTTCATTATGAACGCAGTCTTACATAAGTTCTTTTATCAGTTGATGTTTAGAGGTATTATTAAAATGTTTAGAGTAAGCTATTATTAATATGTGTATAATGGCTCATTCAGAGCTGTTACTCCACTAGTTGGCGCTCTGGCGCAAAACTTGGACAACTAGATTTATTTGTGAGTTAATTTAAATTTGATTAGCAATAAAATTAGCCGCATTTTGCTCCAAAATTTCAACAAGCCACTAGAATTTGCCTGGTGCCACCTCATAATGTTCCGGCAAAATATTTATCTTAGTTAGAGCGGACTTGGCGCTTTTGCAGCGAAATCACCTAAAACGTTTGCCAAAAGCGCAAAAAAAGTAAATGTGTTTATTTTCTTTTAACAGTTTGGTCGGTGCTACTGGGGATATACAGCAACAATATGACACAGACGTTCTATATGTGTATATTTTCTTTTTTGGCAAACAATTGCAATATGGATAGTCGGAGTCCACATAGTGCTATTCTGTGGACACATAGAAAGGGTGAAAATACTGCACGGTGACGTTAGCTGGAAATATACCTTAGAAATGTCAAAACCTAAGAAAAAAACAAAGAATGAAAACAAATTGTATCTTGATGGCTAAGGTGATAGCAACGGTCCGGTCTGATTTAACGTATAATGGATTATTTATAAATATACTGATTTCCAAAAGGGTCAATCGTACAGCAGTCAACAACACAGTGTACGGTTACCACTGGTGCGTTTCCTATTGATCCTTGAACGAAAAATATTGAGGCAAATATCAAGGTTTAAATACATTCCTGAATACTAGGATGTCTGCCACTTGACATTTTATTCCGATACCCGATATCGTGGACACAAAGTATCGCGATACGATACCAAATGACGTCATTACTATGCTTAAATAAACAAAAAAATTACTACAATTATTTTATATCAGATTTTAGCTATAAAACCTAATATTTTAGTTTACAACCTTTTCTTTTTGAACAGGTAACATTTGTCATTTTTCAGCGACACGCGACATGAATTCAACGCCACGCGACACTTGTATGACGTAACGCGACAGACATCTTAGCGAGAATGTGCCGACCTAGTGTAAATGTGTAAAAAAAGTGGCAAAATGGTGAAGGGAGGGTGGTTTTGTGTTGCTGGAGTATGGAGAGAAAAAAGAACTTGCGAGAATATATTCGGTCGATCTTCAAGTATTCAGCATAACAATTGTCAGCTGGAGTAATATTCATAACGTTTTTTCGTCATTCTAAGTAAAACCAGGATTTGTAGGGAAACAAACTTGTTGTACGTTTTCCAGATATTATTTTCGTTTAATGAAAGTAGAAATATTTAAAATATGCAGTTGATAATAATTTAATCGTTTCTACCAACAAAAACCCATTACTACTTTATATATAAATGCTTGAATCGATTAAAACGAGGTTTAGTGTAAAATTGATAAAAGAGATGTATTGCGAAAATGAAGTCGGACATTGCAGTCTTTAACCATTTCTTGCATCTGTAGACACGTTCTGCAGTAAAAAAACAAAAACTAAATACTTGCATTCTTTGATGATGATTTGTCCATACTAATATAAGCATGTAGTTTAGGCTCAAGTAAGAAAATGAGAGTAAAGTTTTGTCAGTCAAAAATGCAGTACTTTACAGAAATACGCTCTTAACTTCATCATGTATTATCACGTCGATTGTTGTTTGGTAGACATTTGTTTGGTAATAATTGTATTTGGAAGTTTGCCATTTCATAATGTTAAGTGAGTTTAGAGTGCACTTTACCCTGTTCAAGGTGTTGTGCAATATTCGCTTTCACATATTTTAACGGGGGTGTTTAGTGCGTGAAAATAGTCTGTGCTGTAGTCAAGTCTTACTGAGGGTCGCACGACATAATTTGAGTGCGTCAGCGGGTCGCAACAACAGAACTACGAAACAAAAATACGTGGCAAGCAAGGTGAGCGCAAAATTTGTTGGTTATATTCGCATTTCTCCGGAATTTCTTGCGATAGCTTATTACATAAAATTCAGATGTTTTTTTTCATTTGCCAGCGGCGCACCAGTTAAAAAGCAGCAGTTTACTTTGTGGATATGAATATTGACGTTTTAGCAACATTCATAAATACGAAGTGATAAAGTTAAATGGAAGCCTGCATACATTTTAATGTTTTCGGTCACCGAATATGCAACGATATTTGTAAATATTGCTTTTTGAATTTAAGGCGCCAAAAAATGAGTTTGAACGTTGTAATCAAAGGTGCTTTTTATATGTTTTGGTTGACCGTACATTTTGTTTAAAGGCGATTATGTTTATTTTTCTACTGAATAATGATTGTGATCAGCTTTCATATTACATTTGTACGACATCGCTAGTTGTTGTGTTGTTTTATTTTTGTAAACACTCATCATGGAATGGTATATATTAGCAATTGAATTAGAAGATGGTGAAAACTGAACGTTTATTCCCAGTTGATCAGAATATTTCGAACTTCATTTCTGAGTATTTGCTGTTTTTTAGTCGCTCTCTAATATTCGCTATGGAATCGAAATCGCGTGAAGTTGTTAATTACAAACGGCCAGCACAATACCCTTCATTGCGAAATAACAAATAAGACATAATATGAAATATATTTTACAGAACGTGTAGCCTCCACATAGTGCAACAATTAGGGAAATTAGAATGTTTTACTACTTCACTCACTATTTAGCGCTCTAGTCATCATATTACATTATCCGTAACATTACTTTTTAGTTACATGGTAAATTGCCTTTTTTAAATCATCGACAATAACACGCGGCTCAAGCAAATGACGCAGGGGAGGACATAATATGTAATATAGTTATTAAGAGGCCACAGTTTGATGGAATCTAACCATGTTTCTGCGGAACAAAATTGGCAACAATACTAGGAGCACAATGCAAATTCCCATAAGAGGCCTTCTCCACGGTGTGTGGCAAGTATTTTGGTTTCAGTAAAGACATTTATATATTGTTTGCTAGTGCGATTCGTTTATAAAAAATCACCGCATTATTACTCAAGTGTTTCATTGAAAGTCTTGTTTATATTCTAAAAACTATTTTCTGTTGTAGTGTGAGGATTTAACGATGTGGACATCAACACACCGAGTTGGCCTGTTGTCTTATTATTGTCTAAATAACTTCATTTTATTTTTGGCTCATTAATCGCATAGGGTTGAATATTTTCCAACCACGTTTTGTGGGTGACTGAGTTATATTACGATCCTGTGAGTGGATTGCCGTATATCCACCTTATTTAGTTAGTTGGATGGGTGGAACATGGGCTGTAAAGTCGGAGCCGGACTCGCCGTAATCGGCGAATTTGGGCGAAGTCTTTACTCTTTATCATCGTTTCGCTTAGAGCAGACTTGGGCAACATACGGCCAGCAGACGGATCAGGCCCGCCAAGCGAGTTAATCCGGCCCGCGGCTTATTTTTACAAAAATGCATATAAGCAAAACAAGGGCGAGTTTCTACATGTTTTTTTAAAATAGGTTCGTCTGGCATATATTTCTTCAACCAACGTTTCGGCTTACTATCCGGCAAGCCTTCGTCAGGGACGTCCTTGTATAGTAAGCCGTAACGTTAGTTGCCAGACGAACCTATTTTAAATATACTATGTCTGGTAGCAACAGCATATTTATTCTATATGTTTGGTTGTACGGTATACCGTAAACATTCTTTTCAGAGATGGATCTAGTCATGACCCCGCAAAACTCTATTTTAGACTGTTTTAAATACTAAAAAGGAAAATGTTTTGGCGTTTCGCGCGAATGTCTTCTGTCTTTCTCGTAAGTTCTACGCAATTTTAGCATCTTTACAAACAGAAAGCGTCCTTCGCATAATGGTGCTCTATCCAACGAAAGTTTAACAAACGTATCCTAACATTTATATAGTTTTTGCACTTCGGTCGTATGTATCCCGTTTATCGTCTTTGCAATATGCTCATTGAACCTTAAGTAACACGTCGGGAACTTAAAGCCTCAAAAGCCGAAAAAAACATTGTTTTTGTGCGGAATTACGTATTGTCCCCTCGATTTTTGGGTCAACGCGCCCCACAAATAACGCCAATATATCAAGTAAAGTTCATTTTTTATCTGTGCTCAATCCCCTTCTATGTCTAAATTAAAGTTTACATTTTAAAACAAATAGCCTATGGTCGCAATTTATCTTTCTTTCAAATTAGACTTAAAATGCACGTTGGCGCACCACTCCCAACGTAAAGTTTGTGAGATTATTTGTTTCAAAGCGTCGAAGTATGACGTCATTTTGGTTTATTCGAGATCCTATTTTTGACGCGGCCCACCACAACATTTTAATTTTCTCATGCGCCCGCGGTAAAAACAATTGCCCAACCCTGGTTTAGAGTTTAGTTACGTAAAACTAAGTAGACTTTTTACTTAAAGCTACAGTCTTTCTAGCGGCTGAAATCAGCATCCATTATCCTGTTCGGTTTTATCGGCGATCTTTGCGTTTCGTTATCGCATAAAACACACGCTAAGTGAAATGTAACTTTGCGCAAGGTTATGTGATAGATCAGAATGATTAAAATAAATAAAAAACTTTATTTATGTTGACCACATCAGTATATCAAGAAACATTATAGTTTTCACTGGGGCTCCACTTGTCACACAAAGCGTTTGATATCACACTCTTGTTAGTAAGACCGTTATGGTATGACGTCATCTGTTCGAAATTTATCCTATAAACGCTTCGTAAAAGTTTGAGCTACAGAAACTCAAAACAGGAACTTGCCACGTCGGCAGAAACCCACCGTTGCGTAACCGCTCTGCCCTTGACTTTTACGAGCGAACGCGACCAACAGGAATTTCTCGCGTGAAGCAAACGAGATTATTCGAAACGTTTAAAATGATACCTACTTCTGCATGGGCGTTAAAATTCTTATTACGTCTTATTACAACCTCAAACCATTATGCCCCGAAGTTAAGAACAAATTACCAATGAAACAATTTAAAACGCAGTTTTGTAAAAGTGAATGATTTAAAAAAATATAATATAAATCAAAAGGTCTTTCACATCTGAAAAACCCTTTAGAAGCGATTTTCGTTAATCCAATTATTGGCAACGAATATTGAAGTCAATGTTTTAAATCACATGAAAATGAGAATATTTAATTTCGTAGAAAAACAACGGACTATGAATTGCTCAAGTAAAAGCCAGTCAACAATAAAGTCGATTTAATTCGCTTCCAAATTCCAGCTTTTCGATTCAGCGTAAACTCTGCGCAATTCAGAGTTTTTGCTCAAGCTTATCCTTGGCCTTAGTGACTTAAACTTCAGCGTCGTGCATGAATGCATATATGCTTTTGTATGGGGGAACAAGAAAGAGGGGTTAGTGGATTTTTTGCGGAGGAAAGTGTATACCTCAATTAACTAATTTATGTTCTATTTAAAATAGAAGGGTGCAATAGTTTCCAATGGCGAGCCAAATTCAATTAAAGCGACCAACAAGAACTTCTCGGGGAAGCGAAAATGTAAACGAAATTAAAAAACAAAAAAACAAGACGCAATTTAAAATAAAATTAAGTAAAACTCTAAGTTTGTCGAGATTTTTAAAAACATAATACAGTTTGTTAAACACAACAGAAATGTATTGAGCAACGATTGTCGTTATTGCAATTATTAATTGTGTTGTTTATATTTTGTCCAGCGTATTTAGAGATTCAACGAATCAGTTGTGAATCGACTAAGTAATGTAAAAATGACCGACATTATAAGTGGCGAGCAAAACTAGAACTTTAAATACTGACGCGGACACATTGGTTTTATGAGCAACATATTTAGTGAGGTACAAATAAAAATCGAAGGAAGCCAGTACTACAAGCCAAAGGCAAATTCTATTAGCCTTTCTACATATTCCATAGCTGCCATAATTTTAAAGTAACCAAACATACTTTATTTCATGACAAAAGGCTAAAAGCAGGCTACGGCGCAATAGTGGGGGCAGTCGCAATAAACTAAACCAAATTCAAGTGTGACAGATGATATTATAGTAGAATCGTTGTTGTGGCGTAATCAAAGTCAAAATAACACTCATCCTGTTAGAAAAAACAACATACGATGTAATGGTCTGTTTAAATAGGTTGTGGGGCAACAAAAATAAAAGTGCCGCGGGCCCAACTGTGGGTCTTATGTTGTACGCCTCTGGTTTAAAAATTATCGTTCGTCAAATTTATTTCCACGCTACTTGTTTGGAAAAGCTAAATTCAGACTCCACTCCTTAATTCCAACCAACAGCCCCTCCCTAATATTCCACGATATCCCAGCGTAGTTTATTGAAAACTTTACGCTTTTTTGGTCGAGTGACTTGGTGAAGCCTATCTTCATCGGAATAAGGCCTAAAAGGCCCAAATAACGCCCGAAACTGTAAGAAGAGGGTATAAGACGATTGGGGCCATGGGTCTGGCTCATCCCATATATCTTCGGAGCTAAATTAACGAAATCTTACGTACGGTTGAACATGACTTGATCAGCAGTTTTGGTGTTGACGTTTGAGAGCCCTATTTAAAAGTCGACGTTAGGGCGCCGCTGTTTTGGCACCAGACTGTTTGCCCCTGTTTTGGGGTTGTGTTGGGTAATGGGTGGGATTAGAAATTGAATTGTAGTTGAAATTATTGGAGAAGTTAATGGTGGAATAGACGTTTGATTGGGGTTGGAAAAAAGGTAGAATAGGATGATTCTGACCGTTTAGGTATTATTTCGGCGGATTTAAGACTTATTCCGCTTTCGACGTTGTTATAACTATTAGGTATTATTCATATTTTTGTCCTATTCCAAACTGTGTTTCATTCCGACGTTGAAGTTGCTATTATTTTGGTCTTAAGGCTGGCGTCATCTCTAAATAATGGTTTGAGGTCGCTTGAAATCCATTTTTAAAAAAGGAGCTGGCCTGTAAAGGCTTCGGGGAACTTAGAGCTACAGAAACTCAAAACAGGAACTTGCCACGTCGGTAGAAACCCACTGATGCGTAACGGCTCTGCCCTTGACCCTTCTCACGAACGAACGCGACCAACAGGAATTTCTCGAGTAAAGCAAATTTTAAAAAGAAGTAGCATTTTTTTCTCAGATGAAAAATGAATTGGCAGCGATTTTGGAGAATAGAATTTTATATTGTGATGTTTGAATTGTGACCAACATGTGTAATGATTCCAGGAATCGGCTAGAATCGACTAAGCCATGTAAAATATTGGTCGAAAATCAATCAACTAATATTAAAATTAATATTAAAATCACGTGAAACCCTTAAGCTTTTATTTTTAAACCAATACAATAAACGCCGGTCAACAGGAAAGTCGATTTATTCTTTTCCAAATTGCAGATGTTGGAATCAGCGTAAATGCAGTTCAGTAAGTTCGCTGAAGCCTATTCGTGGCCTTAAAGGCCTTGTCGTGCATGACCGCACACATGCTTCTCAACAGTGGAACGATAAAAAGTGTATTTTTGGGCGTAGAAAAGGAAACTGACGCGACCACTTTGGTTTTACAAACACATATTTAGAGAACTATAAACCAACATAAAAAAAACAGTATTATAAGCCAAAAAAAAAATCTATAAGCCATTTTAACATTTTATACAGCTGCCATAATATTTAGGTAACAAACAACTGTTTTTATGTCTTCCAAGCAACAACCAATCGTATTACGACCAACGACATAAAAAGCCAAAAATGCAGTAATATCCACGACAGAATAAGATCTAAATCGTCTGAATACGTCCTAAATTCATTGGAATAAGGCCTAAATGGCCAAAACACGCCTGAAACTGTAGGGAGAGGGTCCATCCGTCTGGCATTGGCAGTTTTGGTGTCGACGTTTGGGAGCCCTAGTTTAAAAGTCGACGTTAGGGCGCCGCTGTTTTGGCCCCGGATTGTTTGCGCTTGTTGGGGGATTGTGTTGGGTAATGGGTGGGATTATAAATTGAATTATAGTTGAAATTATTGGAGAAGTTAGTGGTGGAACAGAGGTTTGGTTTGGAGTTGGATAAAAGGTAGCATAGACTGATTCTGACCGTTTAGGTATTATTTTTGCGGATTTAGGACTTATTTCGTTAGTATAACTATTAAGTATTATTTGTATTTTGGTCTTGTTCTAAACTGTGTTTTATTCCGACGTTGATGTTGTTCTTATTTTGGTCTTAAGGCTGGCGTCCTCCCTAAACAATGGTTATGAGTCGCTTGAAATCCACTTTTAAAAAAAGGAGCTGGCCTGCTGGCCTGTAAAGGCTTCGGAAAAGTTTGAGCTAAAGAAACTCAAAACAGGAACTTGCCACGTCGGCAGAAACCACTGATGCGTGACGCCTCTGCCCTTGACTCTTTGCACGAACGAACGCGACCAAAATGAATTTGTCGGGTGAAGCGAACGTGTCGAACAATTTAAAAAAAAATGTGCGTGATAAAATATACATGTTAAAATGTCGCTTTTTGCTGGTGTAGTTAAACAAAAACATATTATTATGGAAGAACTGCGAATTTTGACTAATTTTAAGGCGGCACGTGACACCAAAATACCCGTTGGGATCCGAGAATACCGCGATTGAAACCTTCAACAAATTATTTAGTGTTGGCACGCAATGGTATTTTAAAGGAGGTATAACTGGGCAATATATGTGCATTATGTTTGACAATTTTATTGCCGTTTGTTTACCGGAATACAAAAAGTGTCACTGGTTTTATTCAAGGCTGCGGACTCGTGTCTCGAGTAAGACTGCCCTAGTCCCGAGTCCGACGTGCGCAGTACTAAATTCGAAACACTCATAAGGCCACAAACTGTCAATTGCAAAGATGGAATAGCATATGGTGGAACTTTCCTAGTCACATATTGTGAGTGGATGAGTTGTATTGCAACCCTATGAGTGATTGCTGGAAATTTACCCTATTTTAATTCCCTAAATGGGTGAAATACAGAAGGGACGCCGGAGCGATTTCAGGGCAAGGGGGCGACTTTCTTGGTAAGGGCAACATAGACCGCAGGCGAGGGTAGCAAGCCGAAATGTTGGAGGGTCCAGGGGCACTCCCCCGGAAAAACTTTGCGGCCACGCCCTCTAGATTGGCTTAAAATGGTACCGAAAATGTTTTAACAAATGTCAACCATGTCATTTTACGATTTTTTGCATTTTTCCGTAGCTCAAGACCGATTTCCGTCGCATAATATTTAACGTTGTGAAAGCAATATATCATATTTCATGAAAAAGCTTTAAGTGGATTCGGAGTTGTATTCGGTGGAATGGGAAAACTTGCCGAGTCGAACTCGACTTTATTTTTTCGGCTGAGGTTGGACACGGGTTGTTTTTAACCGACTCCGCAGCCCTGGCGCTTGTGTGCATTTTTTACAAAAAGACTCGTTTTGGATTTTGCAAAAGTCTAAGATTGTAAAAAAGCCGTCTTGATATCATAGCGAAGTTAAAAACTACTTTATTACGAGAGTATCCAAGATAAAGAGAAACTCATATTGTACGTTTGCGTTTCTAACGGCAAAACCACCAAAATAAAAACATCCACCGTTGAATAGTTTGGTGATCCAAGGACGCCGAGACAGCGCGTCGTATATTTGTTCCAGTCATTGTGAAGAATGCGTTTCTAGTGAGGTCCGACACCTCTATTCTTGGCTCTGTATGATAATGTCGATATTGTTTTGGCGCACTTTATTTTTTCGACTTTCTTGTGCTTTATACTTTGTTTCCCCAAACAAGGTTGTTGTCATCTAAACTAATATGTTTTCCTTTTTTTCAGACAAGCCTGTTTATGTTAGCTATAAAAACCTGTTCAACGATCAACCAATAAAACACTAGCACCAAAATGGCAAATCAAGTAAGTTTTTTCGCACTAAAAAACAAAATCGTGCGGTGTTTTTTCCCTTTAAACAATCTGTCCTTTATACGTGACCCTTATAGCACCCTTACTTTTGAGGTTTAAAAATACAACGAAATTGGTGATCGAGGATTTAGTTTAAAGTGAAAGTATGTGTTCGACTTTCGACATCATTATCTAGTATTGTCTTGTTGCCAATTTACGCAAACTCTAGATTCAAGAACAAACGGGAATCCAAAGTTTTTTCTGTGGGTCCGTGAAAGTTTTTCAATTTGCAGCAACGTTAACGAAAGTCCGACGGATTTTTACCAGGTTATAGTATAGAATGCTTTGCTTTGCCGCCCTATTTATATTTAGATAAAACATTGTAAAATTTACATTTGGTAGGAAATACATATTTCAGTAAAATACGGAGAACTATGTCTGCGCGGGAAAGAAAGTTAGCTTCATAGTCACAATATTTTTTAGTATTTTTAAATGTTTTGTTGTATTTTGTATTTTCGGTTTTGTAACTTTTTGTTATTTTGTAAAATTTGTGAGGACAAAAAACAGTTATCTTGTAATGTTATTATTAGAGTTGTTTCTTTTCGTGTTTAACAAATATATATTTGGATGTTGAATCACAAATACACTTAAGTTTAACAGCATCAACCTTTCCGCAACAGATTCAAAATGCAGCTCAGAATCCACCTGGAAGCAGCCAGCCAATCATTGCCGAGCATGTAAATATCGGTGACATACAGAATCGTGGTCCAATACATCAAGTTATCGTTCAAGGCAACTTCTATGACGCTCGAAACCAAACAAGACCGGATGTGGCTCATGACTCAGCAGCGCCCTCATCTAACAGTGGTTAGTGATAACGTTTACTCATAACAGTGAGACACAAACATGCAGAAATGCAAAAAATTGTTTATGTTTTATCTACGAGAACAAACTGTTACTTATTAATTTGTATTAAGCAGCATTTTTGTACGATATGTTTATATAGCACAAATCAGTACCTGGAATCAAAGCGTGCCCAAATTGAATTTTGAACTAAAGTTACAAAATAACAAGTTAAATTTGGGTAGTAAGACAGGTTATTCCTTACTAACTTTTAATACTTTAACAAGGGGACGCGCGTGGTTTAATATCAATAATATTCTGTAGACCAAACGTCAATAAATCGGTAAAAATAAAACTTTCTCTGTTTCTCATATTGTGACTCCTGAACCCGTGCTCCGCAAATTTTTTTACATTCGTGGGTGTAAATACTTCATCTTTACAATTTGCAATGCCTCATCGGTTCCTAACTTGCTATTGCAAAATAGTTAAACAAGTTGAGATTGCGGTATTTTTATACACAGCTTGTAATAACATCCTAAGTCATTTTATCATATCGTCATAGCTATTTAAGTGTTGGACTGTGAAGCTGGACACAGATGAAGGTAAACGTTAGTGCAAACCAAGTAGCCCGCCTTCAGTCTTTTGTTAGGGTTCTGCTGTTTGCTAAGGTTTAAAGTTTGGTAATTTGAAACGCTATAAAGTTAACGTTTCGCTTAAGGTCGGAGAGGACCTCCTTAACGTCACATATGGTTTTAACGCACGCCTTTGTAAGCCGCTTATTACCGAGACAGCCCAAACTAAATAAAAGACAGATTAAAAGTCAAAGCCATCCTTAAAGTAAAAAATGTGGATATAAAAGTAACCAAGTTTAATAATATTAATATTACTCAGAAGCATCATGGCAAGAAAAGTCTCAGGAAGCAGCTGATAAGGTCATCGGAACTCTACCAAGCAACCCAGTTCCTCTTGACATCATTCGGGATTCGCAAGCACCATTGGAGGAGTTTGGTTTAAAAGGATTGAAGCAACCCAGAGACAACCAGGACAACGCAACCATGCTTAAACTCAACCAACTTTTTCCTGCTGCAAAACAAGAAGCAATCGATAAGGCCAAAAGTAAGCAATTTAGAAATAAAGCAGCATATGTCGATTATGTGGAGAGACATGGCAACGTGATCGTCATGACTGGAATAGCTGGAATTGGAAAAACTACTGCTATTAAACAGACACTAACGGAGCTTGCAGATGAATTACCTGCAGATCAAAAGGGATATTGGCTTTTTAAATACCTAAAGACTTTAAACCTTAACAAAGAAATGGGTGTTCTAGAATTGCTGTCATCCAACCCAAACTGGAAACACACAAAGGAAATAGATGATCAAATACTGGAAAGACTTTCCAAATCCAACAAGCTGTTTATCTTCCTGGATGGTTTGGACGAACCTAGGTTCAAAGATCTTGACTTGGATGCTCCAGTGATCGGATTGTACGATCGCGCAACGCCGATGGTCATTTTGCAAAACCTACTCCGTGGCGACATTCTTCCAAATGCTCACAAGCTGCTTACTTCACGACCGGGGGCTTTTCTCAAGCTACACCCAAGTTGCAAGCCCCACTTTGTAGTCAAGGTAATCGGCTTCAACGAAAGCTCTCAAGATTTGTATTTCCGACAAATTTGCCCGAAGCAAGAAGATTATGAGAAGGTCACCAAGTCACTTGATCAAAACCCACATGCAAAGGCTTTGTGCTTTCTTCCTATATTTGCCAAAACCGTCGCACCTTACATCATAAAGCATGGCACTAAAGATGGCACTTTTACGCTCACAGATGTGTTTGCGGCTTTTGTGTCCGATTGCATTCACTCCATTAAGTTTAAGGAACACCCAAGAATTTTGCGCAAACTTTCAGACTTGGCTTTATACGGAATGCTCAACGACAAGATCATGTTCGACGAAGAAGTCTTTGATGAAGTCGGACTTAATTCTGAAGGAATGGAGGACTTTCTCAACATGCAAGTTTTCTCTAGCGACCTCAACCTTCGTGTACTGGAAGGGGATAAAGTATTCTTCTTCATTCATTTGCTGTGGCAAGAATTTTTTACATCACTCAAGCTGTTGTTCGATACAGACCTGGCTACATTTTCTGGGCTGCTGCAAAGCATGGAAAGTAATACGTGGGAAATGGTGCTTCGGTTTCTTTTCGGGTTGCTAAATACGGGACTCCACCTTAAGCTAAAGCCTATTTTTAAAATCTCTTCCACCGATGTTGCCAGCAAGAAACGTTTGCTGAAAGGCTTGATTGATTCGCTTGGATCTCAACTTTTATCAAACAAAGACGCGAGCTTTAACTCCGATTTGTTTAAGCTTTGCAGTTTGGCGCAGGAATCAAACGATGAAGAAATCACCGCGAAAGTGGCCGATACCCTCCCTGGAGAGCTTCATATAACGGATGGAACGATCCTTCCCAGTGAAGTGTCAAGTCTCTGCCACGTGCTTCGAGCAACACAAAGGGAGTTGGTCATCAGCATCTCAGTCACATTTACCGGCAACGGTTTAGAAATGTTGATGGAGACTATGGCAAGAACCAAACACACGGTTTGTGAAGTTTTACTGTTGTTTTAGGTTTTAATTTTTATACACTATTTTCAAATAAATGCAACAAAGCAGCGGTAAACGCTAAACGAACCCTGCACCGTTTTGAAGCCACACAACATTTAACTTTCTGAAGCAGGAGTCGGTAACCTTTTCTAGTCGCGGACCTGACCCAAATTTAAAAAGGGCTCGGCGAGCCGTAATAAATATAAACTTAAAATTTTCGTAAGTGCCCTTTTCATAAAAAATGATATATTGCTTTCACAACGTTAAATATTATGCGACGGAAATCATAAAGGGTCTAGGGATTGAGCTACGGAATAATGCAAAAAAATTCGTAAAATGACATGCTTGACATTTGTTAAAACATTTTTAGTATCATTTTAAGCCAATCTAGAGGGCGTGGCTGCAAAAATTTTGCCGGGGGAATACCCCCGAATCCCCCAATATTTCGGCTCGCTACGCTCGATGCGGTCTATGTTGCCCTTACCAAAAAAGTCGCCACCCTTGCCCTGCAATCGCTCCGGCGTGCCTGTAAACACACAAACTTGGCTAAACAAGTCTCGCATATATTTCTTAACGAAAACCTATGAAATTAGACTTTTACGTGGTTAAACAAACTGCAAAAATCTATAAACGTTTGCACTGCGTGTCACTAAATAGAAATTTCAAATTAGGTCATATCGTGTGTCTAAAATCGTTTAACCTAATGCTTCCCCACAATCAGAGTAACACCCAACATCCTGTGTAAAAGCGGTATTAATGTGAAAGCGGAATGGCGTGTTTAACTTTGTGACATATCTGCGTGGCTTTAAAGATCTAATGCTTTGTTTGCCGTATATTTTACCTAGCGAAAACCCGTGACATATATCGATGGAAAATCGCTCAAAAAGTAGTAGCAGCAATTATTCAAATTGGCGAAATTCAAGCAAATACGTAAAACCCAAACAGCGTCAAACGAAAGAAAATCCTCTTTTAAAAGTAAATTTGCTTAAAGTTCAAACCGCTACAATAAACGCCATATAAACTTTGCCACATGAAACTTTATTTTTACCAAGGCAATTTACTTCACGCAGGTTATTGCCTTATAAATGTGTGAAAAGGTTTAACCCGTTTCGTCATAAGGTTCTGCAAGTCGCATGCCCGCTCTTTCAAGTTAACATGCAACGAATGTTGTGTGATGTTTTTGAAATGGTATAAAAATTGCTCACCCGTGACCGGTTCGCGACGGCGTTCGCTTGAGATGCGAGACTTTCTCTCAAAATTAGAAACCATTTTTTTCTGTCTGGGAGCACACGAGTTTCTTTCTGTTTTACCGACTTGCCAGGCGACTCGCTTAAGAGGAGCAATATGAGCCATACGTTGCTCTGTCTGTCCCCTTAAAAGGCGAACATGCTGAAGACAGAACCACAAACTTTCCACTTTATATATATAAGATATTGCATGGTATAAACATTATGGTGGTTACTTCGACATTAGCAAACGGTACGCGAAAATTAGTTTTCTTGCTGTGTCCCTTCCGCCATTTAGAGCTGTATGAGCCTGTTTTTAAAGCTCAATTATCATTTCCCAACAAAAAGTGCGACTCTCTTAAGAGGAGCAATAGGAGCGATACGTTGCTCTGTCTGTTTCCCTAAAACGCGAACATGCTGACCCACAAACTTTTCCATTTTATATATTAGATTTGAAAAAAGGACGGTAAAGCGTTTGCGCCAAGCGCGAAGAAAAGCTATTGTGCAAATATTTGATGTTCCCCGGGGGTAGCGAAAGGACGTGAGGTTCATCGAGTGTGCTGCCGCCGATAAACATAGTCTAATCATTACCAACAATAAAAGTGAAAAAAAAGATATGCGGAAAATTTAATCGTTAATCTATGATGTAATTTGAATAGGATATGATGTAATTTAAATAGAACCGTTAAAATGTCGATATAGTTTATTTTTATATTTAAACCACACAAGAACTATAGTGTGCAGCACCATAAAATACAATCAGACATACTAAGATAGCGTAACGTCCATTGTTGATAGTACTAGTAGTTTATGTACTTCGCATTTTGGCCGAAAAAAATGCGCAAAAAGTGCGCAAAATTTTTACATTTATGTAGTTAAAATAGTGAACAAATTCTGGCAACGGCCTTTTGCCAAGTTGTAAAAGAGGTGGAGGGCCGGATGAACTATATTGGCGGGGTTGCCGACCCCTGCTCTTAAAGGTACTTTAAACTTCTATCACCGCATGGTGACAGTAGAGTGCCCACGAGTTTTTTACATTAGTGGACAACTTGTTTTTTCACAACGGTTTGATTTCCTGTTGTTCACCGAGAATTGATGGCACACATATTGCTGTATAGTCGGCAAAAATGTTCATGGTCTGATGTTACGACGTTTAAATAGCGTTGTTATGCCGAAAAACACCGCCATTTGCTCGCCTCTGAGATTAAACCGGTAAAATTAGAACAAATTACCAACGCGGTTTGTACAACTTTGTTGCGTAATAACATGCGCGACTTTAATTGAGTCTATTTAGCTAAAAACGCAAAACGCCTTTTTTTTTTTTTATACACTAATATTTTTCTGTTTTATTTTCTGATATAACCCTCTTAATTGGCGCCACAAATTACGTTTTTCAGTTTGTTATTGGACATTAGTGTTTGGGATGTTATACTCCGCACTCCCCAAACTCTTCGTAGTCACTGTCTTCCCTACAGCGTTAAACGCTTCCACCCCCAGCAAGTATTTAAGTTTTTTAATTCAGTATCCAGATTTTATTATTTCGTTGATGATACTAACTGGAAACGTTTTAACGCAAGTTTCGTGTTTAATGAGGGGATAATTAATTTACAAATACAAAAGAAAAGTTTTAAATAAAACAAAGTTCAAGCAAGCGAATTTTAGGATCAATAACTACAGTTTGAGTTTAAAACTGTTCGCAAATCACGCCTTAACAATGTGCGTACTCTATACAGCCGAGTAACTAGGAAATTTAGTGAAATTGTTTCTAAGTGCATATATATATAACATTTTAGCTCTACAAATGACTAAATTAAATACAGTTTACAATAAAACGTTATATTGACACCTGGGAAAGCGCCCATTCCAACATATCTTGTTGTTATTTTGTAGATGGAGTTGGTAAGTGTGAAGACAACTGGATCACGTGACTTCACTGCCTTGTCCACCTGCGTCCATAAGATAAACCACCTGGAGTTGCACAATACGAGCGATCTGTCCGGTTTCGAGGTTCTTACTGAAGCAATCACACGCAGAGAAACACCTGTAAGTTAACTTACGTGCAACAATTGACATGGTTATGTCATAATGGTCATTATTGCGATGGGGCGGGCGCGATTATCCAATCACACTATCCACAGACAAGCTGATAGGGAAAGTACCCTGGGTGAAACGGGGACATATGAAACTGACAAGGGGCATCCCCGTGGGTCAACCATTGCACAGGGGAAAGTCCCACCAAGCATGGGCACCTGGGGCAAGTGCGTCGACACCAGGCTTGTTTAGTACTTCAAACTTAAATAACTTATTTTATAAATTGCGCGTCAAATTGCGATGTTAATGTATTATACTTTATTAATGCACATTAGTGTTTGGGATGTTATACTCTGCAACCCCCGACCCCTCGTAGTCACTGTCTCCCCTAAAATGTTAAACGTTTTCAACCACTTTTAACTTTTTAGCAAGTATCTAATTTTTTTAATTTAGTATCCAGATTTTATTATTTCGTTGATGATACTAACTGAAAACATTTTAACGCGAGTTTCGTGTTTATAGGAGGATTATTAACAACAAATAAAAAGCAAAGTTTTGAATTAAAAAAAGTTCAAGCAAGCGAATTTTAGGAGCAATAACTACAGTTTGAGTTTAAAACTCTTCGTATCTCACGCCTTAACAATGTGCGTACTCTACAGCCGAGTAACTAGGAATTTTAGTAAAACTGTTTCTAAGTGCAACATTTTAGCTCTACAAGCGACTAAATTAATTACAGTTTACAATAAAACGTCATATTGACCCGCATTTTTTCTTCAGCGACTTTGCTCACACTTTTTAAACCACGTGATTGACTAAAGGTAGCCAACAATGGCGGACGAGGCAAACTGATCGGCGTATAAGTTTGAGAACCTTATCTATCTGGGACAGCGCACCCACCAACATATCTTGTTGTTATTTTGTAGATGGAGTGGCTAAGTGTGAAGACAACAGGAGCACGTGACTTCACTGCCTTGTCCACCTGCGTCCATAAGATAAACCACCTGGAGTTGTACAATACGAGCGATCTGTCCGGTTTCGAGGTTCTTACTGAAGCAATCGCACGCAGAGAAACACCTGTAAGTTAACTTACGTGCAACAATTGACATGGTTATGTCATAATGGTCATTATTGCGATGGGGCGGGCGCGATTATCCAATCACACTATCCACAGACAAGCTGATAGGGAAAGTACCCTGGGTGAAACGGGGACATGTGAAACTGACAAGGGGCATCCCCGTGGGTCAACCATTGCACAGGGGAAAGTCCCACCAAGCATGGGCACCTGGGGCAAGTGCGTCGACACCAGGCTTGTTTAGTACTTCAAACTTAAATAACTTATTTTATAAATTGCGCGTCAAATTGCGATGTTAATGTATTATACTTTATTAATGCACATTAGTGTTTGGGATGTTATACTCTGCAACCCCCGACCCCTCGTAGTCACTGTCTCCCCTAAAATGTTAAACGTTTTCAACCACTTTTAACTTTTTAGCAAGTATCTAAATTTTTTAATTTAGTATCCAGATTTTATTATTTCGTTGATGATACTAACTGAAAACATTTTAACGCGAGTTTCGTGTTTATAGGAGGATTATTAACAACAAATAAAAAGCAAAGTTTTGAATTAAAAAAAGTTCAAGCAAGCGAATTTTAGGAGCAATAACTACAGTTTGAGTTTAAAACTCTTCGTATCTCACGCCTTAACAATGTGCGTACTCTACAGCCGAGTAACTAGGAATTTTAGTAAAACTGTTTCTAAGTGCAACATTTTAGCTCTACAAGCGACTAAATTAATTACAGTTTACAATAAAACGTCATATTGACCCGCATTTTTTCTTCAGCGACTTTGCTCACACTTTTTAAACCACGTGATTGACTAAAGGTAGCCAACAATGGCGGACGAGGCAAACTGATCGGCGTATAAGTTTGAGAACCTTATCTATCTGGGACAGCGCACCCACCAACATATCTTGTTGTTATTTTGTAGATGGAGTGGCTAAGTGTGAAGACAACAGGAGCACGTGACTTCACTGCCTTGTCCACCTGCGTCCATAAGATAAACCGCCTTAAGTTGAACAATTCGAGCGATCTGTCCGGTTTCGAGGATCTTACTGAAGCAATCGCACGCAGAGAAACACCTGTAAGTTAACTTACGTGCAACAATTGACATGGTTATGTCATAATGGTCATTATTGCGATGGGGCGGGCGCGATTATCCAACCACACTATCGACAGTCAAGCTGATTGGGAAAGTACCCTATGTGAAATGGGGACGCATGAAACTGATAAGGGGCATCCCCGTGGGTCAACCATTGCACAGGGGAAAGTCTCACCAAACATGGGTAGCTGGGTCAAGTGCCTCGGAACCAGGCTGGTTTAGTAATTCAAACTTAAATAACTTTAATAAATTGCACGACAAATTAAGATGTTTATTACCGTTTCATATTTTGTTAATGCACATTTGTTTGGGATGTTATACTCCGCAACCCCCGACCCCTTCGTAGTCACTGTCGCCCCTAAAGCGTAAAACGTTTCCACCCACTTTTGGATTTTTTAACAAATGGAAAGTTTTTTATTCACTATCCAGATTTTATTATTTTGTTAAAGATACTAATTGGAAACGTTTAAACGCAAGTTTCGTGTTTAATGAGGGATAATTTTTTGTACCAATAAAAAAGCAATTTTTTTATAAATAAAAAAACACAATAGAAGCAAGCGAATTTCAGGTACATTAAACCACAGTTCGAGTTTTAAAACTGTAATTAGGAATTTTAGCAAAATTGTTTTAAACGCATGAATATATGGAATTTTAACTTTTACAACGACTCAATTACGTCCAGTTCAAAATAAAACGTTATAAGAGCGATCTGTCCGGTTTCGAGGTTCTTATTGAAGCAATCGCACGCAAAGAAACCCCTGGAAGTCTTACGTGCAACAAGTGACAATTCCATGGTTTGTAATTGCCGCCATTATAGTTCGCCTAATTGTTAAGTTTATTGACTTTCAACTTAATTTCATCAAAAAAATAATTTTGTTTCTCCGTCATTTAGCGAATATGATGATTTGTGTCCAGTAAGTTTACGAAGCCATGAAAGATGCATACACATTTACTTGTCAATTCAACTGAATAAAAACGACATTTTTGGAAAGACAATTTGTGACGTTTTATGCAGATTTCACATTCCGTTACATAATACTCGATATTCGAACACGGTTCAAAAATCTGGAAAATCAAATTTTGTAAAATGACTGAACTGAATTATGAAATTCTTCGGTATATTTAGTCACTCCGAATATTACCGATTTCATTATCCCACCACCTGGTACAACACTCGACTGTCTTTCACCTAAAACAGCGATTTCGAACCGATATCAAGCTAAATAAGTCAAGTTCTTTCTCGTAATGTTTTCCGGGTTAATCGGCACGAAATGATTTAGCAATGGTAAACTAAGTCTATATTTTAATATGTTTCCTTGAAGAAATATGTTTTAAATATAGAAATTATTGCGTAACTCGGACTATAATGATGAATCACGTGCCGTGTACGTTTGATGTGTTTATTTCTTTAGAGCAATTGGTCGCGCAAATATTTATCGAGTAGAATCTAAAATTAACATTTACGACGTTTTCCGGTTTACAATCAATTTGACCTCTGTCTGTATTTAGCTGTTTAAATAGGTTTTATCAGTAAGATTAAAACCTCGTTAACAAAGCAAACTATATTTTGTGTAGATGGAAGAATTCATCGTGTTCAAGTTGGGGTCACGTGAGTTGAGTTGCCTGGCAACAAGTGCAACCAACATCAACAAGCTGAGGTTGTTTGATTGCGACACTGCTGGGTCAAATCTGCAAGCTCTAACTGACGCCATCTCAAGCAGAAACCATCCCGTATGTTTATGTTAGTTGTGATAAGTAAATACGTTCGCATTAACCGCACATGCGTGGGCCTCGACATAAATTAGGGGGATGAGGGGCAAAAAATATTTTTTACGAATTGTTTATATTAAACATACCGAGACATGTAGGTTTATCCTTAATACATCAGTGAGAGTATAATACACGCTTCCATACAACTAAAGTCGGCACTTGTTTGCAAAAAAATGAAAGTCGGCACTTGTTTGCAAAAAATTACCCTCTCTGATTTTGTCTAGTTAATAATTCAAACTGTTCTAACAGCCTTGTGCATATTGATAGACGTTTAAAACGGTCTACAAACAAACACTCAAAAATGTCAGCCGAAGAGGGGTTGGCCACCCGGGGCAAGGACTTTTGACAATTAATTGGAAGCAATATGTAAACCACAAACGTTCCAAAAACTGATTGTTTAGTTTGATACACACTATTTTGCGCGTTCAGTATTCACAATTAGGCTTATTTGCACCAATATCTGGATATTTTGTGCAAACGTTTGTAACACGACAAATAAGAAAAATTCAGTTTCGACAGCGGCTTTTGCTTTCACACGGACAATGCTATATTCATTAAACACATTCGGTAGTGGCATGTTTTTCAGGCAAATATGTTGACTTATTTCGGTACTTCAGTATTACGACAATAATACAAATTTTTAGCAAATTATTATTCTACCTAGGAAATTTAATTTTGTGTCATAGACACAGCAGTTTCTTGTTTATTCCATAATGCTCCAGATGTTCAGCATGGGCGCCCGCAGGGGGGCAAGGGGGGGGCACTTGCCCCCCCCCTGGAATTCAAAATGTGATTATTAGTATTATTTGTAAGTGTAATGTGTATTACTTATGAAAGTTAAAAATAATATACACTATCCATTGCCCCCAGTGGCGTATCCAGAGGTGGCGGGAGTTCTTACCACCCCTTTTTGTAAGTGATATTATCGTTTTTGGTTTGTTTTTGTCATGGTTTAACAAACTGTTCGAAGCGGCGTGCTTTTTAAGTAATTGGGTCACGCGTCTTAATCTAATGCGAAGCCAAAATCGAGTGCAAAACGCCGTTTTTCGTCTTTAGTTTGGTCGACCGTAAACGCTGGATAGTTTTTCTCTTTCGTTATTTGTTTAGGTCAGTGGTTCTCAACCTTTTTTCTTTCGTGTCCCATTTACCTTGCAAAAAAATTCTGGGGCCCAGAAAAAAACTTTAAAATAGGTTTAGAACAAAACACAGCAGAATATATTTCAAAACAGATTGTTTAATCAACCGTGCATTAGTGAGATACTTGCGGCTGAACAATAAATTTACATTCCTTTTTAATACCTCCCAAACCATTATTCCTTTAAAATGAAATAAAATGACACAAATGAAACTAAATCTAGCTTTTTAAATTGGTATGTGGCCAACCTCAAATGTTCTTATGGCCCCACTGGTTGAGAAGCGCTGGTTTAGGTTGACTGATTAGCAAGTGTGTATTCGACAATTGACAACGCTAGTCAAACTTTAAATGAAACAGATTCTTAAAAGGAGGTATAATGGTGACTGTCCTGCGCGTTTTAAAGTATAAATTTTTAAGTAATGATAGTTAACGCAAAATTATGCTCTTCAAGAATACTCTAAGACCACGTGCTAAGTGTGCAATGGACACGACCTATTTCCCCTCAACCTCAGCTTGTAATTTAGCTGACTTGGCACACAGCTCGGCGCAGATGTTGCGCCAATCGTGGCATAATAACACCCGGTAAAAACGATCTTCGTTTAGTATTGCACGTGGTGAAAGGATTGCTTGTAATTTAGCGCTAGTTCCGTTCATGGAACTTGAAAACTGCGCTGCTGATAGTCGAATTATGTATGATTCTACCACAATTAAACACACATATTTCACGGTCTTGGTTTGTTTTTTTGCTTAATGTTAACGATTGCACACCGTGGTTTCGCAGCTGGCGCCTGACAGGATTGTTAATGACGCACATGCTCGCTTTTGCTGGACGTATTTGGCTGTTTCTGGGTATTTTCTATCACGTCTTGCAATCACCATTCTATGACGTAATACTGTCACAATTTTAATGACGTCATTATTCATTAACATCAGGCGAAAAATAGGGGAATTCCCTAAGTTGAAAATTTAGGACCCCTTTTTTGATTTTCTGGTTACGCCCCTGATTGCCCCCCCCTGAAAAATTTTCTGCGGGCGCCCCTGGGCTCGAGCGCTACTGTAATATTTCACTTTTTGTAGTGATTTTAATGGTTTCGTTTCGTGTTTATTCTGTTTTTAAGATGTCCTAATATTTACATTAAAATTACACGTGTGTAGTTAAGTAACTGAAGATATAATTCATGGATTAGGAAACTTTCTTGAATTTTAGACTAATTGCTACTTTTTACGACCGATTTGGATTATGTTTAGTTACTAACTCTCTTTATTGCCACTTTTAATTAAAACTGCATATTTTCTGCAAATTATCTACAGTGTTTTCTGTCTAATCGACATATTTATTTTCTGAAATACACATATTATCGAACGATAACGGCCCTATTCAAATACATTTGGCTGAGTTGCAGATAAACGATAAACGTTATCCCCTATCCAACAATATTTGTTCATATTTTAATATAATAACACCTCAGCAACAGGGAGACTGTTACTACTCTATAATGTTTTTTGTATTGTCTGTCGTCACACCTTTTGAAACACGATTAACGCAATGGTTAATTTTTGCGCTGCAGGCGATTGTTACGTGGTTTCTACGGAGCCTTGTTACTGCTGTGGAGTCAATGCCCTCACAATACAATTGTTAAAATCAACTTGATACACTAAATTTTTCGCGATTCGCGCCACCAACAGTAAATACTTTTTAAATTGTCTCATTGATATGTAATTCAAAAATACCGAATAGTTTTTCGTAGGGGGAAGGAAGAGGGAATGACCAAAAACGCCTTTATATTCTTTAAGTTGCCCAAACTTTTATTTTGGAGTGTGCGATGAGACGCACGACGCCTTCGGGCTAAAACAATTTGATCAAAGTGGGCTAAACCTAAAAACATAATTAGATTCGCGCGGAACGCTAAAAGAGGGGAGAGAGGGTTTACGTTAAAATACAAACGCCGTGTTCTTTCTGCATTTTAATTGTGTGATTTTGCAAAACCTAGGTAGAAATAATTAACCTGTTGTGCATTTTTCGAAAACTCGTACACGGATGTAATGACCTGGGACCTGGCTTATTTGAGTGGTTTAACGAAAAATAACAATTCATTTAATAATTTTAAGTTGCAAGAGTTCACTAAAACGTCCCATAAAATAATTTTGTCCATCATTGCCCCAATAGATATTATATATACCACAGTTGTCACCTGGCCTATTGTTCGGAGGAAAGCAAGTCTTTGTGATTTTACGTATGTGTTGCCTGACCTATTACACAACCTTAGTATGCGGCCTGCCAAATTGTTTGTTTTTGCTTGTTGTGGCCCTTGCACCATTTTAATTTGTACAGGCCTGGTTTAAACTCATCTTCCTTGTACAATTACACTGTGCCAATCAAGTTTCGAGTTTTTTGGATTTGGCATTTTAAACGAATTGCTCTGTAAAAAACAACACAAAGGCTAGATAGTTATTTATGCGAAAGTTAAGCAGAATATTTAACACTATAGGTTGTTTAAAGTGAAATATTAATATAGCTCTAATATTTTAAAATAAGTTTACTGCTTCAACCTTAATTTCCCTTAAGTTAAGCTCTCTGAATTTAATTTCTCTTCTACAGTTAATGTTTAAAAAAATTACTCTGGATCAAGTGCATTATAAGCGATGGTCAATCCTAGCACACCCAAATATAATTAAATTAATGCGGTTCAAGTCACCAGTTCTATATTCGCAGATGTTGTGTGTGTTTATAGAGCAGGCAAATCTACCAATTTATTATTGTCACAGTTGGAGAAACTGAATATAAGTTCCAACAAGATAGATTTACGTGGTGTGAGTTGCCTGGCAACAAGTGTACACAACATCAACCATCTGGAATTATTGGCTTGCAAAATCGCTGGTTCCGATCTGCAACCTCTAACTGACGCCATATCACGAATGGATCGACCTGTAAGTGTGTGTTGAATATTGATATAACATTGAGGTGAATAAACAACAGCATTACGTATAAGATTTGCTAACTCAACCACTGTCTGGTGTACAAAAAAATTTTTCCGTAAATGGAATTTGATGATTTTTTTTGGAAGTAATTACTGGCAGGGGCGAATGCGGGATTTTTGTTTGAGGGCGCATAAAAAATTGCAGGTATGATGTCACAAGTTACGTCTAAACGTGACGTCACAAGTGACGGACGACATTTAGTGGTTGTTTGCTGCATAGCTGATCTTGCATAGCTCAGTTGCTTGAGTGACGTTCCCGGTATGGCCGAGGTCATTTGTTCGAATCTCACCGCAGGCAATTTTTACTTGCCTTGCTTGCACGAAAATCCTTACAAGACCAACCGAATATGTTTAGACATTCTCAATAAATAACATTAAGCGGTTGTTGTTTTTATTAACCGGTACTAGGTCGTGGAGATATGAATTTTCGTGCATTCAGTGCAGCATTATACTTAGACTACAATTCATTTTTTAGACTACAATTCAAATTGTTTGCCCGAAATTGAAGCAATAACATTTTAAAGTTAGGCCGCAATATTATTGTTATTAGATTTGCAATTTTTATTTAATGCTACTTCAATTCGTATAGCTTTAATCTATCGTCAATGAATGGATAAGAAATACGAATAAAGTTAAGCAGGAGGGTTTACGTTAAAATACAAACGCTGTGTTCTTTCTGCATTTTAATTGTGTGATTTTGTAAAACATATTTAGAAATAATTAAACTGATTTGTATTTCCTGAAAACTCATACACGGAAGTAATCACCAGGGGCCTGGTTTATTTTAGTAGATTTAACGAAAAATAACAATTCATTTAATAATGTTAAGTTGCTAGAGTCTACCGAAACGTTCCATAACATTACTATTTTGTCCATCCCCAATAGGTAATAATAGCCCAGAATTGTTGCCTGACCTATTATGCAACCTTAGTATGTGGCCTGCCAAATTGTTTGTTTTTGCTTGTTGTGGCCATTGTACCATTTTAATTTGTACAGGCCTGGTTTAAACTTAAATTTCTTGTACAATCACGCAGTGCACAATAAGTTTTGAGTTTTTTTTATTTGGCATTTTAAACGTGTTGTTTTGTAAAAAAAAAATAGCTAAGTATATGCGAGAGTTGAGAGAATATTTAAAACTACCAGTTGGTTAAGGCAAAATATTGACTTAGCTCTAAAAATTTGAAATTAGTTTACTGCTTCAATAACCTTGATTTTGGTTAAGTCGAGCTCTCTAAAATTTATTTTTTTCTCTACAGTTATTAATTAAAACAAAATACTCTTGACAATGTGCATTATGGGCTATGGGGCAACAGCGTTGCGTATAAAATTTGGTAACTGAACCACTGTCTGGTGTACAAATATTTTTTCCGTAAACACAATTTTTATGTCACCAAAAGTAAGCAATTACTGGCAGGGGCAAATGCGGGATTTTTGTTTGAGGGGGCATTAAAAAATGCAGGTATGATGTCACAAAGCTACGTCAAATCGTGACGTCACAAAACGTAACGTTACGCCAAAACGTGACTAATTTTTTTAAGAGGGAAAAGCACTTACGTGAAAAATACTTTTGTATAGTTAATGTTCCCAAACTTTAATTTTCGAGGGTGTGATAAGACGCACGGCGCCCATGGATAAACCGGTTTTCAAGTGGGCTAAGACATACTAGAAACATAACTTATATTTGCGGGTATTGGAAATGTTTGCATTCACTTCGTTACAATAGACAAAATACAGTTGGGGGAAGCCATGGCCACGTGCACTCTCCCATGGATCCACCCCTGATTATTGGCCTCTAAAATGAACCTTGCCTGGGATATTTATTATGATAGTACTTCTTCTCAATGGACCTTTTTTAACTAGACATCGATTTTTGATTGGGTTTACTTATACATTCAATTTACCAACCAAAGCTTTTTACGATTATTAGCTCGATAAACATGTTCCTGATAAAATGATTGCACCCCCCACAGAAGATCCTACTTTTGCGCAAAGAATATTTCTGGGATTTGGGAGCGACATTTAGTGTTTTTTTATTTGCTACATGGTCTTGCATAGCTCGGTTGTTTGAGTGACTGTCCCGGTATGGCCGAGGTCATTAGTTCGAATCTCACCGCAGGCAATTTTTACTTACCTTGCTTGCACGAACATCCTTGCAAGACCAACCGAATACGTTTAGACATTCTCAATAAATAACATTAAGCGGTGGTTGTTATTTCAAACTGTAGGCCTAGGTCGTGGAGATATTCAGTGCATCCTACTTAGACAGCAATTCAAATTGTTTGCCCGAAATTGATACAACAACATTTTAAATTTAGACCGCAGTAATTTTCATTTAATGCCAATTTAATTCGTATAGCTTCAGTCTATCGCCAAGCGAATGGATAAGAAATACGAATAAATTTAGGCGAGAGGGTTTACGTTAAAATACAAACGCCGGGTTCTTTCTGCATTTTATTTCTGTGATTTTGCAAAAAAGATTTAGATAAAATTAACCTGTTGTGCATTTTATGAAAACTCGTACACGGATGTAATGACCTGGGGCCTGGCATATTTTAGTGATTTAACGAAAAATAACAATTCATTTAATAATTTTAAGGTGCTAGAGTTCACTAAAACGTCCCATAAAATTATTTTGTCCATCATTACCCCAATAGGTAATATATAACCCAGAGTTGTTACCTGACCTATTGATCGGAGGAAAGCGAGTCTTTGCGATTTTACGTATTTGTTACCTGACCTATTATGCAACCTTAGTATGCGGCCTGCCAAATTGTTTGTTTTTTGCTTGTTGAGGCCCTTGCACCATTTTATTTTGTACAGGCCTGGTTTAAACTCATCTTCCTTGTACAATTACACTGTGCCCATCAAGTTTCGAGTTTTTTGGATTTGGCATTTTAAACGAATTGCTCTGTAAAAAACAACACAAAGGCTAGATAGTTATTTATGCGAAAGTTAAGCAGAATATTTAACACTATAGGTTGTTTAAAGTGTAATATTAACATAGCTCTAATATTTTAAAATAAGTTTACCGCTTCAACCTTAATTTCCCTTAAGTTAAGCTCTCTGAATTTAATTTCTCTTCCACAGTAAATATTTTAAAAAATTACTCTTGATCAAGTGCATTATAGGCGATGGTCAATCCACAGTTAATATTTTAAAAAATTACTCTTGATCAAGTGCATTGTAGGCGATGGTCAATCCTAGCACACCCAAATATAATTAAATTAATGCGGTTCAAGTCACCAGTTCTATATTCGCAGATGTTGTGTGTGTTTATAGAGCAGGCATATCTACCAATTTATTATTGTCACAGTTGGAGAAACTGAATCTAAGTGCCAACAAGATGGATTCACGTGGTTTGAGTTGCCTGGCAACAAGTGTACACAACATCAACCAGCTAGAATTACGGGCTTGCGAAATCGCTGGTTCCGATCTGCAACCTCTAACTGAGGCCATTTCACGAATGGATCGACCTGTAAGTGTGTGTTTATGGAATGAAGGATGTGTTGAATATTGATATAACTTTGAGGTAGATAAACAACACAACAGCATTACGTATAAGATTTGCTAACTCAACCACTGTCTGGTGTACAACATTTTTTTCGTAAATGGAAGTTGATAATTTTTTTTGAAATAATTACTGGCAGGGCGAATGCGGGATTTTTGTTTGAGGGCGCATAAAAAATTGCAGGTATAATGTCACGTCTAAACATGACGTCACAAGTAACGGACATAGCGCTACGTCAAAACGTGACTATTTTTTATATTATAAAGACGGAAAAGCACTCGCGTGCAGCGTGAAAAAATGTCTTTGTAAAGTTTAACTTTCCCAAACTTTAATTTTCGAGGGTGGGATAAGACGCACGGCGCCCATGGATAAACCGGTTTTCAAGTGGGCTAAGACATACTAGAAACATAACTTAAATTCGCGGGTATTGCGAAATATTTTTGTATTCACTTCGTTATAATAGGAAAAATACAGTTGGGGGGGCCATGGCCACGTGCACTCTCCCATGGATCCACCCCTGATTACTGGCCTCTAAAATGAACCTAAAATGAACAAGTGTTTTTTTTGCATTTCCTTTAGCGCTGATCTTGCACAGCTCAGTTGCTTGAGTGACTTTCCCGGTATGGCCGAGGTCATTAGTTCGAATCTCACCGCAGGCAATTTTTACTTACCTTGCTTGCACGAAAATCCTTACAAGACCAACTGAATATGTTTTTTTCAGCCGGTAGGCCTAGGCAATGGACTTTGCAGCTTTGACTTTCGTGTATTTCAATTGATTTGCCTAAAATCTATACAATAGCATTTTATAGCAACACCGCAAGATTAGCATTATTAGATTTGCAATTTTTATTTAATGCCAGTTCAGTTCGCTTTTGTCTATCGCCGAATGAATAGATAAGAAATACGAATAAATTTCCACAGAGTTTACGTAAAATACGAACGCCGGGTGTAGGCTATTCTGCATGTTATTACGGTGATTTTGAGAAATTATGTAGAAATAATTAAACTGTTGTGGGTCGTTTTTGTGGGTCGTTAAAACGCGTACATTGCTATAGTTCATCAAAACATCCCATAAAATTATTTTGTCCACCATTGCCCCCATATATATTATATATCCCAATCCAAGAGTTATTACCTGACCTGTTACGAATAGCAGTTTTTTTGGTGTAAGTTCCGAATATGCATTGTTTAATTTGCTAGAACCTGTATGCAGCCTAACACCTGTTTGTATCTTACATTATGTTGTGCTTATGTAGATGAGGAAGTTGGACCTGAGCCTGAACTACTTCTTGAGATCGCAAGGACTCGCTTTCCTCCGAACTTGTGCCCACAATGTACAAGAGCTGGAGTTAGAACGATGCAGCATCGATGAAGCTGACGAGGATTCTCTGCGCAAGGTATAAGCACTCAGAATTTGGGAATATGTTGCCGGGGCAACGTTGCGACACTGGTGACGTCAGTGTTTAGACGTGTGACGTAATGATACTTCCCGTTGCATCGAATGTACAACTTTAGATGAAAAATTTTAAGGAAATTTGCAAATACCTATTTCCAGCTTGATGGTAGTTATGTGGCGTTCACGCGAATAAGTTGTGAAGTAAGGAGCTTGGAGGTCTGACCTTTTTGCGATCGAATGCATTCGCTTGTTTCTCGCTGAGATCAAGTTTGCTTGGATCTGTCCAGGCCCGACTGAACTAAGAAGCAGAACAAAAAGCAGGAAAAGCTAAACACAAAGCTTCGGGTTCAGAACGAAACAACCTGTCTTGACTCGTGCGAGTAACGAGTAGAGCGAGTTGCGCAATAACGAATCCACGAGTAATTGGTTAATATGACTTTTTTATATAATGACATTTCATGTATTTTTAAATAGTGGCAATTGCGTTTCAGATAAGCGCATGTTTTAATTTCAAATGTGAATTTATTTTTTTAGTCTGAGTGATGCCTAATGTTGTTACACTGATACGCGTATATCCGCTATACCAAGTTTTGCTTTTATAGATAACGAACCAAACAATACGAGTACTCAATGTACCAAGGTAATCTCACCATGTTTGCGCATTGCCATATCCTGTATTTTTGTCGCCGTGAGTAACTCTTAAGTAGTTTGATCAAGCGCTTAAACAGAACATAGATTCGTTACAATCGATTCACGTCTTAACAAATTTGCCTTCACAGCTATATCAAGAAAAGCAAGCCACCGATAAAGCGAAATCAAAACTGGAACCAGAAGCAAGTCAAAGCCAAGAAACATACAGTGAACAAGATTTGGACGATGGGACGGATCATGTAAGAACATTTTAACGTTAAATGACCAATACATGATTCTAACTGGACATAGAAATGTTGTGTGAACACAAGAAACCCCAGTTATAGTGGCAAACAATAGCAAAAATTAAATATACTCAGTGTAACTATCTTTACGTTTTAGTGATCATGTAAATTTGAACTCTTGTGTAAGCCAGTTTGCCGACAAACAATATTTCTTTTAATAGCATTTTATACACAAGGTGTGAATCAATTTCTTTAATTTATCAAAAATAGAGTTTTAAACTATTTGGCGGTAAATATTGTATTTGTTTATAACTGGCGTGTTTTGTGACAAAATCGTTTTATAAAGACAAAGTAATGACTCCATTCCAGTTCTTACAATAAAATATAAATGGATAACTGACTGAAAATTTATAAACTTCAACAGGGATCAACACAGAGGTCAAAACAAGGATCAACACAGGGGTCAAAACAAGGATCAACACAGGGGTCATCTCAGATGTCAACACAGCGGTCAAAACAAGGATCAACACAGGGGTCATCGCAGAGGTAAAAACAAGGATCAACACAGGGGTCATCGCAGAGGTCAAAACAAGGATCAACACAGGGGTCATCGCAGAGGTCAAAACAAGAATCAACACAGGGGTCATCGCAGAGGTCAAAACAAGGATCAACACAGGGGTCATCGCAGAGGTCAAAACAAGGATCAACACAGGGGTCATCGCAGAGGTCAAAACAAGAATCAACACAGGGGTCATCGCAGAGGTCAAAACAAGGATCAACACAGGGGTCATCGCAGAGGTCAAAACAAGGATCAACACAGGGGTCATCGCAGAGGTCAAAACAAGGATCAACACAGGGGTCAGCGCAAAGGACAAAAAAGAGGTCAGCAGAGGACACAAAAGAAGAATGGGAAGAAAAGAAAGCTCGTAACTAATTTGCAAAAATTATTCGAACTCTAACTTCGTTTCACATGAACTGTAACTGAGTTATTTTTAATCCAACAAAATTATTTGGATTGCAGCTAGGGTATCACCGTTTCAATGCGTCCCTATTTTCTTACACCGGTTTTAATTCTATGACCATTGGAATTTTTGTGAAAAGTGCGTTCAACTTATTTATCGTTGTAAGTCAAGCTTGGAACTTTTCTTTTAAAAATAGTATAACTGTTGTTCTAAAGCCTCTCTGTTCTTGAGATATAGATTCTGATTTTGACCACTGTTACTTGTTGTGTATCAAAACTAACTTTTTTATTAAAATTGTTTGCGCCATGGCCGCAAATTCTGTTACCTCGCACATAGATATAAAATAGTATTTAGTTGTGCTCAACTCTCTAGCTCCCCTATATCTGTAGTCAACCTTCATTTAAAGGGCAACTTCGTCTCATTTACATCTAACTGAAACCTACTTAGTCATAACGCCTAATTGACTGTTTAAATCAAAAAACCTAATGCTTAAGCTCAATAGAAACTTACTTTCAGGCGTAAAACGATCGCAATAAACACTGTATAATAATTACATAATATTTTCAACACCTGAATAAAGCATTCCGAATGATAATATGACAATCGCCACGTTATAAGGCTATATTGCAACACTAATATACACCACTAGTTATTTTACTAATGGGCGCCAGAGCACAGAGATGAAAGACCTGTTGTTACCGACCATCTCTAGTGCAATGGTTCTTAACCGTCGGTTAACTAGGTTTTCCACTAGGTATATCAACCCTATGAAAGCCTACTGCTTGAAAATTGTTCATTATTGACTCGCCTAGTTGTCTCAGTATTGAGTTGTGCCTTCGAAATTTTAATTACCGGTCCTTGAAAAGATTTTACTATTTTTAAGTCCTCCAGTTACGTTAAAAGCCACCATCAGTTAAGGTTGAGAGCCACCACTCTATAACAATGCTTCTCAAACTTTCAAAGTTTGCGAAACACGTAAAATTAAAACCAAACATCGCGGCACACTTTTTACAAAACAACATTGTTATTATTTGACAACCTCTTTACATACACGACAAGACAATATGTTTAGAGAATAGGAAAATCACATAAATTTTCGTCTGCTGCACATTCAATTTGTTATGAATTTTTTTGCTTGAAACACGATGTATCGGTGACCTGACCAATCAGTCCGCTAACTTTGTTTCCACTAACTTTTTAATTAATAATGATCTGTTTAGCTTGTCTTAAATAAGTTCTCGCGCGTGCACACTTAAAACTATTTTCATTTAATTCATTGCTGCATTTTTAAGTCTTGATTTTCCGATGAAAGGTAATATTTGCTTTTCACGAAGTGGTGTTCTATATTTGCATTTTCAGTTATGCCCTCATTGCGTCTTATTAATGATTTTGCTTTAGAACCGATCTCGTCGTTCTTGCTTTTGTAATTATGAAATACAAACATCAAATGTGTTATATTTTTTCCGAGCAAATAAATCGTGGTGGATTGTTTGAGTAGTTACAGGCTTTACATGAAAACCCAACCTGAAATGCTGGTTGTTAGAAAATCTACTCGTTTTGAAATTACGAAATGATGTGGCAGACCTAAGTTAAGCTACTGTCGTCAGCCATTTATAATAATCCACATTAAACTTGGGCCTCTATACTTTACACGTGGTTTTATAGGGAACTAACGTTCTGACTTACGCATATTAAATGCAAGATTTTATGCAAAGCATGTTCAAGAACCACAATTAAAAGGCGAATCTCTGCAATGTTATTCGTGTCACAAATAACTGCGAACACACACAAAAATCATCAGTTTGCCTTTCCACGAGACAAACTTGCCCTACTGTATGCACGTTGAAGAACTGCTCAAAAGTTGCCAGGCCTCAGAACGACAACATTTGTATATAAAACTTATAAGTACAACATTAGAGCCACAGAACGACAACATTTGTATATAAAACTTATAAGTACAACATTAGAGCCACAGAACGACAACACTTGCGAATAAAAACCTATATTACTACGACATTTTTTTATACAGAAGTACAACATTAGAACCATAGAACGACAACACTTGCGCATAAAAACCTATATTACTACAACACTAGAACCATAGAACGACAACACTTGCGTATTTTAGACCGTGGTGTGTTTTCTAGGCATTAAAGAAGTATGAACGCATTCACTTAAAATATATATAATAAAAAAAAAAAGCTTAAATACCTTATCAAAGTAGACTTGCAGCTTTTATCCGCAGCAAGTTTATCACAGAGGTCAACTTCAACACAACTAACTGATGATCAAATACTTTTGTCGTGTGGTTGCTTACGGTTCATTCTGCACTAAACTGATTGCGTTTGCTTCGGCGCCTTTAATTCGTTTTGCTCAACACAAATCGGCCAGTTTAAATGGCCGCTCCAAAGTAGCCGGCTCCCTTTTCATCAAGTCTTGTCGCTTGATATAAGCCACAAGCGGCCGAAATAATGGAGCCGGCCGATTTAGAAACGGCCATATAAAGTGTCTGATGGCTTTGCAAGCCTCGATTACGAAACAACAAGCCAGAGTGCAATAAGGTGAGATTTTGTGTGGACAAACTTTAGAAACAAAAACATTCCAACATCTGGCGAGCCAAATTGAAAAGCACAGTTGGGCGTAATTTGGTTAATTTACGATTGCAATCTCCGCAAAGTGATTTTGGATTTTATTTTTTCCTTTTTACTACCGTTTACCATAATATTCATAATAGAAGTAAAACAAAATAATAACTATTTTACGACAGAATAAATTTGTAAAACTTGTCTATTATTACCCTAATCAATGTTTTTCAATATATTTGTAGTTTCTAATACAAAAACTCTTCTGAACAGCTATATTTGAGATTAAAATTTAAACATAGTTAAGCATAATTTAAATAATAAATTTAATCTTATCCATCAATGTATTGATTAATTTTAGTTTTAATAAAAATATTGCTTTGATTGCATTTTTTCGTTCTAATATTATGCCCTAAAAGTATTTTGTTATAGCTTTACGATTATTGCCTGCTTTATGACAATCGGTAATAAAAAGAAAACAATAATATTTAATTTTTGTTAAATAGTCCAAAATTTTGGATGGGGTATATATGTCCCCTTCAAGGTACAGGGGTACCAAGATGAGGCTTACAAACGACAAAATAAGGCTTTTTTTCTTAAAATACAATATTCTAATAAAATTTGAATTGTTTGCCGTTGAAACATAATGGTTTAGTGACGCAGGAATTTCAGACAAAGTGATCAGGTTATTTTGGGTGAGATATAAAACATCAATCACCATAACACGTGACCAGAGACAATAGCCGCAGTGGCCTTGACACTTTGGAAGTAACGACTTCTGTAAGTGCTGATTGAGATAGAATCTATCCGTTTATTGGTTTAGAGATTAGATATCACGAGAGGTATTCGCAGTCAACCTCGATCGTAATATTTTCACCTTAAAAACTTTACCAAAAAAGGGCCATAATTTCGCAACAATAACTATAACAGTCTTGCGTAACCACTAATTTAAAGCGTCAAACGATTTTTCTCTGCATTACGGCTAATCAAATATCAAATTGACAAGCAATAACGCTGGCATAAACTTGTCAACAAACGTTTCAACAAATCATAACTGATCGGCGTAGCTTAAAAATACTTACAAGCGAGAAACTGCGCTAGCAAACCAAATGAATACATACTTTCTATGCAACCTGACAGTATGCATAAAATTTAAATCAGAAGGGTTTAATTGCGTGTTCATATCTCAGTCGGGGTCTCCAATATATATTTCAACCGGTGAGACATGACCACCGTGCTATCTGAACTCCACTAAATCGAAACTAAAACAAACTGTCATAGCATTTCAAAGTGCATACTGTCAGGTCGCTTATAGATTTATTGTACATGCACATAATTTAGTATAGCTCGCTTTCAATAAAAGAGCTTACAGCGCAGTAAAAACACGTGTTGCCAGTAAGGAGTGCATCGTTGACTGTAGTGTTTAATCCAACAGCAGCGTGACACTATATAGCACAAGAGCGACTGCGATGGAGATTTGCTGAGTCGAAAGTCTAGATTTGCCAGAACGGCCACGAAAGGAAATGAGTATCTAGGTGAAATATTTAACACTTTACCAGGCGAACACGCTAAATTACAAGAACAAACAGACATGCGTCGTTTCTCTACACCGTATAAAGCAAAGTATATTATGTACACTTTACAAAGCAACTGTGCTTCTTGTCAACAATTGACACGGCGTGTATTTTGAAGATTGCGTTGTTTCGAAACAACAGGAATAGTTACGTAACAATAAGAATGGGCTTCGGGTAATTTTTTTTATTTAAATAAAACAAGAAAACAAAATATAAAGTTGTGAATCCAGGGTTTTGTGAAAAAAACGGAAGCTACTCGAGTACCACCTGAAAAACCTACGCGTACCACTAGTGGTTCACGTACCACAGGTTGGGAACCCCTGTGTTAATTGGATCAGAATGGCTTGCTGTGAAACCCGGCGGTACGCAGCAAAACTAAAAGCCACTATGCGATGTACACTGCCGGAAAAACGCACCGGTAAAAAAACGAGACAATGACTTAAATGTACGCCAAGGCTATCAGGCGCGGATCTAAGATGTTTGTTTGGGGGGCAATGAATTGTTTCGAATATGACGTCACACAGCTGCACAACTAACCTCAAGAAAACCAAACAGTTGGTTTATTTCCAGGTTGGAGAAGTGGTGCTTTTAATACGAAAGTTACATTACAAAGCTGTAGCACGAAACGAAAAATTGCCTTTATATCTTTTAAGTTGTCAAAAGCATTTATATGGGGTAATGAGAGTAACGACGCCTTTGGTCTAAAGCAACTTTAATAAAGCGGCTCATATAAAGCTCATATAAATGCTTTTTAAAAGATAAAGCAAATTTAATAAAGATATACAAGAGATATATATTAATTTTGAGATTCGCGAATTCTTTTGCATTTATAATGTTACCCTAGTAACAAAGAATACATTTTTTTTGGAAACCATTTTGTGGTATTTGTGGAAACCAGAAAAGTACCACAATACTTCAGCTTTTAATTCCAGTATAATATGAAAAGCAACTAAACCATAAAACATGCCTACAAAAAAACGGCTGTATTTACAAATACGATGCGTTTCTACACAGTATTAAAATCTTTGTGATTTTTACAGTTACCTACATTTGGAAGGCATTGAAATAGAAAAACAAAGTCTATGTTAACATTAAAGAACAAGTATAAAGTAAAGTGTAAGCTTTGAGACAGAACAATAACGAAGAAATAATTACACAGTAAAAATGGAAAAGTTAGCATTTGCACAAATGCATAACAACACTGAAATATTTGCTCTTCCTATACAACATACCTTCTGCATAGCTATGTAAGCCCAGAATACAAAGAGCTCTATTGCGATGAGATTCGAACCAAACGAAAGCTATCTTTACACGCGGAAAAATAAAACCGCTCAATGCTTCTTTGTAAGCCCCGAGAGATTGTCGAGTGAGCCTCGAAACTTTTTGTAATATTGGAAAAGAAATTATTTGTATTACCAATATATGCATAGACACAATCGTTTTAGACTTAAATACGCACTATCCATGAAAAATTATTAATATTGAGAAATTTAGATGCAGTTTGTCATGGATTTAGGTTTTTGCATGCCATAAAGGTAAAACCCACTTTAGGTTTTGCAAGTCGTGGCTTATGTAGAACACAATGAATCGTGTTGCGATAAAATCAAACGCAAAGAGAATACTTGTGAAGTTATAGAAGGGCGAGTGAGTCGCCGATGAACTCTGTGAGTTGCCAGAGCGAACTCGTCAATCCACTTGCAACGGCGAGTCCGCAAACTCCTAAGGCAGCTCCCGAGTAGAAGCACTTCTCAACCAAACGCAATCTGAACAAATTAAACACAAGGTTAAAACGGGCTCAGCCATCTAATCGCATTTTAAGATAAAACGCATCAATAAACTATGTTTATTTCAACTTTTTATGTAATACTTTCTAATAAGACCACAAACAAAGCTTAAATGCACATATTTTGGCGCCGATACTACGTCAGTATCGGACCAGTAGCGATACGATAAATCTGATATTATCGGACAGCCAAAAGTAAAAACATAATAAAAACGGGCCCAACCATCCAATAGAGTTTTAGATAAAAAGAAAATTCGGTGATGAATCGGCAAAACTAGGATATGAACAAATATGAAGGCAGATTCTAGGGATTTCAATATTTTGGCGAAAAAAGTGTGATCTAATGAAACCACTACGAATTCTAGGGCAGTGGTCAGCAAACTTTTTTTGTCGCGGCCCAAAGTATTTTTCTCAGAGCTATTGTAGGCCCACTAAAACCACTATGAAGCAGTGTCGGATTGAGAATATTTGATTTTTAGGTGAAATATTACACGGCGCCTTTATGCCCAAAACTCTGCCATACCATATTATAAAACATACTACACAACGAAGAATATACGCGCGAAACGAGAAAAAATTTTTAATTACACATAGTTAAAGTTGACAAAAAATATATTTCGACAGGCATTTAGGACCACATTGGGCACGTGGGTCTTTTCAAACTGAGCCAAATTAAAAATTCTATGCCACACCAATATTTACAATAAAGTGCAATGAATGTAGGGCTATCACGCGGCCCACAACTACATGATATCACTCAGCTGCTCAAAAGTAACTCGCGGCAGACATCTGGGAGTTTGCCGACCACTGTTCTGGGGATTTCGATATTTTGGTGGAAAATGTGATCTAATGAAGTCACCACGAATCTTCTTTAGAAAAATGCATTGTTTTACGTTTACAGTGTCATGTCACAAATAAATATGAAAGTATTTATAAGATCAAAATTTATGGCTTTAAACAAAAGTTCCACAAGCATAAAGTTCCTTACTTGGTTAGTTTTTGTTTCGATTGTAGATCGTTGTTCTTCTGCTTTAGAATGAACTGGTTGCAGCCGGCGATGTAAGTTGTGAAGTAATCTTCCCACTGATAAACCCCACAATCAAGGTTGTAAGCCTGAGAAACAATTAACAAATAGCTTGATAATGAGTTTTAAAGCCAAAAAGTTCGAGTAAATCCACATCATGTTGATTAAGACGTTTCGATTCACACTTGTATCATCGTCAGTTAATCTCATTGTTTTTTTAACAGCACTTTCTGAACACATAACTTATACTGAGCATAAAATTAATTTGAAGACTGTTCAAAAAACGTTAAAAAATAAGGTTCCACAAAATATAGGGCTTTTTTCAGAGACTGATGATGCCAGATTGGCGAAATATATTTCTCTATTAATAACTAGTCTAGAACTTATAAATGACTGATTATGACTCGGACAAGAAAGTCTATAGTAAGTTGCTACCATCCACTTGAAGTCCTTGTCGTCATTAACGTGTATCAGGGCGAGGAGATATCTTCTTTTTTACATATTCAGTTTGCGTTCTACAAAGACTTTTCAATACGCAAATTAATTCAAAGGCATTTAAACGCTTTTAAAAATTCAAATAATTTGTGACAAACGTGCAACACACAAATTTAACCCTATGATTAGATGCTCTGAACTAGAAGATCTTGTAATATTTCACCTTTTGGTCTTCAGCATTCAGTGAGGAACGCAGATGATCGACATTCGTGTTGCTGAACTTGAAGTTCGTCGTAAAAAAGAATTCCATCACTTCCATGGCGCTCATGATCTTTTCATTGAGTCTTGCCATTCTGAAAAAAATAAGAAATATTAAAGTCTTTGCCATTCTGAAACTAAACATTAGATTTTGTAGGATTAGCTTAGCATTGGGTTCAGAATAAAGCATTTTTGTGAACTGGGACCAATAATTTTAGGCTAAATAAAATCCTATCTTCTTGTCTAATTGATTATAGTTATTCAAACAAGTAATCCAGAAAAAAAACAGACAATTGTTATAACATAATAAAGGAAGTTTAAATCTTAACAGTAGAGATTTGTAAAGACAGGTTGACAAAAACTATATATTAAATGATAAAATAAAGTTCCACCTAGACTAGGGCCTTAAATATTAAAAAAACATAAAAAACTAGAAAAAACATTGCACGATTCAACAAAGCAAAAATTTTAAATCCGGATTGGGGAATCGCAGAAACAGGACATTTGGTGAAAGTCGGACTCCTGACTCGAGTAAGACTACGCTAAACTAAGACTAAAATTTTCCCTTCGGCAGAACTTAACTAAACAATTTTAGATATGTAAACTGCTGCAGTCTGGAACCCAACAAAATCAACATGGCAACACAATTTTTCCCATTGGTTAAGAAACACTAAAACCTACATTTACTGATGTAACACTTTTAGTTAAAGTTGTCCATTCTTACTCAAGCGGTCCATAGCAAGGCCATTTTTGATGCCAGAGTTGACGTGGTAGATGGGAAGTGATCCATTGAGCCTCGGAACTCGGTCGCACGTGAAGGAACTGATGCTTTCATTGTCCGAAGATGAATCCCCTGGAAATTCATATTTAACTGGTTAAGTTTTAAATTAATCAACAATAAATTTAGGTGGAATTAGTTATTCATAGTAGACAACCTAAAAACCTCTTGGTAATTTAGAATGAATAAACTAGAGTAAAAATGCAGTTTTGGAACAGATTTTTTATACAGGACTCAAAATACAAAAAGAACACAACAACAATGAATTAAAACAAAATTTACATGTTTTCGAACAGGGGTTTATTTATCAAATGAATACAAAATTAGTGGTAATAAATTCAAACACTGGCTAGATACAGGTTTATTTTCTCAAGCTTAAAATAGTTTTGTACAATTTAAAACGAGTAAATTGTAGAATGAATATCAAGGAACATGTATATGTAAGTAGAATTTGTGGAAATTTAAAAAAAATCTTTGTTGATTTTCACATGGTAGTATGACAAAATGCAACCTACTTCTGTATGGGCTTTGATATTCATTCTCCATCTAACTACAACACCAGCCGATATGAACAAAAACGCCAACTTTTTGGTAATCTATCTGTATTTACAACCTTGTAAGCCAATTTCCCCAAGCGATGAAACTGCACTGTCACTCTCGCAGCCGAGTGAGCACCTTCTTTCTGCTGAGTCACAAGCGGTCTTCATCGCTGCGCAAATCACGCCGTTCACTACAAAGTCGACCGGTATGAGGTCACAGGTTATGGAGTGGTCGACAATCACAGAACGAAGCACACCCTTGGCGTACGCTATTATGAAAGCAGTGGGTCCGTACACGTTTGTACACCAACCCTGGAGAAAAAGCAGCAATTTTTTATATAAAATGCTATAATGCAGTGAAATTTGAAATACTATTAAGCAGTACACTGGTAGCCTTAAGTAACCCAGTGGTTTCAAGGTGCAATTTCAAAGCTTGTAGTTGACATTTTTTAAGAACATAGTTTTTTGCCAATTTGAAAGCCTCCTAATACAACTATGTGTATGATTTGGGTACAATAAATCAAATGATATTTCCTGCA
The DNA here is from genome assembly GCF_963924565.1 of Ascidiella aspersa. NCBI lineage: Eukaryota > Metazoa > Chordata > Ascidiacea > Phlebobranchia > Ascidiidae > Ascidiella > Ascidiella aspersa. The sequence goes on along the minus strand of NC_139453.1, from coordinate 3,952,855 downwards.
TGCATAGAGTTGATTGCGATGTCCCAATTCCGTTTTTAGTGACACTACAGAAATCCACTTAACAGAAATTCAAGTCGGTATTTTATTGTTTCTTATGGGTTTTGTAAACCAAAAAACATTGGGAACCACTGGACTAACCGATTCAGTCAATCCACTAAGGATTTTTGTGGAAACAAAGGGTCAGGCTAGAACCATTTGTGTTATTTCTGCACTGAAAAGATCTAACTTATACTTAGACTAGAAACTTACTGGCAAAGGTTCTTTGTAAGCTGGTATTATCATGCTTGGCCTGACGATGCAGATTGGAAGATGAGATCCTTCTCTTGCAACGACGTCCTCAGCAAGCGCCTTCGTCAGCGTGTAAGTGTTTGGTCTGAAACGAAAACGCAACATTTAGCTACAACTTTAAACCAATAATTATAATACACCTAAAGCCTTCGTACATTTCCATTGTTTAGAGGCGGATTCAGCATTTTTGTCAACTGGGGGCTTAACATTTTTCCAGTTATGTCATAATATAACGTCATAACAGCAAAAAAACAACTAATTTAAAAAAAAATCCCAGCGAACCCTATAGACATTTACTTTGTGTGCCGCTGAATATATTTAGCATTTAGTTCTCTTGGTGTGCCGCAAGTGAAAAAGTTGCGGAGCACTTCTAGGCCACTTTCAGGTTAAACAAAATAACTACATATCTCAAGCTGAACTTACCTCTTGCCAAGAAGTTGCGGTGTGACCTTGGTGATAAGGTCATCGTCCATCCACCGGAGGGAACCCTCGAGGTTGAGGTAATCGATTCCAACATCGTAAAGCTTTTCATCGGTCTCTTGTCGGTTGCAATGGACGTACGCTTGACAAAAATGATGTAAATTCGCCTACCTTCTACCGCTTTTTGCAATATTCTTTATATATTAAGCGATACAATGGTTTATATTAATTGTATAGTTAAAAAAGTTATAGTTTAAAATATATATAGTTTACACAAAAAAATTGTATGATAATGGCAGTTTATAAGGTAGTTACAACGTCAAAACAATTTTCAGGCTTTTTAATTAAATATATTTAACCTTATTTGTAAACAAAAATGTATACAAAAGATAAAGATTTAAATTACAATTTCTCGGTACAAATTTCCATGAATGGCGGAGTAGTTAAATCAGTAGTTCCTAAACTTTTTAGCTTGTGGCACAGTAAAAAACTAAAACATTTCATGCCACATCATGCAGTGCACTAAAAACAACAATTTTAACAGTTAAATGTCCTGGAAAAGTTCTATGAAATATATAAATCGTCTATCTTTGATCATTTATTCGCGGTACATTTTTTTTTGAATAACTGTTTTTAAAGTCTTGTCAGTAGTGAATGAAAACCTGGCACTTCTTCTGTAGAATCTCCCTCGAAGCTTGATCCAATCCATGGTCTTCAGCGCCAAGATCGCACGAAACAAATTCGAGCTTTGACGCAAAATTCGGCTGCAGCTCACGAAGAACGTCGAAAGCCTGGAAAAGGAAAAGGTTTAAACGTCAAATGACTCAAAGAGATTTAAACCAATGAGTGGAATGTTGGAGAAAATGGCGAATTTGTTTGGTCGTCTGTCACGCTCTGATGCATATGAAGAAACAACAAAGTTTAGAATAGACTCGTTTACTCGTAGTTCTGTTTGTGCCATCAACAGCCTCTGATTGGTACAGGGTTAAGCACCTTTTTGCCTAGGATCGCCAAAAAAAGTGTTGAACAGATTGGCATGGCTTTTCAACTATGATTTGAGTTCAGGCTAAGTCATTTAGCCGCGGTATATAATACTACCACAACAAACATTATTTGGGTTAGGGTGTGGTGCGGGTTAGCGTTTGGGTTTTGGTAGGTTAATCAGCAATATTGTTAATGAATAACATGAATACTTGATACGCCATCAACCAAACACTAACCAACACCCTGATCAAAATATTGTGCTTTGCTTTAATAACTGTTTTAACGCTGTGGTAGGATTCTAGACGATATTGTTCTTTGGGTAAGGGTGGGCGTTTTGGTGGGTGTTTTTTATTATATTTATTCTCCTATATTTATTTCTTGTTGCAATTTTTATTGCACAATTCTTTTCGTTACTGTTTTGTACTCTGTTTCGGAGTATAAAATATGTAAAGGTGTCACTCTTGAGTCTGATATTACTGCCCCCTATATAACAGTGGCGGCCAACCCATGTGGATCGAAACTATCACCAGAAGTTTCAATAATTGTTAAACGGTAAGCAACTTTTGTAATTATTCAAGTCTTATTACATGTAAAGAACCAACAGACTGATGTTCCATTAGATCTTCTGCATGCAAGGTTTTTGTACAAGGTGTGGACCAGTGTTCGAATTGCAAGGAGGTTGATTCCAAATTTATACTAAGAAAAGAACGCAGGAAGCGGTATGAAAAAAAAGTTGGAAAGACACCAGTCCAGCGTGTCCAGTATGGTCACAATCTTTCATCAAGGGTGCAGAGCACCATAAATTTAAAAGATGCTAGGTACAAGCTGCAAAATAAAACCAGAACACCGTTTTCAGCAAACTTATACAAATCTAAAGGACATGCTAGCCAGTATAATGATGTCTCTAGCATGTTTTATTTTAATGCTAAGGTACAGCTTGTGTATTTTATGTATTTTAACAGAATCAAAAGCTTACATGAGGACGTCCAGAATTACCTTAGAAAAGAAAATGAATTAGTTACCGTTGAAGAAGACTTGTCTAACGATTTCAAAATAATAATGGATAAAGGTAAAGGTGTAAAAAGTTGCAATGAAATTACATTCCTATTAAACACTTCGTTTTACACTATTTTAGAAAAGCTATTGTTTAAATTGTTGTATATGTAGGTAAGACAGGAAGATTAAGCAGTGAGTTATATCTTTCAACACTATAGTGTATTTTAAATATACAAGATTGATTTAGCATACTGTGCCCCAGTTAAGTGTGCGACACTTTTAAAAACCCTCCAAACATTTAGTGATTTTATTAGCTCGCAAAAACGATGAACTAGATGATTTTCATCAAATTTTTTGGAATGAACAAATCAAACTGCAAGATAGGAAGTTGAAACGAGAGCGTTATCATCCTGAAATTATTAAGTAAGTATGCATTTTTTGCACATTTTTATTTAAATAATTTCTGTAGTAATCTGTAGCCATATATTTATGGATTTTGCTTAAGCCTTGCAATTAAAAGCAAGTCCGCTTGTGAGGAGCTGAGGCAATCTGGCTTACTTTGTTTGCCAAGTTCGTCTTTTAAATGATTACAGGTACCATATTAAATTATATATTTTTAGTTTAAGAAAAATATATATATATTTTATAAACAAAAGCGAAGGTGGTCTAGAATCCTAACCCAGATGTCTCTTTCAATGACTAAATAGGTGAAAGTTGATAACGTTAAATCCTGGAAGGGTGAAAGTTTTAACTTTAAACGTCAAAATCCTTTAAAGTATAGAGGATTTAACGTCAAAATCAAGAAAGGGTAATAGTTTAAACGTCAAAATTCTAAAAGGGTAGGCATTTCAACTAATATCAAACTCTTGGAGAGATAGATGAAAAAACGTCGAAATTCTGGAAGATTAGGGGTTCATCCCCAGGGTTTAAGTTTTTAACGGCTAAAATGCGACCACGAAAAAACACTGCGACTAAGATATATAAACGTCAAAAACATGAAAAGGGAATGAGCTAACGTCAAACTCTTGGAAACGTAAAGGTTTTCACATCAAAAACCTGGAAGCGTAAGGGTCTTACGATTTGTTCGCTTTGAGCTTAAAACAGTTCAGTGAAGAGAAATTAGGTCGCCAAAACTTTGCTGTTTAACTTGTGCCTATAGTATTTGGGTCGCAACCACAAAAAAGGTTCAGAAACACTGTTGATCACAAGAACAACTGAACATTTAACCCAGGGGCTCTTGAACTTTGAAACGCGGACTCGTGGGGCTACGTGGACCAATTTTCGAGATCTAAGCATGCCGAGGTAAAATCGTAGTGTATATTAAAAATAATAGAATAACATTTTTTTAAAAGAAAAATTATTCCTTATAGTTTCACATTTGCTGAGCCGAATACGCAACCAATTATTGTTAGTGGACTGCTTTAAAAAAGTTTAAGAACTCCGGTTCTTTGAGGCTGCTTCTTCTTTAAATACAATGTTCTTTTAAAATTTGAGTTGTTTTGCCGTATAAAGTAAGGTATATTATGTTAACGTAATAGAAAATGTGATTAAACATGAAGGAGGGGCGCCAATTATAAAGTTTGCCCCCAGGCGCAAAATACCCTAGCTACCAATCTGCTTATGGAGTTGGAGAATAAAAAAACCAGGGATAAAAAACAAGAATGCATAGAGTTACTTTCTTAAGACGAGGTTTTTGGGTAAACGAAATGCGTAAGATGAGGTTAGTTAGCCTACTTCCCGCATTTCCTTAACGTAATGCTGGTCCATATGCTATTGCTCATTGCTAAATTTGCAAGAATTCAATAAATTCATTTGGACATTTTTTGAAACTATTGATCGCGTGGGCTTCAGAAAACGATTGGTGTTGAAAGTCTGTAAAAACACTTTTATATTTGTAAAATAAGTGCGTTTAGCGGATACAGTGGTGGCAATCAGGTATAACTTAGTTTCTTTAACGTTTTTATTGGATCGAACGAATTTCGTAAGAAGATCCTCGGCATGATTTTAATCAGGGCTTTCCAAAATGTTCTCTCTGCAAGTAATTTTGCTCGAAAAGACTTAAGTCAAGTCAATTCATTAACAGCAGTGTCTTAAGGGCACCAGCATCGGCCGAACTCGTTGCGCGCTTTGTCGCCATCCGGCGGCACCGCTATAAGAAATCACCTGGAAAAAAGCGGTCACTTGAAGCATGAGCGAGCGAGCGAGGTGCTCGTATCGCGTGACCCGATCAATCGGCGGCCGCCAAAGTTATTCAAGTTCTTAAACGGACCGCGTGGTCTATGCATTGACTTGAGTCATTGCAACATTGGTTTAGTGTCTTTAACACTCGTCAAATAATGCTTAACAATCGCATAACCTGTTCTTATTAAAGTTAGGTGATTGTGAGTGTTTGCCCAGACAAATCTCATTTGTATTTTTAGGTGTTTTAAACGAAAGCAATGAATAAGTCACAAGCTTTCTAAATCTGTAAGTTTAAAAGCAACTTCATTATGAACGCAGTCTTACATAAGTTCTTTTATCAGTTGATGTTTCACATTAGAGGTATTATTAAAATGTTTAGAGTAAGCTATTATTAATATGTGTATAATGGCTCATTCAGAGCTGCTACTCCACTAGTTGGCGCTTTGGCGCAAAACTTGGAAAATTAGATTTATTTGAGAGTTAATTTAAATTTGATTAGCAATAAAATTAGCCGCATTTTGTTCCAAAATTTCAACAAGCCACTAGAATTTGCCTGGTGCCACCTCATAATGTTCCGGCAAAATATTTATCTTAGTTAGAGCGGACTTGGCGCTTTTGCAGCGAAATCACCTAAAACGTTTGCCAAAAGCGCAAAAAAAGTAAATGTGTTTATTTTCTTTTAACAGTTGGATCGGTGCTACTGGGGATATACAGCAACAATATGACACAGACGTTCTATATGTGTATATTTTCTTTCATGGCAAACAATTGCAATATGGATAGTCGGAGTCCACATAGTGCTATTCTTTGGACACATAGAAAGGGTGAAAATACTGCACGGTGACGTTAGCTGGAAATATACCTTAGAAATGTCAAAACCTAAGAAAAAAACAAAGAATGAAAACAAATTGTATCTTGATGGCTAAGGTGATAGCAACGGTCCGGTCTGATTTCAAGTATAATGTATTATTTATAATTATACTGATTTCAAAAAGGGTCAATCGTACAGCAGTCAACAACATAGTGTACGGTTATCGCTGGTGCGTTTACTATTGATCCTTGAACGAAAAAAATTGAGGCAAATATCAAGGTTTAAATACATGCCTGAATACTAGGACGTCTGATACTTGACATTTTATTCCGATACCCGATATCGTGGACACAAAGTATCGCGATACGATACCAATGACGTCATTACTATGCTTAAAAAAGCAAAACATTGACTACAATTACTTTTTATCAGATTTTAGCTATAAAACCTAATATTTTACTTTACAACCTTTTGTTGTCGGACAGGCAACATTTGTCATTTTTTAGCGACACGCGACATGAATCGAACGCCACGCGACACTTGTATGACGTAACGCGACAGACATCTTAGCGAGAATGTGCCGACCTAGTGTAAATGTGTAAAAAAAGTGGCAAAATGGTGAAGGGAGGGTGGTTTTGTGTTGCTGGAGTCTGGAGAGAAAAAAGAACTTGCCAGAATATATTCGGTCGATCTTCAAGTATTCAGCATAACAATTGTCAGCTGGAGTAACATTCATAACGTTTTTTCATGATTCTAAGTAAAACCAGGATTTGTAGGGAAACAAACTTGTTGTAGGTTTTTCAGGTATTATTTTCGTTTAATGAAAGTAGAAATATTTAAAATACGCTGTTGATAATAATTTAATCGTTTCTACCAACAAAAACCCATTACTACTTTATATATAAATGCTTGAATCGATTAAAACGAGGTTTAGTGTAAAATTGATAAAAGAGATGTATTGCGAAAATGAAGTCGGACATTGCAACGAGTCTTTAACCATTTCTTGCATCTGTAGACACGTTCTGCAGTAAAAAAACAAAAACTAAACACTTGCATTCTTTGATGATGGTTTGTCCATACTAATATAAGCATGTAGTTTAGGCTCAAGTGATAAAATGAGAGCAAAGTTTTGTCAGTCACAAATGCAGTACTTTACACAAATACGCTCTTAACTTCATTATGTATGACCACGTCGATTGTTGTTTGGTAGTCATTTGTTTGGTAATAATTGTATTTGGAAGTTTGCCATTTCATAATGTTAAGTGAGTTTAGAGTGCACTTTACTCTGTTCAAGGTATTACTCAATATGAGCTTTCACATATTTTAACGGGGGTGTTTAGTGCGTGAAAACAGTCTGTGCTGTAGTCAAGTCTTACTGAGGGTCGCACGACATAATTTGAGTGCGTCAGCGGGTCGCAACAACAGAACTACGAAACAAAAATACGTGGCAAGCAAGGTGAGCGCAAAATTTGTTGGTTATATTCGCAATTCTCCGGAATTTCTTGCGATAGCTTATTACATAAAATTCATATGTTTTTTTTCTATTGCCAGCGGCGCACCGGTTAAACAGAAGTAGTTTACTTTGTGGATATGAATGTTGACGTTTTAGAAACATTCATAAATACAAAGTGATAAAGTTAAATGGAAGCCCGCATACATGTTAATGTTTTCGGGCGCCGAATATGCAACGATATTTGTAAAAATATTGCATTTTGAATTTAAGGCGCCAAAAAATGAGTTTGAACGTTGTAATCAAAGGTGCTTTTTATATGTTTTGGTTGACTGTACATTTTGTTTAAAGGCGATTATGTTGATTTTTCTACTGGATAACGATTGTGATCAACTTTTATATTACATTTGCACGACATCGCTAGTTGTTGTGTTGTTTTATTTTTGTAAACACTCATCAAGGAATGGCTGACACTAGCAATTGAATTAGAAGATGGTGAAAACTGAACGTTTATTCCCAGTTGATCAGAATATTTCGAACTTCATTTCTGAGTATTTGCTGTTTTTCAGTCGCTCTTTAATATTCAGTATGGAATCGAAATCGCGTGAAGTTGTTAATTACAAACGGCCAGCACCCTTCATTACGAAATACCAAATAACACATAATATGAAATTTATTTTACCGAACGTGTAGCCTCTACACAGTGCAACAATTAGGGAAATTAGAATGTTTCACTACTTCACTCACTATTTAGCGCTCTGGCCATCATATTTCATTATCCGTAACATTCATTTTTAGTAACATGGTAAATTGCCTTTTTTTAAATCATCGACAATAACACGCGGCTCAAGCAAATGACGCAGGGGAGGACATAATATGTCATATAGTTATTAAGAGGCCACAGTTTGATGGAATCTAACCATGTTTCTGCGGAACGAAATTGGCAACAATACTAGGAGCACAATGCAAATTCCCATAAGTGGCCTTCTCCACGGTGTGTGGCAAGTATTTTGGTTTCAGTAAAGACATTTATATATTGTTTGCTAGTGCGATTCGTTTATAAAAAATCACCGCATTATTACACAATTGATTCATTGGAAGTCTTGTTTATATATTAAAAATCATTTTCTGTTGTAGTGTTAGGTTTCAACGATGTGGACATCAACACACTATGTTGGCCCGTTGTCTTATTAATGTCTAAATTGTGTGAATATTTTAATTTTAATTTTTTTACTGTATACCCACCTTATTTAATTAGTTGGATGGGTCGAACATGGGCTGTAAAGTCGGAGCCGGACTCGCCGGAGTCGGCGAATTTGGGCGAAGTCTTTACTCTTTATCATCGTTTTGCTTAGAGCTGATTTGGGCAACATACGGCAAGCGGTCCGGATCAGGCCCGCCAAGCGAGTTAATCCGGCCCGCGGCTTATTCTTACAAAAATGCATATAAGCAAAAACACGGGCGAGTTTATACATGTTTGTTTAAAATAGGTTCGTCTGGCATATATTTCTTCAACCAACGTTTCGGCTTACTATACGGCAAGCCTTCGTCAGGGACGTCCCTGTATAGTAAGCCGTAACGTTAGTTGCCAGACGAACCTATTTTAAATATACTATGCCTGGTAGCAACAGCATATTTATTCTATATGTTTGGTTGTACGGTACCGTAAACATTCTTTTCAGAGATGGATCTAGTCATGACCCCGCAAAACTCTATTTTAGACTGTTTTAAATACTAAAAAGGAAAATGTTTTGGCGTTTCGCACGAATGTCTTCTGTCTTTCTCGTAAGTTCTACGCAATTTTAGCATCTTTACAAACAGAAAGCGTCCTTCGCATAATGGTGCTCTATCCAACGAAAGTTTAACAAACTTATCCTAACATTTATATAGTTTTTGCACTTCGGTCGAATGTATGCCGTTTGTCGTCTTTGCAATATGCCCATTGTACCTTAAGTAACACGTCGGGAACTTAAAGCCTCAAATACCGAAAAAAACATTGTTTTTTGTGCGGAATTACGTATTGTCCCCTCGATTTTGGGGTCAACGCGCCCCACAAATAACGCCAATATATCAAGCAATGTACATTTTGATCTGTGCTCAATCCCCTTCTATGCCTAAATTAAAGTTTACATTTTAAAACAAATAACCTATGGTCGTAATTTATCTTTCTTTTAAATTAGACTTAAAATGAACATTTGCGCACCACTCCCAACGTAGTTTGTAAGCTTATTTGTGTTATAGCGTCAAAGTATGACGTCATACTGGGTTTGTTCGAGATCCTATTTTTGACGCGGCCCACCACAACATTTTAATTTTCTCATGCGCCCGCGGTAAAAACAATTACCCAACCCTGGCTTAGAGTTTAGTTACGTAAAAAGAAGTAGACTTTTACTTAAAGCTACAGTCTTTCTAGCGGCTGAAATCAGCATCCATTATCCTGTTCGGTTTTATCGGCGATCTTTGCTATTTGTTATCGCATAAAACACGAATATTGAAGTCAATGTTTTAAATCACATGAAAATGAGAAGATTTAATTTCGTAGCAAAACAACGGACTATGAGTTGCTCAAGTAAAAGCCAGTCAACAGGAAAGTCGATTTATTTCGCTTCCAAATTCCAGCTTTTCGATTCAGCGTAAACTCTGCGCAATTCAGAGTTTTTGCTCAAGCTTATCCTTGGCCTTTGTGACTTAAACTTCAGCGTCGTGCCTGAATGCAAATATGCTTTTGTATGGGGAACAATAAAGAGGGGTTAGTGGATTATTTGAGGAGAAAAGGGTATACCTCAATTAACTAATTTATGTTCTATTGAAAGTAGAAGGGTGCAATAGTTTCCAATGGCGAGCGAAATTCGATTAAAGCGACCAACAAGAACTTCTCGGGGAAGCGAAAATGTAAACGAAATTAAAAAACAAAAAAACAAGACGCAATTTAAAATATAATTAAGTGAACCTCTAAGTTTGTCGAGATTTTTAAAAGATAATACAGTTTGTTAAACACATCAGAAATGTATTGAGCAAGGATTGTCGTTATTGCAATTATTAATTGTGTTGTTTATATTTTGTCCAGCGTATTTAGAGATTCAACGAATCAGTTGTGAATCGACTAAGTAATGTAAAAATGACCGACATTATAAGTGGCGAGCAAAACTAGAACTTTAAATACCGACGCGGCCACATTGGTTTTATGAGCAACATATTTAGTGAGGTACAAATAAAAATCGAAGGAAGCCAGTATTACAAGCCAAAGGCAAATTCTATCAGCCTTTCTACATATTCCATAGCTGCCATAATTGTAACCAAACATAACTTATTTCATAATAGAGAGCTAAATGCATGCTATGATGGGCAGTCGCAATAAACTAAACCAAATTCAAGTGTGACAGATGATATTATAGTTAGTAGAATCCTTGTTGTCGCCTAATAAGAGTCAAAATTGCCACTCATTTAGAAACAGCAACATACGATTTAATGATTTGTTTAAATAGGTTGTGGGGCTACAAAAATAAAAGTGCCGCGGGCTGAACTCTGGTTCATGTGTTGTACGCTTCTGGTTTGAAGATTCGTTCGTCAAATTTATTTCCACGATACTTGTTTGGAAAAGTTAAATTCAAGACTCCGCCCCCTAATTCGAACCAACAGCCCCTCCCTAATATTCCACGATATCCCAGCGTAGTTTATTGAAAACTTTATGCTTTTCTTGGTCGAGTGACTTGGTGAAGCCTATCTTCATCGGAATAAGGCCTAAAAGGACCAAATAACGCCTGAAACTATAAGGAGGGGGTATACGACCATGGGGGCCATGGGTCTGGCTCATCCCATATATCTTCGGAGCTAAATTAACGAAATCTTACGTACGGTTGAACATGACTTGATCGGCAGTTTTGGTGTCAACATTTGAAAACCCTATTTAAAAGTCGACGTTAGGGCGCCGCTGTTTTGGCACCAGATTGTTTGCCCCTGTTTTGGGGTTGTGTTGGGTAATGGGTGGGTTATAAATTGAATTGTTGTTGAAATTATTGGAGAAGTTAGTGGTGGAATAGAGGTTGATTGGGGTTGGATAAAAGGTAGAATAGAATGATTCTGACCGTTTAGGTATTATTTCGGCGGATTTAAGACTCATTCCGCTTACGTTGTTATAACTATAAGGCATTAATCATATTTTTGTCTTATTCCAAACTGTGTTTCATTCCGACGTTGATGTTGCTCTTATTTCGGTCTTAAGGCTGGCGTCATCTCTAAATAATGGTTTGAGGTCGCTTGAAATCCATTTTTTAAAAAGGAGCTGGCCTGTAAAGGCTTCGGGGAACTTAGAGCTACAGAAACTCAAAACAGGAACTTGCCACGTCGGTAGAAACCCACTGATGCGTAACGGCTCTGCCCTTGACCCTTCTCACGAACGAACGCGACAAACAGGAATTTCTCGAGTAAAGCAAATTTTAAAAAAAAGTAGCATTTTCTTCTCAGATGAAAAATGAATTGGCAGGGATTTTGGAGAATAGAATTTTATATTGTGATGTTTGAATTGTGACCAACATGTGTAATGATTCCAGGAATCGGCTAGAATCAACTAAGCCATGTAAAATATTGGTCGTAAATCAATCAACTAATATTAAAATTAATATTTAAATCACGTGAAACCCTTAAGCTTTTATTTTTTAAACCAATACAATAAAAGCCGGTCAACAGGAAAGTCGATTTATTCTTTTCCAAATTCCAGATGTTGGAATCAGCGTAAACGCAAGTCAGTAAGTTCGTTGCCATAACATTTAGGTAACAAATAACTTATTTTTATGTCCCAACAAACTTAACCAATTGTCAGTGTAACAGATGATATTATGGAAATTACGTCGGTGTAACGTAATGGGAATGGAATGCACCTATCACCCAGTTAGAAACATCAACATACGATGTAATGGTCTGTTTAAATAGGTTTTGGGTTCACAAAATAGAGGTGCCGCGGGCCGAACTCTGAGTCTTATGTTGTACGCCTCTGGTTAGAAAATTATCGTTTGTCAAACTTATTTCCACAATACTTGTTTGGAAATATTAAATTCAAGACTCCACCCCTTAATTTCCAAGCCTTTGATATCACACTTTTGTTAATAAGACCGTTATGGTATGACGTCATCTGTTCGAAATTTAACCTGTAAACCCTTCGTAAAAGTTTGAGCTACAGAAACTTAAAACAGGAACTTGCCACGTCGGCAGAAACCCACCGTTGCGTGACGGCTCTGCCCTTGACTTTTACGAGCGAACGCGACCAACAGGAATTTCTCGGGTGAAGCAAACGAGATTATTCGAAACGTTTAAAACGATACCTACTTCTGTATGGGCGTTAAAATTCTTATTACGTCTTATTACAACCTCCAACCATTATGCTCCGAAGTTTAGAACAAATTACCAATGAAACAATTTAAAACGTACTTTTGTAAAAGTGAATTTGTCATGGTTTAAAAAATATATAATATAAATTAAAAGCTCTTTCACAGATGAAAAACTCTTTAGGAGCGATTTTCGTTAATCCAATTAATGGCAACGAATATTGATGTCAATGTTTTAAATCACATGAAAATCAGAAGATTTAATTTTGTAGCAAAACAACGGACTATGAGTTGCTCAAGTAAAAGCCAGTCAACAGGAAAGTCGATTTATTTCGCTTCCAAATTCCAGCTTTTCGATTCAGCGTAAACTCTGCGCAATTCAGAGTTTTTGCTCAAGCTTATCCTTGGCCTTTGTGACTTAAACTTCAGCGTCGTGCATGAATGCAAATATGCTTTTGTATAGGGAAACAATAAAGAGGGGTTAGTGGATATTTTGCGGAGAAAAGGGTCTACCTCAATTAACTAATTTATGTTCTATTTAAAGTAGAAGGGTGCAATAGTTTTCAATGGCGAGCTAAATTCAATTAAAGCGACCAACAAGAACTTCTCGGGGAAGCGAAAATGTAAATGAAATTAAAAAACAAAAAACAAGACGCAATTTAAAATATAATTAAGTAAAACTCTAAGTTTGTCGAGATTTTTAAAAAGATAATACAGTTTATTAAACACAACAAAAATGTATTGAGCAACGATTCCGGTTATTACAATTCCAAATTGCATTATTTGAATTGTAAAAACATATTTAAGGATCCTAGAATCGGTTTGGAATCGACTAAGCAATGTAAAAATGGCAAACATTTAGTGGCGAGCCAAAATAAAATTTGAGATATTTGACGAGGTTTTGGGTTTTCCACGGTTTTGTAAGCAACAAATTTAGTGGAGTCTAATTCCACGTCCAACGAAGCCATTATTTCAAGCTAAAACGCAAATTCTATCAGCATTAAGCTTTTACACACTTGCCATAATTTTAGAGCGACAAAACATAACTTATTTCACGACAAAGAGCTAAATGCAGGCTACGGCGGAATAGTGGGGGACAGTCGCCATCCAATAAGCTAGATTCAAGTGTGACAGATGATATTATAGTAGAATCGTTGTTGTGGCGTAATCAAAGTCAAAATAACACTCATCCTGTTAGAAAAAAACCACATACGATGTAATGGTCTGTTTAAATAGGTTGTGGGGCAACAAAAATAAAAGTGCCGCGGGCCCAACTGTGGGTCTTATGTTGTACGCCTCTGGTTTAAAAATTATCGTTCGTCAAATTTATTTCCACGCTACTTGTTTGGAAAAGCTAAATTCAGACTCCACTCCTTAATTCCAACCAACATCCCCTCCCTAATGTTCCACGATATCTCAGCGTAGTTTTTTGAAAACTTTATGCTTTTCTTGGTCGAGTGACTTTGTGAAGCCTATCTTCATCGGAATAAGGCCTAAAAGGCCCAAATAACGCCTGAAACTGTAAGGAGAAGGTATACGACCATGGGGGCCATGGGTCTGGCTCGTCCCATATATCTTCGGAGCTAAATTAACGAGATCTTACGTACGGTTGAACATGACTTGATCAGCAGTTTTGGTGTTGACGTTTGAGAGCCCTATTTCAAAGACGACGTTAGGGCGCCGCTGTTTTGGCACCGGATTGTTTGCGCCTGTTTGGGCTTTGTGTTGGGTAATGGGTGGGATTAGAAATTGAATTGTAGTTGAAATTATTGGAGAAGTTAATGGTGGAATAGACGTTTGATTGGGGTTGGAAAAAAGGTAGAATAGGATGATTCTGACCGTTTAGGTAGTATTTCGGCGGATTTAAGACTCATTTCGCTTTCGACGTTGTTATAACTATTAGGTATTATTCATATTTTTGTCCTATTCCAAACTGTGTTTCATTCCGACGTTGATGTTGCTCTTATTTCGGTCTTAAGGCTGGAGTCATCTCTAAATAATGGTTTGAGGTCGCTTGAAATCCATTTTTTAAAAAGGAGCTAGCCTGAAACGGCTTCGGGGAACTTAGAGCTACAGAAACTCAAAACAGGAACTTGCCACGTCGGTAGAAACCCACTAATGCGTAACGGCTCTGCCCTTGACCCTTCTCAAGAACGAACGCGACCAACAGGAATTTCTCGAGTAAAGCAAATTTTAAAAAGAAGTAGCATTTTTTTCTCAGATGAAAAATGAATTGGCAGCGATTTTGGAGAATAGAATTTTATATTGTGATGTTTCAATTGTGACCAACATGTGTAATGATTCCAGGAATCGAAAATCAATCAACTAATATTAAAATTAATATTTAAATCACGTGAAACCCTTAAGCTTTTATTCATTAAACCAATACAATAAAAGGTCAACAGGAAAGTCGATTTATTAATACTTGTTTGGAAATATTAAATTCAAGACTCCACCCCTTAATTTCCAAGCCTTTGATATCACACTTTTGTTAATAAGACCGTTATGGTATGACGTCATCTGTTCGAAATTATCCTGTAAACCCTTCGTAAAAGTTTGAGCTACAGAAACTCAAAACAGGAACTTGCCACGTCGGCAGAAACCCACTGATGCGTGACGTCTCTGCCCTTGACTTTTAACGAACGCGACCAACAGGAATTTCTCGGGGGAAGCAAACGTGTAGAACAAATTAAAGGAAGTAGAATTTTTTCTCGGATGAAAAATGAAGTGGCAGCGATTTTAGAGAATAGAATTTTCCATTGTGATGTTTGAATTGTTACCAGCATGTAATGATTCCAGGAATCAGCTGGAATCGACTAAGCCATGTAAAATATTGGTCGAAAATCAATCAACTAATATTACAATTAATATTTAAATCACGTGAAACTCTAAAGTTTTATTTTGACACCAATACAATAAAAGCCGGTCAACAGGAAAGTCGATTTATTCTTTTCCAAATTGCAGATGTTTGAATCAGCGTAAATGCAGTTCAGTGAGTTCGCTGAAGCCTATTCGTGGCCTTAAAGGCCTTGTCGTGCATGACCGCACATATGCTTCAACAGTGGAACGATAAAAAGTGTATTTTTGGGCGTAGAAAAGGAAACTGACGCGACCACTTTGGTTTTACAAACACATATTTAGAGAACTATAAACCAACATAAAAAAAACAGTATTATAAGCCAAAAAAAAAATCTATAAGCCATTTTAACATTTTATACAGCTGCCATAATATTTAGGTAACAAACAACTGTTTTTATGTCTTCCAAGCAACAACCAATCGTATTACGACCAACGACATAAAAAGCCAAAAATGCAGTAATATCCACGACAGAATAAGATCTAAATCGTCTGAATACGTCCTAAATTCATTGGAATAAGGCCTAAATGGCCAAAACACGCCTGAAACTGTAGGGAGAGGGTCCATCCGTCTGGCATTGGCAGTTTTGGTGTCGACGTTTGGGAGCCCTAGTTTAGAAGGCGACGTTAGGGCGCCGCTGTTTTGGCCCCGGATTGTTTGCGCCTGTTGGGGGATTGTGTTGGGTAATGGGTGGGATTATAAATTGAATTATAGTTGAAATTATTGGAGAAGTTAGTGGTGGAACAGAGGTTTGGTTTGGAGTTGGATAAAAGGTAGCATAGACTGATTCTGACCGTTTAGGTATTATTTTTGCGGATTTAGGACTTATTCCGCTTACGTTAATATAACTATTAACTATTATTCGTATTTTGGTCTTGTTCCAAACTGTGTTTTATTCCGACGTTGATGCTGCTCTTATTTCGGTCTTAAGGCTGGCGTCATCTCTAAACAATTGTTATGGGGTCGCTTGAAATCCACTTTTAAAAAAGGAGCTGGCCTGTAAAGGCTTCGGAAAAGTTTGAGCTAAAGAAACTCAAAACAGGAACTTGCCACGTCGGCAGAAACCACTGATGCGTGACGCCTCTGCCCTTGACTCTTTTTACGAACGAACGCTACCAAAATGAATTTCTCGGGTGAAGCGAACGTGTCGAACAATTTAAAAAAAAATTATGCGTGATAAAATATACGCGTTAAAATGTCGCTTTTTGCTGCTGTAGTTAAACAAAAACATATTATTATGGAAGAACTGCGAATTCCGACTATAGTTTTAAGGCGGCACGTGACACCAAAATAACCGTTAGGATCCAATAATACCGCGATTGAAAACTTCAACAAATTATTTAGTGTTTGCACACAATGGTATTTCAAAGGAGGTAAAACTGGGCATGTCCATTATGTTTGCCGATTTTATTGCCGTTGGTTAAACGGAATACAAAAAGTGTCACTGGTTTTGTTCAAGGCTGCTGAGTCGTGTCTCGAGTAAGACTACTCTAGTACCGAGTCCGACGTGCGCAGTACTAAATTCGAAACACCCATAAGTCCACAAACTGTCAATTGCAAAGATGGAATAGCATATGGTGGGACATTCCTAGTCACATATTGTGAGTGGATGAGTTGTATTACACCCTATGAGTGCTTGCTGGAAATTTACTCTATTTTAATTACCTAAATGGGTGAAATATAGGCTTTAAGTGGATTTGGAGTCGAACTCGGTGGAATGGGCAAATTTGCCGAGTCGAACTCGACTTTATTTTTTCGGATGAGGTTGGACTCGGGTTGTTTTTAACCGACTCCGCAGCCCTGGCGCTTGTGTGCATTTTTATTATACGCCCATGAGTGCAAAGAAATAATTTATCTATAATCGTTCAAAAAAAAAATTGTTTTGTTTTTGGCAAAAGTCAAGATCTTAAAAATCCTCTTGATATCATAGCGAAGTTAAATAGCCTACTACTTTCTTACGAGAGTATCCAAGATAAAGAGGCACTCATATTGTACGTTTGCGTTTCTAATGGCAAACCTGCCAAAATAACAACAGCGACCGTTGAATTGGTTCGGGTTCTAAAGACGCCGAGACAGCGCGTCGTATATTTGTTCCCCAGATATGTGAACAATCGCGTTTCAGCTGTTCTTTGTCCGAACCTTCCGACGGTTGGTGGGACGCGTTGCTACAAACCAAGCGTTACCAAGCGTTGAACGAAAAATTCGCAGCGCCAACTTGCTTGTATCTCACCTTCTCAGTTAAATTATTTTTAAACAGTAGCGTTTCTAACGGCAAAACCGCCAAAATGAAAACAACCACCGTTGAATTGGTTCGGGTTCTAAAGACGCCGAGACAGCGCGTCGTATATTTGTTCCCCAGTCATTGTGAACAATCACGTTTCAGCTGTTCTTTGTCTAAACCTTCCGACGGTTGGTGGGACGCGTTGCTACAAACCAAGCGTTACCAAGCGTTGAACGAAAAATTCGCAGCGCCAACTTGCTTGTATCTCACCTTCTCAGTTAAATTATTTTTAAACAGTAGCGTTTCTAACGGCAAAACCGCCAAAATGAAAACAACCACCGTTGAATTGGTTCGGGTTCTAAAGACGCCGAGACAGCGCGTCGTATATTTGTTCCCCAGTCATTGTGAACAATCACGTTTCAGCTCTTCTTTGTCTAAACCTTCCGACGGTTGGTGGGACGCGTTGCTACAAACCAAGCGTTACCAAGCGTTGAACGAAAAATTCGCAGCGCCAACTTGCTTGTATCTCACCTTCTCAGTTAAATTATTTTTAAACAGTAGCGTTTCTAACGGCAAAACCGCCAAAATAAAAACAGCGACCGTTGAATTGGTTCGGGTTCTAAAGACGACGAGACAGCGCGTCGTATATTTGTTCCTAGTCTTTGTGAATAATCACGTTTCAGCTCTTCTTTGTCCAAACCTTCCGACGGTTGGTAGGACGAGTTGTTACAAACCAAGCGTTGCCAAGCGTTGAACGAAAAATTCGCAGCGCCAACTTGCTTGTATCTCACCCTCTCAGTTGAATTGGCTTGTAAGTGATTTAATTAGCTTCACTGACGACTTACAAGCCATAAATCGAAGCTTGGATGTTAATTTCCGTTCTTGCGCAACATTTTACAGGAATCAATTCGGGAGCATTTGTAAATCAACATCGCAATACGGCGACAAATATTTGTGGTTTGCACTAAAGCAGGCCTTTTACTTATCGGTGTTGCATTTCCCCATTTAATCATTCACAATACAAGAATCTTAAAACGACCAAAATAACAAATGTTGTACAACAACTACACCCTTAAACCGTTTCAAAGAAATCCAGGTGTATAGTGAGTGTCGCCTGATACCTGTGTTCTTGGCTCTGTATGATAATGTCGACATTGTTTTGTGCGCACAATTGTTCGACTTTCTTGTGCTTTATACTTTGCTTTCTCAAACTCAGTTATAGTTATATTTTCACAGAAGTTATAATTCCAATAACTGATTTTGTTGCATTTTTTTTAGACAACTTTGTATTTGTTAAAACTTGTGAATCGTTTAACCGGTCGAACACTAGTTCAAGAATGTCCGGCCCTGGCAACCCCAACCAAGTAAGTTTTTTGAAAAAAAATATATTTATCTATAGAGTGTTCTAGGCAACCGGGGACGTGGCGTTATTTTGCACAATGTGCGCGAAAATGTATTTTTCCAGAATGTGCGCGCATTTTTACGGCGTTAATGTGCGCACATTTTCGCATGCACATTTTAGCGCACATTGTGCAAAAACTCCTCGCATCCTCGTCTCGTTCTACGAATTTCCGATAAGTTAATGGATCCAATTCAATACCCGATAGCTACTAATTTGAAATAGGGATTTGCGATTCAAAGCTGCCATTCCTATAAGAAAAAAAAATTTTTTAAACAAGATTTGTTTTTCCAGTAAATCGTAGGTTGACAACTAAATGTTATTAAACTTTAGCTCTAAAGCACATTTTGGCCCAAATAGCCGGAAAAATACGTTCAAATTTAATATGTTTTCTTGCTAGAGAAAAGTAACATAATTTGTTAGGATTGGATTGCAGCAGTATTTTATAAGCACCGGGTGTGACAATAAAATGTCAAGTTTGGACATGCTACCGATTTAAACCCTTTATGTAAAGCTGCACAAATTTTGAAGAATATGTAGGTTTAAAAAATATCTCCTTTCGGAGCTTTGAAACGATAAAATAGGACAAATCCGTAACACAAGAATACACTGAAAATGCCCTATACGCTATAGCAGATGAGTTTTACAATTTTGCTTCATAACATGCTATTTCAATATAGTGAAAAGAAGTTTTTCTGGTAGGCCTACTTTCTATTTCATCCTTTTGGCTACTTATCCTGTGTGAGATAAAAATAAACAGAAACTATATTTTTATTTTAAGATGTAGTATAGAAACTTAATACATATTTATCATCAACGTTTATGCAGGGTGAAAATGCACCTCAGCTTCCACCAGCAAACAACCAGCCAATCAATGTGCTACCTGTAAACATTGGTGATGTTTACGGTCATCAAGGTCCCATACAAAACCTCCAAGGCGACGTTCATATATATGGCCAGCTACAGGGACCTGGAGTGGCTTCCGACTCAACAGCGACCTCATCTGACAACGGTTGGTGATAACTTCGATTTAAAACTAATGACCAAGTGTGGGTTGCACTACAGTAGAGATATCTTTGCGTGCAATGAACCCAGCCCCTGAAACGCGACTGTATTTCAAGTTAAACACATTTAGTTTGAAAGCGGCTAGAATAGATCGATGCAGAGCAGTGTGCGTTACCAGGTGATATTCCACCGTGCGTACGAATTGACGTCACTCGGCAATACGTTTATGACTTATCATGAATAGAAATTGATAAAACACAAGTATCGAATTAAATTCATTTTAGGTGTTTGCTTTTTTAATAGTCCTATACAAAGCGCTAGCATAAGTTAAGATAAAAATTTTGCAGCAAAATGATTTGAAAGTGCGTCTAAAATAAATAAAGTTATTCTTCCTTGTCTATTTTACTTAAGGTTGACAAAAATTAAAGTTTAAATAGGACCGTTGAACTATTCGATGTTGTGTGATTTGATATTGAAAAAGCTGTAAACACTACTACAGCATAGCGTAAAAAATTGCAGTTCTCAAAAATACTTAATTGAAACAGATTCGCGCTTAGCGCATTTATAAGGTAAAATAGATAAAAAAATAATGTTTGCGGGAATATGGCCTTGTATCGGCGCCTCTTGCGTCTTTGCAACTTATTTAAAACTCTGGTAGGTTTTTAGAAAGTTCGTTTGCATTACAGTTTTGTTTGTTAAGTTTTTGAGAAACATGAAACAATATTTATCGACTATACAAATATAAAACATTCTACGTTTTGTCCGAATAAAAGCCGGTTTATGACAACTTCAATAACCACTAAAGTCCAGAAATAAAGCAATACGTTTATGAGATTTATTTTCCAAACCCAGCCTACGCTTAAACACGCTCGTATTTCTATTTAATCGTTCGTTCGCGATTCGCGTTGAAGTAAAACCGACGATAGGCGTTATTCATTTACTAACGTTTTGGTGGCTGTAATAAGCTAAGCGTGCAATGCCAAATTTTACGCTATATGCTCTACCAAAAAAGTTATACATCCATATGTGTTAGTTAACTCACATCATAAAACAAAATGGTGAACCAATTGGGTGCATTAACATTGCGGAAAACATTTGAATTTCATTCGTTTTATTCCTTCAGCTTTAAACAAAAGTTCTTACGTTTTCAGCAACATCATGGCAAGAAAAGTCTCAGGAAGCAGCTAACAAGGTCATCGGAACTCTACCAAGCAACCCAGTTCCTCTTGACATCATTCGGGATTCGCAAGAACCATTGGAGGAGTTTGGTTTAAAGGGATTGAAGCAACTCAGAGACAACCAGGTCAACTCAACCACGCTTAAACTAAACCAACTATTTACTGCTGCAAAACAAGAAGCAATCAATGAAGCTAAAAGAAAGAAATTTAGAAATAAAGCAGCATATGACGATTACGTGGAGAGGCATGGCAACGTGGTCGGTATGACTGGAATAGCTGGAATTGGAAAAACTACAGCTATTATACAGACACTAACGGAGCTTGCAGATGAATTACCAGCAGATCAAAAGGGATATTGGCTTTTTAAATACCTAAAGACTTTAGATCTTAACAAAGAAATGGGTGTTCTAGAATTGCTGTCATCCAACCCAAACTTGAAACACACAAAGGAAATAGATGATGAAATACTGGAAAAACTTTCCAAATCCAACAAGCTGTTTATCTTCCTGGATGGTTTGGACGAACCTAGGTTCAAGGATCTTGACATGGATGCTCCAGTGATCGGATTGTACGATCGCGCAACGCCGGTTGTCATTTTGCAAAACCTACTCCGTGGCGACATTCTTCCAAATGCTCACAAGCTGCTTACTTCACGACCGGGGGATTTTCTCAAGCTACACCCAAGTTGCAAGCCCCACTTTGTAGTCAAGGTAATCGGCTTCAACGAAAGCTCTCAAGATTTGTATTTCCGACAAATTTGCCAGAAGCAAGAAGATTATGAGAAGGTCATCAAGTCACTTGGTCAAAACCGACATGCAAAGGCTTTGTGCTTTCTTCCTATGTTTGCGAAAACCGTTGTACCTTACATCATAAAGCATGTCACTAAAGATGGCACTTTTACGCTCACGGATGTGTTTGCGGCTTTTGTGTCCGATTGCATTCACTCCATTAAGTTTAAGGAACACCCAAGAATTTTGCGCAAACTTTCAGACCTGGCTTTACACGGAATGCTCAATAACAAGATCACATTCGATGAAGAAGACTTGGATGAAGTCGGACTTGATGCTGAAGGAATGGAGGACTTTCTCAACATGCAAGTTTTCTCCAGCGACCTCAACCTACGCATACTGGAAGGGGAGAAAGTATTCTTCTTTATTCATTTGCTGTGGCAAGAATTTTATACATCACTCAAGCTGTTGTTCGATACAGACCTGGCTACATTTTCTGGGCAGCTGCAAAGCATGGAAAGTAATACGTGGGAAATGGTTCTTCGGTTTCTTTTCGGGTTGCTAAACACGGGACTCCACCGTAAGCTAAAGCCTATTTTCAAAATCTCTTCCACCGATGTTGCCAGCAAGAAACGTTTGCTTAATGGTCTGATTGATTCGCTTGGATCTCAACTTTTATCAAACGATGACGAGAGCTTTAACTCCGATTTGTTTAAGCTTTGCAGTTTGGCGCAGGAATCAAACGATGAAGAAATCACCGCGAAAGTGGCCGATTCCCTCCCTGGAGAGCTTCGTATAGAGGGTGGAACGATCCTTCCCAGTGAAGTGTCAAGTCTCTGTCACGTGCTTCGAGCAACACAAAGAGAGCTGGTCATCAGCATTGGGGAACCTTACCGCCTAATCGCATTTACCGGCAACGGTTTAGAAATGTTGATGGAGACAATGGCGAGAACCAAACACAAGGTTTGTGAAGTTTTACTGTTGTTTTAAGTTTTAATTTTTATACACTATTTTCAAATAAATGCAACAAAGCAGCGGTAAACGCTAAACGAACCCTGCACCGAAAATTAGCTTTTATCTAACACTAGACGAAATGCCCGGCGTTGCCCAGGTTAAATAGAATATTTATCAGTTAATCTTACTGGTTAAAAAATAATTACACCTACAATAGCCATCATAATGTACGAAGTCTACCTGAATTTAATCTGGTTAAACAAAATGAAACAATCCATCATACTTTGGCTCTTTATTACTCTTGCACATTACGTTGTACCATGTTAATCTGACAGCCTCATGTTATAGCCTATAATTATGGAATCAGCAAATAACCCGAAAGTTATGTTACGGATAGCGTATAAAGTTCTTAAGAGGCATAAATAATGCAAACATATTTTTGTAATGCCATAACAAATTTGCTTATGCCTAAACGTTTGTACTGCGTGTCACTAAATAGAAAATTCAAATCATGTCATATCGTATGTCTAAAATCAGTTAACCTAATGCTTTTCCACAATCAGAGTAACACCCCACACCCTGTGTGTTAGCGGTATTAATAGAATGTCGTGTTTAATTATATGACTTATCTGCGTGGCTCTAAAGATCTAATTCTTTGTCTCCGTAATTTCCCAATACTTTTTTAATTTGTTCACAATCTAAAGACTAAAAATTAACGTAGGCCTGTAACCTAAAAAGCAGTATCTAAAATTTTGTGTCTGAAATAGGTCACTAAAGAAAAGTCGCGAACGCGCTTTGGCCGTATAATTACTAATTCACGTGTTACCAGCATAGTTTAAGCTTTCTGAAGCCGCAAAATATAGCCGATGATTTAAAAAAATATTATGGTATTTAACATCAAACCAAACTGCAACGGTGTGTGTTTGTTTTAATTGAGGTACGGAAGCGCCCCTTCTGCCCAAAAACCCGTGACATATCGATGGAAAATTGCTTAAAAAGTAGTAGCAGCAATTATTCAAATTGGCGAAATTCAAGCAAATACGTAAAACCCATACTGCATCCAACGAAAGAAAATCCTCTTTTTAAAGTAAACTTGCTTAAAGTTCAAACCGCTACAATAAACGCGATATAAACTTTGCCACATGAAACTTTATTTTACCAAGGCAATTTACTTCACGCAGGTTATTGCCTTATAAATGTGTGAAAAGGTTTAACCCGTTTCGTCATAAGGTTCTGCAAGTCGCACGCACGCTCTTTCAAGTTAACATGCAACGAATGTTGTGTGATGTTTTTGAAATGGTATAAAAATTGCTCACCCGTGACCGGTTCGCGATGGCGTTCGCTTGAGATGCGAGACTTTCTCTCATAGAAAGAAACCAATTTTTTTCTGTCTGGGAGCGCACGAGTTTCTTTCTATTTTACCGACTTGCTCGGCGACTCGCTTAAGAGGAGCAATAGGAGCCATACGTTTCTCTGTTTGTTTCCCTAAAACGCGAACATGATGACCCACAAACTTTTCCTTTTTATATATTGGATTTGAAAGGACGGTAAAGCGTTTGCGCCAAGCGCGAAGAAAAGCTATTGTGCAAATATTTGATGTTCCCCGGGGGTAGCGAAAGGACGTGAGGTTCATCGAGTGTGCTGCCGCCGATAAACATAGTCTAATCATAACCAACAATAAAATTGAAAAAAAAGATATGCGGAAAATTTAATCGTTAATCTATGATGTAATTTGAATAGGATATGATGTTATTTAAATAGAACCGTTATAATGTCGATATAGTTTATTTTTCATATTCAAACCACACAAGAACTAGTGTGCAGCACCATAAAATACAATCAGACATACTAAGATAGCGTAACGTTCATTGTTGATAGTACTAGTTCATGTACGTCGCATTTGGGCCGAAAAAATGCGCAAAAAGAGCGCATTATTGTTACATTTGTGTAGTTAAAATAGACAACAAATTTCGGCAAAGGCCTTTTGCCAAGTTTGTAAAAGAGGTGGAGGGCCGGATGAATTACATTGGCGGGGTTGCCGACCCCTGCTCTTAAAAGGTACTTTAAACTTCTATCACCGCATGATGACAGTAGAGTGTCCCCGAGTTTTTTGACATTAGTGGACAACTTGTTTTTTCACAACGGTTTGATTTCCTGTTGTTCACCGAGAATTGATGGCACACATATTGCTGTATAGTCGGCAAAAATATTCATGGTCTGATGTTACGACGTTTAAATGGCGTTGTTATGCCGAAAAACAGACCGTCATTGCTCGCCTCTGAGATTAAACCGGTGAAATTAGAACAAATAACCAACGCGGTTTGTACAACTTTGTTGCGCAATAACATGCGCGACTTTAATTGAGTCTATTTAGCTAAAAACGCAAAACGCATTTTTTTTTTTTAGTTATACACTAATATTTTTCTGTTTCGTTTTCTGATATAACCCTCTTAATTGGCGCGACAAATTACGTTTTTCAGTTTGTTATTGGACATTAGTGTTTGGGATGTTATACTCCGCACTCCCCAAACTCTTTGTAGTCACTGTCTTCCCTACAGCATTAAACGCTTCCACCCCCAGCAAGTATTTAAGTTTTTTAATTCAGAATCCAGATTTTAATATTTCGTTGATGATACTAACTGGAAACGTTTTAACGCGAGTTTCGTGTTAAATGAGGAGATAATTAATTTACAAATACAAAAGAAATGTTTTAAATAAAACACAGTTCAAGCAAGCGAATTTTAGGATCAATAACTACAGTTTGAGTTTAAAACTGTTCGTATCTTATGCCTTAACAATGTGCGTATTCTACAGCCGAGTAACTAGGAAATTTAGTGAAATAGTTTCTAAGTGCATATATATATATATAACATTTTAGCTCTACAAATGACTAAATTAATTACAGTTTACAATAAAACGTCATATTGACCCGCATTTTTTCTGCAGCGGCTTTGCTTACACTTTTTAAACCACGTCATTGACTAAAGGTAGCCAACAATGGCGGGCGAGGCAAACTGATCGGCGCATAAGTTTGAGAACCTCATCTATCTGGGACAGCGCAACATATCTTGTTGTTATTTTGTAGATGGAGCTTGTAAGTGTGATAACTGGATCACGTGACTTCACTGCCTTGTCTACCTGCGTCCATAAGATAAACCGCCTGCGGTTGGTCAATTCGAGCGATCTGTCCGGTTTCGAGGATTTTACTGCAGCAATCGCACTCAGAGAAACAGCTGTAAGTTAACTTACGTGCGACAACTGACATGGTTATGTCATAATGGTCAATATTGTGATGGGGCGGGCGCGATCATCCAATCACACTATCGACAGTCAACCGGATAGGGGAAGTCCCTGGGTGAAACGCGGACACATAAAACTGCACAGGGGAAAGTCCCACCAAGCATGGGTAGTGTTCGGGATGTACTCCGCAACCCCCCACTCCTTCGTAGTAACCATTTTTTTTTTTTTATACACTAATATTTTTCTGTTTTATTTTCTGATATAACCCTCTTAATTGGCGCGACAAATTACGTTTTTCAGTTTGTTATTGGACATTAGTGTTTGGGATGTTATACTCCGCACTCCCCAAACTCTTCGTAGTCACTGTCTTCCCTACAGCATTAAACGCTTCCACCCCCAGCAAGTATTTAAGTTTTTTAATTCAGTATCCAGATTTTAATATTTCGTTGATGATACTAACTGGAAACGTTTTAACGCGAGTTTCGTGTTTAATGAGGGATAATTTTTTGTACCAATAAAAAAGCATTTTTTTATTAAAAAAAACAAAAACACAATAGAAGCAAACGAATTTCAGGTACATTAAACCACCGTTCTAGTTTTAAAACTTTAATTAGGAATTTTAGCAAAATAATTTTGAGCGCATAAATATATGGAATTTTAACTTTTACAACGACTCAATTAAGTACAGTTTAAAATAAAACGTTATGAGAGCGATCTATCCGGTTTCGAGGTTCTTATTGAAGCAATCGCACGCAAAGAAACCCCTGGAAGTCTTACGTGCAACAAGTGACAAATACTTGGTTTGTAATTGCCGCAATTATAATTCGCCTAATTGTTAAGTTTATTGACTTTCAACTTAATTTCATCAAAAAATTAATTTTGTTTCTCCGTCATTCAGCGAATATGATGATTTGTGTCCAGTAAGTGTGCGAAGCCATGAAAGATGCATACACATTTACTTGTCAATTCAACTGAATAAAAACGATATTTTTGGAAAGACAATTTGTGACGTTTTATGCGGATTTCACATTCCGTTACATATTACTCGATATTCAAACACGGTTAAAAAATATGGAAAATCAATTTTTGTAAAATGACTGAACTGAATTATGAATTTTTTTGGTAAATTTACTAACTCCAACTATAATGATGAATCACGTGTCGTGTACGTTTGATGTGTTTATTTCTTTATAGCAATTGGTCGCGCAAATATTTGTCGAGTAGAAACTAAATTCAACTTTTACGACGTTTTCCGGTTTACAATCAATTTGACCTCTGTCCGTATTTAGCAGTTTGAATAGGTTTTATGACTAAGTTTAAAACTTTCGTTAACAAACCAAACTATATTTTGTGTAGATGGAAGAATTATTGGTGAACAATTTGGAGTCACGTGAGTTGAGTTGCCTGGCAACAAGTGCAAGCAACATCAACAAGCTGAAGTTGTTGAACTGCGACACTTCTGGGTCAAATCTGCAACCTCTAACTGACGCCATCTCATGTAGAAAGCATCCTGTATGTTTGTGTTAGTTGTAATAAGTAAATACGTTAGCATTAACCGCACATGCGTGGGCCTCGACAAAAATTAGGGGGATGGGGGCAAAAAATATTTTTTACAGACTGTTTATATCAAACATACCGAGACGTGTAGGTTTGTCCTAAATACATCAGTGAGAATATAATACACGCTTCCATACAACTCGCCAATCACATACTTTCATAAAAAGTTTGCATGGCTGGATGTTTATGTTTCACTTAAAAAACGTCTTTGAAGCATAAAGTCGGCACTTGTTTGCAAAAAATTACCCTCTCTGGTTTTGTCTAGTTAATAATTCAAACTGTTCTAACAGCCTTGTGCATATTGATAGATGTTTAAAAAGGTCTGCAAACAAACACTCAAAAATGTCAGCCGAAGAGGGTTTGGAAACCTGGGACAAGCACATGGGACATTTACTTGGAAGCAATCTGTAAACCACAAACGTTCAAAAAATTGTTTATTCGGATACACACTATTTTGCGCGTTCAGTTTTCACAATTAGGCTTATATGCACCAATATCTGGATATTTTGTGCAAATGTTTGTAACACGACAAATAAGAAAAATTCAGTTTCGACAGCGGCTTTTGCTTTCACACAGACAATGCTATATTCATTAAACACATTCGGTAGTGGCATGTTTTTCAGGCAAATATGTTGTCTTATTTCGGTACTTCAGTATTACGACAATAATGCAAATTTTTAGCAAATTATTATTCTACCTAGGAAATTTAATTTTGTGTCATAGACACAGCAGTTTCTTGTTTATTCCATAATGCTCCAGATGTTCAGCATGGGCGCCCGCAGGGGGGGCAAGGGGGGGGCACTTGCCCCCCCCTGGAATTCAAAATGTGATTATTAGTATTATTTGTAAGTGTAATGTGTATTACTTATGAAGGTTAAAAATAATATACACTATCCATTGCCCCCAGTGGCGTATCCAGAGGTGGCGGGAGTTCTTACCACCCCTTTTTGTAAGTGATATTATCGTTTTTGGTTCGTTTTTGTCATGGTTTAACAAACTGTTCGAAGCGGCGTGCTTTTTAAGTAATTGGGTCACGCGTCTTAATCTAATGCGAAGCCAAAATCGAGTGCAAAACGCCGTTTTTCGTTTTTAGTTTGGTCGACCGTAAACGCTGGATAGTTTTTCTCTTTCGTTATTTGTTTAGGTCAGTGGTTCTCAACCTTTTTTCTTTCGTGTCCCATTTACCTTGCAAAAAAATTCTGTGGCCCAGTAAAAAACTTTAAAATAGGTTTAGAACAAAACACAGCAGAATATATTTCAAAACAGATTGTTTAATCAACCGTGCATTAGTGAGATACTTGCGGCTGAACAATAAATTTACATTCCTTTTTAATACCTCCCAAACCATTATTCCTTTAAAATGAAATAAAATGACACAAATGAAACTAAATCTAGCTTTTTAAATTGGTATGTGGCCAACCTCAAATGTTCTTATGGCCCCACTGGTTGAGAAGCGCTGGTTTAGGTTGACTGATTAGCAAGTGTGTATTCGACAATTGACAACGCTAGTCAAACTTTAAATGAAACAGATTCCTAAAAGGAGGTATAATGGTGACTGTCCTGCGCGTTTTAAAGTATAAATTTAAGTAATGATAGTTAACGCAAAATTATGCTCTTCAAGCATACTCTAAGACCACGTGCTAAGTGTGCAATGGACACGACTTATTTCCCCTCAACCTCAGCTTGTAATTTAGCTGACTTGGCACACAGCTCGGCGCAGATGTTGCGCCAATCGTGGCATAATAACACCCGGTAAAAACGATCTTCGTTTAGTATTGCACGTGGTGAAAGGATTGCTTGTAATTTAGCGCTAGTTCCGTTCATGGAACTTGAAAACTGCGCTGCTGATAGTCGAATTATGTATGATTCTACCACAATTAAACACACATATTTCACGGTCTTGGTTTGTTTTTTTGCCCGAAGTTAACGATTGTACACCGTGGTTTCGCAGCTGGCGCCTGACAGGATTGTCGACGACGCACATGCTCGCTTTTGCTGGACGTATTTGGCTGTTTCTGGGTTTTTTCTATCACGTCTTGCAATCACCATTCTATGACGTAATACTGTCACAATTTTAATGACGTCATTATTCATTAACATCAGGCGAAAATAGGGGAATTCCCTAAGTTGAAAATTTAGGACCCCTTTTTTGATTTTCTGGTTACGCCCCTGATTGCCCCCCCCTGAAAAATTTTCTGCGGGCGCCCCTGGGCTCGAGCGCTACTGTAATATTTCACTTTTTGTAGTGATTTTAATGGTTTCGTTTCGTGTTTATTCTGTTTTTAAGATGTCCTTTCATTTACATTAAAATTACACGTGTGTAGTTAAGTAACTGAAGATATAATTCATGGATTAGGAAACTTTCTTGAATTTTAGACTAATTGCTACTTTTTACGACCGATTTGGATTATGTTTAGTTACTAACTCTCTTTATTGCCACTTTTAATTAAAACTGCATATTTTCTGCAAATTATCTACTGTTTTAGCTTTGTCAAAAATTCCCTGTGATTAGCACTGCATGATTTCTGTCCAATAAACGTATTTATTTTCTGAAATACACATATTATCGAACGATAACGGCCCTATTCAAATACAGTTTGGCTGAGTTGCAGATAAACGATAAATGTTATCCCCCTATCCAACAATATTTGTTCATATTTTAATATAATAACACCTCAGCAACTGGGGGTTGCAACTGCTTTGCGCGGATCTATCATGTTTTTTGTATTGTGTGTCGTCACACCTTTTGAAACATGATTTACGCAATGGTTAATTTTTGCGCTGCAGGCGACATTGTTACGTGGTTTCTGCGGAGCCTTGTTACTGCTGTGGAGTCAATGTCCTCACAACACAATTGTTAAAATCAGCTTGATAAACTCAATTTTTCGCGATTCGCGCCACCAACAGTAGATACTTTAGTTTTTTCAAATTGTCTCATTGATATGTAATTCAAAGTGAGTTTTTCGTAGGGGGAAGCAAGGCATAAGGGTATGACCAAAAACGCCTTTATAAAAAAACTTCTTTATATTGTTTAAGTTGCCCAAACTTATATTTTGGGGTGTGCGATGGGACGCACGACGCAATTTGATCAAAGTGGGCTAAACCTAGAAACATAATTAGATTCGCGCGGAACGCTAAAAAAAATTCCATTTACTTGATCAAAATATACAGTTTGTTGGGGGGAAGGGCATAGCAACGTATTATACCTGGCAAAAAAATAATTTTGCGTTACAGACACAACAGTTTCTTGTTTATCCCATACTATTCCCGATGTTGGGGGGGGCAAATGCTCCCTATTGCAGGCACTTATGGTCCAGGATTAGCAGACGACACCTTCGATGTTATGGAAGCTAATAGAGGGGAGATACGTAACAATTGGAACTTCTTGTCATTGTAGATGGAATTGTTGGGACTGTATCACAGCAAGCTGGATTCACGTGGTTTGAGTTGCCTGGCAACAAGTGTACACAACATCAACCATCTGGAATTAACGTATTGCGAAATCGCTGGTTCCGATCTGCAACCTCTAACTGACGCCATATCACGAATGGATCGACGTGTAAGTGTGTGTTGTTGAAATGAAGGGTGTGTTGAATATTGGAATGACATTGAAGTGGATAAACCAGGCAACAGCATTGCGTGTAAACTTTGGTAGCTGAACCACTGTCTGGCGAACGAAAGATTTTTGGTAAACGTATTTTTTATGTCACCATTACTAAGTAATTACTGGCAGGGGGAATGCGGATTTTTGCATAAGGGCGCATGAAAAAATTGCAGGTATGATGTCACAATGGTACGTCAAATCGTGACGTCACAAGTAACGGACATAGCGTTACGTCAAAACGTGACTATTTTTTATTTTATCAAGACGGAAAAACACTCGCGTGTAGAGTGAAAAAATGCCTTCGTAAAGTTTAAGTTTCCTAAACTTTAATATTCAAGGGTGCGATAAGACGCACGGCCCCCATGTATAAACCGGTTTTCAAGTGAGCTAAGACATACTAGAAACATAACTTTGATACGCGGGTATTCCGAAATACATTTGCATTCACTTAGTTACATTAGGAATAAATATGGTTAATGGGAGCCATGGCCACGTGCCCTGTCCCATGGATCCATCCCTGATTACTGGCCTCTAACCCTGATTACTGGCCCCTCTGGCCCTGGCCTGGGTACATTTATTCTGATAGCACTTCTTCTCAATGGACCATTATTAACTGGACACCCTTTTTGTTTGTGTTTACTTATGAGAATTAATTACGAACTAACACTTGAATTACAATTACTAGTTTTTTTAAACATTTTCCTGTTGAAGTAATTACACCCTGAAAGCGCCTACGTTCCCTCATACTTTTATATTTCCGCAATTCTGGAGCGACATTTAGTGATTTTTTGGCATTTCCTTTAGCGCTGATCTTGCACAGCTCAGTTGCTTGAGTGACTGTTCTGGTATGGCCGAGGTCATTAGTTCGAATCTCACCGCAGGTAATTTTTACTTGCCTTGCTTGCACGGACATCCTTGCAAGACCAACCGAATACGTTTAGACATTCTCAATAAGTAACATCAAGCGGTGGTTGTTATTTCAAACTGTAGGCCTAGGTAATGGAGATATTCAGTGCATCCTACTTAGACAGCAATTCAAATTGTTTGCCCGAAATTGATACAATAACTTTTTAAAGTTAGACCGCAATGTTATTGTTAATAGATTTCAATTTTCATTTAATGCCAGTTTAATTCGTATAGCTTCAGTCTATCGCCAAGTGAATGGATAAGAAATACGAATAAATTTAGGCGAGGGTTTACGTTAAAATACGAACGCCGGGTTCTTTCTGCATTTTATTTCTGTGATTTTGCAAAACCTAGGTAGAAATAATTAACCTGTTGTTCATTTTTAGAAAACTCGTACACGGATGTAATGACCTGAGGCCTGGCTTATTTTAGTGATTTAACGAAAAATAACAATTAATTTAATAATTTTAAGTTGTTGGAGTTCACTAAAACGTCCCATAAAATTATTTTGTCCAACATTGCCCCAATAGGTAATATATATCCCAGAGTTGTCACCTAACCTATTGATCGGAGGAAAGCGAGTCTTTGTGATTTTACGTATTTGTTGCTTGACCTATTACACAACCTTAGTATGCTGCCTGCGAATTTTTTTGTTTTTGCTTGTTGTGGCCCTTGCACCATTTAAATTTGCACAGGCCTGGTTTAAACTCATCTTCCTTGTACAATTACGCTGTGCCCATCAAGTTTCGAGTTTTTTTCGATTTAGCATTTTAAACGAATTGCTCTGTAAAAAACAACACAAAGGCTAGATAGTTATGCGAAAGTTAGGCAGAGTATTTAACACTATAGGTTGTTTAAAGTGAAATATTAATATAGCTCTAATATTTTAAAACTAGTTTACTGCTTCAACCTTAATTTCCCTTAAGTTAAGCTCTCTGAATTTAATTTCTCTTCTACAGTTAATATTTAAAAAAATTACTCTTGATAATGTGCATTTTTGGCGATGGTCAATCCTAGCACACCCAAATAATGTTAAATTAATGTGATTCAAGTCACCAGTTCTATATTCGTAGATGTTGTGTGGGTTTATAGAGTTGGCAAATCTACCAATTTTTTATTGTCACAGTTGGAGAAACTGTATCTAAGAGGCAACAAGCTGGATTCACGTGGTTTGAGTTACCTGGCAACAAGTGTACACAACATCAACCAGCTGGAATTTACGTATTGCGAAATCGCTGGTTCCGATCTGCAACCTCTAACTGACGCCATATCACGAATGGGTCGACCTGTAAGTGTGTGTTGTTGGAATAAAGGGTGTGTTAAATATTGGAATTGCATTGAGGCGGATAAAACAGGCAATCGGCATTGCGTATAAACTTTACTAACTGAACCACTGTCTAGTGTACAAAATATTTTTGGTCAACGGAATTTTATGTCACCAAAAGTAAGTAATTACTGGCAGGGGCAAATGCGGGATTTTTGTTTGAGGGGGCATTAAAAAATGCAGGTATGATGTCACAATGTTACGTCAAATCGTGACGTCACAAAACATAGCGTTACGCCAAAACGTGACTAATTTTTTTAAGAGGGAAAAGCACTAACGTGAAAAATACTTTTGTATAGTTAATGTTCCCAAACTTTAATTTTCGAGGGTGTGATAAGACGCACGGCGCCCATGGATAAACCGGTTTTCAAGTTAGCTAAGACATACTAGAAACATAACTTAGATTTGCGGGTATTGCGAAATGTATTTGCATTCACTTCGTTACAATAGGCAAAATACAGTTGGGGGGAGCCATGGCCACGTACCCTCTCCCATGGGTCCACCCCTGATTATTGGCCTCTAAATGAACCTTGCCTGGTATATTTATTATGATAGTACTTCTTCTCAATGGACCTTTATTAACTAGGCATCGATTTTTTATTGGGTTTACTTATACATTCAATTTACCAACCAAAGCTTTTTACGATTATTAGCTCGATAAACATGTTCCTGATAAAATGATTGCACCCCCAAAAAAAGATCCTACTTTTGCGCAAAGAATATTTCTGGGATTTGGGAGCGACATTTAGTGTTTTTTTATTTGCTACATGATCTTGCAGAGCTCGGTTGTTTGAGTGACTGTCCCGGTATGGCCGAAGTCTTTAGTTCGAATCTCACCGCAGGCAATTTTTTTTTTACCTTGCTTGCACAAAAATCCTTGATGACCAACGTTTAGACATTCTCAATAAATAACATCAGGGGGTAGTTGTTTTTTCAAACTGTAGGCCTAGGTCGTGGAGATATTTATTTTCGTGCATTCAGTGCATCCTACTTAGACAGCAATTCAAACAGTTTGCCCAAAATCGATGCAATAACATTTTAAAATTAGACCGCAATATTATTGTTAATAGATTTGCAATTTTTATTTAATGCCAGTTTAATTCGTATAGCTTCAGTCTATCGCCAAGTGAATGGATAAGAAATACGAATAAATTTAGGCGAGAGGGTTTACGTTAAAATACGAACGCCGGGTTCTTTCTGCATTTTATTTCTGTGATTTTGTAAAACCTAGGTAGAAATAATTAACCTGTTGTTCCTTTTTTTAAATCGTACACGGATGTAATCACCTGGGGCCTGGTTTATTTTAGTGGATTTAACGAAAAATAACAATTCATTTAATAATTTTAAGTTGCTTGAGTTCACTGAAACGTCCCATAAAATTATTTTGTCCATCATTGCCCCAATAGGTAATATATATTCCAGAGTTGTTACCTGGCCTATTGATCGGAGGAAAGCGAGTCTTTGTAATTTTACGTATTTGTTGCTTGACCTATTACACAACCTTAGTATGCGGCCTGCGAAATTGTTTGTTTTTTGCTTGTTGTGGCCGTTGAACCATTTTAATTTGTACAGGCCTGGTTTAAACTCATCTTCCTTGTACCGATACGCTGTGGACACGGAGTTTCGAGTTTTTTAGATTTGACATTTTAAACGAATTGCTCTGTTAAAAACAACACAAAAGCTAGATAGTTAGTTATGCGAAAGTCAAGCAGAATATTTAACACTATAGGTTGTTTAAAGCGAAATATTAATATAGCTCTAATATTTTAAAATAAGTTTACTGCTTCAACCTTAATTTCCGTTAAATTAAGCTCTCTGAAATTTATTTTTTCTTCTACAGTTATTATTTAAAAAAAATACTCCTGATAATGTGCATTATAAGCAATGGTCAATCCTTGCACACCCAAATATACCGTATTTTACAGAACATAAGGCGCACTTGAAATCTTTTTTTTTCTCATAAATTGATCGTGCGCCTTATAAGCCGGTGCGCCTAATGTATGGATCAAGTACGGTACAGTGCTTTATTGCCTACACTCAAAACCAGTACTGATACTAATATTATATAAATAAACCACCGTCTTACACAATAAACTGGTAAAAGCAGCTGCAACCGTGATATTCACTAGCCTCATTTTTTCTATTGCTCATTGTACTATTGTGACTAGCTTACATTTATTACGTAACAAGTAAAAAAAAGGGTGCGTTCTATAGGCCGGTGCGCCTTATGTATGAACATAAAACTAATCACAGTAATTTATTGACAGTGCGCCTTATAATCGGGTGCGCCTTATGGTCCGTAAAATACAGTAGCCTAATTAAATTAATGCGGTTCAAGTCACCAGTTCTATATTCGTAAATGTTGTGTGAGTTTATAGAGTAGGCAAATCTACCAATTAACCTTTTTTATTGTCACAGTTGGAGAAACTGGATCTAAGTAACAACAAGATGGATTCACGTGGTTTGAGTTGCCTGGCAACAACTGTACACAACATCAACCAGCTGGAATTGGCGTCTTGCGAAATCGCTGGTTCCGATCTGCACCCTCTAACTGACGCTGTTTCACGAATGGATCGACCTGTAAGTGTGTGTTGTTGAAATAAAGGATATGTTGAATATTGGAATGACATTGAGGTGGATAAACCAGGCAACAGCACTGCGTATAAGATTTGCTAACTCAGCCACTGTCTGTTGGACAAAATATTTTTGGTAAACGGCTTTTTATGTCACCATTATTAAAGCAATTGAAGAATTAAATCGTGACGTCACAAGTAACGGACATATAGCGTTTCGTCAAAACGTGACAATTTTTTTAAGACGGAAAAGCACTAGCGTGAAAAAAATCATTAGTATAGTTTAAGTTTCCCAAACTTTAATTTTCTATGTTGCGATATGACGCGGATAATTTGGTACATAATTTGGTAGCAACATATTTAACTTAAAGGGCATTTAACTTTAATAATGCAGTTGGTCGGTTTTTACAGTATTTTTTTCCCTTTACTCAATTGATCATTCAGATCACATTAAGCGCATCTAATTTATTAGCAAACTATGAGTAATCTTATTTGTTAAGCCTTGTATGCAAACAAATGTGCAGGCTTCTATTGTTTATGGCTCTGTGAACTGAAAGACAAGGGTCACATCATTGTGCTTAAAATGTTTGGTGGTTAAAATTGGAAGTCAATTTAGTCAATTTTCGCCGATGGATAAACCGGTTTTTAAGTGGGACATACAAGAAACATACTTTAGATTCGCGGGTATTGCGAAATATTTTTGCTTTCACGTAGATACAATAAGAAAAAATAAGGTTGAGGAGAGCCATGGCCAAGTGTTTTATAAAACTTATGTAGATTTAATTGAGCTGGTGTAGAAAACGCGTAGCCGGAAGTAATGACCCGGGGTCTGGTTTATTTTAGACGCATGTTCACTTTACACAAATTGTGAATTTAATGAAAAATGACAATATTTACAACCACTATAGGCATTCAATAAATTTTCAGCTGCTATAGTTAACCAATGTACCAAAAAATTATTTTTTTCCACAATGGTCGCAATACATTTTATACATCCCAGAGTTTTTTCCTGGCCTATCACGAATAGCAGTTTTTTTGGTGTAAGTTGCGAATATGCATTGTTTAATTTGGTAGAACCTGTATGCAGCCAACCACGTGCTTGTATCTTACATTATGTTGTGCTTATGTAGATGAGGAAGTTGAACCTGAGCTTCAACAAGTTGGGATCGCAAGGACTTGCTTTCCTCCGAACTTGTGCCCACAATGTACAAGAGCTGCAGTTGGGTAGATGCGGCATCGATAAAGCTGATGGGGAGTCTCTGCGCGATGTAGGCACTCAAAATTTAGGAATATGTTGCCGGGGCACGTCATGATGCTTCCCGTTGCATCGAATGTACAACTTTAGTGGAATAACATGTCGATATTTACCAAATACCCATCTCCAGCTTGATTGTAGTTAGTGGCGTTCACGCGAATAAGTTGTGAAGTAAGGCGCTTGGAGGTCTGACCTTTTTGCGATCGAATGCATTCGCTTGTTTCTCGCTGAGATCAAGTTTGCTTGGATCTGTCAAGGCCCGACTGAACTAAGAACCAGAACTAAAAGCAGGAAAAGCTAAACACAAAGCGTCGGGTTCAGAACGAAACAGCCTGGCTTGACTCGGGCGAATAACGAGTAGAGCGAGTTGCGCAATAACGAATCCGCGAGTAATCGGTTAATTATATGACTTTACTTGTATAATGATATTTAATGAATGTTTATATAGTGGCAGTTGCGTTTAAATAGGCGCTATTCTAATTTCAAATGTACCAACTTATACTTTAGTCTGACTGACGCCTAATGTTGTTACACAGCTACGCGTATATCCGCTATAGCAAGTTTTGCTTTATAAATAACCGACCAAACCAACAATACGAGTACTCAATGTAATGAGGTAATCTCAACAGTTTTGCGCATGTCTACATTCTGCATTTTTGCCGCCATGGGTAACTTAAGTAGTTTGATCAAACACATATACAGAACATAGAATCGTTATATAATCGATTCACGTCTTAAAAATCTGTCTCCACAGTTATATCAAGAAAGGCAAGCGGAACCAGAAGCAAGTCAAAGTCAAGAAACATACACTGAACAAGATTTGGACGATGAGACAGATCATGTAAGAACATTTTAACATTAAAGTACCAATATTTGCTTCTTACTGGTGATACCAAGTGTTGTAACAATATTTTTTCTAATGGCTTTTTAATATACAAGGTTTGAAAATAAAGTTTTAAATCACAACAATATTAATAAATATGCTGTTGCTACCTGGCATAGTATATTTAAAACAGGTTCCTCTGGCAATTTATATTATTTTCTACCAACGTTTCGGCTTACTATCCGGCAAGCCTTCGTCAGGGACTGACACACAAAGCCAACAAGACACAAAGTAAAATCACAATAAGAAAAAAG
This sequence comes from Ascidiella aspersa, assembly GCF_963924565.1. NCBI lineage: Eukaryota > Metazoa > Chordata > Ascidiacea > Phlebobranchia > Ascidiidae > Ascidiella > Ascidiella aspersa. The sequence goes on along the minus strand of NC_139453.1, from coordinate 3,914,466 downwards.
GAGATAAAAATGTGCGAGACGCGTTCAAAATACACGGCGATAAAACAACGTTCAAAATATAAAGCGATAAGACAACGCGCAATTTAGAGGTAATCTTTTAGCACCTGTCGGTACGGCGCTGGAAACAAAACGTCCGTTTTGATATTCATCGTATCCGGCGTTCGGTGTATCTGCCAGGATTCGCGAAACAGCCGTTTTCGGTAGTCGCTCTCTCTAGCAAGAACAGTGCCCCCATCGAAATTAACATTGTGTTGACGACTGCAAGCGTGCTGCGCCAAGGCTGACTTTTTGGCGTCGTTGTTGTTCACATCGCGAATATGCTCTTTCCTGCGTGTATCTTTCCGTTTCTCCAACGTACACCATCGGGCAATCGCCGCATGGAATTGTATAAATGACGCCCTTCGTGTTGTTGACGTCTATTGGTCTTTAGGATGAGACAGCAAGTGTCTACATGGCACAGCTATGGGTTACATGGCACAGCTTTTTCGCGTTGCGCGAATTATCTTTCTGCGTCCTTTTGTTCACGTTTTGATGTTGCCTTTTAAATTGATCAGCACTTCTTTACAGTTGCGCGGTGGACAGCTGCCAAAGTGCGTCACGAAAAACGTATTCACAAATATTCGACATATCTTTTTTAACATTTTTTTATCTTTCGTTTTCGGCAATGTAATAAAAATTTGCAAGAATTTAAAAGAAATGCCGTTATACCAAAGAAAACGCGCTCGCTTCGCTCGCTGGTTGTGCCTTGACTTAAAAACGTTTGCAAACACTGAGCTAGCTTAAGTTTAAATGTTATCGCGTTCACCAAAGTAGTTTTATAACACCTTTCATTAGTAGTATGGAACTCGAATTTTGAACCAAACAAACGCTTTGCGCCAACAATATACTTCCTCCATAAATTTAAATAAACACGTTCTTAAGTGAAAAAACGATAAGAGGCCCGGCTGATTCACAGTTGTTCTAAAGGGTTAATAACACAATTCCTAGTTAATATTTTGTGCGGCCCGCAGAGACCTTACTGAGTATGGTTTTGGCCCGCGACTAGAAAAAGGTTGCCGACCCCTGTTTTAAAGAACCAGAACAAGTGGCGCGAACCTGGGATTTATGTAAGGGCCCCCAATTCAAAAATTAGGGTAGAGAAAACTAAAAAATACGTTGCGCCACTTAAAAGTGACGTTTTGCTAATTTCGGTTCGGGTAAACACAATTTTAGTGATGTTCTAGTTTTTAATGCAGCCCCAGCTGAGTCCACCGCCGCTTTGCGCAAAGTGTTATTGTGGATATATATCGCATCACCATAGCTGCATGGATCCGGTAAAAGAAATATATTAAGCGCAGTGTTATTCGCCCCGAATTGATGCGCCATTATTCGTCGTAAATGTGTTCAAAACATTTAAAAACAATGTGCATAGAAACCATTTGAGGAACTTCATTTTAGCTTTTTTTATATAGCTTCAGGACTCTTATTTTCGCCCATCAAAGTAGCGGTGCTTGCAAAAATTAGGTTTAGACGTGCAGCTTCATACAGCTCCGCAATAGTATAAGTGCCCTTTAGGGAAAATTAGGTTATAAATGATATTCATCAATTGTCTCCACAGCAATATGCGGAGCCCGAATCCTCCGCTACAAACAAGGAAGCATCCACGGAACCAGAAACAAGCCGAGTGCAAGAACATGATTTTAATCAACAACAAGTCTCCGATGAGATCCGTCCCTCCGAACAAGTTAGCCTTCGTTAATTTATTTACATTTATAGTAAGAATATCACGCCCATACAAAATAGTCTGCTGGAAATGAATAAATAGATATTCGAAACGTTCAAAATACTACCTATAGTTCTTGTGGGCTTTGATATTCATTCTACGTCTAACTAAAACCTCCGACCATTAAGCTCCAAAATATTTATATTCAATTTTACTTGGTTGGTTTATTTAGGATGTGATGTTTTGCACAGGCACTGGGAGTAAGTGTTTTCTACGTCTGTGGACATATTTAATTATATATCCAACCACTTTAGCGTGAAAAAATTACAGGCTCTTAGGGCTACTGTCGTAAAAGGAAAAATAGCATAGGGTATGTTTCAACCAAAACCACATTATATGGGTGTGTAACTTGTATTACACTCCTATGATTGGATTGGCATATATATCCATACTATGACGGGGATAGGTGTAATACAGGACTGTGGGTCGGAGCCGGACACGGGACTCAATGAAGGATTCGGCTGTATTTTTTAGCCAGGGTGAAACCCCGGTTGTTTTAAACCCACTCCGCAGCCCTGTAGTATGGTGTGTGATGTATACTTAGTATTTTATTGTGTTGTTTTGTGTTACAGCGATCAGCCCGGAGAAGGCGTAGACGCCAGAGATGCCAGAGATGCCTTCTGCTATGAGGAGCAGAGGTCGAAATGAGGATCTATCAACGGCAAAAGAGTTTTGCGCTGACTTGCAATCGTAAACCAAGGGTTTAAAGAAACAAAAGAAACTCCAAGCAATTTCGACCATAGCGAAAAAAGTTTAACTTCAGGTTGGCTATAAAGTGAACGGACAAAGTTATGTTTCATGCAAACGCACCACTAAAGCCGATGCATTCACCTTTGCATATTTTTGTCGTTTCGTATTTTCTTGCAACAGTAGCAACAGGGTTTATTTTCTATCCTTTCTGAACAGTTTGTCTGCGCTTCCAACAACGAATAATGCACAAACACAACGACACAAGCAAGATAATTTAGACAATGAACTATCTATTTTTTCGTATATAACTGGGCGGTAACAATTGTTCAGTAACCTGGCAGTACTCGACTGTTACTTTAGTGTTTTCCTTCTTCTACATTTTGATTAGGGTGGAAATTCAGCATCTGGGGCAACAATAATATTTGCGTTTTTTCGCGAACCATACACAGTAGACTCCAGATTTAATAATTCGTTTTGTTCCCTTAATTTATCAAACTATTAGCTTTTGTTGTATGTTTTTATTATGTTCTTGATATGGTTTGCACGCAAACACAAAGGATGCCATGTGAAAAAAGCATCGATATTAAGTTTGAGCGTCACTAAATTAAACAATTTTCCACAGATAACGATTTTGCGCCGTGCAACAATTGGTCCACGTGCCTTAGTTTCAACCACTCTGCGTTAAACGGTGCTTCTAAAACTGTTTGCATCGAGTAATTCTGAAGCGTGGCGTGCAGTTTTCGTAGTTTTGAAAATAGCACATTTGCGTTACAAACTTGAATGCCGGCAAGCATGCTAGACTTGAATGCAAACCACCAATTATATAACTGATTGCATTATGGTTTTTACCTGTTGCCTTGTTGTGTAATTTCGATAAGTTTTTCACAGCCACTTAGTTTTTACGCAGCGTTTTATTTGTAAGGCCGCCACATATAAAGTTGTGGCACTGGCACTTTACAAATGGTATCACTTTCCTTGCAAGGATGTGTAAATAAAAAACCCAGGTCACCTAAAGTCAACTTTCAATGTTTCAAACCCTTTAAAACCACCGCAATTAGCATCAAACTAATTACAATTTGACAGATGGTAATGGTTGGACGTGTTTCAAGTTTAAAAGAAATGAATTGTAAATGAAATATTTTTAAATAACAAACATTGAACAGCAGTATTTTACTTTTATTCGTGCTGTAAACTTTCTGCTTTCGATTTTTGAGTGATTTTTCGCCCGAATAAATGGAAGTTAAACAATGGTTGGCTGTAATGCGAATAATGTCAATATGAGTTAAATAAAGGTAATTTAAATGTGGAATAAAACCCCAACCTTTTACTCTTTCTTTACATTTCAATAACTGCTCGATGTTTTGCTTGAAATACACATTTAAAATTTCCTCTTAATAACAAAAAAAACATTACAGTAATAGTAAGCAAAAAAAGAAAAACATAGTTCGGTTGCTTTAGTCTTAAACTAAGTTATAAGTGATACACAAACAAAATAAAACTCTTAACTTACCTTATCAAAGAAGACTTGCAGCTTTCATCAGCAGCAAACTTAACACAGAAGTCAACCATAACACAACACAACTAGCTCAACTGATGATCAAATGCTTTCCTCGTGTGATTGCTTACGGCTCATTCTGCACTAAACTGATTGCGTTTGCTTCGGCGCCTTTAATTCGTTTTGCTCAACACAAATCGGCCAGTTTAAATGGCCGCTTTCAAATCAGCCGTTTTTTTCATCAGGTCTTGCGGTTTTATATAAGGCACAAAACGCGGCCTAAATAATGGAGCCGGCCGATTGCAGGACAGGAAAGTATAATAGCAATTATTACAAAACTCAAAATAGAAATTTGAGAGACTGTGATTTAAACGTCTCCTGTGCAAGGCCAAAAGTAATATAACTTTATTACCAGAATACATGGGAGTTCTCGAGATGACGTAAGAACAGGACGTCTAAAACAAGCAACGTTTGATTAAACATGAAAGAGGGGGCGCCAATTTTATAGTTTGCCCCCGGGCGCAAAATACTCTGGCTATACGTCTCTGGGTACAAGCAAGCTCCTATAGAGGTGCCTGATTGTGTTGTTTCTGTGTTTCTCAACAAACCTTGGCTCAAGTGCTACGTAATATCGTAAATGCCAATGGAACGCGAGAAATTTTGAGTTTAGCAAAATTACCTTAAATGTAATAATATTGTAATTGCCGTGAGTTGTATTCTCTATCTGCCACAATAATTTGGCCTTTAATATAAAATCGAGTGTCACTGGAAGCTAGGTTTTTTAATTTGTTACTTTGGTCTTGTGTTAATTCATGGATTCCCAACCTTGTTACGATCTCGTACCACTTGGACGCTCTGTACTGTCACGCGTACCACTTTAGCAGAAAAATAATTTAATTGAATCATATTTTATCCATTTTTAGCTTAGAACTAGCATTATTCAACGCTATTTGTAGCTTAAGGCTTAAGCTATTAAACAGTAGATTATATCTATCAAGAGCAATCATTTTTCCACGTGAAAACCTACGCGTACCACTAGTGGTTCACGTACCACAGGTTGGGAACCCCTGTGTTAATTGGATCAGAATGGCTTGCTGTGAAACCCGGCGGTGCGCAGCAAACTAAAAGCCACTATGCGATGTACACTGCCGGAAAACGCACCGGTAAAAAAACGAGACAGTGACTTAAATGTACGCCAAGGCTACCAGGCGCGGACCTAGGATGTTTGTTTGGGGGGCAATGAATTGTTTCGAATATGACGTCACAAAGCTGCACAACTAACCTTAAGAAAACCAAACAGTTGGTTTATTTCCAGGTTGGAGAAGTGGTGCTTTTAATACGAAAGTTACAAAGCAACTTTAATAAAGAGATATACAAGAAGCTTTAAGATTCGCGAATTCTTTTGCATTTATAATGTTACCCTAGTAACAAAAAATACAGTTTTTTTGGAAGCCATTTTGTGGTATTTGTGCAAACCAGAAAAGTACCACAATACCCCAGCTTTTAATTCCAGTATAATATGAAAAGCAACTAAACCATAAAACGTGCCTAAAAAAAAAACGACTGTATTTACAAATACGATGCGTTTCTACACAGTATTAAAATCGTTGTGATTTTTACAGTTACCTACATTTGGGAGGCATTGAAATTGAAAAACAAAGTCTATGTTAACATTAAAGAACAAGTATAAAGTAAAGTGTAAGCTTTGAAACAAAAAAATAACGAAGAAATAATTACACAGTAAAAATGGAAAAGTTAGCATTTGCACAAATGGATGACAACACTGAAATATTTGTTCTTCCTGTACAACATACCTTCTGCAGAGCTATGTAAGCCCAGAATACAAAGAGAGCTCTATTGCGATGAGATTCGAACCAAACGAAAGCTATCTTTACACGCGGGAAAATAAAACCGCTCAATGCTTCTTTGTAAGCCCCGAGAGAATGTCAAGTGAGCCGCGAAACTTTTTGTAATATTGGAAAATAAATTATTTGTATTACCAATATATGCATAGACACAATCGTTTTAGACTTAAATACGCACTATCCATGAAATATTATTAATATTGAGACATTTAGATACAGTTTGTAGTGGATTTAGGTTTTGCATGCCATAAAGGTAAAACCCACTTTAGATTTTGTAAGTCGTGGCTTATGTAAAACACAATGGATCGTTTTGCGATAAAATCGAACGCAAAGAGAATACTTTTGAAGTTATAGAAGGGCGAGTGAGTCGCCGATGAACTCTGTGAGTTGCCAGAGCGAACTCGTCAATCCACTTGCAACGGCGAGTCCGCAAACTCCTAAGGCAGCTCCCGAGTAGAAGCACTTCTCAACCAAACGCAATCTGAACAAATTCAACACAAGGTTAGAACCAGTTCAGTCACCGTGTTTGAGTTAAAACGATTTTTTTCTAATGAACTAATCTTTGAAAACATACATCCTGCTTGGTATTTGTTTATTTTCGGTTTTGCGGACGTATTTACTTAAACGATAAGTTCAATGTGGGCATCTTCGCCTATTTTTCACTTATCCTGATTTCAAACTTGTGCCTATTCTTTCGCAAGACGTCAAAAAGGTTGCGAAGTTTGCAACAATATAATTGAGATATCAACAAAAACAAAGATCACTAGTAAAACTACTCCTCAAAAGCATAGCAGTATTAAAACCCAATTAAACATTGCACAAATAAAATATTGCGCTAAAATACACATCGAGTACTAATGTAATGTAAATGACGATTAAAATAAGGAAGCGGCTATTCACCCGGACACAAAAGTATTTCAAATCGACATATAATTACTAACCGGTGCAAGTGTAAAACCAGCGATCCGGTCAAATAGCATACAGGCACCTCCTGAGGCTATTTTACCCGGCTAACAAAGTACTTTTAAAGTTCAAAATAACGGTAAAACGCAATCTGAACAAATTAAATACATTTGTTAAATCAGGTTTAGTCAATAATGTTTTAGATAAAACGCATATATGAACTTTGTTTATTTTAACTCTTTATGTAATACTTTCTAATAAGACCACAAAACAAAGCTTAAATGGACACATTTTGGCGCCGATACTACGTCAGTATCGGACCAGTGGCGATACGATAAATCTGATACTATCGGACAACCAAAAGTAAAAACATAAAAAAAACGGATCCAACCAACCAATAGAGTTTTAGATAAAAAGGAAATTCGGTGATGAATCGGCGAAACTAGGATATGAACAAATATGAAGGCAGATTCTAGGGATTTCGATATTTTGGCGAAAAAAGTGTGATCTAATGAAACCACTACGAATTCTAGGGCAGTGGTCAGCAAACTTTTTTTGTCGCGGCCCAAAGTATTTTTTTCAGAGCTATTGTAGGCCCACTGAAACCACTACGAAGCAGTGACGGATTCTGAATATTTGATTTTTAGGTGAAATATTACACGGCGCCTTTATGCCCAAAACTCTGCCATAGCATATTATAAAACATACTATACAACGAAGAATATACGCGCGAAGCGAGAAACATTTTGCAATTACACATAGTTAAAGTTGACAAAAAATATATTTGGACAGGCATTTAGGACCACATTGGGCACGTGGGTCTTTTCAAACTGAGCCAAATTAAAAATACTATGCCACACCAATATATACAATAAAGTGCAATGAATGTACGGCTATCACGCGGCCCACAACTACATGATATTACTCAGCTACCCAAAAGTAACTCGCGGCAGACATCTGGGCCGCGGCCCATAGTTTGCCGACCACTGTTCTAGGGATATCGATATTTTGGTGGGAAATGTGTATAATGAAGTCACCACGAATCTTCTTTAGAAAAATGCATTGTTTTACGGTTACAGTGTCATGTCACAAATAAACATGAAAGTATTTATAAGATCAAAATTTATTGCTTTAAACAAAAGTTCCACAAGCATAAAGTCCCTTACTTGGTTAGTTTTTGTTTCGACTGTAGATCGTTGTTCTTCTGCTTTAGAATGAACTGGTTGCAGCCGGCGATGTAAGTTGTGAAGTAATCTTCCCACTGATAAACCCCACAATCAATGTTGTAAGCCTGAGAAACAATTACCAAATAGCTTGATAATGAGTTTTAAAGCCAAAAAGGTCGAGTAGATCCACATCATCTTGATTAAGACGTTTCGATTCACACTTGTATCATCGTCAGTTAATCTCATTGTTTTTTAACAGCACTTTCTGAACACATAACTTATACTGAGCATAAAATTAATTCAAAGACTGTTCGAAAAACGTTGGGAAAATAAGGTTCCACAAAATATAGGGCTTTTTTCAGAGACTGATGATGCTAGATTGGCGAAATATATTTCTCTATTAATAACTAGTCTAGAACTTATAAATGACTAATTATGACTCGGACAAGAAAGTCTATAGTAAGTTGCTACCATCCACTTGAAGTTATTGTCGTCATTAACGTGTATTAGGGCGAGGAGATATCTTCTTTTTTACATATTCAGTTTGCGTTCTACAAAACTTTTGAACACGCAAATCAATTCAAAGGCATTTAAACGCTTTTAAAGATTCAAATAATTTGTAACAAACGTACAAGACACAAATTTAACCCTATGATTAGATGCTCTGAATTAGAAGATCTTGTAATATTTCACCTTTTGGTCTTCAGCATTCAATGAGGAATGCAGCTGATCGACATTCGTGTTGCTGAACTTAAAGTTTGTCGTAAAAAAGAATTCCATCACTTCCATGGCGCTCATGATCTTTTCATTGAGTCTTGCCATTCTGAAAAAATAAAGAAATATTGAAGTCTTTGCCATTCTGAAATTAAACATTATATTTTGTAGGATTAGCGTAGCATTGGGTTCAGAATAAAGTATTTTTGTGAACTGGGACCAATAATTTCAAGCTAAAGCTTCTTGCCTAAATGGTGATAGTTATTCAAACAAACAAGTAATCCAATTTTATGTCATATTGAAAAAAAAAACAGACAATTGTTATAACATAATAAAGAAGTTTAAATCCTAACAGTTTGAGAGGTGTAAAGACAGGTTGACAAAAAGCTAGATATTGAATGATAAAATAAAGTTCCATCTAGACTATTGCCTTTAATATTAAAAAAAAAACTAGACAAAACATTGCACGATTCAACAAACGAAAATTTAAAAAAACAAGAATTTCAAAACTGTTCAATCCACAATAAGGCATAGGTGACAAACTAGAGTTTTTAGCATCTGCTTAGACTTTATTTTATTTCAAGTATAACTCACTTTTGTTTTTTCCTCATAAGGGCCAGACCGGCATCCATCGCATGGGCAGGAATAGTTTGCGAATAAAAGGTGGTGAGATCGTACAGCTTTCTGCATATAAATAAAAAATTGTTTAAATCCATGAACACGCCTTTGCCGAAAGTGTTGGAATAATGAAAACTATATCTCTTCATGTTAAATAGAGTAATCAGGTGGCACTATATAAAAAACATTGTATTTAATAGCTTTCGCACAAGAAACTCTTTTTTGGAAAACTATATTTAACAATTTTTGATAAAATGTGACAATCACAAAAGCAAAACTAAAGAATCTATTTCACCTGTTATTGGTGCATAACACCCAAGGGGCACGGAATGGGTCGCTTGGATTCTCTGCCACATTGTTCTTTGCAAGTGAAACTGGAAACAAAAATAAAAATTGTAAATGATGAATTTAAGCCAGGGTTGTGGAGTCAGGACTCAACAGAGACGGTTTATTTTGCTGGAGTAGAGAACACGGGGCTTAAGTTAGAAGTTAGACTGCCCTTATAGGTTAATGAATTATATGACACACTACGAGTGGTATGTTAAGCATATTTACCTGATTTACGTTTAATAAATGTGTGAAATACAGGCTGTAGAGTCGGATCCGGACTGGGGACTCGCAGAAACAGGACATTTGGTGAAAGTCGGACTCTTGACTCGAGTAAGACTACGCTAAACTAAGACTACACAAACATAAGAGTCCCGAGTGAGACGTGCACAGCACCAAATTTTAAAACTGATTAGGTCACAAACTGTAAGTGTAAAGGTGGAATACCATAAGGTAGATAAAGTCAATTTTGTTTATAAGATCCATATCTTTGACTTTGCCTTAAATTTTCACTTCGGCAAAACTTTTCCCAACTTAACTGAACAATTTTAGATATGTAAACTGCTGCAGCCTGGAACCCAACAAAATCAACATGGCAACACAATTTTTCCCATTGGTTAAGAAACACTAAAACCTACATTTACTGATGTAACACTTTTAGTTAAAGTTGTCCATTCTTACTCAAGCGGTCCATAGCAAGGCCATTTTTGATGCCAGAGTTGACGTGGTAGATGGGAAGTGATCCATTGACCCTCGGAACTCGGTCGCAAGTAAAGGAACTGATGCTTTCATTGTCCGAAGATGAATCCCCTGGAAATTCATGTTTAACCGGTTAAGTTTTAAATTAATCAACAATAAATATAGGTGGAATTAGTTCTTCATAGTAGACAACCTGAAAACCTCTTGGTAACATAGAATGACTACATTACAGTAAAAATGCAGTTTTGGAACAGATTTTTTATACAGGACTCAAAATACAAAAAGAACACAACAACAATGAAGTAAAAAAATTTACATGTTTTCGAACAGGGGTTTGTTTATCAAATGATTACAAAATTAGTGGTAATAAATTCAATCACTGGCTAGATACAAGCGTTTTTTTCTCAATCATAAAATAGTTTTGTACAATTTAAAACGAAGTAAATTGTAGAATGAATATCAAGGAACATGTATAACTAAGTAGCATTTTGTGGAAATTTAAAAAAATTCTTTGTTGATTTTCACATGGTAGTATGACAAAATGCAACCTACTTCTGTATGGGCTTTGATATTCATTCTACATCTAACTACAACACCAGCGGATATGAACAAGAACGCCAACTTTTTGGTAATCTATCTATATTTACAACCTTGTAAGCCAATTTCCCCAAGCGATGAAACTGCACTGTCACTCTCGTAGCCGAGCGAGCACCTTCTTTCTGCTGAGTCGCAAGCGGTCTTCATCGCCGCGCAAATCACGCCGTTCACTACAAAGTCGACCGGTATGATGTCACAGGTTATGGAGTCGTCGACAATCACAGAACGAAGCACACCCTTGGCGTATGCTATTATGAAAGCAGTGGGTCCGTACACGTTTGTACACCAACCCTGGAGAAAAAGCAGTAATTTTTGATATAAAATGCTATAATGCAGTGAAATTTGAAACACTATTAAGCAGTACACTGGTAGTCACACGTAACCCAGTGGTTTCAAGGTGCAATTTCAAAGCTTGTAGTTGAAATTTTTTAAGAATATAGTTTTTTTTTCTATTTGAAAGCCTCCTAATACAACGTTTTGTGTATGATTTGGGTACAATAAATCAAATGATATTTTCCTACATGCATAGAGTTGATTGCGATGTCCCAATTCCGTTTTAGTGACACTACAGAAATCCACTCAACAGAAATTCAAGTCGGTATTTTATAGTTTCTTATGGGTTTTGTAAACCATAAAACGTTGGGAACCACTGGATTAACAGATTCAGTCAATCCACTATCAGGCTAGAACCATTTGTGTTATTTCTGCACTGAAAAAAGATCTAACTTATACTTAAACAAGAAACTTACTGGCAACGGTTCTTTGTAAGCTGGTATTATCATGCTTGGCCTGACGATGCAGATTGGAAGATGAGATCCTTCTCTTGCAACGACGTCCTCAGCAAGCGCCTTCGTCAGCGTGTAAGTGTTCGGTCTGAAGCAAAAACGCAACGTTTATGTACAACTTTAAACCAGTAATTCTATTACACCAGAAGCCTTTGTCAGCGTGTATGTGTACGGTCTATAAAACCAAAACGCAGCATGTTGTATAAAAGTCACGAGAGGAATTTTGATACAAAATTATTCTTTTTTGAGAACTTTTGGCTTAGTTATTTTAGAAAAATGTTGTATTTGTGTGATGTGATATGTATAAATTGTTTATTGGAAAGTTTGTATGGTCCCTGTTCTGAGGCGAATTTTTTTTTTTTAGATTTTCGTTTGCTTAACAGTTTTCAAGTTACGTCAAAATATGACTTAATAAAACAATAAATTTATAAAAAAAAGTTTTTCCAGCGAACTTGTGCGCAAATATGCAGCTGAACAATAGTTTAATTGTAAAGGGTGAAAAAATTTTGTATTTACATAGCAAAAGAACTTGACAAAAATATAGTTATGGGGGGAAATTTGCCAAGTAGTCTCTGCTAGAAACTAGAGAAAAGTGTTATGAAGGTCTAATGGCCAAGGTATCTCAGGCAGTGCATATTAAATATGTGGTGTTAAAACATTCTAGCTTGTGGCACATTAAGTATAAAGTATTAGGCATTGTTTTCTCCTAGCAACACTTTTAAAACTTGGTAATTGTCATTAATATATTGGCAAGAACACGGTTTAAAGCAGGGGTGACGAACCTATTTGCTGTCGCGGCTTTGTCAGTTACCGCTGACGGCGCTGAGTACAACTGTTTACTTATACTATGATCAAACCAAACTAATCGACCCATGCGAACCATACAGCTGAAATTATATAACGCAATATGGAAAAATAAAATAATAAAAAATAACAAATAAACATTTAATGAATTTTGTTGCTCAATGAGAAATTTGGAACATTTTTGCTTTGCTGAGCGCTTGATATTAGGACAAACTGCGATGTGGCAACTCTCAACTGCATACTAAGATTTTCATCTGTTAGCCTTGACCTGTAACAACTTTTTGTGATGTTAATTTTAGAAAAAAAATGATCCCACAGATATGTGCCAAAAACCTGCGGGCCACGTTTTCGTCACCCCTAGTTTAAAGGATTAAAATAAAAACTTAAGCAGTGTAAAAACGAAATAATGCAAGAGTTCTTAACTTCTTAGGCCACTTCCAGGTTAAACAAACATTTATTTCAAAGTGACCTTTTGTCAAAATGTCCTGATAACTAACCTAATGAATTTAATTTCGCTTCGAATCAGCAAACATGGTCGCCTACCTCTTGCCAAGAAGTTGCGGCGTGACCTTGGTAATAAGGTCATCGTCCATCCGCCGGAGGGAGCCCTCAAGGTCGAGGTAATCGATTCCAACATCGTAAAGCTTTTCATCGGTTTCTTGTCGGTTGCAATGGCTGGACAAAAATTCTCTAGATATTAAACAATACAATGGTTTACATATAGATAAAAAAGTTAGAGTTGAAAAAAAAACTTTTTTTTTTAAAATATATATTATAGTTTACACAAAAAAAGTGTATGACAATAGCACTTTATAAAGTAGTTACAACGTCAAAACAATTTTCTGGCTTTTTAATTAAATATATTTAACCTTATCCTTAAACAAAAATATAACGGTAGGAAAAAGCTTTAAATTACAATTTCTTGCGACAAAATTCCATGGATGGGGGAGAAGTTAAATCGGTAGTTCCTAAACTTTTCAGCTTGCGGCACAGTAAAAAAATAAAACATTTCATGCCACACCATGTACAAAAAACAACAAGTTTAACAGATAAATGCCTAAAAAAGGTCTATGAAATAAAATGTCTATCTTTGCTCTTTTATTTTTGATACATAGAATTTCGGAATCTTTGTAACTGTTTTTTAAAGTATTGTCAGTAGTGAATGAAATTTATAACTCTACGACAATTTTTAGCTTGCTACATGATTATTTAACTTTCCTCATTTAAAGATAATTTAATAAAGTTAATAAATATTGACAAAAGAGTTACACCTGGTCTGCGCTCGTACATCCTAACAGTTAAACGACCTGCGATGGTCAGGCCCAACAGTTACCCACCCTTCAGAAAAAAAAAAAATGGTAACCCTCGGCCTAGTGTGTGGAATATGGGTATATTTACCCTATAATAGAGTAACCTTAGCACAAATTTACAAAGTTAATCACATAAAGCATTTGAAAAAAATGTGATTTTGAAAGCTTTATCATTTAATAAAACAGCAAAATTGAAATTATTTGTGTAACACTGCATATTGCTAATACACACCTGTGGAGATGTGAACGAATGCTTGGAGGTTGTTTTGTTCAGGTCAAAATATTTTGAGAAGCCTCCTCACACACTGGACGTTTATCTCGAAGGCCACCTGTAGAAATTGATAAAGAAACCAGTGGTTAACAAGCTTTTTTAGACGGCAGGAGACTAAACAGACAAAAAACAAATTATGGGTATACTTTAAAACCATCATGTAATTAACACTTAACAAGCATGCGGGGCATTATGAATTACACATAATTTAATTCAGTAACTGTGATATTAAAATGTACATACGATTTTATATAAGTAGACATTTATATACAAATCAATATCATTGCATTAGTAACTTAGCAAAACTGAGTGACTACATATGAAGCAACAAAATTTAAAACAATAATAATAATCGCATTTTTTTTATTCCAGACCGGGGGTAACCCCTTGGGAGCACCCATGCACACTTAAGAATCAGATGTATGCGCTGGTCTACAATCCTACCACAGCGTTCAAACAATTAAAGCAACGCAAAATATTTGGGTTAGGGTGCAGGCTAGTGTGTGGGTGGGGGTGGGTCAAGTATTATTTTTATTAGTGCCTTAACCTACCCAAACCCAAACGCTAAGCTGCACCAGTGTTGTAATGACTTAAGTCAATGACTTAAGTTACTGTTTTCAAATGACTTGACTTGACTTAAGTCTTTCGGACAAATGACTTCGGTTAAAATGAAGCATTTTTTTCAAGTATTTTTTATAAAATTGAGCTATTTATCCAAATTTTAGCACATAAAACAAATTGCTTGCAATATGTTGCGTTTTTTCTTATTTTTTAGTTCAGTTATCGCTCATAATCATACAAATTTAAAAAAGGACATGACTTGAAGTTGACTTCCTCTAATTATGAATTGACTTGGACTTAAGTTGTTTTACAAATGACTTGACTGGGACTTAAGTCAATTTAAAATGACTTGTTTACAACACTGAGCTGCACCGACCCTAACTCAAATAATGTTCGTTGTGGGATCCTAGACCAGCGCCCAGTAGCTTAATTATTTGGCGCTCTTTCAATATTGTACGTAAAAATTAATAAAAAAAAAATTTTCTTCAAATGCCGCATACCACAACACATATTGTTTGGGTTAGGGTGCAGGTTAGCTTTTGGTTGAGGGTGAGTCAAGTTATTATTAATAATAAACATAATATTACTTGACCCACCCTCACCCAAACGCTAACCCGCACCCTAACCCAAACAAAATGCGTTGTGGTATGCGGTATTATTATTATTTTTTTTTTTGCATAACTTTTCACGTACAATAGTGAAACAGCGCCGATTATTTTGAAAGCTTAATACTTTTGCCGAACATATCAAATAACAACAGTAGATCGTAATTAAATACAAAGTATCGGAAATCCTGAGACGTTGTGTATACTTAAGTGCCCTAACCCGAGGTGTTCATTGAACTTAAGTGCCCTAACCTGAGGTGTTCGTTGAACTTGAGTGTTGCAGCGCAGTGGATGAAAACCTGGCACTTCTTCTGTAGAATCTCCCTCGAAGCTTGATCCAAACCAAGATCTTCAGCGCCAAGGTCGCACGAAACAAATTCGAGCTTCGACGCAAAATTCGGCTGCAGCTCATGAAGAACGTCGAAAGCCTGGAAGGGTAAAAGGTTTTAACGTCAAATGACTCAAAGAGATTTAAACCAATGAGTGGAAAGTTGGGGAAAATGGCGAATTTGTTTGGTCGTCTGTCACGCTCTGATGCATATGAAGAAACAACAAAGTTTAGAGTAGACTCGTTTACTCGTAGTTCTGTTTGTGCCATCAACAGCCTCTGATTGGTACAGGGTTAAGCACCTTTTTGCCTCGGATCGCCAAAAAAATGGTTGAACAGATTGGCATGGCTTTTCAACTCTGATTTGAGTTCAGGCTAAGTAATTTAGCCGCGGTATATAATACTACCACAACGAACATTATTTGGGTTAGGGTGTTGTGCGGGTTAGCGTTTGGGTTTTGGTAGGTTAATCAGCAATATTGTTAATGAATATCAATAATACTTGATACGCCATCAACCAAACACTAACCAACACCCTGATCAAAATATCGTGCTTTGCTTTAATAACTGTTTTAACGCTGTGGTTGGATTCTAGAACAAAATCGTGCCACAACGAAGCGAGGCAAAATTAAAATATTCAAAGAAGAATTCTGTAGTAATCTGTAGTATATTTATGGATTCCTTAAGCCTTGCAATTAAAAGCAAGTCCGCTTGTGAGAAGCTGAGGCAATCTGGCTTACTTTGTTTGCCAAGTTCTCGTCTTTTAAATGATTACAGGTCCCATATTAAATTATATATTTTTAGTTTAAGAAAAATATATAAATATTTTATAAACAAAAGCGAAGGTGGTCTAGAATCCTAACCCAGATGTCTCTTTCAATGACTAAAAAGGTGAAAGTTGTTAACGTAAAATCCTGGAAGGGTTTAAGTTTTAACTTTAAACGCCAAAATCCTTTAAAGGATAGAGGCTTTAACGTCAAAATCAAGAAAGGGTAATAGTTTAAACGTCAAAATTCTAAAAGAGTAGGCATTTCAACTAATATCAACTCTTGGAGAGATAGATGAAAAAACGTCAAAATTCTGGAAGATTAGGGGTTCATCCCCAGGGTTTAAGTTTTTAACGGCTAAAATGCGACCACGAAAAAACACTGCGACTAAGATATATAAACGTCGAAAACATGAAAAGGGAAAGAGCTAACGTCAAACTCTTGGAAGCGTAAAGGTTTTAACATCAAAAACCTGGAAGCGTAAGGGTCTTACGATTTGTTCGCTTTGAGCTTAAAACAGTTGAGTGAAGAGAAATTAGGTCGCCAAAGCTTTGCTGTTTTACTTATGCCTATAGTATTCGGGTAGCAACCACAAAAAAGGTTTAGAAACACTGTTGATCACAAGAACAACTGAACATTTAACCCAGGGGCTCTGAAACTTTGAAACGCGGACTCATGGGGGTACGTGGACCAATTTTCGAGGTCTAAGCACGCCGAGGTAAAATCGAAGTGTATAATAAAAATAATAGAATAACATTTTTTTAAAGAAAAATTTAGTTAAAAAAAATTATTCCTTAGTTTCACATTTGCTGAGCCGAATACGCAACCAATTATTTTTAGTGGACTGCTTTAAAAAAGTTTAAGAACTCCGGTTCTTTACCGAACAGCAACGCAATTAATATGACCGAATCGCAAAAAGTCTCTTTCTAACAATACCACCGACTTGAAAATCTAAACCAAAGTCTGATGGACACAACCATAACTCAGGGGTGGCGGTGGGGTACATATGTCCCCGGGCGCCAATGTTCAGGGGCGCCGAAATGAGGCTTACAAATGTCAAAATGAGGCTGCTTCTTCTTTAAATACAATGTTCTATTAAAATTTGAATTGTTTTGCCGTATGAAGTAAGGTGTATTATGTTAACGTAATAGAAAATGTGATTAAACATGAAGGAGGGGCGCCAATTATAAAGTGTGCACCCGGGCGCAAAATACCCTAGCTACCAATCTGCTTATGGAGTTGGAGAATAGAAACCAGGGATAAAAAACAAGAATGCATAGAGTTGCTTTCTTAAGACGAGGTTTTTGGGTAAACGAAATCCGTAAGATGAGGTTAGTTAGCCTACTTCCCGCATTTCATTAACGTAATGCTGGTCCATATGCTATTGCTCATTGCTAAATTTGCAAGAATTCAATAAATTCATTTGGACACTTTTTGAAACTTGGGTGAAAAGCATTGGGTACTTAAGGTATTATATTTAAATATCCTTGCAAACTATTGATTGCGTGGGCTCCAGAAAACGATTGGTGTTGAAAGTCTGTAAAAACTCTTTTACATTTGTAAAAAAAGTGCGTTTAGCGGATACCTTGGTGGCAATCAGGTATAACTTAGTTTCTTTAACGTTTTTATTGGATCGAACGAATTTCGTAAGAAGATCCTCAGCATGATTTTAATCAGGGCTTTCCAAAATGTTCTCTCTGCAAGTAATTTTGCTCGAAAAGACTTAAGTCTTGACTTAAGGGCACCAGCATCGGCCGAACTCGTTGCGCGCTTTGTCGCCACCCGGCGGCACCGCCATAAGAAATCACCTGGAAAAAGCGGTCACTTGAAGCGTGAGTGAGCGCACGAGGTGCTCGTATCGCGCGACCCGATCAATCGGCGGCCGCCAAAGTTATTCAAGTTCTTAAACGGACCGCGTGGTCCAAGCATTGACTTGGGTCATTGCAACATTGGTTTAGTGTCTTTAACACTCGTCAAATAATGCTTAACAATCGCATAACCTGTTCTTATTAAAGTTAGGTGATTGTGAGTGTTTGCCCAGACAAATCTCATTTGTATTTTTAATTGTTTTAAACGAAAGCAATGAATAAGTCACAAACTTTCTAAATCCGTAAGTTTAAAAGCAACTTCATTATAAACGCAGTCTTACTAAGGTTGTTTTATCAGTTGATGTTTCACATTAGAGGTATTATTGAAATGTTTAGAGTAAGCTATTGTTAATATGTGTATAATGGCTCATTCAGAGCTGCTACTCCACTAGTTGGCGCTCTGGCGCAAAACTTGGACAACTAGATTTATTTGAGAGTTAATTTTAATTAGATGAGCAATAAAATTAGCCGCATTTTGCTCCAAAATTTCAACAAGCCACTAGAATTTGCCTGGTGCCACCTCATAATGTCCCGGCAAAATATTTATCTTAGTTAGAGCGGACTTGGCGCTTTTGCAGCGAAACTTCCTAAAACGTTTGCCAAAAGCGCAAAAAAAGTAAATGTGTTTATTTTCTTTTAACAGTTTGGTCGGTGCTACTGGGGATATACAGCAACAATATGACACAGACGTTCTATATGTGTATATTTTCTTTTATGGCAAACAATTTCAATATGGATAGTCGGAGTTCACATATTGCTATTCTGTGGACACATAGAAAGGGTGAAAATACTGCATGGTGACGTTAGCTGGAAATATACCTTAGAAATGTCAAAACCTAAGAAAACAACAAAGAATGAAAACAAATTGTATCTTGATGGCTAAGGTGGTAGCAACGGTCCGGTCTGATTTAAAGTATAATGGATTATTTATAAATATACTGATTTCCAAAAGGGTCAATCGTACAGCAGTCAACAACATAGTGTACGGTTACCGCTGGTGCGTTTCCTATTGATCCTTGAACGAAAAAAATTGAGGCAAATATCAAGGTTTAAATACATTCTTAAACACCAGGATGCCTTAAATAAGCAAAAAAATTCTTAAATAAGCAAAAAATTGACTACAATTACTTTTTATCAGATTTTAGCTATAAAACCTAATATTTTACTTTACAACCTTTTGTTGTCGGACAGGTAACATTTGTCATTTTTTAGCGACACGCGACATGAAGCGACACTTGTTTGACGTAACGCGACAGACATATTAGCGAGAATGTGCCGACCTAGTGTAAATGTGTAAAAAAAGTGGCTAAATGGTGAAGGGAGGATGGTTTTGTGTTGCTGGAGTCTGGAGAGAAAAAGGAACTTGCCAGAATATATTCGGTGGATATTCAAGTATTCAGCATAACAATTGTCAGCTGGAGTAATATTTGTAACGTTTTTTATGATTCTAAGTAAAACCAGGATTTGTAGGGAAACAAACTTGTTGTAGGTTTTCCAGATATTATTTTCGTTTAATGAAAGTAGAAATATTTAAAATATGCAGTTGATAATAATTTAATCGTTTTTACCAACAAAAACCCATTACTACTTTATATATAAATGCTTGAATCGATTAAAACGAGGTTTAGTGTAAAATCGATAAAATAGATGTATAGCGAAAATGAAGTCGGACATTGCAACGAGTCTTTAACCATTTCTTGCATCTGTAGACACGTTCTGCAGTAAAAAAACAAAAACTAAACACTTGCATTCTTTGATGATGATTTGTCCATACTAATATAAGCATGTACACTAGGTTCAAGTAATAAAATGAGAGTAAAGTTTTGTCAGTCAAAAATGCAGTACTTTAAAAAAAAAAAAACGTTATGTATTATCACGTCGATTGTTGTTTGGTAGACATTTGTGTAGTGATAATTGTATTTGGAAGTTTGCCATTTCATAATGTTAAGTGAGTTTAGAGTGCACTTTACTCTGTTCAAGGTATTACTCAATATGCGCTTTCACATATTTTAACGGGGGTGTTTATTGCGTGAAAATAGTCTGTGCTGTAGTCAAGTTTTACTGAGGGTCGCACGACATAAGTTCAGTGCGTCAGCGGGTCGCAACAACAGAACTAAGAAACGGAAATACGTGGAGAGCAAAGTGAGCGCGAAATTTGTTGGTTATATTCGCATTTCTCCGGATTTTCTTGCAACAGTTTATTACATAAAATTCATATGTTTTTTTTTCATTTGCCGGCGGCGCACCGGTTAAAAAGCAGTGAATTGCGTTGTTGATATGAATATTGACGTTTTAGCAACATTCATAAATACGAAGTGATAAAGTTAAATGGAAGCCTGCATACATTTTAATGTTTTCTGGCACCGAATATGCAACGATATTTGTAAAATATTGCATTTTGAATTTAAGGCGCCAAAAAATGAGTTTAAACGTCGCAATAAGAGGTTTTTTTTTAACGTTAATTTTTCTACTGGATAACAATTGTGACCAACTTTTATATTACATTTGTACGACATCGCTATTTGTTGTGTTGTTTTATTTTTGCAAACACTCATCATGGAATGGCTGATACTAGCAATTGAATTAGAAGATCGTGAAAACTGAACGTTTATTCCCAGTTAATCACATTATTTCGAACCTTATTTCTCAGTATTTGCTGTTTTTTAGTCGCTCTCTAATATTCGCTATGGAATCGAAATCGCGTGAAGTTGTTAATTACAAACGGCCAGCACAATGCATTACCCACCAATAACCCCAAACAGGACCGAAAATCCGTTGCCAAAACAGCGGCGCCCGCGCCGGTCAGACTATGGCGTCCAAACTTTGGAACCAAAACGGCCGATGCCAGACCGATGGCCCCCGATCGTCCCATACCCTCCAACCACAGGTTCTGGCGTTATTATGGCCATTTAGGTCTTCTTCCGATGAATTTAGGACTTATTCCGATGAATTTAGAACTTATTCCGATGAATTTAGGCCTTATTCCATAGGATTTAGGACTAATTCCGATGAATTTAGGCTTTATTCCGATGAATTTAGACCTTATTCCGACAGATTCAGGTCTAATTCAGACGATTTTGATCTTATGCTTTACGGGATATTACTGCGTAATTTGCTGTATTACGCCGTTGGTCTTAATAATATGGTTTATAGATTTTTCTGCTTTAGGTATTTTTGCTTTTTAGGTCTTATTGTGTATTCCCTATAACACTTGTCAAAACTGAAAAAAATCCTTTTGGACAATTGAGTTTAGGTTACACAATTGGCTTTCAAACTTTTATGGTTATGGCTTACGACACCCTTAGATATATTAAATAGATTGCGGTACCCCTACTCGAATTTTCGGTAAAATATTTACTGCGATGTCATTTCAAACGGAACCGGAACACAATCAAATCTTCGTATCTCATGACTTGTTTCTGCAAGCAAAAACAAATATGGGACGAATAATTTCTTGCCTTTATCTATCACTTTATGGATGCAAAATAATTTTTGATGCACATATACACATCCCAACATTTCTCCTTGACTTGTTTCTGCAAGCAAAAACAGATATGGGCCGAAAATTCTCTGCCATCCCTTTCGACGTAAATGCAAATATTTTTTCCACAAAAAAATGCTTATTGTTGTAACCCTCTCTCCTCCTTGCCCTCAAACCAAATAAAAGAAATATTTTCCCCTATTTATAAAAAACCTCAATTAAAAAACTATATGTTTGAGGCCCCTGAAACAATAAACAAAAAACAGTCTCCACCCAGGAGTAAATATTTCATTAACAAAACAGTATTTTTAATTTTTGCGATGTCATTACAAACGGAACCGAACCACAATAAAATCTACGTAGGAAAAAATAGTTTGGTTTATTGTTACCTTAATGTACAAAAAGAGATACATCCAGAGGGCTACCAATACAGAAAATTCAGATTCTTGCCCAAGTATCTATCGAGACCCTTGAGCGCAAGAAACGTGCCGCGGTTGGGAACCGCTAGGTTACTTCTGGTACATTGGCTCCCTTGCACGAGGCACGTTTGCGTACATTGTGATGAGACCGTAACACCCAACAATTCTAGTCTCACCTCTACTATGGCACCGGCTCCCTGTGAATCAATTATCTCCTTTTAACTATATTTTTTTCCCTTTCACTAAACATTAAACTTAAGCTCCACCCTATAAAAATTAACTCTCAAAACATGGTGTAATTATTTGGCGAAATGGCCAAACTTTTAATTTAGATTCTGAGTTTTATGCCTAAGCAAAAAAAATTGTTTCTCTTTTTTACTCAAAGAAAAAAAAAACCAAAAAAAACGTTGGCATACATTGGACTGCCACTTGCTCGCACGCCGGCACTTGGCCGACCAACTTCTGCGGGAAAACACGCCTTTATTTCCCGCCGATCGCGCTTATTTAGGACAAAGCCAGCGATGCGAGCCCGGGTCTTTCAAACTTATTGCCAGGCTTCTAAAATCAAGTAAAAAGTATGACTGCCAATAACGTTAAGCTATAGGTTTGCAATGTGCAGGATATGGCTAGCATGTACATTGTACACTGTTAGTGTTAGTGTTAGGTAGTGCCGTGTTTAGACTATGTAATGAAGACCACGCTTTATAGACTAAATACTAGCATTCGTGTATAATTAAATACAACATTAGAAGAAGATTTTCGGTAAATGAGTAAAGTTATTTTAAAACGGGGCTTCTTTTAACCTTCTTAGCTCGGCTGCATGGAGTTACGTATGTCCAGCGTCACAACACAAACTTTTCCATTTGGCCAATCATCGAAAACGCATTTTGCTTTTCGAAGAGGGTTTGATGTTTTTGCTAATACCGTTAGTCCAATTTAAAAATAAACCTGTGTTACGCCAGTTTGAATTTTAGTCCATGTGCGTATACTCACATTTAGGGGTGTCCGAAACTTGACATTTCATTTTGATACCTTACTTCAAAATTTTCGGACAAAAATGCGACCGATTTTAAAGGACGTGTCTATTATGCTTAAACAAAATACTCTAAATAAAATCAAAATGTTCAAAGCTCGTTTCAAAGGCTTGACAAAAACTCACGTTTTTACTATGATTTTCTGAATTTCCGCCAGGTATCTTGACACATAATTCATTGAAAACTTCGATAGAATTAAAACTGAAATTAAACTATACCTTCTATTAGGCAACTTTTGACTATAAGTACGAAAATGTGTTAATTACATGTTACAGAGGACAAGGCTCCGGATCAGACGAGCAACATCAACGATTGCTTGGCCTTTCTCTCCAGTCCAGTGGTTCAACTTTACTTTTCGTTAAAAGGCAAGTTTTCCTGTTTATCCAAATATTTCAAACCGAATGGCAAGCTTGGTTATCTTGAAATTTGGACGCTTTAGTTTTCTGTGTGTCTTGGTAGCGTTTATAATCACACGTCACAACATGTCATAGTATGCAAGCGTCTTTGGGCTTGAACGATTTAATAAAGGAGGTGCAATCACGGTGACCCTACGATGCAACAATAAGCAAAAGTAAAAAAAAAACTAGACGGGGTTGCGGTTGTTGTAAATTTTGTCAGGGGGTATTTTTCAGGCCTTATTTTTATGGGTGGTTCAATAATTGGGTCATTATAAATAAGGTTATTTACCAGGTTAATTTTTGTAATATTATATATTACACTTTTTTTTTTTTTTCGTTTTACGGTTTATATTAAGTTGTACTTTCTCATAACTTGTTTCTGCAAGCAAAAACAGATATGGGACGAATAATTTCTTGCCTTTATCTATGACTTTATGGATGCAAAATATTTTTTGATGGACATATACACATCCCAACATTTCTCCTTGACTTGTTTCTGCAAGCAAAAACAGATATGGGCCGAAAATTCTCTGCCATCCCTTCCGACGTAAATGCAAATATTTTTTCCACAAAAAAATGCTTATTGTTGTAACCCTCTCTCCTCCTTGCCCTCAAACCAAATAAAAGAAATATTTTCCCCTATTAATAAAAAAACTCAATTAAAAAACTATATGTTTGAGGCCCCTGAAACAATAAACAAAAAACAGTCTCCACCCAGGAGTAAATATTTCATTAACAAAACAGTATTTTTAATTTTTTTTTTTTTTTAGGGAGTTTTTTTTTACTCCCTTAAAAGAAATGCAGCCCCGACCCTTGGGCCCAAACCACAAAATCTACAAGCTTCTTGATCATTTTTTAGTCTAAATTCGAATTAAGAACAACCAATAGTTTTATTGTAAATCAACTTTTTGTATTAATTTGCCAAAAAAACACCCGATTTGTTGGGTTGAACCAATTAAAAACAAAGAAGGGGTTCGTAGTATAATTTTTATGTTTTACTAGCGATTTGATTTACATAAATAGCATATTGGCGAACACTACAAAAGGGAGATATATTGCTAGATATTACTATCGCTAAGTGGGAGTAGAAAGCTGTAATAACTTAACGTCACACTTTTTTATAGCGAAAAATAGAACCCGCTCATAATTTTGAACCTATAAACCCAACTAACATATTAAACATAACTTTTAAAGACGAAAGCCAAATATGTTAAGTTTTAAAGTTTAACTTTATGAGTACCAGGTTATAGACCCTCAAAACTCTTTAAGGCGCAATTAACAAAATCCGTTTTTCAAATACGTACAATGAACATGGTTTAAACAATTAAAAAACATTTTCGCACTTTGCGCAAAAACACTTAACTTAAGCTGCTTGTTTGCGCACTGTTTCGCGTGACAACAGCAAGTTTCTTAATTTGAAATGTTATTTTATGCCCTTTAAACCATCTTATTGTTTATCAGAGAGATTATGTAAAAATTATGGCAACCCTAGTAAATAGTATTCCACGACAGATTTTGTTTTGTTTACTTGTGAATACAAAATCATTTATCATTTTCATTGTATAAATAGATGACTGCTTTTACCATTATATTCAAAATATTTTGCGGAGTTTCGATAATAACATTTCCTTAAACTGTGAGACTTTAGTCTAGAATTCATTAGACTAGATTTTACCGTATTTCGTATTTGTTTATTCAGATAAAAATAAATTGCGCTCACAATTTTAAGGTGACGTTATACATTCCGATGGTCTGGTTATACTGCGAAATCTAAAGGCTTATTGAAACATAATAAACAGTTTTCATAACTGCATATAAAACATCCGATGGCCAAGGAGACGTTTAGGTTTTGTCTGTATTTGTTTGACATACTGACTTTTGGCGTTTTAAAGAAAAATACAACGCTTTGAGGTACCCTGTTTCGCTGCAATAAAAGTGCTCCTTTGTCTTATTAGCGTGAGACAGCTTCCACAAATTTTCCTTTCAACCTATTATGGCTATTGAAGTTATAGTCCAAAAAACTGTACACAATGTTAAAATTGTATACTCGACACTTATAATCAAGGTTACCATCTGCTGAGACCAAAAAATAAGCATGCTGCATAAAATAAAAACTTGAAAAACAGCTATTTCTGCATGCCCAAAACGTAGCCTAATGTTGCGAAGCGCGAAAAAATGCGTTTATTTGCTTGAAATTGGCAAGGTAATCACCCTTATTTAATGAAACCGTTGTCAATTTTTTTGCGTCAGAGCGCACCTGAACGGTGTACACCTTTTAAACCAGGGGCAAGGCAAATACAACAAAGCGCGAACATTTTCTACATTTTTCTATTTAACATAGTTAAAAATATTAGGCATGGCCGATTGGTCGTGTCCACTGTCCAGCTTGTGAAACAGGTCGCGGGCCGGATGATTTTCTCTGGAGGACCGGATCTGGCCCGCGGGCCATAGTTTGCCGACCCCTGTTTTTAAACCGTGGTGCATGGCAGCATTAAACGCCTGAAGTTGACCCTGTCTGGTAGTTAAGTTTAGTTCATTTGGCGGAGTTTGGCTTGTAATAAAATTATTTATTGAATGATTTGCTGTAATGCTTCTAGCAATTTTTTTTGTAGTAACATTTTGTTTTCCATAGCCTATGGGCTGATTTCACAATCACAATAACAGCCAGGGACGCCGGAGAAGGGGGCGCGGGGGGGGAACAAGCGCAAAAAAAAAACACATTTTATTTTTATTTTTTTTACAAAAAAAGGTCCGAAACAAACCAAAAAAAAATAAACCATAAAATAATTCGAGCAAAAACAAGATATGTCCCGAAAACACACTAATTTAAAAAACGCTACAGCGAATGTACTGCTATCACGCGGCCCACAACTACATGACAAAGCTTAAATAGTCAAAAATATCCTGCGGCCTACTAAACAATTGCTCAAAGGTCCAAATTTGGCCGCGGCCAACGATAAAAACGGCAAATTTCCACTTAAACTTTCTCTGTAGGTTTGTGTTTATGAATATATTTACAGCCAAGCTAACCAGTCTTCCTTAATGTAATTGCAAATAAACAAAAATGTTCGTGAGAATATTCCGAACTCGCATTTTTAACGGGATTTTTGGTTTGACTTATACGCAGTAGAGTTGATAGGAGTACAAAAATATCTGTCTCTAAGTTGTATTGAAATGACATATATCCTTGTTCGGCCTTTTTAGGCTTCCAATATCCAACTCGAAAATTTTTCTGGGCAAAGAACCAAACCGGAAGCTTCACTTGGCAGAGGTCGCAGTGCGCGCTGACACCTAGCGGAAGTTTGGCAAAGCTCGACACCATGGTTGAAGTTGATATTCTGGTGTGTGTTGCAAAACAAACTTTCGGAAGATTCAGAAGTTATGGCATAGGTAAATTAAATTTTTTAGGTTCAAAAAAAAAAATTGCAAGTAATTCTACTCTTTAAGCCTAAATTGTTGCTGTAGTTTTCCTTAAAATTTCCTTATTTTGTTTTCGAAAATGACTCGTCTGTTAATTATTTATTTTCAACGGTTCGTCGACCCACACAAGTGGCAAAACTTTAGAAAACAATTAAACCTACCAAAGAAGATAATTTTTTTTGATTAACATTATATCTGGGAGGCTGGTGAAAACAGTTTATATATTTATTTGCATACAAATATGCTTGTCCATTATATTAAGTGAATTTAGTCACTATTTGTTCATTGCACAATTAGGAAAACCGTAAAACATGCTTTTTGAGACGATGTTCTACCGGAATGGGTAAATAACTAAATGCGTAATATAATATTATAAAAATACTAACTCTAACTCGTTATTCGATGAATTCGATAATATAAACATATTTCGTTCGTTTTATTTGTTATTTGCGATCAGGTTTACGATATTCTGGCAACGGTCGCGTGACAAATAAACTTGATTGGACGTGGCAAGACGGCTCCAAAGTCGAATTAGACAACTGGGCGCCACATGAACCATACAGTTATTACGAAGAAACTTGTGGCGTTGTTCAGCAACCCGAAAACAGGTGGAACAACGTACCTTGCAGGTATCTGTCTCGACCTTCCTGCAGCGCTAAAGGTACAAAGCAGACTGTGTTGCATGCTTTTTTACGTTTTTTTTAAATCAAAACTAAAAAAAACTTTTCTATTAAAAAGAAATAATTGTCGCTTTAAAAGGGATACACAATTCCAGCAGTAGGCGTTCCCTTTTACATAATTGAATTGGCGGAATAACAGTAATTTAATCGCACTTAGTTTTTCCCTTTATATGTTTTACAGTCCTATCTAGTAAGTTAAAATTCACATCACTTTTATCTCGCAATTTTTTGCACCCCACTCACCTTCTTTTTTTATCACAATAGGTAAGACACTTTTAAGAATTACGCCATTACATTTCCAAGTAAATTATCACGATTCGAACAGATAACAAATGAAAAAAAAAACACTTCTTTGCCGTTACGCACCGGTAAGGAAACCTCGGTTGAAAACTTTACACTTGCTTTGCTTTCAGTACGCTGGGCACCAATCGGAAAAGTGAGTGAGTTCCTAAAATCAGTTGCACCCGGCAATCTGACGAGCGAAGTAAGCGCAAAAGAAAGCGGCGCGATGCTTGATTTCCAAGACGACCTGCAGGCTTTATTCTCCGATGTGAAGCAAGGCACTCCGCTTCATTTCACGTACGGACAAACCGAAGTCTTTATTGAGAAGCTGAAGGCTGTCGGGGGTGAGGTGAAGTCGAAGCGAGAGCTGCAAAACACCGAGCTGGATTTCCAATTTCGGGCTGAGTCGAACAGCAGCGAGATTATCGCGTCGATTTTCGAGAACAGCCCACCTCCTACCGAAGTCGCCGAGCTACCTACAAACAGCGAAGAGCCAAGAGAAAGTCAACCTTCCACCTACATCTACATACGGCCCAGCAAAACTGTCTTCACCAGCGTCACCGGCTACGAAACATCCAGCAATCGCACTCTCAACGGGTCGATTACGATTAGTAGGAATGTGACAGCGGGCGGGTCATCACAAAACCCAGTTTGCGAACTTTTCAGCTCCCACTCTAACCTTTTAAAACAGCACAAGTTCGTAAATGTCAAAGAAACGTGCGCCTTTATACTTCCCTCCTCTGGAAACTTTTCAACTGTCGGATGTCGGACCGAAATGGTCGACGACCAGTTAACCTGCACCTGTAACCACTTCACCATATTTTCGGTACTTCTTGCTGTCAAGATGGTGGCAATTTCACAAGGCGTGAAGGTAGGCTATAGTTTTTGCTTTGCTGACAACATTTGCTGGCTTTTTAAATATTACTTAAATCCAGGCTTATATATATTATCAGCATCATTTTTTTTATATCTTTAAGCCCATAGTTTGTTGGTTAGTTAATATAAGTTTAACTTGGCCTATTTATTTTCGCTGGTGTCCATCGAACGAAACATTAAAAAATGAGGGTTACACAAAAAAAAGTTTTTTTCACTATTTGAAAAGCAATTTTTTTGCGAAAATAACCTGTTGAAAGCATCCAAAATAAGTATCCATCTACTTTTTATTTCTATATAAACATGTACATTTTACTTTTTATTAGGATCTACTTTTTACTTTTATATTAACATCTCCATTTTACTTTCATATTAACATCGACATTTTAAAATTCTGATGTCCAAAAATTTTCGTCAACTTTTCCTGCAGATTGTCTCATACATTTGCGAATCCAGTTCGGTGATCTTTCTGATCGCAACCCTGGCTCTCCTGCTGATCTACAGGAGGGACATCGGAAGCGACCGGACCGTCTTGCAGATCAACCTCTCCTTCTCTCTCTTAATGCTCCACATCACAACTCTCGGCCACGAGCTGGCGGTTAAGAACCCGCTTGGGTGCATGGCTCTGGCTGGATGTACTCACTTCTTTCTGCTGGCCACAGGTGAACCACATGCTGTAGTTGTTCACATAGGCCCAGTGTAGTAAATAAATCATTACGAAAATCCAGGTCAAGCATTTTTAAATAAATGACAAGAAGTTAAGTCCCAACCAGGTGATATTTAGAGCCTATTAATTCCAAGTCAAGAACAGTCATAAAAAGTAGATATTAAAGTTCAGTTATTCCCAAACTGTGTGCCGCAGCACACTTGTGTGCCTCGAGAGATCGTCAAGTGTGCCACGAAACTTTTTGTAAATTTTGAAAAGAGTATTTGTATTACTAATAGGCATACACGCAAACATTTTAGACTTAAATACACAGTGTTCATTACAAATTAATAATTTTGAGACATTTACATGTAGTTTGTCGTGTGTTTAGGGCGATTGTAAAATAACTCTATTGTTGTTCTGTTAAAAGTGTACCGCGAAATAGTTTAGATGTTTTTAATGTACAGCAAGCCAAAAAAATTCGTGAACCACTGTGTTAAACCTTCGTAAAGTCAAGTCAGGCATAATACCTAAAATAAATCATGTTTCGGCACGTTGGTTTTGTCATTTATTGCCCTGACGACTTTTTTTTTATCAAGGCTCTTGGTTCCTAGTTGACGGGTCACGCATCCTAATGGCCACGCAGTTCCCAATGAAATTTAGAGCTCAGAGTCCGTCGAAAAGAACCAAGGTGTTCATGTTGATCGGCTGGTCCGCGCCGACCCTCACCACTTCCCTGGCTTTGTGCATCGGCTGGTATTTGGATTCCTACATGAAGCCGAGTGCCCACTACACACATTGTCACCTCCTTGATGAGCAGATACAAAAGTACGACAGGTGCTGGCTCCATCCTGGTACAAACCTCTTCCTTCTTTCGGTGATGATTCCAGTCGGCATCTTCGTTGGAGCGAGCTTTATCTTTGCTCTGGTTTCATCTTCGGTATTACAACGTTTTATATATAATTACTTTTAACGTTATTAAGAGTTATATAGATAAACTTGTGTTCTGTCGTTATTGTTCTGCTCAGCTAAATTCTGTCCAATCTGATAAAATAATATAAACTGAATTACTAATTTGTATATTTTACCGCAGGCCAAACCAGTTAGCGAATAAACTAAACCAGTGCGGTACAGCATAGTAGTTTCGAAGTAATGTAATGTGTAGTACAGTAGAACTTCCAGGCTTTTGTAAAGCGCGATTTACCTTTGGACAAAGCCACCGCGGACTTGCAAAACATATAGGGACGTGGCTGGCGGAGATTAGAAGGTGTTAACTATATTTGACCGGCGCACTTCGCTTTATTATGACGTTTAAATGGAAAGAGAAATGGACTGTATATTAGCTTATTTTCGTTTTACTATGTAGCGTTAAAATAAGTTGTAAATACAGGTTGTACTTCGTAAAAAGCCTGGCGCCCAGGAAGTCGGCCCACAAGAAACAAAGGAAGCCATTGCAAAGTTCTTTTTTCTCGTGCTTCTGCTTGGTGGTACATGGGCTATTGGATTCTTGGCAGGTGAGCTTTCTTGGCCGAAATACTTGTGGCTATAAAGTGTTGCGTTAATCCAAGCAACCTGTTTTGCGTTCTACCTCATCTTAGTTTTACCACTTAAAGTCGATGACTTAATATTAGTGGACTAAAGTCACTGTTTTCAAATGACTTAATATTATTTAAGTCATTTGCACAAGAGACTTGACTTGGAGTTTAGCCCTTCTAGCAAGTGACTTAAATTAGTGTGTCTAAAGTGAGGTTTTGTGTATGTGACATATTTTTTATAATGGATAGCGTTTCTAGTTTTATAAGTTAGTTATTTATTTTTAACGCAATACTTAGATTCGACTTTGTTTGGCAATGATTCGAGTGGGAGTTTAATCAGGACATGACGTTCTCTGCCCTATAAATTCGCGCTGGTTTAAACCCTAAGGCAGAGTTTCTCAACCGGGGTGCCGCGGCACCCTGGGGTGCTTTTTCTAATCCTCAAGGGTGCACTTTTTAATTCTCATATTTGGGAACCTTTAAGAATCTGATTTTTGCTTAAGAACTTTTCGTGTAAGATTAGACTGGAATAAATCCAATTATAACTTTCTACGTTGTGTATAGAGTTTATGTGTGCGTTCCGCTTTCGTTTATTGCGACATTCTAGTAAATTACCTACAAAAATATTCTGGGGGTGCCGCAATCTATTTATTATTTCTGGGGGGTGTGTCGCAAGCCATAAAATGCTGATAAAGACTGCCTTAAAGTTTAATCGCCCTTAACCTTTTACGTTTAGGCTTGAACGACGAGACCAGTTCTTTGGTCTTCCAGTACGTTCACACGATCACCAACGGACTGCAGGGAGCGTTCGTCTTCTACTTCTACTGCTTGCTTAACTCGACCATCCGCGAAAAGATGAGGCTCTTTATGCGAAAGCGCGAGCAACGAGTGGTAGACGCTCCTATACCGATGGTGCCCATCAACCGCAGAACGCAGGAGACCGACATGTAGACAGTGTTTTATTACGGAAGTGACGTTTGATGCCACGTTGGCAATAGCTATATAGCTGGCCACTGATGAGTTCTAATTGAGAGACTGATGAAGCCTTATTTTGTGGCGAAATGTATCTTTTTAGGAACTTTTAAATGGCTAACTTTGATTAAGGAGTCGGTTAAGAACAACCCGAGTCCGACCCTAACTATGTCTTAAGTCCGGCTTAGACTCCACAGTCTGTATTTCGCCCAACTACGTATTCCTAAAATAAGGTGGATATGTGTTCAACAATCCACTCAAAGGGGTGTCATATAACTCATCCACCCACCATACATGGATGGAAAGTTATTCAACTGTATGTTATTCAATCTGTGTAATCCACAGTTGGCGGCCTTATCCGTTTCGAAATTTGGTTCTGCGCATGCGCATGTCGGACTCGGGTGGTTTTAGAGTTTCATTTGTTTGAATTGTATATTTTTCAATTTGAACAGCACCATTCAAAATGCTTTGTTTGCAAAAGGGTGACGTAAATTGAAATAAATTGATATAAAGCTTAAACCGTAGGTTAAACTTTTCTGATTTGTCGAAGGGAATTGACTTAAACTTAAGCTAATTTTAATTAAATAAGTGAAGTGCTCTTTTGAATAAACTTTGCTAAAGATTTCCTTTTTCCTTTTGGTGAACTTTATTGCACAACGTTTGTTATTCTAAAGATTCGAAGATTACTCGAAATCAAATATGTTGATCATTAAACATGGTTTTCAAATACTATCTTTTTTTTTTGCTGACAATATTCTTCTTTTATCAGAAAATATTTTACTTGTTATTTACCTGAAATCCATCTTTCTATTACCGGTACCTGACTTGAAATAACTTAAAGCTTAGGTTTGACTTTAGTTGAAAGTAAAGTAATTAGCCTAAATCAAACTGTTCGCATACTGTGCGATGTGTTTAAGGTGTTTCCAACTTCGAAATTATTGTGGAATAACCAAATTTGGCCAATACAGCAAAGACTTCCAGCGTTCTTTGTGTGACATTGATTCTTTAGTTGGTGGTTGCAAATAATGCCACAACAACGCGCAACGCGTTGTAAATTCCTGCGTCTGGCGCAATGGGCGAGTTTTTCCTGGATTTTTATCCTCTATTTGACGTTTGTCATGTTTTGCATTTGTGAATCAGCGGATACGAACTGACGTACTGCCAGCGTTAGTAAAATGAAAAAGGCTTTGAAACGGTTTAGTGTTGCATGCTGAGGTGTGTGATGGCGTATATTCTTATTGCGCGATTGGTCTAGTTTTATGCTTTTAACCTGGAGTTACAATCGTTCCAAACCAACGTGCTGCTTTTACTGTTCAAGGGTGTAGAAACAAATATTATATTGTCCAACATTGTAATTTTGCAATATTTGTAAGCCTCCCCATGCAGTTGTTGGTGCATGATAAGAGTGTGGCTAAGTAATCAAGAAACACTTTCTTACATAAATTGATGTGTGGGGCATTTAAAGCCTAAAAGTTTGGAAAGAACTGATTTGAGCAACAATGTGAAATGATTCGTGTAATGTCTAATAACTTCTGTTGTTGTATGTTACGGCGAAACGTCGCATTCCCATATTCCTTATAATTAATAGAAATCTTACTCGTTCGTAAAAATAATTAATAGAAATCTTACTCGTTCGTGCATTTTTATTAACAAGTGCTTCACAACAAAATAATTCGTTTTACTGCACATAACTCAGTTATTACTGTTAATGACGTTAAGTTAACTATACTTCTTTTATAGCATTTTATTTGCAATGCTTAAAATAATTTTTTAAACACGCATTTTTATATCAAATTGTTTTTTTTATATATTGTTTTATATGTTTTAAAACGCATTTTAAAAATAAATTGTAAATAAACTTCATAGTTTGTTTTTTACACGATTTGTTTTCTCCATTTCTCAATATAAGAAAAGGGTTTATGCGAATGAATCTCCCTTCAAAGAACTTCAAATATGAGCCTAACATGTCTATAAAGTTGGTCATAGAAACAACACTGTATGGTCTGCATCTAGTTCCAGAAAACCTTCTGCCACCTAGTTTAAGGTCTTACTGGACAACTTCTTTTGGAATATGACTTTGTAATATGACTTTGTATAAAGACAAATTGTATTTGATTCTCGACAAGCTTTCGCACAACCGTGCTTCATCATCACAACCGTGCTTCATCTCTATTTAGAATTAGGACAAATACGGCCATATACAAAGATTAATATGACTTTGTAAGTTATAGATAGTTGCATCCCTTGTTTGACCGCCTTGTGATCCACCCGACACACAAAAAGCGGTTTGAAATCGTTGTTATTGTAGTGTAATTGATTTAACGCCAGTAGTCCTTGACAGTTAGAATTAAAATAGTTAATAATCCAATTAACCTGGGCAACGCTTTTTTTTATCCAAATCTTATTTTTATTATTACGTTATGGTCTACCCGTTTGCTGACATATAGCGGTAACTGTGTTTAATTATGAAGTGTTAATCTTTTTAATTATTTAAAACTTTTTAACTTGTAAGCGACCGCATAAACTCAATGGTCATATTGCAAAAATAAAAAAGTATATTCATGATGGAAGAACATAGACTTTATTGGTTGTTTTGCAAAAAGTGATTTGTTGTTTGCTAAGCTGCATTTCGAGCAAATACCAATTTAAAAACAAAGCTAAACAATTACTACAAACGCTTTATAACTTAAATGTTTGCAATAAAATGCGCCAGTTACTTATAATTTCAACTATAGATTGATGTTAACATGTTCTACATTTTATAAAGCTTTCTGCTTTAATATAGTCGCGAAAAAATGACTTGCTTGGTTTTAATTGAACAATTGATGAGAGAGCATCTTGAAACTGTTGCAAAATAAACAGAATTATATAGTAAGTCAGTCTGCTGGCAAGTTTTAATTGCTCAACTCAATCCAGTCTTCCTAAAGTACGTACTTCAATGTTTGTTTTTGTGGCGCTGTGGGCACGAAAAGTTTGCTTGTTCTACATTTGTTGATAAGCTTAGCTGCAAAACCAAACCAATCACCAACTTAGTGTTTCAATATACAAGGGGACGTTTTTCTGTGGAAAACAGGTTGTTGAACGTTTTGAAGTTTCAAATTAATGATTGGCAGAAAAAAAGTGGTATCTCTATTGTTGAAATATACTTAAGCATTGACTTGAAATCTTATCGTCGTGAAAGAATCACGCAACAAATTTTGGCTACAAAATGTTAAGGGACGTGCCGTATGTTGACTACGTTGACTACCAAACTGGCTTAAAATCAGACTTACAGCTATCTTTAACCCACATTTCGCGCCAGGTGCTGTATCGGAAGGTTCCATTGACTGTGAGCACAAGTGACCTCACCAAAAATAAACTTTAATGGGATGTTTAACCTCGTTTTATTTGCACTAATACCGTATATTGGAATGCTGTCTAAAATATTGGAATCATTTAGTATTGTAGTTCATCTCCGAAAGTTGTGCCGGTAATAATCCAAATTTTTATACAAGCCTTGTGTTAGACTAAGTAATCGAACAGTTGAACTCTTAGCGAAAAATAGGTATAAAAATCACAACGCCTCAAGTTGACCGAGGTATATAATAACTTAAGTGTGGTAATCGTACAGCAGAAATAATGTATTCACCAGTTAGCGTTGTATGTTGCCTAGTAATGCGCGGCAGAGCAACAAGATTAACAAGTTATATTAAAAAATAATGTCAGGCAAATATCAGGTTGAATGATCTACAATCAGTTTAGCAAATTGATTTATATCAAAAGAATACTGTTTTAGCTTTAAAACACGGTATGCACAAATGGGTAGTATTTGCCACTATGCGGCGCCACGCGACACAAAATGAAGGTAGCGCGACATTTGTATGACGTCACACAATAGAAAGTCTGAGCAACAATTTATTTGGTATGAGAAAGTCGGCCGGTCCCATTTAGAGGTATAACGGCCACGAAAAGTGGCCAAGTGGTGAAGCTAGGCAAGTTTTGTGTGGCTGGAGTCTGGAGAGAAAAAAGCATTTGCCAAATAAATTCGAAGTAACTTCTTGTTTTTAGCATTCTAATAGCAAATCTACCTTGACTCTGGAAAGAAACAAACTATAGAATTTCCTTGGTTCAACATTAATTTAACCAGAATATATTCGTTGGATCTTGATGTTTTTAGAAGTCTAAAAGAAAAAGAAGTAGTACTACTAATTTCATGTAATATAAGGTAAGCAGATGTTGGTTGTAAACAAATGTGGAACGTAATACATTTGTATTAAACGGGTGTTGTATATTTTAAAATTAAGTTGTGTGTGACACTTGATGGTTGCTTTCTGACAAAATTATAGTTAAACATTACAAAGTAATTATTTTTTTTGTAAACACTACAGTAAATCCTTGTGCAACCTAACTTATGGCTGATGGCTGTCAGATTGACAGCTCTAAATCGGCCAAATCATGTTAACAAAGCTATAGACTTAGATTAATGCCGTTTGTGGTTATGACGTTAGAAACTCGGTCAATAGGTTTAGAATTATTTGGCATATTGTTGCGAGAGTCGATTTGTCGTTTTTTTTTAATTATTCTGTGATTTATATCAATCAACGATAACTTAGATTCCTAAAATTTTACAACAATCGGTTGAATTATTTTTTAGTTTTAGTGTTCCTGGTGTAGAAAGGTTGGGAACCACTCGGCTAAATGTTGTTTAGTGTTGTAGGCTAGTGCTTTGCAATTGGGTGTAGTATACATCCTGAGGTGTACTATAATTGTTAAAGGTTGAAACACATTGATAGGGTGTACAAGACACCGCATTACAATAAAGCTTATGATAAGACATATTATAATAAATAAACAAGTTTATTACCAGACGTGTATTTAAGTGTACGTAGCTTGTAAGTTACTATATTCTATTTGTGACATCATAACCTAATATTTTTCTTGATAATCGTCATTGTGGGATACTAACTATAGTTCTTCATAACGGTAAATAGTTCTTTTTGCCGTACAACAGGGTGTATGTGTATATAAGGTCAGTGCATTGCGTGGACTGGGGTGTACAAGTTCTTCAGTAAACGTAAAAGTGTTTAAGCACTGTTGTAGACCTACGTTTTGACTAAAACGCAGTATGTACGTGTTTAACACTTATACTATATTTGTTTTAAATTTGTTAAGCGTGGTCGTTCGACCTTTAAAAGTCTTTAATGTTTTTACATTTTTTTGATTGGGCTGTAGTTCTTTAACTTGGGTCGTTAAAAAAGTTTTATGTGGTCCGTGAAAAGTCCATAGAATTTATTTACCATTAGGCGATATTACCCTGAAGGTGTGGGTAGCCTACATGTAGCGCGGAAATTATATTCATAATAATTAATAAAAAATTAGACCAATACAAACGTCCGGTAATATCGAACCCGAACCGATACCGAAAGCCAAGTGGTAATATTGGTAGTCGTCTAAAACTATATAGGGTGGTACTGTCACGCCAAAACTGGTCCGGCCGGATCTATTTTGGCGTTGGAATAGCCGCCAAAACAGGTATGGCTAGGGTTATGGTTAGGCTTGACCAGCTTCGGCCTAGCCGGACCTGTTTTAGAGGTTGTTCCAACGCCAAAATTGATCCGGCCGGATCAGTTTTGGCCCCGGACCAAATTTCGCGTTACAGTATGCTAGTAGAGTGGAGTGTTGTAAACAAATCATTTCAAAATGGTTTAGGTACCAGTGAAGTCATTCCTAAAATAACTTAAATCCAATTCAAGTCATTTGTAAAGTAACTTAAGTCCAATATACAGAAAATTGTTTTATTTTAAAAAAGTTACTGTATATAATCGAATTTTATAAAAATTGCAGCGGAAAGACTTATGTCAAATCAAGTAATTTTTCCTTAACCGCGTAAGTGCACTTAAGTCATGTCATTGATTTAAGCCATTAGAACACTGTAAGATACCAAATTAACATACTGTAGGCATTTTAGCTAATATTTTTTCTCGCGCCCCCTTGTGAACCTCACACGACCCCCAAAGGGGGCGCAGCCCCCAGTTTAAGAACCACTGTTATAGCCAATAATTAAAAAAAAATATTGTGGCATTTAGCATCAAACCAAATTGCAAAATTGCGCTGCAATAAATGCGATATTTTGCATACTCTGCATAAAGATGTTGTGTGGTTATACACACTGTAAGAAGCCACTTTAGGCTTTGGCCTAAATTAGTATCAAATTATTTTTGGAAAGGTTTGTTGTACGACATCCGTGTACGTTTCCTGATGTTTAATTAAAGTATTTAGTATATGATCCGTGTGGTAGCAGCATTTGTTTGACTTGTGTGATATTCAAGCAAGCCTGTAATCCCGGTTCCAAATGGAGTACGACGTAAGACCAATTCGTATTGTGTTTAAAAGTAAAAATTGCTAAACCTCTGCAATAAACGCCATATTAAACTGCGTTCAACGTCAGACAACCCGTTTAAAATATAAATTGCTTGTTTTACTTCAGGTTTTAATTCTACTTGGTAATTCTTCTGTTAATGTAAACCAGTTAAAACGGAAATAACCGCAATAGTAGCGAACTCTATCTAAATTTTGCGTGGTTGGGCCTATACATAGAAAATCAATTCATTATGATGTGGGCGCTTCTTATCACTATTACATATTACGCTGTGACATGCTCGTTAAAGCTGGCTAGCGTTATAAAAATGTGTTTATCTCGTGGATAGACCACGATTTTAAAAGATGAATGTGACAATTCACATGTTACCAAAAAGTGATGTCATGTCAGAGGGCTAATCAATATGAAAATATATTTGCAAGTGGCATAAAAGTTTCACTTATGTCCAAACGTTGCACTACGTGACACTTCGCGTTCATGAAATATAAATGTCATGACATATTTGATGAAGGTTTTTATTTATTTTTCTGTGATCGGAGAACCTGCACTGTAAAATAGAAAATGCAATCATTGTCCCTTGGCTGTTGATTGCTGATTGTGTCTGAAAATGCTTGTTGACTGGCGTGGTATAAAAGTTTGCTAAATGTTACAGCTAATGGTTTAAAACATATTCACAATTTGAAATGCAACCGGCGTGCAGCGTTGTGTGTTGCTTCTGTAATAGTACGACAGAATATTCGACTATAGCACACCACACTTGGCGTAGCATGTCATACAACCTTAAAGTGTTAAAAAACCGTGAAATGTATCACTACACGACAGAATTAGTAACAAACGTAAAACTTTAAGTTGTAACATATAGAAACGGCCTGTGCAAAAACGGCAAATAATTGATTGGCGTCATATATATTAAAACAAATATGTAATCCCGGTACCAAATTGTTGTCGGGTGGCAATCAAGTTGTTTCCTGGTAATCGCCATTACATATTGTGTTAATAACGTGTCAGTGTGCTCACACCCGCTATTTAACAGACGATTTTAAAAAATACTGGCAATTAGGCAATTTAGCATATAATCGAAAGGTAATGTTCCGTATTGTGTGTAAAATAGGTCGTCGAAATACACGTTTAAAATAAAACATTTTAAGGATACCTACAGTCAGTGTTGCAGTGGCAACACCACTCAAATTTACTGAAGGCGATGGTCGGCCCTAACAAATACGTATATCGACGCCACATCATTCTCAGCATGGTTTAGTAACTATAGGCGCTAACTCAACCTGCTCCAACGGAACAAAATTTCGTGATATGGATATCCATCGGGAATCACTAACAAACCTAAACCTTATTTTTTACTTATCCTTAAACGTTGCCTTATCGTGGCGCAACATGTGCACACATTGTTAAAAAAAGTGCGCACATTTTTGAAGGCAGTTTAAAATGTGCGCACATTTTTGCGCACATTGTGCAAAATAAGGCCACGTCCCCTGTTGCACCTTTTAGCATGTGGGAGCAGCATTTAATCGGATGGCGTGTTATAAATTATCGCATTTATCTGCGCAACTGTGTAAAATCGCATTGTAAACAACTCACCAAAGTAAAACCTTAAATTGTAGCAGCCATTTCGCATTGCGTGATATTCAAGCAAATACGTAATCCCGATGCCATACTGAGTCCAAAGTAAGTAAAATCTCGTTCAATTGGTTACTATTAAAACTGCCACATTAAATGCGATATTTTGTAAACTCTACTTAAGTTAATTTCGGCGCGATAACAGACTTTTATAACATCTTAAACATAAAAGTCTTAAGTTGGAAACATTAAAATTTATTTTTATTAAAGCAATATATTTGATTTTTATGTAGGTAATGAAAAAAAGTTTTGCGCGGTTACGTTAAGAGTTTGACAATATGCGCGCGCGCCCAGGCGGCGATACACGCCCCTAACTCAAGCGCACGGTGTTATACGTCGCCTGTCATTTTGCTAGGCGACGATGACGTTGTTCTGTCTGCTTCCGACCGGGCAACAAATCGCGACAGGCGACGATAGACCGGCGGACATTCTTTCCATTTATTATCAGCGATCATTTAGTGTTGGCATGATTTTGCTGCAACGTGGCTTCATGTGTCAGTAGAGAGCCGATTTATGTGACGTCAGTAGCATTTGTGAGTGCAAATATTTCGCGAGGGTTAATCAGCAAAGCTTCAATGGTGCTACGATACATGAATTTTATTGTACTGTGTTAAAATCACAACTTACTTCAAATGTAAGAACTTTGTAAACTAAATGTCCAGCTTTTACTAAATTGTACTTGGAACATTTTTGTTGCTTGTTTCCTAATATTCAGATAAAACTGAAACGAATCTGCGAGTTTAAATTTTTCGTTTTTTATTCAAACTCACAAATGTTCAGAAGCAAAATTTCAAGTTATTATCTTTAATAAATTTTGTTTTGCTTTAATTTATCTCGTGCAACGGCTTATTTGGCATGGAGAGTGATTTTGCAATAATTTGCAATAACAAACAACAACGTAAAGTACTTTTTATGACTCCCAAAGGTTTGGCGAAACCGACGATAAGTACGCAATGCTCGCTTCTTTTAATTACTTAACCGTCTGGCCGCCTTACTAAATTTATGGAGCAAAGTTTGCTTGCGTGCTAACGGTGTAACGAGAGGCCGACACTGTGTACGTGCGACAAAGCCCGCACGTTTATTGCCTCAGCACACGGAAGTATCCGACAACTGTTTCAAAATAAGGGCAAGTTTTCGCCATCACTCACCGTGGAAAGTTATACTGTAAAGACTCCAATACCTGGTTGTGAGATATAGACATAGCCTTTGTTTAAAATACAACCAAAACGATCTGATCCTAATACTTGTGGAACCTTTACATCAAGCATTAGGTTTTAGGAGATTTCAATAAGTAACATAACTTACGGGGAAACTAGTACCGCACTATTGTCCAGTAACAGATATAAAATCCGATCCTATTATCGGATAACCCAAATCTTACTACATATCGGTCTCATTTTATGCATTACGTTTAGGTTTGAGTCAAATACCATAAACGATTGGTATAATTTGATGTTTTTTGATGGGCATGCTTACACTGAAGCGCACTAGAATAAAATCAAACAAACAATGTTTATAAACAATTTCCCATAATAAAACGATTTATTATTTTATATTTAGGCAGGAAAGGTTTCGAAAAAAAGTATGCAATTTAATTAGTTTTTCCAATACTCTATAATAATGATATAAGAAAGCCAAAAGCTGAATAAATTTTGTGACATAAACCACGGTGAAAAAAGCCAATCTGGCAAGCCATGTACATACGAATGTCTATATTCTATACTTTTCGGGTGTCAGTCTGTGGTTCGGACTTTTTCATGTTTTTGTATTACGTAACTATAGAAAATGTCGTGTGGGGCCTGTTTGAAAAAAGGATCTGAATTTTGATATTATATATAATAAAGTGTAATCCCTTATATGAGATTGATCGAAACATTTGTCCACATTACAAGCTGTTTGAGAATGGCAGTACAAGCTCCAAAATGATTTTAGCCAATCTAATGGCTGTTATACATGTTTTTAGTTTGTCCATTCGGTCGTAATGGCTTTGAGAGAACGCATTTGCATTTTTTATTCGATTTAAAAACAATTAATTTGTACAGCTAAATTTCATGAATTGTTGTTAATTATTCAAAACGATTATAAAAGTTAATCGAAAAAGTAAATGCTTTTAAATTTTACAGACAAGTTTATAATTATTAAAACCTGTTAATACTGAAATCTAACATGGCCGACATTCGTAACGGAAACGAAGCAGCAAATCAACCAAACGCCAATATGGTAATTGTTACATAATTTTACTCGTTGTTGATAATTATTTTGTATTATAAAACATAAAGGAAGGGGCTATTCGCCTGGACACCAAAGTAGTTTAAATCGACATATAATCACTAATGGGTGCAAGCGTAAAAGAGCGATCCGGTTAAATAGCCACTTCCAGATATATACCCATGTGTAACAAACCTTACTATGGCGAAGGGCAAGATTCTAATAAAATATATTCGAGGTTCATGCATTACACAAATAATATTTTAAAATACTTTTCCATTAGTTAGTAATTCTCCATGTTCGTTTTAGAATTCAGTTTAACAATATTTGACAGTATCAGTTTGGTGCTTTGAAATCGAATTGATTCAAATGGAATTTGAACAACAATTTTGTATAAGAATCGACAACAAGAAGTGTGTGAACAAAAACGTAACATTTTTCATAAAACAGGACGAAAATGCACCTCAGCTTCCACCAGCAAACAACCAGCCAACCAATGTCCTGCCTGTAAACATTGGTGACGTTTACGGTCATCAAGGTCCCATACATAACCTCCATGGCGACGTTCATATATATGGCCAGCTGCAGGGACCTGGAGTGGCTTCCGACTCAACAGCGACCTCATCTGACAATTACGGTTGGTGATAACTTCGATTTAAAACTAATGACCATGTGTGGGTTGCGCTACAGCTGGGCTGCGGAGTCGGACTCGGGACTCGAGTAAGACCACGTAAAACTACCCGAGTCCCGAGTCGGACGTGCGCATGCGCAGTACCATATTACAAAACTGAAATGGTTACCAAATGTAATTCGTAAAGGCTGAATAGCATATGGTGTATATTTTCCAACCATGTGTTGTGAGTGGATGAAGTATATGAACCCCTATAAGTGGTTGCAGAAGAACCAGCATATTTAATTACGTAATGGGTGAAATAAAGGCTGTAGAGTCAGGGCTGGACTCGGGACGAAATCTCACGCTTAAACGGACTCGGGTTTACTTTATTGGCCGGAGTCGGACTCGGGTTATTTTTAACCGACTCCGCAGCCCTGCACCACAGTAGTGATTTCTCTGCGTGCATTGAGCCCAACCCCTTAAACGCGACTGTTTTTGCGAGTTATCATTATGGAATTGAAAAATATTTATTTTGATAGATTTTGTTGACATTAAAAGCGGCTACAATAGAGCAGCGTAACCACATAGTGACATCTTTGCGTGTAATTAACCCAACCGCTTAAACGCGACTGTATTTCAAGTTGCTTGTGTTGAACTTCAAACACATTTGGTTTTGATCGGCCTTTCTTAAAGTTTGAAAGCGTCTAGATTAAAGCAGTGTGTTTAGCCAGGTTATATTTCACCGTGCGTACGAATTGACGTCAGTCGGCAATACCTTTATGACTTATCATGAATACAAACTGATAAAACACAATCATCATATACTAGTAATTAGGCCTAAAATTATGATTCGCATGTAGCTTTAAATCGCCTTAGCAGCTGGACAGCAATGGTTGCGTTGTTTGGAATACAAAAATTAAAAAAAAAATCCCAATTTTAAACAATATAATAGTATCCCCATTTTAAACAATATAATAGTATCCCCATTTTAAACAATATAATAGTATCCCCATCTTAAACAATATAGTGGCATCCCCATTTTAAACAATATAGTGGCATCCCCATTTCAAACAATATAATGGCATCCCCGTTTTAATCTTTTTTCCGACAAAATAAGTGTTTTTTAACCGATTAGTGTCATTTTAAGGGTTTTTGCATTTACCTATAATTAACGGCAAAAAGTAAGTCATGGGGGAGGGGTATTCCCTCGTTTCATTTAAATTGTAATGCGACGGCGTTCAATTAACCCCATAATGATGTTAATATCGTTTGTTAGAAAGATTTCCGATATTGCTAATCCGAGTATAAGCCTTTTGCTTGTTAAAGAGTTCTTAAGTTGGAGATACATCAAAAGTGATTAGCGATTATACAATAAATAAAACAGTGTAGGTAACTTTGTATAGGCCCTAAAGCAAAATCAGTTGCTGACAAAATAACACACATTAATTTTGGAAATAAAAAAACGCGCTTACTAATAACTGAGCAAAGCCAGCCTACGCTTACAGAAGGCATTTCTAGCTTATCGTTTGCTCGCGATTCGAGTTGAAGTA
Organism: Ascidiella aspersa; assembly: GCF_963924565.1. Classification (NCBI taxonomy): domain Eukaryota; kingdom Metazoa; phylum Chordata; class Ascidiacea; order Phlebobranchia; family Ascidiidae; genus Ascidiella; species Ascidiella aspersa. The sequence goes on along the minus strand of NC_139453.1, from coordinate 3,870,230 downwards.
AATTAAACACTAGGCGTTAACCATTTACTAACTGTTCGGTGGCTGGGATAAGCTAAGCGTGCAGAGCAAAATGTTACGCTACATATTCTACCAAGAAAGTTATACATTCATATGTGCTAGTTAACTCACGTCATAAAACAAAATGTTATATATTCGTTTTATTCCTGCCTGGTTAGCGTTCATCTTCAAAGAATAGTTTTTTTCAGCAACATCATGGCAAGAAAAGTCCCAGGAAGCAGCTGAAAAGGTCATCGGAACTCTACCAAGCAACCCAGTTCCTCTTGACATCATTCGGGATTCGCAAGCACCATTGGAGGAGTTTGGTTTAAAAGGACTGAAGCAACTCAGAGAAAAACAGGTCAACTCAACCATGCTTCAACTCAACCAACTATTTACTGCTGCAAAACAAGAAGCAATCGATGAAGCCAAAAGTAAGAAATTTAGAAATAAAGCAGCAAATGACGATTACGTGGAGAGGCATGGCAATGTGGTCGGTATGACTGGAATAGCTGGAATTGGAAAAACTACTGCTATTATACAGACACTAACGGAGCTTGCAGGTAAATTACCTGCAGATGAAAAGGGATATTGGCTTTTTAAATACCTAAAGACTTTAGATCTGAACAAAGAAATGGGCGTTTTGGAATTGCTGTCATCCAACCCAAACTTGAAACACACAAAGGAAATGGATGATCAAATACTGGAAAGACTTTCCAAATCCAACAAGCTGTTTATCTTCCTGGATGGTTTGGACGAACCTAGGTTCAAAGATCTTGACCTGGATGCTCCAGTGATCGGATTGTACGATCGCGCAACGCCGGTTGTCATTCTACAAAACCTTCTACGAGGGGACATTCTTCCCAATGCTCACAAGCTGCTTACTTCACGACCGGGAGCTTTTCTCAAGCTACACCCAAGCTGCAAGCCCCACTTTGTAGTCAAGGTAATCGGCTTCAACGAAAGCTCTCAAGATTTGTATTTCCGACAAATTTGCCCGAAGCAAGAAGATTATGAGAAGGTCACCAAGTCACTTGATCAAAACCCACATGCAAAGGCTTTGTGCTTTCTTCCTATATTTGCCAAAACCGTCGCACCTTACATCATAAAGCATGGGACTAAAGATGGCACTTTTACTCTCACAGATGTGTTTGCGGCTTTTGTGTCCGATTGCATTCACTCCATTAAGTTTAAGGAACACCCAATAATTTTGCGCAAACTTTCAGACCTGGCTTTACACGGAATGCTCGATGAGAAGATCACATTCGACGAAGAAGACTTTGATGAAGTCGGACTTGATGCTGAAGGAATGGAGGACTTTCTCAACATGCAAGTTTTCTCCAGCGACCTCAACCTTCGTATACTGGAAGGGGATAAAGTATTCTTCTTTATTCATCTTCTATGGCAAGAATTTTTCGCATCACTCAAGCTGTTGTTCGATACAGACCTGTCCACATTTTATGGGCTGCTACAAAGCATGGAAAGTAATACGTGGGAAATGGTTTTTCGGTTTCTTTTCGGGTTGCTAAACACGGGAGTCCACCGTAAGCTAAAGCCTATTTTTAAAATCTCTTCCACCGATGTTGCTAGCAAGAAACGTTTGCTGAAAGGCTTGATTGATTCGCTTGGATCTCAACTTTCATCAAACGATAGCGAAAGCTTTAACTCCAAATTGTTTAGGCTTTGTAGTTTGGCGCAGGATTCAAACGATGAAGAAATCACTGCGAAAGTGGCTTTTTCTCTCCCTGGAGAGCTTCGTATAAAGGGTGTAACGATCCTTCCCAGTGAAGTGTCAAGTCTCTGTCACGTGCTTCGAGCAACACAAAGGGAGCTGGTCATCAGCATCGGGGAAACTTACTTCCCAGTCACATTTACCGGCAACGGTTTAGAAATGTTGATGGAGACTATGGCGAGAACCAAACACAAGGTTTGTGAAGTTTTACTGTTGTTTTAAGTTTTAATTTTTATACACTATTTTCAAATAAATGCAACAAAGCACTGGTAAACGCTAAACGAACCCTGCACCGTTTTGAAGCCACACAACATTTAACTTTCTGAAGCAGGAGTCGGTAACCTTTTCTAGTCGCGGACCTGACCCAAATTTAAAAAGGGCTCGGCGAGCCGTAATAAATATAAACTTAAAATTTTAGTAAAATGTTGAGTTTTGAGCGTTTTATTATAATAACTGTTAATCAGTGGCGACCTAGTTTTTTTTTAGTTGAAAATCAGCTTTGATCTAACACTAGACGAAATGCCCGGCGTTGCCCAGGTTAAATAGAATATTTATCAATTAATCCTAATGGTTAAAAAATAATTACACCTACAATAACCATCATAATGTACGAAGTCGATACCTGTATTTAATCTGGTTAAACAAAATGTAACAATCCATCATACTTTGGCTCTTATACTTTAGCGCCCCTCCTGCACTTTGCCAAGTGGGGCAAGAGGGGGGCAAAAGTGCCCTTTTCATAAAAAGTGATATATTGCTTTCACAACGTTAAATATTATGCGACGGAAATCATAAAGGGTCTAGGGATTGAGCTACGGAATAATGCAAAAAAATTTGTAAAATGACATCCTTGACATTTGTTAAAACATTTTTGGTACCATTTTAAGCCAATCTAGAGGGCGTGGCTGCAAAAATTTTGCCGGGGGAATACCCCCGAATCCCCCAATATTTCGGCTCGCTACGCTCGCTTGCGGTCTATGTTTCCCTTACCAAAAAAGTCGCCACCCTTGCCCTGCAATCGCTCCGGCGTCCCTGTAAACACACAAACTTGGCTAAACACGTCTCGCATATATTTCTTAACGAAAACCTATGAAATTAGACTTTTACGTGGTTAAACAAACTGCAAAAAGCTATAAACGTTTGCACTGAGTGTCACTAAATAGAACTTTAATTAGTAGGTCATATCGTGTGTCTAAAATCGGTTAACCTAATGCTTCCCCACAATCAGAGTAACACCCCACAGACTGTGTAAAAGCGGAATTAATGTGAAAGCGGAATGGCGTGTTTAACTTTGTGACATATCTGCGTGGCTTTAAAGATCTAATGCTTTGTTGCCGTAAATTTCCAATAAATTGTTCATGTGGTTTAAACAGTGTAAAAATGAAAAATTAACGCATAACCTAAAAAGCAGTTTTGTGTCTGAAATAGGTCACAAAAAATCACAAATTCACGTGTTACCAACATTGTATAAGCTGGCTGAAGCCGTATATTATAGCCGATAATTACAAAATAATTGCGGTATTTACAACAAACAAATTGCAACGTTGTGTGTTTTTTTAAATGGAGCTACTAAACACGACTCGCATATTTTACCTAACGAAAACCCGTGACATATATCGATGGAAAATCGCTTAAAAAGTAGTAGCAGCAATTATTCAAATTGGCGAAATTCAAGCAAATACGTAAAACCCATACTGCGTCAAACGAAAGAAAATCCTCTTTGAAAAGTAAATTTGCTTAAAGTTCAAACCGCTACAATAAACGCGATATAAACTTTTCCACATGAAACTTTATTTTTACCAAGGCAATGTACTTCACGCAGGTTATTGCTTTATAAATGTGTGAAAAGGTTTAACCCGTTTCACCATAAGGTTCTGCAAGTCGCATGCCCGCTCTTTCAAGTTAACATGCAACGAATGTTGTGTGATGTTTTTGAAATGGTATAAAAATTGCTCACCCGTGACCGGTTCGCGACGGCGTTCGCTTGAGATGCGAGACTTTCTCTCATAGAAAGAAACAAATTTTTTTCTGTCTGGGAGCACACGAGTTTCTTTCTATTTTACCGACTTGCTCGGCGACTCGCTTAAGAGGAGCAATAGGAGCCATACGTTTCTCTGTCTCTTTCCCTAAAACGCGAACATGCTGACCCACAAACTTTTCCATTTTATATATTAGATTTGAAAAAAGGACGGTAAAGCGTTTGCGCCAAGCGCGAAGAAAAGCTATTGTGCAAATATTTGATGTTCCCCGGGGGTAGCGAAAGGACGTGAGGTTCATCAAGTGTGCTGCCACCGATAAACATAGTCTAATCATAACCAACAATAAAAGTGAAAAAAAAGATATGCGGAAAATTTAATCGTTAATCTATGATTTAATTTGAATAGGATATGATGTAATTTAAATGGAACCGTTAAAATGTCGATATAGTTTATTTTTATATTTAAACCACACAAGAACTATAGTGTGCAGCACCATAAAATACAATCAGGCATACTAAGATAGCGTAACGTCCATTGTTGATAGTACTACTAGTTTATGTACTTCGCATTTTGGCCGAAAAAATGCGAAGAAAAAGAGCGCATTATTTTTACATTTATGTAGTTAAAATAGACAACAAATTTCGACAACGGCCTTTTGCCAAGTTTGTAAAAGAGGTGGAGGGCCGGATAAATTACATTGGCGAGGTTGCCGACCCCTGCTCTTAAAGGTACTTTAAACTTCTAACACCGCATGGTGACAGTAGAGTGTCCCCGAGTTTTTTGACATTAGTGGACAACTTGTTTTTTTCGCAACGGTTTGATTTCCTGTTGTTCACCGAGAATTGATGGCACACATATTGCTGTATAGTCGGCAAAAAATATTCATGGTCTGATGTTACGATGTTAAAATAGCGTTGTTATGCCGAAAAACAGACCGTCATTGCTCGCCTCTGAGATTAAACCGGTGAAATTAGAACAAATTACCAACGCGGTTTGTTCAACTTTGTTGCGTAATAACATGCGCGACTTTAATTGAGTCTATTTAGCTAAAAATGCAAAACGCATTTTTTTTATTTTTTTTATTTTATACACTACTATTTTTCTGTTTTATTTTCTGATATAACCCTCTTAATTGGCGCGACAAATTACGTTTTTCAGTTTGTTATTGGACATTAGATTTGGGATGTTATACTCCGCACTCCCCAAACTCTTCGTAGTCACTGTCTTCCCTACAGCGTTAAACGCTTCCACCTCCAGCAAGTATTAAAGTTTTTTAATTCAGTATCCAGATATTATTATTTCGTTGATGATACTAACTCGAAACGTTTTAACGCAAGTTTCGTGTTTAATGAGGAGATAATTAATTTACAAATAAAAAAAGAAGTTTTAAATAAAACAAAGTTCAAACAAGCGCATTTTTAGGAGCAATAACTACAGTTTGAGTTTAAAACTGTTCGCATCTCATGCCTTAACAATGTGCGTACTCTATAGCTGAGTTAATAGGAATTTTAGTAAAATTGTTTTAGGCGCATAAATATTATGGCATTTCAACTTTAGGAACGACTCAATTAATTACAGTTTACAATAAAACGTCATATTAACCCGCATTTTTCCTTCAGCGACTTTGCTTACACTTTTTAAACCACGTCATTGACTAAAGGTAGCCAACAATGGCGGACGAGCAAACTGATCGGCGCATAAGTTTGAGAACCTTATCTATCTGGGACAGCGCTCCCACCAACATATCTTGTTGTTATTTTGTAGATGGATGAAGTATATGTGACGACAACTGGATCACGTGACTTCACTGCCTTGTCCACCTGCGTCCATAAGATAAACCGCCTTGTGTTGTACAATACGAGCGATCTGTCCGGTTTCGAGGTTCTTACTGCAGCAATCGCACGCAGAGAAACACCTGTAAGTTAACTTACGTGCAACAATTGGCATGGTTATGTCATAATGGTCATTATTGCGATGAGGCGGGCGCGATTATCCAATCACACTATCGACAGTCAAGCGGATAGGGGAAGTTCCATTGGTGAAACGGGGACGTGTGAAATAGATAAGGGGCATCCCCGTGGGTCAACCATTGCACAGGGGAAAGCCCCACCAAGCATGGGTAGTGTTTGGGATGTTAGTAGTCACCATCCAGATTTTAATATTTCGTTGATGATACTAACTGGAAACGTTTAAACGCAAGTTTCGTGTTTAATGAGAAGATAATTAATTTACAAACACAAAAGCAAAGTTTTAAATAAAACAAAGTTCAAGCAAGCGAATTTTAGGATCAATAACTACAGTTTGAGTTTAAAACTGTTCGTATCTCACGCCTTAACAATGTGCGTACTCCACAGCCGAGTAACTCGGAATTTTAGTGAAATTGTTTCTAAGTGCATATATATATATAACATTTTAGCTCTACAAATGACTAAATTAATTACAGTTTACAATAAAACGTCATATTGACCCGCATTTTTTCTGCAGCGACTTTGCTTACACTTTTTAAACCACGTCATTGACTAAAGGTAGCCAACAATGGCGGGCGAGGCAAACTGATCGGCGCATAAGTTTGAGAACCTCACCTATCTGGGAAAGCGCCCATTCCAACATATCTTGTTGTTATTTTGTAGATGGATGAAGTAAGTGTGACGACAACAGGAACACGTGACATCACTGCATTGTCCACCTGCGTCCATAAGATAAACAGCCTGCAGTTGTACACTACGAGCGATCTGTCCGGTTTCGAGGTTCTTACTGAAGCAATCGCACGCAGAGAAACACCTGTAAGTCAACTTACGTACAACAATTGGCATGTTTATGTCACAATGGTCATTATTGCGATGAGGCGGGCGCGATTATCCAACCACACTATCGACAATCGAGCGGATATGGGAAGTCCCTGGGTGGAACGGGGACGCGTGAAACTGATAAGGGGCATCCCCGTGGGTCAACCATTGCACAGGGGAAAGTCCCACCAAGCATGGGTAGTGTTTGGGATGTTCGTAGTCACCATCCAGATTTTAATATTTCGTTGATAATACTAACTGGAAACGTTTGAACGCAAGTTTCGTGTTTAATGAGGAGATAATTAATTTACAAATACAAAAGCAAAGTTTTAAACAAAACAAAGTTCAAACAAGCGCATTTTTAGGAGCAATAACTACAGTTTGAGTTTAAAACTGTTCGCATCTCACGCCTTAACAATGTGCGTACTCTACAGCCGAGTAACTCGGAATTTTAGTGAAATTGTTTCTAATTGCATATATATATAATATTTTAGTTCTACAAATGACTAAATTAATTACAGTTTACAATAAAACGTCATATTGACCCGCATTTTTTTCTGCAGCGACTTTGCTTACACTTTTTAAAGCACGTCATTGACTAAAGGTAGCCAACAATGGCGGGCGAGGCAAACTTATCGGCGCATAAGTTTGAGAACGTCATCTATCTGGGACAGCGCACCCACCAACATATCTTGTTGTTATTTTGTAGATGGATAAAGTAAGTGTGACAACAACTGGATCACGTGACTTCGTTGCCTTGTCCACCTGCGTCCATAAGATAAACCGCCTTGTGTTGTACAATACGAGCGATCTGTCCGGTTTCGAGGTTCTTACTGAAGCAATCGCACGCAGAGAAATACCTGTAAGTTAACTTACGTGCAACAATTGACATGTTTATGTCATAATGGTCATTATTGCGATGGGGCGGGCGCGATTCTCCAACCACACTATCGACAATAAACCGGATAGGGGAAGTCCCTGGATGCAACGGGGACGCGTGAAACTGATAAGGGGCATCCCCGTGGGTCAAACATTGCACAGGGGAAAGTCCCACTAAGCATGGGTAGCTGGGTCAAGTGCCTGTTAATGCACATTAGTGTTTGAGATGTTCTACTCCGCAATCCCCGACCCCTTCAAAGTGTTAAACGCTTCCAACCACTTTTGGAATTTTTTTTTTAACTATAGAGAAGTTTTTTAATTCACTATCCAGATTTTAATATTTCGTTGATGATACTAACTGGAAACGTTTTAACGTGAATGTTCAAATACTAAAGCAAAGATTGCACAAAACAAGCGGAAAGCAAGCGAATGTCAGGTTTAATAAACCACAGTTAAACCGTTTGCAAATCACGCTTTAACAAATCTATATGTATAACTGACTAGGAATATTTTTTATGTTGTTTTAAGCGCATAAGTATGGCATCATTTTTCAAACGAATAAATTAATACAGTTTGAATAAAACGTTACAAGACGAGTGATTCGTCTGATTTTAAAGTTCTTACTGAAGCAATCGCACGCAGAGAAACACCTATAAGTTAACTTAAACGTAAAACAGCTGACACTTACATGGTTTTGTCATTTAAATGCGTTCAGCGCCCCCCAAATCATGAAAAGACCCAAAATGCCACAAGGGGGCGATACTGCCCACGTTGGGAACTTCTGCGTTACATAATACTCGATATTTAAACACGTTTTAAAAATCTAGAAAATCAATTTTTGTAGAATTAATCAACTGAATTATATATTTTTTCGGTAAATTTACTCTGAATATTACTTATTCGGTAAATTTACTCTGATTACTATTATTACCGATGAATCGCGTGTCGTGTACGTTTGATGTGTTTATTTCTTTATAGCAATTGGTCGCGCAAATATTTATCGAGTAGAATCTAAAATTAACATTTACGACGTTTTCCGGTTTACAATCAATTTGACCTCTGTCCGTATTTAGAAGTTTAAATAAGTTTTATCAGTAAGTTTAAAACTTTCGTTAACAAACCAAACTATATTTTGTGTAGATGGAAGAATTATCCGTGAACAAGTTGGGGTCACGTGGTTTGAGTTGCCTGGCACCAAGTGCAAGCAACATCAACAAGCTGAGGTTGCACTGCGACACTGCTGGGTCAAATCTGCAAGCTCTAACTGACGCCATCTCATGCAGAAATCATCCTGTATGTTTGTGTTAGTGGTTATGAGTAAATAAGTTAGCATTAACCGCACATGCATGGGAATAAATTAGGGGAATAAATTAAGGGAGGGGATATTAAACAAACCGAGGCCTTTAGCTTCAATTTTAAAACATCATTACGCACATGATACACGCTTCCATACAACTTACCAATTACATACTTTTATAAAAAGTTGCATAACTGGACGTTTGTGTTTCACTTAAAAAGCGTCTTTGAAGCATAAAGTCGGCACTTGTTTGCAAAAAATTAGCCTCTCTGGTTTTGTTTCGTTAATAATTCAAACTGTTCTAACAGCCTTGTGCATATTCATAGATGTTTAAAACGGTCTGCAAACAAACACTCAAAAATGTCAGCCAAAGAGGGTTTGAAACCCGTGGCAAGCAGACAATTAATTGCAAGCAATATGTAAACCACAAACGTCCAAAAACTGATTGTTTATTGGGATACACACCATTTTGCGCGTTCAGTATTCACAATTAGGCTTATTTGCACCAATATCTGGATATTTTGTGCAAATGTTTGTAACACGACAAATAAGAAAAATTCAGTTTCGACAGCGGCTTTTGCTTTCACACAGACAATGCTATATTCATTAAACACATTCGGTAGTGGCATGTTTTTCAGGCAAATGTTGACTTATTTCGGTACTTCAGTATTACGACAATAATGCAAATTTCTAGCAAATTACTATTCTACCTAGGAAAATAATTTTGCGTCATAGACACAGCAGTTTCTTGTTTATTCCATAATGCTCCAGATGTTCTAATTTAACACAAACAATGGGGTAGACCAGTGGTTCCTAACCCGGCGCCAAGCAATTATTAGGGGGCGCGAGCGCTACTGCAATATTTCACTATTTGTAGTGATTTTAGTGGTTTCGGTTCGTGTTTATTCTGTTTTTAAGATGTCCTTTTATTTACATTAAGATTACACGTGTGTAGAGAATAAACTAAGTATAGAACTTTATCATTGATGTGCAACCAGAATCGTTTGTTTTCACCATTCGGATTCAGGCAGATTTTGTTATTCGAAAGAATACTTTGATTACACGTGTGTAGTTAAGTAACTGAAGAAATAATTCATGGTTTTGAAAACTTTCTCGAATTTTGGACTGATTGCTACTTTTTACGAACGATTTGGATTATGTTTAGTTACCGACTCTCTTTTTTGCCAACTTTAATCAAAAACTGCATATTTTCTGCAAATTATCTACAGTTTTAGCTTTGACAAAAATTCCCTGTGATTAGCCTACCACTGCATGATTTCTGTCTAACACATATTTATTTTCTGAAATACACATATTATCGAACGATAACGGCCCTATTCAAATACAGTTTGGCTGAGTTGCAGATAAACGATAAATGTTATCACCCTATCCAACAATATTTGTTCATATTTTAATATAACAACACCTTAGCAACAGGGAGACTCCAACTATACTCCATATTGTTTTTTGTATTGTGTGTCGTCACACCTTTTGAAACACGATTAACGCAATGGTTAATTTTTGCGCTGCAGGCGACATTGTTACGTGGTTTCTACGGAGCCTTGTTACTGCTGTGGAGTCAATGCCCTCACAACACAATTGTTAAAATCAGCTTGATAAACTCATTTTTTCGCGATTCGCGCCACCAACAGTATATACTTTAGTTTTTTCAAATTGTCTCACTGATATGTAATTCAAAATGAGTTTTTCGTAGGGGGAAGCAAGGCATAAGGGTATGACCAAAAACGCCTTTATAAAAAAACGTCTTTATATTGTTTAAGTTGCCCAAACTTATATTTTGGGGTGTGCGATGGGACGCACGACGCAATTTGATCAAAGTGGGCTAAACCTAGAAACATAATTAGATTCGCGCGGAACGCTAAAAAAAATTCCATTTACTTGATCAAAATATACAGTTTGTTGGGGGAAGGGCATAGCAACGTATTATACCTGGCAAAAAAATAATTTTGCGTTACAGACACAACAGTTTCTTGTTTATCCCATACTATTCCCGATGTTGGGGGGGGCAAATGCTCCCTATTGCAGGCACTTATGGTCCAGGATTAGCAGACGACACCTTCGGTGTTATGGAAGCTAATAGAGGGGAGATACGTAACAATTGGAACTTCTTGTCATTGTAGATGAAATTGTTGGGACTGTATGGAAGCAAGCTGGATTTAGGTGGTTTGAGTTGCCTGGCAACAAGTGTACACAACATCAACCAGCTGCAATTAACGTATTGCGAAATCTCTGGTTCCGATCTGCAACCTCTAACTGACGCCATATCACGAATGGATCGACGTGTAAGTGTGTGTTGTTGAAATGAAGGGTGTGTTGAATATTGGAATGACATTGAAGTGGATAAACCAGGCAACAGCATTGTTTTTTGTAAACTTTGGTAGCTGAACCACTGTCTGGCGAACGAAAGATTTTTGGTAAACGTATTTTTTATGTCACCATTACTAAGTAATTACTGGCAGGGGGAATGCGGATTTTTGCATAAGGGCGCATGAAAAAATTGCAGGTATGATGTCACAATGGTACGTCAAATCGTGACGTCACAAGTAACGGACATAGCGTTACGTCAAAACGTGACTATTTTTTATTTTATCAAGACGGAAAAACACTCGCGTGTAGAGTGAAAAAATGCCTTCGTAAAGTTTAAGTTTCCTAAACTTTAATATTCAAGGGTGCGATAAGACGCACGGCCCCCATGTATAAACCGGTTTTCAAGTGAGCTAAGACATACTAGAAACATAGCTTTGATACGCGGGTATTCCGAAATACATTTGCATTCACTTAGTTACATTAGGAATAAATATGGTTAATGGGAACCATGGCCACGTGCCCTGTCCCATGGATCCATCCCTGATTACTGGCCTCTAACCCTGATTACTGGCCCCTCTGGCCCTGGCCTGGGTACATTTATTCTGATAGCATTTCTTCTCAATAGACCATTATTAACTGGACATCCTTTTTGTTTGTGTTTACTTATGAGAATTAATTACGAACTAACACTTGAATTACAATTACTAGTTTTTTTAAACATTTTCCTGTTGAAGTAATTGCACCCTGAAAGCGCCTACGTTCCCTCATACTTTTATATTTCCGCAATTCTGGAGCGACATTTAGTGATTTTTTGGCATTTCCTTTAGCGCTGATCTTGCCCAGCTCAGTTGCTTGAGTGACTGTTCTGGTATGGACGTGGTCATTAGTTCGAATCTCACCGCAGGTAATTTTTACTTGCCTTGCTTGCACGGACATCCTTGCAAGACCAACCGAATACGTTTAGACATTCTCAATAAGTAACATCAAGCGGTGGTTGTTATTTCAAACTGTAGGCCTAGGTAATGGAGATATTCAGTGCATCCTACTTAGACAGCAATTCAAATTGTTTGCCCGAAATTGATACAATAACTTTTTAAAGTTAGACCGCAATGTTATTGTTAATAGATTTCAATTTCCATTTAATGCCAGTTTAATTCGTATAGCTTCAGTCTATCGCCAAGTGAATGGATAAGAAACACGAATAAATTTAGGCGAGGGTTTACGTTAAAATACGAACGCCGGGTTCTTTCTGCATTTTATTTCTGTGATTTTGCAAAACCTAGGTAGAAATAATTAACCTGTTGTTCATTTTTAGAAAACTCGTACACGGATGTAATGACCTGGGGCCTGGCTTATTTTAGTGATTTAACGAAAAATAACAATTAATTTAATAATTTTAATTTGCTAGAGTTCACTAAAACGTCCCATAAAATTATTTTGTCCAACATTGCCCCAATAGGTAATATATATCCCAGAGTTGTCACCTAACCTATTGATCGGAGGAAAGCGAGTCTTTGTGATTTTACGTATTTGTTGCTTGACCTATTACACAACCTTAGTATGCGGCCTGCGAAATTGTTTGTTTTTGCTTGTTGTGGCCCTTGCACCATTTTAATTTGTACAGGCCTGGTTTAAACTCATCTTCCTTGTACAATTACACTGTGCCAATCAAGTTTCGAGTTTTTTTCGATTTGGCATTTTAAACGAATTGCTCTGTAAAAAACAACACAAAGGCTAGATAATTAGTTATGCGAAAGTTAGGCAGAGTATTTAACACTATAGGTTGTTTAAAGTGAAATATTAATATAGCTCTAATATTTTAAAACTAGTTTACTGCTTCAACCTTAATTTCCCTTAAGTTAAGCTCTCTGAATTTAATTTCTCTTCTACAGTTAGTATTTTAAAAAATTACTCTTGATCAAGTGCATTATAGGCGATGGTCAATCCTAGCACACCCAAATATAATTGAATTAATGCGGTTCAAGTCACCGGTTCTATATTCGTAGATGTTGTGTGGGTTTATAGGGTACGCAAATCTACCAATTAACCTTTTTTATTGTCACAGTTGGAGAAACTGCATCTAAGTTCCAACAAGATAGAGTCACGTGGTTTGAGATGCCTGGCAACAAGTGTAAACAACATCAACCAGCTGGAATTGGTGATTTGCGAAATCGCTGGTTCCGATCTGCAACCTCTAACTGACGCCATATCACGAATGGATCAACCTGTAAGTGTGTGTTGTTGGAATGAAGGGTGTGTTGAATATTAATATAACATTGAGGTGGACAAACAACACAACAGCATTACGTATAAGATTTGCTAACTCAACCACTGTCAGGTGTTCAAAAAAATTTTCCGTAAATGGAATTTGATGATTTTTTTTGAAGTAATTACTGGCAGGGCGAATGCAGGATTTTTGTTTGAGGGCGCATAAAAAATTGCAGGTATGATGTCACAATGTTACTTTAAATCGTGACGTCACAAAACATAGCGCCAAAACGTGACTAAGCAATAAAAAGCACGGCGCCCATGAATAAACCGGTTTTCAAGTGGGCTAAGACATACTAGAAACATTACTTAGATACGCAGTTATTGCGAAATGTATTTCTATTCACTTCGTTACAATTAGCAAAATACAGTTTGGGGGGATCCATGGCCACGTTCCCTCTTCCATGGATCCACCCCTGATTACTGGCCTCTAAAATACACCTGACCTAGGATATTTATTGTGATAGTACTTCTTCTCAATGGACCTTTATTAACTAGACATCGATTTTTGATTGGGTTTACTTATACATTCAATTTACCAACCAAAGCTTTTTACGATTGTTAGCTCGATAAACATGTTCCTGATAAAATGATTGCACCCCCCAAAAAAGATCTTACTTTTGCGCAAAGAATATTTCTGAAATTTGGTGCCGACATTTAGAGTTTTTTATTTGCTACATCGCTGATCTTGCATAGCTCGGTTGCTTGAGTGACTGTCCCGGTATGGCCGAGGTCATTAGTTCGAATCGCGAATATTTATTGTTATTAGATGTGCAATTTTTATTTAATGCCAGTTTAATTCTTATAGCTTTCGTCTATCGCCAAATGAATGGATAAGAAATACGAATAAATTTAAGCGGAAGGGTTTACGTTAAAATACATAGGCCGGGTTCCTTCTGCATTTTAATTGTGTGCTTTTGTAAAACTTATGTAGAAATAATTAAACTGGTGTCTTTTCGAAAACGCGTACACGGAAGTAATGATCTGGTGCCTGGTTTATTTTAGACGCATGTTAACTTTACGCAAATTGTGGATTTAATGAAAAATTTTGTTTAATTTGCTAGAACCTGTATGCAGCCTAACAACTGCTTGTATCTTACATTATGTTGTGCTTATGTAGATGAGGAAGTTGAACCTGAACCGCAACTACTTGGGATCGCAAGGACTCGCTTTCCTCCGAACTTGTGCCCACAATGTGCAAGAGCTGAAGTTAGAAGGATGCGGTATCGATGAAGCTGATGTGGATTCTCTGCGCAAGGTAGGCACTCAGAATTTGGGAATATGTTGCCGGGACAACGTTGCAACACTAGTGACGTCAGTGTTTAGACGTGTGACGTCATGATGCTCCCGTTGCATCGAATGTACAAGTTTAGATGAAAAAATATGAGGATGTTTGCAAAATACCCATTTCCAGCTTGATGGTAGTTAGTGGCGTTCACGCGAATAAGTTGTGAAGTAAGGCGCTTGGAGGTCTGACCTTTTTGCGATCGAATGCATTCGCTTGTTTCTCGCTGAGATCAAGTTTGCTTGAATCTGTCAAGGCCCGACTGAACTAAGAAGCAGAACTAAAAGCAGGAAAAGCTAAACACAAAGCTTCGGGTTCAGAACGAAACAGCTTGGCTTGACTCGGGCGAGTAACGAGTAGAGCGAGTTGCGCAATAACGAATCCACCAGTAATCGGTTAATATGACTTTACTTGTATAATGACATTTCATGTATTTTTAAATAGTTTCAATTGCGTGTCAGATAAGCGCATGTTTTAATTTTAAATGTGATAACGTTTTTTTAGTCTGAGTGACGCCTAATGTTGTTACACAGATACGCGTATATCCGCTATAGTAAGTTTTACTTTTATAAATAACCGACCAAACAAACAATACAAGTACTCAATGTACCGAGGTAATCTCTAAATTTTTGCGCATACCCATGTACTGCATTTTTGTCGCCAAGAGTAACTCTTAGGTAGTTTGATCAAGCACTTAAACACAACATAGAATCGTTACATAATCGCGTCTTAAAAATCTGTCTCCACAGTTATATCAAGACAAGCAAGCGGAACCAGAAGCAAGTCAAAGCCAAGAAACATCCACTGAACAAGATTTGGAAGATGGGACAGATCATGTAAGAACATTTCAACGTTAAAGTACCAATACATGCTTCTTACTGGTCATACCAATGTTGTGTGAATACAAGAAACCCTAGTCGCGTATGTAAATAATATCAAAATAACTTGGGGTTTGTTTTGCTAAATTAGTGCGTTTCTTTACTTTAACAGGTATCAACAGAGAGTTCAACACAAAGGTCAACTCAGGGGTCAACGCAAAGGTCACCCCAGGGGTCAACGCATAGGTCAACTCAGGGGTCAACGCAAAGGTCACCTCCGGGGTCAACGCAAAGATCACCTCAGGGGTCAACACAAAGATCAACTCAGGGGTCAACGCAAAGGTCATCTCAGGGGTCAACGCAAAGATCACCCCAGGGGTCAGCTCAGGGGTCAACAAAGGGAGGTCGGAGGTCCGTTGCGGATTTGGCAAAATTATTTGAACAACTATAACTTTATTTCAGATGTATTGCAATTGAGTTCTTTCTCATCCAATAGTTTTTGCAATATTTTGTTTAATACAAGAGAGCGATTAACAACATTGTCTTTTCTATAGAACCAGTTAATTTGTTTTTAAATGATCCAAATGATGTCGTAAGTCTCTAAACAACAACTGAATAAACCGGTTTGCAACCAATACTTTCATATTGTGATAGAAATAGTTGACTTATTGTGGTAAAATGATGAAACCAAATACAGCTACAATACTCCACACATTTAATCAACGTTATATTCGTTTAATGTTTTTGTTGTTAATACAATTTTATTACGCGCTGTGCCAACCTCTTTAGCTCTCTTGGAGCTTATTTATAGTATTCCTGTCTGAATTAAAGTGCCTTGGCAATTATTTAACATGTCGCCAACTTTTGGACAAACGTGCATAAAAATCACGAATTTTAACTAGTTGTTTACCACTGTCTAGTAAAAAAAATGTTGTGTTGTCACACTTTTTCATGATCGTTTTGGCTAAATATTATTAATTTTATTGTCGTTCTTGATTTTATTATTACGATTCACAAAGATTAAATGTGTTAGATTTTTAATAAATCGTGGTTGATTGATGGATGCCTAACCTGAATACGCTGGTCGTTTTAAAATATTTTCTCGTATTGAAATTGCGAAATGTGTTAGGCTGAAGTGAAGCTACATAATTTTATGTTGCCCGTCTTTGTCATCCTCCCTTTTAACTACAGTCCACTTTAAACTTACGCCTCTTTACCTTTGCTACTGGTCACTTGTGAACTAATTATGTGGGTTAAATGTAAAATAACAAAAAAAACTTGAAAAGCACACTGTCTACAATGTCATTCTTGCCACAAATAACTGCAAAAAACTCACACAGAAATCCTCATTTTGTCTTAGCATAAAACAAACTTGCCTTATACTTGTTAAAAGTCGCAATTGTGTTTATTTGATTATTTTCTCGCAACTTTTTTTCTTCGCCAATTCAAACTCATATAATGCTAAAATAGAAAGGGTCGGTTTCTTTGTATAACCACTTGAGGTTCAAGGCTGATCCTTCCCAAAACCCGGTAACGTTATTTACTTTTCTATTTTGCGTGTGTATTGTATAAAGCGTGTATTGTAGAAAAATAAAACTTGAAACTAAACAACTGCCACGAGATTTGTCAGGCAATAGAACGACAACATTTGCAGATAAAAACCTACATAACTACAACATTTGAGCCATAGAACGAAAACGCATGCATATAAAAACCTTGACTAATAAACTATTGTTGGAAATGTGTCATTGAAGTGGGTGGCAAAATCATACATGTCAGAGTATTGGTTTTGCGGGCTTAAACTATTCTCGCTGTCAGATGTCTGTGGGCCGGTGGCACAGTCACCCGTATTACTAAAAATAGAGAACAAAAAGCTTAAATACCTTATTGAAGTAGACTTGTAGCTTTAATCAACAGCAAACTTATCACAGAATTAAACCATAACACAACACAACTAGCTCAACTGATGATCAAATGCTTTTCTCGTGTGATTGCTTACGGCTCATTCTGCACCAAACTGATTGCGTTTGCTTCGGCGCCTTTAATTCGTTTTGCTCAACATCAATCGGCCAGTTTAAATGGCCGCTTCAAAAGTAGCCGGCTCCCTTTTCATCAAGTAAATTTTGGGTGGGGTATATATGTCCCCGGGCTTCAAGGTACAGGGGTGCCAAGATGAGGCTTACAAATGCCAGAATAAGGCTTTTTATTCTTGAAATACAATGTTCTAATAAAATTTGAATTGTTTGCCTATAAAGTAAGGTATATTATTTTAATGTAATAGAAATGTGACTAAATATGGATAGGGGTGCACCAATTTTATAGTTTGCCCCCGGGCGCAAAATACTCTGGCCATACGCCACTGGGTACAAGCAAGCTCCTATAGAGGTGTGTCCCTAAAAATCAAGCATTTTTATCCTGATTGTGTTATTTCTGTGTTTCTCAACAAACCTTGGCTCAAGTGCTACGTAATATCCTAAATGCCAATGGAACGCGAGAAATTTTAAGTTTTATGCGCAAGTTTATCAAAATTACCTCAAATGTAAAAATATTGTAATTGCCCTGAGTTGTATTCTCTATCTGCCACAATAACTTGGCCTTAAATATAAAATCGAGTGTCACTGGAAGCTAGGTTTTTTAATTTGTTACTTTAGTCTTGTTTTAATTCAGGGGTTCCCAACCTTGTTACGATCTCGTACCACTTGGACGCTCTGTACTGTCACGCGTACCACTTTAGCAGAAAAACAATTTAATTGAATCATATTTTTACCTATTTCTAGCTTACAACTAGCATTATTCAACGCTATTTGTAGCTTAGGACTTAACTATAAAACAGTAGATGCTATCTATCAAAAGAGCAATCATTTTTCCACCTGAAAACCTACGCGTACCACTAGTGGTTCACGTACCACAGGTTGGGAACCCCTGTGTTAATTGGATCAGAATGGCTTGCTGTGAAACCCGGCGGTACGCAGCAAAACTAAAAGCCACTATGCGATGTACACTGCCGGAAAAACGCACAAAAACGAGACAGTGACTTAAATGTACGCCAAGGCTACCAGGCGCGGATCTAGGATGTTTGTTTGGGGGGCAATGAATTGTTTCGAATATGACGTCACACAGCTGCACAACTAACCTCAAGAAAACCAAACAGTTGGTTTATTTCCAGGTTGGAGAAGTGGTGCTTCTAATACGAAGTTACATTACAAAGCTGTAGCACGAAGCGAAAAATTGCCTTTATATCTTTTAAGTTGTCAAAAGCATTTATACGAGGTGATGAGACTAACGATGCCTTTAAGCTAAAGCAACTTAAATAAAGCGGGCCAAGAGATATACAAGAAGCTTTGAGATTCGCGAATTCTTTTGCATTTTATAGTTCCACTAAAGACAAAACATACAGATTTTTGGAAGCCATTTTGTGGTATTTGTGGAAACCAGAAAAGTACCAGAATATTACAACTATTAATTCCAGTATAATATGAAAAGCAACTAAACCATAACACATGCCAAAAAAAAACGGCTTTATTTACAAATACGATGTATTTCTACACAGTATTGAAATCGTTGTGATTTTACAGTTACCTACATTTAGGAGGCATTGAAATAGAAAAAACAAAGTCTATGTTAACAATAAAGAACAAGTATAAAGTAAAGTGTAAGCTTTGAAACAGAACAATAACGAAGAAATAATTACACAGTAAAAATGGAAAAGTTAGCATTTGCACAAATGAATGACAACACTGAAATATTTGTTCTTCCTGTACAACATACCTTCTGCATAGCTGTGTAAGCCCAGAATACAAAGAGATCTATTTCGATGAGATTCGAACCAAACGAAAGCTTTACACGCGGCAAAATAAAACCGCTCAATGCTTCTTTGTAAGCCCCGAGAGAATGTCAAGTGAGCCTCGAAACTTTTTGTAATATTGGAAAAGAAATTATTTGTATTACCAATATGCATAGACACAATCGTTTTAAACTTAAATACGCACTATCCATGGAAAATTATTAATATTGAGACATTTAGATGCAGTTTGTCGTGGATTTAGGTTTTTGCATGCCATAAAGGTAAAACCCACTTTAGGTTTTGCAAGTCGTGGCTTATGTAGAACACAATGAATCGTGTTGCGATAAAATCGAACGCAAAGAGAATACTTATAAGGTTATAGAAGGGCGAGTGAGTCGCCGATGAACTCTGTGAGTTGCCAGAGCGAACTCGTCAATCCACTTGCAACGGCGAGTCCGCAAACTCCTAAGGCAGCTCCCGAGTAGAAGCACTTCTCAACCAAACGCAATCTGAACAAATTAAACACAAGGTTAAAACGGGCTCAGCCATCTAATCGCATTTTAAGATAATAAACTTTGTTTATTTTAACTTTTTGTGTAATACTTTCTAATAAGACCACAAACAAAGCTTAAATGCACATATTTTGGCGCCGATACTACGTCAGTATCGGACCAGTAGCGATACGATAAATCTGATATTATCAGACAGCTAAAAGTAAAAGCATAAAACAACGGATCCAACCATCCAATAGAGTTTTACCTAAAAAGGATATTCGGTGATGAATCGGCGAAACTAGGATATGAACAAATATGAAGGTAGATTCTAGGGATTTCAATATTTGGGCGAAAAAAATGTGATCTAATGAAACCACTACGAATTCTAGGGCAGTGGTCAGCAAACTTTTTTTGTCGCGGCCCAAAGTATTTTTTTCAGAGCTATTGTAGGCCCACTACGTAAAACCACTACGAAGCAGTGTCGGATTCTGAATATTTGATTTTTAGGTGAAATATTACACGGCGCCTTTATGCCCAAAACTCTGCCATACCATATTATAAAACATACTATACAACGAAGAATATACGCGCATAGCGAGAAAATTTTTTTAATTACACATAGTTAAAGTTGACAAAAATATATTTCGACAGGCATTTAGGACCACATTGGCCACGCGAGTCTTTTCAAACTGAGCCAAATTAAAAATTCTATGCCACACCAATATTTACAATAAAGTGCAATGAATGTAGGGCTATCACGCGGCCCACAACTACATGATATCACTCAGCTGCTCAAAAGTAACTCGCGGCAGACATCTGGGCCGCGGCCCATAGTTTGCCGACCACTGTTCTAGGGATTTCGATATTTTGGTGGAAAATGTGTATAATGAAGTCACCACGAATCTTCTTTAGAAAAATGCATTGTTTTACGTTTACAGTGTCATGTCACAAATAAACATGAAAGTATTTATAAGATCACAATTTCTGGTTTTAAACAAAAGCTCCACAAGCATAAAGTTCCTTACTTGGTTAGTTTTTGTTTCGACTGCAGATCGTTGTTCTTCTGCTTTAGAATGAACTGGTTGCAGCCGGCGATGTAAGTTGTGAAGTAATCTTCCCACTGATAAACCCCACAATCAAGGTTGTAAGCCTGAGAAACAATTAACAAATAGCTTGATAATGAGTTTTAAAGCCAAAAAGTTTGAGTAAATCCACATCATCTTGATTAAGACGTTTCGATTCACACTTGTATCATCGTCAGTTAATCTCATTGTTTTTTAACAGCACTTTCTGAACACATAACTTATACTGAGCATAAAATTAATTCAAAGACTGTTCAAAAAAACGTTGGAAAAATAAGGTTCCACAAAATATAGGGCTTTTTTCAGAGACTGATGATGCCAGTTTGGCGAAATATATTTCTCTATTAATAACTAGTCTAGAACTTATAAATGACTGATTATGACTCGGACAAGAAAGTCTATAAAGTATATTGCTACCATCCACTTGAAGTCCTTGTCGTCATTAACGTGTATTAGGGCGAGGAGATATCTTCTTTTTTACATATTCAGTTTGCGTTCTACAAAGACTTTTCAATACGCAAATCAATTCAAAGGCATTTAAACGCTTTTAAGGATTCAAATAATTTGTAACAAACGTACAACACACAAATTTAACCCTATGATTAGATGCTCTGAACTAGAAGATCTTGTAATATTTCACCTTTTAGTCTTCAGCATTCAGTGAGGAACGCAGTTGATCGACATTCGTGTTGCTGAACTTAAAGTTCGTCGTAAAAAAGAATTTCATCACTTCCATGGCGCTCATGATCTTTTCATTGAGCCTTGCCATTCTGAAACAATTAAGAAATATTGAAGTCTTTGCCATTCTGAAATTAAACATTAGATTTTGTAGGATTAGCGTAGCATTGGGTTCAGAATAAAGTATTTTTGTGAACTGGGACCAATAATTTTAGGCTAAATAAAATCCTATCTTCTTGTCTAATTGATTATAGTTATTCAAACAAGTAATCCAGAAAAAAAAACAGACAATTGTTATAACATAATAAAGGAAGTTTAAATATTAACAGTAGAGATTTGTAAAGACAGGTTGACAAAAACTAGATATTAAATGATAAAATAAAGTTCCATCTAGACTAGGGCCTTAAATATTAAAAAAACATTGCACCATTCAACAAAGCAAAAATTTAAAATCCGGACTGGGGACTCGCAGAAACAGGACATTTGGTGAAAGTCGGACTCCTGACTAGAGTAAGACTACGCTAAACTAAGACTAAAATTTTCCCTTCGGCAAAACTTTGCCCAACTTAACTGAACAATTTTAGATATGTAAACTGCTGCAGCCTGGAACCCAACAAAATCAACATGGCAACACAATTTTTCCCATTGGTTAAGAAACACTAAAACCTACATTTACTGATGTAAGACTTTTAGTTAAAGTTGTCCATTCTTACTCAAGCGGTCCATAGCAAGGCCATTTTTGATGCAAGAGTTGACGTGGTAGATGGGAAGTGATCCATTGACCCTCGGAACTCGGTCGCACGTGAAGGAACTGATGCTTTCATTGTCCGAAGATGAATCCCCTGGAAATTCATGTTTAACCGGTTAAGTTTTAAATTGATCAAACTATTCAATAAATATAGGTGGAATTAGTTCTTCATAGTAAACGGCCTGAAAACCTCTTGGTAATATAGAATGAACACACTAGTAAAAAAATGCAGTTTTGGAACAGATTTTTTATACAGGACTCAAAATACAAAAAGAACACAACAACAATGAATTAAAACAAAATTTACATGTTTTCGAACAGGGGTTTATTTATCAAATGAATACAAAATTAGTGGTAATAAATGCAAACACTGGCTAGATACAGGTTTTTTTTCTCAAGCTTAAAATAGTTTTGTACAATTTAAAACGAAGTAAATTGTAGAATGAATATCAAGGAACATGTATAAGTAAGTAGCATTTTGTGGAAATTTAAAAAAATTCTTCGTTGATTTTCACATGGTAGTATGACAAAATGCAACCTACTTCTGTATGGGCTTTAATATTCATTCTGCATCTAACTGCAACACCAGCCGATATGAACAAAAACGCTTTTTGGTAATCTATCTGTATTTACAACCTTGTAAGCCAATTTCCCCAAGCGATGAAACTGCACTGTCACTCTCGTAGCCGAGCGAGCACCTTCTTTCTGCTGAGTCACAAGCGATCTTCATCGCTGCGCAAATCACGCCGTTCACAACAAAGTCGACCGGTATGATGTCACAGGTTATGGAGTTGTCGACAATCACAGAACGAAGCACACCCTTGGCGTATGCTATTATGAAAGCGGTGGGTCCGTACACGTTTGTACACAAACCCTGGAGAAAAAGCAGTAATTTTTGCTATGAAAGATAATTATGCAGTAAAATTTGGAACACGATTAAGCAGTACACCGGAAGCCTTTAATAGACTAACCCAGTGGTTCCCAACCGGGGTGCCATTTGGAAGCTTAAAGGGTAATTGAAGTTCCTTAAAAACATAATTATTGCTCTTTTTAAAATCCTATTAATACAACTTTTTGTGTATGATTTGGCTACACAAATCAAATGATATGTTTCTACATGCAAATAAATTTGATTGCGATGTCCCAGTTCCGTTTTTAGTGACACTACAAAAATCAACTTTCAAGATTCAAGTAGTTGTGCCGCAATCTATTTATTGTTCCTTATGGGTGCCGCAAACCATAAAAGGTGGGAACCACTGGAGTATCAGAATCAGTCGATCAACTAAGAATTTTCGTGCAAGCAAGGCCAGGCTAGAAATGCAACTGCGGTGTGGTTTGCACTCCAAACTGGCCTTGCTTGCATGAAATCCCTAATTGGTTGAATGATTTCATTAGTCTTTATCAGTGATTTAAGTTTCATTACACAGGGCAATTTAAAAAAGCTAAATTCATAATTATTTGTGTCACTTACTTAATTTTACAGCAATAATGGCTTGGGGAGAAATTGATAAGGAAAGTAAAAGAAATGTAAATTCATTGTTCGCAAGTATCTCGCTAATGCACAGCTGAATAAATATCTGTTTCAAAATATGTTATGCTGTTTTTTGTTCTAAACCTATTTCTTAGTTCTTTTTTATTTATAAAAAAAATATTGAGCCACAAAATTTTTATGCAACGAAAATGGTATTTGCTTAAATTGGCAAACCCTTGAATATAACAGTGCTTTAAACCTAAGTTTCAAAGATTGAATAGGACTGCTTCAAGTTATTTAATCCTTCTAAATGTTTAACATCAAGAAACCACGCAAAAAATTTTAGTATTTTAAACACATCTAACTCTTTTCGTGTTCTTTCTGTACTGAAAAAATATCTAACTTATAGCAAGTCTGAAAACATACCGGCAACGGTTCTTTGTAAGCTGGTATTATCATGCTGGGCCTGACGATGCAGATTGGAAGATGAGATCCTTCTCTTGCAACGACGTCCTCAGCAAGCGCCTTCGTCAGCGTGTAAGTGTTCGGTCTGAAACGAAAACGCAACATTTAGCTACAACTTTAAACCAATAATTATATTACACCTAAAGCCTTCGACAGCGTGTAAGTGTTCGGTCTGAAACAAAATCAACGTTTGTCTACGAATTCAAACCAGTAATTATATTACACCAGAAGCCTTCGACAACGTGTAAGTGTTCGGTCTGAACGAAAATGCAACAGGTTACATTTCAGTCAAGAGAGGTATTTTGATACAAAACAGTTCTTTTTTGAAGCATTTGGCTTAGTTATTTCACAAAAACATGTTGTATTTGTGTGATGTGATATGTATAAATTGTTTATTGGAAAGTTTGTATGGTCCCTGTTCTGAGGCAAATTTTTTTTTTAGATTTGTGTTTGCTTGACAGTTTTCAAGTTACGTCAAAATACGACTCAATAAAGCAATAAATTTATAAAATAAAGTTTTTCCAGCAAACTTGTGCGCAAATATGCAGCTGAACAACAGCTTAATTGCGTGAAGGACTAAAAAAATTTGTATTTACATAGTAAAAGAACTTGAAAATATAGTTTTTTGGGAAAATTTGAAGTAGTCTCTGCTAGAAACTAGAGAAAAGTGTTATGAAGGTCAACACAAGAAGAAGGACAATCGTGCAACATGCCATGAGTCCAGTTTTTGAGATATATATATATAGTTAATTATTGCTACCGCTATGATAACAAAAACGAACATAATGGCCAAGGTATTTCAGGCAGTGCATATTAAATATGTGGTGTTAAAACATTCTAGCTTGTGGCACATTAAGTATAAAGTATTTTAGGCACTGTTTTCTCCTAGCAACACTTCTAAAACTTGGTATTTGTCCTTAATATATTGGCAAGAACACGGTTTAAAGCAGGGGTGACGAACCTATTTTCTGTCGCGGGCCACTTTGTCAGTTACCGCTGAATAAGTGGGCCGCACAACTTTTTACTCATACTATAAAACCTGTTAAAATTATAAACAATTGTTCATCAAACGAAACTAATCGAAACCCATGCGAACCATACAGCTTAAATTATTTAACGCAATATTGAAATAAGAAATAATAAAAAATAAAAAATAAACATTTAATGAATTTTGTTGCTCAATGAGAAATTTGGAAACATTTTTGCTTTGCTAAGCGCTTGATATTAGGACGAACTGTCGATGTGGCAACTCTCAACTGCATACTAAGATGTTTGTCTGTTAGCCTCGACCGGTAACGACTTTTTGTGATGTTCATTTCAGAAAAAAAATGTTTGCATAGATATGTGCTTCCAAAAACAGATGACCATTTGAGTGCGCTAGCTCTTAAGTTTGGAAACTCTTCCTTTGATACATAAAGGCGATAAAATTCAAGCAAAGCTTACACTCAACTAGTTACCACTGCATTGTACAGCAACAGGCTCATGGTGTTAAATTATTATGAGTATATATATTTTATGACACAACAATGAATAAACAGTTGAATCCTGAATTGATGGTTACTGTATGGATTTACACAACAGTTTCTATGATTCCTGCATGATATACGCGTTATTCAATCCAGCTATTAGCTTTTATATCGCATCGCAAAGAGTAGAAGCGGGTCAAAAAAACTTCAAGACCGTTGTCCCACCTGACTGCTTAGCGGACCACACAAAATTCTTTGGCCCGCGGGTCACATGTTCGTCACCCCTGGTTTAAAGGGTTAAAATAAAAACTTAAGCAGTGTAAAAACGAAATAATGTAGCAGTTCTCAACTTCTTGGGCCACTTTCAGGGTAAAACAAACATTTATTTCAAAGTGACCTTTTGTCAAAATGTCCTAATAACTAACCTAATGACTTTAATTTCACTTTGAATTAGCGAATATGGTCACCTACCTCTTGCCAAGAAGTTTTGGTGTGACCTTGGTGATAAGGTCATCGCCCAACCACCGGAGGGAGCCTTCAAGGTCGAGGTAATCGATTCCAACATCGTAAAGCTTTTCATCGGTTTCTTTTAGGTTGCAATGGACGTACGCTGGACAAAAATGATGTAAATTTGTCTACCTTCTACTGTTTTATGCATTATTCTCTATATATTAAACGATACAATGGTTTAAGTATAGATAAAAAAATGTTATAGTAAAAAAATAACTTTTTTTTATAAAATATAGATTTTAGTTCACACAAAAAAAGTGTATTACAATAGCACTTTATAAGGTAGTTACAACGTCAAAACAATTTTCTGGCTTTTTAATTAAATATATTTAACCTTATCCTTAAACAAAAATATATAAGAAAGATAATTACAATTTCTTGCGACAAAATTCCATGGATGGGGGAGACGTTAAATCGGTAGTTTCTAAACTTTTCAGCTTGCAGCACAGTAAAAAACTAAAATATTTCATGCCACACCATGTACAAAAACAACAAGTTTAACAGATAAATGCCTTGAAAAGGTCTATGAAATAAAATGTATATCGTTGCTCGTTTATTTTTGATACATTGAATTTCGGAATCTTTGTAACTGTTTTTTAAAGTATTGTCAGTAGTGAATAAAATTTATAACTCTACGACAATTTTTAGCTTGCTACATGATTATTTAATTTTCCTCATTTAAAGATAATTTAATAAAGTTAATAAATATTGACAAAAGAATTACACCTGGTCTGCGCTCGTACATCCTAACAGTTAACCGACCTGCGATGGTCAGGCCCAACAGTTACCCACCCTTCAGGAAAACAATGGTAACCCTCGGCCTAGTGTGAGGAATATGGGTATATTTACCCTATAATAGAGTAACCTTAGCACAAATTTACAAAGTTAATCACATAAAGCATTTGAAAAAAAGTGTGATTTTGAAAGCTTTATCATTTAATAAAAAATTAAAATTTTTTGTGTAACACTGCATATTGCTAATAAACACCTGTGGAGATGTGAACGAATGCTTGGAGGTTGTTTCGTTCAGGTCAAAATATTTTGAGAAGCCTCCTCACACACTGGACGTTTATCTCGAAGGCCAACCTGTGGAAATTGATAAAGAAACCAGTGTTTATTAAGCATTTTTAGACGGCATCAAACTAAACAGACAAAAACAAAGTAGGGGTATACTTTAACACCATCATGTAATTAACACTTAACAAGCATGCGGGGCATTATGAACAATACACATAATTCAATTCAGTAACTACGATTTTATATAAGCAGACATTTATATACAAATCAATATCATACATCTGAAGGAACAAAATTTAAAACAATAATAATAATCGCATTTTTTTTATTCCAGACCGGGGGTAACCCCTTGGGAGCACCCATGCACACTTAAGAATCAGATGTATGCGCTGGTCTACATTCCTACCACAGCGTTCAAACAATTAAAGCAACGCAAAATATTTGTGTTAGGGTGCAGGTTAGTGTGTGGGTGAGGGTGGGTCAAGTATTATTTATATTAGTATTGCTTAACCTACCCAAATCCAAACGCTAAGCTGCACCGACCCTAACTCAAATAATGTTCGTTGTTGGATCCTAGACCAGCGCCCAGTAAGTGCCGTAACCTGAGGTGTTCGTTGAACTTGAGTGTTGCAGCGCAGTGGATGAAAACCTGGCACTTCTTTTGTAGAATCTCCCTCGAAGCTTGATCCAAACCAAGATCTACAGGGCCAAGGTCGCACGAAACAAATTCGAGCTCCGTCGCAAAATTCGGCTGCAGCTCACGAAGAACGTCGAAAGCCTGGAAGGGTAAAAGGTTTAAACGTCAAATGACTCAAAGAGATTTAAACCAATGAGAGGAAAGTTGGGGAAAATGGCGAATTTGTTTGGTCGTCTGTCAAGCTCTGATGCATATGAAGAAACAACAAAGTTTAGAATAGACTCGTTTACTCGTAGTTCTGTTTGTGCCATCAACAGCCTCTGATTGGTACAGGGTTAAGCACCTTTTTGCCTCGGATTGCCAAAAAAAGTGTTGAACAGATTGGCATGGCTTTTCAACTGTGGAGGTGTGGGTCCGATTAATGAGTCTTCATTTATATAATTGCCAAGATGAATCGACCACACTCCTACAAGATTTGAGATGGCCTGTCTTCGTGAGGCCATTCAGGTCCAATTCTTTCCTTTAGTTCAGATACATGAACAGTCAATTTTGCTGTCTTAGTAAAAGCTGTAAAAAGCCTCCTCTGCACTAGGCAGTACTGGGTGATACTGGTTCAGTCACAAAAGCACTCGAGTTTGCTGTCTGAGTAGTAGCTATAAAAGCCCCTATCTCTCTCTCTCTGGTTTATATTGATTGAACACGCTATTTATAGACGAGAATCAGTTAAGAAAATTTCTGCGATAAAGAAAGATTTACGTCATTAATTCTTATAATACTTAACAAAGTATCACGTGATAACAAGGCGTGGTCTAAACCTTTTTCTCTCGACTCTTATAGACGGAAATAATATTTTTGTCCCAATATGGCTTGAACAAAAGCGCTTCGATCTACATTGCGACGTAACTGGCGTTCGATTCTAAAAATAATGGATTGTTGACAATAAGGCGAATTTCAAAACAAAGCGCTCACATTAAACGGATATACGTCACATCACATACAGCTCTGACGCATAAAAATTGGTGTAACAAGGCATTCGTTGCAAACTCTAGCAAGAGATATTGGCAATGGAATTTAAACAAAAACTTTCATGACGCAACATTAAGGCGATAAAACAAAGAATTAATTTGATGTACTGACGTGTTGCGACAAATACTCCCTTTGCAAAGGTTTTGCAGTCATTTCGAATATATAGGAATGACATTCTTTTCCAATTGTTTTCGTGTGTTGTGTTTCAGCTGTTGTGAAATGCTTATGGAGCATTGGACGCGAAATTGTCCGATCATTCAACGCATTTGCGCAATTGTTTTTGGTTCGATTCCTGATTCCTCGAGAAAATTTTCGTTTGTGCCTGAACTGGCAAGGAGGATTTTGATGTCAGCGTTCGCTGGTTGCTTGAAATGTGTTTCATCGACACGCCAGAGCAGTTTGCTGTGGCTTTTTTGCTTTTCAGGAAATCTGTGCGGCTTGCAGGTGAAAATCCCTGCGCGGTGCGTTGCAATTCTGACGTCACCAGGAAGCCGTTGTTTTTGCGCGTTGCATCTCGATCTATCGCTTTGTCCAACGCTTGTTGTGTTTGTTTTCTGAAATTTCAAAATTTTTTTTTCGGCAGATGTGTGTTCAAAATGTCGTGGGAGTATTTTTATTGCAACACTTCAAACTTAGGTTATTAACATTTTGGTTATAGTTTCATACATTTTTTTATACTTATATATATATAGGCGCGACAGGTTACACTTAAAGTTTGAGACAATTAATTATTGCAATATATTCATTTAAATTTATATTCTTTGCGATTCATACAATGACATATACTTTATAGCGATTACATGGTTATTTAATTTACAATATACGCGATACATAGAGTAACTTATACATAATGGTAACATTTTTACATTTCTTCGCTTCAAAAGCGATACATACAATGATTATAGTTATAACAATTTTGCAACAAGTGAACATTTGTGGGGCATTTCGCGAGCAACGTGCATTTTCATTGAAATTGGTTATCGTCATTCGACTGGCTAGTCGAAGTTTATCATAACTTCATTTTGGCGTGGCAACTCTAGGGTTTGTGAAGTAGGACAGGCGTTGTTGGAAATTCTATCCAGCTATTTTGTAATTGCGACCGCATATAGGTCTTGGTCGGATAAGGGGATTTTCTTATCGTGGAAATGGTAGAATTAACCACCATGATATATTTAGGGTCAACGTAGCAACAACACGTTAGCGATGAAAACTCGTGACCTAGCAAGCTATAGGATATTTGACGTTACCGAATATCATTGGTAACTTGCGGAATACATTTATAGCACTCGCTGAGAACTAATGCGTATGCTATGTATTCTTTTGAAAAGATAAGTGAAATTTATCTGGAAACGTAGACTTTTTGCTTTACATTTCGCTTGGAGGGATTAAGTACCGGCGTTGAAAAGCGATAACTTACGGAAACACCGCTAATGGGTTTTGTCGGTTGCTAGCTTACCAACATATTCAAAAGCGATCGAGTGGCAACTAAGCCTTGTAAGCCAGGCACGCCTTGGGCGTAAGTTTACAGATGAACAAGCTACTTTTTAGGTAGGGTCAAGTGTCTTAACGCGTACTGGCAATCCGTGTTAAAATAGTAAGCTTTTGCGAGTGAGTTTCACAAAATGGTTCATGAGATATAATATATTAGACGTATAGAAGTGTACACTTAAAATTAGTCATTTTGACTGGCTTGCGTTTTATAAGTAGCTGCGGATCCATTTATAGAAACGCTGTTTGTTTTAGGAAGGGAAAATGCGGTTGGAAACGAGTTCAGTTTCCACGTAGAGTGCCGTTACGGAAGTTGTTTGATTTACGCCTATTTAATTGGGGTTGCATTTGAAAAGCACGAAGGCAAGCGATGCATTGAAAATATTTACATAAAACATTTAACACATTACGAACGCGAGCAGGGTTTTATCCCTAAAGTCGTGTTTATAGACTTACACGAGTTGAAGCATATTTTTCGCTTGTGAATGACATTACTATGCTTTTACGAAGTATTTCCGCTACGCGTGCTTTGACGCGGGCAAAATTTGGACACATTTGAATGGCTCAAAAAAATGTCGCATAAACAATTTACAGACCTTTCGGTCGGTATTTTAATAATTATATATATATATATTAAAAGTATAATATATTTTCACCTGATAAACTAGGCAGAATCAGTTATTGTGAAATCCATAATTCCGTTTCGTTTTCCATGATTCCAAACAGTGGTGATGTCTTTATCGGCAACGCTTGTTTGTATTTCGTGTTTCGAATTCCAAGCAAATGCTTTGCTGACGCTATGGAGCGTCTCTTCACGTATCTTTCGTTGAGATTATTTTCTTCTAAAGCTGGCTTCTTGCAAGTTCCAAACATGACAGTTTTTAGGCGGTCGCTTGTAGCTGGAAGGCACATCTTTTCTTGTCCATAAGATATATGCGGTCCATAAGATATATATAAAATAGAGTTCGTCGTCCGGCTTCTTGGGAAAGCAGTTTGCAAGTGGTCCGCGTCGTCGATTGCAAAGTATTTGTTCGATTTGAGGTCCAAATTTTACTTCAGCTTCGTTTCTTCAGTCTTCTTGGGAAAGTAGTTTGCAGGTGGTTCGTTCCTCACTCGCGGGCATCAATTGTGGGGGTTTTGGGTCCGTTAATGAGTCTTCATTTATATAATTGCCAAGATGAATCGACCACACTCCTACAAGATTTGAGATGGCCTGTCTTCGTGAGGCCATTCAGGTCCAATTCTTTCCTTTAGTTCAGATACATGAACAGTCAATTTTGCTGTCTTAGTAAAAGCTGTAAAAGCCTCCTCTGCACTAGGCAGTACTGGGTGATACTGGTTCAGTCACAAAAGCACTCGAGTTTGCTGTCTGAGTAGTAGCTATAAAAGCCCCTATCTCTCTCTCTCTGGTTTATATTGATTGAACACGCTATTTATAGACGAGAATCAGTTAAGAAAATTTCTGCGATAAAGAAAGATTTACGTCATTAATTCTTATAATACTTAACAAAATATCACGTGATAACAAGGCGTGGTCTAAACCTTTTTCTCTCGACTCTTATAGACGGAAATAATATTTTTGTCCCAATATGGCTTGAACAAAAGCGCTTCGATCTACATTGCGACGTAACTGGCGTTCGATTCTAAAAATAATGGATTGTTGACAATAAGGCGAATTTCAAAACAAAGCGCTCACATTAAACGGATATACGTCACATCACATACAGCTCTGACGCATAAAAATTGGTGTAACAAGGCATTCGTTGCAAACTCTAGCAAGAGATATCGGCAATGGAATTTAAACAAAAACTTTCATGACGCAACATTAAGGCGATAAAACAAAGAATTAATTTGATGTGCTGACGTGTTGCGACACAACTATGATTTGAGTTCAGGCTAAGTCATTTAGCCGCGGTATATACTACTACCACAACGAACATTATTTGGGTTAGGGTGTGGTGCGAGTTAGCGTTTGGGTTTTGGTAGGTTAATCAGCAATATTGTTAATGAATATCAATAATACTTGATACGCCATCAACCAAACACTAACCAACACCCTGATCAAAATATCGTGCTTTGCTTTAACAATTGTTTTAACGCTGTGATAGGATTCTAGACCAAAATCGTACCACAACGAAGCGAGCCAAAATTAAAATATTCAAAGAAGAATTCTGTAGTAATCTGTAGTATATTTATGGATTCCTTAAGCCTTGCAATTAAAAGCAAGTCCGCTTGTGAGAAGCTGAGGCAATCTGGCTTACTTTGTTTGCCAAGTTCTCGTCTTTTAATGATTACAGGTACCATATTAAATTATATATTTTTAGTTTAAGAAAAATATATAAATATTTTATAAACAAAAGCGAAGGTGGTCTAGAATCCTAACCCAGATGTCTCTTTGAATGACTAATAAGGTGAAAGTTGTTAACGTAAAATCCTGGAAGGGTGAAAGTTTTAACTTTAAACGCCAAAATTATTTAAAGGATAAAGGCTCTAACGTCAAAATCAAGAAAGGGTAATAGTTTAAACGTCAAAATTTTAAAAGGGTAGGCATTTTAACTAATATCAACTCTTGGAGAGATAGATGAAAATACTTCAAAATTCTGGAAGATTAGGGGTTCATCCCCAGGGTTTAAGTTTTTAACGGCTAAAATGCGACCCCGAAAAAACACTGCGACTAATATATATAAACGTCGAAAACATGAAAAGGGAAAGAGCTAACGTCAAACACTTGGAAGCGTAAAGGTTTTAACATCAAAAACCTGGAAGCGTAAGGGTCTTACGATTTGTGCGCTTTGAGCTTAAAACAGTTGAGTGAAGAGAAATTAGGTCGCCAAAGCTTCGCTGTTTTACTTATGCCTATAGTATTCGGGTAGCAACCACAAAAAAGGTTTAGAAACACTGTTGATCACAAGAACAACTGTACATTTAACCCAGGGGCTCTTGAACTTTGAAACGCGGACTCATGGGGGTACGTGGACCAATTTTCGAGGTCTAAGCACGCCGAGGTAAAATCGTAGTGTATATTAAAAATAATAGAATAACATTTTTTTTCAAGAAAAATTTAGTTAAGAAAAATTATTCCTTATAGTTTCACATTTGCTGAGCCGAATACGCAACCAATTATTTTTAGTGGACTGCTTTAAAAAAGTTTAAGAACTCCGGTTCTTTGAGGCTGCTTCTTCTTTAAATACAATGTTCTTTTAAAATTTGAATTGTTTTGCCGTATAAAGTAAGGTATATTATGTTAACGTAATAGAAAATGTGATTAAACATGAAGGAGGGGCGCCAATTATAAAGTTTGCCCCCGGGCGCAAAATACCCTAGCTACCAATCTGCTTATGGAGTTGGAGAATAGAAAACCAGGGATAAAAAACAAGAATGCATAGAGTTACTTTCTTAAGACGAGGTTTTTGGGTAAACGAAATCCGTAAGATGAGGTTAGTTAGCCTACTTCCCGTATTTCCTTAACGTAATGCTGGTCCATATGCTATTGCTCATTGCTAAATTTGCAAGAATTCAATAAATTCATTTGGACACTTTTTGAAACTATTGATTGCGTGGGCTTCAGAAAACGATTGGTGTTGAAAGTCTTTAAAAACTCTTTTACATTTGTAAAAAAAAGTGCGTTTAGCGGATACAGTGGTGGCAATCAGGTATAACTTAGTTTCTTTAACGTTTTTATTGGATCGAACGAATTTCGTAAGAAGATCCTCGGCATGATTTTAATCAGGGCTTTCCAAAATGTTCTCTCTGCAAGTAATTTTACTCGAAAAGACTTAAGTCAAGTCAATTTATTAAACAGCAGTGTCTTAAGGGCACCAGCATCGGCCGAACTCGTTGCGCGCTTTGTCGCCACCCGGCGGCACCGCCATAAGAAATCACCTGGAAAAAGCGGTCACTTGAAGCGTGAGTGAGCGCACGAGGTGCTCGTATCGCGCGACCCGATCAATCGGCGGCCGCCAAAGTTATTCAAGTTCTTAAACGGACCGTGTGGTCTATGCATTGACTTGGGTCATTGCAACACTGGTTATTTATCTTAATTTTGGAAGATAAAACAATTCAATTGCTATATGTTGCGTTTATGTTATTTTTTCCTTGAGATTTTGCTCATATTCGCACGAGTTTACCAGTTTTAATGTTAGCGCTTTTTTTAGACAAGGAGTTATATTCAATTCGACATGTTCTTGTCATAA
Organism: Ascidiella aspersa; assembly: GCF_963924565.1. Lineage (NCBI taxonomy): Eukaryota > Metazoa > Chordata > Ascidiacea > Phlebobranchia > Ascidiidae > Ascidiella > Ascidiella aspersa. The sequence goes on along the minus strand of NC_139453.1, from coordinate 3,835,802 downwards.
CTTGACTGAGAATTGAGTTGCTATTTATTCTAAAAGACTTTATTTAGATAAAAACGTAAAGGTGTAACGGCAGGAAACTAAATAGGACAAAAAGTGAAGAGCAGTGAAGCAAATTGAACAAACAAAAGGAAACTTAAAAAACTAATTTAACTGCATTGTGACGTAATACAAAGTCAGAAATGATCGCGATCTAGTTAAAAGCAACAACATCCTGAAAATAGAACTTAGGGCAAACGGGGCATAGGCGTAGCCAGGGTTGAGCCTCACAGGGCATGGCCCATCCAAAACTTTATAAATATTTTACTCTTAATAATTTGTTATTTTAGCATTTATGAGCAGTACAACAGTCGATCACAGATATACCACACCTTCAATTGTCATGCTCTGTTACGTCACAAACGATGTAGGTAATATTACGTTTGCTATACATTAATGTAGTTTTACTAGTTTTAGACAGTTTTTGCACTGTGAACGAACGTTTTGAACTGCAACAGTACTCATCTTTCACAAGTTACCTGATCATTTTTCCTGCTGCAAAAACATCCAGCTAACAAAACACAACAACTAAACGTCAGTAAATCATCAGGAATAACCAGCTAGTAATAATGGCCATTGTTTTGAAACAATTAAAAAAACAAACAGCAAGTAAACAGTCCAGGTTATTAAATATTTGTGGAGACTGGGGAATATAATTTTAGTTTCAATCAGTGTTTTTCAACAGATGGGTCGCCTTTTGATTTTGCTGGCTTGACCACTGCAGTAGTTTATATTTATTTCACTTTTTCGTTTGCTTTCTTACGGCTCGTTCTGCACCAAACTGATTGCGTTTGCTTCGGCGCCTTAAATTCGTTTTGCTCAACATAAATCGGCCAGTTTAAATGGCCGCTCCATAAGTAGCCGGCTCCACTTTTATCAAGTCATGTCGCTTTATATAAGGCACAAACGCGGCCAAAGTATTAGAGCGGCCGAAACAGAAGCGGAAAATTGTAAAAGGTAGTTTTTTTTTCAGATAAAAATTAAATTTAATCGTCTCAAATTTTGTATAGGACAAGAACTGATAGTACCACTTGGCATCTGGTATCAGCTCTTATCAAATAACTTACGGCAGATTTCGTCGAAGGCCAACGTCACCTTTTTCTCCGAACCACAAGCCGAACAACTCACGTGACCCACAGCGCCGATGTGATTGGCTAAGGCGTTTGCCTGTTCCAGCTCTACGCTTCTAGAATTTTCCAGGTCGCATTTGTTTCCCACCAGGACCAGGGGTAGGAACCTGGCCCCGCCTGAACCCCCTCAACCCGCTTCTTTATTTCCTCCACGCGACGCAGGCTACCTGACATTGTGACGTCATAGACCATAATAAAGCCTTCGGCGCGATTTATAAAGTGGCCGATTACATTGCAAGCCGCGATTCCGAGTAACGCAGAAAAGCGATTATTACAAAACGATAAACTAGAACAAAGTTAATTTTGTCAAAATTACAAATATTGCATACGTCACAAGCCAAAAATTATTTTTCAATCCATTAAAAAAACTCCTGGATATGTTTTCTCGAAGTGGGGTTCGTAGTGGACCCATGGTTGGTTTCAAAGGTTGCTTGTAATTGTGCAAATGTGTTCAAATCAACTTCATTTACAACAAATCTCATTTGTATTTTTAAGTGTTTTAAACGAAAGCAATGATAAGCCACAAGCTTTCTAAACCTGTAAGTTTAAAAGCAACTTCATTATAAACGCAGTCTTACGTAAGTTCTTTATCAGTTGATGTTTCACATTAGAGGTATTTTTAAAATGTTTAGAGTAAGCTATTATTTAAATGCTTATATGGCTGATACAGAGCTGAAACTCCACTAGTTGGCGCTCTGGCGCAAAACTTGGACAACTAGATTTATTTGAGAGTTAATTTAAATTTGATTAGCAATAAAATTAGCCAAAACGTTTGATGGAAACAAAAAAAGAAAAGAAAATGTGTATATTTTCTTTTAACAGTTCGGTCGGTGCTACTGAGAATGCACAACCATATGGCATAAATGTTCTAAATGTGCACACATGCATAGCAAACAACTGCACTTTTTGGATAGTCGGGGTTCACATTGTGCTATGTTGTGGAAACAAAGAAAAACGTCACTACTGTGCTACCAGGTAACATTTGTAACTATTATAGCGACACGCGACATGAACTGAAGGTAACGCGACAAGTGTATGACGTCACGCGCCATGCAGTCTGAGCGAAAATTTATTGGTTGTAAGAAAAAAGTTAACCGCCCCGTTTAAAGGTGCTGAGAAAAACATCAAAGCTGGTCAAATGGTGAAGCAAGACATTTCGTGTCGGTAAAAAGCAGGGGTACTTAACCAGGATACGTGTACTCCTTGGTGGTACGGAGCACCAAAACAGGAGGTACGTCATGTAGTGTGAAGTTATGTGCTATTAAGGCATATTTATGAAGAATTAAATATGTTAATTTACTAAAAGCAACAACAAAATAGCCATTAGTAAATTGACTGATTGTGCGAGGTATTGTCAATGCATGCATTCAACACGTAAGTTATAATTACACAGCGTACAATTCGTATTATGTCAATTTTATTTGCTTCTGTCGACCATTGTAGACAGGATGTACGAGAAAATTTCATGAAAGCTCAAAGGGTACGAGCGCTAAAACGGTTAGGAAACACTGCTATAGAGTCATGTAGAGAAAAGAGAATTTGCCAGAATAATTCGATGGAACTGCTTGTTTTTTGAGCAGTCAAATTGTCAGCAAATCCATACCTTTTTTAATATTATAAGTAAAACCATGTTAAATTCAAAGTCCAGCCAATTACTTAATTTTGTCAGGCAAGAGAAATACGAACAACGTGTAGAATTGAGAATTGTAATATTCTAATTCTTTATTTTTAATTGCTGTATTTTTTGAAAGATTATTTTGATACATTAATAATCCGATAGAAATGTGGAGTTTTGTGATATAGCCGGTGTTCAAACGTTTTGTCTATTTATTTCTGCAACTTTGCAATGAGATAAAATGAACAACATAAACGACATTACAGTTTTTACTGACCATTCAGGTGTATGAGTACGCACGAATACAAAGACTTTGCCACTTTAGTTTGAAAGAAAGAGCTCGCAAAAAATAAACTGTAAATGAACGGTTCTTGTTTATAATCAGGGAAAAGGCAGGATTTATATATTTAAGTAAAACATATTTCAATGTTTGGCCGCAATCAAGTAGACATTGTCAATTCGTCAAACTTATTTTATTGCACTTCACAAATACGTTAAAAAGGTTTGTAAATCGGACAACGTTGGTGTTAAAATTTATCACTTATTTTCATACGTAATCAGTGTCGCAAAATATGCGCATGTTGCAAACTTGAAATTCTTTCTAACTTATCAAAACGAAAAGTGGCATTAAATGTAAAAAGAAAAACTATCTGCAATAATAATTGAAAAACAACCTAATTCGTTTTTGTATGAAATTTATTAATAGGTGACACGAAAATTTGTTGTTCTTTATTAAATATGTTGTTGTACACATCAGCATTTCTTATGATTTTGGTTGGTTTTTCAAAACTTCATCGGCATTACCTCCAGTAGCCCTATTTAGTGCAATTTGCTTTAATTAAGTATGACTGAACAAACAAAGCAGAATTTACACACACAGCCTTGCGTTAACTTTCTATCAGTGCCAACAAAAGACGCATGTACACAATAACCACCATTGCATAACATCAGAAATAGTTTTATGGGCATTACGACTTAAACATGTTAAACACATGCTAATGAGGATGCCCGATACTTGACAGTTTATTCCGATACCGATTCCCGATATTTTGGACGCAACCTATTTTAGTCGATACCAAATGACGTCATTACTCTGCCCAAACAAGCAAAATACATGAAACGTTTAAAATAGCAATTTTTTCCAGGTTGTTAAGGACAAATTTGTCTTTATCGTTCAGAATTCAGTTACCCCAAGTTACTGACCTAATACTTTTGATAAACTTACCTTTCAACATAGAAATCGAGAATCAAAATCACGCGTGAATTCCTGTATAAACATTACTTTTGTATTGGCACCGATACCACCGTCATATCGGACGGCTACGGATGCTACTTGGCATCGGGTATCGGCTACGATCCGATATTATCGGACATCCCTGCATGCTAGTTATTCTCTACGGTCGCAAAAGTTTAACTTTTTTACGGTAAAATGTAAATAGTTGGCTACTTTAAGCAAAAAAGTGTTTTTAACAGTACTTTTACAGCAAAATTTTAATGACCCCCAATCATCTAATTGTGCTTAATAAGTAGTCTGTTGAGATAAAGAAAAATATGCCAACCGATCAAGCGCAAAAACCGTTTACTTAAAACAGAATAATGTGAAAAATTATTTGAAATGTAAGAGTGTATTAGATTTCAAAATTTTGCCAAGATAAGTTTTGTTCGAACAGCAAATACCTCTATTGCAACAATGTCGGGTTGCTGGTGACAGCAGAGAGCAGGTTTTTTTGTTTCACAGAATAAAATTCCTTGTCTCGGCTTTTTGAAAGAAAACGATTGCAACGTAGGTGGTCGTGCTTTCTTCCTTTTGGTTAATGTTTGTCACGTGATATGGGTTTATTGGCAAGAGGGTTATTGCGCAACTTACTCCTCACGTTTCTTCCAAAATTTACATTGTCAATGTTGTTTGCGAATGGCGTTCCCGGGACGAGAGCACATAAAGTAACGATTTATTTCATGGAACCTCAACTTTTGGACGTTTTGGGTTTTATGATGCTTTTAGGAAAAATATAGCTTTCAATTCCAAACCGTTGCCTTTCTGGCTTTAATTAAACATTTAACGAGAGATTTATTGCAACCTGTGGCAAGGTAACGTTGCTTCATTTGTAAATCCATCGTTATCTCCACTAATGCATTATAAAATAATAAAATTTGCGCACAAGTCTCTGTTTAGAAATACTGATGTTGGCCAGTTCGACTTTTGAAGGTCGCTGATCCAAGTTTGAAGAGTACCCTTATGTGTGCAGATCGTTCAAATCACATATTAACACTTTAAGATGATTAAATATGATTTGTGACATTACAGTTTTTACTGGCCATATATATGTACGAGTACACACAAATACAAAGATTTTAACACTTTTGTTTTGAAAAAATAGCAAAAAATAGCAAAATAGCAACCGATCAAGCGCAAAAAACGTTTACTTAAAACAGAAAAATGTGAAAAATTATTTGAAATTTAAGAGTGTATTAGATTTCAAAATTGTGCCAAGGTAAATTTTGTTCGAACAGCAAATACCACCATTGCAACATTGTCGGGTTGCTGGTGACAGCAGAGAGCAGGTTTTTTGTTTCACAGAATAGAATTCCTTGTCTCGGCGTTTGAAAGAAACCAATTGCAACGCAAGGGGTCGTGCTTTCTTCCTATTGGTTAATATTTGTCACGTGATATGGGTTTATTGGCAAGAGGGTTATTGCGCAACTTACTCCGCACGTTTCTTCCAAAATTTACATTGTCATTGTTGTTTGCGAATGGCGTTCCCGGGACGAGAGCACATAAAGTAATGATTTATTCCATGGAACATCGTAGCTTTTGGATGTTTTGGGTTTTATGATGCTTTTAGAAAAAATATAGCTTCCAATTCCAACCGGTTGCCTTTCTGGCTTTAATTAAACATTTAATAAGAGATTTATTGCAACCTGTGGCAAAGTAACGTTGCTTCTTTTGTAAAGTCAGCGCGATATATTGTTGGCTTCGTTTTATTGCTCAACCGTCGGTTCTAAATTATGGCATCGATGTTTGCTGTTGCGCGCTAACGGTTTTACGAGAAATGGGCGATACCTACAGCTACTTGTTGAATTGCCCTACATGCGTTGAGTCACTCTGGGTTTGATTCGTTTTTCATTGATTCAACATAAACTAAATTTCTACTTAGATGAGTTACTTCCGTTTAAAGGTGAACAAATGTATTTTTGCAAAACTTAACGGGTTAGGAAGGTGTTCCATTAAAGTGCACACATTACTTTGCTATAGGATGTGAACCTTTGCCACCCAAATATTGGACGGGAAGCGATATTATAACTTGGCTTAGGATATCAGTTCTGACATTGTCGATCATTCCCAAAATGAATCCATCGTTATCTGCACTAATGCATTATAAAATAATAAAATTCGCGCACAAATCTCTGTTTAGAAATACTGATGTTGGCCAGTTCGACTTTAAAGGTCACTGATCCAAGTTTGAAGAGTACCCTTATGTGCGCAGATCGTTCAAATCACATATTAACACTTGATAATTAAATATAATTTGTGACATTACTGTTTTTACTGGCCATATAGATGTACGAGTACACACACAAATACAAATATTTTAACACTTTAGTTTAAAAAATAGCACACAGAAAATAAATTGTAAATGAACGGTTCTTGTTAAGTAAAAATTTTGGCGCATTCAATCAGACATTGTCAGGTTGTCAAACTTATTTCATTGCACTTAACAAATACGTTAAAAAGGTTTGTAAATCGGACAACGTTGGTGTTTCAATTTATCACTTATTTTAATACGTAATCAGTGTCGCAAAGTATGCGCATATTGCAAACTTAAAAATTTTTCTAACTTATCAAAACGAAAAGTGTTTTTAAATTAAAAAAAAAACTATCTGCAATAATAATTGAAAAAGCACCTAATTCGTTTTTGTATGAAATTTATTAATAGGTGACACGAAAATTTTTTTGTTTAAATATGTTATGGTACACATCAGCATTTTCTTATGATTTTAATAGCTTATTTAAAACTTGCCCGGCATTACCTCCAGTGGCCCTGTTTAGTGCAGTTTGCTTTAATTAAGTATGACTTAACGAACAAAGCAGAATTTACACACACAGCCTTGCGTTAACTTTCCATTAGTAAACCCGGCCCCAACAAAAGACGCATGTACACAATAACCACCACTGCATAACATCAGAAAAGGTTTTATGGGCATTACGACTTAAACATGTTAAACACATGCTAATGAGGATGCCCGATACTTGACAGTTTATTCCGATACCGATTCCCGATATTTTGGAGGAAACTTATTTTAGTCGATACCAAATGAAGTCCTTACTCTGCCCAAACAAGCAAAATACATGAAATTGAAACGTTTAAAATAACAATTTTTTCCAGGTTGTTAGGACAAATTTGTCTTTATCGTTCGGATTTCAGTTTCCCCAAGTTACTGACCTAATACTTTTGATAAACTTACCTTTCAACATAGAAATCGAGAATCAAAATCATGCGTGAATTCCTATATAAATATTAGTTTTGTATTGGCACCGATACCACCGTCATATCGGACGATTACGGATGCTACTTGGTATCGGGTATCGGCTACGATCCGATATTATCGGACATCCCTGCATGCTAGTTATTCTCTACGGTCGCAAAAGTTTAACATTTCTACGGTAAAATGTAAATAGTTGGCTACTTCAAACAAAACATTGCTTTTAACAGTACTTTTAAAGCAACATTTTAATGACCCCCAATCCTCTAATTGTCCTTAATAAGTAGTCTGTTGAGCTAAAGAAAAATATGCCAACCGATCAAGCGCAAAACCCGTTTACTTAAAACAGAAAAATGTGAAAAATTATTTGAAATTTAAGAGTGTATTAGATTTCTAAATTGTGCCAAGATAAGTTTTGCTCGAACAGCAAATACCACTTTTGCGACATTGGCGGGTTGCTGGTGACAGCACAGAGCAGGTTTTTTGGTTCACAGAATAGAATTCCTTGTCTCGGCGTTTTGAAAGAAAACGATTGCAACGTAGGTAGCCGTGCTTTCTTCCTATTGGTTAATGTTTGTCACGTGATATGGGTTTATTGGCAAGAGGGTTATTGCGCAACTTACTCCGCACGTTTCTTCCAAAATTTACATTGTCATTGTTGTTTGCGAATGGCGTTCCCGGGACGAGAGCACATAAAGTAATGATTTATTCCATGGAACAACGTAGCTTTTGGATGTTTTGGGTTTTATGATGCTTTTAGAAAAAATATAGCTTCCAATTCCAACCGGTTGCCTTTCTGGCTTTAATTAAACATTTAATGAGAGATTTATTGCAGCCTGTTGCAAAGTAACGTTGCTTCTTTTGTAAAGTAAGCGCGATTTACTGTTGGCTTCGTTTTATTGCTCAACCGTCGGTTCTAAATTATGGCATCGATGTTTGCTGTTGCGCGCTAACGGTTTTACGAGAAATGGGCGATACCTACAGCTACTTGTTGAATTGCCCTACATGCGTTGAGTCACTCTGGGTTTGATTCGTTTTTCATTGATTCACCATAAACTAAATTTCTACATAATTGAGTTACTTCCCTTTAAAGGTAAACAAATGTATTTTTGCAAAACTTAACGGGTTAGGAAGGTGTTCCATTAAAGTGCACACATTACTTTGCTATAGGATGTGAACCTATGCCACCCAAATATTGAACGGGAAGCGATATTACAACTTGGCTTAGGATATCGGTTCTGATATTGCCGATCATTTCCAAAATGAATCCATCGTTATCTCCACTAATGCATTATAAAATAATAAAATTTGCGCACAAATCTCTGTTTAGAAATATTGATGTTGGCCAGTTCGACTTTTGAAGGTCGCTGATCCAAGTTTGAAGAGTACCCTTATGTGCGCAGATCGTTCAAATCACACTTTAACACTTTAAGATGATTAAATATGATTTGTGACATTGCAGTTTTTACTGGCCATATAGATGTACGAGTACACACGAATACAAATATCTTAACACTTTAGTTTGAAAAAAATAGCACACAGAAAATAAACTGTAAATGAAACGGTTCTTGTTAAGTAAAACATATATCAGTATTTTGGCGCATTCAATCAGACATTGTCAGTTTGTCAAACTTATTTCATTGCACTTCACAAATACGTTAAAAAGGTTTGTAAATCGGACAACGTTGGTGTTAAAATTTATCACTTATTTTAATACGTAATCAGTGTCGCAAAATATGCGCATGTTGCAAACTTCAAATTCTTTTTAACTTATCAAAACGAAAAGTGGTTTTAAATGTAAAAACAAAAAAAAACGATCTGCGATAATAATTGCAAAAACATATATTTCGTTTTTGTATGAAATTTATTAATAGGTGACACGAAAATTTGTTGTTCTTTAATAAATATGTTGTGGTACACATCAGTATTTGCTTATGATGTTGGTTGCTTTTTCAAAACTTCCTCGGCATTACCTCCAGTAGCTGTATTTAGTGCAATTTGCTTTAATTAAGTATGACTGAACAAACAAAGCAGAATTTACACACACAGCCTTGCGTTAACTTTCCATTAGTAAACCCGGCCCCAACAAAAGACGCATGTACACAATAACCACCACTGCATAACATCAGAAAAAGTTTTATAGGGAATACGACTTAAACATGTTAAACACATGCTAATGATGATGCCCGATACTTGACAGTTTATTCCGATACCGATACCCGATATTTTGGAGGAAACCTATTTTAGTCGATACCAAATGACGTCATTACTCTGCCCAAACAAGCAAAATGCATGAAATTGAAACGTTTAAAATAACAATTTTTTCCAGGTTGTTAGGACAAATTTGTCTTTATCGTTCAGAATTTAGTTTCCCCAAGTTACTGACCTGATACTTTTGATAAACTTACCTTTCAACATAGAAATCGAGAATCAAAATCATGCCTGAATTCCTGTATAAATATTAGTTTTGTATTGGCACCGATACCACCGTCATATCGGACGGTTACGGATGCTACTTGGCATCGGGTATCGGCTACGATCCGATATTATCGGACATCCCTACATGCTAGTTATTCTCTACGGTCGCAAAAGTTTAACTTTTTTACGGTAAAATGTAAATAGCTGGCTACTTTAAGCAAAAAAGTGTTTTTAACAGTACTTTTACAGCAACATTTTAATGACCCCCAATCCTCTAATTGCCCTTAATAAGTAGTCTGTTGAGCTAAAGAAAAATATGCCAACCGATCAAGCGCAAAACCCGTTTACTTAAAACAGAAAAATGTGAAAAATTATTTGAAATTTAAGAGTGTATTAGATTTCTAAATTGTGCCAAGATAAGTTTTGCTCGAACAGCAAATACCACTTTTGCAACATTGGCGGGTTGCTGGTGACAGCAGAGAGCATTTTTTTTTGTTTCACAGAATAGAATTCCTTGTCTCGGCGTTTTGAAAGAAAACGATTGCAACGTAAGTGGTCGTACTTTCCTCCTATTGGTTAATGTTTGTCACGTGATATGGGTTTATTGGCAAGAGGGTTATTGCGCAACTTACTCCGCACGTTTCTTCCAAAATTTACATTGTCATTGTTGTTTGCGAATGGCGTTCCCGGGACGAGAGCACATAAAGTAATGATTTATTACATAGAACCTCGTAACTTTTGGATGTTTTGGGTTTTATGATGCTTTTAGGAAAAATATAGCTTCCAATACGTGGTCTTTCTGGCTTTGATTGGACATTTACCGTACCGAGAAATTTATTGCAGCATGTTGCAAAGTAACGTTGCTTCTTTTGTAAAGTAAGCGCGATTTACTGTTGGCTTCGTTTTATTGCTCAACCGTCGAGTCTTAACTATGGCATCGATGTTTGCTGTTGAGCGTTAACGGTTTTACGAGAAATGGCGATATCTACAGCTACTTGCTGAATTGCCCTATATACGTACGTTGAGTCACTTTGGGTTTGATTCGTTTTTCCTTGATTCACCATAAACTAAATTTCAACATAATTGAGTTACTTCCGTTTAAAGGTGAATAAATGTATTTTTGCAAAACTTAACGGGTTTGGAAGGTGTTCCATTAAAGTGCACACATTAATTTGCTATAGGATGTGAACCTATGCCACCCAAATATTGGACGGGAAGCGATATTATAACTTGGCTTAGGATATCAGTTCTGATATTGTCGATCATTCCCAAAATGGAATCCATCGTTATCTCCACTAATAATAAAAAAATAAAATAAAATAATAAAATTCGCGCACAAATCTCTGTTTAGAAATATTGATGTTGGCCAGTTCGACTTTTGAAGGTCGCTGATCCAAGTTTGAAGAGTACCCTTATGTGCGCAGATCGTTCAAACCACACTTTAACACTTGAAGATGATTAAATATAATTTGTGACATTACAGTTTTTACTGGCCATATAGATGTACGAGTACACACAAATACAAATATTTTAACACTTTAGTTTGAAAAAAATAGCACACAGAAAATAAACTGTAAATGAACGGTTCTTGTTAAGCAAAACATATATAAATATTTTGGCGCATTCAATCAGACATTGTCAGTTCGTCAAACTTATATCATTGCACTTTACAAATACGTTAAAAAGGTATGTAAATCGGACAACGTTGGTGTTAAAATTTATCACTTATTTTAATACGTAATCAGTGTCGCAAAATATGCGCATATTGCAAACTTAAAATTCTTTCTAACATATCAAAACGAAAAGTGGTTTTAAATGTAAAAAAAAACTATCTGCGACATAAATTAAAAAACACATATTTCGTTTTTGCATGAAATTTATAAATAGGTGACACGAAAATTTGTTGTTCTTTAATAAATATGTTGTGGTACACATCAGTATTTGCTTATGATGTTGGTTGCTTATTCAAAACTTCATCGGCATTACCTCCAGTAGCCGTATTTAGTGCAATTTGCTTTATTTAAGTATGACTTAACAAACAAAGCAGAATTTACACACACAGCCTTGCGTTAACTTTCCATTAGTAAACCGCGTGCCAACAAAAGACGCATGTACACAATAACCACCACTGCATAACTTCAGAAATAGTTTTATAGGAAATACGACTTAAACATGTTAAACACATGCTAATGAGGATGCCCGATACTTGACAGTTTATTCCGATACCGATTCCCGATATTTTGGAGGAAACCTATTTTAGTCGATACCAAATGACGTCCTTACTCTGCCCAAACAAGCAAAATACATGAAATTGAAACGTTTAAAATAACAATTTTTTCCAGGTTGTTAGGACAAATTTGTCTTTATCGTTCGGATTTCAGTTACCCCAAGTTACTGACCTAATACTTTTGATAAACTTACCTTTCAACATAAAAATCGAGAATCAAAATCATGCCTGAATTCCTGTATAAATATTAGTTTTGTATTGGCACCGATACTACCATCATATCGGACGGCTACGGATGCTACTTGGTATCGGGTATCGGCTACGATCCGATATTATCGGACATCCCTACATGCTAGTTATTCTCTACGGTCGCAAAAGTTTAACTTTTTTACGGTAAAATGTAAATAGCTGGCTACTTTAAGCAAAAAAGTGTTTTTAACAGTACTTTTGCAGTAACATTTTAATGACCCCCAATCCTCTAATTCAGTGGTCGGCAACCGCGCGACTTTGGCGTCCCAATTATCTGCACTAAACTTTTTCAAGCTTAAATTTAACAATACAATAAGACAGTAGCAACAATAAAGTCAATTTCATTAAATACGGGTCATTTCTTCGTATTGATTCCGCAATTTTCTTATATTTAGAAAAATCATGCTGAGAACCAATCTCAATAAATTTAACACCGGCCCGTAGCAGGATTTCCTGATTAAAACTTGGATTTAAAACCAAACTTCGTAAAAAGCAACAAAAAGTCACCAACAATTTATTGTATTTTTTATTCAAATCACTATAACTTTCGTTTAGATACACTCCATGGTTGATTGATATGATAAAAATCACAATTAGTATTAAGCACTCGTGAGATTCAAAACAAACCATTGTGCTGTGGCCGTACGAGTTAGGCCTACTTAACACGTTTACAGCATACAAAATGCATTTTTTTATTGTAAAATCTACTTCTCGTATGGCCACTTCATCAAAAAAGTGTCATATATAATGTTTTTTTATGTTTAAGCGTGCTCATGCTAAAGTGCTATGTACTCAAATCATGCAAACAGTGTTTATAAACAATGCCCATAATAAAATGATTTATTATTTTGACGTTTTCGAAATAAACGTAGGGGAGAATGGGGACCAGTGACTCAGTAGCTTTTTCCCCTTTCCATTTAAGAAAGATACTGGGTATTCAAGACAATAAAATGATTTTTAAGGCAAAAAAGTAAAATTATCACATTTAATAGAAGTGGTTTAATAGGAAAATTCTAATTTAATTTTAGTTGGGTGATGGCAAATGGAAGTACACCTGACAAGCTAGTCTAAAACGTTCAACTCAATCCATGCCAAGCGCAAATGGCCGCCATTGGGAACAGTGATTCGCAACCCGGTGGGAACCAATAGGCAGTGGTTAACTAAATCAACAGTTTTGCCCACAAGTTACAGAAATAAACAAATTTCGTAACATCTTTTCCACGGTATCTCTAAATTTTAAAGTTGGTGGTAGTCTTAACATATTAACAGACCACCATGCAATCATTAAATTGATAGTGATGACGTCAAAATTGCTTATAGAGGACATGGTAACTTCCAAATATACTTTTGTTGTTAGAAATAGAAATTAAATTGCAAGTCCATGTTAAAGTAATAAAAATAAATTAGCAAAAAATGCCGATGAAAATTGCAATTGTATTGGACGGCGCTTGAGATTTCTTTAAAACGATGTTGTACACAAATGGTCCCCAACATTTAACCCAATGGTTCGCTTAAGTAGCATTTGTTGAATGCAAAATAAACAATTTTTTTTCTTCTACATTTGGATTTAAATGTTGCGGTATGTTGAAGGGTAGATTGAAGTTCATGTTAAGATTCTAAGTGTTCTAAATCCCATTTTACAACGCAAATAAAACGTGCACATGCATAAACGTCTAAACTGACCCACTGGTTCCACATCACCCATATGTATTTTAATTAGTTCATTGAAAAAAATTGTAAGAAATTTCCTTTACTGAAGATTTGTTTTTTTTAAGGCCGGTCCGCGACAAAATTTAAGTTTTAAACCGGTCCGTAATGCAAAAAAGGTTGCCGACCTCTGCTCTAATTGTCCTAAATAAGTAGTCTGTTGAGATAAAGAAAAATATGCCAACCGATCAAGCGCAAAACCCGTTTACTTAAAACAGAAAAATGTGAAAAATTATTTGAAATTTAAGAGTGTATTAGATTTCAAAATTGTGCCAAGATAAGTTTTGCTCGAACAGCAAATACCACTTTTGCGACATTGGCGGGTTGCTGGTGACAGCACAGAGCAGGTTTTTTGGTTCACAGAATAGAATTCCTTGTCTCGGCGTTTTGAAAGAAAACGATTGCAACGTAGGTAGCCGTGCTTTCTTCCTATTGGTTAATGTTTGTCACGTGATATGGGTTTATTGGCAAGAGGGTTATTGCGCAACTTACTCCGCACGTTTCTTCCAAAATTTACATTGTCATTGTTGTTTGCGAATGGCGTTCCCGGGACGAGAGCACATAAAGTAATGATTTATTCCATGGAACAACGTAGCTTTTGGATGTTTTGGGTTTTATGATGCTTTTAGAAAAAATATAGCTTCCAATTCCAACCGGTTGCCTTTCTGGCTTTAATTAAACATTTAATGAGAGATTTATTGCAGCCTGTTGCAAAGTAACGTTGCTTCTTTTGTAAAGTAAGCGCGATTTACTGTTGGCTTCGTTTTATTGCTCAACCGTCGGTTCTAAATTATGGCATCGATGTTTGCTGTTGCGCGCTAACGGTTTTACGAGAAATGGGCGATACCTACAGCTACTTGTTGAATTGCCCTACATGCGTTGAGTCACTCTGGGTTTGATTCGTTTTTCATTGATTCACCATAAACTAAATTTCTACATAATTGAGTTACTTCCCTTTAAAGGTAAACAAATGTATTTTTGCAAAACTTAACGGGTTAGGAAGGTGTTCCATTAAAGTGCACACATTACTTTGCTATAGGATGTGAACCTATGCCACCCAAATATTGAACGGGAAGCGATATTACAACTTGGCTTAGGATATCGGTTCTGATATTGCCGATCATTTCCAAAATGAATCCATCGTTATCTCCACTAATGCATTATAAAATAATAAAATTTGCGCACAAATCTCTGTTTAGAAATATTGATGTTGGCCAGTTCGACTTTTGAAGGTCGCTGATCCAAGTTTGAAGAGTACCCTTATGTGCGCAGATCGTTCAAATCACACTTTAACACTTTAAGATGATTAAATATGATTTGTGACATTGCAGTTTTTACTGGCCATATAGATGTACGAGTACACACGAATACAAATATCTTAACACTTTAGTTTGAAAAAAATAGCACACAGAAAATAAACTGTAAATGAAACGGTTCTTGTTAAGTAAAACATATATCAGTATTTTGGCGCATTCAATCAGACATTGTCAGTTTGTCAAACTTATTTCATTGCACTTCACAAATACGTTAAAAAGGTTTGTAAATCGGACAACGTTGGTGTTAAAATTTATCACTTATTTTAATACGTAATCAGTGTCGCAAAATATGCGCATGTTGCAAACTTCAAATTCTTTTTAACTTATCAAAACGAAAAGTGGTTTTAAATGTAAAAACAAAAAAAAACGATCTGCGATAATAATTGCAAAAACATATATTTCGTTTTTGTATGAAATTTATTAATAGGTGACACGAAAATTTGTTGTTCTTTAATAAATATGTTGTGGTACACATCAGTATTTGCTTATGATGTTGGTTGCTTTTTCAAAACTTCCTCGGCATTACCTCCAGTAGCTGTATTTAGTGCAATTTGCTTTAATTAAGTATGACTGAACAAACAAAGCAGAATTTACACACACAGCCTTGCGTTAACTTTCCATTAGTAAACCCGGCCCCAACAAAAGACGCATGTACACAATAACCACCACTGCATAACATCAGAAAAAGTTTTATAGGGAATACGACTTAAACATGTTAAACACATGCTAATGATGATGCCCGATACTTGACAGTTTATTCCGATACCGATACCCGATATTTTGGAGGAAACCTATTTTAGTCGATACCAAATGACGTCATTACTCTGCCCAAACAAGCAAAATGCATGAAATTGAAACGTTTAAAATAACAATTTTTTCCAGGTTGTTAGGACAAATTTGTCTTTATCGTTCAGAATTTAGTTTCCCCAAGTTACTGACCTGATACTTTTGATAAACTTACCTTTCAACATAGAAATCGAGAATCAAAATCATGCCTGAATTCCTGTATAAATATTAGTTTTGTATTGGCACCGATACCACCGTCATATCGGACGGTTACGGATGCTACTTGGCATCGGGTATCGGCTACGATCCGATATTATCGGACATCCCTACATGCTAGTTATTCTCTACGGTCGCAAAAGTTTAACTTTTTTACGGTAAAATGTAAATAGCTGGCTACTTTAAGCAAAAAAGTGTTTTTAACAGTACTTTTACAGCAACATTTTAATGACCCCCAATCCTCTAATTGCCCTTAATAAGTAGTCTGTTGAGCTAAAGAAAAATATGCCAACCGATCAAGCGCAAAACCCGTTTACTTAAAACAGAAAAATGTGAAAAATTATTTGAAATTTAAGAGTGTATTAGATTTCTAAATTGTGCCAAGATAAGTTTTGCTCGAACAGCAAATACCACTTTTGCAACATTGGCGGGTTGCTGGTGACAGCAGAGAGCATTTTTTTTTGTTTCACAGAATAGAATTCCTTGTCTCGGCGTTTTGAAAGAAAACGATTGCAACGTAAGTGGTCGTACTTTCCTCCTATTGGTTAATGTTTGTCACGTGATATGGGTTTATTGGCGTCCAAAATTTACATTGTCATTGTTGTTTGCGAATGGCGTTCCCGGGACGAGAGCACATAAAGTAATGATTTATTACATAGAACCTCGTAACTTTTGGATGTTTTGGGTTTTATGATGCTTTTAGGAAAAATATAGCTTCCAATACGTGGTCTTTCTGGCTTTGATTGGACATTTACCGTACCGAGAAATTTATTGCAGCATGTTGCAAAGTAACGTTGCTTCTTTTGTAAAGTAAGCGCGATTTACTGTTGGCTTCGTTTTATTGCTCAACCGTCGAGTCTTAACTATGGCATCGATGTTTGCTGTTGAGCGTTAACGGTTTTACGAGAAATGGCGATATCTACAGCTACTTGCTGAATTGCCCTATATACGTACGTTGAGTCACTTTGGGTTTGATTCGTTTTTCCTTGATTCACCATAAACTAAATTTCAACATAATTGAGTTACTTCCGTTTAAAGGTGAATAAATGTATTTTTGCAAAACTTAACGGGTTTGGAAGGTGTTCCATTAAAGTGCACACATTAATTTGCTATAGGATGTGAACCTATGCCACCCAAATATTGGACGGGAAGCGATATTATAACTTGGCTTAGGATATCAGTTCTGATATTGTCGATCATTCCCAAAATGGAATCCATCGTTATCTCCACTAATAATAAAAAAATAAAATAAAATAATAAAATTCGCGCACAAATCTCTGTTTAGAAATATTGATGTTGGCCAGTTCGACTTTTGAAGGTCGCTGATCCAAGTTTGAAGAGTACCCTTATGTGCGCAGATCGTTCAAACCACACTTTAACACTTGAAGATGATTAAATATAATTTGTGACATTACAGTTTTTACTGGCCATATAGATGTACGAGTACACACAAATACAAATATTTTAACACTTTAGTTTGAAAAAAATAGCACACAGAAAATAAACTGTAAATGAACGGTTCTTGTTAAGCAAAACATATATAAATATTTTGGCGCATTCAATCAGACATTGTCAGTTCGTCAAACTTATATCATTGCACTTTACAAATACGTTAAAAAGGTATGTAAATCGGACAACGTTGGTGTTAAAATTTATCACTTATTTTAATACGTAATCAGTGTCGCAAAATATGCGCATATTGCAAACTTAAAATTCTTTCTAACATATCAAAACGAAAAGTGGTTTTAAATGTAAAAAAAAACTATCTGCGACATAAATTAAAAAACACATATTTCGTTTTTGCATGAAATTTATAAATAGGTGACACGAAAATTTGTTGTTCTTTAATAAATATGTTGTGGTACACATCAGTATTTGCTTATGATGTTGGTTGCTTATTCAAAACTTCATCGGCATTACCTCCAGTAGCCGTATTTAGTGCAATTTGCTTTATTTAAGTATGACTTAACAAACAAAGCAGAATTTACACACACAGCCTTGCGTTAACTTTCCATTAGTAAACCGCGTGCCAACAAAAGACGCATGTACACAATAACCACCACTGCATAACTTCAGAAATAGTTTTATAGGAAATACGACTTAAACATGTTAAACACATGCTAATGAGGATGCCCGATACTTGACAGTTTATTCCGATACCGATTCCCGATATTTTGGAGGAAACCTATTTTAGTCGATACCAAATGACGTCCTTACTCTGCCCAAACAAGCAAAATACATGAAATTGAAACGTTTAAAATAACAATTTTTTCCAGGTTGTTAGGACAAATTTGTCTTTATCGTTCGGATTTCAGTTACCCCAAGTTACTGACCTAATACTTTTGATAAACTTACCTTTCAACATAAAAATCGAGAATCAAAATCATGCCTGAATTCCTGTATAAATATTAGTTTTGTATTGGCACCGATACTACCATCATATCGGACGGCTACGGATGCTACTTGGTATCGGGTATCGGCTACGATCCGATATTATCGGACATCCCTACATGCTAGTTATTCTCTACGGTCGCAAAAGTTTAACTTTTTTACGGTAAAATGTAAATAGCTGGCTACTTTAAGCAAAAAAGTGTTTTTAACAGTACTTTTGCAGTAACATTTTAATGACCCCCAATCCTCTAATTCAGTGGTCGGCAACCGCGCGACTTTGGCGTCCCAATTATCTGCACTAAACTTTTTCAAGCTTAAATTTAACAATACAATAAGACAGTAGCAACAATAAAGTCAATTTCATTAAATACGGGTCATTTCTTCGTATTGATTCCGCAATTTTCTTATATTTAGAAAAATCATGCTGAGAACCAATCTCAATAAATTTAACACCGGCCCGTAGCAGGATTTCCTGATTAAAACTTGGATTTAAAACCAAACTTCGTAAAAAGCAACAAAAAGTCACCAACAATTTATTGTATTTTTTATTCAAATCACTATAACTTTCGTTTAGATACACTCCATGGTTGATTGATATGATAAAAATCACAATTAGTATTAAGCACTCGTGAGATTCAAAACAAACCATTGTGCTGTGGCCGTACGAGTTAGGCCTACTTAACACGTTTACAGCATACAAAATGCATTTTTTTATTGTAAAATCTACTTCTCGTATGGCCACTTCATCAAAAAAGTGTCATATATAATGTTTTTTTATGTTTAAGCGTGCTCATGCTAAAGTGCTATGTACTCAAATCATGCAAACAGTGTTTATAAACAATGCCCATAATAAAATGATTTATTATTTTGACGTTTTCGAAATAAACGTAGGGGAGAATGGGGACCAGTGACTCAGTAGCTTTTTCCCCTTTCCATTTAAGAAAGATACTGGGTATTCAAGACAATAAAATGATTTTTAAGGCAAAAAAGTAAAATTATCACATTTAATAGAAGTGGTTTAATAGGAAAATTCTAATTTAATTTTAGTTGGGTGATGGCAAATGGAAGTACACCTGACAAGCTAGTCTAAAACGTTCAACTCAATCCATGCCAAGCGCAAATGGCCGCCATTGGGAACAGTGATTCGCAACCCGGTGGGAACCAATAGGCAGTGGTTAACTAAATCAACAGTTTTGCCCACAAGTTACAGAAATAAACAAATTTCGTAACATCTTTTCCACGGTATCTCTAAATTTTAAAGTTGGTGGTAGTCTTAACATATTAACAGACCACCATGCAATCATTAAATTGATAGTGATGACGTCAAAATTGCTTATAGAGGACATGGTAACTTCCAAATATACTTTTGTTGTTAGAAATAGAAATTAAATTGCAAGTCCATGTTAAAGTAATAAAAATAAATTAGCAAAAAATGCCGATGAAAATTGCAATTGTATTGGACGGCGCTTGAGATTTCTTTAAAACGATGTTGTACACAAATGGTCCCCAACATTTAACCCAATGGTTCGCTTAAGTAGCATTTGTTGAATGCAAAATAAACAATTTTTTTTCTTCTACATTTGGATTTAAATGTTGCGGTATGTTGAAGGGTAGATTGAAGTTCATGTTAAGATTCTAAGTGTTCTAAATCCCATTTTACAACGCAAATAAAACGTGCACATGCATAAACGTCTAAACTGACCCACTGGTTCCACATCACCCATATGTATTTTAATTAGTTCATTGAAAAAAATTGTAAGAAATTTCCTTTACTGAAGATTTGTTTTTTTTAAGGCCGGTCCGCGACAAAATTTAAGTTTTAAACCGGTCCGTAATGCAAAAAAGGTTGCCGACCTCTGCTCTAATTGTCCTAAATAAGTAGTCTGTTGAGATAAAGAAAAATATGCCAACCGATCAAGCGCAAAACCCGTTTACTTAAAACAGAAAAATGTGAAAAATTATTTGAAATTTAAGAGTGTATTAGATTTCAAAATTGTGCCAAGATAAGTTTTGCTCGAACAGCAAATACCACCATTGTAACATTGGCGGGTTGCTGGTGACAGCAGAGAGCAGGTTTTTTGTTTCACAGAATAGAATTCCTTGTCTCGGCGTTTTGAAAGAAAACGATTGCAACGCAAGGGGTCGTGCTTTCTTCTTATTGGTTAATGTTTGTCACGTGATATGGTTTTTTTGGCAAGAGGGTTATTGCGCAACTTACTCCGCACGTTTCTTCCAAAATTTACATTGTCATTGTTGTTTGCGAATGGCGTTCCCGGGACGAGAGCACATAAAGTAATGATTTATTCCATGGAACAACGTAGCTTTTGGATGTTTTGGGTTTTATGATGCTTTTAGAAAAAATATAGCTTCCAATTCCAACCGGTTGCCTTTCTGGCTTTAATTAAACATTTAATGAGAGATTTATTGCAGCCTGTTGCAAAGTAACGTTGGTTCTTTTGTAAAGTTAGCGCGATATATTGTTGGCTTCGTTTTATTGCTCAACCGTCGGTTCTAAATTATGGCATCGATGTTTGCTGTTGCGCGCTAACGGTTTTACGAGAAATGGGCGATACCTACAGCTACTTGTTGAATTGCCCTACATGCGTTGAGTCACTCTGGGTTTGATTCGTTTTTCATTGATTCACCATCAACAAAATCTCAACATAATTGAGTTACTTCCGTTTTAAGGTGAACAAATGTATTTTTGCAAAACTTAACGGGTTAGGAAGGTGTTCCATTAAAGTGCACACATTACTTTGCTATAGGATGTGAACCTTTGCCACCCAAATATTGGACGGGAAGCGATATTATAACTTGGCTTAGGATATCGGTTCTGACCTTGTCGATCATTCCCAAAATGAATCCATCGTTATCTCCACTAATGCATTATAAAATAATAAAATTCGCGCACAAATCTCTGTTTAGAAATACTGATGTTGGCCAGTTCGACTTTTGAAGGTCACTGGTCCAAGTTTGAGGAGCACCCTTATGTGCGCAGATCGTTCAAATCACATTTTAACACTTGATGATTAAATATAATTTGTGACATTACAGTTTTTACTGGCCATATAGATGTACGAGTACACACACAAATACAAATATTTTAACACTTTAGTTTGAAAAAAAAATAGCACACAGAAAATAAATTGTAAATGAACGGTTCTTGTTAAGTAAAACATATATCAGTATTTTGGCGCATTCAATCAGACATTGTCATTTTGTCTTTTTCCCCTTTCCATTTAAGAAAGATACTGGGTATTCAAGACAATAAAATGATTTTTAAGGCAAAAAAGTAAAATTATCACATTTAATAGAAGTGGTTTAATAGGAAAATTATAATTGCATTTCAGTTGGGTGATGGCAAATGGAAGTACACCTGACAAGCTAGTGTAAAACGTTCAACTCAATCCATGCCAAGCGCAAATGGCCGCCATTGGGAACAGTGATTCGCAACCAGGTGGGAACCAATGGGCAGTGGTTAACTAAATCAACAGTTTTGCCCACAAGTTACAGAAATAAACAAATTTCGAAGCATCTTTTCCACGGTATCTCTAAACTTTAAAGTTGGTGGTAGTCTTAACGTATTAACAGACCACCATGCAATCATTAACTTGATAGTGATGACGTCAAAATTGCTTCTAGAGGACATGGTAACTTCCAAATATACTTTTGATGCTAGAAATATAAATTAAACTGCAAGTCCATGTTAAAGTAATAAAAATAAATTAGCAAATAATGTCGATGGAAATTGCAATTGCATTGGACGGCGACAAATGGTCCCCAACATTTAACCCAATGGTTCACTTAAGTAGCATGTTTTGCATGCAAAATAAACAATTTTTTTCTTCTACATTTGGATTTAAATGTTGCGGTATGTTGAAGGTAGATTAAAGTTCATGTTAAGATTCTAAGTGTTCTAAATCCCATTTTACAACGCAAATAAAACGTGCACATGCATAAACGTCTAAACTGACACATTGGTTCCACATCTCCCCTATGTATTTTAATTAATTCATTGAAAAAAATTGTAATAAATTCCGGTACTGAACATTTGTTGTATTTTAAGGCCGGTCCGCGACAAAATTTAAGTTTTGAACAGGTCCGTAATGCAAAAAAGGTTGCCGACCCCTGCTCTAATTGTCCTAAATAAGTAGGCTGTTGAGATAAAGAAAAATATGCCAACCGATCAAGCGCAGAAACAGTTTGTTAAAACAGAAAAATGTGAAAAATTATTAGAAATTTAAGAGTTTATTCAATATTAAAAGTTGTGCCAAGATAAGTTTTAATGTTCGAACAACAAATACCACCATTGCAACATTGGCGGGTTGCTGGTGACAGCAGAGAGCAGGTTTTTTGTTTCACAGAACGAACTTCTTTGGCTGGGCGTTTTGAAAGAAAACGATTGCAACGTAGGTAGCCGTGCTTACTTCCTATTGGTTAATGTTTGTCACGTGATATGGGTTTATTGGCAAGAGGGTTATTGCGCAACTTACTCCTTACGTTTCTCCCAAAATTTACATTGTCATTGTTGTTTGCGAATGGCGTTCCAGGGACGAGAGCACACAAAGTAACGATTTATTCAATAGAACCTCGTAACTTTTGGATGTTTTGGGTTTTATGATGCTTTTAGGAAAAATATAGCTTCCAATACGTGGCCTTTCTGGCTTTGATTGGACATTTATGGAGAGATTTACTGCAACCTGTGGCAAAGTAACGTTGATTATTTTTGTAAAGTCAGCGCGATTTACTGTTGGCTTCGTTTTATTGCTCAACCGTCGAGTCTTAACTATGGCATCGATGTTTGCTTGCGCGCTAACGGTTTAGCAAGAAACGGGCGATATCTCCAGGGACTTAATAGCTGGATTGTCCTAACATCCGTTTATAATTTTTACACACGGAACTATTCAGCACTTTGCTGATTGTCTCCAGATAAGGCGATGTTTTTGCCAGCACCTGCTGTGAAAATTTCCGGTGCCCACCTTTATCCTTGGCAGAAAGCTAGGAAAATAGCACTCGTACAAATATTCTCGCAATTTGACGGGGTGGCTCATATTTCTTGCATAAAGATGAACAGTATTTTTGTATTGCTTTAATTTTACAAAAAACATAGAAAAAAGATGAAAATTGATATTCTTTTTGCCACTGAACCCCAAACGTAACGAACATTACGAGGGAAAAAAAATCGTTTACTTCGAGTCACTTTGGGTTTGTTTCGTTTCTCCTGGAGCACCATCGACTGAATTTTAACCTAGTTGAGTTACTTCCGTTAAAAAAGTAAACAAAGGTGTTTTTTAAAGGGTTTGGATGGCGTTCCCCAAAATGCACAAATTAATTTGGTGTAAGATGTGAACCTATGTCACCCAAGTATTTGACGAAAAGCGGTATTAGCTTATCACTCGGTATCGAAGATCGGCTGTGGTATTATCGATCATTCCTATGCACCGTCGTTTATTCTCTACTAAAGTATTTTAGAATAATAAAATTTGCCCACAAAGCTCTATTCGGGAATTGATGTTGGTCAGGTTAAATTTTCAAGGTGGCTGATCCAGGATTAAAAAGTACCGATATGTGTACAGATGGTTTACATCACATAATACCACTTGAAGACAATTAAAGCAGAATTGTGACACTTTTCGATTTGTGATCCTTTTTTTTATAAAGGCATCTTGCATAGGTGGCCAAAACGTCGAATAAAATAAACAAGTACCGGAAATAACTTCCTTTTCCGAAAAATAACTATGCCTGGTAGCAACAGTATACTTATATATTCCTTAAGTTTAAATTTCATGAATTGCTATTCAATATTCGGAAAAACAACAGTTATAGCTGGGAGTTATTCAGCTACTCATTTTTGAACAATATATTTTTCGACAGACAAGTTTACATCTGTTAAAAAAACACTGTTGAACTGAAATCCAACATGGCCGACAATCGCAACGAAAATGAAGAAGCTAATCAACCAAATGTCAATATGGTAAATAACTAAATACATTTAAAAAAAAAATGGATAGCCGCTCTTTTTTTACGTTATTTTTTAATTGATTGCAAAATTTATATTAAATTTACATCTTTTTGTAGCAAAAGTAATTATAATGGAATATTTTTCAGGTTGCAAATAAAAAGAGATACTTTAAAAGTGTTTGCTATTGGCATTTAATTCGTCGTGTGCTTTTTCTCTGTTGTTTCAGAATTGCTTTAAAAAATGCTAAGCTGTTCACAATGAATTGATTCAATAACAATTTTCTTAAGAGGTTTATTTTATCAATAAATCACCCCAATTTCTATCTTTTTGCTCCCCTAGGTTAATTTTTATGCAACGGTGCAACATTTTGCTGTAAGTGTAAAGCAAACCTACAATTTGCCAATAAAATTGAGAATTATTTTAAATTTTTTATTATTTGTAGAGGCGCTTAAAAAAACAATTGTTAAAATTCAATAAAAAAACTACCCCTTATTTTTCCGTGGAATAAAATGTTTATATTTTCTTAAGTTTTAAAAGTTTCTCTAACGTTTGTGAAATTTTAAGATTTCTATGTCATTTCGTTAATTGATATTTCATGAAATTACAAAATTGTGCATTTGACCCCCGGACAATATCAGCAGACTGAGGTTGAAAATTTTCTTATTTTTTGTATGACATGTATTTGTCAGTAATTTGTTCATCAGATTTTTTTTCACAAATTTCCATCCTTAAAAACCGATTAAAACCAAAAAAAGGAGACTGTGCACCCCTAAAATCCACCCCTTAGTTGCGGGGACCATTTTTTTTACTGGAGAAACAACATTGTAAGGGTATTTAACAGCTGGACAAAAATATCATAATTTAAGTCCGTTTCCTTCTCTGACAAAAAAGCAGTGTTGTAATGACTTAAGTCCATGACTTGACTTAAGTGCACTTAAGTCACTGTTTTTAAATGACTTGACTGTTATACTATGTAGCCTGTATTTTTAATAATTTAAAGTTTTATTTTTTTTGCCAAGGGCTGGACTTGAAGTTGACTTGCTCCAATTAAGACTTGACTGGGACTTGACTTGTTATTTATTCAAAAAGAATTGACTGGGACTTAAGTTATTTTACGAATGACTTGACTGGGACTTAAGTCATTTCAAAATAACTTGTTTACAACACTGGAAAAAAGTGCCACTACAAAATTGATTGAAGGAAAAAATAATTCGGAAAGAAGGATTTTTTTCTGGGCCACATAATCAAACTTTACAATACTTATACAGGGTGAAAATGCACCTCCGCTTCCACCAGCAAACAACCAGCCAATCAATGTTCTACCTGTAAACATAGGTGACATTTACGGTCATCGAGGTCACATAGAAAACGTTTATGGGGATGTCTATTTCAATGACAACCAACCGCAACCTGAAGTAGCTCCCGACTCAACAGCGACCTCATCTGACAACGGTTAGTGACAACTTTAAATTAAAAAAGGGGGCTCAGTAAGGTTGTATGACGTTCCTGCGTACAAATCAACCCTATTTTAGTCGAGGTCGTATTCCAAATTCCCTCATGTGACATTTCAAACATTTTGCAACAAAAGCGACGAAAATAATTAAATGTGCTGTAAATCACAAAGCGTAGCCAGGGTATATTTCGCCTAGGGATAACACAATATCGAGGGTAGCTTTATGATTTAAAAGAGAAACAAAAAAGATAAGTGCTGACATTGCATTTAGGTGTTTGCTTTTTTAATAGTCGTATACAAACGCTAGCATAAGGTAACATAAAAACATCACAATGATTTGAAAGCGCGTCTAAAATTGTTCTTCATCTTTTGTAGTTTAAGTTGACACAAATTTGAGTTGGAATGGGAGCGTTAAACTTTTCGACGTTGTGTTAATATTTCCAAAGCTGGAAACACTAGCACAATGCGTAAAGTTATTATAAAAATACTTCAAAAAATTAATTAAAGCATATTCGCGCGTAGCGCATTTAGAAGGAAAAATGCACAAGAAATATTGTTTGCGGGTACATGACCTCATGCTGCAGAATCTAACGTTTTCCGAACTTATTTAAAATATGTTTTTTAGTGAATTCGCTTGCATCAGCGCAGTGGTCGGCAAACTTTCTTAGGCTCTATTGAAGGCCCACTATATAAAACCACTACCGGTACGAAAACAGTGACAGGATAATTATTTTAATTTTGAGGCATTAGAATGACGTCACAAAGTTGAAAAAATTTTTTTTTTCGGACGAACTGGTGCGCAAATATGAAGCTAAACCCCAGTTTTGAGCGTAAAAAAATACTTAATGTGATAGTATAAAACGTAAAATATACGCGCAAAACGCAAAAAAAAAATTGCCTTTACATATAGTTTAATAAAACAATATAATTATCAGCCACAAAAACTTTTTTTTAACACTGCAGTGAATGTACGGCTATTACGCGGCCCACAACTACACAACAACACTAACTATTCAAAAGTAACTCGCGGCCCACTAAAAACGCCTCTGCGGATCACAGTTTGCCGACCACTGCATTAGCGTTTTCTTTGTTAACTTTAAGAGTTGGAGAAACATGAAAAAAAAATTATCAATTATACAAATATAAAACGGTCTACGTTTTGTCCGAAGCAAAACCGGTTTATGATGACTTCGATAACCATCCAGCAATAAATCAAAACGGAGTTTTATTTGGCGAACCCAGCCTACGCTTAAACACGCTCATATTTCTAGTTTGTCGTTCGCTCGCGATTCGCGTTAAAGTAAAACCGACACTAGGCGTTAATCATTTACTAACTTTTAGGTGGCTGGAATAAGCTAAGCGTGCAGAGCAAAATTTTACGCTATATGCTCTACCAAAACAGTTATATCCATATGTGCTAGTTAACTCACTTCATAAAATAAAATGGTGACTCAATTGGGCGCATTAAGATTGCGAAAAACATTTAAATTGAATTCGTTTTATTCCTGCCTTTTGGCGTTCAGCTTTAAACAACAGTTCTTACGTTTTCAGCAACATCATGGCAAGAAAAGTCTCAGAAAGCAGCTGATAAGGTCATCGGAACTCTACCAAGCAACCCAGTTCCTCTGGACATCATTCGGGATTCGCAAGCACCTTTGGAGGAGTTTGGTTTAAAAGGATTGAAACGACTCAGAGAAAAGCAGGTCAACTCAACCACGCTTAAACTCAACCAACTATTTACTGCTGCTAAACAAGAAGCAATCGATGAAGCCAAAAGTAAGAAATTTAGAAATAAAGCAGCAAATGACGATTACGTTGAGAGGCATGGCAACGTGGTCGGTATGACTGGAATAGCTGGAATTGGAAAAACTACTGCTACTATACAGACACTAACGGAGCTTGCAGATGAATTACCAGCAGATCAAAAGGGATATTGGCTTTTTAAATACTTGAAGACTTTAGATCTTAATAAACCACTAGGTGTTCTGGAACTCCTGTCATCCAACCCAAACTGGAAACACACAAAAGAAATAGATGATCAAATACTGGAAAGACTTTCCAAATCCAACAAGCTGTTTATCTTCCTGGATGGTTTGGACGAACCTAGGTTCAAGGATCTTGACATGGATGCTCCAGTGATCGGATTGTACGATCGCGCAACGCCGGTTGTCATTTTGCAAAACCTACTCCGTGGCGACATTCTTCCAAATGCTCACAAGCTGCTTACTTCACGACCGGGAGCTTTTCTTAAGCTACACCCAAGTTGCAAGCCCCACTTTGTAGTCAAGGTAATCGGCTTCAACGAAACCTCTCAAGATTTGTATTTCCGACAAATTTGCCCAAAGCAAGAAGATTATGAGAAGGTCACCAAGTCACTTGATCAAAACCCACATGCAAAGGCTTTGTGCTTTCTTCCTATATTTGCCAAAACCGTCGCTCCTTACATCATAAAGCATGGCACTAAAGATGGCACTTTTACGCTCACAGATGTGTTTGCGGCTTTTTTGGATGATTGCATTCGCTCGCCTAAGTTTAAGGATGACCCAAACATTTTGGGCAAACTTTCAGACCTGGCTTTAAACGGAATGCTCAATGACAAGATCACTTTCGACGTAGATGATTTAAAAAAAGTCAAACTTGATGCTGATGGACTGGAGAACTTTCTCAACATGCAAGTTTTCTGCAGCGACCTCAACCTTCGTATACTGGAAGGGGATAAAGTATTCTACTTTATTCATCTTCTATGGCAAGAATTTTACGCATCACTCAAGCTGTTGTTCGATACAGACCTGGCTACATTTTCTGGGCAGCTGCAAAGCATGGAAAGTAATACGTGGGAAATGGTTCTTCGGTTTCTTTTCGGGTTGCTAAACACGGGACTCCACCGTAAGCTAAAGCCTATTTTTAAAAACTCTTCCACCGATGTTGCTAGCAAGAGAGGTTTGCTAAAAGGTCTGATTGATTCGCTTGGATCTCAACTTTTATCACACGATGGCGAGAGCTTTAACTCCAAATTGTTTAAGCTTTGCAGTTTGGCGCAGGAATCAAACGATGAAGAAATCACCGCGAAAGTGGCCGATACCCTCCCTGGAGAGCTTCATATAACGGGTGGAACGATCCTTCCCAGTGAAGTGTCAAGTCTCTGTCACGTGCTTCAAGCAACACAAAGGGAGTTGGTCATCAGCTTCGGGAATTTAATATACAATGTCACATTTACCGGCAATGGTTTAGAAATGTTGATGGAGACAATGGCGAGAACCAAACACAAGGTTTGTGAAGTTTTACTGTTGTTTTAAGTTTTAATTTTTATACACTATTTTCAAATAAATGCAACAAAGCAGCGGTAAACGCTAAACGAACCCTACACCGTTTTAAAGCCACACAACATTTAACTTTCTGAAGCAGGAGTCGGTAACCTTTTCTAGTCGCGGACCTGACCAAAATTTAAAAAGGGCTCGGCGAGCCGTAAAAAATATAACGTCGTAATAAATCTAAACCTAAAAGTTTCCTAAAATGTTGAGTTTTGAGCGCGAAAAAAATCTTGAAAAAAGGACGGTAAAGCGTTTTCGCCAAGCGCCAAAAAAGTCGTTTGTGGATTAAAATCGATTAAACATTGTGCAAATATTTGATGTTCCCCGGGGGTAGCGAAAGGACGTGAGGTTCGTCGAGTGTGCTGCCGCCGATAAACATAGTCTAATCATAAGCGACATTAATGGTTCTCTATTTGGTTATGGGTTGTGGTTGGGATAACTAATATCTGTTAACTGTAATTGTTGGTTGTTACCGACAATCAAATACCAGGGTGGAATAATTCTGGATTAAGGTGTAAATTCATAATCGCAATATAAAAGTGAAAATAATGATATGCGCTAAGATAGCGAATCGTCCATTGTGATGGTACTAGTTCATGTACGTCGCATTTGGGCCGAAAAAAAATGCGCAAAAAGTGCGCAAAATTTTTACATTAAAAAAATGTTTATAAAATAGACAATAAATTTTGGCAACGGCCTCTTGCCAAGTATGTAAAAGAGGTGGAGGGCCGGATAAATTACATTGGCGGGGTTGCCGACCCCTGCTCTTAAAGGTACTTTAAACTGCTATCTCCACATGATGGCAGTAGAGTGGCCCCGAGTTTTTTGACATTAGTGGACAACTTGTTTTTCGCAACGGTTTGCTTTCCTGTTGTTTACCGAGAATTGACGGCACACACATTGCTGTATCGTCGGCAAAATGTTCATGGTCTGATGTTACGATGTTCAAATGGCGTTGTTATGCCGAAAAACAGACCGCCATTGCTCGCCTTTGAGATTAAACCGGTAAAATTTTTTTAAGTCCAGATTTTAGTATTACGATATCAAGATTTTAATATTTCGTTGATGATACTAACTGGAAACGTTTTAACGCGAGTTTCGTGTTTAATGAGGAGATAATTAATTTACAAACACAAAAACAAAGTTTTAAATAAAACACAGTTCAAAAAAGAGATGTCAGGCTCAATAACTACAGTTTGAGTTTAAAACTGTTCGCATCTCACGCCTTAACAATGTGCGTAATCTGCAGCTGAGTTAATAGGAATTTTAGTGAAATTGTTTTAGGCGCATAAATATTATGGCATTTTAACTTTAGGGACGACTCAATAAATTACAGTTTACAATAAAACGTTATATTGACCCGCATTTTTTCTTCAGCGACGTTGTTTACACTTTTTAAAGCACGTCATTGACTAAAGGTAGCCAACAATGGCGGACAAGGCAAACTTATCGGCGCAAGTTTGAGAACCTCATCTATCTGGGAAAGCGCACCCACCAACATATCTTGTTGTTATTTTGTAGATGGATGAAGTACGTGTGGACACAACTGGATCACGTGACTTCGTTGCCTTGTCCACCTGCGTCCATAAGATAAACCGCCTTGTGTTGTACAATACGAGCGATCTGTCCGGTTTCGAAGTTCTTACTGAAGCAATCGCACGCAGAGAAACACCTGTAAGTTAACTTACGTGCAACAATTGACATGGTTATGTCATAATGGTCATTATTGCGATGGGGCGGGCGCGATTCTCCAATCACACTATCGACAATCAAGCGGATAGGGGAAGTGAAACGGGGACGCGTGAAACTGATAAGGGGCATCCCCGTGGGTCAACCATTGCACAGGGAAAAGTCCCACCAAGCATGGGTAGCTGGGGCAAGTGCGTCGACACCAGGCTGGTTTAGTACTTCAAACTTAAATAACTTCTTTAATAAGTTGCGCGACAAATTGCGATGTTAACGTATTACACTTTGTTCACGCACACCAGTGTTTGAGATGTTATACTCCGCAACCCCCGACCCCTTCGTAGTCACTGTCGCCCCTAAAGCGGTAAACGTTTCCCCCTACTTTTGGATTTTTTAACAAATGGATAAGTTTTTAATTCACCATCCAGATTTTATTATTTCGTTGATGATACTAACTGGAAACGTTTAAACGCAAGTTTCGTGTTTGATGAGGGATAATTTTTTGTACCAATAAAAAAGCAATTTTTTATAAATAAAAAAACACAATAGAAGCAAACGAATGTCAGTTACATTGAACCACAGTTCGAGTTTTAAAACTGTAATTAGGAATTTGAGTAATATTGTTTTAAACGCATAAATATATGGAATTTTAACTTTTACAACGACTCAATTAAGTACAGTTTGAAATAAAACGTTATAAGAGCGATCTATCCGGTTTCGAGGTTCTTATTGAAGCAATCGCACGCAAAGAAACCCCTGGAAGTCTTACGTGCAACAAGTGACAATTACATGGTTTTGTCACTACCGCAATTATAATTCGCCTATTGACTTTCAACTTAATTTCATGAAAAAATGTATTTTGTTTCTCCGTCATTCAGCAAATCTGATGATTTGTGTCCAGTAAGTTTACGAACCAATGAAAGATACATACACGTTTACTTGTCAATTCAACTGAATAAAAACGACATTTTTGGAAAGACAATTTGTTACGTTTTATGCAGATTTCACATTCCGTTACATAATACTCGATATTCGAACACGGTTCAAAAATCTGGAAAATCAATTTTTGTAAAATGACTGAACTGAATTATGAATTTTTTTGGTAAATTTACTAACTCCGACTATAATGATGAATCACGTGTCGTGTACGTTTGATGTGTTTATTTCTTTATAGCAATTGGTCGCGCAAATATTTATCGAGTAGAAACTAAATTTAACTTTTACAACGTTTTCCGGTTTACAATCAATTTTACCTCTGTCTGTTTTTGGCAGTTTGAATAGGTTTTATTAGTAAGTTTAAAACTTTCGTTAACAAATCAAACTGTATTTTGTGTAGATGGAGAAATTCAAAGTGCACAATTTGGGGTCACGTGAGTTGCGGTGCCTGGCAACAAGTGCAACCAACATCAACAAGCTGAAGTTGTGGATCTGCGACACTGCTGGGTCAAATCTGCAACCTCTAACTGACGCCATCTCAAGCAGAAAGCATCCCGTATGTGTGTGTCAGTTGTAATAAGTAAATACGTTCGCATTAACCTCACATGCGTGGGCCTCGACATAAATTAGGTGGATGGGGGCAAAAAATATTTTTTACGGACCGTTTATATTAAACATACCGAGACATGTAGGTTTATCCTTAATACATCAGTGAGAATATAATACACGCTTCCATACAACTCCCAAATTACATACTTTCATAAAACGTTGCATGGCTGGATGTTTGTAATAGTTTGACGTCACACGAGTCGTATACTAAACATACTTTGAAAAAACATCAGGAAACTTACACGTGTATCGTACAACAAGCCTTCCCAGCAATGCTGTGATGTTGATTGAGGCCAAAGCCTAATGACTTCTTACAATGTGTTTAACCACGCAATACTTGGCAGAGGTCGCGAAACATTGCGTTCATTGCAGCAGTCTAACAGAAAGCATTTGTTTTTTCAATGAGAAATAGTTTGATGTTTTATTTTTAAGATAAGGAATTCACTTTCTTTAATTATGACTAACTTAAGCAACCCATGACTTGGACTGGGACTTAAGTTATGAATGACTTAACTTGGACTTAAATAAAAAAAAAACGGGACTTGCGTTATATTAAAATGAATTGTTACAAATTGCACATCACAGATACCAACCAAATCCAGCAAGGCAAAGTTTGTACCTTTGCCATAAATTACATCGCAAAGCACACAACGGTGAAATGGTTGAACGTTAAACTTTTCCCAGAATAAAGTCGGCACTTGCTTGCAAAAAATATTACCCTCTCTGGTTTTTTCTCGTTAATAATTCAAACTGTTCTAACAGCCTTGTGCATATTGATAAATGTTTAAAAAGGTCTGCAAACAAACACTCAAAAACGTCAGCCAAAGAGGGGTTGCAACCCGGGACAAGCACTTTGGACAATTAATTGGAAGCAATCTGTAAACCACAAACGTTCAAAAACTGATTGTTTATTCGGATACACACTATTTTGCGCGTTCAGTAATCACAATTAGGCCTATTTGCACCAATATCTGGATATTTTGTGCAAACGTTTGTAACACGACAAATAAGAAAAATTCAGTTTCGACAGCGGCTTTTGCTTTCACACAGACAATGATATATTCATTCAACACATTCGGTAGTGGCATGTTTTTCAGGCAAATATGTTGACTTATTCTAGTACTTCTGTATTACGACAATAATGCAAATTTCTAGCAAATAATTATTCTACCTAGGAAAATAATTTTGCGTCATAGACACAACAGTTTCTTGTTCATTCCATAATGCTCCAGATGTCCTACTTTAACACAAACAGTGGGGTAGACCAGTGGTTCCTAACCGGCGCCCAGCAATTATTAGGGGGTGCGAGCGCTGCTGTAATATTTCACTTTTTGTAGTGATTTTAATGGTTTCGGTTCGTGTTTATTCTGTTTTTAAGAAGTTCTTTTATTTACATTAAAATTACACGTGTGTAGTTAAGTAACTGAAGAAATAATTCATGATTTTGGAAACTTTCTTGAATTTTGGACTAATTGCTACTTTTTACGACCGATTTGGATTATATTTAGTTACTAACTCTCTTTATTGCCACTTTCAATTAAAACTTCATATTTTCTGCAAATTATCTACAGTTTTAGCTTTGTCAAAAATTCCCTGTGATTAGCCTACCACTGCATGTTTTCTGTCTAATCGACATATTTATTTTCTGAAATACACATATTATCGAACGATAACGGCCCTATTCAAATACAGTTTGGCTGAGTTGCAGATAACGATAAACGTTATCCCCCTATCCAACAATATTTGTTCATATATAAATATAATAACACCTTAGTAACAGGGAGACTCCAACTATACTCCATAATGTTTTTTGTATTGTGTGTCGTCACACCTTTTGAAACATGATTTACGCAATGGTTAATTTTTGCGCTGCAGGCGACATTGTTACGTGGTTTCTACGGAGCCTTGTTACTGCTGTGGAGTCAATCAACAACACAATTGTTAAAATCAACTTGATAAACTCATTTTTTCGCGATTCGCGCCACCAACAGTAGATACTTTAGTTTTTTAAATTGTCTCACTGATATGTAATTCAAAAAGACCGAATAGTTTTTCGTGGGGGGATGCATAAGGGAATGACCAAAAACGCCTTTATATTGTTTAAGTTACCCAAACTTTTATTTTAGAGTGTGCGATGAGACGCACGACGCCTTTGGGCTAAAACAATTTGATCAAAGTGGGCTAAACCTAGAAACATAATTAGATTCGCGCGGAACGCTAAAAAAATGCATTTACTTGAGCAAAATATAGAGTTTGTGTGGGGAGGGCATAGCAACGTATTATAACTGACAAAAAAAATTTGCGTTAAAGACGCAACAGTTTCTTGTTTATCCCATACTATTCCCGATGTTGAGGGGGCAAATGCTCCCCTATTGCAGGCACTTATGGTCCAGGATTAGCAGACGACACCTTCGATGTTATGGAAGCTAATAGAGGGGAGATACGTAACAATTAAAATTTCTTGTCATTGCAGATGGAATTGTTGAGACTGTATAACAGCAAGCTGGATTTACGTGGTTTAAGTTTCCTGGCAACAACTGTACACAACATCAACCAGCTGGTATTATGGGATTGCAAAATCGCTGGTTCCGATCTGCAACCTCTAACAGACGCCATATCACGAATGAGTCGACCTGTAAGTCTGTGTTGTATCAATGAAGGGTGTGTTGAATATTGATATAACATTGAGGTGGATAAACCACGCAACAGCAATGCGTGTAAACTTTGGTAACTGAACCACTGTCTGGTGTACAATCGATTTTTTCGTAAACGGAATTTTTGTGACACTATTATTAAGTAATTACCGGCAGGGGCGAATGCCGGATTTTTGTTTGAGGGGTATGAAAAAATTGCAGATATGATGTCACAATGTTACGTCAAATCGTGACGTCACAAGTAACGATATAGCGTTACGTCTAAATGTGAATATTTTTAATATTACGGTATAACGACGGAAAACCACTCGCGTGCAGCGTGAAAAAATGTCTTTGTAAAGTATAAGTTTCCTAAACTTTAATTTTCGAGGGTGCGATAAGACGCACGACCCCCATGGATAAACCGGTTTTCAAGGGAGCTAAGACACCCAGAAACATAACTAAGATTTGAGGGTATTCCGAAATACTTTTGCATTCACTTCGTTACAATAGGAATAATACAGTTGGGGGGAGTCATGGTCACGTGCACTCTACCATGGATCCACCCCTTAATGGCCTCTAAAATGAACCTGACCTGGGTATATTTATTGTGATAGTACTTCTTCTCAATGGACCTTTATTAACTTGACATCGATTTTTGATTGGGTTTACTTATACATTCAATTTACCAACCAAAGCTTTTTACGATTATTAGCTCGATAAACATGTTCCTGATAAAATGATTGCACCCCAAAAAAAGATCCTACTTTGGCGCAAAAAACATTTCTGGAATTTGGTAGCGACATTTAGTGTTTTTTTATTTGCTACATCGCTGATTGCATAGCTCGGTTGTTTGATTGACGTTCCCGGTATGGCCGAGGTCATTAGTTCGAATCTCGCCGCAGGTAATTTTTACTTGCCTTGCTTGCACGGACATCCTTGCAAGGCCAACCGAATACGTTTAGTCCTTCTCAATAAATAACATTCGGCGGTGGTTGTTTTTTTAAACGATAGGCCTAGGTCGTGGAGATATTTATTTTCGTGCATTCAGTGCAGCATCATACTTAGACTGTACTGTACAATTCATTTTTTTGGCTACTATTCAAATTGTTTGCCCAAAATCGATGCAACAACATTTTAAAGTTAGACCGCAATATTATTGTTATTAGATTTGCAATTTTCATTTAATGCCACTTTAATTCGTATAGCTTTAATCTATCGTCAATGAATGGATAAGAAATACGAATAAAGTTAAGCAGGAGGGTTTACGTTAAAATACAAACGCTGTGTTCTTTCTGCATTTTATTTTTGTGATTTTGCAAAACCTAGGTAGAAATAATTAACCTGTTGTGCATTTTTTGAAAACTCGTACACGGATGTAATCACCTGGGGCCTGGTTAATTTTAGTGGATTTAACGAAAAATAACAATTCATTTAATAATTTTAAGTTGCTAGAGTTCACTAAAACGACCCATAAAATTATTTTGTCCATCATTGCCCCAATACGTAGTATATATCCCAGAGTTGTCATCTGACCTATTGTTCGGAGGAAAGCGAGTCTTTGTGATTTTGCGTATTTGTTGCTTGACCTATTACACAACCTTAGTATGCGGCCTGCCAAATTGTTTGTTTTTGCTTGTTGTGGCCCTTGCACCATTTTAATTTGTACAGGCCTGGTTTAAACTCATCTTCCTTGTACAATTACACTGTGCCCATCAAGTTTCGAGTTTTTTGGATTTGGCATTTTAAACGTGTTGTTTTGTAAAAAACAACACAAAGGCTAGATAGTTATTTATGCGAGAGTTAAGCAGAATATTTAACACTATAGGTTGTTTAAAGTGAAATATTAATATAGCTCTAATATTTTAAAATACGTTTACTGCTTCAACCTTAATTTCCCTTAAGTTAAGCTCTCTGAAATTTAATTTCTCTTCTACAGTAAATATTTACAAAAATTACTCTTGATAAGTGCATTATAGGCGATGGTCAATCCTAGCACACCCAAATATAATTAAATTAATGCGGTTCAAGTCACCAGTTCTATATTCGTAGATGTTGTGTTCGTTTATAGAGTAGGCAAATCTACCAATTTATTATTGTCACAGTTGGAGAAACTGAATCTAAATGACACCAAGATGGATTCACGTGATTTGAGTTGCCTGGCAACAGGCGTACACAACATCAACCAGCTGGAATTACTGAATTGCAATATCGCTGGTTCCGATCTGCAACCACTAACTGACGCCATATCACGAATGGATCGACCTGTAAGTATATTTTGTTAGAATGAAGGGTGTGTTGAATATTGAAATGACATTGAGGTGGATAAACAATGTGCATTATGGTCTATGGGGCAACAGCATTGCGTATAAAATTTGGTAACTGAACCACTGTCTGGTATAGAAAAATTTTTTTCGTAAACGGAATTTTTATGTCACCATAAGTAATTACTGCCAAAGGCGAATGCGGGATTTTTGATGGCGCGTTAAAAAATTCCAGGTATGATGACACAATGTTACGCCAAATCGTGACGTCATAAGTAACGGACATAGCGTTTCGTCAAAACTTGACTTTTTCAAAACGTAAAAGCAATAGCGTGAAAAACTGCCTTTGAATAGTTTAGATTGCTCAAAGTTTAATTTTCTATGCTGCGTTAAGACGCACGGCGCCCATGGATAAACCGGTTTTCAAGTGGGCTAGGAAATACTAGAAACATAACTTAAATTGGCGTGTATTGCGAAATATTTTTACTTTCACATAGAAACAATAGAAAAAATGAGGTTTGGGAGAGCCATGTTCACGTGTTTTAAAAAACTTATGTAGAAATAATTGAGTGTAAAAAACACGTAGCTGAAAAAATGACCTGGGATCTGGTTGATTTTGGACTCATGCAAATTGTGTATTTAGTGAAAAATAACAAAATATTTAATCACAAGGCATTCAATCAGTTTCAGCTGCTATAGAAAATGTCAAATAAAATTATTTCAGAGATATTAGATATTATATATACCAGAGTTGTTACCTGACTTATTTCGAATAGCAGTTTTTATTTGGTGTAAGTTGCGAATATGTATTGTTTAATTTGGTAGAACCTGTATGCAGCCTAACACCTGCTTGTAACTTACATTATGTTGTGCTTATGTAGATGAAGTTGGACCTGAGCTACAACAAGTTGGGATCGCAAGGACTCGCTTTCCTCCGAACTTGTGCCCACAATGTGCAAGAGCTGGAGTTAGAAGGATGCGGCATCGATGAAGCTGACGGGGATTCTCTGCGCAAGGTAGGCACTCAAAATTTGGGAATATGTTGCCGGGGCAACGTTGCGACACTAGTGACGTCATGATGCTTCCCGTTGCATCGAATGTACAACTTTAGTGGAATAACATGTCGATAGTTGCGAAATACCCATCTCTAGCTTGATGGTAGTTAGTGGCGTTCAGGCGAATAATTTGTGAAGTAAGGAGCTTGGAATTCTGACCTTTTTGCGATCGAATGCATTCGCTTGTTTCTCGCTGAGATCAAGTTTGCTTGGATCTGTCCAGGCCCGACTGAACTAAAAAGCGGAACTAAAAGCAGGAAAAGCTAAACACGAAGCTTCGGGTTCAGAACGAAACAACCTGGCTTGACTCGGGCGAGTAACAAGTATAGAGCGAGTTGCGCAATAACGAATCCGCGAGTAATTGGTTAAAATGACTTTACTTGTATAATGCCGTTTAATCAATTTTTATATCGTGGCAAATGCGTTTTAAATAGGCGCATGTTCTAAGTTCAAATGTGATAATTTATTTTTTAGTCTGACGGACAACAAATGTTGTTACACAAATACGCGTATATCCGCTATAGCAAGTTTTACTTTTATAAATAACCGACCAAACGAACAATACGAGTACTCAATGTAATGAGGTAATCACAACATTTTTGCGCATTGACATATCCTGAATTTTTGTCGCCAAAAGAAACTCTCAAGTAGTTTGTTAAGCACTTAAACAGAACACAGATTGTGTTTTACAGTCTCCACTACGTCCTTATATTTTATACTTTCGAAGTAGTAATTTTTGTAAACGATTATAATGGATTCACGTCTTAACAAATTTGCCTTCACAGCTATACCAAGAAAAGCAAGCCTCCGATAAAGCGAAATCAAAACTGGAACCAGAAGCAAGTCAAGGTCAAGAAACATACACTGAACAAGATTTGGACGATGGGACGGATCATGTAAGAACATTTTAACGTTAAATGACCAATACATGATTCTAACTGGACATAGAAATGTTGTGTTAACACAAGAAACCCCAGTTATAGTGGCAAACAATAGCAAAAATTAAATATACTCAGTGTAACTATCTTTACGTTTTAGTGATCATGTAAATTTGAACTCTTGTGTAAGCCAGTTTGCCGACAAACAATATTCTCTTTTAATAGCATTTTTATACACAAGGTGTGAATCAATTTTTTTAATTTATCAAAAATAGAGTTTTAAACTATTTGGCGGTAAATATTGTATTTGTTTATAACTGGCGTGTGTTGTGACAAAATCGTTTTATAAAGACAAAGTAATAACTCCATTCCAATTCTTACAATAAAATATAAATGGATAACTGACTGAAAATTTATAAACTTCAACAGGGATCAACACAGAGGTCAAAACAAGGATCAACACAGGGGTCATCGCAGATGTCAACACAGGGGTCAAAACAAGGATCAACACAGAGGTCAAAACAAGGACTAACACAGGGGTCATCGCAGATGTCAACACAGGGGTCAACACAGGGATCATCGCAGATGTCAACACAGGGGTCAGCGCAAAGGACAAAAAAGAGGTCAGCAGAGGACTCAAAAGAAGAATGGGAAGAAAAAAAAGCCCGTAACTGATTTGCAAAAATTCTTGGAACTCTAACTTCGCTTCACATTAACTGTAACGGAGTTATTTTTAATCCAACAAAATTATTTCGATTGCAGCTAAGGTATCACCGTTTTAATGCGTCCATATTTTCTTACACCGGTTTTAATTCTATGACTATTGGAATTTTTGTGAAAAGTGCGTTAACTTATTTATCGTTCTAAATCAAGTTTGAATTTTTTTTTTCAAAAATACTATAAGTTTTGTCCCAAAGCCTCTCTGTTCTTGAGATATAGCTTCTGATTTTGCCTGTTGCTTGTTGTGTATCAAAACTGACTTGTTTATTAAAATTGTTTGTGCCATGGCCGCAAATTCAGTTACCACGCACATAGATATAAAATAGTATTTAGTTGTGCTCACCTCTCTAGCTCCCCTATATCTGTAGTCAACCTTCATTTAAAGGGCAACTTCGTCTCATTTACATCTAACTGAAACCTACTCAGTCATAACGCCTAATTGACTGTTTAAATCAAAAAACCTAATGCTTAAGCTCAATAGAAACTTACTTTCAGGCGTAAAACGATCGCAATAAACACTGTATAATAATTACATAATATTTTAAACATCAGAATAAAGCATTCCGAATGATAGTCTGACAATCGCCACGTTATAAGGCTACATTGCAACACAAATATACACCACTAGTTATTTTACTAATGGGCACCAGAGCACAGAGATGAAAGACCTGTTGTTAGCGACCATCTCTAGTGCAATGGTTCTTAACCGTCGGTTAACTATGTTTTCCACTAGGTATATCAACCCTGTGAAACACTACTGCTTGAAAATTGTTCATTATTGACTCGCCTAGTTGTCTCAGTAAAGAATTGTGCCTTCGAAATTTTAATTACCGGTCCTTGAAAAGATTTTACTATCTTTAAGTCCTCCAGTTACATTAAGAGCCACCATCATTTAAGGTAAAGAGCCACCACTCTATAGTGCAATGCTTCTCAAACTTTTAAAGTTTGCGAAACACTTCAAATCAAAACCAAACATCGCGGTACACTTTTTATGAAACAACATTTTGTTATTACTTTACAACCTCTTTTCATGCACGACAAGACAATAGGTAAATATTAATCAAGACAATAGGTAGAAACACATAAATTTTCGTCTGCTGCTCGTTCAATTTGTTATAAATTGTTTTGCTTGAAACACGGTGTATCGGTGACCTGACCAATCAGTCCGTTGTTTCCACTAACTTTTTAATTAATAATGATCTGTTTAGCTTGTCTTAAATAAGTTCTCGCGCGTGCACACATAAAACTATTTTCATTTAATTCATTGCTGCACTTGTAAGTCTTGATTTTTCGATGAAAGGTAATATTTGCTTTTCACGAAGTGATGTTCTATATTTGCATTTTCAGTTCTGCCCTCATTGCGTCTTATTAATGATTTTGCTTTAGAACCGATCTCGTCGTTCTTGCTTTTTTAATTATGAAATACAAACATTAAATTTGTTACATTTTTTCCGAGCAAATAAATCGTGGTCGATTGTTTGAGTAGTTACAGGCTTTACATGAAAACCCAACCTGAAATGCTGGTTGCTTAGAAATTCTTCTTGTTTTGAAATTACGAAATGATGTGGTAGACCTAAGTTAAGCTACTGTCGTCAGCAATTTATAATAATCCACATTAAACTTGGGCCTCTATACTTTGCACGTGGTTTTATAGAGAACTAACGTTCTGACTTACGCATATTAAATGCAAAATTTTATGCAAAGCATGTTCAAGAACCACAATTAAAAAGCGAATCTCTGCAAGGTTTTCGTGTCACAAATAACTGCGAACACACACAAAAATCACCAGTTTGCCTTGCCACGAGACAAACTTACCCTACTGTATGCACGTTGAACAACTGCTCAAAAGTTGCCAGGCCTCAGAACGACAACATTTGTATATAAAACTTAAAAGTACAACATTAGAGCCATAGAACGACAACACTTGCGCATAAAAACCTAATATTACTACGACATTTTTTTTATACAGAAGAACAACATTAGAACCATAGAACGACAACACTTGCGCATAAAAACCTATATTACTACAACATTAGAGCCATAGAACGACAACACTTGCGCATAAAAACCTTTATTACTACAACATTAGAACCATAGAACGACAACACTTGCGCATAAAAGCCTAATTACTACAACATTTGAACCATAGAACGACAACACTTGCGTATTTTAGACAGTGGTGTGTTATCTAGGCATTAAAGAAATATGAACGCATTCACTTAAAATATATATAATAAAAAAAAAGCTTTAATACCTTATCAAAGTAGACTTGTAGCTTTTATCCGCAGCAAGTTTATCACAGAGGTAAACTTCAACACAACACAACTAGCTCAACTGATGATCAAATACTTTTCTTGTTTGATTGCTTACGGCTCATTCTGCACCAAACTAATTGCGTTTGCTTCAGCGCCTTAAATTCGTTTTGCTCAACACAAATCGGCCAGTTTAAATGGCCGCTTCAAAAGTAGCCGGCTCCCTTTTCATCAAGTCTTGTCGCTTCATATAAGCCACAAGCGGCCGAAATAATGGAGCCGGCCGAATTAGAAACGGCCATATAAAGTGGCTGATTGCGTTGCAAGCCGCGATTACGGAACAACAAGCCAGAGTGCAATAATGTGAGATTTTGTGTGGACAAACTTAAAAACAAAATCATTCCAACATCTGGCGAGCCAAATTGAAAAGCACAGTTGGGCGTAATTTG
Source organism: Ascidiella aspersa (assembly GCF_963924565.1). Lineage (NCBI taxonomy): Eukaryota > Metazoa > Chordata > Ascidiacea > Phlebobranchia > Ascidiidae > Ascidiella > Ascidiella aspersa. The sequence continues at coordinate 3,793,021 of NC_139453.1, read as the reverse complement.
GCTAATTTACGATTGCAATCTCCGCAAAGTGATTTTGGATTTTATTTTTTCCTTTTTACTACCGTTTACCATAATATTCATAATAGAAGTAAAACAAAATAATAACTATTTTACGACAGAATAAATTTGTAAAACTTGTCTATTATTACCCTAATCAATGTTTTTCAATATATTTATAGTTTCTAATACAAAAACTCTTCTGAACAGCTATATTTGAGATTAAAATTTAAACATAGTTCAGTATAATTTAAATAATAAATTTAATCTTATCCATCAATGTATTGATTAATTTTAGTTTTAATAAAAATATTGCTTTGATTGCATTTTTTCGTTCTAATATTATGCCCTAAAAGTATTTTGTTATAGCTTTACGATTATTGCCTGCTTTATGACAATCGGTAATAAAAAGAAAACAATAATATTTAATTTTTGTCAAATAGTCCAAAATTTTGGATGGGGTATATATGTCCCCTTCAAGGTACAGGGGTACCAAGATGAGGCTTACAAACGCCAAAATAAGGCTTTTTTTCTTAAAATACAATGTTCTAATAAAATTTGAATTGTTTGCCGTTGAAACATAACGGTTTAGTGACGCAGAAATTTCAGACAAAGTGATCAGGTTATTTTGGATGTGACTCAAGACATCAATCACCATAACACGTGACCAGAGACAATAGCCGCAGTGGCCTTGACACTTTGGAAGTAACGACTTCTGTAAGTGCTTGTTGAGATAGAATCTATCCGTTTATTGGTTTTGAGATTAGATATCACGAGAGGTGTTCGCAGTCAACCTCGATCGTAATATTTTCACCTTAAAAACTTTACCAAAAAAAGGGCCATAATTTCGCAACAATAACTATAACAGTCTTGCGTAACCACTAATTTAAAGCGTCAAACGATTTTTCTCTGCATTACGGCTAATCAAATATCAATTTAACAAGCAATAACGCTGGCATAAACTTGTCAACAAACGTTTCAACAAATCATAACTGATCGGCGTAGCTTAAAAATACTTACAAGCGAGAAACTGCGCTAGCAAACCAAATGAATACATACTTTCTATGCAACCTGACAGTATGCATAAAATTTAAATCAGAAGGGTTTAATTGCGTGTTTATATCTCAGTCGGGGTCTCCAATGTATATTTCAACCGGTGAGACATGACCACCGTGCTATCTGAACTCCACTAAATCGAAACTAAAACAAACTGTCATATAGCATTTCAAAGTGCATACTGTCAGGTCGCTTATAGATTTATTGTACATTCACATAATTTAGCATAGCTCGCTTTCAATAAAATGGCTTACAGCGCAGTAAAAACACGTGTTGCCAGTGAGGAGCGTATCGTTGACTGTAGTGTTTTATCCAGCAGTAGCGTGACGCTATATAGCACAAGAGCGACTGCGATTAGCTGAGTCGAATGTCGGCTAGATTTGCCAGAACGGCCACGAAAGGAAATGAGTATCGAGGTGAAATATTTAACACTTCACCAGGCGAACACGCTATAATTACAAGCACAAACAGACATGCGTCGTTTCTCTACACCGTATAAAGCAAAGTATATTATGTTATTGTAGTAGAAAATGTGATTAAACATGGAGGAGGGAGCGCCAATTTTATAATTTGTCCCCGGGCGCAAAATCCCATGGCTACGCCGTTGGGTATAAGCAAGCCCTTATAAGTTGTCACTAAAAATCCAGCATTTTTATCCTGATAGTGTTGTTTCTGTGTTTCTCAACAAACCTTGGCTCAAGTGCTACGTAATATCGTAAATGCCAATGGGAGACCTTTTAAGTTTTATGCGTGAGTTTACAAAAATTACCTTGAATGTAATAATATTGCAATTGCCGTGAGTTGTATTCTCTATCTGCCACAATAACTTGGCCTTTAACATAAAATCGGATGTCACTGGAAGCTAGGTTTTTCAATTTGTTACTTTAGTCTTGTTTTAATTCAGGGGTTCCCAACCTTGTTACGATCTCGTACCACTTGGACGCTCTGTACTGTCACGCGTACCACTTTAGCAGAAAAATAATCTAATTGAATCATATTTTTATCTATTTTTAGCTTACAACTAGCATTATTCAACGCTATTTTTAGCTCAAGGCTTAAGCTATAAAACAGTAGATGCTATTCATCAAGAGCAATCATTTGGCATAATTAACGCCCACAGTCTCACAGCATTGTACACTTTACAAAGCAACTGTGCTCCTTGTCAACAGTTGACACGGCGTGTATTTTGAAGATTGCGTTGTTTCGAAACAACAGGAATAGTTACGTAACAATAAGAATGGGCTTCGGGTATTTTTTTTTATTTAAATAAAACCAGAAAACAAAATATAAAGTTGTGAATCCAGGGTTTTGTGAAAAAAACGGAAGCTACTCGAGTACCACCTGAAAAACCTTTGCGTACCACTAGTGGTTCACGTACCACAGGTTGGGAACCCCTGTGTTAATTGGATCAGAATGGCTTGCTGTGAAACCCGGCGGTACGCAGCAAAACTAAAAGCCACTATGCGATGTACACTGCCGGAAAAACGCACCGGTAAAAAAACGAGACAGTGACTTAAATGTACGCCAAGGCTACCAGGCGCGGACCTAGGATGTTTGTTTGGGGGGGGCAATGAATTGTTTAGAATATGACGTCACACAGCGGCACAACTAACCTCAAGAAAACCAAACAGTTGGTTTATTTCCAGGTTGGAGAAGTGGTGCTTTTAATACGAAAGTTACATTACAAAGCTGTAGCACGAAGCGAAAAATTGCCTTTATATCGTTTAGGTTGTCAAAAGCATTTATATGAGGTGATGAGACTAACGATGCCTTTAAGCTAAAGCAACTTTAATAAAGCGGGCCAAGAGATATACAAGAAGCTTAATTTTAAGATTCGCGAATTTTTTGCATTTATAATAGTTCCACTAAAGACAAAACATACAGTTTTTTGTCAAAATATATTTTGTCAAATAGCTTTTTTATTCCAGTAAAATATGAAGAATAACTAAACCATAAAACATAGCTACAAAAAAACGGCTGTATTTACAAATACGATGCGTTTCTACACAGTATTGAAATCTTTGTAATTTTTACAGTTACCTACATTTGAAAGGCATTGAAATAAAAAAACAAAGTCTATGTTAACATTAAAGAACAAGTATAAGAGAAGTGTAAGCTTTGAAACAGAACAATAACGAAGAAATAATTACACAGTAAAAATGGAAAAGTTAGCATTTGCACAAATGGATGACAACACTGAAATATTTGTTCTTCCTGTACAACATACCTTCTGCATAGCTGTGTAAGCCCAGAATACAAAGAGATCTATTGCGATGAGATTCGAACCAAACGAAATCTTTACACGCGGGAAAATAAAACCGCTCAATGCTTCTTTGTAAGCCCCGAGAGAATGTCAAGTGAGCCACGAAACTTTTTGTAATATTGGAAAATAAATTATTTGTATTACCAATATGCATAGACACAGTCGTTTTAGACTTAAATACGCATTATCCATGAAAAATTATTAATATTGAGACATTTAGATACAGTTTGTAGTGGATTTAGGTTTTTGCATGCCATAAAGGTAAAACCCACTTTAGGTTTTGTAAGTCGTGGCTTATGTAGAACACAATGAATCGTGTTGCGATAAAATCGAACGCAAAGAGAATACTTTTGAAGTTATAGAAGGGCGAGTGAGTCGCCGATGAACTCTGTGAGTTGCCAGAGCGAACTCGTCAATCCACTTGCAACGGCGAGTCCGCAAACTCCTAAGGCAGCTCCCGAGTAGAAGCACTTCTCAACCAAACGCAATCTGACAAATTAAACACACAGTTAAAACGGGTTCAGCCATCTAATCGCATTTTAAGATTAAACGCATGAATAAACTTTGTTTATTTCAACTTTTTGTGTAATACTTTCTAATAAGACCACAAACAAAGCTTAAATGCACACATTTTGGCGCCGATACTACGTCAGTATCGGACCAGTGGCGATACGATAAATCTGATATTATCGGACAGCCAAAAGTAAAAACATAATAAAAACGGGCCCAACCATCCAATAGAGTTTTAGATAAAAAGAAAATTCGGTGATGAATCGGCAAAACTAGGATATGAACAAATATGAAGGCAGATTCTAGGGATTTCAATATTTTGGCGAAAAAAGTGTGATCTAATGAAACCACTACGAATTCTAGGGCAATGGTCAGCAAACTTTTTTTGTCGCGGCCCAAAGTATTTTTCTCAGAGCTATTGTAGGCCCACTAAAACCACTACGAAGCAGTGACGGATTCTGAATATTTGATTTTTAGGTGAAATATTACACGGCGCCTTTATGCCCAAAACTCTGCCATACCATATTATAAAACATACTACACAACGAAGAATATACGCGCGAAGCGAGAAACATTTTTTTTATTTTTTTTTACATTGGGCACGTGGGTCTTTTCAAACTGAGCCAAATTAAAAATTCTATGCCACACCAATATTTACAATAAAGTGCAATGAATGTACGGCTATCACGCGGCCCACAACTACATGATATCACTCAGCTGCTCAAAAGTAACTCGCGGCAGACATGTGGGCCGCGGCCCATAGTTTGCCGACCACTGTTCTAGGGATTTCGATATTTTGGTGGAAAAAGTGTATAATGAAGTCACTAAGAATCTTCTTTAGAAAAACGCTTTGTTTTACGTTTACAGTGTCATGTCACAAATAAACATGAAAGTATTTATAAGATCAAAAATTCTGGTTTTAAACAAAACTTCCACAAGCATAAAGTTCCTTACTTGGTTAGTTTTTGTTTCGATTGTAGATCGTTGTTCTTCTGCTTTAGAATGAACTGGTTGCAGCCGGCGATGTAAGTTGTGAAGTAATCTTCCCACTGGTAAACCCCACAATCAAGGTTGTAAGCCTGAGAAACAATTAACAAATAGCTTGATAATGACTTTTAAAGCCAAAAAGGTCGAGTAAATCCACATCATCTTGATTAAGACGTTTCGATTCACACTTGTATCATCGTCAGTTAATCTCATTGTTTTTTAACAGGCTTTTTTCAGAGACTGATGATGCCAGATTGGCGAAATATATTTCTCTATTAATAACTAGTCTAGAACTTATAAATGACTAATTATGACTCAAGAAAGTCTATAGTATATTGCTAACGCTTTTAAAGATTCAAATAATTTGTAACAAACGTACAAGAGCCAATGTTAACCCTATGATTAGATGCTCTGCAGTAAAAGACATTCTAATATTTCACCTTTTGGTCTTCAGCATTCAGTGAGGAATGCAGCTGATCGACATTCGTGTTGCTGAACTTGAAGTTTGTCGTAAAAAAGAATTCCATCACTTCCATGGCGCTCATGATCTTTTCATTGAGTCTTGCCATTCTGAAAAAATAAAGAAATATTGAAGTCTTTGCCATTCTGAAATTAAACATTATATTTTGTAGGAATAGCGTAGCATTGGGTTCAGAATAAAGTATTTTTGTGAACTGGGACCAATAATTTCAAGCTAAAGCTTCTTGCCTAAATGGTGATAGTTATTCAAACAAACAAGTAATCCAATTTTGTGTCATATTGAAAAAAAAAAACAGACAATTGTTATAACATAATAAAGGAAGTTTAAATCCTAACAGTTTGAGAGGTGTAAAGACAGGTTGACAAAAAGCTAGATATTAAATGATAAAATAAAGTTCCATCTAGACTATTGCCTTTAATATTAAAAAAAATAAAATAAGAACTAGACAAAACATTGCACGATTCAACAAACGAAAATTTTAAAAAGCAAGAATTTCAAAACTGTTCAATCCACAATAAAGCATAGGTGGCAAACTAGAGTTTTTAGCATCTGCTTAGACTTTATTTTATTTCAAGTATAACGCACTTTTGTTTTTCCTCATAAGAGACAGACCTGCATCCATCGCATGGGCAGGAATAGTTTGTGAATAAAAGGTGGTGAGATCGTACAGCTTTCTGCAAACAATTAAAAAAAATGTTTAAATGAACACACCTTTGCCGAAAGTGTTAATGAAAACTATATCTCTTAAATGTTAGATAGGATACTAACTAATCAGGTGGCACTATATAAAAACGAATTGTATCAAATAGCTTTCGCACAACCGTGCTTCATCAGGTCAAAGCTGAAAAAAGATTTGCAACGTTTTTTCTACTTTGGTTGAGCGAAAGCTTAAGATAAATTCAATAAAATTTGTTTTTATATAGTGCCATTTTATTACCTTATTTAAACTAGACAAATACGGCCTTTTAGAAAGACTCCTAATGTTAAGCAATGCCACCTAATTACAGGATTTAGAACTAGACAAATATGGTTACCAATTAAGATTATGTTTCTGGATAACACTAATATTATGCTAAATTCTCCTAGAAACTTTTTTTTGGAAAACTATATTTAACAACATATATTTGATAAAATGTGACAATCACAAAAACAAAACTAAAGAATCTATTTTACCTGTTATTGGTGCATAACACCCAAGGGGCACGGAATGGGTCGCTTGGATTCTCTGCCACATTGTTCTTTGCAAGTGAAACTGGAAACAAAAAATACAAATTGTAAATGATGAATTTAAGCCAGGGCTGTGGAGTCGGGACTCAACAGAATCGGTTTATTTTGCTGGAGTAGAGAACACGGGGTTTAAGTTAGAAGTTAGACTACCCTTATAGGTTAATGAATTATATGACACACTACGAGTGGTATGTTAAACATACCTACCTAGTTTTCGTTTAATAATTGTGTGAATTACAGGCTGTAGAGTCGGATCCGGACTGGGGACTCGCAGAAACATGACATTTGGTCAGAGTCGGACTCCTGACTCGAGTAAGACTACGCTAAACTAAGACTACACAAACATAAGAGTCCCGAGTGAGACGTGCACAGCACCAAATTTCAAAACTGATAAGGTCACAAACTGTAAAGTGTAAAGGTGAAATACCATAAGGTAGATAAAGTCAAGTTTGTTTATAAGATCCATATCTTTGACTTGACTTAAATTTTCCCTTCGGCAAAACTTTGCCCAACTTAACTGAACAATTTTAGATTGTAAACTTCTACAGTCTGGAACCCAACAAAATCAAAATGAGAACTCAATTTTTCCCATTGGTTGAGAAACACTAAAACCTACATTTACTGATATAACACTTTTAGTTAAAGTTGTCCATTCTTACTCAAGCGGTCCATAGCAAGGCCATTTTTGATTCCAGAGTTGACGTGGTAGATGGGAAGTGATCCATTGACCCTCGGAACTCGGTCGCATGTAAAGGAACTGGTGCTTTCATTGTCCGAAGATGAATCCCCTGGAAATTCGTATTGAACTGGTTAAGTTTTAAATTGGTCAACAATAAATATAGGTAGAAAGTAGAATAAAACATTTAAAAACAAAATGCATAGAAACCATTTGAGGAACTTCATTTTAGCTTTTTTTATATAGCTTCAGGACTCTTATATTCGCCCATCAAAGTAGCGGTGCTTGCAAAAATTAGGTTTAGACGTGCAGCTCCATACAGCTCCCCAATAGTACGAGTGTCCGTAGGGAAAATTAAGTTATAAATGATATTCATCAATTGTCTCCACACGACCATTAAGCTCCAAAATATTTAGATTCAATTTTACTTGGTTGGTTTATTTAGGATGTGATGTTCTGCACAGGCACTGGGAGTAAGTGTTTTCTACGTCTGTGGACATATTTGACAACAACATTCAGTTGTTAACTTTTTAACTTGCTGATGATTGTAGGTATGAATAGCAATTAAAGTCAAAACAAAAAAGATTATAAAATAAAACAAGTATTTTAAAGTTCAAATAAAATTTGCATCTAATCAACTCTTTAAACCCCACTAAAATATTACAGGGAAAATATTTAGGGAAACTTTTCATCATAAAAAATCAATGTAATTGCCTTTACGGTTCTCAAAAAATATATGTACCTTTTAAAAATGCGCTGTATGCAAACAACCCTTGAATATAAAATGCTCGTTATCAGCCTTTGTTACTTAATTATATCCAACCACTTTAGCGTGAAAAATTTACAGGCTCTTAGGGCTACTGTCGTAAAAGGTGAAATAGCATAGGGTATGTTTTAACCAAAACCACATTATATGGGTGTGTAACTTGTATTACACTCCTATGATTGGATTGGCATATATACCCATACTATGGTTACGGGGATAGGTGTAATACAGGACTGTGGGTCGGAGACTCTATGAAGGATTCGGCCTTATTTTTTAGCCAGGGTGAAACCCCGGTTGTTTTAAACCGACTCCGCAGCCCTGGATAAAGTGGTGTGTGATGTATACTTAGTATTTTATTGTGTTGTTTTGTGTTACAGCGATCAGCCCGGAGAAGGCGTAGACGCCAGAGATGCCAGAGATGCCTTCTGCTATGAGGAGCAGAGGTCGAAATGAGGATCTATCAACGGCAAAAGAGTTTTGCGCTGACTTGCAATCGTAAACCAAGGGTTTATAGAAACAAAAGAAACTCCAAGCAATTTCGACCATAGCGAAAAAAGTTTAACTTCAGGTTGGTTATAAAGAAAACGGACAAAGTTGTGTTTCATGCAAACACACCACTAAAGCCGATGCATTCACCTTTGCATATTTTTGTCTTTTCGTATTTTCTTACCACAGTAGCAACAGGGTTTATTTTCTATCCTGTTTAAACAGTTCGTCTGCGCTTTAAACAACCGAATAATACACGAACACAAGCAAGATATCTCGACGGTTCACTACCTATTTTTTGTATATAACTGGGCGGTAACAATTGTTCAGTAACCTGGCAGTACTCGACTGTTACTTTAGTGTTTTCCTTCTTCTACATTTTGATTAGGGTGGAAATTCAGCATCTGGGGCAACAATAATATTTGCGTTTTTTCGCGGGCCATACACAGTAGGCTCCAGATTTTAGTATTCGTTTTGTTTCTTTAATTTATTAAACTGTATTAGCTTTTCTTGTATGTTTTTGATATGGTTAGTACGCAAACACAAAGGATGCCATGTGAAAAAAGCATAGATATTAAGTTTGAGCGTCACTAAATTAAACAATTTTCCACAGATAACGATTTTGCGCCGTGCCACAATTTGCCCACGTGCCTTAGTTTCAACCACTCTGCGTTACGGTGCTTCTAAAATTGTTTGCATCGAGTAATTCTGAAGCGTGGCGTGCAGTTTTCGTAGTTTTGAAAATAGCACATTTGTATTACAAACTTGAATGCCGTCAAGAATGCTAGACTTGGATGTAAACCACCAATTATATAACTGATAGTATTATGGCCCTTACCTGTTGACTCGTGTAATTTCGATAAGTTTTTCACAGCCACTTAGTTTTCAGACAGCGTTTTATTTGTAAGGCCGCCACATATAAAGTTGTGGTACTGGCACTTTACAAATGGTATCACTTTCCTTGCAAGGATGTGTAAATAAAAAACCCAGGTCACCTAAAGTCAACTTTCAATGTTTCAAACCCTTTAAAACCATCGCAATTAACAATGAATTGAGTCAACATCTAACTAATTACAATTTGACAGATGGTAATGGTTGGACGTGTTTCAAGTTTAAAGAAATGTATTGTAAATTAAATATTTTTAAATAATAAACATTGAACAGACAGTATTTTTATTTTATTCGTGCTGTAAACTTTCTGCTTTCGATTTTTGTGTGATTTTTCGCCCGAATAAATGGAAGTTAAACAATAGTTGGCTGTAATGTGAATAATGTCAATATGAGTTAAATAAAGGTTATTTAAATGTGGAATAAAACCCCAACCTTTTACTTTTTCTTGACATTTTAGTAACTGCTCGATGTTTTGCTTGAAATACACATTTAAAACTTCCTCTTAATAGTAAGCAAAAAAAGAAAAACATAGTTCGGTTGCTTTAGTCTTAAACTAAGTTATAAGTGATAAACAAACAAAATAAAACTCTTAACTTACCTTATCAAAGTAGACTTGCAGCTTTCATCAGCAGCAAACTTAACACAGAGGTCAACTACAACACAACACAACTAGCTCAACTGATGATCAAATACTTTTCTCGTGTGATTTCTTACGGCTCGTTCTGCACTAAACTGATTGCGTTTGCTTCGGCGCCTTTAATTCGTTTTGCTCAACATCAATCGGCCAGTTTAAATGGCCGCTTTCAAATCAGCCGTTTTTTTCACCAGGTCTTGCGGTTTTATATAAGGCACAAAACGCGGCCTAAATAATGGAGCCGGCCGATTGCATTGCAAGCCGCGACTCCAAGTAGGACAGGAAAGTATAATAGTAATTATTATAAAACTCAAAATAGAAATTTGAGAGACTGTGATTTAAACGTCTCCTGTGCAAGGCCAAAAGTATTATAACTTAAAATGCATGGAAGTTTTCGAGATGACGTAAGAACAGGACGTCTAAAACAAGCAACGTTTCATTAAACATGGAGGAGGGGGCGCCAATTTTATAGTTTGCCCCCGGGCGCAAAATACCATGGCTACGCCACTGGGTACAAGCAATTAAGCCCTTATAAGGTGTGTCCCTAAAAATCCAGCATTTTTATCCTGATTGTGTTATTTCTGAGTTTCTCAACGAACCTTGCCCTAGTGCAGAGGTTCCCCTTCCCCACCTTGTGGGCGTTGGCGAGTTCCAAGGGGGCGTTTTGAGTCTTTTTATGATTTGGGGGGCGCTGAACGCACATAAGGGGGCGTTACATGAAAGTACTTATATCAAAATTTTATAAAAAGTTCTCATAAAACTAGTAACAAAAAGCATTGTAGGTAACTTTTAACCTTAAATGGCAACTTACGTACTGCGAACAGTTGTTTCCCAATCATTGTTACGTAATAATTGGATTTCTTATGTAAAGCCGTTGGTTGCTGTTGCGTTTCACCGTTTTATATACGAGTCCATTTTATATACTTTTTGACTATTCTAACTCCGTAAGTGCGAAACATTTTCGCGCTGCGCGAATGACCTTTCTACGTCCAGTTTGTTTACGTTTTGATGCTGTCTTTGGACTAGATCAGCGCTTCTTTAGCGTTGGGACGTGAAAGGCTGCCAAGTGTGTCGCGGACAAACGGAAACGTATTCAAAAATATCATATCTTTTTAACATTTTTATTTTTTTCGCAAATGTAATAAAAACTAGCAGGAAATTTAAAAGAAATGCCGTTATACCCCAAAAAAATCGCGCTCGCTTCGCTTGCCAGGTGCGCCCAGACAAAGATTAACAAACACTATTACACTTTTCATTATTAGTATGGATAAAAAAAGGCCGAGGCCCGCCTGATTCACAGTTGTTCGAACATTTTTCTTAGTTTACATTTTGCGCGGCCCACAGAGACATTTATGAGTTGGGTTGGTGCCCGCGACTAGAAAAGGATTTAAAGTCTTGGTTCAGAAAGATATGATTTTTGCCTGGTAATGACATAACCTGGTGAAATAATGTATGTATAAATTCCAATAGTGAATGTATGTTAGACAACCTAAAATATCACTAACAGCTTATCGATATGAAAGTGAAGACCATATGATGTTAGACTACGATTAATATCATACTTTACTGTAACGCAATATGAGGGGGGCGATAGGAAATAATATTAAGCCCAAGGGGGCACTAGCGTAAAAAAGGTTGGGAAACACTGCTCTAGTGCTACGTAATATCGTAAATGCCAATGGAACGCGAGAAATTTGAGTTTAGCAAAATTACCGCAAATATAAAAATATTGTAATTGCCGTGAGTTGTATCCTCTATCTGCCACAATAAATTGGCCTTTAACATAAAATCGGATGTCACTGGAAGCTAGGTTTTTTAATTTGTTACTTTAGTCTTGTTTTAATTCAGGGATTCCCAACCTTGTTACGATCTCGTACCACTTGGACGCTCTGTACTGCCACGCGTACCACTTTAGCAGAAAAATAATTTAATTGAATCATATTTTGATCTATTTTTAGCTTACAACTAGCATTATTCAACGCTATTTGTAGCTTAGGACTTAAGCTTTAAAACAGTCGATTATATCTATCAACAGCAATCATTTGGCATAATTAACGCCCACAGTCTCACAGCATTGTACACTTTACAAAGCAACTGTGCTCCTTGTCAACAATTGACACGGCGTGTATTTTGAAGATTGCGTTGTTTCGAAACAACAGGAATAGTTACGTAACAATAAGAATGGGCTTCGGGTAATTTTTTTTTATTCAAATAAAACAAGAAAACAAAATATAAAGTTGTGAATCCAGGGTTTTGTGAAAAAAACGGAAGCTACTCGAGTACCACCTGAAAAACCTACGCGTACCACTAGTGGTTCACGTACCACAGGTTGGGAAGCCCTGTGTTAATTGGATCAGAATGGCTTGCTGTGAAACCCGGCGGTACGCAGCAAAACTAAAAGCCACTATGCGATGTACACTGCCGGAAAAACGCACCGGTAAAAAAACGAGACAATGACTTAAATGTACGCCAAGGCTATCAGGCGCGGATCTAAGATGTTGGTTTGGGGGGCAATGAATTGTTTCGAATATGACGTCACACAGCTGCACAACTAACCTCAAGAAAACCAAACAGTTGGTTTATTTCCAGGTTGGAGAAGTGGTGCTTTTAATACGAAAGTTACATTACAAAGCTGTAGCACGAAACGAAAAATTGCCTTTATATCTTTTAAGTTGTCAAAAGCATTTATATGGGGTGATGAGACTAACGATGCCTTTGGTCTAAAGCAACTTTAATAAAGCGGCTCATATAAAGCTCATATAAAGCTCATATAAATGCTTTTTAAAAGATATAAAAGCAATTTTAATAAAGATATACAAGAGATATACAAGAAGCTTTAAGATTCGCGAATTCTTTTGCATTTATAATGTTACCCTAGTAACAAAAAATACAGTTTTTTTGGAAACCATTTTGTGGTATTTGTGCAAACCAGAAAAGTACCACAATACCCCAGCTTTTAATTCCAGTATAATATGAAAAGCAACTAAACCATAAAACATGCCTCCAAAAAAACGGCTGTATTTACAAATACGATGCGTTTCTACACAGTATTAAAATCTTTGTGATTTTTACAGTTACCTACATTTGGAAGGCATTGAAATAGAAAAACAAAGTCTATGTTAACATTAAAGAACAAGTATAAAGTAAAGTGTAAGCTTTGAGACAGAACAATAACGAAGAAATAATTACACAGTAAAAATGGAAAAGTTAGCATTTGCACAAATGCATAACAACACTGAAATATTTGCTCTTCCTATACAACATACCTTCTGCATAGCTATGTAAGCCCAGAATACAAAGAGCTCTATTGCGATGAGATTCGAACCAAACGAAAGCTATCTTTACACGCGGGAAAATAAAACCGCTCAATGCTTCTTTGTAAGCCCCGAGAGATTGTCGAGTGAGCCACGAAACTTTTTGTAATATTGGAAAAGAAATTATTTGTATTACCAATATGCATAGACACAATCGTTTTAGACTTAAATACGCACTTTCCATGAAATATTATTAATATTGAGACATTTAGATACAGTTTGTCGTGGATTTAGGTTTTTGCATGCCATAAAGGTAAAACCCACTTTAGGTTTTGCAAGTCGTGGCTTATGTAGAACACAATGAATCGTTTCGCGATAAAATCGAACGAAAAGAGAATACTTGTAAGGTTATAGAAGGGCGAGTGAGTCGCCGATGAACTCTGTGAGTTGCCAGAGCGAACTCGTCAATCCGCTTGCAACGGCGAGTCCGCAAACTCCTAAGGCAGCTCCCGAGTAGAAGCACTTCTCAACCAAACGCAATCTGAACAAATTAAACACAAGGTTGAAACGGGCTTAGCCATCTAATCACATTTTAAAATAAAACGCATATATAAACTTTGTTTATTTTAACTTTTTGTGTAATACTTTCTAATAAGACCACAAAACAAAGCTTAAATAGACACATTTTGGCGCCAATACTACGTCAGTATCGAACCAGTAGCGATACGATAAATCTGATATTATCGGACAACCAAAAGTAAAAACATAAAAAAAACGGGCCCAACCATCCAATAGAGTTTTAGATAAAAAGGAAATTCGGTGATGAATCGGCGAAACTAGGATATGAACAAATATGAAGGTAGATTCTAGAGATTTCAATATTTTGGCGAAAAAAGTGTGATCTAATGAAACCACTACGAAAAAGTATTTTGCTCCGAGCTATTGTAGGCCCACTAAAACTACTATAGGAAGCAGTGACGGATTCTGAATATTTGATTTTTAGGTGAAATATAACACGGCGCCTTTATGCCCAAAACTCTGCCATACCATATTATAAAACATACTATACAACGAAGAATATACGCGCATAGCGAGAAAATTTTTTCAATTACACATAGTTAAAGTTGACAAAAAATATATTTCGACAGGCTTTTAGGACCACATTGGGCACGTGGGTCTTTTCAAACTGAGCCAAATTAAAAATTTTATGCCACACCAATATTTACAATAAAGTGCAATGAATGTACGGCTATCACGCGGCCCACAACTACATGATATCACTCAGCTGCTCAAAAGTAACTCGCGGCAGACATCTGGGCCGCGGCCCATAGTTTGCCGACCACTGTTCAAGGGATTTCGATATTTTGGTGGAAAAAGTGTATAATGAAGTCACAACGAATCTTCTTTAGAAAAACGCTTTGTTTTACGTTTACAGTGTCATGTCACAAATAAACATGAAAGTATTTATAAGATCAAAATTTCTGGTTTTAAACAAAAGTTCCACAAGCATAAAGTTCCTTACTTGGTTAGTTTTTGTTTCGATTGTAGATCGTTGTTCTTCTGCTTTAGAATGAACTGGTTGCAGCCGGCGATGTAAGTTGTGAAGTAATCTTCCCACTGATAAACCCCACAATCAAGGTTGTAAGCCTGAGAAACAATTAACAAATAGCTTGATAATGAGTTTTAAAGCCAAAAAGTTCGAGTAAATCCACATCATCTTGATTAAGACGTTTCGATTCACACTTGTATCATCGTCAGTTAATCTCATTGTTTTTTAACAGCACTTTCTGAACACATAACTTATACTGAGCATAAAATTAATTTAAAGACTGTTAAAAACCGCTGGAAAAATAAGGTTCCACAAAATATAGGGCTTTATTCAGAGACTGATGATGCCAGTTGGCGAAATATATTTCTCTATTAACAACTAGTCTAGAACTTATAAATGACTAATTATGACTGAGACAAGAAAGTCTAAAGTATATTGCTACCATCCACTTGAAGTTATTGTCGTCATTAACGTGTATTAGGGCGAGGAGATATCTTCTTTTTTACATATTCAGTTTGCGTTCTACAAGACTTTTCAATACGCAAATCAATTCAAAGGCATTTAAACGCTTTTAAAGATTCAAATAATTTGTAACAAACGTGCAACACACAAATTTAACCCTATGATTAGATGCTCTGTACTAGAAGATCTTGTAATATTTCATCTTTTGGTCTTCAGCATTCAGTGAGGAACGCAGTTGATCGACATTCGTGTTGCTGAACTTGAAGTTTGTCGTAAAAAAGAATTCCATCACTTCCATGGCGCTCATGATCTTTTCATTGAGTCTTGCCATTCTGAAAAAATTAAGAAATATTGTAAGTCTTTGCCATTCTGAAATTAAACATTATATTTTGTAGGATTAGCGTAGCATTGGGTTCAGAATAAAGTATATTTGTGAACTGGGACCAATAATTTCAAGCTAAATAAAATCCTAAATTCTTGCCTAAATGGTGATAGTTATTCTTCATGTCATATTTTAAACAACAGACAATTGTTATAACATAATAAAGGAAGTTTAAAGTTTAAAATGCATGAGGTGTAAAGACAGGTTGACAAAAAGCTAGATATTAAATGATAAAATAAAGTTCCATCTAGACTAGGGCCTTAAATATTAAAAAAACATAAAATAAAACAAACTAGACAAAACATTGCACCATTCAACAAAGCAAAAATATCATAAAAAGCAAAAATTTCAAAAAAAAGCAAAAATTTCAAAAAAAGCAAAAATTTCAAAAAAAGCAAAAATTTCAAAAAAAAGCAAAAATTTCAAAAAAGCTAAAATCTCAGAAAAAGCAAAAATTTCAGCAAACGCAAAAATTTCAGAAAAAGCAAAAATTTCAAAAGTGTTCAATCCACAATAAAGCATAGGTGACAAACTAGAGTTTTCAGCTTCTGCTTGGACTTTAATTGAAAGTATAACTCACTTTTGTTTTTTCCTCATAAGAGCCAGACCTGCATCCATCGCATGGGCAGGAATAGTTTGCGAATAAAAGGTGGTGAGATCGTACAGCTTTCTGCATATAAATAAAAAAATGTTTAAATGAAAAAACCTTTACCGAAAGTGCTAATGAAAACTATATCTCTTAATGTTAGATAGGATACTAACTAATCAGGTGGTACTATATAAAGACAAATTGTATAAAATGTCCGACAAGCAGCTTTCGCACAACCGCGCTTTATCAGGTCAAATTGTACAAAACTGACAACTTTTGTTTTTACTTTAACCTGATAAAGCACGGTTGTATGAAAGCTCAAGAGAAATTTAAATACAATTTGTCTTTATATAGTGGCACCTGATTACCATATTTAGAATTAGGCAAATACGGTGATTTATAAAGACTCCTAATGTTAAACAATACTAACTGATTACCTGATTTAGAACAGGACAGAAGTAGAAACCAACAAGGACTATAGTTCTGGATAACACTAAATTACGCTAAAATTCTCCTAGAATTTTTTGTTGGGGGGGAAAACTATATTTAGCATTTTTGATACATTGTGACAATCACTAAAGCAAAACTAAAAAATCTATTTCACCTGTTATTGGTGCATAACACCCAAGGGGCACGGAATGGGTCGCTTGGATTCTCTGCCACATTGTTCTTTGCAAGTGAAACTGAAAACAAAAATAAAAATTGTAAACGATGAATTTAAGCCAGGGCTGTGGAGTCGGGACTCAACAGAGTCGGTTTATTTTGCTGGAGTAGAGAACACGGGGCTTAAGTTAAGACTACCCTTATGGGTTAATGAATTATATGGTCGGACTCCTGACTCGAGTAAGACTACGCAAAACTAAGACTACGCAAACATAAGAGTCCCGAGTCAGACGTGCACAGCACCAAATTTAGAAACCCAACAAAATCAACATGGCAACACAATTTTTCCCATTGGTTAAGAAACACTAAAACCTACATTTACTGATGTAACACTTTTAGTTAAAGTTGTCCATTCTTACTCAAGCGGTCCATAGCAAGGCCATTTTTGATGCCAGAGTTGACGTGGTAGATGGGAAGTGATCCATTGACCCTCGGAACTCGGTCGCAAGTAAACGAACTAATGCTTTCATTGTCCGAAGATGAATCCCCTGGAAATTCGTATTTAACTGGTTAAGTTTCAAAAAATACAACAACAATGAAGTAAAAAAAATTTACATGTTTTCGAACAGGGGTTTATTTATCAAATGATTACAATATTAGTGCTAATAAATGCAAACACTGGCTAGATACAAGCGTTTTTTTCCTTAAAAAATAGTTTCGTACAATTTAAAACAAAGTAAATTGTAGAATGAATATCAAGGAACATAAGTAAGTTGCATTTTGTGGAAATTAAAAAAAAAATCTTAAATCTTGATTTTCACATGGTAGTATGAAAAAAATGCAACCCACTTCTGTATGAGCATTAATATTCATTCTCCATCTAACTACAACACCAGCGGATATGAACAAAAACGCCAACTTTTTGGTAATCTATCTGTATTTACACCTTGTAAGCCAATTTCCCCAAGCGATGAAACTGCACTGTCACTCTCGTAGCCGAGCGAGCATCTTCTTTCTGCTGAGTCACAAGCGGTCTTCATCGCCGCGCAAATCACGCCGTTCACTACAAAGTCGACCGGTATGAGGTCACAGGTTATCGAGTTGTCAACAATCACAAAACGAAGCACACCCTTGGCGTCCGCTATTATGAAAGCGGTGGGTCCGTACACGTTTGTACACCAACCCTGGAGAAAAAACAGTAATTTTTGCTATGAAAGATAATTATGCAGTGAAACTTGGAACACGATTAAGCAGTACACTGGAAGCCTTTAATAGACTAACCCAGTGGTTCCCAACCGGGTGCCATTTGGAAGCTTAAAGGTAATTGAAGTTCCTTAAAAACGCAATTATCGCTCTTTTTAAAATCCTATTAATACAACTTTTTGTGTATGATTTGGCTACAGAAATCAAATGATATGTTTCTACATGCAAATAAATTTGATTGCGATGTTTCAGTTCCGTTTTTAGTGACACTACAGAAATCAACTTTCAAGATTCAAGTAGTTGTGCCGCAATCTATTTATTGTTCCTTAGGGGTGCTGCAATCTATTTATTGTTCCTTATGGGTGCCGCAAACCATAAAAGGTGGGAACCACTGGATTATCAGAATCAGTCGATCAACTAAGAATTTTTGTGCAAGCAAGGCCAGGCTAGAAATGCAACTGCGGTGTGGTTTGCACTCCAAACTGGCCTTGCTTGCATGAAATCCCTAATTGGTTGAATGATTTCATTAGTCTTTATCAGTGATTTAAGTTTCATTACACAGGGCAATTTAAAAAAAGCTAGATTTATAATTATTTGTGTTACTTACTTAATTTTACAGGAATAATGGCTTGGGGAGAAATTGATAAGGAAAGTAAAAGAAATGTAAATTCATTGTTCGCAAGTATCTCGCTAATGCACAGTTGAATAAATATCTGTTTCAAAATATGTTATGCTGTTTTTTGTTCTAAACCTATTTCTTAGTTCTTTTTATTTATAAAAAAATATTGAGCCACAAAATTTTTATGCAACGAAAATGGGATTTGCTTAAATTGGCAAACCCTTCAATAAAACAGTGCTTTAAACCTAAGTTTCAAAGATTGAATAGGACTTCTTCAAGTTATTTAATCCTTCTGAATGTTTAACATCAATGAAACCACTCAAAAAATTTTAATATTTTAAACACATTGAATTCTTTTCGTGTTCTTTCTGCACTGAAAAAATATCTAACTTATAACAAGTCTAAAAACATACCGGCAGGCGGCAACTGTTCTTTGTAAGCTGGTATTATCATGCTGGGCCTGACGATGCAGATTGGAAGATGAGATCCTTCTCTTGCAACGACGTCCTCAGCAAGCGCCTTCGTCAGCGTGTAAGTGTTCGGTCTGAAACGAAAACGCAACATTTAGCTACAACTTTAAACCAATAATTATAATACACCTAAAGCCTTCGACAGCGTGTAAGTGTTCGGTCTGAAACGAAAACGCAACAGGTTACATTTCAGTCAAGAGAGATATTTTGATACAAAACTGTTCTTTTTTGAAGCATTTGGCTTAGTTAGTTCACAAAAACATGTTGTATTTGTGTGAGGTGATATGTATAAATTGTTTATTGGAAAGTTTGTATGGTCCCTGTTCTGAGGCGAATTTTTTTTTTAGATTTTTGTTTGCTTGACAGTTTTCAAGTTATGTCAAAATACGATAATTAATAAAGCAATAAATTTATAAAATAAAGTTTTTCCAGCGAACTTGTGCACAAATATGCAGCTGAACAATAGCTGAATTGCGTGAAGGACTAAAAAAAATTGTATTTACTTATTTGTATCTCTGCTAGAAACTAGAGAAAAGTGTTATGAAGGTCAACACAAGAAGAAGGACAATCGTGCAACATGCCATGAGTCCAGTTTTTGAGATATATATATATATATAGTTAATTATTGCTACCGCTAGATGATAACAAAAACGAACATAATGGCCAAGGTATCTCAGGCAGTGCATATTAAATATGTGGTGTTAAAACATTCTAGCTTGTGGCACATTAAGTATAAAGTATTTTAGGCACTGTTTTCTTCTAGCAACACTTTTAAAACTTGGTATTTGTCCTTAATATATTGGCAAGAACACAATTTAAAGCAGGGGTGACAAACATATTTGCAGTCGCGGCATTGTCAGTTACCGCTGACGGGAACAACTTTTTACTCATACTATAAAACCTGTTAAAATTATAAACAATTGTTCATCAAACGAAACTAATCGAAACCCATGCAAACCATACAGCTTAAATTATTTAATGTAATATTGAAATACGAAATAATAAAAAATAACAAATAAACATTTAATGAATTTTGTTGCTCAATGAGAAATTTGGAAACATTTTTGTTTTGCTAAGCGCTTGATATTAGGACGAACTGTTGATGTGGCAACCCTCTGCATAATAAGATGTACGTCTGTTAGCCTTGACCTTTAACGACTTTTTGTGATGTTCATTTTAGAATAAAAATGTTCTCACAGATATGTGCCAAAAACCCGCGGGCCACGTTTTCGTCACCCCTAGTTTAAAGGATTAAAATAAAAACTTAAGCAGTGTAAAAACGAAATAATGTAGCAGTTCTTAACTCCTTAGGCCACTTTCAGGGTAAAACAAAGATTTATTTTAAAGTGACCTTTTGTCAAAATGTCCTAATAACTAACCTAATGAATTTAATTTCGCTTTGAATTAGCGAATATGGTCACCTACCTCTTGCCAAGAAATTGCAGTGTGACCTTGGTGATAAGGTCATCGCCCATCCACCGGAGGGAGCCTTCAAGGTCGAGGTAATCGATTCCAACATCGTAAAGCTTTTCATCGGTTTCTTTTAGGTTGCAATGGACGTACGCTGGACAAAAATGATGTAAATTTGTCTACCTTCTACTGTTTTATGCATTATTCTCTATATATTAAACGATACAATGGTTTAAGTATAGATAAAAAAATGTTATAGTAAAAAAAATAACTTTTTTTTATAAAATATAGATTTTAGTTTACACAAAAAAAGTGTATTACAATAGCACTTTATAAGGTAGTTACAACGTCAAAACAATTTTCTGGCTTTTTAATTAAATATATTTAACCTTATCCTTAAACAAAAATATATAAGAAAGATAATTACAATTTCTTGCGACAAAATTCCATGGATGGGGGAGAAGTTAAATCGGTAGTTTCTAAACTTTTCAGCTTGCGGCACAGTAAAAAACTAAAATATTTCATGCCACACCATGTACAAAAACAACAAGTTTAACAGATAAATGCCTTGAAAAGGTCTATGAAATAAAATGTATATCGTTGCTCGTTTATTTTTGATACATTGAATTTCGGAATCTTTGTAACTGTTTTTTAAAGTATTGTCAGTAGTGAATAAAATTTATAACTCTACGACAATTTTTAGCTTGCTACATGATTATTTAATTTTCCTCATTTAAAGATAATTTAATAAAGTTAATAAATCTTGACAAAAGAATTACACCTGGTCTGCGCTCATACATCCTAACAGTTAACCGACCTGCGATGGTCAGGCCCAACAGTTACCCACCCTTCAGGAAAAAAAATGGCAACCCTCGGCCTAGTGTGTGGAATATGGGTATATTTACCCTATAATAGAGTAACCTTAGCACAAATTTACAAAGTTAATCACTTTTTTAGACGGCAGCAAACTAAAAGACAAAAACAAATTAAGGGTATACTTTTTACACCATCATGTAATTAACACTTAACAAGCATGCGGGGCATTATGAACTATACACATAATTCAATTCAGTAACTGTGATCTTAAAATGTACATACGATTTTATAAAAGTAGACATTTATATACAAATCAATATCATACATCTGAAGCAACAAAATTTAAAACAATAATAATAATGGCATTTTTTTTATTCCAGACCGGGGGTAACCCCTTGGGAGCACCCATGCACACTTAAGAATCAGATGTATGCGCTGGTCTACAATCCTACCACAGCGTTCAAACAATTAAAGCAACGCAAAATATTTGTGTTAGGGTGCAGGTTAGTGTGTGGGTGGGGGTTGGTCAAGTATTATTTTTATTAGTATTGCTTAACCTACCCAAACGCTAAGCTGCACCGACCCTAACTCAAATAATGTTCGTTGTGGGATCCTAGACCTGCGCCCAGTAGCTTGATTATTTTGAAAGCGTAATACTTTTGCCGAACATATCAAATAACAAAAGTAGATCGTAATTAAATTCAAAGTATCGGAAATCCTGAGACGTTGTGTATACTTAAGTGCCCTCACTGGAGGTGTTCGTTGAACTCAAGTGTCGTAACCTGAGGTGTTCGTTGAACTTAAGTGCCCTAACCTGAGGTGTGCGTTGAACTTAAGTGCCTTACCCGGAGGTGTTCGTTGAACTTAAGTGGTCCTAACCTGAGGTGTTCGTTGAACTTGAGTGTTGCAGCGCAGTGGATGAAAACCTGGCACTTCTTCTGAAGAATCTCCCTCGAAGTTTGATCCAAGCCAAGATCTTCAGCGCCAAGGTCGCACGAAACAAATTCGAGCTTCGACGCAAAACCATAGTTGCCATTTTTTTCTCACAGTAATCATCTAGATTTACCAAAAAAATAATCTAAAAACATCTAGATTTTTATGGAGAAATCTAAAAAAATAATCTAAAGATGATTTTTGAAAATATTCAATACTTTTGGACAAAAAATCAACATAAAAGCTTAATCAACGCTTGAGGCTTAATGCCGTATAAAGTTGCATAAAGGGACTTGCTTGATGCTTTAGATTTAAGATTTCTGCTTTATAAAACATTTTACTGAACATGACGAGTCGAGTTACTGAAATTTCGATTTTATATCTCATCATTTTTTTTCAGTTTGAAAAAAAATCTTTTGAAATTACTGAAATATTTATCGTCAATAGCGAAACTGTCACTAATTTTATACAATATTTTTTTATAATAATCTAAAAAAACATCTAACATCTAGATTGTATAATCCTACATCTAGATTCAAACCAAAACATCTAAATCTAGATTAAAATAATCTAGAATGGCAACTACGCGCGAAACTCGGCTGCAGCTCACGAAGAACGTCGAAAGCCTGGAAGGGTAAAAGGTTTAAACGTCAAATGACTCAAAGAGATTTAAACCAATGAGTGGAAAGTTGGGGAAAATGGCGAATTTGTTTGGTCGTCTGTCACGCTCTGGTGCATATGAAGAAACAACAAAGTTTAGAGTAGACTCGTTTACTCGTAGTTCTGTTTGTGCCATCAACAGCCTCTGATTGGTACAGGGTTAAGCACCTTTTTGCCTCGGATCACCAAAAAAATGGTTGAACAGTTTGGCATGGCTTTTCAACTCTGATTTGAGTTCAGGCTAAGTCATTTAGCCGCGGTATATAATACTACCACAACGAACATTATTTGGGTTAGGGTGTGGTGCGGGTTGGCGTTTGGGTTTTGGTAGGTTAATCGGCAATATTGTTAATGAATATCAATAATACTTGATACGCCATCAACCAAACACTAACCAACACCCTGATCAAAATATTGTGTTTGCTTTAATAACTGTTTTAACGCTGTGGTTGGATTCTAGAACAAAATCGTACCACAACGAAGCGAGCCAAAATTAAAATATTCAAAGAATTCTGTAGTAATCTGTAGTATATTTATGGATTCCTTAAGCCTTGCAATTAAAAGCAAGTCCGCTTGTGAGAAGCTGAGGCAATCTGGCTTACTTTATTTGCCAAGTTCTCGTCTTTTAAATGATTAGAGGTCCCATATTAAATTATATATTTTTAGTTTAAGAAAAATATATAAATATTTTATAAACAAAAGCGAAGGTGGTCTAGAATCCTAACCCAGATGTCTCTTTGAATGACTAAAAAGGTGAAAGTTGTTAACGTAAAATCCTGAAAGGGTGAAAGTTTTAACTTTAAACGCCAAAATCCTTTAAAGGATAGAGGCTTTAACGTCAAAATCAAGAAAGGGTAATAGTTTAAACGTCAAAATTCTAAAAGGGTGGGCATTTTACCTAACATCAAACTCTTTGGAGAGATAGATGAAAAAACGTCAAAATTCTGGAAGATTAGGGGTTCATCCCCAGGGTTTAAGTTTTTAACGGCTAAAATGCGAACCCGAAAAAACACTGCGACTAAGATATATAAACGTCGAAAACATGAAAAGGGAAAGAGCTAACGTCCAACTTTCGGAAGCGTAAAGGTTTTAACATCAAAAACCTGGAAGCGTAAGGGTCTTACGATTTGTTCGCTTTGAGCTTAAAACAGTTGAGTGAATAGAAATTAGGTCGCCAAAGCTTCGCTGTTTTACTTATGCCTATAGTATTCGGGTAGCAACCACAAAAAAGAACTCCGGTTCTTTACCGAACAGCAACGCAATTAATATGACCGAATCGTAAAAAGTCTCTTTCTAATAATACCACCGACTTGAAATGTGTAAACCAAAGTCTGATGGACACAGGCATAACTCAGGGGTGGCGGTGGGGTACATATTTCCCCGGGCGCCAATGTTCAGGGGCGCCGAAATGAGGCTTACAAATGCCAAAATGAGGCTGCTTCTTCTTTAAATACAATGTTCTATTAAAATTTTAATTGTTTCGCCGTATGAAGTAAGGTGTATTATGTTAACGTATTAGAAAATGTGATTAAACATGAAGGAGGGGGCGCCAATTATAAAGTTTGCCCCCGGGCGCAAAATACCCTAGCTACCAATCTGCTTATGGAGTTGGAGAATAGAAAACCAGGGATAAAAAACAAGAATGCAAAGAGTTACTTTCTTAAGACGAGGTTTTTGGGTAAACGAAATGCGTAAGATGAGGTTAGTTAGCCTACTTCCCGCATTTCCTTAACGTAATGCTGGTCCATATGCTATTGCTCATTGATAAATTTGCAAGAATTCAATAAATTCATTTGGATACTTTTTGAAACTTGGGTGAAGTAAGCTTAGGGTACTTAAGGTATTATATTTAAATATCCTTGCAAACTATTAATTGCGTGGGCTCCAGAAAACGATTGGTGTTGAAAGTCTGTAAAAACACTTTTACATTTGTAAAAAAAGTGCGTTTAGCGGATACAGTGGTGGCAATCAGGTATAACTTAGTTTCTTTAACGTTTTTATTGGATCGAACGAATTTCGTAAGAAGATCCTCAGCATGATTTTAATCAGGGCTTTCCAAAATGTTCTCTCTGCAAGTAATTTTACTCGAAAACACTTAAGTCTTGACTTAAGGGCACCAGCATCGGTCGAACTCGTTGCGCGCTTTGTCGTCACCTGGCGGCACCGCCATAAGAAATCACCTGAAAAAAAGCGGTCACTTGAAGCGTGAGTGAGCGCACGAGGTGCTCGTATCGCGCGACCCGATCAATCGGCGGCCGCCAAAGTTATTCAAGTTCTTAAACGGACCGCGTGGTCCAAGCATTGACTTGGGTCATTGCAACACTGGTTATTCATCTTAATTTTGGAAGATAAAACAATTCAATTGCTATATGTTGCGTTTATGTTATTTTTTCCTTAAGATTTTACTCATATTCGCACGAGTTTACCAGTTTTAATGTTAGCGCTTTTTTTAGACAAGGAGTTATATTCAATTTGACATGTTCTTGTCATAACTTGACTGAGACTTGACTTGCTATTTATTCTAAAAGACATTTTAGATGAAAACGTAAAGGTGTAACGGCAAGAAACAAAATAGGACAAAAAGCGAAGCAAATTAAACAAAATGAAACTTAAAAAACAAATTTAACTACATTGTGGCGTAATACAAAGTCAAAAATGATCGCGATCAAGTTAAAAGCAACAACATCCTAAGCTATAGTGTGCAACTTGACCAAGTCGAAAGATTTACATAAATATACCGCGGGTGTGTTGGGCGCCTCTGGTTTAAAAAAAACGTATTTACTTCGCTTGGTTGCGGTTAACAGGTGCAAGTTAATGTTTGGAGAGCCTAATCTCATTTCCCTCCCCCTGAACCTTCCACTGGTCACAACCTTCAGTTTAATCATCCTCTATTAACGTTAGTGTCTTCAACACTCGTCAAATAATGCTAAACAATCGTATAACCTGTTCATATTTAAGTTAGGTGATTGTGAGTGTTTGCCCAGACCACGCAACACCTATGTCATTACTGGTGTCAAGTTTAGCGCGAATTTTAGGAAAATGATTCGTCATGCTGCAAGTATAGGGATGTCCGATAATATCGGATCAAAGTCGATACCCGATACCAAATGGTAGTATCGTTGATACTCGTCCGATACTAGGGTTGTATCGGTGCCAATCCTAAACCAAATTACGGACATTCCTAAATTCAAGTAAAAAAGTCTAATGGAGTTATTATCATTGCGCCAGTGAAGCAACTAAACTAACTATATAGAACAACAAGAATACGCATTTCTATGCAACCTAAATTGAATCTGAGGATTTTTTTACCTTTACAATAGCTCGCGTGATTTCCAGACAGGAAATGAGTAAAGGCGTTGGAGGGCAAACTAAATGGATGGAGCCTTAACGTCATTTCCTTTAGATTAGAACAACGAAATACGTTGGAGTTTGCCTTCAACAAAGAGCTAGCGTTTGGTTGTTGCGTGCAGCTTGGTACAAGCGACTTACTGCTGTACTCAGGTAAATGTGTAATGTTGTGTAGGTATATGAACTGGAATATCAGTTTAGTTTATAACATCAAAACCTTAAATTAGTGGATCTCAACCTTTTCCTGCCGCACTCCAATCTGTGGTGTTTTTAATGTCACTTCGAGCTACCTGGTTTCAAAAGAAACCATTTTTACTCAAGTTACTTAGATTTAATAAGCCAAATAAAGAATAAAACACAACTATTTTCAACGCTAGCCGTAGATTTAAGATTATGGGTCGTCTTGCCGCAATGCACTTGCGTTCATTTCTATAAAACTTCGATTGCAGCCAGAAAGCTGTTCGCGTTACATTGGACCGTGTGCTAAAGGTTGACAATCACTATTTTCCAAATATGAAATTGTATATACGAACAACAAGATCCAGCAGGCAACGCTGCTATAATTGTCGTTTAACGACTTGCTCCTACTGAGCCTGCGTACCTCTGTACCTGGTATAATATTATGTGTAAGTCAATCGTTGGTCAGTGCTACTTCAACAGGGCTAGATCACAGATATCACAGTATATACCCAAACTGTTATTTAACTTGGTATCTTGTTCCATTTTACAGACAAGTTGTTTTTGGTAAAAAAAAACTGTATCAACCAATCAAGCAAAGTGAAACTTATCTTATTAACTTATCATAATACACACATTGTAAAGTTTCTTAAAAATGGCAAAATTGTTTTTCAACGTGCCTGTATAACATATGACCTTGTAATGCGTCTGAACTGACTCTTTCGGTTTATTAGTTTGATTTCAAATAATTGTAATGAATATAATACACTATAGTTAAACCAAATAGGTTAAAAAAATTACATTAAGTTTCATAGCGACCTTTTGGGAGGTTGGTTTATTCTTTTAAAATCCGTCATTTTATTCAACATACTAGACGCGGCGTTGCCCAGGTTAAATCGGGCAATGCCCGGATTTTGCGTGGTTATAAAGTGCTGGGTCGAGTAAATAATTTCTCATAATTAAAGTAGGATGCTGCCCTTATATGAGAGCAGCAACAGTAGGTCTACTTATCTCGCAACTTTAGCTAAACAGCAGCAATTACCAAACAAACGATATCAAGTTTAAAAGTACGTAACCAAATAGCGATTCTGTCGCAGTGTTTAAACTGTACGGCAATATAAAGCCCGTAGTTCAGCTGCGCGTCTATATATACTGATAAGCAGCAAACATAACTGTCTTTAGTTTTACGGTTGTTACCGAACAGCGATCAACATTAATTTGAGACTTATAATCCGAAAAATTTATTTGTATAATCCGACAAAATTTATTTTACAAAAATCAAGCATTCTTAACAAACTGTTTTGAAAATTTGAAAATATTCGCACAGCGAGGTTATTATTTGTAATCTTGCGACTTTGGCAAAACTGCCGGCGCCACATCATTTTCGGGATACTTCAGTAAATAAGCGCTAACCTAATCGGCTCCAACTAATCTACATTTCGTGATGTGCATATCGATCGGAAATCACTAACATACCTAAACCTTATTTTTTTTAGAGAACCCTCACAAACGTAAAACCTTAAGTTGTAGCAGACAATGTTCGCATTGCGTGGTATACAAGCAAATAAGTAATCCCGGTACCATACTGCGTCCAACGTAAGTAAAATCTCGTCTAAAACTGAAAAGTGGTTACTATTAAAACCACCGCATTAAATGCGATATTTTGCGAAATCTATAAACCTAATTTTGCGCGGTAACATAGTTCAAGGAGTTCTTAATTACAAAAGTCGCAAGTTGGAAACATAAAAATTTATTTTTATTTTTATTAAGCCAATATACTTCATTTGATTTTTATTTCCACGCAGGTAATTGCGCTTGAAAAAAAGTTTTGCACGGTTACGTTAGGACAGGGTTTCTCAACCGTGGCCCTCGGCCCCCCTGGGGGGCCACGGAACGGTAATTGGGGGGCCACGGTCATAGGCGTAGCAAGGGGAACACAGGGCTTTTTCTCTCAAAGAAATTATGAATATTTTACTCTTAATTATTTGTTTTGTAGCATTTATGAGCAGTACACGACTGTCGATTACAGGCATGTCACATCTCTATTTGTCAAGCACTGTTACGTCGCAAAGGATTTAGTTATTACGTTTGTTGTATACATTAATGTAGTTTTACTACTTTTCGTCATTCTGTTTTTTTCCTTTGAATGGCTTTTGAGTATTTCGTTAAAACTCAGTCAGTTGCTGCGAGAAACGGTTTGCTAGCATTTTTGTTTGTGTTCGATATGGCAGTTAATACCATGGCCAAAGCAATCAAGTTATAACGAGCCTCGCTGGCGGGAAGCGACTAATGGACTTTAAATCGTAGTGTCATTACTGATTCGTTGTAAATAGTTATTTGTTAATACTTTATATAAAGTCGATTTATCGCTGTGAGGTAACAGTTTTATTGTCAAGTTATTTAAGTTGATAGTTTGCCTACTCAGTGTGTCTAGTCTTTTTCTGCTTCAAGAAGCGGTGTTTCGAATGAAGTACTCTTACTAGTTTAAGTTCAAAATTTTCGCCCCTCACATATTTTGGCTGCCTAAGACACTGACCACGGGCACAACTCTCTAGCTAGGTATTGCAAAACCAAAATGTCACCATTTGTTTGCCATTTAACCTAATTTTATGTTTTTCGTTATGACTGTAAAACTTTTTTGTAACGTTTTGTAACACATTTTTCTAAAATGTTTCTTGACGCGTCAGTAGAGTTGTTGAAACTAGAAGAGTGAATCCTTTCTATTCGTTTATCGCGGAAAGTTACACCTAATTGTACGTACGTGAGTGGCAAGTTTGGACAAATGCCTGTCGCTGTGACGAAGTAATTACTGTGCTGCTTTATATGTATCCATTCAATATCCATGTAATGAGGCGTCAGTGTTTTACGGGCGGCAGGTCGATTGCTTGCCGATAAATCATTAACTTCAAATGGCATTGGGCGAGAAACTAACGAAGAGATTTCGCAAATCCCTCAAGGGGCGTTAAGTTGCAAAAGAAACATTCCATTGTAAAACGCATAAGGTGCGCTGTAAGGTTACTCAAGGTCATTTTAGGCCAATATTCAGCTAGAGTATGTCAAGTAATAGTGGTTGTACGGGCCTGCATAGGGAAATAAAATTTTCGGTTTGACCCTACAGGGACTACGTTATCCCTTAGTAAAACCGAGTCGCCGACGTTGAATGCGGTGTCATCTGCATTCCTGTTGAAATGCGCCTCCATTCGCTGGCGCTGCTTAACAAGGGTAGTCCGAACAACATCTTCGGCACGAACAAGTCGGTCGTGAAGGATTTTGATGTTGTCGTTAATGAAATGCGACTCTTCGGATCCTGCTCCGGCCAAGTCCTCAGGTAGCCGCAATTGTCGACCTGTTAATAAGAAATGTGGTGAAAATCCCGTACTTTCGTGGGTACTTGCATTGTACGACGCCACAACAGCAGACAGCGCTTCATCCCAGGAGCGTTCATCTTTTTGAACGTAATTTCGCATCATCGAGATTATCGTTCTGTTGTTTCGTTCAACACCTTTGTTTCCGGCGGGATGATAACCAGTCGTGCGTGACTTACCGCAACCAATCAGCTGAAGCAACTCCTTAAACATCTTGCTTTCGAAATTCCCGCCACGATCTGAATGGATGATGTCGGGAACTCCGTGAACAGTCATCCAGCGGTTGTACAATACGCTGGCCGTTTCGGTTGCTGTTTGCGTACGCAAGGGCCAAGCTCGGACATATTTAGTAAACACATCACAAGCAACAAGGACATATTGGTACCCGTGGCGTGTTAAAGGTAACGGCCCCATGATGTCCACTTCTACCCTTTCTAAAGGACCTTCTTCGCAATATGGTACCAAGGGGGCTTTTGGTGTTTTTGAGGGTTTCTTGTTTAACTCGCACTCACGACATTCCATGCAATACCGCTCAGTCTCCTCGCGCCAGCCTGGCCAGAAGTGTCGTTCAGCGACCTTGGCGCATGTTTTACGAATCCCCAGGTGACCACCGCCTAACTTTGCATCAGGAAGTAAATCGAAGATTTTGGGTTTTAGTTCACGCGGTGTTACAAGTCCTAAAAGTGTTTTATCCTGGTCATAGAAATGAATGACCCCGTCTCTAAGTTTCAATTGACCAAAGTGACTCCATAAGTGCCTGGTCATACGCGATGTATTTGACACAGCGTTATATGGGGGTCTGTGTCCTAGGCTTAACCATTGGAAAGCTGGAGCTATTTCTTGGTCTTGCTCCTGTGCTTGCGCAATCTCACCCATTGTCAAACCACTAGAGGCACGAACATCGATAGTGGCAACCTTGGGCGCATCGGTCAACTGGTCTTCGCCTATTCGACTAAGAGCGTCTGCATTTTTATGTTTGACACCCGGACGATGTATTAGATTAAAGTCGTATTGTGACAGGTGCTCGACCCATCGGGCACACTGGCCATAGAGGTATTTAGACTGATATAGCCACTTAAGAGAAGCGTGGTCAGTGCGCAAAGTGAAAGCTTGGCCTAGGAGGTAGCAGCGAAATAACTTGGTGGCATGAACGACCGCTAATAATTTTTTGCGAGTGGTGGAATAATTTCGTTCTGCTTTGGTTAAAGTCCTGCTGCCATAGGCTATAACGTGTTCTTTTCCCTCGTGCCACTGCGCTAACACGCATCCAATGGCAAAATCAGACGCGTCGGTGTCTAATACGAAAGGCTTCTGGAAATCAAGGTAGCGAAGGACTGGTGATCGTATCAAAGAAGATTTTAGTTTTGGCGAAGCTTGTCTCGACTTTTCTGTTAGACGGTGAAGCGGCGCAGCTATTTTGGCATAATCACGTATGAACTTGCGGTAATACGAAGTTAAACCAACGAACTGTCGTACTTGCTTTGTATTCTTCGGGGCCGGCCATGATTTTACTGCAGCAATTTTTTCGGGGTCACATAAAACACCTTCGGCAGAAACAATGTGGTCTAAAAACTTTACCTCTTTCTTGAAAAGAGCGCACTTCTTGGGCTTAAGTGTCAGGCCCGCGTCGGCAAGTCGTTGTAGCACGCCCTCCAATAGCTCCAGATGTTCCTGAAAGGTACGCCCATACACAATGATGTCATCCAAATATGCGAGTACTCCTTGCCATTCTATGTCATTTAAAACAATACGCATTAGTTGCTGGAAACTAGCAGCGGAATTGCAAAGACCCATTGGCATCACATTGAATTCGAACAGACCCATATGGCTCGCGAAAGCGGTCTTTTCTCGGGAACTCTTATCCATAGGAATTTGCCAATACCCAAATTTTAAATCGAGTGTACTAAAATAAGATCGAGGCTTTCGTCTACTCGTGGTATAGGGTAGCTGTTTTCCTTGTCACCTTATTAAGGCCCCGATAATTAATGCAAAAACGAGTTTCACCTGACTTTTTCCTCACAAGTACGATCGGGCTCGACCATGGGGATGATGATGGACGTATAAGACCCTGGGTCTTCATCTCGTGGACGATTTCCTCTACTTTCTTCTTTTCGGGTGGTGCCATCCGACGAAACGGTTGTCGCACTGGGCGAGCATCTCCGGTGTTAATCACATGCTCGGCGAGATCAGTCCGTCCTATTTCTGTTGAGTGTGTCGCGAACGATCTGCGATATTGTTGCAGTAAGGCCTGAACCCGTGCGATCTCGCTTGTTGTAAGACCGCCACCAATTTCAATTGTTTTCTTCAGTTGGGTATACGGAGCTGACGCTCTGTTGGGTAGGACAAGAAAAGTCCACGCATCCCTGGTCATTACAATAACATGTGTGTGTTAACGATTCGACTGTGACACAAGTACCACTTTGAATACATGCGACATCCCCGGATGTTAGAATGGGCGAAAGTGTGGCAACGCGAGTGCCTTCAGGCAGCTAGATAACGTCGTCGGTAAAATTCGCTATTCGAGTCTGGACTAAACAACCTTTAGTTGTCGTTAAATATGACCCAATCATTGCACCATATTTATCCATTATTTCGGGTCTCCATTCAATAAGTACAGAATGGGTAGGTACTGGGCGACGTTCAGAATTATGAATAAAATAAGCTGGAACACAAACCTCTGTGGACGGTTGGATCAGGACTTTATCATCGAGAAAGAAATCTCGGCTTCCAAGCTTGAATGGCATATCGAGCAGAGGTACACTGCTGTTGTCGATTTTCAAGGTCTTGTTGCGGTAACAAACGGCGCACTCCTGCGTTTCTAGGAAATCTATTCCAAGAATGCAATCGAATGAAATAGAGTCACAAACGAAAACATTCATACGTAATTCTTTAGCAGCTACTGGAAGTTGTACTGGAAGTAAACCATCCATATTTAGTTTGTGGCCGTCAGCATTGGCGAATGACAGGGTCTCGGGGCACTTCGACAAGTTACGTTTAACTTTCGGTGCAACAATAATAATTCATTATAACCAAAAAACCATAAATCATTTCGACGAATGTAGTAACGTTTGCTTGGCTCAGTACAAAACAAAGCCGAATATAAACAAATACCTTCCCATCATCAAGCTTTGTAATCACTAAATATATTCACTTAAATTAAAATAAGTGATATGTTAAATTTTGGAGAAACTAAGTGCATTGATGCGTTGATTAATGTCTGTATTTCTTAATAACGTGGAGAAGTAAAACAAGAAAAAACACGTAGAAACAATGCTAAATATTTTAAAAGCATGGGGGCCACGAGGGTTGGGAGCCTTTTAAAGGGGGCCACGAAGCATAAAAGGTTGAGAACCACTGATTTAAGGTATAACGGCCATATTTAATTGCAATTGTACTAACTTAGAGATATACGATAAAATTCATCCAGCGTTAGATTTATTTTTTAATCATATTTTATATAACAGGCTAGCATCAGGGGGACTCGAACTTTTATCGCGATCGATGTTTTTTTGCAATATTGCCGTTGTATTGTATGTCGTCACATCTTTTGAAACACGATAACGCAATATTTAATTTTTTCGCTTGACTATTTTATTTGCGCTCGACATCACAGCCTTACAACTGTGGAGTAAATGCCCTTACAACACGTTTGTCAAAATCAGCTCGTGCACGAGCAATTTGTTGTGTGCCCAATGAGAAAAGCCTCCTGAATTTACAGTTTAGCTCCAATTCAACCAATTAAACTCAATTTTTGTCGCGCTTTTAATATTTTCAAGTTGTCTCAATGATATTTCATTATAAAAGGCCCAATTGCGTTTCGTAGGGGGTGTAGGGCATAGGAAAATTACCAAAGGGGCGCGGCTGATAAAAGGTAAAGAACCACTGGTCTATGCCATATACAGGTGGTTCTCAGCAGATGCTTTCATTTTTCTTTATTATTCTTTACGTTTAGATAACCATAAGGCAAAATAAGCTATAAACTATAATGCCGAAGAGGAAAACTCTGTTTAGCGATGTTTACTGCTACGCCAGAAGTATGCTTGTTTCAGAATACGACGTATTAATTTCGAAGCTGAATGCATTACCTTTGGATATGGCACGTTTTTCTCAAACGTAACAATTCTACTTTCGTTTTACTTGCAGGCAAAAAATGTCCTCTTTCTGGGTGCTGAAAATATGGTAGCCCTATATTTACTGAGCTTGGATTTGTCATAGATTTAGATGAAAACTATACACTTGGCTCGCTGTGTTGTTCGGTCATATACCACAATTCATCATTGGAAAAGTACAAACTGAAAAGACACAGAGACGCAAGCATTTTGAACACAAAAACAAGTCGAAATCCTTTTTCAAACATCAAACACGACATTTCGCTAAGCAAAAGCAAAAATTTGATCAATTGATGAAGGCATTTTCTTATTAACCTCTGTATGCATAACTAAAAATAGCTCATGTCCTTATGTCTCAAAGGGAGCCCATTTACTTTGGCAGAAAGCGTTGCTAAACCGTGTTTAGAGGTAGCAGCGCAAGAGATTCATGGAGGAGCTAAAGATGTGGTCAAAGTGCAAAAGCTAGCATTGTCCGATAATACGATGCAAAGGAGATGTTCATTGATTGCTGCATCACTAAAAAAATTTTCTAGCCAAGCTTTGTCATGTGCCCTGCTTCGGGCTTCAATTAGATGAAACGACTGACATTACCAGTCAAGCTCAATTGATCGTTTATGTTCGCTTTCCAAACACAGAACGCAAGACAATTTTAGATCACTATATGTTATGTCTTTCTACTGGCATAGACACTACTGCTTTAAGTATATTTTCAAAAGTAAACAATTACTTTTCCGAACATGCAGTAAACTGGTGCAAGTGCAAGGCTGTATTCACCGACGGCGCCAGGGCTATGGTCAAAGTGCGTAACGGGGTAGTTGCTCTCATAAAGCAAGTCACAACGGAGGTTGTGTATATTTCAACAGGTAGGAAAAGAAAACTAACGAGGATTCCCTCAGTAACGGCGAGTGAAGCGGGATGTGCCCATCGCCGAATCCACGCGCTTTTGGAGTGCGCGGAATTGTGGCGTACGGAATTCGTCACGGCGCGCTTCGCCGGTCGCCCGCGTCCTTCTGATCGAGGCCTTTTCCCAGAGCGGGTGTCAGGCCCATGGCGGCGACAGGCGGGCGCGCTACGGCGTCTTCCCAGAGTCGGGTTGTTTGGGAATGCAGCCCAAAGCGGGTGGTAAACTCCATCTAAGGCTAAATACATTGCATTCCAAAAGGTATAGCGTCAGGTCGCTTATAGATTTAATGTACGTTCAAATAATTCAGCATAGCTCGCTTTAAATGAAATAGCTTACAGCGCAGTAAAAACACGTGTTGCCAGTAAGGAGTGCATCGTTGACTGGATTGCAGTACAATTCGGATACGACTAACGTCCAGGAAAAACGAATGCGTTGAGGATTAAAACTGGCCAGTTAACGAGCAGGATGCAGGGAAAAGAAAATGTGACAGAAATACTTTAGCAGAATTTTAGCACACGCACGACGAACACAGTAAATAACAAATACAGACGCTGGCTCCTCTACAGTTGTATGTATTCACTGCATTTTACACCGCGGCATTGATAGCCAAAAAACTTGGCAATGAAGAAGAAAACTGCCAACTCGCGATTTCTAATGTCATTAAAATTGTGACCACAATACTAAAAACAAAATCGTATCGCGCTTTTAATGAACTTGTCAGCGAAATGGAAGATGATGGGCGTCTTGTTTATTGTTCCAAAGTTAGGTGGCTCTCTCGTGGAAGAGTATTGGAAAGAGTGTGGAAACGGCGAGGGGAACTTGTTGTGTGGTTCATGGATAAGACGACAATAGAGGTAATTTGTTTCAAGATATGTTTTGGCTAGCTAGGCTAGCTTATCTTGTTAACATATTCGATATGCTTAATGAGCTCAATACCACTTTACAAGGAAAAGGAATTGATGAATTCAAAGCTACCTCCAAAATCGCATCATTCAAGCAAAAGTTCAATGTTTGGAAAAATAAATTTCTAGTAACAACCTGAACAGTTTGAAAACCCTGCAGACCTTCGTGTCTGCATGTAAATGAAAAAAACAGAGAATAAGCTGGAGCGACGTATCATCAAGGCGGCGAGCTCTCATTTGCACACACTGCTCGAGAGGTTTGAAGCTTATTTTCCAAGTCATCAGGCAGCAGAAATAAAATCAGAGCTGTGGATTTTGAACCCCTTTGGCGAACAGCAGCCTCCGGAAACTTTAGATCATATTCTTGGAAAAGGCTTACCATATGTTCTCTTTTAGGAGATTTGTCTTCTTTTTTCAAAAAAAGTGAACGGTCCTCCGAGGACGCTCAAAAATGCCCAAATGTCCTCTTTTTTTCATTTCGAGTTAGTTGCCTATACTTTAAACAGGACGCTTACGCAAGACGTATTTATTTCCAAAAAAATACTGCAGCCATGAAACATGCTAAATTGCTTGCTTAAAAAGGTTTTACAACAAATTACCCTACTAGCCCTACCTTCTTAATTGTTATTGCAAACATTGCGCCAAAAGAATTGCAACAGAACCTCACATGTAAAAACAGCTTCTCACATGTTTGTACTTTTCTTTGCTTTGTTTTTGTAACTTTTGCCTCCAACTACTAAGGAACTGAAAACATCATCAAAGTCAAAGATAACAATTTTACTTACGTTTTACTTGTCGTCAAAAACGTCATTTTTGGGTGCTAAAAATCTGGTAGCCCCACCTTAAAAACGACTTTTGTCAACAAGCGTTTTTGAATCGTGAAAAACACTCTCAATGCTTTTGTTCCCAATTGGGCTGAAATTTTCACAAATATGCAGCAGCATTAATCACGTACATTAATGACTGCTAATTCTCTTTGTGTATAAATTGTCGTTGTTATTCTTGTCGTTGTTAATTAAGGTAAATCTATTGCAGAATAAGCTATCTATATTTATATCGGTGAAGGCTCACGGTTTTAATACACAAATACTTTCATTGTTATTTTACAAATAGGGGAAACTAAAGGGTGCAAACTTACTGTGCTTGTTTCGTGCGGATGAAACTTTTCCAAAAATATAGTGCGGACAGTTCTTTAAAAGATTGAAAAGCGCTACACTAGGGAAGAGTCATTCGTTTTCTGGCATGCGATACTGATGAGCCTGTATAGCACAGTTACCTTGGACATAATCTTTGTAGTTTTGCCATCAAAAATTTAAAATAACAATAATAGAGAATTACTTTCTGCTCTTAAAACCATATTAAATTGGCTTTTAATTTACACATTATATCTCTGTTTAATAACATTATTTATTTGGTCTTTTATTTAAAGCTGTTTTAGGTAAAAAGCAGTTTCAAAAGTAAAATAAATCAAATATATTTATTGTTTTACGTAAAATAAATGCTAAAAATCACCCGAAACTATTTGTGTTAAAATGTTATATCGCAATTAAATTAAAATTGAACATCAACGTATTTATGCAGGGTGAAAATGCACCTCAGCTTCCGCCAGCAAACAACCAGCCAATCAATGTGCTACCTGTAAACATTGGTGATGTTTACGGTCATCAAGGTCCCATACAAAACCTCCAAGGCGACGTTCATATATATGGCCAGCTACAGGGACCTGGAGTGGCTTCCGACTCAACAGCGACCTCATCTGACTACGGTTGGTGATAACTTCGATTTAAAACTAATGCCCAAGTGTGGATTGCGCTACAGCAGGGCTGAGTCGGAGTCGGACTCAGGACTCCAGTAAGACTACGTAAAACTACTATGAGTCCCGAGTCGGACGTGCGCATGCGCAGTACCATATTACCAAAACTGAAATGGTTACCAAATGTAAATCGTAAAGGCGGAATAGCATATGGTGTATACTTTCCAACCCTGTATTGTGAGTGGATGAATTATATGAACCCCTATAAGTGGTTGCAGAAGAACCACCATATTTAATTACGTAATGGGCGAAATAAAGGCTGTAGAGTCAGGGATGGACTCGGGACGAAATCTCACATTTGAACGGTGTCAGACTCGGGTTATTTTTAACCGGCTCCGCAGCCCTGCACCACAGTAGTGATTTATTTGCGTGCATAAACGCGACTGTTTCTTAAGTTGCCTGTGATGGATTCCCAACACATTTAGTTTTGATCGTTTTTTCTTAACATTAAAATCGGCTAGAATAGATCGATGCAGAGCAGTGTGCGTTGCCAGGTAATATTTCACCGTGGGACGAAATGACGTCACTCGGAAATACTTTTATGACTTTTATGACGTATCATGAATACAAATTAATAAAACACAAGCATTATAATAACAGTCGTTGGACATAAAATTATGATTCGCATGTGGCTTTAAAGCGCATTAGCAGCTGGACAGCAATGGTTGCGTTGTTTGGAATACAAAAATTTAAAAAAAAATCCCAAATTTAAACAATATAATGTCCCAATTTTACACCATATAATGGCATCCCCGTTTTAAACAATATCATGGCATCCCCATTTTAATCTTTTTCCGGACAAAAAATAAGTGTTTTTTAACCGATTAGTGTCATTTTAAGGGTTTTTGCATTTACCTATAATTAACGGCAAAAGTAAGTCATGGGGGAGGGGTATTCCCTCGTTTCATTTAAATTGTTATACGATGGCGTTAAATTAACCCCATAATGATGTTAATATCGTTTGCTAGAACGATTTTCAATATTGCTGATCCCAGTATAAGCCTTTTGCTTGTTAAAGAGTTCTTAAGTTGGAGATACATCAAAAGTGATTAGCGATTATACAATAAATAAAACAGTGTAGGTAACTTGGTATAGGCCCTAAAGCAAAATCAGTTGCT
This sequence comes from Ascidiella aspersa, assembly GCF_963924565.1. Taxonomy (NCBI): domain Eukaryota; kingdom Metazoa; phylum Chordata; class Ascidiacea; order Phlebobranchia; family Ascidiidae; genus Ascidiella; species Ascidiella aspersa. The sequence goes on along the minus strand of NC_139453.1, from coordinate 3,754,361 downwards.
GACAAAATAACACACATTAATTTTGAAAATAAAAAGCGTTTACTAATATAACTGAGCAAAGCCAGCCTACGCTTACAGAAGGCATTTCTAGATTATCGTTTGCTCGCGATTCGCGATGAAATAACATAAACACGAGGCGTTAACCATTTACTAACTGTTCGGGCTGGGTTAATCTAAGCGTGCAGAGCAAAATGTTACGCTAGTTTATCAAGGAAGTTGTACATTCATATGTGCTAGTTAACTCACATCATAAAACAAAATGTATTATATTCGTTTTATTCCTGCCTTGGTAGCGTTCATCTTTAAAGAATAGTTTTTTATCAGCAACATCATGGCAAGAAAAGTCTCAGGAAGCAGCTGACAAGGTCATCGGAACTCTACCAAGCAACCCAGTTCCTCTTGACATCATTCGGGATTCGCAAGCACCATTGGAGGAGTTTGGTTTAAAAGGGTTGAAGCAACTCAGAGGCAACCAGGACAAGTCAACCACGCTTAAACTCAACCAACTTTTTACTGCTGCTAAACAAGAAGCAACCGATGAAGCCAAAAGTAAGAAATTTAGAAATAAAGCAGCAAATGACGATTACGTGGAGAGGCATGGCAACGTAGTCGGTATGACAGGAATAGCTGGAATTGGAAAAACTACAGCTATTATACAGACACTAACGGAGCTTGTAGATGAATTACCTGCAGATGAAAAAGGATATTGGCTTTTTAAATACTTGAAGACTTTAGATCTTAATAAAAAAATAGGCGTTTTGGAATTGCTGTCATCCAACCCAAACTGGAAACACACGAAGGAAATAGATGATCAAATACTGGAAAGGCTTTCCAAATCCAACAAGCTGTTTATCTTCCTGGATGGTTTGGACGAACCTAGGTTCAAGGATCTTGGCCTGGATGCTCCAGTGATCGGATTGTACGATCGCGCAACGCCGATGGTCATTTTGCAAAACCTACTTCGTGGCGACATTCTTCCAAATGCTCACAAGCTGCTTACTTCACGACCGGGAGCTTTTCTCAAGCTACACCCAAGTTGCAAGCCCCACTTTGTAGTCAAGGTAATCGGCTTTAACGAACGCTCTCAAGATTTGTATTTTCAACAAATTTGCCCAAAGCAAGAAGAATATGAGAAGGTCACCAAGTCACTTGGTCAAAACCCACATGCAAAAGCTTTATGCTTTCTTCCTATATTTGCCAAAACCGTCGCTCCTTACATCATAAAGCATGGCACTAAAGATGGCACTTTTACGCTCACGGATGTGTTTGTGGCTTTTGTGTCCGATTGCATTCACTCCATTAAGTTTAAGGAACACCCCAGAATTTTGCGCAAACTTTCAGACCTGGCTTTACACGGAATGCTCGATGACAAGATCACATTCGACGAAGACGACTTTGATGAAGTCGGACTTGATGCTGAAGGAATGGAGGACTTTCTCAACATGCAAGCTGTCTCCAGCGACCTCAACCTTCGTATACTGGAAGGGGAGAAAGTATTCTTCTTTATTCATCTTCTGTGGCAAGAATTTTTTGTATCACTCAAACTGTTGTTCGATACAGATCTGGCTACATTTTCTGGGCTGCTGCTAAGCATGGAAAGTAATACGTGGGAAATGGTGCTTCGGTTTCTTTTCGGGTTGCTAAACACGGGACTCCACCGTAAGCTAAAGCCTATTTTTAAAATCTCTTCCACCGATGTTGCTTGCAAGAGAGGTTTGCTGAAAGGTCTGATCGATTCGCTTGGATCTCAACTTTTATCAAACGATGGCGAAAGCTTTAACACCAAATTGTTTAGGCTTTGCAGTTTGGCGCAGGAATCAAACGATAAAGAAATCACCGCGAAAGTGGCCGATACCCTCCCTGGAGAGCTTCATATAAAGAGGGGAACGATCCTTCCCAGTGAAGTGTCAAGTCTCTGCCACGTGCTTCGAGCAACAAAAAGAGAGCTGGTCATCAGTATCGGGGAAACTTACAACACAGTCACATTTACCGGCAACGGTTTAGAAATGTTGATGGAGACTATGGCGAGAACCAAACACAAGGTTTGTGAAGTTTTACTGTTGTTTTCAGTTTTAATTTTTATACACTATTTTCAAATAAATGCAACAAAGCAGCGGTAAACGCTAAACGAACCCTGCACCGTTTTGAAGCCACACAACATTTAACTTTCTGAAGCAGGAGTCGGTAACCTTTTTTAGTCGCGGACCTGACCCAAATTTAAAAAAGGCTCGGCGAGCCGTAATAAATATAAACTTAAAAGTTTCCTAAAATGTTGAGTTTTGAGCGTTTTATTATAATAACTGTTAATCAGTGGCGACCTAGTTTTTTTTTAGTTGAAAATCAGCTTTTATCTAACACTAGACGAAATACTCGGCGTTTCCCAGGTTAAATAGAATATTTACCAGTTAATCTTACTGGTTAAAAAATAATTACACCTACAATAACCATCATAATGTACGAAGTCTACCTGAATTTAATCTGGTTAAACAAAATGAAACAATCCATCCTATTTTGGCTCTTTATTACTATTGCACATTACGTTGTACCATGTTAAACTGACAGCCTCATGTTATAGCCTATAATTATGGAATCAGAAAATAACCCGAAAGTTATGTTACGGATAGCGTATAAAGTTCTTAAGAGGCATAAATAATGCAAACATATTGTTGTAATGTCATAACAAATTTGCTTATGCCTAAACGTTTGTATTGCGTGTAACTAAATAGAAAATTCAAATCATGTCATATCGTATGTCTAAAATCAGTTAACCTAATGTTTCCCCACATTCAGAGTAACACCCCACAGCCTGTGTGAACGCGGCATTAATGGAATGTCGTGTTTAATTATATGACTTATCTGCGTGGCTCTAAAGATCTAATTCTTTGTCTCCGTTATTTCCCAATACTTTTTCAATTTGTGTAACACAATCTAAAGACTAAAAATTAACATAGGCCTGTAACCTAAAAAGCAGTATCTGAAATTTTGTGTCTGAAATAGGTCACTAAAGAAAAGTCGCGAACGCGCTGTGGCCATATAATTACTAATTCACGTGTTACCAGCATAGTATAAGCTTTCTAAAGCCGCATAATATAGCCGATGATTTAAAAAATGTTGGGGTATTTAACATCAAACCAAAATGCAACGGTGTGTGTTTGTTTTAATTGAGGGACTAAACACACAGGGACGCCGGAGAGGGGGTGGGAAGCGCCCCTCCTTTCCTTTGCCAAGTGGGGCAAGAGGGGGGGAAAGTGCCCTTTTCATAAAAAATGATATATTGCTTTCACAACGTTAAATACTATGCGACGTAAATCATAAAGGGGGTAGGGATTGAGCTACGGAATAATGCAAAAAAATTCGTAAAATGACATGCTTGACATTTGTTAAAACATTTTTAGTGCCATTTCAAGCCAATCTAGAGGGCGTAAAAATTTTGCCGAGGGAATACCCCCGCAACCCCAATATTTCGGCTCGCTACGCTCGCTTGCGGTCTATGTTGCCCTTACCAAAAAAGTCGCCACCCTGGCCCTGCAATCGCTCCGGCGTCCCTGTAAACACACAAACTTGGCTAAACACGTCTCGCATATATTTCGTAACGATAAACTGTGAAATTAGACTTTTACGTGGTTGAACAAACTGCAAAAAGCTCTAAACGTTTGCACTGCGTGTCACTAAATAGAAATTTCAAATCATGTCATATCGTGTGTCTAAAATCGGTTAACCTAATGCTTCCCCACAATCAGAGTAACACCCCACAGACTGTGTAAAAGCGGTATTAATGTGAAAGCGGAATGGCGTGTTTAACTTTGTGACATATCTGCGTGGCTTTAAAGATCTAATGCTTTGTTGCCGTAAATTTCCAGTAAATTGTTCATTTGGTTTAAACAGTGTAAAGATGAAAAATTAACTTATAACCTAAAAAGCAGTTTTGTGTCTGAAATAGGTCACAAAAAATCACTAATTCACGTGTTACCAATATTGTATAAGCTTGCTGAAGCCGTATATTATAACCGATAATTACAAAAAAATTGCGGTATTTACAACAAACAAATTACAACGTTGTGTGTTTTTTTAAATGGAGCTACTAAACACGACTCGCATATTTTACCTAACGAAAACCCGTGACATATATCGATGGAAAATCGCTTAAAAAGTAGTAGCAGCAATTATTCAAATTGGCGAAATTCAAGCAAATACGTAACACCCATACTGCGTCCAACGAAAGAAAATCCTCTTTTAAAAGTAAATTTGCTTAAAGTTCAGACCGCTACAATATACGCGATATAAACTTTGCCACATGAAACTTTATTTTACCAAGGCAATTTACTTCACGCAGGTTATTGCCTTATAAATGTGTGAAAAGGTTTAACCCGTTTCGTCATACGGTTTTGCAAATCGCACGCCCGCTCTTTCAAGTTAACATGCAACGAATGTTGTGTGATGTTTTTGGAATGGTATAAAAATTGCTCACCCGTGACCGGTTCGCGACGGCGTTCGCTTGAGATGCGAGACTTTCTCTCATAGAAAGAAACAAATGTTTTTCTGTCTGGGGGCACACGAGTTTCTTTCTATTTTACCGACTTGCTCGGCGACTCGCTTAAGAGGAGCAATATGAGCCATACGTTTCTCTGTCTGTTTCCCTAAAACGCGAACATGCTGACCAACAAACTTTTCCATTTTATATATTAGATTTGAAAAAAGGACGGTAAAGCGTTTGCGCCAAGCGCGAAGTAAAGCTATTGTGCAAATATTTGATGTTCCCCGGGGGTAGCGAAAGGACGTGAGGTTCATCGAGTGTGCTGCCGCCGATAAACATAGTCTAATCATAACCAACAATAAAATTGAAAAAAAAGATATGCGGAAAATTTAATCGTTAATCTATGATGCAATTTGAATAGGATATGATGTAATTTAAATAGAACCGTTAAAATGTCGATATAGTTTATTTTCATATTTAAACCACACAAGAACTATAGTGTGCAGCACCATAAAATACAATCAGACATACTAAGATAGCGTAACGTTCATTGTTGACAGTACTAGTAGTACTTCGCATTTTGTACTTCGCATTTTGGCCGAAAAAAATGCGCAAAAAGTGCGTAAATTTTTTACATTTATGTAGTTAAAACAGACAACAAATTCTGGCAACGGCCTTTTGCCAAGTTGTAAAAAAGGTGGAGGGTCGGATGAATTATATTGGCGGGGTTGCCGACCCCTGCTCTTAAAAGGTACTTTAAACTTCTATCACCGCATGATGACAGTAGAGTGTCCCCGAGTTTTTTGACATTAGTGGACAACTTGTTTTTTTCACAACGGTTTGATTTCCTGTTGTTCACCGAGAATTGATGGCACACATATTGCTGTAAAGTCGGCAAAAAATATTCATGGTCTGATGTTATGACGTTTAAATGGCGTTGTTATGCCGAAAAACAGACCGCCATTGCTCGCCTCTGAGATTAAACCGGTGAAATTAGAACAAATTACCAACGCGGTTTGTACAACTTTGTTGCGTAATAATATGCGCGACTTTGATTGAGTCTATTTAGCTAAAAACGCAAAACGCATTTTTTTTTTTTTTATACACTAATATTTTTCTGTTTTATTTTCTGATATAACACTCTTAATTGGCGCTACAAATTACGTTTTTCAGTTTGTTATTGGACATTAGTGTTTGGGATGTTATACTCCGCACTCCCCAAACTCTTCGTAGTCACTGTCTTCCCTACAGCGTTAAACGCTTCCACCCCCAGCAAGTATTTAAGTTTTTTAATTCAGTATCCAGATTTTATTATTTCGTTGATGATACTAACTGGAAACGTTTTAACGCGAGTTTCATGTTTAATGAGGGGATAGTTAATTTACAAATAAAAAAAGAAGTTTTTAATAAAACAAAGTTCAAGCAAGCGAATGTTAGGATTGATAACTACAGTTCGAGTTTAAAACTGTTCGTATCTTATGCTTTAACAATGTGCGTATTCTACAGCCGAGTAACTAGGAAATTTAGTGAAATAGTTTCTAAGTGCATATATATATAACATTTTAGCTCTACAAATGACTAAATTAATTACAGTTTACAATAAAACGTCATATTGACCCGCATTTTTTCTTCTGCGGCTTTGCTTACACTTTTTAAACCTCGTCATTGACTAAAGGTAGCCAACAATGGCGGGCGAGGGAAACTTATCGGCGCATAAGTTTGAGAACCTCATCTATCTGGGACAGCGCACAGTCCAACATATCTTGTTGTTATTTTGTAGATGGATGAAGTACATGTGAGAGAAACTGGATCACGTGACTTCACTGCCTTGTCCACCTGCGTCCATAAGATAAACCGCCTTGTGATGAACAATTCGAGCGATCTGTCCGGTTTCGAGGTTCTTACTGAAGCAATCGCACGCAGAGAAACACCTGTAAGTTAACTTACGTGCAACAATTGACATGTTTATGTCACAATGGTCATTATTGCGATGAGGCGGGCGCGATTATCCAATCACACTATCGACAATCAAGCGGTTAGGGGAAGTCCCTGGGTGAAACGCGGACGCGTGAAACTGCACAGGGGAAAGTCCCACCAAGCATGGGTAGTGTTTGGGATGTTCGTAGTCACCATCCAGATTTTATTATTTCGTTGATAATACTATAACTGGAAACGTTTAAACGCGAGTTTCGTGTTTAATGAGGGATAATTTTTTGTACCAATAAAAAGCAATTTTTTATAAATAAAAAACACAATAGAAGCAAGCGAGTTTCAGGTACATTAAACCACAGTTCGAGTTTTAAAACTGTAATTAGGAATTTTAGCAAAATAATTTTGAGCGCATAAATATATGGAATTTTAACTTTTACAACGACTCAATTAAGTACAGTTTAAAATAAAACGTTATAAGAGCGATCTATCCGGTTTCGAGGTTCTTATTGAAGCAATCGCACGCAGAGAAACCCCTGGAAGTCTTACGTGCAACAAGTGACAATTACTTGGTTTGTAATTGCCGCAATTATAATTCGCCTAATTGTTAAGTTTATTGACTTTCAACTTAATTTCATCAAAAAATTAATTTTGTTTCTCCGTCATTCAGCGAATATGATGATTTGTGTCCAGTAAGTTTACGAAGCCATGAAAGATGCATACACATTTACTTGTCAATTCAACTGAATAAAACCGACATTTTTGGAAAAACAATTTGTGACGTTTTATGCAGATTTCACATTCCGTTACATATTCGAACACGGTTCAAAAATCTGGAAAATCAAATTTTGTAAAATGAGTGAACTGAATTATGATTTGTTTTTGTAAATTCATTATCCCACCACCTGGTACAACACTCGACTGTCTTTCACCTAAGGATAAAGCGGATTCGAACCGATATCAAGCTAAATAAGTCAAGTTCTTTCTCGTAATGTTTTCCGGGTTAATCGGCACGAAATGATTTAGCAATGGTGAACTAAGTCTATATTTTAATATGTTTCCTTGAAAAAATATATTTTAAATATAGAAATTATTGCGTAACTCCGACTATAATGATGAATCACGTGTCGTGTACGTTTGATGTGTTTATTTCTTTAGAACAATTGGTCGCGCAAATATTTATCGAGTAGAATCTAAAATTAACATTTACAACGTTTTCCGGTTTACGATGAATTTGACCTCTGTCTGTATTTAGCAGTTTGAATAGGTTTTATCAGTAAGATTAAACCCTCGTTAACACAGCAAACTATATTTTGTGTAGATGGAAGAATTACTCGTGGTCAAGTTGGGGTCACGTGAGTTGAGTTGCCTGGCAACAAGTGCAAGCAACATCAACAAGCTGACGTTGTCGAACTGCGACACTGCTGAGTCAAATCTGCAACCTCTAACTGACGCCATCTCAAGCAGAAAGCATCCCGTATGTTTATGTTAGTTGTGATAAGTAAATACGTTAGCATTAACCGCACATGCGTGGGCCTCGACATAAATTAGGGGGATGGGGGGCAAAAAATATTTTTTACGAACTGTTTATATTAAACATACCGAGACATGTAGGTTTATCCTTAATACATCAGTGAGAATATAATACACGCTTCCATACAACTGAAGTCGGCACTTGTTTGCAAAAAAATGAAAGTCGGCACTTGTTTGCACAAAATTAGCCTCTCTGATTTTGTCTCGATAATAATTCCAACTGTTCTAACAGCCTTGTGCATATTGATAGATGTTTAAAAAGGTCTGCAAACAAACACTCAAAAACGTCAGCCAAAGAGGGTTTGGAAACCTGGGACAAGCACATGGGACATTTATCTGTAAACCAAAAACGTTCAAAAAATTGTTTATTCAGATACACACTATTTTGCGCGTTCAGTTTTCACAATTAGGCTTATTTGCTCCAATATCTGGATATTTTGTGCAAATGTTTGTAACACGACAAATAAGAAAAATTCAGTTTCGACAGCGGCTTTTGCTTTCACACAGACAATGCTATATTCATTAAACACATTCGGTAGTGGCATGTTTTTCAGGCAAATATGTTGACTTATTTCGGTACTTCAGTATTACGACAATAATACAAATTTTTAGCAAATTATTATTCTACCTAGGAAATTTAATTTTGTGTCATAGACACAGCAGTTTCTTGTTTATTCCATAATGCTCCAGATGTTCAGCATGGGCGCCCGCAGGGGGGGCAAGGGGGGGCACTTGCCCCCCCCCCCTAGAATTCAAAATGTGATTATTAGTATTATTTGTAAGTGTAATGTGTATTACTTATGAAAGTTAAAAATAATATACACTATCCATTGCCCCCAGTGGCGTATCCAGAGGTGGCGGGAGTTCTAACCACCCCTTTTTGTAAGTGATATTATCGTTTTTGGTTCGTTTTTGTCATGGTTTAACAAACTGTTCGAAGCGGCGTGCTTTTTTGAGTAATTGGGTCACGCGTCTTAATGTAATGCGAAGCCAAAATCGAGTGCAAAACGCCGTTTTTCGTCTTTAGTTTGGTCGACCGTAAACGCTGGATAGTTTTTCTCTTTCGTTATTTGTTTAGGTCAGTGGTTCTCAACCTTTTTTCTTTCGTGTCCCATTTACCTTGCAAAAAAATTCTGTGGCCCAATAGAATTTTTATGAAAGAAAAAACTTTAAAATAAGTTTAGAACAAAACACAGCAGAATATATTTCAAAACAGATTGTTTAATCAACCGTGCATTAGTGAGATACTTGCGGCTGGACAATAAATTTACATTCCTTTTTAATACCTCCCAAACCATTATTCCTTTAAAATGAAATAAAATGACACAAATGAAACTAAATCTAGCTTTTTAAATTGGTATGTGGCCAACCTCAAATGTTCTTATGGCCCCACTGGTTGAGAAGCGCTGGTTTAGGTTGACTGATTAGCAAGTGTGTATTCGACAATTGACAACACTAGTCAAACTTTAAATGAAACAGATTCCTAAAAGGAGGTATAATGGTGACTGTCCTGCGCGTTTTAAAGTATAAATTTTTAAGTAATGATAGTTAACGCAAAATTATGCTCTTCAAGCATACTCTAAGACCACGTGCTAAGTGTGCAATGGACACGACTTATTTCCCCTCAACCTCAGCTTGTAATTTAGCTGACTTGGCACACAGCTCGGCGCAGATGTTGCGCAATCGTGGCATAATAACACCCGGTAAAAACGATCTTCGTTTAGTATTGCACGTGGTGAAAGGATTGCTTGTAATTTAGCGCTAGTTCCGTTCATGGAACTTGAAAACTGCGCTGCTGATAGTCGAATTATGTATGATTCTACCACAATTAAACACACATATTTCACGGTCTTGGTTTGTTTTTTTGCCCGAAGTTAACGATTGTACACCGTGGTTTCGCAGCTGGCGCCTGACAGGATTGTCGACGACGCACATGCTCGCTTTTGCTGGACGTATTTGGCTGTTTCTGGGTTTTTTCTATCACGTCATGCAATCACCATTCTATGACGTAATACTGTCACAATTTTAATGACGTCATTATTCATTAACATCAGGCGAAAAATAGGGGAATTCCCTAAGTTGAAAATTTAGGACCCCTTTTTTGATTTTCTGGTTACGCCTCTGATTGCCCCCCCCTGAAAAATTTTCTGCGGGCGCCCCTGGGCTCGAGCGCTACTGTAATATTTCACTTTTTGTAGTGATTTTAATGGTTTCGTTTCGTGTTTATTCCGTTTTTAAGATGTCCTAATATTTACATTAAAATTACACGCGTGTAGTTAAGTAACTGAAGATATAATTCATGGATTAGGAAACTTTCTTGAATTTTAGACTAATTGCTACTTTTTACGACCGATTTGGATTATGTTTAGTTACTAACTCTCTTTATTGCCACTTTTAATTAAAACTGCATATTTTCTGCAAATTATCTCCAGTGTTTTCTGTCTAATCGACATATTTATTTTCTGAAATGCACATATTATCGAACGATAACGGCCCTATTCAAATACAGTTTGGCTGAGTTGCAGATAAACGATAAATTTTATCCCCCTATCCAACAATATTTGTTCATATTTTAATATAATAACACCTCAGCAACAGGGAGACTGCAACTACTCTATAATGTTTTTTGTATTGTCTGTCGTCACACCTTTTGAAACACGATTAACGCAATGGTTAATTTTTGCGCTGCAGGCGACATTGTTACGTGGTTTCTACGGAGCCTTGTTACTGCTGTGGAGTCAATGCCCTCACAACACAATTGTCAAAATCAACTTGATAAACTCATTTTTTTGCACTTCGCGCCACCAACAGTAGATACTTTAGTTTTTTCAAATTGTCTCACTGATATGTAATTCAAAAATACCGAATAGTTTTTCGTAGGGGGAAGCAAGAGGGAATGACCAAAAACGCCTTTATATTGTTTAAGTTGCCCAAACTTTTATTTTGGAATCTGTGATAAGACGCACGACGCCTTCGGGCTAAAACAATTTGATCAAAGTGGGCTAAACCTAGAAACATAATTAGATACGCGCGGAACGCTAAAAAAAATTGCATTTACTTGATCAAAATATACAGTTTGTTGGGGGGAGGGGGGCATAGCAACGCATTCTACCCAGCAAAAAAATAATTTTGCGTCAAAGACACAACAGTTTCTTGTTTATCCCATACTATTCCCGATGTTGAGGGGGCAAATGCTCCCTATTGCAAGCACTCATGGTCCAGGATTAACAGACAGCACCTTGGATGTTATTGACGCTCATAGCGGGGATATACGTAACAATTAAAACTTCTTGTCATTGCAGATGGAATGGTTGATGCTGCATGCGAGCAAGCTGGATTCACGTGGTTTGAGTTGCCTGGCAACAAGTGTACACAACATCAACCAGCTGCAATTATGGGCTTGCGAAATCGCTGGTTCCGATCTGCAACCTCTAACTGACGCCATATCACGAATGGATCGACCTGTAAGTGTGTGTTGTTTGAAAGAAGGGTGTGTTGTATATTGAAATTGCATGGACCTGGATAAAACAGGCAACAGCATTGCGTGTAAAATTTACTAACTGAACAACTTCCTGGTGTAAAAAAAATTTGGTAAACGGAATTTTATGTCGCCATAAATATAATTACTGGCAGGGCAAATGCGGGATTTTTGTTTGAGGGGGCACTAAAAAAAGGTATGATATCACAATGTTACGTCTAAACGTGACGTCACAAGTAACGGACATAGCGCTACGTCAAAACGTGACTATTTTTTATATTATAAAGACGGAAAGCACTCGCGTGCAGCGTGAAAAAATGTCTTTGTAAAGTTTAACTTTCCCAAACTTTAATTTTCGAGGGTGTGATAAGACGCACGGCGCCCATGGATAAACCGCTTTTCAAGTGGGCTAAGACATACTAGAAACATAACTTAAGTTCGCGGGTATTCCGAAAATACTTTTGCATTCACTTAGTTACAATAGGAATAATACAGCCACGTTCCCTCTCTCATGAATCCACCCCTGGTGAATGGCTTTAAATGGCCCTGGCCTGGGTACATTTATTCTGATAGCACTTATTCTCAATTGACAATTATAAACTGAACACCCTTTTTATTTGTGCTTACCTATATCAGAATAATTTACCAACCAACACTTGAATTACGATTATTACTTTGTACCAACATTGTTCTGTTGAAGTAATTGCAGCCCGAAAAGCGCCTACGTTCCCTCATACTTCTATATCTCCGCAATTTTGGAGCGACATTTAGTGGTTGTTTGCTGCATGGCTGATCTTGCATAGCTCAGTTGCTTGAGTGACGTTCCCGGTATGGTCGAGGTCATTAGTTCGAATCTCACCGCAGGCAATTTTTACTTGCCTTGCTTGCACGAAAATCCTTACAAGACCAACCGAATACGTTTAGACATTCTCAATAAATACCATTAAGCGGTGGTTGTTATTATTAACCGGTACTAGGTCGTGGAGATATTAATTTTCGTGCATTCAGTGCAGCATTATACTTAGACTACAACTTATTTTTTGGACTACAATTCAAATTGTTTGCCCAAAATTGATGCAATAACATTTTAAAGTTAGACCGCAATATTTTTGTTATTAGATTTGCAATTTCTATTTAATGCCACTTCAATTCGTATAGCTTTAATCTATCATCAATGAATGGATAAGAAATACGAATAAAGTTAAGCAGGAGGGTTTACGTTAAAATACAAACGCTGTGTCCTTTCTGCATTTTAATTGTGTGATTTTGTAAAACTTATGTAGAAATAATTAAACTGATGTGTATTTTCTGAACACTCGTACACGGAAGTAATCACCAGGGGCCTGGTTTATTTTAGTGGATTTAACGAAAAATAACAATTCATTTAATAATTTTAAGTTGCTAGAGTCCACCGAAACGTCCCATAACATTACTATTTTGTCTATCTTTGCCCCAATAAGTAATATATAACCCAGAGTTGTCACCTGACCTATTGTACAACCTTAGTATGCGACCTGCCAAATTGTTTGTTTTTTGCTTGTTGTGGCCCTTGCACCATTTTAATTTGTACAGGCCTGGTTTAAACTCATCTTCATTGTACAATCACGCTGTGCACAATAAGTTTTGAGTTTTTTTATTTGGCATTTTTAACGAGTTGTTTTGTAAAAAAAAATAGCTAAGTATGCGAGAGTTAAGCGAATATTTAAAACTACCAGTTGGTTAAGGCAAAATATTGACTTAGCTCTAAAATTTTGATATAAGTTCACTGCTTAAATAACCTTGATTTTGGTTAAGTTGAGCTCTCTAAAATTTATTTTTTTCTCTACAGTTATTAATTAAAACAAAATACTCTTGACAATGTGCATTATGGGCTATGAGGCAACAGCATTGCGTATAAAATTTGGTAACTGAACCACTGTCTGGTGTACAAAAGATTTTTCCGTAAACACAATTTTTATGTCACCAAAAGTAAGTAATTACTGGCAGGGGCAAATGCGGGATTTTTGAGGGAAAACCACTAACGTGAAAAATACTTTTGTATAGCTAATGTTCCCAAACTTTAATTTTCGAGGGTGTGATAAGACGCACGGCGCCCATGGATAAACCGGTTTTCAAGTGGGCTAACACATACTAGAAACATAACTTGGTTCGCGGGTATTGCGAAATGTATTTGCATTCACTTAGTTACAATAGGCAAAATACAGTTGGGGGAGCCATGGCCACGTGCACTCTCCCATGGATCCACCCCTGATTACTGGCCTCTAAAATGAACCTGGCCTGGGATATTTATTGTGATAGTACTTCTTCTCAATGGACCTTTATTAACTGGACATCGATTTTTGATTGGGTTTACTTATACATTCAATTTACCAACCAAAGCTTTTTACGATTATTAGCTCGATAAACATGTTGCTGATAAAATGATTGCTCCCCCAAAAAAGATCCTACTTTTGCGCAAAGAATATTTCTGGAATTTGGAACATTTAGTGTTTTTTTATTTGCTACATCGCTGATCTTGCATAGCTCGGTTGTTTGAGTGACTGTCCCGGTATGGCCGAGGTCATTAGTTCGAATCTCACCGCAGGCAACTTTTACTTACCTTGCTTGCACGGATATACTTGCAAGACCAACCGAATACGTTTAGACATTCTCAATAAATAACATAAAGCGGTGGTTGTTATTTCAAACTGTAGGCCTAGGTCGTGGAGATATTCAATGCATCGTACTAAGACAGCAATTCAAATTGTTTGCCCGAAATTTGTGCAATAACATTTTAAAGTTAGACCGCAATGTTATTGTTATTAGATTTGCAATTTTTATTTAATGACAGTTCAATTCGTAAAGCTTCAGTCTATCGCCAAATGAATGGATAAGAAATACGAATAAATTTAGGCGAGGGGGTTTACGTTAAAATACGAACGCCGGGTTCTTTCTGCATTTTATTTCTGTGATTTTGAAAAACCTAGGTAGATATAATTAACCTGTTGTGCATTTTTTGAAAACTCGTACACGGATGTAATGACCTGGGGCCTGGATTATTTTAGTGGATTTAACAAAAAAATAACAATTCATTTAATAATTTTAAGGTGCTAGAGTTCACTAAAACATCCCATAAAATTACTTTGTCCATCATTGCCCCAATAGGTAATATATATCCCAGAGTTGTTACCTGACCTATTTTGATCGGAGGAAAGCGAGTCTTTGGATTTTACGTATTTGTTGCTTGACCTATTACACAACCTTAGTATGCGACCTGCCAAATTGTTTGTTTTTGCTTGTTGTGGCCCTTGCACCATTTTAATTTGTACAGGCCTGGTTTAAACTCATCTTCCTTGTACAATTACACTGTACCCATCAAGTTTCGAGTTTTTTGGATTTGGCATGTTAAACGAATTGCTCTGTAAAAAACAACACAAAGGCTAGATAGTTATTTACGCGAAAGTTGAGCAGAGCATTTAACACTATAGGTTGTTTAAAGTGAAATATTAATATACCTCTAATATTTTAAAATAAGTTTACTGCTTCAACCTTAATTTCCGTTAAGTTAAGCTCTCTGAATTTAATTTCTCTTCTACAGTTAATATTTAGAAAAATTACTCTTGATCAAGTGCATTATAGGCAATGGTCAATCCTTGCACACCCAAATATAATTAAATTAATGCGGTTCAAGTCACCAGTTCTATATTCGTAGATGTTGTGTGGGTTTATAGAGTAGGCAAATTTACCAATTTATTATTGTCACAGTTGGAGAAACTGAATCTAAGTAACAACAATATGGATTCACGTGGTTTGAGTTGCCTGGCAACAAGCGTACACAACATCAACCAGCTGGAATTAGAGGCTTGCGAAATCGCTGGTTCCGATCTGCAACCTCTAACTGACGCCATATCACGAATGGATCGACCTGTAAGTGTGTGTTGTTGAAATAAAGGGTGTGTTGAATGTTGGAATTGCATTGAGGTGGATAAAACAGGCAACGGCATTGCGTATAAAATTTACTAACTTAACCGCTGTCTGGTGTACAAAATATTTTTGGTAAACGGAATTTTATGTCACCAAAAGTAAGTAATTATTGGCAGGGGCAAATGCGGGATTTTTGTTTGAGGGGGCATTAAAAAATGCAGGTATGATGTCACAATGTTACGTTAAATCGTGACGTCACAAAACATAGCGTTACGCCAAAACGTGACTAATTTTTTTAAGAGGGAAAAGCACTAACGTGAAAAATACTTTTGTATAGTTAATATTCCCAAACTTTAATTTTCGAGGGTGTGATAAGACGCACGGCGCCCATGGATAAACCAGTTTTTAAGTGGGCTAAGACATACTAGAAACATAACTTAAATTTGCGGGTATTGCGAAATGTGTTTGCATTCACTTCGTTACAATAGGAAAAATACAGTTGTGTGGAGCCATGGCCACGTGCACTCTCCCATGGATCCACCCCTGATTACTGGCCCCTTAAATGAACCTTGCCTGGTATATTTATTGTGATAGTACTTCTTCTCAATGGACCTTTATTAACTAGATATCGATTTTTGATTGGGTTTACTTATACATTCAATTTACCCACCAACTTTTTACGATTATTAGCTCGATAAACATGTTCCTGATAACATGATTTCTCCCCAAAAAAAAGATCCTACTTTTCCGCAAAAAATATTTCTGGGATTTGGTAGCGACATTTTAGTGTTTTTTTATTTGCTACATCGCTGATTTTGCATAGCTCGATTGTTTGAGTGACTGTCCCGGTATGGCCGAGGTCATTAGTTCGAATCTCACCACAGGCAATTTTTACTTTCCTTGCTTGCACGGAAATCCTTGCAAGACCAACCGAATACGTTTAGACATTCTCAATAAATAACATTCGGCGGTGGTTGTTTTTCAAACGGTAGGCCTAGGTCGTAGAGATAATGATTTCCGTACATTTCAATTTATTTGCCCAAACTTGTTGCAAAAACGTTTAAAAGTAACACGGCAATATTGCCGTGCAATTTTTTTATGTCAATTCAATTCGTATAGCTTCGTCTATCGCGAAGTGGATAAGAAATACTGATAAATTTAAGCGGAAGAGTTTACGTTAAAATAAAAACGCCGGATTCTTTCTGCATTTTATTTTTGTAATTTTGTAAAACTAATGTCGAAATAATTAAACTGATGTTTCTTTAAAACGTTCGAAAACGCGTAGGTGAAAGTAATGATCTGGTGTCTGGTTTATTTCAGACGCATGTTAACTTTACGCAAATTGTTAAGTTACAATAATTTCAGACAAACACATAAAATGTAAATTAATCAAGCTGCATGTCAAACCATGGTTCTTATTGTTTAACCTTTTATTCGTCCATGAAAAATCAACCGGGTTACACATGTTAACTTTACGCAGCTTGTGGATTTAATGAAAAATGACAATATTTACAACCACTATAGGCATTCAATAAATTTTCAGCTGCTTTAGTTAACCAATGTCCCGTAAAATTATTTTTTTCCACAATTGTCCCAATAGATTTTATACATCCCAGAGTTTTTTCCTGACCTGTTACGAATAGCAGTTTTGTTTGGTGTAAGTTGCAAATATGTACAGTTTAATTTGGTAGAACCTGTATGCAGCCTAACACCTGCTTGTATCTTACATTATGTTGTGCTTATGTAGATGAGGAAGTTGGACCTGAGCATGAACTACTCCTTGGGATCGCAAGGACTCGCTTTCCTCCGAACTTGTGCCCACAATGTACAAGAGCTGAAGTTAGAAGGATGCGGCATCGGTGAAGCTAATATGGATTCTCTGCGCAAGGTAGGCACTCAGAATTTGGGAATATGTTGCCGAGGCAACGTTGCGACACTAGTGACGTCAGTGCTTAGACGTGTGACGTAACGATACTTCCCGTTGCATCGAATGTACAACTTTAGATGAAAAATTATAAAGAAATTTGCAAATACCTATCTCCAGCTTGATGGTAGTTAGTGGCGTTCACGCGAATAAGTTGTGAAGTAAGGCGCTTGGAGGTCTGACCTTTTTGCGATCGAATGCATTCGCTTGTTTCTCGCTGAGATCAAGTTTGCTTGGATCTGTCCACGCCCGACTGAACTAAGAAGCAGAACTAAAAGCAAGAAAAGCTAAACACAAAGCTTCGGGTTCAGAACGAAACAGCTTGGCTTGACTCGGACGAGTAACGAGTAGAGCGAGTTGCGCAATAACGAATCCGCGCGCACTCGGTTAATATGACTTTACTTTTGTAATGACATTTCATGTATTTTTAAATAGTGTCAATTGCGTTTCAGATAAGCGCATGTTTTAATTTCAAATGTGATAACTTTTTTTTAGTCTGACTGACACCTAATGTTGTTACACAGCATACGCGTATATCCGCTATAGCAAGTTTTACTTTTATAAATAACCGACCAAACAAACAATACAAGTACTCAATGTAATGAGGTAATCACAACATTTTTGTGCATTTACATATCCTGCATTTTTGTCGCCCAAAGAAACTCTCAAGTAGTTTGTTAAGCACTTAAACAGAACACAGATTGTGTTTTACAGTCTCCACTACGTCCTTATATTTTATACTTTCGAAGTAGTAATTTTTGTAAACGATTATAATCGATTCACGTCTTAACAATTTTGCCTTCACAGCTATACCAAGAAAAGCAAGCCACCGATAAAGCGAAATCAAAACCGGAACCAGAAGCAAGTCAAAGCCAAGAAACCTACACTGAACAAGATTTGGACGATAGGACGGATCATGTAAGAACATTTTAACGTTAAACGACCAATACATGATTCTAACTGGACATACAAATGTTGTGTGAACACAATAAACCCCAGTTATAGTGGCAAACAATAGCAAAAATTAAATATACTCAGTGTAACTATCTTTACGTTTTAGTGATCATGTAAATTTGAACTCTTGTGTAAGCCAGTTTGCCGACAAACAATATTCTCTTTTAATAGCATTTTTATACACAAGGTGTGAATCAATTTTTTTAAGTGATCAAAAATAGAGTTTTAAACTATTTGGCGGTAAATATTGTATTTGTTTATAACTGGCGTGTGTTGTGACAAAATCGTTTCATAAAGACAAAGCAATGACTCCATTCCAATTCTTACAATAAAATATAAATGGATAACTGACTGAAAATTTATAAACTTCAACAGGGATCAACACAGAGGTCAACACGGAGGTCAAAACAAGGATCAACACAGGGGTCATCGCAGATGTCAACACAGGGGTCAACACAGAGGTCAAAACAAGGATCAACACAGGGGTCAGCGCAGATGTCAACACATGGGTCATCGCAAAGGACAAAAAAGAGGTCAGCAGAGGACTCAAAAGAAGGATGGGAAGAAAAAAAAGCCCGTCACTGATTTGCAAAAATTCTTGGAACTCTAAATTCGCTTCACATTAACTGTAACTGAGTTCTTTTTAATCCAACAAAATTATTTGGATTGCAGCTAAGGCATCACCGTTTCAATGCGTCCCTATTTTCTTACACCGGTTTTAATTCTATGACTATTGGAATTTTTGTGAAACAGCGCGTTGAACTTATTTATCGTTGTAAGTCAAGCTTGGAACTTTTCTTTCAAAAATACTATAAGTTTTGTCCCAAAGCCTCCCTGTTCTTGAGATATAGCTTCTGATTGTGACCACTGTTGCTTGCTGTGTATCAAAACTAACTTTTTTATTAAAATTGTTTGCGCCATGGCCGCAAATTCTGTTACCTCGCACATAGATATAAAATAATATTTAGTTGTGCTCACCTCTCTAGCTCCCCTATATGTGTAGTCAAACTTCATTTAAAGGGCAACTTCGTCTCATTTACATCTAACTGAAACCTACTCAGTCATAACGCCTAATTGACTGTTTAAATCAAAAAAACAAATGCTTAAGCTCAATAGAAACTTACTTTCGGACGTAAAACGATCGCAATAAACACTGTATAATAATTACATAATATTTTCAACACCAGAATAAAGCATTCCGAATGATAATCTGACAATCGCCACGTTATAAGGCTACATTGCAACACAAATATACACCACTAGCTATTTTACTAATGGGCACCAGAGCACAGATATGAAAGACCTGTTGTTACCGACCATCTCTAGTGCAGTGGTTCTTAACCGTCGGTTAACTATGTTTCCCACTAGGTATATCAACTCTGTGAAACCCTACTGCTTGAAAATTGTTCATTATTGACTCGCCTAGTTGTCTCAGTAAAGAATTGTGCCTTCGAAATTTTAATTACCGGTCCTTGAAAATATTTTACTATTTTTAAGTCCTCCAGTTACGTTAAGAGCCACCATCAGTTAAGGTTAAGAGCCACCACTCTATAGTGCAATGCTTCTCAACTTTCAAAGTTTGCGAAACACTTCAAATCAAAACCAAACATCGCGGCAAACTTTTTACGAAACAACATTTGTTATTACTTGACAACCTCTTTTCATACACCACAAGACAATAGGTAAATATTAATCAAGACAAAAGGTAAAAACACATAAATTTTCGTCTGCTGCACATTCAATTTGTTAAATTGTTTTGCTTGAAACACGGTGTATCGGTGACCTGAACAATCAGGTTGTTGTTCCCGCTAACTTTTTAATTAATAATGATCTGTTTAGCTTGTCTTAAATGAGTTTTCGCGCGTGCACACATAAAACTATTTTCATTTAATTCATTGCTGCATTTTTAAGTCGTGATTTTTCGATGAAAGGTAATATTTGCTTTTCACGAAGTGATGTTCTATATTTGCATTTTCAGTTATGCCCTCATTGCGTCTTATTAATGATTTTGCTTTAGAACTGATCTCGTCGTTCTTGCTTTTTTAATTATGAAATACAAACATCAAATGTGTTACATTTTTTCCGAGCAAATAAATCGTGGTCGATTGTTTGAATAGTTACGGGCTTTACATGAAAACCCAACCTGAAATGCTGGTTGCTTAAAAAATCTTCTAGTTTTGAAATTACGACATGATGTGGTAGACCTAAGTTAAGCTACTGTCGTCAGCCATTTATAATAATCCACATTAAACTTGGGCCTCTATACTTTGCACGTGGTTTTATAGAGAACTAACGTTCTGACTTACGCATATTAAATGCAAAATTTTATGCAAAGCATGTTCCACAATTAAAAAGCGAATCTCTGCAATGTTTTCGTGTCACAAATAACTGCGAACACACACAAAAATCACCAGTTTGCCTTGCCACGAGACAAACTTACCCTACTGTATGCACGTTGAACAACTGCCCAAAAGTTGCCAGGCCTCAGAACGACAACATTTGTATATAAAACTTAAAAGTACAACATTAGAGCCATAGAACGACAACACTTGCGCATAAACACCTATATTACTACGACATTTTTTTTATACAGAAGTACAACATTAGAACCATAGAACGACAACACTTGCGCATAAAAACCTATATTACTACAACATTAGAGCCATAGAACGACAACACTTGCGCATAAAAACCTATATTACTACAACATTAGAGCCATAGAACGACAACACTTGCGCATAAAAGCCTAATTACTACAACATTTGAACCATAGAACGACAACACCTGCGTATTTTTAGTGTGTTTTCTAGGCATTAAAGAAATATGAACGCATTCACTTAAAATATATATAATAAAAAAACAGCTTTAATACCTTATCAAAGTAGACTTGCAGCTTTCATCAGCAGCAAACTTAACACAGAGGTCAACTTCAACACAACACAACTAGCTCAACTGATGATCAAATGCTTTTCTCGTGTGATTGCTTACGGCTCATTCTGCACCAAACTGATTGCGTTTGCTTCGGCGCCTTTAAATTCGTTTTGCACAACACAAATCGGCCAGTTTAAATGGCCGCTTCAAAAGTAGCCGGCTCCCTTTTCATCAAGTCTTGTCGCTTCATATAAGCCACAAGCGGCCAAAATAATGGAGCCGGCCGAATTAGAAACGGCCATATAAAGTGTCCAATTGCTTTGCAAGCCGCGATTACGAAACAACAAGCCAGAGTGCAATAAGGTGAGATTTTGTGGGGACAAACTTAAAAACAAATCATTCCAACATCTGGCGAGCCAAATTGAAAAGCACAGTTGGGCGTAATTTGGTTAATTTACGATTGCAATCTCCGCAAAGTGATTTTGGATTTTATTTTTTCCTTTTTACTACCGTTTACCATAATATTCATAATAGAAGTAAAACAAAATAATAACTATTTTACGACGGAATAAATTTGTAAAACTTGTCTATTATTACCCTAATCAATGTTTTTCAATATATTTATAGTTTCTAATACAAAAACTCTTCTGAACAGCTATATTTGAGATTAAAATTTAAACATAGTTAAGCATAATTGAAATAATAAATTTAATCTTATACATCAATGTATTGATTAATTTTAGTTTTAATAAAAATACTGTTTGATTGCATTTTTTCGTTCTAATATTATGCCCTAAAAGTATTTTGTTATAGCTTTACGATTATTGCCTGCTTAATGACAATCGGTAATAAAAAGAAAACAATAATATTTAGTTTTTATTAAATAGTCCAAAATTTTGGATGGGGGGGTGTATATGTCCCCGGGCTTCAAGGAACAGGGGTACCAAGATGAGGCTTACAAACGCCAAAATAAGGCTTTTTTTCTTAGAATACAATATTCTAATAAAATTTGATTTGTTTGCCGTTGAAACATAACGGTTTAGTGACGCAGGAATTTCAGACAAAGTGATCAGGTTATTTTGGGTGTGACTCAAGACATCAATCACCATAACACGTGACCAGAGACAATAGCCGCAGTGGCCTTGACACTTTGGAAGTAACGACTTCTGTAAGTGCTGGTTGAGATAGAATCTATCCGTTTATTGGTTTTGAGATTAGATATCACGAGAGGTGTTCGCAGTCAACCTCGATCGTAATATTTTCACCTTAAAAACTTTACCAAAAAAAGGGCCATAATTTCGCAACAATAACTATAACAGTCTTGCGTAACCACTAATTTAAAGCGTCAAACGATTTTTCTCTGCATTACGGCTAATCAAATATCAAATTGACAAGCAATAACGCTGGCATAAACTTGTTAACAAACGTTTCAACAAATCATAACTGATCGGCGTAGCTTAAAAATACTTACAAGCGAGAAACTGCGCTAGCAAACCAAATGAATTCATACTTTCTATGCAACCTGACAGTATGCATAAAATTTAAATCAGAAGGGTTTAATTGCGTTTTCATATCTCAGTCGGGGTCTCCAATGTATATTTCAACAGGTGAGACATGACCACCGTGCTATCTGAACTCCACTAAATCGAAACTAAAACAAACTGTCATAGCATTTCAAAGTGCATACTGTCAGGTCGCTTATAGATTTATTGTACATGCACATAATTTAGTATAGCTCGCTTTCAATAAAATGGCTTACAGCGCAGTGAAAACACGTGTTGCCAGTAAGGAGTGCATCGTTGACTGTAGTGTTTTATCCAGCAGTAGCGTGACACTATATAGCACATGAGCGACTGCGATGAAGATTAGCTGAGTCGAATGTCGGCTATTGCCAGAACGGCCACGAAAGGAAATGAGTATCTAGGTGAAATATTTAACACTTTACCAGGCGAACACGCTATAATTACAAGCACAAACAGACATGCGTCGTTTCTCTACACCGTATAAAGCAAAGTATATTATGTTATTGTAGTAGAAAATGTGATTAAACATGGAGGAGGGAGCGCCAATTTTATAATTTGTCCCCGGGCGCAAAATCCCATGGCTACGCCACTGGGTACTAGCAAGCCCTTATAAGGTGTCCCTAAAAATCCAGCATTTTTATCCTGATTGTGTTGTTTCTGTGTTTCTCAACAAACCTTGCTCAAGTGCTACGTAATATCGTAAATGCCAATGGGAGACCTTTT
Organism: Ascidiella aspersa; assembly: GCF_963924565.1. Classification (NCBI taxonomy): domain Eukaryota; kingdom Metazoa; phylum Chordata; class Ascidiacea; order Phlebobranchia; family Ascidiidae; genus Ascidiella; species Ascidiella aspersa. The sequence continues at coordinate 3,731,049 of NC_139453.1, read as the reverse complement.
AAGTTTTATGCGTGAGTTTACAAAAATTACATTAAATGTAAAATATTGCAATTGCCGTGAGTTGTATCCTCTATCTGCCACAATAACTTTGCCTTTAATACAAAATCGGATGTCACTGGAAGGTAGGTTTTTTAATTTGTTACTTTGGTCTTGTGTTAATTCAGGGATTCCCAACCTTGTTACGATCTCGTACCAGTTGGACGCTCTGTACTGTCACGCGTACCACTTTAGCAGAAAAATAATTTAATTGAATCATATTTTTATCTATTTTTAGCTTACAACTAGCATTATTCCACGCTATTTGTAGCTTAAGGCTTAAGCTATAAAACAGTAGATTATATCTACCAAGAGCAATCATTTTTCCACCTGAAAAACCTACGCGTACGACTAGTGGTTCACGCACCACAGGTTGGGAACCCCTGTGTTAATTGGATCAGAATGGCTTGCTGTGAAACCCAGAGAAGTGGTGCTTTTAATACGAAAGTTATATTACAAAGCTGTAGCACGAAGCGAAAAGTTGCCTTTATATCGTTTAAGTTGTCAAAAGCATTTATATGAGGTGATGAGACTAACGACGCATTTAAGCTAAAGCAACTTTAATAAAGCGGGCGAAGAGTTATACAAGAAGCTTTAAGATTCGCGAATTGTTTTGCATTTATAATGTTACCCTAGTAACAAAAAATACAGTTTTTTTGGAAGCCATTTTGTGGTATTTGTGCAAACCAGAAAAGTACCACAATACCCCAGCTTTAATTCCAGTATAATATAAAAAGCAACTAAACCATAAAACGTGCCTACAAAAAAAAAACGGCTGTATTTACAAATACGATGCGTTTCTACACAGTATTAAAATCTTTTTACAGTTACCTAGACTTGGGAGGCATTGAAATAGAAAAACAAAGTCTATGTTAACATTAAAGAACAAGTATAAAGTAAAGTGTAAGCTTTGAAACAGAACAATAACGAAGAAATAATTACACAGTAAAAATGGAAAAGTTAGCATTTGCACAAATGGATGACAACACTGAAATATTTGTTCTTCCTGTACAACATACCTTCTGCATAGCTATGTAAGCCCAGAATACAAAGAGAACTCTATTGCGATGAGAAAGCTATCTTTACACGCGGGAAAATAAAACCGCTCAATGCTTCTTTGTAAGCCCCGAGAGAATGTCAAGTGAGCCTCGAAACTTTTTGTGATTTTGGAAAATAAATTATTTGTATTACCAATATATGCATAGACACAATCGTTTTAGACTTAAATACGCACTATCCATGAAAAATTATTAATATTGAGACATTTAGATACAGTTTGTAGTGGATTTAGGTTTTTGCATGCCATAAAGGTAAAACCCACTTTAGGTTTTGCAAGTCGTGGCTTATGTAGAACACAATGGATCGTGTTGCGATAAAGAGATTGCGCAAAGAGAATACTTATAAGGTTATAGAAGGGCGAGTGAGTCGCCGATGAACTCTGTGAGTTGCCAGAGCGAACTCGTCAATCCACTTGCAACGGCGAGTCCGCAAACTCCTAAGGCAGCTCCCGAGTAGAAGCACTTCTCAACCAAACGCAATCTGAACAAATTAAACACAAGGTTAAAACGGGCTCAGCCATCTTGTTTTAGTTGCAATGTTTTCTGGTTAACTAATCTTCTTAGGTTTCAACTAACATTAAAACGCAATCTGAACAAGTTAAACACAAGGTTAAAACGGGCTCACCCATCTAATCGCATTTTAAGATAAAACGCATGAATAAACTTTGTTTATTTTAACTTTTTGTGTAATACTTTCTAATAAGACCTCAAAACAAAGCTTAAATGCACACATTTGCCAGTGGCGATACGATAAATCTAATATTATCAGACAGCCAAAAGTAAAAACATAATAAAAACGAATCCAACCATCCAATAGAGTTTTAGATAAAAAGGAAATTCGGTAATGAATCGGCGAAACTAGGATATGAACAAATATGAAGGCAGATTCTAGGGCAGTGGTCAGAAAACTTTTTTCGTCGCGGCCCAAAGTATTTTTTTCAGATTTTGTAGGCCCACTAAAACCACTACGAAGCAGTGTCGGATTCTGAATATTTGATTTTTAGGAGAAATATTACACGGCGCCTTTATGCCCAAAACTTTGCCATACCATATTATAAAACATACTATACAACGAAGAATATACGCGCATAGCGAGAAAAAAATTTTAATTACACATAGTAAAAGTTGACAAAAAATATATTTCGACAGGCATTTATGACCACATTGGGCACGTGAGTCTTTTCAAACTGAGCCAAATTAAAAATTCTATGCCACACCAACATTTACAATAAAGTGCAATGAATGTACGGCTATCACGCGGCCCACAACTACATGATATCACTCAGCTGCTCAAAAGTAACTCGCGGCAGACATCTGGGCCGCGGCCCATAGTTTGCCGACCACTGTTCTGGGGATTTCGATATTTTGGTGGAAAATGTGTATAATGAAGTCACCACGAATCTTCTTTAGAAAGATGCATTGTTTTACGTTTACAGTGTCATGTCACAAATAAACATGAAAGTATTTATAAGATCAAAATTTATTGCTTTAAACAAAACTTCCACAAGCATAAAGTTCCTTACTTGGTTAGTTTTTGTTTCGATTGTAGATCGTTGTTCTTCTGCTTTAGAATGAACTGGTTGCAGCCGGCGATGTAAGTTGTGAAGTAATCTTCCCACTGATAAACCCCACAATCAAGGTTGTAAGCCTGAGAAACAATTAACAAATAGCTTGATAATGAGTTTTAAAGCCAAAAAGGTCGAGTAAATCCACATCATCTTGATTAAGACGTTTCGATTCACACTTGTATCATCGTCAGTTAATGTCATTGTTTTTTAACAACACTTTCTGAACACATAACTTATACTGAACATAAAATTAATTTGAAGACTGTTCAAAAAACGTTGGAAAAATAAGGTTCCACAAAATATAAGGCTTTTTTCAGAGACTGATGATGCCAGATTGGCGAAATATATTTCTCTATTAATAACTAGTCTAGAACTTATAAATTACTGATTATGACTCGGACAAGAAAGTGTATATTGCTACCATCCACTTGAAGTCAATGTCGTCATTAACGTGTATTAGGGCGAGGAGATATCTTCTTATTTAAATCTTCAGTTTGCGTTCTACAGGGACTTTTTAATACGCAAATCAATTCAAAGGCATTTAAACGCTTTTAAAGATTCAAATAATTTGTAACAAACGTACAACACACAAATTTAACCCTATGATTAGATGCTCTGAACTAGAAGACCTTGTAATATTGTTTTCACCTTTTGATCTTCAGCATTCAGTGAGGAATGCAGTTGATCGACATTCGTGTTGCTGAACTTAAAGTTCGTCGTAAAAAAGAATTCCATCACTTCCATGGCGCTCATGATCTTTTCATTGAGTCTTGCCATTCTGAAAAAATAAAGAAATATTGAAGTCTTTGCCATTCTGAAATTAAACATTATATTTTGTAGGATTAGCGTAGCATTGGGTTCAGAATAAAGTATATTTGTGAACTGGGACAATAATTTCAAGCTAAATAAAATCCTAAATTCTTGCCTAAATGGTGATAGTCATTCAAACAAGTAATCCAATTTTATGTCATATTGAAAAAAAAACAGACAATAGTTATAACATAATAAAGGAAGTTTAAATCCTAACAGTTTGAGAGGTGTAAAGACAGGTTGACAAAAAGCTAGATATTAAAGGATAAAATAAAGTTCCATCTGGACTATTGCCTTTAATATTAAAAAATAAATAAAAAAAAAACTAGACAAAACATTGCACCATTCAACAAACGAAAATTTCAAAACTGTTCAATCCACAATAAGGCATAGGTGGCAAACTAGAGTTTTTAGCATCTGCTTAGACTTTATTTTATTTCAAGTATAACTCACTTTTGTTTTTTCCTCATAAGGGCCAGACCTGCATCCATCGCATGGGCAGGAATAGTTTGCGAATAAAAGGTGGTGAGCTCGTACAGCTTTCTGCATATAAATAAATAAAAATGTTTAAATCCATGAACACGCCTTTGCCGAAAGTGTTGCAATAATGAAAACTATATCTCTTCATGTTAAATAGAGTAATCAGGTGGCACTATATAAAAACAAATTGTATTTAATAGCTTTCACACAAGAAACTCTTTTTTGGAAAACTATATTTAACAATTTTTGATAAAATGTGACAATCACAAAAGCAAAACTAAAGAATCTATTTCACCTGTTATTGGTGCATAACACCCAAGGGGCACGGAATGGGTCGCTTGGATTCTCTGCCACATTGTTCTTTGCAAGTGAAACTGAAAACAAAAATAAAAATTGTAAACGATGAATTTAAGCCAGGGTTGTGGAGTCGGGACTCAACAGAGTCGGTTTATTTTGCTGGAGTAGCGAACACGGGGCTTAAGTTAGAAGTTAGACTACGCTTATAGGTTAATGAATTATATGACACACTACGAGTGGTATGTTAAATATATCTACCTTATTTTCGTTAAATAAATGTGTGAAATACAGGCTGTAGAGTCGGATCCGGACTGGGGAATCGCAGAAACAGGACATTTGGTGAAAGTCAGACTCCTGACTCGAGTAAGACTACGCTAAACTAAGACTACACAAACATAAGAGTCCCGAGTGAGACGTGCACAGCACCAAATTTTAAAACTGATTAGATCACAAACTGTAAAGTGTAAAGGTGAAATACCATAAGGTAGATAAAGTCTTTTTTTGTTTATAAGATCCATATCTTTGACTTTGCCTTAAATTTTCCCTTCGGCAAAACTTTGCCCAACTTAACTGAACAATTTTAGATATGTGAACTTCTGCAGCCTGGAACCCAACAAAATCAACATGGCAACACAATTTTTCCCATTGGTTAAGAAACACTAAAACCTACATTTACTGATATAACACTTTTAGTTAAAGTTGTCCATTCTTACTCAAGCGGTCCATAGCAAGGCCATTTTTGATGCCAGAGTTGACGTGGTAGATGGGAAGTGATCCATTGACCCTCGGAACTCGGTCGCAAGTAAAGGAACTGGTGCTTTCATTGTCCGAAGATGAATCCCCTGGAAATTCATGTTCAACCAGTTAAGTTTTAAATTGATCAAACTATTCAATAAATATAGGTGGAATTAGTTCTTCATAGTAAACAGCCTGAAAACCTCTTGGTAATATAGAATGACTACATTAGAGTAAAAATGCAGTTTTGGAACAGATTTTTTATACAGGACTCAAAATACAAAAAGAACACAACAACAATGAAGCAAAAAAAATTTACATGTTTTCGAACAGGGGTTTATTTATCAAATGAATACAAAATTAGTAATAAATGCAAACACTGGCTAGATACAAGCGTTTTTTTCTCAAGCATAAAATAGTTTTGTACAAATTAAAACAAAGTAAATTGTAGAATGAATATCAAGGCACGTGGATAAGTAAGTAGCATTTTGTGGAAATTTAAAAAAATTCTTTGTTGATTTTCACATGGTCAGATGACAAAATGCAACCTACTTCTGTATGGGCTTTGATATTCATTCTACATCTAACTACAACAAAAGCGGATATGAACAAAAACGCCAACTTTTTGGTAATCTGTCTGTATTTACAACCTTGTAAGCCAATTTCCCCAAGCGATGAAACTGCACTGTCACTCTCGTAGCCGAGCGAGCACCTTCTTTCTGCTGAGTCACAAGCAGTCTTCATCGCTGCGCAAATCACGCCGTTCACAACAAAGTCGACCGGTATGTGGTCACAGGTTATGGAGTTATCGACAATCACAGAACGTAGCACACCCTTGGCGTACGCTATTATGAAAGCGGTGGGTCCGTATACGTTTGTACACAAACCCTGGAGAAAAAGCAGTAATTTTTGCTATGAAAGATAATTATGCAGTGAAATTTGAAACACGATTAAGCAGTACACCGGAAGCCTTTAATAGACTAACCCAGTGGTTCCCAACCGGGGGCCATTTGGAAGCTTAAAGGGTAATTGAAGTTCCTTAAAAACATAATTATCGCTCTTTTTAAAATCCTATTAATACAACTTTTTGTGTATGATTTGGGTACAGAAATCCAATGATATGTTTCTACATGCAAATAAATTTGATTGCGATGTCCCAGTTCCGTTTTTAGTGACACTACAGAAATCAACTTTCAAGATTCAAGTAGTTGTGCCGCAATCTATTTATTATTCCTTATGGGTGCCGCAATATATTTATTGTTCCTTATGGGTGCCGCAAACCATAAAAGGTGGGAACCACTGGAGTATCAGAATCAGTCGATCAACTAAGAATTTTCGTGCAAGCAAGGCCAGGCTAGAAATGCAACTGCGGTGTGGTTTGCACTCCAAACTGGCCTTGCTTGCAAAAACCACTCAAAAAAGTTTAGTATTTTAAACACATTTAACTCTTTTCGTGTTCTTTCTGCACTGAAAAAATATCTAACTTATAACAAGTCTAAAAACATACCGGCAGGCAGCAACGGTTCTTTGTAAGCTGGTATTATCATGCTGGGCCTGACGATGCAGATTGGAAGATGAGATCCTTCTCTTGCAACGACGTCCTAAGCAAGCGCCTTCGACAGCGTGTAAGTGTTCGGTCTGACCGAAAATGCAACAGGTTACATTTTAGTCAAGAGAGGTATTTTGATACAAAACTGTTCTTCGTTGAAGCATTTGGCTTAGTTATTTCACAAAATATGTTGTATTTGTGTGATGTGATATGTATAAATTGTTTATTGGAAAGTTTGTATGGTCCCTGTTCTGAGGCGATTTTTTTTTTTAGGTTTTTGTTTTCTCGACAGTTTTCAAGTTACGTCAAAATACGACTTAATAAAGCAATAAATTTATAAAAAAAAGTTTTTCCAGCGAACTTGTGCGCAAATATGCAGCTGAACAATAGCTTAATTTCGTGAACGACTAAAAAACCTGTATTTACATTGCAAAAGAACTCGAAAATATATTTTTTTTGGAAAATTTGCCAAGTAGTCTCGAAACTAAACTAGAGAAACTAGTGCTTATGAAGGTCAACACAAGAAGAAGGACAATCGTGCAATATGCCATGAGTCCAGTTTTTGAGATATATATATATATATATAGTTAATTATTGCTACCGCTAGATGATAACAAAAACCAACATAATGGCCAAGGTATCTCAGGCAGTGCATATTAAATATGTGGCGTTAAAACATTCTAGCTTGTGGCACATTAAGTATAAAGTATTTTAGGCACTGTTTTCTCCTAGCAACACTTTTAAAGCTTGGTATTTGTCCTAAATATATTGGCAAGAACACGGTTTAAAGCAGGGGTGACATTTAATGAATTTTGTTGCTCAATGTGAAATTTGAAACATTTTTGCTTTGCTAAGCGCTTGATATTAGGACGAACTGTCGATGTGGCAACTCTCAACTGCATACTAAGATTTTCGTCTGTTAGCCTCGACCTGTAACGACTTTTTGTGATGTTCATTTTTTTAAAAAAATGTTCCCACATTTAAAAAAAAAAAAAAAAATGTTCCCACATTTAAAAAAACCCGCGGGCCACGTTTTTGTCACCCCTAGTTTAAAGGATTAAAATAAAAACTTAAGCAGTGTAAAAACGAAATAATGTAGCAGTTCTTAACTTCTTAGGCCACTTTCAGGGTAAAACAAACACTTATTTCAAAGTGACCTTTTGTCAAAATGTCCTAATAACTAACCTAATGACTTTAATTTCGCTTTGAATTAGCGAATATGGTCACCTACCTCTTGCCAAGAAGCTGTGGTGTGACCTTGGTGATAAGGGCATCGCCCATCCACCGGAGGGAGCCCTCAAGATCGAGGTAATCGATTCCAACATTGTAAAGCTGTTCATCGGTTTCTTGTCGGTTGCAATGGACATACGCTGGACAAAAATTCTCTATATATTAAACAATACAATGGTTTACATATAGATAAAAAAGTTAGAGTTAAAAAAAAAAAAATGACTTTTTTCTATAAAATATATATTATAGTTTACACAAAAAAAGTGTATGACAATAGCACTTTATAAAGTAGTTACAACGTCAAAACAATTTTCTGGCTTTTCAATTAAATATATTTAACCTTATCCTTGAACAAAAATATATCGGTAGGAAAAAGTTTTAAATTACAATTTCTCGCGACAAAATTCCATGGATGGGGGAGAAGTTAAATCGGTAATTCCTAAACTTTTCAGCTTGCGGCACAGTAAAAAACTAAAATATTTCATGCCACACCATGTACAAAAAACAACAAGTTTAACAGATAAATGCCTTGAAAAGGCCTATGAAATAAATCGTCTATCTTTGCTCATTTATTTTGGATACATTGAATTTCGGAATCTTTGTAACTGTTTTTTAAAGTATTGTCAGTAGTGATAGAAATTTATAACTCTACAACAATTTTTAGCTTGCTACATGATTATTTAATTTTCCTCATTTAAAGATAATTTAATAAAGTTAATAAATCTTGACAAAAGAATTACACCTGGTCTGCGCTCGTACATCCTAACAGTTAACCGACCTGGGATGGTCAGGCCCAACAGTTACCCACCCTTCAGGAAAAAAAATGGTAACCCTCGGCCTAGTATGTGGAATATGGGTATATTTACCCTATAATAGAGTAACCTTAGCACAAATTTACAAAGTTAATCACATAAAGCATTTGAAAAAAAGTGTGATTTTGAAAGCTTTATCATTTAATAAAACAGCAAAATTGAAATTATTTGTGTAACACTGCATATTGCTAATACACACCTGTGGAGATGTGAACGAATGCTTGGAGGTTGTTTCGTTCAGGTCAAAATATTTTGAGAAGCCTCCTCACACACTGGACGTTTATCTCAAAGGCCAACCTGTAGAAATTGATAAAGAAACCAGTGGTTAATAAGCTTTTTTAGACGGCAGCAGACTAAACAGACAAAAAAAAATTAAGGGTATACTTTTTACACCATCATGTAATTAACACTTAACAAGCATGCGGGGCATTATGAACTATACACATAATTCAATTCAGTAACTGTGATATTAAAATGTACATACGATTTTATATAAGTAGACATTTATAGGCCTGCGCTCTTTCACTATTGTACATCAAAAAAAAATTTCTTCAAATGCCGCATACCACAACACATTTTGTTTGAGTTAGGGTGCGGGTTAGCGTTTGGTTGAGGGTGGGTCAAGTTATTATTAACAATAAACATAATATTACTTGACCCACCTAACCCAAACGCCAACCCGCACCCTAACCCCAACAATATGCGTTTTGGTATCCGGTATTATTTTTTTTTGCATAACTTTTCATGTACAATAGTGAAAGAGCGCCCATTTATATACAAATCAATCTCATTCCATTAGTAACTTAGTAAAACTGAGTTACTACATCTGAAGCAACAAAATTTAAAACAATAATAATAATCGCATTTTTTTTATTCCAGACTGGGGGTAACCCCTTGGGAGCACCCATGCACACTTAAGAATCAGATGTATGCGCTGGTCAACAATCCTACCACAGCGTTCAAACTATTAAAGCGACGCAAAATATTTGTGTTAGGGTGCAGGTTAGTGTGTGGGTGAGGGTGGGTCAAGTATTATTTATATTAGTATTGCTTAACCTACCCAAATCCAAACGCTAAGCTGCACCGACCCTAACTCAAATAATGTTCGTTGTTGGATCCTAGACCAGCGCCCAGTAAGTGCCGTAACCTGAGGTGTTCGTTGAACTTGAGTGTTGCAGCGCAGTGGATGAAAACCTGGCACTTCTTTTGTAGAATCTCCCTCGAAGCTTGTCCAAACCAAGATCTTCAGCGCCAAGGTCGCACGAAACAAATTCGAGCTCCGACGCAAAACTCGGCTGCAGCTCACGAAGAACGTCGAAAGCCTGGAAGGGTAAAAGGTTTGAACGTCAAATGACTCAAAGAGATTTAAACCAATGAGAGGAAAGTTGGGGAAAATGGCGAATTTGTTTGGTCGTCTGTCACGCTCTGGTGCATACGAAGAAACAACAAAGTTTAGAGTAGACTCGTTTACTCGTAGTTCTGTTTGCACCATCAACAGCCTCTGATTGGTACAGGGTTAAGCACCTTTTTGCCTCGGATTGCCAAAAAAAGTGTTGAACAGAATGGCATGGCTTTTCAACTATGATTTGAGTTCAGGCTAAGTCATTTAGCCGCGGTATATACTACTACCACAACGAACATTATTTGGGTTAGGGTGTGGTGCGGGTTAGCGTTTGGGCTTTGGTAGGTTAACCAGCAATATTGTTAATGAATAACAACAATACTTGATACGCCATCAACCAAACACTAACCAACACCCTGATCAAAATATCGTGCTTTGCTTTAACAATTGTTTTAACGCTGTGATAGGATTCTAGACCAAAATCGTACCACAACGAAGCGAGCCAAAATTAAAATATTCAAAGAAGAATTCTGTAGTAATCTGTAGTATATTTATGGATTCCTTAAGCCTTGCAATTAAAAGCAAGTCCGCTTGTGAGAAGCTGAGGCAATCTGGCTTACTTTGTTTGCCAAGTTCTCGTCTTTAAATGATTACAGGTACCATATTAAATTATATATTTTTAGTTTAAGAAAAATATATAAATATTTTATAAACAAAAGCGAAGGTGGTCTAGAATCCTAACCCAGATGTCTCTTTGAATGACTAAAAAGGTGAAAGTTGTTTACGTAAAATCCTGGAAGGGTTAAAGTTTTAACTTTAAACGCCAAAATCCTTTAAAGGATAGAGGCTTTAACGTCAAAATCAAGAAAGGGTAATAGTTTAAACGTCAAAATTCTAAAAGAGTAGGCATTTCAACTAATATCAACTCTTGGAGAGATAGATGAAAAAACGTCGAAATTCTGGAAGGTTAAGGGTTCATCCCCAGGGTTTAAGTTTTTAACGGCTAAAATGCGACCCCGAAAAAACACTTTGACTAAGATATATAAACGTCGAAAACATGAAAAGGGAAAGAGCTAACGTCGAACTCTTGGAAGCGTAAAGGTTTTAACATCAAAAACCTGGAAGCGTAAGGGTCTTACGATTTGTTCGCTTTGAGCTTAAAACAGTTGAGTGAAGAGAAATTAGGTCGCCAAAGCTTCGCTGTTTTACTTATGCCTATAGTATTTGGGTAGCAACCACAAAAAAGGTTTAGAAACACTGTTGATCACAAGAACAACTGTACATTTAACCCAGGGGCTCTGAAACTTTGAAACGCGGACTCATGGGGGTACGTGGACCAATTTTCGAGATCTAAGCACGCCGAGGTAAAATCGTAGTGTACATTAAAAATAATAGAATAACATTTTTTTAAAAGAAAAATTTAGTTACGAAAAATTATTTCTCAGTTTCACATTTGCTGAGCCGAATACGCAACCAATTATTTTTAGTGGACTGCTTTAAAAAAGTTTAAGAACTCCGGTTCTTAACCGAACAGCAACGCAATTAATATGACCGAATCCTAAAAAGTCTCTTTCTAATAATACCACCGACTTGAAAATCTAAACCAAAGTCTGATGGACACAGGCATAACCCAGGGGTGGCGGTGGGGTGCATATGTCCCCGGGCGCCAATGTTCAGGGGCGCCGAAATGAGGCTTATAAAAGCCAAAATGAGGCTGCTTCTTCTTTAAATACAATGTTCCATTAAAATTTGAATTGTTTTGCCGTATGAAGTAAGGTGTATTAAGTTAACGTAATGGAAAATGTGATTAAACATGAAGGAGGGGGCGCCAATTATAAAGTTTGCCCCAGGGCGCAAAATACCTTAGCTACCAATCTGCTTATGGAGTTGGAGAATAGAAAACCAGGGATAAAAAACAAGAATGCAAAGAGTTACTTTCTTAAGACGAGGTTTTTGGGTAAACGAAATGCGTAAGATGAGGTTAGTTAGCCTACTTCCCGCATTTCCTTAACGTAATGCTGGTCCATATGCTATTGCTCATTGATAAATTTGCAAGAATTCAATAAATTCATTTGGACACTTTTTGAAACTTGGGTGAAGTAAGCTTAGGGTACTTAAGGTATTATATTTAAATATCCTTGCAAACTATTAATTGCGTGGGCTCCAGAAAACGATTGGTGTTGAAAGTCTGTAAAAACACTTTTACATTTGTAAAAAAAGTGCGTTTAGCGGATACAGTGGTGGCAATCAGGTATAACTTAGTTTCTTTAACGTTTTTATTGGATCTGTGGGGGTGCGGGTCTGGATTAATGAGTCTTCATTTATATAATTGCCAAGATGAATCGACCACACTCCTACAAGATTTGAGATGGCCTGTCTTCGTGAGGCCATTCAGGTCCAATTCTTTCCTTTAGTTCAGATACATGAACAGTCAATTTTTGCTGTCTTCAGTCAAAGCTGTAAAAGCCTCTCTCTGCACTATAGGCAGTACTGGGTGATACTGGTTGATACTGGTTGATACTGGTTGATACTGTTTTTTATTCGATTGAGCGACTATACTTATAGGCGAAAATATTTCTAAAATGCACAGGAAATATTGACGTAGATATTCTTACGATTTTCAATAATAAATCACGTGACAACAAGGCGTGGTCTAAACCTTTTTCTCTCGACTCTTATAGACGGAAATAATATTTTTGTCCAAATATGGCTTGAACAAAAGCGCTTCGATCTACATTGCGACGTAACTGGCGACGATTCTAAAAATAATGGATTGTTGACAATAAGGCGAATTTCAAAACAAAGCGCTCACATTAAACGGATATACGTCACCTCACATTCAGCTCTGACGCATAAAAATTGGTGTAACAAGGCATTCGTTGCAAGAAATCTACGTAACGGAATTTTACCGAAAACTTTCCGCTTATCGTTTGCACATTGGCTGCAAGGAGTGACGTAAACATTACATATGGTTACAAAGAATTTAGGCCATAGATTTTTACTGAAAATTTTCCGTTACGACACATCGATTAAAACAAAAATTCTCTGTGTAAACACAATATGACAAAATGGCTTCTACAAATATTCCCACGCTAGATTTTGGAACAGCTTGCATATTAAAAGCTGGTTATTTGTTTGTGAAATGTGTGTGGACACGTGGACGCGAAAATTGTTCGATCACATAACGCATTTGCGCAATTGTTTTAGTCAGATTCCTGATTCCTCGAGAAAGTTTTCTCTTTGGTGCCTGAATTAGCAACCGAGGACTTTGATGTCAGCGTTCGCTGAGTTGCTCGAAATTGTTGTGTGCTTGACACACCATTGCATTGCTGTGGATTGAGCTTTTCAGGCGATCTGTGCGGCAGCAGGGGAAACTCCCTGTTTGGTGCGTTGTAATTTTGACGTCACCGGAAAGCCATTCATTGTGCGCTGCGCTGTGCTGTGACCTTTCGCTGTCCAACGTGCTTTTGTATTCTGAAAAATGCGAAATATTTTTCGGCAGATGTGTGTTCGTATGTCTGGAACATTTTTATTGCAACACTTCAAACTTAGGTTATTAACATTTTGGTTATAGACACACACATTTTCTATACTTATATATATATATATAGGCGCGACAGGTTACACTTAAAGTTTGAGACAATTAATTACTGGAATATATATTTACTCACGTTACACATCTTTTGCAATTCAATACAAAATTAAATTCTATTGATTTTTAACATTGAGCAACATTTCCTTTAAAATTTGCATTTTTTTTAGTTTGCACAATTCGTTCAATGTTAGTTTTAAAATAACGACGCATCACAAGAAAATACGCTTTGAAGTTGCTGCTTATTCACTATTGCTTTCAACAAAAGGCAGGAAATGGGGTGTTCCTGAAGTTGTGATTTGAAAGCTAATGTTTCGCGTGTGGATAAATCATTATGCTTGATACGAGATGTTTAAACTCGTGTGTAAACGCGGCTGCGTGATGAGAGAAAAACAGACAAAAACCCAAAACGTACCAAATGTTTAAAAGAATTCGGAAATTTAACACGAAATTATTTCGTGCACAACAAAATTAAGTCGTGATTCACAAGTTTAACGCGTTGATTTCAAACTGTTGAGCTCCAAGCACAAAAATTAAGCTCTTTTAACATTTATCAAAAGATCGTGCGATCGATGTTTAAGCTTAGACTTCATAGATATAGACTATACATAATTTGCGAAATGCGATACATAATGGTTTAATAAAAAGTCGCACTAAAACAATTTACAGACCTTTCGGTCGGTATTTTAATAATTATACATATATATATTAAAAGTATAAGATTTTCACCTGATAAACTAGGCAGAATCAGTTATTGTGAAATCCATAATTCCGTTTCGTTTTCCATGATTCCAAACGGTGGTGATGTCTTTATCGACAACGCTTGTTTGTATTTCGTGTTTCGAATTCCAAGCAAATGCTTTGCTGACGCTATGGAGCGTCTCTTCACGTATCTTTCGATGAGATTAATTTCTTCTAAAGCTGGCTTCTTGCAAGTTCCAAACATGACAGTTTTTAGGCGGCCGTTTGTAGGTGGTCCATACAGATTAAGGCACATATTTTTTCTTTGAGCTTCGTTTCTTCAGTCTTCTTGGGAAAGTAGTTTGCAGGTGGTTCGTTCCTCACACGCGGGCATCAATTTGTAGAGGAGTATGGGTCCGGATTAATGAGTCTTCATTTATATAATTGCCAAGATGAATCGACCACACTCCTACAAGATTTGAGATGGCCTGTCTTCGTGAGGCCATTCAGGTCCAATTCTTTCCTTTAGTTCAGATACATGAACAGTCAATTTTTGCTGTCTTCAGTCAAAGCTGTAAAAGCCTCTCTCTGCACTATAGGCAGTACTGGGTGATACTGGTTGATACTGGTTGATACTGGTTGATACTGTTTTTTATTCGATTGAGCGACTATACTTATAGGCGAAAATATTTCTAAAATGCACAGGAAATATTGACGTAGATATTCTTACGATTTTCAATAATAAATCACGTGACAACAAGGCGTGGTCTAAACCTTTTTCTCTCGACTCTTATAGACGGAAATAATATTTTTGTCCAAATATGGCTTGAACAAAAGCGCTTCGATCTACATTGCGACGTAACTGGCGACGATTCTAAAAATAATGGATTGTTGACAATAAGGCGAATTTCAAAACAAAGCGCTCACATTAAACGGATATACGTCACCTCACATTCAGCTCTGACGCATAAAAATTGGTGTAACAAGGCATTCGTTGCAAGAAATCTACGTAACGGAATTTTACCGAAAACTTTCCGCTTATCGTTTGCACATTGGCTGCAAGGAGTGACGTAAACATTACATATGGTTACAAAGAATTTAGGCCATAGATTTTTACTGAAAATTTTCCGTTACGACACATCGATTAAAACAAAAATTCTCTGTGTAAACACAATATGACAAAATGGCTTCTACAGATCGAACGAATTTCGTAAGAAGATCCTCAGCATGATTTTAATCAGGGCTTTCCAAAATGTTCTCTCTGCAAGTAATTTTACTCGAAAACACTTAAGTCTTGACTTAAGGGCACCAGCATCGGTCGAACTCGTTGCGCGCTTTGTCGCCACCTGGCGGCACCGCCATAAGAAATCACCTGAAAAAAAGCGGTCACTTGAAGCGTGAGTGAGCGCACGAGGTGCTCGTATCGCGCGACCCGATCAATCGGCGGCCGCCAAAGTTATTCAAGTTCTTAAACGGACCGCGTGGTCCAAGCATTGACTTGGGTCATTGCAACACTGGTTATTCATCTTAATTTTGGAAGATAAAACAATTCAATTGCTATATGTTGCGTTTATGTTATTTTTTCCTTAAGATTTTACTCATATTCGCACGAGTTTATCAGTTTTAATGTTAGCGCTTTTTTTAGACAAGGAGTTATATTCAATTTGACATGTTCTTGTCATAACTTGACTGAGACTTGACTTGCTATTTATTCTAAAAGACATTTTAGATGAAAACGTAAAGGTGTAACGGCGGGAAACAAAATAGGACAAAAAGTGAAGTACAGCAAAGCGAAGCAAATTAAAGAAAATGAAACTTAAAAAACAAATTTAACTACATTGTGGCGTAATACAAAGTCAAAAATGATCGCAATCAAGTTAAAAGCAACAACATCCTAAGCTATAGAGGGCAACTTGACCAAGTCGAAAGATTTACATAAATATACCGCGGGTGTGTTGGGCGCCTCTGGTTTAAAAAAAACGTATTTACTTCGCTTGGTTGCGGTTAACAGGTGCAAGTTAATGTTTGGAGAGCCTAATCTCATTTCTCTCCCCCTGAATCTTCCACTGGTACCAACCTTCAGTTTAATCATCCTCTATTAACGTTAGTGTCTTCAACACTCGTCAAATAATGCTAAACAATCGTATAACCTGTTCATATTTAAGTTAGGTGATTGTGAGTGTTTGCCCAGACCACGCAACACCTATGTCATTACTGGTGTCAAGTTTAGCGCGAATTTTAGGAAAATGATTCGTCATGCTGTAAGTATAGGGATGATAATATCGGATCAAAGTCGATACCCGATACCAAACGGTAGTATCGTTGATACTCGTCCGATACTAGGGTTGTATCGGTGCCAATCCTAAACCAAATTACGGACATTCCTAAATGCAAGTAAAAAAGTCTAATGGAGTTATTATCATTGCGCCAGTGAAGCAACTAAACTAACTATAGAACAACAAGAATACGCATTTCTATGCAACCTAAATTGAAGCTGAGGATTTTTTTACCTTAACAATAGCTCGCGTGATTTCCAGACAGGAAATGAGTGAAGGCGTTGGAGGGCAAACTAAATGGATGGAGCCTTAACGTCATTTCCTTTAGATTAGAACAAGGAAATACGTTGGAGTCCGCCTTCAACAAAGAGCTTAGCGTTTGGTTGTTGCCTGCAGCTTGGTGCAAGCGCCTTACTGCTGTACTCAGGTAAATGTGTAATGTTGTGTAGGTACATGAACAGGAATATCAGTTTAGTTTATAACATCAAAACCTTAAATTAGTGGATCTCAACCTTTTCCTGCCGCACTTCAATCTGTGGTGTTTTTAATGTCACTTCGAGCTACCTGGTTTCAAAAGAAACCATTTTTACTCAAGTTTACTTAGATTTAATAAGCCAAATAAAGAATAAAAAACAACTATTTTTCAACTCCGTAGATTTAAGATTATGGGTCGTCTTGCCGCAATGCACTTGCGTTCATTTCTATAAAACTTCGATTACAGCTTGAAAGCTGTTCGCGTAACATTGGTCCGTGTGCTAAAGGTTGACAATCACTATTTTCCAAATATGAAATTGTATGTACGAACAACAAGATCCAGCAGGCAACGCTGCTATAATTGTCGTTTCACGACTTGCTCCCACTGAGCCTGCGTACCTCTGTACCTGGTATAATATTATGTGTATGTCAATCGTTGGTCAGTGTTACATCAACAGGGCTAGATCACAGATATCACAGTATATACCCAAACTGTTATTTAACTTGGTATCTTGTTCCATTTTACAGACAAGTTGTTTTTGGTAAAAAAAAAACTGTATCAACCAATCAAGCACAAGGAACAACATGGCCGATACTCCAAACCAAAACCAAGTAAGTTTTTGTCGTGTAAAATAATAAATCTTTGCTGCTTTGGATTTTGAATTCCATGTCACCCTCCTCATAAATTCGTCTAGCACTGGTATTTAACAAAGTGAAACTTATCTTATTAACTTATCATAATACACACATTGTAAAGTTTCTGAAAAATGGCAAAATTGTTTTTCAACGTGCCTGTATAACATATGACCTTGTAATGCGTCTGAACTGACTCTTTCGGTTTATTAGTTTGATTTCAAATAATTGTAATGAATATAATACACTATAGTTAAACCAAATAGGTTAAAAAAATTACATTAAGTTTCATAGCGACCTTTTGGGAGGTTGGTTTATTCTTTTAAAATCGGTCATTTTATTCAACATACTAGACGCGGCGTTGCCCAGGTTAAATATAGAGTGCTTACTTGTACCAATAATATCATTTTGCTATGAGCGCGATATATTATGTGCATTCGGGCAATGCCCGGATTTTGCGTGGTTATAAAGTGCTGGGTCGAGTAAATAATTTCTCACAATTAAAGTAGGATGCGGCCCTTATGAAAGCAGCAACAGTAGGTCTACTTATCTCGCAACTTTAGCTAAACAGCAGCAATTACCAAACAAACGATATCAAGTTTAAAAGTGTGTAACCAAATAGCAATTCTGTCGCAGTGTTTAAACTGTATGGCAATATCCGTAGTTCAGCTGCGCGTCTATATATACTGATAAGCAGCAAACATAACTGTCTTTAGTTTTACGGTTGTTACCGAACAGCGATCAACATTAATTTGAAACTTATAATCCGAAAAAATTATTTGTATAATCCGACAAAATTTATTTTACAAAAATCAAGCATTATTAACAAACTGTTTTGAAAATTTAAAAATATTCGCACTGCGGGGTTATTATTTGTAATCTTGCGACTTTAGCAAAACTGCCGGCGCCACATCATTTTCGGGATACTTCAGTAAATAAGCGCTAACCTAATCAGCTCCAACTAATCTACATTTCGTGATGTGCATATCGATCGGAAATCAATAACATACCTAAACCTTATTTTTTTTAGAGAACCCACACAAACGTAAAACCTTAAATAATAGCAGCCAATTTTCGCATTGCGTGGTATACAAACAAATAAGTAATCCCGGTACCATACTGCGTCCAACGTAAGTAAAATCTCGACCAAAACTGAAAAGTGGTTACTATTAAAACCACCGCATTAAATGCGATATTTTGCGAACTCTATAAACCTAATTTTGCGCGGTAACATAGTTCAAGGAGTTCTTAATTACAAAAGTCGCAAGTTGGAAACATAAAAATTTATTTTTATTTTTATTAAGCCAATATACTTCATTTGATTTTTATTTCCACGCAGGTAATTGCGCTTGAAAAACAGTTTTGCACGGTTACGTTAGGACAGGGTTTCTCAACCGTGGCCCTCGGCCCCCCTGGGGGGCCACGGAGCGGTAATTGGGGGGCCACGGTCATAGGCTTAGCAAGGGGAACACAGGGCTTTTTCTCTCAAAGAAATTATGAATATTTTACTCTTAATTATTTGTTTTGTAGCATTTATGAGCAGTACACGACTGTCGATTACAGGCATGTCACATCTCCATTTGTCAAGCACTGTTACCTCGCAAAGGATTCAGTTATTATGTTTTTTGTATACATTAATGTAGTTTTACTACTTTTCGTCATTCTGTTTTTTTCCTTTGAATGGCTTTTGAGTATTGCGTTAAAACTCAGTCAGTTGCTGCGCGAAACGGTTTGCTAGCATTTTTGTTTGTGTTCGATACGGCAGTTAATACCATGGCCAAAGCAATCAAGTTATAACGAGCCTCGCTGACGGGAAGCGACTAATGGACTTTAAATCGTAGTGTCATTACTGATTCGTTGTAAATAGTTATTTGTTAATACTTTATATAAAGTCGATTTATCGCTGTGAGGTAACAGTTTTAGTGTCAAGTTATTTAAGTTGATAGTTTGCCTACTCAGGGTGCAAGTTTGGATAAATGCCTGTCGCTGTGACGAAGTAACTACTGTGCTGCTTTATATGTATCCATTCAATATCCATGTAGTGAGGCGTCAGTGTTTTAGGGGCGGCAGGTCGATTGCTTGCCGATAAATCATTAAGTTTCCTTCAAATGGCATTGGGCGAGAAACTAACGAAGAGATTTCGCAATTCCCTTAAGGGGCGTTAAGTTGCAAAAGAAACATTTCATAGTAAAACGCATAAGGTACGCTGTAAGGTTACTCAAGGTCATTTTAGGCCAATATTCAGCTAGAGTATGTCAAGTAATAGTGTTACGCCAAACTAATCCAGAACTCTACTTAACGGCCTGCCGACTGCCAAGCGCTACAACGCGTGTCTTTTACTTGTATTAAAATAAGCGACAGTAAAATGCTAAAACACTGAAACAACGAAAAGCGGCCAACGCCTAAAAAGGTGACTTAAACGTTAATTCCCAGGGTTTTCTACAATGCAATGCACTCAAGCCAGACCCCAAACGTGACTGCCCACATTAGATTCCCTGCACCCATTCACTACAACCAGAGAAAAAAGGTGTGCGTGTCAAACGAGGTGCCAACCGAAAACGTGATAAGAAATAAAGCGTGAAAGGTGAGGTGCAAAAGTGGAAAAGCGATATAATTTATGTGAGTGAGAAAGAAAGAGGAAAACGAAAACACGCGTACAAACGATAAAACAGAGAAACAATAACACACATAGAAACTATAAATAATCGGTGCAACAACCCCCCTTCACAATTTCGTTGCCCACCTGGGCAACATTGTTAATGGAAGGTTTCCACGTCGGGGTAAAAGCGTGTCGTTTTCCTTGAACGCCTCGGTCTGGTGGAAGCGCTGGTGCCATGGGGCATCAGACCAGGGCTTGTGTTGTGGTTCACATCACTCGCGAGCTGGTGGTTGGTGAATTGAGTCGTTGGGTGCGGCTGTGCTTCAGGTGAACGTGGCGTTGTAGTCATGGTGAGGCGAAATCCGATGTCGGTGGGGGGCTCCGTTGTTGGTTCTTCGGTGTTGTCTTCTTTGTCTTTTTCTTGATCATATTGCGTGTGATGTCCGCGGCTACGCTTCAAACGGTTTCGATGGACGTTCTGTTGTCGTCCGTTGGCCGCTTCTATTAAATAATTTACCGGTGGTCGCACTTGGATGACCTTGTACGGGCCTGCATAGGGGAAATGAAATTTTCGGTTTGACCTTACAGGGACTACGTTATCCCTTAGTAAAACCGAGTCGCCGACGTTGAATGCGGTGTCATTTGCATTCCTGTTGAAATGCGCCTCCATTCGCTGGCGCTGCTTGACGAGGGTAGTCCGAGCAACATCTTCGGCACGAACAAGTCGGTCGTGAAGGCTTTTGATGTTGTCGTTAAAGAAATGCGACTCTTCGGATCCTGCTCCGGCCAAGTCCGCAGGTAGCCGCAATTGTCGACCTGTTAATAAGAAATGTGGTGAAAACCCCGTACTTTCGTGGGTACTTGCATTGTACGACGCCACAACAGCAGACAGCGCTTCATCCCAGGAGCGTTCATCTTTTTGAACGTAATTTGGAATCATCGAGATTATTGTTCTATTGTTTCGTTCAACACCTCCGTTTCCGGCGGGATGATAACCAGTCGTGCGTGACTTACCGCAACCAATCAGCTGAAGCAACTCCTTAAACATCTTGCTTTCGAAATTCCCGCCACGATCTGAATGGATGATGTCGGGAACTCCGTGAACAGTCATCCAGCGGTTGTACAATACGCTGGCCGTTTCGGTTGCTATGGTACCAAGGGGGGGCTTTTGGTGTTGCCTGGTCATACGTGATGTATTTGACACAGCGTTATATGGGGGTCTGTGTCCTAGGCTTAACCACTGGAAAGCTGAAGCTATTTCTTGGTCTTGCTCCTGTGCTTGCGCAATCTCACCCATTGTCAAACCACTAGAGGCACGAACATCGATAGTGGCAACCTTGGGCGCATCGGTCAACTGGTCTTCGCCTATTCGACTAAGAGCGTCTGCATTTTTATGTTTGACACCCGGACGATGTATTAGATTAAAGTCGTATTGTGACAGGTGCTCGACCCATCGGGCACACTGGCCATAGAGGTCTTTAGACTGATATAGCCACTTAAGAGAAGCGTGGTCAGTGCGCAAAGTGACAGCTTGGCCTAGGAGGTAGCAGCGAAATAACTTGGTGGCATGAACGACCGCTAATAATTCTTTGCGAGTGGTGGAATAATTTCGTTCTGTTTTGGTTAAAGTCCTGCTGCCATAGGCTATAACGTGTTCTTTTCCCTCGTGCCACTGCGCTAACACGCATCCAATGGCAAAATCGACGCGTCGGTGTCTAATACGAAAGGCTTCTGGAAATCAGGGTAGCGAAGGACTGGTGATCTTATCAAAGAAGATTTTAGTTTTGGCGAAGCTTGTCTCGACTTTTCTGTTAGACGGTGAAGCGGCGCAGCTATTTTGGCATAATCACGTATGAACTTGCGGTAACACGAAGTTAAACCAACGAACTGTCGTATTTGCTTTGTATTCTTCAGGGCCGACCATGATTTTACTGCAGCAATTTTTTCGGGGTCACATAAAACACCTTCGGCAGAAACAATGTGGCCTAAAAAGTTTACCTCTTTCTTGAAAAGAGCGCACTTCTTGGGCTTAAGTGTCAGGCCCGCGTCGGCAAGTCGTTGTAGCACGCCCTCCAATAGCTCCAGATGTTCCTGAAAGGTACGCCCATACACAATGATGTCATCCAAATATGCGAGTACTCCTTGCCATTCTATGCCATTTAAAACAATACGCATTAGTCGCTGGAAACTAGCAGCGGAATTGCAAAGACCCATTGGCATCACATTGAATTCGAACAGACCCATATGGCTCGCGAAAGCGGTCTTTTCTCGGGAACTCTTATCCATAGGAATTTGCCAATGCCCAAATTTTAAATCGAGTGTACTAAAATAGGTGGAGTTAGACAAAAGATCGAGGCTTTCGTCTACTCGTGGTATAGGGTAGCTGTTTTTCTTTGTCACCTTATTAAGGCCCCGATAATCAATGCAAAAACGAGTTTCACCTGACTTTTTCCTCACAAGTACGATTGGGCTCGACTATGGGGATGATGATGGACGTATAAGACCCTGGGTCTTCATCTCGTGGACGATTTCCTCCACTTTAGTCTTTTCGGGTGGTGCCATCCGACGAAAGGGTTGTCGTACTGGGCGAACATCTCCGGTGTTAATCACATGCTCGGCGAGATCCGTCCGTCCTATTTCTGTTGAGTGGGTCGCGAACGATCTGCGATATTGTTGCAGTAAGGCCTGAACCCGCGCGATCTCGCTTGTTGTAAGACCGACACCAATTTCAATTGTTTTCTTCAGTTGGGTATACGGAGCTAACGCTCTGTTGGGTAGGACAAGAAAAGTCCACACATCCCTGGTCATTACAATAACATGTGTGTGTTAACGACTCGACTGTGACACAAGTACCACTTTGAATACATGCGACATCCCCGGATATTAGAATGGGCGAAAGTGTGGCAACGCGAGTGCCTTCAGGCAGCTCGATAACGTCGTCGGTAAAATTCGCTATTCGAGTCTGGACTAAACAGCCTTTAGTCGTCGTTAAATATGACCCAATCTTTGCACCATATTTATCCATTATCTCGGGTCTTCATTCAATAAGTACAGCATGGGTAGGTACTGGGCGACGTTCAGAATTATGAATAAAATAAGCTGGAACACAAACCTCTGTGGACGGTTGGATCAGGACTTTATCATCGAGAAAGACGTCTCGGCTGCCAAGCTTGAATGGCATATCGAGCAGAGGTACACTGCTGTTGTCGATTTTCAAGGTCTTGTTGCGGTAACAAACGGCGCACTCCTGCGTTTCTAGGAAATCTATCCTAAGAATGCAATCGAATGAAATAGAGTCACAAACGAAAACATTCATACGTAATTCTTTAGCAGCTACTGGAAGTTGTACTGGAAGTAAACCATCCATATTTAGTTTGTGGCCGTCAGCATTGGCGAATGACAGGGTCTCGGGGCACTTCGACAAGTTACGTTTAACTTTAGCCTTTAAACAGTTCCATACTTTTTCCGTAATGATGGTAACTGCTGAACCCGTATCAACAAGGGCGCATACTGGGAGGTTCTCGATCATAATATTTACGAAGGAATGAGGCCTTTGACCAGATGCGATTTGTACGATAGGCTGTTTAGTTAAATCACCAAGGTCAAACCTGCTGACGTCCCTGTCCAGTTGTTGGTATTGGCCGGAGCGAAGGTCGGCTACCTCTTGTCGTAGATGGTCGATAGTTTTCATAAAATCCCCCATTTGGCGTTGGAATTCCATTTGGAAAGCTGCAAACGGAGTCTGCAGCGACACTCTCCGTCGTAGCATTACTGCTAATGTGGCCTACATCCTGTGAGGGCTGGCACGCAATGCTGGCGTGGACAGCCATCTTCGCAGCTTTAGTGAAGTCGCGCTTTATTGACGCGTCCTTACTAATTGCAGTGGCGAGTGTTCTGTCGCACAAGCCGCGCAGTAGAACCATACATAACCTCATTTTTTACTGTAGGCTTGTCGCCGCCGTCTGGGTAAGCTTGTTTCTAGTAACTGGTCACGTTTATCATAGCCACATTTTTCGCCGTTGGCCGCTGAAGCAAGTTCAATTATAGCGCTAGACGATAGTTCGTACAGGCTACTTGCGCCATCACTAATATCAAACAAAAAATCACGGTCGAGACATGTCAATAATAAATGTCTCCTAACATCTTCATTGGCTGCGATGCTCTTACAATACGATTCAAAAACTGGTAAAATCGATTTAAAATTGTCGCCTGATCTATAAAAAGGCGGTGGCAACGTAAAAGACATGCTGCATGTAGCGCTTCTCCCCTCGGCTGTAGAGTCCTGGCGTGCTTGCCATTTTGTTACGCCAAACTAATCCAGAACTCTACTTAACGGCCTGCCGACTGCCAAGCGCTGCAACGCGTGTCTTTTACTTGTATTAAAATAAGCGACAGTGAACTGCTAAAACACTGAAACAACGAAAAGCGGCCAACGCCTAAAAAGGTGACTTAAACGTTAATTCCCAGGGTTTTCTACAATGCAATGAACTCAAGCTAGACCCCAAACGCGACTGCCCACATTAGATTTCGTGTACCCATTCACTACAACCAGAGAAAAAAGGTGTGCGTGTCAAACGAGGTGCCAACCCAAAACGTGATAAGATAAGAAATAAAGCGTGAAAGGTGAGGTGCAAAAGTGGAAAAGCGATATAATTTATGTGAGTGAAAAAGAAAGGGAAAACGAAAACACGCGTACAAACGATGAAACAGAGAAACAATAACACACATAGAAACTATAAATAATCGGTGCAACAATAGTAATTCATTCTAACCGAAAAACCATAAATCATTTTGACGAATGTACTAACGTTTGCTTGGCTCAGTACAAAACAAAGCCGAATATAAAGAAATACCTTCCCATTATCAAGCTTTGTAATCACTAAATATATTCACATAAATTAAAATAAGTGATATGTTAAATTTTGGAGAAACTAAGTGCATTGATGCGTTGATTAATGGCTGTATTTCTTAATAACGTGGAGAAGTAAAACAAGAAAAACTCGCAGAAACAATGCTAAATATTTTAAAAGCATGGGGGCCACGAGGGTTGGGAGCCTTTTAAAGGGGGCCACGAAGCATAAAAGGTTGAGAACCACTGATTTAAGATATAACGGCCATATTTAATTGCAATTTTACTAACTTAGAGATATACGATAAAATTCATCCACCGTTAGATCTATTTTTTAATCATATTTTATATAACAGGCTAGCATCAGGGGGACTCGAACTTTTATCGCGATCGATGTTTTTTTGCAATATTGCCGTTGTATTGCATGTCATCACATCTTTTGAAACACGATAACGAAATGTTTAATTTTTTCGCTTGACTATTTTATTTGCGCTCGACATCACAGCCTTACAACTGTGGAGTAAATGCCCTCACAACACGTTTGTCAAAATCAGCTCGTGCACGAGCAATTTGTTGTGTGCCCAATGAGAAAAGCCTCCTGAATTTACAGTTTAGCTCCAATTCAACCAATTAAACTCAATTTTTGTCGCGCTTTTAATATTTTCAAGTTGTCTCAATGATATTTCATTATAAAAGACCCAATTGCGTTTCGTAGGGGGTGTAGGGCATAGGAAAATTACCAAAGGGGCGCGGCTGATAAAAGGTAAAGAACCACTGGTCTATGCCATATACAGGTGGTTCTCAGCAGATGCTTTCATTTTTCTTTATTATTCTTTACGTTTAGATAACCATAAGGCGAAATAAGCTATAAACTATAATGCCGAAGAGAAAAACTCTGTTTACTGATGTTTTACTGCTACGCCAAAAGTATCCTTGTTTCAGAAAACGACGTATTAATTTCGAAGCTGAATGCATTACCTTTGGATATGGCACGTTTTTCTCAAACGTAACAATTCTACTTTCGTTTTACTTGCAGGAAAAAAATGTCCTCTTTTTGGGTGCTGAAAATATGGTAGCCCTATATTTACTGAGCTTGGATTTGTCATAGATTTAGATGAAAACTATACACTTGGCTCGCTGTGTTGTTCGGTCATATACCACAATTCATCATTGGAAAAGTACAAACTGAAAAGACACAGAGACGCAAGCATTTTGAACACAAAAACAAGTCGAAATCCTTTTTCAAACATCAAACACGACATTTCGCTAAGCAAAAGCAAAAATTTGATCAATTAATGAAGGCATTCTCTTATCAAACCTCTGTATGCATAACTAAAAATAGCTCATGTCCTTATGTTTCAAAGGGAGCCCAGTTACTTTGGCAGTAACCGTTGTTAAACCGTGTTTAGAGGTAGCAGCACAAGAGATTCATGGAAGAGCTAAAGATGTGGCCAAAGTGCAAAAGCTAGCATTGTCCGATAATATGATGCAAAGGAGATGTTCATGCTGCATCACTAAAAAATGTTCGCTTTCCAAACACAGAACGCAAGACAATTTTAGATCACTATATGTTATGTCTTTCTACTGGCATAGACACTACTGCTTTAAGTATATTTTCAAAAGTAAACAATTACTTCTCCGAACATGCAGTAATGTGGTGCAAGTGCAAGGCTGTATCCACCGACGGCGCCAGGGCTATGGTCAAAGTGCGTAACGGGGTAGTTGCTCTAATAAAGCAAGTCACAACGGAGGTTGTGTATATTTCAACAGGTAGGAAAAGAAAACTAACGAGGATTCCCTCAGTAACGGCGAGTGAAGCGGGATGTGCCCATCGCCGAATCCACGCGCTTTTGGAGTGCGCGGAATTGTGGCGTACGGAATTCGTCACGGCGCGCTTCGCCGGTCGCCCGCGTCCTTCTGATCGAGGCCTTTTCCCAGAGCGGGTGTCAGGCCCATGGCGGCGACAGGCGGGCGCGCTACGGCGTCTTCCCAGAGTCGGGTTGTTTGGGAATGCAGCCCAAAGCGGGTGGTAAACTCCATCTAAGGCTAAATACATTGCATAGCGTCAGGTCGCTTATAGATTTAATGTACGTTCAAATAATTCAGCATAGCTCGCTTTAAATGAAATAGCTTACAGCGCAGTAAAAACACGTGTTGCCAGTAAGGAGTGCATCGTTGACTGGATTGCAGTACAATTCGGATACGACTAACGTCCAGGAAAAACGAATGCGTTGGGGATTAAAACTGGCCAGTTAACGAGCAGGATGCAGGGAAAGGAAAATGTGACAGAAAGACTTTAGCAGAATTTTAGCACACGCACAACGAACACAGTAAATAACAAATACAGACGCTGGCTCCTCTACAGTTGTATGTATTCACTGCATTTTACACCGCGGCATTGATAGCCAAAAAACTTGGCAATGAAGAAGAAAACTGCCAACTCGCGATTTCTAATGTCATTAAAATTGTGACCACAATACTAAAAACAAAATCGTATCGCGCTTTTAATGAACTTGTCAGCGAAATGGAAGATGACGGGCGTCTTGTTTATTGTTCCAAAGTTAGGTGGCTCTCTCGTAGAAGAGTAATGGAAAGAGTGTGGAAACGGCGAGGGGAACTTGTTGTGTGGTTCAATGGATAAGACGACAATAGAACTAATTTGTTTCAAGATATGTTTTGGCTAGCTAGGCTAGCTTATCTTGTTAACATATTCGATATGCCTAATGAGCTCAATACCACTTTACAAGGAAAAGGAATTGATAAATTCAAAGCTACCTCCAAAATCGCATCATTCAAGCAAAAGTTCAATGTTTGGAAAAATAAATTTCTAGTAACAACCTGAACAGTTTGAAAACCCTGCAGACCTTCGTGTCTGGATGTAAATGAAAAAAACAGATAATAAGCTGGAGCGACGTATCATCAAGGCGGCGAGCTCTCATTTGCACACACTGCTTGAGAGGTTTGAAGCTTATTTTCCAAGTCATCAGGAAGCAGAAATAAAATCAGAGCTGTGGATTTTGAACCCCTTTGGCGAACAGCAGCCTCCGGGAACTTTAGATCATATTCTTGAAAAAGGCTTACCATATGTTCTCTTTTAGGAGGATTTGTCTTCTTTTTTCAAAAAAAGTGAACGGTCCTACGAGAACGCTTATAAATGCCCAAATGTCCTTTTTTCTCATTTCGAGTTAGTTGCTTATACTTTCAACAGGACTTTTAGGCGAGACGTATTTATTTCCAAAAAATACTGCAGCCATGAAGCATGCTAAATTGCTTGTTTAAAAAGGTTTTACAACAAATTACCCTACTAGCCCTACCTTCTTAATTGTTATTGCAAACATTGCGCCAAAAGAATTGCAACGGAAGCTCACATGTAAAAACAGCTTCTCACATGTTTTGCACCTTTCTTTGCTTTGTTTTTGTAACTTTTGCCTCCAACTACTAAGGAACTGTAAAACATCATCAAAGTCAAAGATAACAATTTTACTTTCGTTTTACTTGCCGTGAAAAACGTCATTTTTGAGTGCTGAAAATCTGGTAGCCCCATCTTAAAAACGATTTCTGTCAACAAGCGTTTTTGAATCGTGAAAAACACTCTGAATACTTTTGTTCCCAATTGGGCTGAAATTTTCACAAATATTCAGCAGCAAACGAATGATTAATCACGTACATTAATGACTGCTAATTCTCTTTGTGTATAAATGGTCGTTGTTATTCTTGTCGTTGTTAATTAAGGTAAATATATTGAAGCATAAGCTATCTATATCTATATCGGTAAAGGCTCACGGTTTCAATACACAAATTATTTCATTGTTATTTTACAAATAGGGGAAGCTAAAGGGTGCAAACTTACTGTGCTTGTTTCGTGCGGATAAAACTTTTCCAAAAATAAAGTGCGGACAGTTCTTTTAAAGATTGAAAAGCGCTGCACTAGGAAACAGTCATTCGTTTTTCTGGCATGCGATACTGATGAGCCTGTATAGCACGGTTACCTTGGACATAATCTTTGTAGTTTTGCCATCAAAAATTTAAAATAACAATAAAAGAGAACTATTTTCTTATCTTAAAACCATCTTAAATTGGCTTTTAACTTTACACATTATATCTCTGTTTAATTACATTATTTATTTGGCCTTTTCTTCAAAGCTGTTTTAGGTAAAACGCAGTTTCAAAAGTAAAATAAATCAAATATATTTGTTGTTTTACGTAAAATAAATGCTAAAAATGACCCGAAACTATTTGTGTTAAAATGTTATATCGCAATTAAATTAAAATTGAACATCAACGTATTTAATGCAGGGTGAAAATGCACCTCAGCTTCCACCAGCAAACACCCAGCCAATCAATGTGCTACCTGTAAACATTGGTGATGTTTACGGTCATCAAGGTCCCATACAAAACCTCCAAGGCGACGTTCATATATATGGCCAGCTACAGGGACCTGAAGTAGCTTCCGACTCAACAGCGACCTCATCTGACAATTACGGTTGGTGATAACTTCGATTTAAAACTAATGACCAAGTGTGGGTTGTACTACAGCAGGGCTGCGGGTCGGACGACGGGACTCGAGTAAGACCACGTTAAACTACGAGTCCTGAGTCGGACGTGCGCATGCGCAGTACCATATTATAAAACTGAAATGGTTTCCAACTGTAAATCGTAAAGGTGGAATAGCATATGGTGTATACTTTCCAACCATGTATTGTTGGTGGATGAATTATATGAACCCCTAAGTGGTTGCAGAATAACCACCATATGTAATTACGTAATGGGTGAAATAAAGGCTGTAGAGTCAGGGCTGGACTCGGGACAAAATCTTACATTTAAACGGAGTCGGAATCGGGTTTACTTTGTGTTATTTTTAACCGGCTCCGCAGCCCTGCACCACAGTAGTGATTTATTTGCGTGCATAAACGCGACTGTTTCTTAAGTTGCCTGTGATGGATTCCCAACACATTTAGTTTTGATCGTTTTTTCTTTACATTAAAATCGGCTAGAATAGATCGCAGATCAGTGTGCGTCGCCAGGTAATATTTCACCGTGGGTACCAAATGACGTCACTCGGAAATACCTTCATGACTTATCATGAATACAAATAGATAAAACACAATCATCACACAACAGTAGTGAGGCCAAAATTATGATTCGCATGTGGCTTTAAATCGCATTAGCAGCTTGACAGAAATGGTTGCGTTGTTTGGAATACAAAAATTTTAAAATAAAATCTCAATTTTAAACAATATAATAGTATCCCCATTTTAATCTTTTTCTGGGCAAAATAAGTGTTTTTAACTGATTAGTGTCATTTAAGGGTTTTTGCATTTATCTATAATTAACGCCAAAAAGTAAGTCATGGGGGAGGGGCATGGCTTCGTTTCATTTAAATTGTAATACGACGGCGTTCAATTAATCCTATAATGATGGTAATGTCGTTTGCTAGAACGATTTCCAATATTGCTGATCCCAGTATGAGCCTTTTGCTTGTTAAAGAGTTCTTAAGTTGGAGATACATCAAAAGTGATTAGCGATTATACAATAAATAAAACAGTGTAGGTAACTTGGTATAGGCCCTAAAGCAAAATCAGTTGCTGACAAAATAACACACATTAATTTTGGAAATAAAAAAACGCGTTGACTAATAACTGAGCAAACCCAGCCTACGCTTACAGAAGGCATTTCTAGCTTATCGTTTGCTCGCGATTCGCGTTGAAGTAAATTAAACACGAGTCGTTAACCATTTACTAACTGTTCGGTGGCTGGGTTAAGCTAAGCGTGCAGAGCAAAATGTTACGCTACATATTCTACCAAGAAAGTTATACATTCATATGTGCTAGTTAACTCACATCATAAAACAAAATGTATTATATTCGTTTTATTCCTGCCTGGTTAGCGTTCATCTTTAAAGAATAGTTTTTTTTTTTCAGCAACATCATGGCAAGAAAACTCTCAGGAAGCAGCTGACAAGGTCATCGGAACTCTACCAAGAAACCCAGTTCCTCTTGACATCATTCGGGATTCGCAAGCACCATTGGAAGAGTTTGGTTTAAAAGGATTGAAGCAAATCAGAGACAACCAGGTCAACTCAACCATGCTTAAACTCAACCAACTATTTACTGCTGCAAAACAAGAAGCAATCAATGAAGCTAAAAGTAAGGAATTTAGAAATAAAGCAGCATATGACGATTACGTGGAGAGGCATGGCAATGTGGTCGGTATGACTGGAATAGCTGGAATTGGAAAAACTACTGCTACTATACAGACACTATCGAAGCTTGCAGATGAATTACCTGCAGATCAAAAGGGATATTGGCTTTTTAAATACCTAAAGACTTTAAATCTTAACAAAGAAATGGGTGTTCTACAATTGCTGTCATCCAACCCAAACTTGAAACACACAAAGGAAATGGATGATCAAATACTGGAAAGACTTTCCAAATCCAACAAGCTGTTTATCTTTCTGGATGGTTTGGACGAACCTAGGTTCAAGGATCTTGACATGGATGCTCCAGTGATCGGATTGTACGATCGCGCAACGCCGATCGTCATTTTGCAAAACCTACTTCGTGGCGACATTCTTCCAAATGCTCACAAGCTGCTTACTTCACGACCGGGAGATTTTCTCAAGCTACACCCAAGTTGCAAGCCCCACTTTGTAGTCAAGGTAATCGGCTTTAACGAAAGCTCTCAAGATTTGTATTTCCGACAAATTTGCCCGAAGCAAGAAGATTATGAAAAGGTCACTAAGTCACTTGATAAAAACCCACATGCAAAGGCTTTGTGCTTTCTTCCTATATTTGCCAAAACCGTCGCACCTTACATCATAAAGCATGGCACTAAAGATGGCACTTTTACGCTCACAGATGTGTTTGCGGCTTTTGTGGCTGATTGCATTCGCTCGCCTAAGTTTAAGGAACCTCCAAGAATTTTGCGCAAACTTTCAGACTTGGCTTTATACGGAATGCTCAATGACAAGATCACATTCGACGAAGAAGACTTTGATGAAGTCGGACTTGATGCTGAAGGAATGGAGGACTTTCTCAACATGCAAGCTGTCTCCAGCGACCTCAACCTTCGTATACTGGAAGGGGATAAAGTATTCTTCTTCATTCATCTTCTGTGGCAAGAATTTTATACATCACTCAAGCTGTTGTTCGATACAGACCTGGCTACATTTTCTGGGCTGCTACAAAGCATGGAAAGTAATACGTGGGAAATGGTGCTTCGGTTTCTTTTCGGGTTGCTAAATACGGGACTCCACCTTAAGCTAAAGCCTATTTTTAAAATCTCTTCCACCGATGTTGCAAGCAAGAAAGATTTGCTGAAAGGTCTGATTGATTCGCTTGGATCTCAACTTTCATCAAACGATGGCGAGAGCTTTAACTCCAATTTGTTTAAGCTTTGCAGTTTGGCGCAGGAATCAAACGATGAAGAAATCACCGC
Organism: Ascidiella aspersa; assembly: GCF_963924565.1. Classification (NCBI taxonomy): domain Eukaryota; kingdom Metazoa; phylum Chordata; class Ascidiacea; order Phlebobranchia; family Ascidiidae; genus Ascidiella; species Ascidiella aspersa. Next base: position 3,698,591 of record NC_139453.1, on the reverse strand, counting down.
GAAAGTGGCCGATTCCCTCCCTGGAGAGCTTCGTATAAAGAGGGGAACGATCCTTCCCAGTGAAGTGTCATCTCTCTGCCACGTGCTTCGAGCAACACAAAGGGAGCTGGTCATCAGCATCGGGGATAACTTACCAGTCACATTTGCCGGCAACGGTTTAGAAATGTTGATGGAGACTATGGCGAGAACCAAACACACGGTTTGTGAAGTTTTACTGTTGTTTTAAGTTTTAATTTTTATACACTATTTTCACAAAATGCAACAAAGCAGCGAAAAACGCCAAACGAACCCTGCACCGTTTTAAAGCCACACAACATTTAACTTTCTGAAGCAGGAGTCGGTAACCTTTTTCTAGTCGCGGACCTGACCCAAATTTAAAAAGGGCTCGGCGAGCCGTAATAAATATAAACTTAAATTTTTCCTAAAATGTTCAGTTTTGTGCGCGAAAAAAATCTTGAAAAAAAGGGCGGTAAGGCGATTGCGCCAAACGCGAAGAAAAGCGTTTGTGGATTAAAATCGATTAAACATTTTGCAAATATTTGATGTTCCCGGGGGTAGCGAAAGAACGTGAGGTTCATCGAGTGTGTTGCCGCCGATAATCATAGTCTAATCATAAGCGACATTAATGGTTCTCTATTTGGTTATGGATTGTAGTTGGGATAACTAATGTCTGTTAACTGTAGATGAACCTTTTAATGCCGGCTGTTACCGACAATCAAATACCAGGGTGGAATAATTCTGGATTAAGGTGTAAATTCATTAATCGCAATATAAAAGTGAAAATAATGATATGCGCTAAGATAGCGAAACGTCCATTGTGATAGTACTAGTTCATGTACGTCGCATTTGGGCCGAAAAAAAATGCGCAAAAAGGAAAAAAATTTACATTAAAAAAATGTTTATAAAATAGACAATAAATTTTGGCAACGGCCTCTTGCCAAGTATGTAAAAGAGGTGGAGGGCCGGATAAATTACATTGGCGGGGTTGCCGACCCCTGCTCTTAAAAGATACTTTAAACTTCTATCGCCACATGATGGCAGTAGAGTGGCCCCGAGTATTTTGACATTAGTGGACAACTTGTTTTTTCGCAACGGTCGCTTTCCTGTTGTTCACCAATAATTGATGGCACATACATTGCTGTATAGTCGGCAAAAAATATTCATGGTCTGATGTTACGATGTTCAAATGGCGTTATTATGCCGAAAAACAGACCGCCATTGCTCGCCTCTGAGATTAAACCGGTAAAATTAGAACAAATAACCAACGCGGTTTGAACAACTTTATTGCGTAATAAAATGCGCGACTTTAATTGAGTCTATTTAGCTTAAATCGCAAAAATGCATTTTTCTTTTGTTTTGATTTTATAAACTAACATTTTTCTGTTTTATTTTCTGGTATAACACTCCTAATTGGCGCGACAAATCATGATTTAACAGTTTTTAATTTTGTTAATGCACATTTGTTTGGGATGTTATACTCCGCAACCCCCGACCACTTCGTAGTCACTGTCTCCCCTAAAGCGTAAAACGTTTCCACCCCCAGCAAGTATTTAAGTTTTTTAATTCAGTATCCAGATTTTATTATTTCGTTGATTATACTAACTGGAAACGTTTTAACGCGAGTTTCGTGTTTAATGAGGAGATAATTAATTTACAAATACAAAAGCAAAGTTTTAAATAAAACAAAGTTCAAGTAAGCGAATTTTAGGATCAATAACTACAGTTTGAGTTTAAAACTGTTCGCAAATCACGCCTTAACAATGTGCGTACTCTATACAGCCGAGTAACTAGGAAATTTAGTGAAATTGTTTCTAAGTGCATATATGTATAACATTTTAGCTCTACAAAAGACTAAATTAAATACAGTTTACAATAAAACGTCATATTGACCCGCATTTTTGCTCCGGCGACTTTGCTTACACTTTTTAAACCTCGTCATTGACTAAAGGTAGCCAACAATGGCGGGCGAGGCAAACTGATCGGCGCATAAGTTTGAGAACCTTATCTATCTGGGACAGCGCTCAGTCCAACATATCTTGTTGTTAATTTGTAGATGGAGCTTGTAAGTGTGGAGACAACTGGATCACGTGACTTCACTGCCTTGTCCACCTGCGTCCATAAGATAAACCGCCTGCAGTTGTACAATTCGAGCGATCTGTCCGGTTTCGAGGTTCTTACTGAAGCAATCGCACGCAGAGAAACACCTGTAAGTTAACTTCCGTGCAACAATTGACATCATTATGTCATAATGGTCATTATTGCAATAGGGCGGGCGCGATTATCCAAGCACACTATCGACAGTGAAGCTGATAGGGGAAGTCCCTGGGTGAAACGGGGACGCGTGAAACTGAAAAGGGGCATCACCGCGGGTCAATCATTGCACAGGGGAAAGTCCCACCAATCATGGGTATAGCTGGGGCAAGTGCGTCGACACCAGGCTTGTTTAGTAATTCAAACTTAAATAACTTATTTAATAAATTGCGCGACAAATTGCAATATTAACGTATTACACGTTGTTAAGGTCATTAATTTGGGATGTTATACTCCGCAACCCCCGACCCCTTCGTAGTCACTGTCTCCCCTAAAGTTTTAAACATTTCCACCCACTCTTGGATATTTTAGCAAGTAGGGATGTTTTTAATCTACTTTATTATCCAGATTTTAATATTTCATTGATTATACTAACTGGAAACGTCTAAACGCGAGTTTATGAGGGATAAATTAACGTTCAAAGAAAAAAAAGTCCAAAATAAACACAGTTCAAGCAAGCGAATGTCAGGTACATCAAACCACCGTTCGAGTTTTAAAACTGTAATTAGGAAATTTAGTAAAACTGTTTTGAGCGCATAAATATATAGCTTTTTAACTTTCTTGGCTAAATTAGTTACAGTTTGAAATAAAACGTTATAAGAGCGATCGGTTTGAAAGTTCTTACTTGAGCAATTGCAATCAGAGAAACAACATGTAAGTTGTTACGTGTAACAATTGAAATTTACATGGTTTTGTGATTGTCGCAATTATAATTCGCCTAATTGTTAGGTTTATCGACTTTCAACTTAATTTCATTGAAAAATTAATTTTGTTTCTCCGTCATTCAGCAAATATGATGATTTGTGTCCAGTAAGTTTACAAAGCCATGAAAGATGCATACACGTTTACTTGTCAATTCAACTGAATAAAAACGACATTTTTGGAAAGGCAATTTGTGACGTTTTATGCAGATTTCACATTCCGTTACATAATACTCGATATTCGAACACGCTTCAAAAATCTGGAAAATCAAATTTTGTAAAATGACTGAACTGAATTATGAATTTTTTTGGTAAATTTACTAACTCCAACTATAATGATGAATCACGTGTCGTGTACGTTTGATGTGTTTATGTTTTTATAGCAATTGGTCGCGCAAATATTTATCGAGTAGAATCTAAATTTAACTTTTACAACGTTTTCCGGTTTACAATAATTTTTACCACTGTCTGTATTTAGCTGTCTCACTAGGTTTTATCAGTAAGTTTAAAACCTCGTTAACAAAGCCAATTATATTTTGTGTAGATGGAAGAATTATTCGTGCACAAGTTGGGGTCACGTGAGTTGAGTTGCCTGGCAACAAGTGCGAGCAACATCAACCAGCTGACGTTGTGGGAATGCGACACTGCTGGGCCAAATCTGCAACCTCTAACTGACGCCATCTCACGCAGAAATCATCCGGTATGTTTGTGTTACGAGTAAATAAGCTTTGCATAAACCGCACATGCGTGGGCGCCAGAATGAATTAGGGGAATAAATTAGGGGAGGGGGTATTAAACAAACCGAGGCCTTTAACTTCAATTTAAAAACATCATTACGCACATGATACACGCTTCCATACAACTCGCCAATTTCATACTTTTATAAAAAGTTGCATGGCTGGACGTTTGTGTTTCACTTAAAAAACGTCTTTGAAGCATAAAGTCAGCACTGGTTTTCACAAAATTACCCTCTCTGGTTTTGTCTCGTTAATAATTCCAACTGTTCTAACAGCCTTGTGCATATTGATAGATGTTTAAAACGGTCTGCAAACAAACACTCAAAAATGTCAGCCAAAGAGGGTTTGAGACCCGGGGCAAGCAGACAATTAATTGGAAGCAATATGTAAACCACAAACGTCCAAAAACTGATTGTTTATTCGGATACACACTATTTTGCGCGTTTAGTGTTCACAATTAGGCTTATTTGCACCAATATCAGGATATTTTGTGCAAACGTTTGTAACACGACAAATAAGAAAAATTCAGTTTCGACAGCGGCTTTTGCTTTCACACGGACAATGCTACATTCATTAAACACATTCGGTAGTGGCATGTTTTTCAGGCAAATGTTGACTTATTTCAATACTTCAGTATTACGACAATAATGCAAATTTCTAGCAAATTACTATTCTACCTAGGAAAATAATTTTGCGTCATAGACACAACAGTTTCTTGTTTAGCCCATAATGCTCCAGATGTTCTACTTTAACACAGACAATGTGGTAGACCAGTGGTTCCTAACCCGGCGCCCAACAATTATTACGGGGCTTGAGCGCTACTGTAATATTTCACTTTTTGTAGTGATTTTAATGGTTTCGTTTCGTGTTTATTCCGTTTTTAAGATGTCCTTTTATTTACATTAAAATTACACGTGTGTTGTTAAGTAACTGAAGAAATAATTCATGGTTTTGAAAACTTTCTCGAATTTTGGACTAATTGCTACTTTTTACGAACAATTTGCATTATATTTAGTTACTAACTCTCTTTTTATCCAACTTTTAGTTAAAATTGCATATTTTCTGCAAAATATCTACAGTTTTAGCTTTGTCAAAATTCCCTGTGATTAGCACTGCATGTTTTCTGTCTAATCGACATATTTATTTTCTGAAATACACATATTATCGAACGATAACGGCCCTATTCAAATACAGTTTGGCTGAGTTGCAGATAAACGATAAACGTTATCACCCTATCCAACAATATTTGTTCATATTTTAATATAATAACACCTCAGCAACTGGGGGATGCAACTGCTTTGCGCGGATCTATAATGTTTTTGTATTGTGTGTCGTCACACCTTTCGAAACACGATTAACGCAATGGTTAATTTTTGCGCTGCAGGCGACATTGTTACGTGGTTTCTACGGAGCCTTGTTACTGCTGTGGAGTCAATGCCCTCTCAACACAATTGTCAAAATCAACTTGATAAACTCAATTTTTCGCGCTTCGCGCCACAAACAGTAGATACTTTAGTTTTTTCAAATTGCCTCACTGATATGTAATTCAAAAAGAGTTTTTCGTCGTGGGAAGCAAGAGGGAATAACCAAAAACGCCTTTAAAAAAAAAAAAAAAAAAAAAAAAAAAACGCCTTTATATTGTTTAAGTTGCCCAAACTTTTATTTTGGATTGTGCGATGAGAAGCACGACGCCTTTGGGCTAAAACAATTTGATCAAAGTGGGCTAAACCTAGAAACATAATTAGATTCGCGCGGAACGCTAAAAAAAATTGCATTTACTTGAGGCAAAAAATACAGTTTGTGGGGGGGAGGGCATAGCAACGTATTCTACCCAGCAAAAACATAATTTTGCGTTAAAGACACAACAGTTTCTTGTTTATCCCATACTATTCCCGATGTTAAGGGGGCAAATGCTCCCTATTGCAAGCACTCATGGTCCAGGATTAACAGACAGCACCTTGGATGTTATTGACGCTTATAGCGGGGATATACGTCACAATTAAAACTTCTTGTCATTGTAGATGAAATTGTTGGGACTGTATGACAACAAGCTGGATTCACGTGGTTTGAGTTTCCTGGCAACAAGTGTACACAACATCAACCAGCTGGTATTATGGACTTGCGAAATCGCTGGTTCCGATCTGCAACCTCTAACTAATGCCATATCACGAATGGATCGACCTGTAAGTGTGTGTTGTTTGAAAGAAGGGTGTGTTGTATATTGGATTTGCATGGACCTGGATAAATCAGGCAACAGCATTGCGTGTAAAATTTACTAACTGAACCACTTCCTGGTGTAAAAAAAATTTGGTAAACGGAATTTTATGTCGCCATAAGTATAATTACTGGCAGGGCGAATGCGGGATTTTTGTTTGAGGGGGCACTAAAAAAAGGTATGATGTCACAATGTTACGTCTAAACGTGACGTCACAAGTAACGGACATAGCGCTACGTCAAAACGTGACTATTTTTTATATTATAAAGACGGAAAAGCAGTCGCGTGCAGCGTGAAAAAATGTCTTTGTTAAGTCTAACCTTCCCAAACTTTAATTTTCGAGGGTGCGATAAGACGCACGGCGCCCATAGATAACCGGTTTTCAAGTGGGCTAAGACATACTAGAAACATAACTTAAATTCGCGGGTATTGCGAAATATTTTTGTATTCACTTAGTTACAAAAGGAATAATACAGCCACGTTCCCTCTCCCATGAATCCACCCCTGGTGAATTGCCTTTAAATGACCCTGGCCTGGGTACAGTTATTTTGATAGCACTTCTTCTCAATTGACAATTATAAACTGAACATCCTTTTTATTTGTGCTTACCTATATGAGAATATTTTACCAACCAACACTTGAATTACGATTATTACTTTGTAACAACGTTTTCCTGTTGAAGTAATTGCAACCCGAAAAGTGCCTACGTTCCCTCATACTTCTATATCTCCGCAATTTTGGAGCGACATTTAGTGGTTGTTTGCTGCATGGCTGATCTTGCATAGCTCAGTTGCTTGAGTGACGTTGCCGGTATGGCCGAGGTCATTAGTTCGAATCTCATCGCAGGCAATTTTTACTTGCCTTGCTTGCACGAAAATCCTTACAAGACCAACCGAATATGTTTAGACATTCTCAATGAATAACATTAAGCGGTTGTTGTTTTTATTAACCGGTACTAGGTCGTGGAGATATTAATTTTCGTGCATTCAGTGCAGCATTATACTTAGACTACAATTCATTTTTTAGACTACAATTCAAATTGTTTGCCCAAAATTGAAGCAATAACATTTTAAAGTTTTCTATTTAATGCCACTTCAATTCGTATAGCTTTCATCTATTGTCAATGAATGGATAAGAAATACGAATAAAGTTAAGCAGGAGGGTTTACGTTAAAATACAAACGCTGTGTTCTTTCTGCATTTTAATTGTTTGATTTTGTAAAACTTATGTAGAAATAATTAAACTGATGTGTATTTTCTGAAAACTCGTACACGGAAGTAATCACCAGGGGCCTGGTGTATTTTAGTGGATTTAACGAAAAATAACAATTCATTTAACAATTTTAAGTTGCTAGAGTCCACCGAAACGTTCCATAACATTACTATTTTGTCCATCCCCAATAGGTAATAATAACCCAGAGTTGTTACCTGACCTATTATGCAACCTTATAGTATGCGGCCTGCCAAATTGTTTGTTTTTTGCTTGCTGTGCCCTTGCACCATTTAAATTTGTGCAGGCCTGGTTTAAACTCATCTTCATTGTACAATCACGCTATACACAATAAGTTTTGAGTTTTTTTTATTTGGCATTTTAAACGTGTTGTTTTGTAAAAAAAAAAATAGCTAAGTATGCGAGAGTTAAGCGAATATTTAAAACTACCAGTTGGTTAAGGCAAAATAATAACTTAGCTCCAAAATTTTGAAATTAGTTTACTGCTTCCATAACCTTGATTTTGATTAAGTTGAGCTCTCTAAAATTTATTTTTTTCTCTATACAGTTATTAATTAAAACAAAATACTCCAGACAATGTGCATTATGGGCTATGGGGCAACAGCACTGCGTATAAAATTTGGTAACTGAACCACTGTCTGGTGTACAAAAGATTTTTTCGTAAACACAATTTTTATGTCACCAAAAGTAAGCAATTAGTGGCAGGGGCAAATGCGGGATTTTTTTTGAGGGGGCATTAAAAAATGCAGGTATGATGTCACAAAGTTACGTCAAATCGTGACGTCACAAAACATAGCGTTACGCCAAAACGTGACTAATTTTTTTAAGAGGGAAAAGCACTAACGTGAAAAATACTTTTGTACAGTTAATGTTCCCAAACTTTAATTTTCGAGGGTGGTTGTTATTTCAAACTGTAGGCCTAGGTCGTGGAGATATTCAGTGCATCCTACTTAGACAGCAATTCAAATTGTTTGCCCGAAATTGATAGAATAACATTTTAAAGTTAGACCACAATGTTATTTTTATTAGATTTGCAATTTTCATTTAATGCCAGTTTAATTCGTATAGCTTCAGTCTATCGCCAAGTGAATGGATAAGAAATACGAATAATTTAAGCAGGAGGGTTTACGTTAAAATAAAAACGCTGTGTCCTTTCTGCATTTTATTTTTGTGATTTTGCAAAACCTAGGTAGAAATAATTAACCTGTTGTGCATTTTCTTAAAACTCGTACACGGATGTAATGACCTGGGGCCTGGCTTATTTTAGTGATTTAACGAAAAATAACAATTCATTTAATAATTTTAAGTTGCTAAAGTTCACTAAAACGTCCCATAAAATTATTTTGTCCATCATTGCCCCAATAAGTAATATATATCCCAGAGTTGTTACCTGACCTATTGATCGTAGGAAAGCGAGTCTTTGTGATTTTACGTATTTGTTGCTTGACCTATTACACAACCTTAGTATGCGACCTGCGGAATTGTTTGTTTTTGCTTGTCGTGGCCCTTGCACCATTTTAATTTGTACAGGCCTGGTTTAAACTCATCTTCCTTGTACAATTACACTGTGCCCATCAAGTTTCGAGTTTTTTTGATTTGGCATTTTAAACGAATTGCTCTGTAAAAAACAACACAAAGGCTAGATAGTTATTGATGCGAAAGTTAAGCAGAGTATTTAACACTATAGGTTGTTTATAGCGAAATATTAATATAGCTCTAATATTTCAAAATAAGTTTACTGCTTCAACCTTAATTTCCCTTAAGTTAAGCTCTCTGAAATTTATTTTTTCTTCTACAGTTATTATTTAAAAATAAATACTCCTGATAATGTGCATTATAAGCGATGGTCAATCCTTGCACACCCAAATATACCGTATTTTACGGAACATAAGGCGCACTTGAAATCTTTTTTTTCTCATAAATTGATCGTGCGCCTTATAAGCCGGTGCGCCTAATGTATTGATCAAGTACGGTACAGTGCATTATTGCATACACTCAAAACCAGTACTGATACTAATATTATATAAAAAAACACCGTCTTAGACAATAAACTGGTAAAAGCAACTGCAACCGTGATATTCACTAGCCTCATTTTTTCTATTGCTCATTGTACTATTGTGACTAGCTTACATTTATTACGTAACAAGTAAAAAAAGGGTGCGTTCTATAGCCCAGTACGCCTTATGTATGACCAAAAAACTAATCACAGCAATTTATTGACAGTGCGCCTTATAATCGGGTGCGCCTTATGGTCCGTAAAATACAGTAGCCTAATTAAATTAATGCGGTTCAAGTCACCAGTTCTATATTCGTAAATGTTGTGTGAGTTTATAGAGTAGGCAAATCTACCAATTAACCTTTTTTATTGTCACAGTTGGAGAAACTGAAACTAAGTTTCAACGAGCTTGGTTCACGTGGTGTGAGTTGCCTGGCAACAAGTGTACACAACATCAACCAGCTGGAATTGGCGTCTTGCAAAATCACTGGTTCTGATCTGCAACCTCTAACTAATGCCATATCACGAATGGATCGACCTGTAAGTGTGTGTTGTTGAAATAAAGGGTGTGTTGAATATTGGAATGACATTGAAGTGGATAAACCAGGCAACAGCATTGCGTGTAAAATTTGTTAATTGAACCGTTGTCTGTTGGACAAAAGATTTTTGATAAACGGCTTTTTTATGTCACCATTACTAAAGCAATTGAATTAAATGGTGACGTCACAAGTAACGGACATAGCGTTTAAAAACTTTAATTTTCTATGTTGCGATATGACGCGGATAATTTGGTACATAATTTGGTAGGGATTTGCAATTAAGGCAACATTTTTAACTTAAAAGGCATTTAACTTTAATAATGCAGTTGGTCGGTTTTTACAGTATTTTTTGCCCTTTACTCAATTGATCATTCAGATCACATTAAGCGCATCTAATTTATTAGCACAACTATGAGTAATCTTATTTGTTAAGCCTTGTATGCAAACAAATGTGCAGGCTTCTATTGTTTATGGCTCTGTGAACTGAAAGACAGGTCACATCATTGTGCTTAAAATGTTTGGTGGTTAAAATTGGAAGTCAATTTAGTCAATTTTCGCCGATGGATAAACCGGTTTTTAAGTGGGCTAAGACATACAAGAAACATACTTTAGATTCGCGGGTATTGCGAAATATTTTTGCTTTCACGTAGATACAATAGGAAAAAACAAGGTTGAGGAGAGCCATGGCCAAGTGTTTTATAAAACTTATGTAGATTTAATTGAGCGGGTGTAGAAAACGCGTAGCCTGAAGTAATGACCCGGGGTCTGGTTTATTTTAGACGCATGTTCACTTTACACAAATTGTGAATTTAATGAAAAATGACAATATTTACAACCACTATAGGCATTCAATAAATTTTCAGCTGCTATAGTTAACCAATGTACCAAAAAATTATTTTTTTCCGCAATGGTCCCAATCCTGTTACGAATAGCAGTTTTTTTTTTTTTGGTGTAATTGCGAATATGCATTCTTTAATTTGGTAGACCCTGTACGCAGCCAACCACGTGCTTGTGTCTAACATTATGTTGTGCTGATGTAGATGAGGAAGTTGAACCTGAGCTTCAACAAGTTGGGATGGCAAGGACTCGCTTTCCTCCGAACTTGTGCCCACAATGTACAAAAGCTGGAGTTAAATGATTGTGGCATCGATGAAGCTGGTGTGGACTTTCTGCGCGAGGTAGGCACTCAAAATTTAGGAATATGTTGCCGGGGCATCGTTGCGATACTAGTGACGTCAGTGCTTAGACGTGTGACGTCATGATGGTTTCCGTTGCATCGAATGTAAAAGTTTAAATGAGAAATATGTCGATAGTTGCGAAATACCCATCTCCAGCTTGATGGTAGTTAGTGGCGTTCAGGCAAATAATTTGTGAAGTAAGGCGCTTGGAGGTCTGACCTTTTTGCGATCGAATGCATTCGCTTGTTTCTCGCTGAGATCAAGTTTGCTTGGATCTGTCCAGGCCCGACTGAACTAAAAAGCAGAACTAAAAGCAGGAAAAGCTAAACACGAAGCTTCGGGTTCAGAACGAAACAACCTGGCTTGACTCGGGCGAGTAATGAGTAGAGCGAGTTGCGCAATAACGAATTCACGAGTACAAAGTTAATATGACTTTACTTGTATAATGACATTTCATGTATTTTTAAATAGTGTCAATTGCATGTCAGATAAGCGCATGTTTTAACTTCAAATGTGATAACTTTTTTTTAGTCTGACTGACGCCTGTTGTTGTTACACAGATACGCGTATATCCGCTATAGTAAGTTTTACTTTTATAAATAACCGACCAAACAAACAATACAAGTACTCAATGTACCGAGGTAATCTCTAATTGTACCACTTTTATTTTACAATAACGAAATGTAGTTGCAAAACCACGTTAAAATTGAAAACTGTAAGAATTAATATAACACTACTTGACCTACCCCAACCCAAAAGCTAACCCAAATAGTATGTGTTGATTTATTAATTTAAACACTGTGGTAGGATGGCTAGCGCCGAAATTTTCTGGTATGCAATTAAGATTTTATGTTAACTTTAAGTTAGGAATCCTTCCAGAGTTAAACCTTTTTTCGTAACCTTTTTCGTAAATCGTTACATAATCGATTCACGCCTAAAAAATCTGTCTCCACAGTTTTATCAAGAATGGCAAGCGGAACCAGAAGCAAGTCAAAGCCAAGAAACATCCACTGAACAAGATGTGGACAATGGGTCAGAGACAGATCATGTAAGAACATCTCAACGTTAAAGTACCAATACATGCTTCTTACTGGTCATACCAAATGTTGTGTGAATACAAGAAACCCTAGTCGTGTATGTAAATAATATCAAAAAACTTGGGGTTTGTTTTGCTAAATTAGTGCGTTTCTTTACTTTAACAGGTATCAACAGAGAGTTCAACACAAAGGTCAACTCAGGGGTCAACGCAAAGGTCAACTCAGGGGTCAACACAAAGGTCAACTCAGGAGTCAACGCAAAGGTTACCCCAGGGGTCAGCTCAGGGGTCAACAAAGGGAGGTCGGAGGTCCGTTGCGGATTTGGCGAAACTATTTGAACAACTATAACTTTATTTCAGATTAACTGCAATTGAGTTCTTTCTCATCCAAAAGTTTTTTGCAATATTTTGTTTTATACAAGAGAGCGATTAACAACATTGTCTTTTCTATAGAACCAGTTAATTTTTTTTAAATGATCCAAATGATGACGTAAGTCTCTAAACAACAACTGAATAAACCGGTTTGCAACCAATACTTTCATACTGTAATAGAAATAGTTGACTTATTTAATAAAGCATAACTGTGGTAAAACGATTGGACCAAAGACAACTACAATACTCCACACATTTAATTAACTTTATATTCGTTTAATGTTTTTGTTGTTATTACAATTTTTATTACGCGCTGTGCCAACCTCTTTAGCTCTCCTGGAGGTTATTTATATTATTCCTGTCTTAATCAATGCGCCTTGGCAAAAATTTAACATGTCGCCAACTTTTGGACAAACCTGTATTTCCATAAAAATCACGAATTTTAACTAGTTTTTTCGACTGTCTATTAAAGTAAAAGAAAATGTTGTGTTGTAACACTTTTTCATTTTCGTTTTGGCTAAATATTATTAATTTTATTGTCGTTCTCGATTTTATTATTACGATTCACAAAGATTAAATGTGTTAGACTTTTATAAATAAATCGTGGTTGATTGATGGATGCCTAACCTGAATATGCTGGTCGTTTTACCTTCTCGTTTTGAAATTGCGAAATGTGTTAGGCTGAAGTGAAGCTACATAATTGTTTGTTGCCCGTCTTTGTCATCCTTCCTTTTAACTAGAGTTCACTTTAAACTTACGCCTCTTTACCTTTGCTACTGGTCACATTGTGAACTAATTATGCGGGTTAAATGTAAAATACAAAAAGAACTTCAAAAGCACACTATCTACAATGTCATTCTTGCCACAAATAATTGCAAAAACTAACACAGACATTCTCAATTTGTCTTAGCATAAAACAAACTTGCCTTATGCTCGTTAAATAACTGCCATGAGATTTAAAACTTGAAAAATAAAAACTTGAAACGAAACAACCGCCACGATATTATCAGGCGATAGAACGACAACATTTGCAGATAAAAACCTATATAACTACAACATTAGAGCCATAGAATGACAACATATGAACATAAAAACCTTGACAAATAGACTATTGTTAGAAATGTGTCATTTAAATGGGCGGCAAAATCATACATGTCATGGATATTGGTTTGGCGGGCTTAACCTATTCTCGCTGCCAGATGTCTTTGGGCCGGTGGCACAGTTTCCCGTATTACTAAAAATAGAGAACAAAAAGCTTGAATACCTTATTGAAGTAAACTTGCAGCTTTCATCAGCAGCAAACTTTAACACAGAGTTAAACCATAACACAACACAACTAGCTCAACTGATGATCAAATGCTTTTCTCGTGTGATTGCTTACGGCTCATTCTGCACCAAACTGATTGCGTTTGCTTCGGCGCCTTTAATTCGTTTTGCTCAACATAAATCGGCCAGTTTAAATGGCCGCTCCAAAGTAGCCGGCTCCTTTTTCGTCAAGTAAATTTTAGGTGGGGTATATATGTCCCCAGGCTGCAAGGTACAGGGGTGCCAAGATGAGGCTTACAAATGCCAGAATAAGGCTTTTTATTCTTAAAATACAATGTTCTAATAAAATTTGAATTGTTTGCCGTATAAAGTAAGGTATATTATGTCAATGTAATAGAAATGTGACTAAATATGGATAGGGGTGCGCCAATTTTATAGTTTGCACCCGGGCGCAAAATACTCTGGCCATACGCCACTGGGTACAAGCAAGCCCTTATAAGGTGTGTCCCTAAAAATCAAGCTTTTTATCCTGATTGTGTTATTTCGGTGTTTCTCAACAAACCTTGGCTCAAGTGCTACGTAATATCATAAATGGAACGCAAGAAATTTTAAGTTTTATGCGTGAGTTTAGCGAAATTAACACAAATGTAATAATATTGTAATTGCCGTGAGTTGTATCCTCTATCTGCCACAATAACTTTGCCTTTAACATAAAATCGAGTGTCACTGGAAGCTAGGTTTTTCAATTTGTTACTTTGGTCTTGTGTTAATTCAGGGGTTCCCAACCTTGTTACGATCTCGTACCACTTGGAGGCTCTGTACTGTCACGCGTACCACTTTAGCAGTAAAACAATTTAATTGAATCATATTTGTATCTATTTTTAGCTTACAACTAGCATTATTCAACGCTATTTGTAGCTTAAGACTTAAGCTATAAAACAGTAGATGCTATCTATCAAGAGCAATCATTTTTCCACCTGAAAACCTACGCGTACCACTAGTGGTTCACGCACCACAGGTTGAGAACCCCTGTGGTAATTGGATCAGAATGGCTTGCTGTGAAACCCGGCGGTACGCAGCAAAACTAAAAGCCACTATGCGATGTACACTGCCGGAAAAACGCACCGTTAAAAAAACGAGACAGTGACTTAAATGTATGCCAAGGCTGGCAGGCGCAGATCTAGGATGTTTGTTTGGGGGGCAATGAATTGTTTCGAATATAACGTCACACAGCTGCACAACTAACCTCAAGAAAACCAAACAGTTGGTTTATTTCCAAGTTGGAGAAGTGGTGCTTTTAATACATAAGTCACATTACAAAGCTGTAGCACGAAGCGAAAAATTGCCTTTATATCTTTTAAGATGTCAAAAGCATTTATATGGGGTAATGAGAGTAACGATGCCTTTAAGCTAAAGCAACTTTAATAAAGCGGGCCAAGAGATCTACAAGAAGCTTAATTTTGAGATTCGCGAATTCTTTTGCATTTTATAGTTCCACTAAAGACAAAACATACAGATTTTTGGAAGCCATTTTGTGGTATTTGAGGAAACCAGAAAAGTACCACAATACTTCAGCTTTTAATTCCAGTATAATATGAAAAGCAACTAAAACATGCCTACAAAAAAAAAACGGCTGTATTTACAAATACGATGCGTTTCTACACAGTATTGAAATCGTTGTGATTTTACAGTTACCTACATTTAAAAGGCATTGAAATAGAAAAACAAAGTCTATGTTAACATTAAAGAACAAGTATAAAGTAAAGTGTAAGCTTTGAAATAGAACAATAACGAAGAAATAATTACACAGTAAAAATGGAAAAGTTAGCATTTGCGCAAATGGATAACAACACTAAAATATTTGTTCTTCCTGTACAACATACCTTCTGCACAGCTATGTAAGCCCAGAATACAAAGAGCTCTATTGCGATGAGATTCGAACCAAACGAAAGCTATCTTTACACGCGGCAAAATAAAACCGCTCAATGCTTCTTTGTAAGCCCCGAGAGAATGTCAAGTGAGCCTCGAAACTTTTGTAATATTGGAAAATAAATTATTTGTATTACCAATATATGCATAGACACAATCGTTTTAGACTTAAATACGCACTATCCATGAAATATTATTAATATTGAGACATTTAGATACAGTTTGTAGTGGATTTAGGTTTTTTTATGCCATAAAGGTAACCCACTTTAGGTTTTGCAAGTCGTGGCTTATGTAGAACACAATGAATCGTGTTGCGATAAAATCGAACGCAAAGAGAATACTTGTGAAGTTATAGAAGGGCGAGTGAGTCGCCGATGAACTCTGTGAGTTGCCAGAGCGAACTCGTCAATCCACTTGCAACGGCGAGTCCGCAAACTCCTAAGGCATCTCCCGAGTAGAAGCACTTCTCAACCAAACGCAATCTGACAAATTAAACACAAGGTTAAAACGGGCTCAGCCATCTTGTTTTAGTTGCAATGTTTTCTGGTTAACTAATCTTCTTAGGTTTCAACTAACATTAAAACGCAATCTGAACAAATTAAACACACGATTAAAACGGGCTCACCCATCTAATCGCATTTTAAGATAAAACGAATATATAAACTTTGTTTATTATAACTTTTTGTGTAATACTTTCTAATAAGACCTCAAAACAAAGCTTAAATGGACATATTTTGGCGCCGATACTACGTCAGTATCGGACCAGTGGCGATACGATAAATCTGATTATCGGACAGCCAAAAGTAAAAACATAAAAAACGGGCCCAACCATCCAATAGAGTTTTAGATAAAAAGGAAATTCGGTGATGAATCGGCGAAATTAGGATATGAACAAATATGATGGCAGATTCTAGGGCAGTGGTCAGCAAACTTTTTTTGTCGCGGCCAAAAGTATTTTTTTTCAGAGCTATCGTAGGCCCACTATAACCACTACGAAGCAGTGTCGGATTCTGAATATTTGATTTTTAGGTGAAATGTTACACGGCGCCTTTATGCCCAAAACTCTGCCATACCATATTATTAAACATACTATACAACGAAGAATATACGCGCATAGCGAGAAAATTTTTTTAATTACACATAGTTAAAGTTGACAAAAATATATTTCGACAGGCATTTAGGACCACATTGGGCACGTGGGTCTTTTCAAACTGAGCCAAATGAAAAATTCTATGCTACACCAACATTTACAATAAAGTGCAATGAATGTACGGCCATCACGCGGCCCACAACTACATGATATTACTCAGCTGCTCGAAAGTAACTCGCGGCAGACATCTGGGCCGCGGCCCATAGTTTGCCGACCACTGTTCTAGGGATTTGGATATTTTGGTGGAAAATGTGATCTAATGAAGTCACCACGAATCTTCTTTAGAAAAATGCTTTGTTTCACGTTTACAGTGTCATGTCACAAATAAACATGAAAGTATTTATAAGATCAAAATTTATTGCTTTAAACAAAACTTCCACAAGCATAAAGTTCCTTACTTGGTTAGTTTTTGTTTCGATTGTAGATCGTTGTTCTTCTGCTTTAGAATGAACTGGTTGCAGCCGGCGATGTAAGTTGTGAAGTAATCTTCCCACTGATAAACCCCGCAATCAAGGTTGTAAGCCTGAGAAACAATTAACAAATAGCTTGATAATGAGTTTTAAAGCCAAAAAGTTCGAGTAAATCCACATCATCTTGATTAAGACGTTTCGATTCACACTTGTATCATCGCCAGTTAATCTCATTGTTTTTTTAACAACACTTTCTGAGCACATAACTTATACTGAGCATAAAATTAGTTAACGCCATTGTTTTTTCAACAGCACTTTCGTTGGGAAAATAAGGTTCCAAAAAATCTAGGGCTTTTTTCAGAGACTGATGATGCCAGATTGGCGAAATATATTTCTCTATTAACAACTAGTCTAGAACTTATAAATGACTGATTATGACTCGGACAAGAAAGTCTATAGTAAGTTGCTACCATCCACTTGAAGTCCTTGTCGTCATTAACGTGTATTAGGGCGAGGAGATATCTTCTTTTTTACATATTCAGTTTGCGTTCTACAAAGACTTTTCAACACGCAAATCAATTCAAAGGCATTTAAACGCTTTTAAAGATTCAAATAATTTGTAACAAACGTGCAACACACAAATTTAACCCTATGATTAGATGCTCTGAACTAGAAGATCTTGTAATATTTCACCTTTTGGTCTTCAGCATTCAGTGAGGAACGCAGCTGATCGACATTCGTGTTGCTGAACTTATTAAAGTTCGTCTTAAAAAAGAATTCCATCACTTCCATGGCGCTCATGATCTTTTCATTGAGTCTTGCCATTCTGAAAAAATAAAGAAATATTGAAGTCTTTGCCATTCTGAAATTAAACATTATATTTTTTAGGATTAGCGTAGCATTGGGTTCAGAATAAAGTATATTTGTGAACTGGGACCAATAATTTCAAGCTAAATAAAATCCTATCTTCTTGCCTAAATGGTGATAGTCATTCAAACAAGTAATTCAATTTTATGTCATATTGAAAAAAAAACCAGACAATTGTTATAACATAATAAAGGAAGTTTAAATCCTAACAGTTTGAGAGGTGTAAAGACAGGTTGACAAAAAGCTAGATATTGAATGATAAAATAAAGTTCCATCTAGACTATTGCCTTTAATATTAAATATTAAAAAAAAAAATAAAAAAATAGACAAAACATTGCACGATTCAACAAACGAAAACTTCAAGAAAAGCAAAAATTTCAAAACTGTTCAATCCACAATAAGGCATAGGTGACAAACTAGAGTTTTTAGCATCTGCTTGGACTTTATTTGAAAGTATAACTCACTTTTGTTTTTTGCTCATAAGGGCCAGACCGGCATCCATCGCATGGGCAGGAATAATTGCGAATAAAAGGTGGTGAGATCGTACAGCTTTCTGCATATAAATAAATAAAATTGTTTAAATCCATGAACACGCCTTTGCCGAAAGTGTTGCAATAATGAAAACTATATCTCTTCATGTTAAATAGAGTAATCAGGTGGCACTATATAAAAAAATTGTATTAATAGCTTTCGCACAAGAAACTCTTTTTTGGAAAGCTATATTTAACAATTTTTGATAAAATGTGACAATCACAAAAGCAAAACTAAAGAATCTATTTCACCTGTTATTGGTGCATAACACCCAAGGGGCACGGAATGGGTCGCTTGGATTCTCTGCCACATTGTTGATTGCAAGCGAAACTGAAAACAAAAATACAAATTGTAAATGATGAATTTAAGCCAGGGTTGTGGAGTCGGGACTCAACAGAGTCGGTTTATTTTGCTGGAGTAGAGAACACGGGGCTTAAGTTAGAAGTTAGACTACCCTTATAGGTTAATGAATTATATGACACACTACGAGTGGTATGTTAAACATATCTACCTAGTTTTCGTTTAATAAATGTGTGAATTACAGGCTGTAGAGTCGTATCCGGACTGGGGACTCGCAGAAACATGACATTTGGTGAAAGTCGGACTCCTGACTCGAGTAAGACTACGCTAAACTAAGACTACTCAAACATAAGAGTCCCGAGTGAGACGTGCACAGCACCAAATTTCAAAACTGATAAGGTCACAAATTGTAAAGTGTAAAGGTGAAATACCATAAGGTAGATAAAGTCAATTTTGTTTATAAGATCCATATCTTTGACTTTGCCTTAAATTTTCCCTTCGGCAAAACTTTGCCCAACTTAACTGAACAATTTTAGATATGTAAACTGCTGCAGCCTGGAACCCAACAAAATCAACATGGCAACACAATTTTTCCCATTGGTTAAGAAACACTAAAACCTACATTTACTGATAGAACACTTTTAGTTAAAGTTGTCCATTCTTACTCAAGCGGTCCATAGCAAGGCCATTTTTGATGCCAGAGTTTTGACGTGGTAGATGGGAAGTGATCCATTGACCCTCGGAACTCGGTCGCAAGTAAAGGAACTGATGCTTTCATTGTCCGAAGATGAATCCCCTGGAAAATCGTATTTAACTGGTTAAGTTTTAAATTGATCAACAATAAATATAGGTGGAATTAGTTATTCATAGTAGACAACCTAAAAACCTCTTGGTAACATAGAATGGCTACACTACAGTAGAAATCCAGTTTTGGAACAGATTTTTTATACAGGACTCAAAATACAAAAAGAACTCAACAATGAATTAAAACAAAATTTACATGTTTTCGAACAGGGGTTTATTTATCAAATGAATACAAAATTAGTAATAAATTCAAACACTGGCTAGATACAGGGTTTTTTCTCAAGCTTAAAATAGTTTTGTACAATTTAAAACGAAGTAAATTGTAGAATGAATATCAAGGAACATGTATAAGTAAGTAGCATTTTGTGGAAATTTAAAAAAATTCTTTGTTGATTTTCACATGGTCAGATGACAAAATGCAACCTACTTCTGTATGGGCTTTGATATTCATTCTGCATCTAACTGCAACACCAGCCGATATGAACAAAAACGCCAACTTTTTGGTAATCTATCTGTATTTACAACCTTGTAAGCCAATTTCCCCAAGCGATGAAACTGCACTGTCACTCTCGTAGCCGAGCGAGCACCTTCTTTCTGCTGAGTCACAAGCGGTCTTCATCGCATCACGCCGTTCACAACAAAGTCGACCGGTATGACGTCACAGGTTATGGAGTTGTCGACAATCACAGAAGGAAGCACACCCTTGGCGTATGCTATTATGAAAGCGGTGGGTCCGTACACGTTTGTACACCAACCCTGGAGAAAAAGCAGAAATTTTTGCTATGAAAGATAATTATGCAGTGAAACTTGAAACACGATTAAGCAGTACACCGGAAGCCTTTAATAGACTAACCCAGTGGTTCCCAACCGGGGTGCCATTTGGAAGCTGAAAGGGTAATTGTAGTTCCTTAAAAACATAATTATCGCTCTTTTTAAAATCCTATTAATACAACTTTGTGTATGATTTGGGTGCAGAAATCAAATGATATTTTTCTACATGCAAATAAATTTGATTGCGATGTCCCAGTTCCGTTTTTAGTGACACTACAGAAATCAACTTTCAAGATTCAGGTAGTTGTGCCGCAATCTATTTGTTGTTCCTTATGGGTGCCGCAAACCATAAAAGGTGGGAACCACTGGAGTATCAGAATCAGAATTTTTGTGCAAGCAAGGTAGCAAATGCAACTGCGGTGTGGTTTGCACTCCAAACTGGCCTTGCTTGCATGAAATCCCTAATTGGTTGAATGATTTTATTAGTCTTTATCAGTGTTTTAAGTTTCATTACACGGGGCAATTTAAAAAAGCTAGATTTATAATTATTTGTGTCACTTAATTAATTTTACAGGAATAATGCCTTGGGGAGAAATTGATAAGGAAAGTAAAAGAAATGTAAATGCATTGTTCGCAAGAATCTCACTAATGCACAGCTGAATAAATATCTGTTTCAAAATATGTTATGCTGTTTTTTGTTCTAAACCTATTTCTTAGTTCTTTTTATTTATAAAAAAATATTGAGCCACAAAATTTTTATGCAACGAAAATGGGATTTGCTTAAATTGGCAAACCCTTAAATAAAACAGTGCTTTAAACCTAAGTTTCAAAGATTGAATAGGACTACTTAAAGTTATTTAATCCTTCTAAATGTTTAACATCAATGAAACCACTCAAAACATTTTAGTATTTTAAACACATCTTTTCGTGTTCTTTCTGCACTGAAAAAATATCTAACTTATAACAAGTCTAAAAACATACCGGCAGGCGGCAACGGTTCTTTGTAAGCTGGTATTATCATGCTGGGCCTGACGATGCAGATTGGAAGATGAGATCCTTCTCTTGCAACGACGTCCTCAGCAAGCGCCTTCGTCAGCGTGTAAGTGTTCGGTCTGAAACAAAATCAACGTTTATCTACAACTTTAAACCAATAATTATAATACACCTAAAGCCTTCGACAGCGTGTAAGTGTTCGGTCTGAACGAAAACACAACAGGTTACATTTCAGTCAAGAGAGATATTTTGATACAAAACTGTTCTTTTTTGAAGCATTTGGCTTAGTTATTTCACAAAAAATGTTGTATTTGTGTGATGTGATATGTATAAATTGTTTATTGGAAAGTTTGTATGGTCCCTGTTCTGAGGCGAATTTTTTTTTAGATTTTTGTTTGCTTGACAGTTTTTAAGTTACGTCAAAATACGACTTAATAAAGCAATAAATTTATAAAATGAAGTTTTTCCAGCGAACTTGTGCGCAAATATGCAGCTGAACAATAGCTTAATTGCGTGAAGGACTAAAAAAATTGTATTTAAATAGTAAAAGAACTTGAAAATATAGATTTTTGGGAAAATTCGAAGTAGTCTCTGCTAGAAACTAGAGAAAAGTGTTATGAAGGTCAACACAAGAAGAAGGACAATCGTGCAACATGCCATGAGTCCAGTTTTTGAGATATATATATATAAATATAGTTAATTATTGCTACCGCTAGATGATAACAAAAACGAACATAATGGCCAAGGTATCTCAGGCAGTGCATATTAAATATGTGGTGTTAAAACATTCTAGCTTGTGGCACATTAAGTATAAAGTATTTTAGGCACTGTTTTCTTCTAGCAACACTTTTAAAACTTGGTATTTGTCCTTAATATATTGGCAAGAACACGGTTTAAAGCAGGGGTGACAAACCTATTTGTTGTCGCGGGCCACTTTGTCAGTTACCGCTGACGGCGCTGAGTACAACTTTTTACCTACACTATAAAACCTGTTAAAATCACAAACAATTGTTCATCAAACCAAACTAATCGAAACCCATGCGAACCATACAGCTTAAATTATTTAATGTAATATTGAAATATGAAATAATAAAAAATAACAAATAAACATTTAATGAATTTTGTTGCTCAATGAGAAATTTGGAAACATTTTTGCTTTGCTAAGCAATTGATATTAGGACGAACTGTTGATGTGGCAACTCTCAACTGCATACTAAGATTTTCGTCTGTTAGCCTTGACCTGTAACGACTTTTTGTGATGTTCATTTTACAAAAAAAATGTTCGCATAGATATGTGCTTCCAAAAACCCGCGGGCCACGTTTTCGTCACCCCTAGTTTAAAGGATTAAAATAAAAACTTAAGCAGTGTAAAAACGAAATAATGCAAGAGTTCAATTCAAATATTAAACTTCTTGGGCCACTTCCAGGGTAAAACAAACACTTATTTCAAAGTGACCTTTGTCAAAATGTCCTAATAACTAACCTAAGGACTTTAATTTCGCTTTGAATTAGCGAATATGGTCACCTACCTCTTGCCAAGAAGCTGTGGTGTGACCTTGGTGATAAGGGCATCGCCCATTCACCGGAGGGAGCCCTCAAGATCGAGGTAATCGATTCCAACATCGTAAAGCTGTTCATCGGTTTCTTGTTGGTTGCAATAGACGTACGCTGGACAAAAATGATGTAAATTCGTCTACCTTCTACTGTTTTATGCATTATTCTCTATATATCAAACAATACAATGGTTTAAGTATAGATAAAAAAATGTTATAGTTAAAAAAAATAACTTTTTTTATAAAATATAGATTATAGTTTACACAAAAAAAGTGTATGACAATAGCACTTTATAAGGTAGTTACAACGTCAAAACAATTTTCTGGCTTTTTAATTAAATATATTTAACCTTATCCTTAAGCAAAAATATATAAGAAAGATGAAGGTTTAAATTACAATTTCTTGCGACAAAATTCCATGGATGGGGGAGAAGTTAAATCGGTAGTTTCTAAACTTTTCAGCTTGCGGCACAGTAAAAAACTAAAATATTTCATGCCACACCATGTACAAAAACAACAAGTTTAACAGATAAATGCCTTGAAAAGGCCTATGAAATAAATCGTCTATCTTTGCTCATTTATTTTTGATACAATGAATTTTGGAATCTTTGTAACTGTTTTTTAAAGTATTGTCAATAGTGAATGAAATTTATAACTCTACAACAATTTTTAGCTTGCTACATGATTATTTAATTTTCCTCATTTAAAGATAATTTAATAAAGTTAATAAATATTGACAAAAGAGTTACACCTGGTCTGCGCTCGTACATCCTAACAGTTAACCGACCTGCGATGGTCAGGCCCAACAGTTACCCACCCTTCAGAAAAAAAAATGGTAACCCTCGGCCTAGTGTGTGGAATATGGGTATATTTACCCTATAATAGAGTAACCTTAGCACAAATTTACAAAGTTTACAAAAGTGTGATTTTGAAAGCTTTATCATTTAATAAAACAGCAAAATTAAAATTTTTTGTGTAACACTGCATATTGCTAATACACACCTGTGAACGAATGCTTGGAGGTTGTTTCGTTCAGGTCAAAATATTTTGAGAAGCCTCCTCACACACTGGACGTTTATTTCGAAGGCCAACCTGTAGAAATTAATAAATAACCAGTGGTTAATAAGCTTTTTTACACGGCAGCAAACTAAACAGACAAAAACAAATTAGGGGTATACTTTTTACACCATCATGTAATTAACACTTAACAAGCATGCGGGGCATTATGAACTATACATATAATTCAATTCAGTAACTGTGATATTAAAATGTACATACGATTTTATAATAGTAGACATTTATATACAAATCAATATCATACATCTGAAGCAACAAAATTTAAAACAATAATAATAATGGCATTTTTTTATTCCAAACTGGGGGTAACCCCTTGGGAGCACCCATGCACACTTAAGAATCAGATGTATGCGCTGGTCAACAATCCTACCACAGCGTTCAAACAATTAAAGCAACGCAAAACATTTGTGTTAGGGTGCAGGTTAGTGTGTGGGTGAGGGTGGGTCAAGTATTATTTTTATTAGTATTGCTTAACCTACCCAAACGCTAAGCTGCACCGACCCTAACTCAAATAATGTTCGTTGTTGGATCCTAGACCAGCGCCCAGTAGCTTGATTATTTTTAAAGCGTAATACTTTTGCCGAACATATCAAATAACAGCAGTAAATCGTAATTAAATACAAAGTATCGGAAATCCTGAGATGTTGTGTATACTTAAGTGCCCTAACCTGAGGTGTTCGTTGAACTTGAGTGTTGCAGCGCAGTGGATGAAAACCTGGCACTTCTTCTGTAGAATCTCCCTCGAAGCTTGATCCAAACCAAGATCTACAGGGCCAAGGTCGCACTAAACAAATTCGAGCTTCGACGCAAAATTCGGCTGCAGCTCACGAAGAACGTCGAAAGCCTGGAAGGGTAAAAGGTTTAAACGACAAATGACTCAAAGAGATTTAAACCAATGAGTGGAAAGTTGGGGAAAATGGCGAATTTGTTTGGTCGTCTGTCACGCTCTGGTGCATATGAAGAAACAACAAAGTTTAGAATAAACTCGTTTACTCGTAGTTCTTTTTGTGCCATCAACAGACTCTGATTGGTACATGGTTAAGCACCTTTTTGCCTCGGATCGCCAAAAAAATGGTTGAACAGATTGGCATGGCTTTTCAACTCTGATTTGAGTTCAGGCTAAGTCATTTAGCCGCGGTATATAATACTACCACAACGAACATTATTTGGGTTAGGGTGTGGTGCGGGTTAGCGTTTGGGCTTTGGTAGGTTAATCAGCAATATTGTTAATGGATATCAATTATACTTGATACGCCATCAACCAAACACTAACCAACACCCGGATCAAAATATTGTGCTTTGCTTTAATAACTGTTTTAACGCTGTGGTTGGATTCTAGAACAAAATCGTACCACAACGAAGCGAGGCAAAATTAAAATATTCAAAGAAGAATTCTGTAGTAATCTGTAGCCATATATTTATGGATTCCTTAAGCCTTGCAATTAAAAGCAAGTCCGCTTGTGAGAAGCTGAGGCAATCTGGCTTACTTTGTTTGCCAAGTTCTCGTCTTTTAAATGATTACAGGTCCCATATTAAATTATATATTTTTAGTTTAAGAAAAATATATAAATATTTTATAAACAAAAGCGAAGGTGGTCTAGAATCCTAACCCAGATGTCTCTTTCAATGACTAAAAAGGTGAAAGTTGTTAACGTAAAATCCTGGAAGGGTGAAAGTTTTAACTTTAAACGCCAAAATCCTTTAAAGGATAGAGGCTTTAACGTCAAAATCAAGAAAGGGTAATAGTTTAAACGTCAAAATTCTAAAGGGGTAGGCATTTTACCTAACATCAAACTCTTTGGAGAGATAGATGAAAAAACGTCAAAATTCTGGAAGATTAGGGGTTCATCCCCAGGGTTTAAGTTTTTAACGGCTAAAATGCGACCCCGAAAAAACACTGCGACTAAGATATATAAACGTCGAAAACATGAAAAGGGAAAGAGCTAACGTCAAACTCTTGGAAGCGTAAAGGTTTTAACATCAAAAACCTGGAAGCGTAAGGGTCTTACGATTTGTTCGCTTTGAGCTTAAAACAGTTGAGTGAAGAGAAATTAGGTCGCCAAAGCTTCGCTGTTTTACTTATGCCTATAGTATTCGGGTAGCAACCACAAAAAAGGTTTAGAAACACTGTTGATCACTAGAACAACTGAACATTTAACCCAGGGGCTCTTGAACTTTGAAACGCGGACTCATGGGGGTACGTGGACCAATTTTCGAGGTCTAAGCATGCCGAGGTAAAATCGTAGTGTATATTAAAAATAATAGAATAACGAAAAATTTAGTTAAGAAAAATTATTCCTTAGTTTCACATTTGCTGAGCCGAATACGCAACCAATTATTTTTAGTGGACTGCTTTAAAAAAGTTTAAGAACTCCGGTTCTTTACCGAACAGCAACGCAATTAATATGACCGAATCGTAAAAAGTCTCTTTCTAACAATACCACCGACTTGAAAATCTAAACCAAAGTCTGATGGACACAGGCATAACTCAGGGGTGGCGGTGGGGTACATATGTCCCCGGGCGCCAATGTTCAGGGGCGCCGAAATGAGGCTTACAAATGCCAAAATGAGGCTGCCTACTTCCCGCATTTCATTAACTTTATGCTGGTCCATATGCTATTGCTCAATGCTAAATTTGCAAGAATTCAATAAATTCATTTGGACACTTTTTGAAACTTGGGTGAAGTAAGCATTGGGTACTTAAGGTATTATATTTAAATATCCTTGCAAACTATTGATCGCGTGGGCTCCAGAAAACGATTGGTGTTGAAAGTCTTTAAAAACTCAAAAAAGTGCGTTTAGCGGATACAGTGGTGGCAATCAGGTATAACATAGTTTCTTTAACGTTTTTATTGGATCAAACGAATTTCGTAAGAAGATCCTCGGCATGATTTTAATCAGGGCTTTCCAAAATGTTCTCTCTGCAAGTAATTTTGCTCGAAAAGACTTAAGTCTTGACTTAAGGGCACCAGCATCGGCCGAACTCGTTGCGCGCTTTGTCGCCACCCGGCGGCACCGCCATAAGAAATCACCTGGAAAAAAGCGGTCACTTGAAGCGTGAGCGAGCGCACGAGGTGCTCGTATCTCGTGACCCGATCAATCGGCGGCCGCCAAAGTTATTCAAGTTCTTAAACGGACCGCGTGGTCTATGTATTGACTTGAGTCATTGCAACATTGGTTTAGTGTCTTTAACACTCGTCAAATAATGCTTAACAATCGCATAACCTGTTCTTATTAAAGTTAGGTGATTGTGAGTGTTTGACCAGACAAATCTCATTTGTATTTTTAAGTGTTTTAAACGAAAGCAATGAATGAGTCACAAACTTTCTAAATCTGTAAGTTTAAAAGCAACTTCATTATAAACGCAGTCCTACTAAGGTTGTTTTATCAGTTGATGTTTCACATTAGAGGTATTATTAAAATGTTTAGAGTAAGCTATTATTAATATGTGTATAATGGCTCATTCAGAGCTGCTACTCCACTAGTTGGCGCTCTGGCGCAAAACTTGGACAACTAGATTTATTTGAGAGTTAATTTAAATTTGATTAGCAATAAAATTAGCCGCATTTTGCTCCAAAATTTCAACAAGCCACTAGAATTTGCCTGGTGCCACCTCATAATGTTCCGGCAAAATATTTATCTTAGTTAGAGCGGACTTGGCGCTTTTGCAGCGAAATCACCTAAAACGTTTGCCAAAAGCGCAAAAAAAGTAAATGTGTTTATTTTCTTTTAACAGTTTGGTCGGTGCTACTGGGGATATACAGCAACAATATGACACAGACGTTCTATATGTGTATATTTTCTTTTATGGCAAACAATTGCAATATGGATAGTCGGAGTCCACATAGTGCTATTCTGTGGACACATAGAAAGGGTGAAAATACTGCACGGTGACGTTAGCTGGAAATATACCTTAGAAATGTCAAAACCTAAGAAAAAAACAAAGAATGAAAACAAATTGTATCTTGATGGCTAAGGTGATAGCAACGGTCCGGTCTGATTTAAAGTATAATGGATTATTTATAAATATACTTATTTCCAAAAGGGTCAATCGTACAGCAGTCAACAACATAGTGTACGGTTACCACTGGTGCGTTTCCTATTGATCCTTGAACGAAAAAAATTGAGACAAATATCAAGGTTTAAATACATTCCTGAATACCAGGATGTCTGATACTTGACATTTTATTCCGATACCCGATATCGTGGACACAAAGTATCGCGATACGATACCAATGACGTCATTACTATGCTTAAATAAGCAAAACATTGACTACAATTACTTTTTATCAGATTTTAGCTATAAAACCTAATATTTTACTTTACAACCTTTTGTTGTCGGACAGGCAACATTTGACATTTTTTAGCGACACGCGACATGAATCGAATGTCACGCGACACTTGTATGACGTAACGCGACAGACATCTTAGCGAGAATGTGCCGACCTAGTGTAAATGTGTAAAAAAAGTGGCAAAATGGTGAAGGGAGGGTGGTTTTGTGTTGCTGGAGTCTGGAGAGAAAAAAGAACTTGCCAGAATATATTCGGTCGATCTTCAAGTATTCAGCATAACAATTGTCAGCTGGAGTAATATTCATAACGTTTTTTCATGATTCTAAGTAAAACCAGGATTTGTAGGGAAACAAACTTGTTGTAGGTTTTCCAGGTATTTTTTCGTTTACTGAAAGTAGAAATATATAATTATGCAGTTCATAATAACTTAATCGTTACTACCAACAAAAACCCATTAATACTTTATATATAAATGCTTGAATCGATTAAAAGGTGTTTAGTGTAAAATTGATGAAACAGATGTATTGCGAAAATGAAGTCGGACATTGCAATGAGTCTTTAACCATTTCTTGCATATGTAGACACGTTCTGCATTAAAAAAATGAAAAAATTAAATACGATTTGTACTAATATAAGCATGTACACCAGGTTCAAGTAATAAAATGAGAGCAAAGTTTTGTCAGTCACAAATGCAGTACTTTACACAAACACGCTCTTAACTTCATTATGTATTACCACGTCGATTGTTGTTTGGTAGTCATTTGTTTGGTAATAATTGTATTTGGAAGTTTGCTATTTCATAATGTTAAGTGAGTTTAGAGTGCACTTTACTCTGTTCAAGGTATTACTTTAATATGAGCTTTCACATATTTTAACGTGAGTATTTAGTGCATGAAAAAAGTTTGTGCTGTAGTCAAGTCTTACTGAGGGTCGCACGACATAAACTAAGAAACGGAAATACGTGGAGAGCAAAGCGAGCGCGAAATTTGTTGGTTATATTCGCAATTGTCCGGATTTTCTTGCAACAGTTTATTACATAAAATTCATACGTTTTTTTTTTCATTTGCCGGCGGCGCACCTGTTAAAAAGCAGTGAATTGCGTTGTTGATATGAATATTAACGTTTTAGCAACATTCATAAATACGAAGTGATAAAGTTGAATGGAAGCCCGCATACATGTTAATGTTGTCGGGCACCGAATATGCAACGATATTTGAAAATATTGCATTTTGAATTTAAGGAGCCAAAAAATGAGTTTAAACGTCGCAATAAAAGTTGCTTTTTTATATGTTTTGGTTGACTGTACATTTTGTTTAAAGGCGATTATGTTGATTTTTCTACCGGATAATGATTGTGATCAGCTTTTATATTACATTTGTACGACATCGCTATTTGTTATGTTGTTTTATTTTTGTAAACACTCATCATGGAATGGCAGATACTAGCAATTGAATTAGAAGATGGTGAAAACTGAACGTTTATTTCCAGATTTCCAGTTAATCACATTATTTCGAACCCTATTTCAAAGTATTTGCTGTTTGTTAGTCACTCGCTATTATTCAGTATGGAATCGAAAACGCGTGAAAGTTGTTAATTACAAACGGCCAGCACAATACCCACGGTGTGTGGCAAGCTTTTTGGCTTCAGTAAAGACATTTAAATATTGTTTGCTAGTGCGATTCGTTTATAAAAAATCACTTCATTACTTTTAAATTGTTTTATTGGAAGTCTTGTTTATATACTACAAATTATTTTCTGCTGTAGTGTTGGGTTGAACGGTGTGGACATCAACGAATCAATTTGGCCTGTTGTCTTTTTATTGTCTAAATAACTTCTTGTAGTTTTGCCTTATTGATCGCATAGGGCAGAATATTTTCCAACCACGTTTTGTGGTTGACTTGCTGTATGTCTACCTTATTTAGTTAGTTGGATGGGTCAAATGTAGGCTGTTGAGTCGGAGCCAGACTCACCGGAGTCGGCAAATTTGGGCGAAGTGTTTATTATTGTTTCGCTTAGAGCAGACCCTGACAAGCAATTTAATCCGGCCCGCGGCCTTTTTGTACTAAAATACATATAAGCAAAACAAGGGCGAGTTTTTACATGATTGGTTGTGCGGTATCTTAATCAATCTTTACAGAGATGGATCTAGTCATGCAAAACTTAGATTTTTAGCCTGTTTCAAATAGTAAAATGAAAATTGCTTGTCAGGGTCTGCTCTAATAGTAAAATGAAAATTGTTTTATCGTCTTTCTTTCTCGTAAGTTCTACGCAATTTTGGCATCTATACAAACAATACGCTTCCTCCGAATAATGGTGATCTATCCAACAAAAGTTTAAGAAACTTATCCTAACATTTATATACTTTTTGCACTTCGGTCGAATGTATGCCGTTTATCGACTTTGCTATATGCAGGGATACCATCTGCTCAGACAAAAAAAACAGGCTATTTAAAAACTAAAGACCAGAAGCAGATCCAGGATTCCGATGGTGAAATCCAAGCTATCAGGAATAATGTCATAAAATAAAAACTTAAAAAGTCCTATTTTTGTATGCGCAAAACGTAACTTAATCGCGCGAAGCACGAAAAAAAATGCGTTGTATGCCTAAACCTAAAATGTCAGCCTTACGTAAAGCCGAAAGTTAACTTGTTTACTAAAGGCAAACTACTACACTTATTTATAGCTTACATTACAATGTACTTGGTCCCATATTGAATTATATATTTTTAGTATAAGAAAAATATATAAATATTTTATAAACAAAAGCGAAGGTGGTCTAGAATCCTAACCCAGATGTCTCTTTCAATGACTAAACAGGTCAAAGTTGTTAACGTAAAATCCTGGAAGGGTTAAAGTTTTAACTTTAAACGCCAAAATCCTTTAAAGGATAGAGGCTTTAACGTCAAAATCAAGAAAGGGTAATAGTTTAAACGTCAAAATTCTAAAAGGGTAGGCATTTCAACTAATATCAAACTCTTGGAGAGATAGATGAAAAAACGTCAAAATTCTGGAAGATTAGGGGTTCATCCCCAGGGTTTAAGTTTTTAACGGCTAAAATGCGACCCCGAAAAAACACTGCGACTAAGATATATAAACGTCGAAAACATGAGAAGGGAAAGAGCTAACGTCAAACTCTTGGAAACGTAAAGGTTTTAACATCAAAAACCTGGAAGCGTAAGGGTCTTACGATTTGTTCGCTTTGAGCTTAAAACAGTTGAGTGAAGAGAAATTAGGTCGCCAAAGCTTTGCTGTTTTACTTATGCCTATAGTATTCGGGTAGCAACCACAAAAAAGGTTTAGAAACACTGTTGATCACAAGAACAACTGTACATTTAACCCAGGGGCTCTTGAACTTTGAAACGCGGACTCATGGGGGTACGTGGACCAATTTTCGAGGTCTAAGCATGCCGAGGTAAAATCGTAGTGTATAATAAAAATAATAGAATAACGAAAAATTTAGTTAAGAAAAATTATTCCTTAGTTTCACATTTGCTGAGCCGAATACGCAACCAATTATTTTTATTGGACTGCTTTAAAAAAGTTTAAGAACTCCGGTTCTTTACCGAACAGCAACGCAATTAATATGACCGAATCGTAAAAAGTCTCTTTCTAATAATACCACCGACTTGAAAATCTAAACCAAAGTCTGATGGCCACAACAATAACTCAGGGGTGGCGGTGGGATACATATTTCCCCGGGCGCCAATGTTCAGGGGCGCCGAAATGAGGCTTACAAATGCCAAAATGAGGCTGCTTCTTCTTTAAATACAACGTTCTATTAAAATTTGAATTGTTTTGCCGTATGAAGTAAGGTGTATTATGTTAACGCAATGGAAAATGTGATTAAACATGAAGGAGGGGGCGCCAATTATAAAGTGTGCACCCGGGCGCAAAATACCCTAGCTACCAATCTGCTTATGGAGTTGGAGAATAGAAAACCAGGGATAAAAAACAAGAATGCATAGAGTTACTTTCTTAAGACGAGGTTTTTGGGTAAACGAAATCCGTAAGATGAGGTTAGTTAGTCTACTTCCCGCATTTCTTTAACGTAATGCTGGTCCATATGCTATTGCTCATTGATAAATTTGCAAGAATTCAATAAATTCATTTGGACACTTTTTGAAACTTGGGTGAAGTAAGCATTGGGTACTAAGGTATTATATTTAAATATCCTTGCAAACTATTAATTGTGTGGTCTCCAGAAAACGATTGGTGTTGAAAGTCTTTAAAAAGACTTTTACATTTGTAAAAAAAAGCGCGTTTAGCGGATACAGTGGTGGCAATCAGGTATAACTTAGTTTCTTTAACGTTTTTATTGGATCAAACGAATTTCGTAAGAAGATCCTCGGCATGATTTTAATCAGGGCTTTCCAAAATGTTCTCTCTGCAAGTAATTTTGCTCGAAAAGACTTAAGTCTTGACTTAAGGGCACCAGCATCGGCCGAACATGTTGCGCGCTTTGTCGACACCCGGCGGCACCGCCATAAGAAATCACCTGGAAAAAAGCGGTCACTTGAAGCGTGAGCGAGCGCACGAGGTGCTCGTATCGCGTGACCCGATCAATCGGCGGCCGCCAAAGTTATTCAAGTTCTTAAACGGACCGCGTGGTCCAGGCATTGACTTGAGTCATTGCAACACTGGTTATTGATCTTAATTTTGGAAGATAATACAATTCAATTGCTATATGTTGCGTTTATGTTATTTTTTCCTTGAGATTTTGCTCATATTCGCACGAGTTTACCAGTTTAAATGTTTAAGGTTTACTTTTTAGACAAATAATTATATTCAATTTGACATGCTTTAATCATAACTTGACTGAGAATTGAGTTGCTATTTATTCTAAAAGATTTTATTTAGATAAAAACGTAAAGGTGTAACGGCAGGAAACTAAATAGGACAAAAAGTGAAGAGCAGTGAAGCAAATTGAACAAACAAAAAGGAAACTTAAAAAACAAATTTAACTGCATTGTGACGTAATACAAAGTCAGAAATGATCGCGATCTAGTTAAAAGAACATCCTGAAAATAGAACTTAGGGCAAACGGGGCATAGGCGTAGCCAGGGTTGAGCCTCAGAGGGCATGGCCCTTCCAAAACTTTATAAATATGTTACTCTTGATAATTTGTTATTTTAGCATTTATGACCAGTACAACAGTCGATCAGAGATATACCACACCTTCAATTGTCATGCTCACGTCACTAACATTGTAGTAAATATTACGTTTGCTATACGTTAATGTATAGTTTTACTAATTTTAGACAGTTTTTGCTCTTTGAACGAATTTTGAATATTGCGTTTAACACTCATTCAGTTGTTGCTTAAAACGGTTTGCTAACATTGTTATTTGTGTTCGTTACGGCAGTTAATACAAAGAATTCATACTTTTTGCTCCCCCCCTCCTAATTTTCGGCTGGCTGCGCCACTGAAACGGGCAACTTGACCAAGTCGAAAGACGAAAAATGATTCGGCATGCTGCAAGTATAGGGATGTCCGATAATATCGGATCAAAGCCGATACCCGATACCAAATGGTGATATCGTTAATACTCGTCCGATACTAGGGTTGTATCGGTGCCAATCCTAAACCAAATTACGGACATTCCTAAATGCAAGTAAGAAAGTCTAATGGAGTTATTATCATTGCGCCAGTGAAGCAACTAAACTAACTATAGAACAACAAGAATACGCATTTCTATGCAACCGAAATTGAAGCTGGGGATATTTTTACCTTAACAATAGCTCGCGTGATTTCCAGACAGGAAATGAGTGAAGGCGTTGGAGGGCAAACTAAATGGATGGAGCCTTAACGTCATTTCCTTTAGAACAAGGAAATACGTTGGAGTCCGCCTTCAACAAAGAGCTTAGCGTTTGGTTGTTGCTTGCAGCTTGGTTCAAGCGCCTTACTGCTGTACTGAGGTAAATGTGTAATGTTGTGTAGGTATATGAAGTGGAATATCAGTTTAGTTTATAACATCAAAACCTTAAATCAGTGGATCTCAACCTTTTCCTGCCGCACTCCAATCTGTGGTGTTTTTAATGTCACTTCGAGCTACCTGGTTTCAAAAGAAACCATTTTTACTCAAGTTTACTTAGATTTAATAAGCCAAATAAAGAATAAAAAACAATTATTTTCAACTCTAGCCGTAGATTTAAGATTATGGGTCGTCTTGCCGCAATGCACTTGCGTTCATTTCTATAAAACTTCGATTGCAGCCAGAAAGCTGTTGGCGTAATATTGGTCCGTGTGCTAAAGGTTGACAATCACTATTTTCCAAACATGAAATTGTATGTACGAACAAGATCCAGCAGGCAACGCTGCTATAATTATCGTTTCACGACTTGCTCCCACTGAGCCTGCGTACCTCTGAACCTGGTATAATATTATGTGTATGCCAATCGTTGGTCAGTGCTAGTTCAACAGGGCTAGATCACAGATATCACAGTATATACCCGTACTGTCATTTAACTTGGTATCTTGTTCCATTTTACAGACTATATTTGGTAAAAAAAAACTGTATCAACCAATCAAGCACAAGGAACAACATGGCCGATACTCCAAACCAAAACCAAGTAAGTTTTTGTCGTATAAAATAATAAGAATCTTTGCTGCTTTGGATTTTTAATTCCACGCCAACCTCCTCATAAATCCGTCTAGCACTGGTATTTGTCAAAGTGAAACTTATCTTATTAACTTTATCACAATACACATATTGCATAGTGTCTGAAAAATGGAAAAATTGTTTTTCAACGTGCCTGTATAGCATACGACCTTGTAATGCGCCTGTACTAACTCTTTCGGTTTATTAGTTTGATTTTAAATAATTTTAATGAATATAATACACTAATGTTAAACCAATTAGGTTAAAAAAATTATACTAAGTTTTATAGTGACCTTTTGGGAGGTTGGTTTATTCTTTAAAATCGGTCATTTTATTCAATTACTAGACGAAATACCAGGCGTTGCCCAAGTTATATATAGGGTACTTACTTGTACCAATAATATGCAGCCTTTTGCTATAAGCGCGATATATTATGCGCATTCGGGCAATGCCACGATTTTGCGTGGTTATAAAGTGCTGGGTCGAGTAAATCCTTTCTCACAATTAAAGTAGGATGCGGCCCTTATATGAGAGCAGCAACAGTAGGTCTACTTATCTCGCAACTTTAGCTAAACAGCAGCAATTACCAAACAAACGATATCAAGTTTAAAAGTGTGTAACCAAATAGCGATTCTGTCGCAGTGTTTAAACTGTACGGCAATATAAAGCCCGTAGTTCAGCTGCGCGTCTATATATACTGATAAGCAGCAAACATAACTGTCTTTAGTTTTACGGTTGTTACCGAACAGCGATCAACATTAATTTGAAACTTAGTATAATCCGACAAAATTTATTTTACAAAAATCAAGCTCTATTAACAAACTGTTTTGAAAATTTGAAAATATTCGCACAGCGGGGTTATTATTTGTAATCTTGCGACTTTAGCAAAACTGCCGGCGCCACATCATTTTCGGGATACTTCAGTAAATAAGCGCTAACCTAATCAGCTCCAACTAATCTACATTTCGTGATGTGCATATCGATCGGAAATCAATAACATACCTAAACCTTATTTTTTTTTAGAGAACCCACACAAAAGTAAAACCTTAAATAATAGCAGCCAATGTTCGCATTGCGTGGTATACAAGCAAATAAGTAATCCCGGTACCATACTGCGTCCAACGTAAGTAATATCTCGACCAAAACTGAAAAGTGGTTACTATTAAAACCACCGCATTAAATGCGATATTTTGCGAAATCTATAAACCTAATTTTGCGCGGTAACATAGTTTAAGGAGTTCTTAATTACAAAATTCGCAAGTTGGAAACATAAAAATTTATTTTTATTAAGCCAATATACTTCATTTGATTTTTATTTCCACGCAGGTAATTGCGCTTGAAAAAAAGTTTTGCACGGCTACGTTAGGACAGGGTTTCTCAACCGTGGCCCTCGGCCCCCCTGGGGGGCCACGGAGCGGTAATTGGGGGACCACGGTCATAGGCTTAGCAAGGGGAACACAGGGCTTTTTCTCTCAAAGAAATTATGAATATTTTACTCTTAATTATTTGTTTTGTAGCATTTATGAGCAGTACACGACTGTCGATTACAGGCATGTCACACCTCCATTTGTCAAGCACTGTTACCTCGCAAAGGATTCTGTTATTATGTTTTTTGTATACATTAATGTAGTTTTACTACTTTTCGTCATTCTGTTTTTTTCCTTTGAATGGCTTTTGAGTATTGTGTTAAAACTCAGTCAGTTGCTGCGCGAAACGGTTTGCTAGCATTTTTGTTTGTGTTCGATATGGCAGTTAATACCATGGCCAAAGCAATCAAGTTATAACGAGCCTCGCTGGCGGGAAGCGACTAATGGACTTTAAATCGTAGTGTCATTACTGATTCGTTGTAAATAGTTATTTGTTAATACTTTATATAAAGTCGATTTATCGCTGTGAGGTAACAGTTTTATTGTCAAGTTATTTAAGTTGATAGTTTGCCTACTCAGGGTGTCTAGTCTTTTTCTGCTTTAAGAAGCGGTGTTTCGAATGAAGTACTCTTACTAGTTTAAGTTCAAAATTTTCGCCCCTCACATATTTTGGCTGCCTAAGACACTGACCACGGGCACAACTCTCTAGCTAGGTATTGCAAGACCAAAATGTCACCATTTGTTTGCCATTTAACCTAATTTTGTGTTTTTCGTTATGACTGTAAAACTTTTTTGTAACGTTTTGTAACACATTTTTCTAAAATGTTCTTTGACGCGTCAGTAGAGTTGTTTAAAACTAGAGTGAATCCTTTTTATTGGTTTATCGCGGAAAGTTACACCTAATTGTACGTACGTGAGTGGCAAGTTTGGACAAATGCCTGTCGCTGTGACGAAGTAATTACTGTGCTGCTTTATATGTATCCATTCAATATCCATGTAGTGAGGCGTCAGTGTTTTACGGGCGGCAGGTCGATTGCTTGCCGATAAATCATTAAGTTTCCTTCAAATGGCATTGGGCGAGAAACCAACGAAGAGATTTCGCAATTCCCTTAAGGGGCGTTAATTTGCAAAAGAAACATTCCATAGTAAAACGCATAAGGTGCGCTGTAAGGTTACTCAAGGTCATTTTAGGCCAATATTCAGCTAGAGTATGTCAAGTAATAGTGTTACGCCAAACTAATCCAGAACTCTACTTAACGGCCTGCCGACTGCCAAGCACTGCAACGCGTGTCTTTTACTTGTATTATAATAAGCGACAGTAAAATACTAAAACACTGAAACAACGAAAAGCGGCCAACGCCTAAAAAGGTGACTTAAACGTTATTTCACAGGGTTTTCTACAATGCAATGCACTCAAGCTAGACCCCAAACGCGACTGCCCACATTAGATTTCGTGTCCCCATTCACTACAACCAGGGAAAAAAGGTGTGCGTGTCAAACGAGGTGCCAACCGAAAACGTGATAAGATAAGAAATAAAGCGTGAAAGGTGAGGTGCAAAAGTGGAAAAGCGATATAGTTTATGTAATTGAGAAAGGGAAAACGAAAACACGCGTACAAACGATAAAACACAGAAACAATAACTCACATAGAAACTATAAATAATCGGTGCAACACCCCCCCTTCACAATTTCGTTGCCCACCTGGGCAACATTGTTAATGGAAGGTTTCCACGTCGGGGTAAAAGCGTGTCGTTTTCCTTGAACGCCTCGGTCTGGTGGAAGCGCTGGTGCCATCGGGCATCAGACCGGGGCTTGTGTTGTGGTTCATATCACTCGCGAGCTGGTGGTTGGTGAATTGAGTCGTTGGGTGCGGCTGTGCTTCAGGTGAACGTGGCGTTGTAGTCATGGTGAGGCGAAATCCGATGTCGGTGGGGGGCTCCGTTGTTGGTTCTTCGGTGTTGTCTTCTTTGTCTTTTTCTTGATCATATTGCGTGTGATGTCCGCGGCTACGCTTCAAACGGTTTCGCTGGACGTTCTGTTGTCGTCCGTTGGCCGCTTCTATTAAATAATTTACCGGTGGTCGCACTTGGATGACCTTGTACGGGCCTGCATAGGGAAATTAAATTTTCGGTTTGGCCTTACAGGGACTACGTTATCCCTTAGTAAAACCGAGTCGCCGACGTTGAATGCGGTGTCATCTGCATTCCTGTTGAAATGCGCCTCCATTCGCTGGCGCTGCTTGACGAGGGTAGTCCGAACAACATCTTCGGCACGAACAAGTCGGTCGTGAAGGCTTTTGATGTTGTCGTTAATGAAATGCGACTCTTCGGATCCTGCTCCGACCAAGTCCGCAGGTAGCCGCAATTGTCGACCTGTTAATAAGAAATGTGGTGAAAATCCCGTACTTTCGTGGGTACTCGCATTGTACGACGCCACAACAGCAGACAGCGCTTCATCCCAGGAGCGTTCATCTTTTTGAACGTAATTTCGAATCATCGAGATTATTGTTCTGTTGTTTCGTTCAACACCTTTGTTTCCGGCGGAATGATAACCAGTCGTGCGTGACTTACCGCAACCAATCAGCTGCTCCTTAAACATCTTGCTTTCGAAATTCCCGCCACGATCTGAATGGATGATGTCGGGAACTCCGTGAACAGTCATCCAGCAGTTGTTCAATACGCTGGCCGTTTCGGTTGCTGTTTGCGTACGCAAGGGCCAAGCTCGGACATATTTAATAAACACATTACAAGCAACAAGGACATATTGGTACCCGTGGCGTGTTAAAGGTAACGGCCCCATGATGTCCACTTCTACCCTTTCTAAAGGACCTTCTTCGCAAGATGGTACCTTTTGGTGTTTTTGAGGGTTTCTTGTTTAACTCGCACTCACGACATTCCATGCAATACCGCTCAGTCTCCTCGCGCCAGCCTGGCCAGAAGTGTCGTTCAGCGACCTTGGCGCATGTTTTACGAATCCCCAGGTGACCACCGCCTAACTTTGCATCATGAAGTAAATCGAAGATTTTGGGTTTTAGTTCACGCGGTGTTACAAGTCTTAAAAGTGTTTTATCCTGGTCATAGAAATGAATGACCCCGTCTCTAAGTTTCAATTGACCAAAGTGACTCCATAAGTGCCTGGTCATACGCGATGTATTTCACACAGCGTTATATGGGGGTCTGTGTCCTAGGCTTAACCATTGGAAAGCTGGAGCTATTTCTTGGTCTTGCTCCTGTGCTTGCGCAATCTCACCCATTGTCAAACCACTAGAGGCACGAACATCGATAGTGGCAACCTTCGGCGCATCGGTCAACTGGTCTTCGCCTATTCGACTAAGAGCGTCTGCATTTTTATGTTTGACACCCGGACGATGTATTAGATTAAAGTCGTATTGTGACAGGTGCTCGACCCATCGGGCACACTGGCCTTAGAGGTCTTTAGACTGATATAGCCACTTAAGAGAAGCGTGGTCAGTGCGCAAAGTGAAAGCTTGGCCTAGGAGGTAGCAGCGAAATAACTTGGTGGCATGAACGACCGCTAATAATTCTTTGCGAGTGGTGGAATAATTTCGTTCTGTTTTGGTTAAAATCCTGCTGCCATAGGCTATAACGTGTTCTTTTCCCTCGTGCCACTGCGCTAACACGCATCCAATGGCAAAATCGACGCGTCGCTGTCTAATACGAAAGGCTTCTGGAAATCAAGGTAGCGAAGGACTGGTGATCTTATCAAAGAAGATTTTAGTTTTGGCGAAGCTTGTCTCGACTTTTCTGTTAGACGGTGAAGCGGCGCAGCTATTTTGGCATAATCACGTATGAACTTGCGGTAATACTAAGTTAAACCAACGAACTGTCGTACTTGCTTTGTATTCTTCGGGGCCGGCCATGATTTTACTGCAGCAATTTTTTCGGGGTCACATAAAACACCTTCGGCAGAAACAATGTGGCCTAAAAACTTTACCTCTTTCTTGAAAAGAGCGCACTTCTTGGGCTTAAGTGTCAGGCCCGCGTCGGCAAGTCGTTGTAGCACGCCCTCCAATAGCTCCAGATGTTCCTGAAAGGTACGCCCATACACAATGATGTCATCCAAATATGCGAGTACTCCTTGCCATTCTATGCCATTTAAAACAATACGCATTAGTCGCTGGAAACTAGCAGCGGAATTGCAAAGACCCATTGGCATCACATTGAATTCTAACAGACCCATATGGCTCGCGAAAGCGGTCTTTTCTCGGGAACTCTTATCCATAGGAATTTGCCAATACCCAAATTTTAAATCGAGTGTACTAAAATAGGTGGAGTTAGACAAAAGATCGAGGCTTTCGTCTACTCGTGGTATAGGGTAGCTGTTTTTCTTTGTCACCTTATTAAGGCCCCGATAATCAATGCAAAAACGAGTTTCACCTGACTTTTTCCTCACAAGTACGATCGGGCTCGACCATGGGGATGATGACGGACGTATAAGACCCTGGGTCTTCATCTCGTGGACGATTTCCTCTACTTTCTTCTTTTCGGGTGGTGACGAAAGGGTTGTCGTACTGGGCGAGCATCTCCGGTGTTAATCACATGCTCGGCGAGATCCGTCCGTCCTATTTCTGTTGAGTGGGTCGCGAACAATCTGCGATATTGTTGCAGTAAGGCGTGAACCCGTGCGATCTCGCTTGTTGTAAGACCGCCACCAATTTCAATTGTTTTCTTCAGTTGGGTATACGGAGCTAACGCTCTGTTGGGTAGAACAAGAAAAGTCCACGCATCCCTGGTCATTACAATAACATGTGTGTGTTAACGACTCGACTGTGACACAAGTACCACTTTGAATACATGCGACATCCCCGGATGTTAGAATGGGCGAAAGTGTGGCAACGGGAGTGCCTTCAGGCAGCTAGATAACGTCGTCGGTAAAATTCGCTATTCGAGTCTGGACTAAACAGCCTTTAGTTGTCGTTAAATATGACCTAATCTTTGCACCATATTTATCCATTATCTCGGGTCTCCATTCAATAAGTACAGAATGGGTAGGTACTGGGCGACGTTCAGAATTATGAATAAAATAAGCTGGAACACAAACCTCTGTGGACGGTTGGATCAGGACTTTATCATCGAGAAAGACGTCTCGGCTTCCAAGCTTGAATGGCATATCGAGCAGAGGTACACTGCTGTTGTCGATTTTCAAGGTCTTGTTGCGGTAACAAACGGCGCACTCCTGCGTTTCTAGGAAATCTATCCTAAGAATGCAATCGAATGAAATAGAGTCACAAACGAAAACATTCATACGTAATTCTTTAGCAGCTACTGGAAGTTGTACTGGAAGTAAACCATCCAT
Organism: Ascidiella aspersa; assembly: GCF_963924565.1. Classification (NCBI taxonomy): domain Eukaryota; kingdom Metazoa; phylum Chordata; class Ascidiacea; order Phlebobranchia; family Ascidiidae; genus Ascidiella; species Ascidiella aspersa. The sequence goes on along the minus strand of NC_139453.1, from coordinate 3,657,053 downwards.
ATTTAGTTTGTGGCCGTCAGCATTGGCGAATGACAGGGTCTCGGGGCACTTCGACAAGTTACGTTTAACTTTAGCCTTTAAACAGTTCCACATTTTTCTCGTAATGATGGTAACTGCTGAACCCGTATCAACAAGGGCGCATACTGGCAGGTTCTCGATCATAATATTTATGAAGGAATGAGGCCTTTGACCAGATGCGATTTGTACGATAGGCTGTTTAGTTAAATCACCAAGGTCAAACCTGCTGACGTCCCTGTCCAGTTGTTGGTATTGGCCGGAGCCAAGGTCGGCTACCTCTTGTCGTAGATGGTCGATAGTTTCCATAAAATCACCCATTGGCGTTGGAATTCCATTTGGAAAGCTGCAAACGGGGTCTGCAGCGACACTCTCCGTCGTAGCATTACTGCTAATGTGGCCTACATCCTGTGAGGGCTGGCACGCAATGCTGGCGTGGACAGCCATCTTCGCAGCTTTAGTGAAGTCGCGCTTTATTGACGCGTCCTTACTAATTGCAGTGGCGAGTGTTCTGTCGCTCAAGCCGCGCAGTAGAACCAGATACAAAACCTCATTTTTTATAGGCTTGTCGCCGCCGTCTGGGTAAGCTTGTTCGCCAAGGGTTTGCAAACTATAAACGTATTCCCTTATGCTTTCTTTAACCATTTGACCCCTTTCTAGGAACTGGTCACGTTTATCAAAGTCACATTTTTTGCCTTTGGCCGCTGAAGCAAGTTCAATTATAGCGCTAGACGATAGTTCGTACAGGCTACTTGCGCCATCACTAATATCAAACAAAAAATCACGGTCGAGACATGTCAATAATAAATGTCTCTTAACAACTTCATTGGCTGCGATGCTCTTACAATACGATTCAAAAACTGGTAAAATCGATTTAAAATTGTCGCCTGATCTATAAAAAGGCGGTGGCAACGTGAAAGACATGCTGCATGTAGCGCTTCTCCCCTCGGCTGTAGAGTCCTGGCGTGCTCGCCATTTTGTTACGCCAAACTAATCCAGAACTCTACTTAACGGCCTGCCGACTGCTAAGCGCTGCAACGCGTGTCTTTTACTTGTTTTAAAATAAGGGACAGTAAAATGCTAAAACACTGAAACAACGAAAAGCGGCCAACGCCTCAAAAGGTGACTTAAACGTTAATTCCCAGGGTTTTCTAGAATGCAATGAACTCAAGCTAGACCCCAAACGCGACTGCCCACATTAGATTTCGTGTACCCATTCACTACAACCAGAGAAAAAAGGTGTGCGTGTCAAACGAGGTGCCAACCGAAAACGTGATAAGATAAGAAATCAAGCGTGAAAGGTGAGGTGCAAAAGTGGAAAAGCGATATAATTTATGTGAGTGAGAAAGAAAGAGGAAAACGAAAACACGCGTACAAACGATAAAACAGAGAAACAATAACACACATAGAAACTATAAATAATCGGTGCAACAATAGTAATTCATTATAACCGAAAAAACATAAATCATTTCGACGAATGTAGTAACGTTTGCTTGGCTCAGTACAAACAGAGCCGAATATAAACAAATACCTTCCCACCATCAAGCTTTGTAATGACTAAATATATTCACTTAAATTAAAATAAGTGATATATTAAATTTTGGAGAAACTAAGTGCATTGATTCGTTGATTAATGTCTGTATTTCTTAATAACGTGGAGAAGTAAAACAAGAAAAAACACGTAGAAACAATGCTAAATATTTTATAAGCATGGGGGCCACGAGGGTTGGAAGCCTTTTAAAGGGGGCCACGAGGCATAAAAGGTTGAGAACCACTGATTTAAGGTATAACGGCCATATTTAATTGCAATTTTACTAACTTAGAGATATACGATAAAATTCATCCACCGTTAGATCTATTTTTTAAACATATTTTATATAACAGGCTAGCATCAGGGGGACTCGAACTTTTATCGCGATCGATGTTTTTTTGCAATATTGCCGTTGTATTGTATGTCGTCACATCTTTTGAAACACGATAACGCAATGTTTAATTTTTTCGCTTGACTATTTTATTTGCGCTCGACATCACAGCCTTACAACTGTGGAGTAAATGCCCTCACAACACGTTTGTCAAACTCAGCTCGTGCACGAGCAATTTGTTGTGTGCCCAATGAGAAAAGCCTCCTGAATTTGCAGTTTAGCTCCAATTCAACCAATTAAACTCAATTTTTGTCGCGCTTTTAATATTTTCAAGTTGTCTCAATGATATTTCATTATAAAAGGCCCAATTGCGTTTCGTAGGGGGTGTAGGGCATAGGAAAATTACCAAAGGGGCGCGGCTGATAAAAGGTAATGAACCACTGGTCTATGCCATATACAGGTGGTTCTCAGCAGATGCTTTCATTTTTCTTTATTATTCTTTACGTTTAGATAACCATAAGGCGAAATAAGCTATAAACTATAATGCCGAAGAGAAAAACTCTGTTTACTGATGTTTTACTGCTACGCCAAAAGTATCCTTGTTTCAGAAAACGACGTATTAATTTCGAAGCTGAATGCATTACCTTTGGATGTGGCACGTTTTTCTTCAAAAGTAACAGTTCTACTTTCGTTTTACTTGCAGGCAAACAATGTCCTCTTTTTGGGTGCTGAAAATATGGTAGCCCTATATTTACTGAGCTTGGATTTGTCATAGATTTAGATGAAAACTATACAATTGGGCTCGCTATGTTGTTAGGTCATATACCACAATTCATCATTGGAAAAGTACAAACTGAAAAGACACAGAGACGCAAGCATTTTGAACACAAAAACAAGTCGAAATCCTTTTTCAAACATCAAACACGACATTTCGCTAAGCAAAAGCAAAAATTTGATCAATTGATGAAGGCATTTTCTTATTAACCTCTGTATGCATAACTAAAAATAGCTCATGTCCTTGTGTCTCAAAGGGAGCCCATTTACTTTGGCAGTAACCGTTGCTAAACCGTGTTTAGAGGTAGCAGCGCAAGAGATTCATGGAGGAGCTAAAGATGTGGTCAAAGTGCAAAAGCTAGCATTGTCCGATAATACGAGGCAAAGGAGATGTTCAATGATCGCTGCATCACTAAAAATCTGTTCTAGCGAAGCTTTGTCATGTGCCCTGCTTCGGGCTTCAATTAGATGAAACGACTGACATTACCAGTCAAGCTCAAATGATCGTTTATGTTCGCTTTCCAAACACAGAACGCAAAAAATTTTAGATCACTATCTGTTTTGTCTTCCTACTGGCATAAACACTACTGCTTTAAGTATATTTTCAAAAGTAAACAATTCCTTCTCCGAACATGCAGTAAACTGGTGCAAGTGCAAGGCTGTATCCACCGACGGCGCCAGGGCTATGGTCGAAGCGCGTAACGGGGTAGTTGCTCTCATAAAGCAAGTCACAACGGAGGTTGTGTATATTTCAACAGGTAGGAAAAGAAAACTAACGAGGATTCCCTCAGTAACGGCGAGTGAAGCGGGATGTGCCCATCGCCGAATCCGCGCGCTTTTGGAGTGCGCGGAATTGTGGCGTACGGAATTCGTCACGGCGCGCTTCGCCGGTCGCCCGCGTCCTTCTGATCGAGGCCTTTTCCCAGAGCGGGTGTCAGGCCCATGGCGGCGACAGGCGGGCGCGCTACGGCGTCTTCCCAGAGTCGGGTTGTTTGGGAATGTAGCCCAAAGCGGGTGGTAAACTCCATCTAAGGCTAAATACATTGCATAGCGTCAGGTCGCTTATAGATTTAATGTACGTTCAAATAATTCAGCATAGCTCGCTTTAAATGAAATAGCTTACAGCGGAGTAAAAACACGTGTTGCCAGTAAGGAGTGCATCGTTGACTGGATTGCAGTACAATTCGGATGCGACTAACGTCCAGGAAAAACGAATGCGTTGGGGATTAAAACTGGCCAGTTAACGAGCAGGATGCAGGGAAAGGAAAATGTGACAGAAAGACTTTAGCAGAATTTTAGCACACGCACAACGAACACAGTAAATAACAAATACAGACGCTGGCTCCTCTACAGTTGTATGTATTCACTGCATTTTACACCGCGAAGCATTGATAGCCAAAAAACTTGGCAATGAAGATGAAAACTGCCAACTCGCGATTTCTAATGTCATTAAAATTGTGACCACAATACTAAAAACAAAATCGTATCGCGCTTTTAATGAACTTGTCAGCGAAATGGAAGATGACGGGCGTCTTGTTTATTATTCCAAAGTTAGGTGGCTCTCCCGTGGAAGAGTAAGGGAAAGAGTGTGGAAACGGCGAGGGGAACTTGTTGTGTGGTTCAATGGACAAGACGACAATAGAGCTAATTTGTTTCAAGATATGTTTTGGCTAGCTAGGCTAGCTTATCTAGTTAAAATATTCGATATGCCTAATGAGCTCAATACCACTTTACAAGGAAAAGGAATTGATAAATTCAAAGCTACCTCCAAAATCGCATCATTCAAGCAAAAGTTCAATGTTTGGAAAAATAAATTTCTAGTAACAACCTGAACAGTTTGAAAACCCTGCAGACCTTCGTGTCTGCATGTAAATGAAAAAAACAGAGAATAAGCTGGAGAGACGTATCATCAAGGCGGCGAGCTCTCATTTGCACACACTGCTTGAGAGGTTTGAAGCTTATTTTCCAAGTCATCAGGAAGCAGAAATAAAATCAGAGCTGTGGATTTTGAACCCCTTTGGCGAACAGCAGCCTCCGGGAACTTTAGATCATATTCTTGAAAAAGGCTTACCATATGTTCTCTTTTATAGGAGGATTTGTACTCTTTTTTCAAAAAAAGTGAACGGTCCTCCGAGGACGCTCAAAAATGCCCAAATGTCCTCTTTTTTTCATTTCGAGTTAGTTGCCTATACTTTCAACAGGACGCTTAGGCGAGACGTATTTATTTCCAAAAAAATACTGCAGTCATGAAACATGCTAAATTGCTTGCTTAAAAAGGTTTTACAACAAATTACCCTACTAGCCCTACCTTCTTAATTGTTATTGCAAACATTGCGCCAAAAGAATTGCAACAGAACCTCACATGTAAAAACAGCTTCTCACATGTTTTGTACCTTTCTTTGCTTTGTTTTTGTAACTTTTGCCTCCAACTACTAAGGAACTGTAAAACATCATCAAAGTCAAAGATAACAATTTTACTTTCATTTTACTCGTCGTCAAAAACGTCATTTTTGGGTGCTGAAAATCTGGTAGCCCCATCTTAAAAACGATTTCCGTCAACAAGTGTTTTTGAATCGTGAAAAACACTCTGAATGCTTTTGTTCCCAATTGGGCTGAAATTTTCACAAATATTCAGCAGCAACGAGTCATTAATCACGTGCATTAACGACTGCTAATTCTCTTTGTGTATAAATGGTCGTTGTTATTCTTGTCGTTGTTAATTAAGGTAAATCTATTGCAGCATAAGCTATCTATATTTATATCGGTAAAGGCTCACGGTTTCAATACACAAATTATTTCATTGTAATTTTAGAAATAGGGGAAACTAAAGGGTGCAAACTTACTGTGCTTGTTTCGTGCGGATAAAACTTTTCCAAAAATAAAGTGCGGACAGTTCTTTTAAAGATTGAAAAGCGCTGCACTAGGGAACAGTCATTCGTTTTTCTGGCATGCGATACTGATGAGCTTGTATAGCACAGTTACCTTGGACATAATCTTTGTAGTTTTGCCATCAAAAATTTAAAATAACAACAAAAGAGAACTATTTTCTGCTCTTAAAACCATAAAAAAAATGTTAGATCGCAATTAAATTAAAATTGAACATCAACGTATTTATACAGGATGAAAATGCACCTCAGCTTCCACCGGCAAACAACCAGCCAATCAATGTCCTGCCTGTAAACATTGGTGATGTTTACGGTCATCAAGGTCCCATACAAAACCTCCATGGCGACGTTCATATATATGGCCAGCTACCGGGACCTGAAGTGGTTTCCGACTCAACAGCGACCTCATCTGACAAAGGTTGGTGATAACTTCAATTTAAAACTAATGACCAAGTGTGGGTGGCGCCATAGCAGGGCTGCGGAGTCGGAGTCGGGACGCGTGTAAGAACACGTAAGACTAGCCGAGTCCCGAGTTGTACGTGCGCATGCGCAGTACCATATTACAGAACTAATATAGTCACCAACTGTAAATCGTAAAGGCTAAATAGCATATGGTCAGGGGCGTATCTAGAAATTCAAAAAGGGGTTCCGAATTTTTAACTTAGGGAATTCCCCGTTGTTTTTTCGTCTGACGTTAATGACGTCATAAAATAGTGACGGATATAACGTCATAAAATAGCGGTGGTAATGACGTCACAATAAGGAAAAAAATCATTCAAAACAGCCAATTAACGTCCAGCAAAAGCGAACATTTAGACGCAAAGCGAACACGTGCGTTATCGACAATCCTGCCAGGCGCCAGCTGCGAAACCGCTTAGTGTGCAATCGTTAACTTCAGGCGAAAATCTAAACCACTACCGTGAAATATATGTGATTGATTTTGGTGGATCCAAGTACGGGACCACCCTAAATTACAAGCAAGTCTGTCGCCACCTGCAATACTAAACGGAGATCGTTTTTCCCGGGTGTTTTTCGATTAGCGCGACATATCAAACTACTTCGAATAAACGGTATAACTTTAATAGTTAGTTAATCTAGTTCAGCGTTCGATAACCGTTATAAGTTTGGGCGCACCTGGCGAGCCAAGCAAGCGCGATTTTTTTTGGTATAACGGCATTTCTTTTAAATTTCTTTTTTATTACATTGCCGAAAATAAAAATGTTAAAAAATATGTGTCAAATATTTTTGAATACGTTTACGGTGTGTCCGCGACGCACTCGGCAGCTTTCCACGGCGTAACGGTAAAGAAGCGCTGATCTAGTTCAAAATGCAGCATGAAAACGTTAACAAACCGGACGTAGTGAAATCATTCGCGCGAAGCGCGAAAATTTTTCGCACTTACGTAGTTAAAATAGTCAAAAAGTAATTGAAATAAACTTGTATATAGTTTGTCAAAGAGGCGACGGGCCCGATGAATTACAGTAGGTTGCCGACCCCAGTCTTACACCAACATCTGATATTAACGCAGACAACTAACAGCGACCAACATCAGCACCGTCTAACTTGACGTTTTCAGAGAGAAAAACCGCTTGATTTATATTATTAATTGTCGAACACACACTTGCTGATCAGCCAACCCGAACGAATAACAATAGGCGTAAGAGAAAAACTATCGAGCCTTTACGGTCGACTAAACAAAAGACGAAAAATGGCGTTTTGCGTTTGATTTTGGTTTCGCATTTGGTCAAGACGCGTGACCCAATTCCATTAAAAAACACGCAGCTTCGGACGGTGAGTAAAACTCCGACAAAAACGAACAAAAAACGATGATGTCACTTACGAAAAGGGATACGCCACTGTATATGGTGTATATTTCCCAACCATGTATTGTGAATTATATGAACCCCTATAAGCGGTTGCAGAATAACCACCGTATTTAATTACGTAATGGGTGAAATAAAGGCTGTGGAGTCAGGGATGGACTCGGGACGAAATGTCACATTTGACCGGAGTCGGACTCGGGTTTACTTTTTTGGCCGGAGTCGGACTCGGGTTATTTTTAAGCGACTCCGCAGCCCGGCACAACAGTAGTGATATCTTTGCGTGCATTGAGCCCAACCCCTTAAACGCGACTGTTTTTGCGAGTTATCATTATGGATTTGAAAAATATTTATTTTGATAGATTTTTGTTGACATTAAAAGCGGCTACAATAGAGCAGTGTGCGTAACCAGGGAATATTTCACCGTAGGTATAAATTGACGTCATTCGTACCACATAGTGACATCTTTGCGTGTAATTAACCCAACCCCTTAAACGCGACTGTATTTCAAGTTGCTTGTGTTGGACTTCAAACACATTTGGTTTTGATCGGCCTTTCTTAAAGTTTGAAAGCGTCTAGATTAAAGCAGTGTGTTTAGCCAGGTTATATTTCACCGTGCGTACGAATTGACGTCAGTCGGCAATACCTTTATGACTTATAATGAATACAAACTGATAAAACACAATCATCATATACTAGTAATTAGGCCTAAAATTATGATTCGCATGTGGCTTTAAAGCACATTAGCAGCTGGACAGCAATGGTTGCGTTGTTTGGAATACAAAAATTAAAAAAAAAATCCCCATTTTAAACAATATAATAGAATCCCCATTTTAAACCTTTTCCGGACAAAATAAGCGTTTTTTAACCGATTAGTGTCATTTTAAGGGTTTTTGCATTTACCTATAATTAACGGCAAAAAGTAGGTCATGGGGGAGGGGTATGGCTTCGTTCCATTTAAGTTGTTATACGACGGCGTTCAATTAGTCCCATAATGATGGTAATGTCGTTTGCTAGAACGATTTCCAATATTGCTGATCCCAGTATAAGCCTTTTGCTTGTTAAAGAGTTCTTAAGTTGGAGATACATCAAAAGTGATTAGCGATTATACAATAAATAAAACAGTGTAGGTAACTTGGTATAGGCCCTAAAGCAAAATCAGTTGCTGACAAAACAACACACATTAATTTTGGAAATAAAAAAACGTTTATTAATATAACTGAGCAAAGTCAGCCTACGCTTACAGAAGGCATTTCTAGCTTATCGTTTGCTCGCGATTCGAGTTGAAGTAAATTAAACACTAGGCGTTAACCATTTACTAACTGTTCGGTGGCTGGGATAAACTAAGCGTGCAGAGCAAAATGTTACGCTACATATTCTACCAAGAAAGTTATACATTCATGCTAGTTAACTCACATCATAAAACAAAATGTATTTCATTCGTTAAAGAATAGTTTTTTTCCAGCAACATCATGGCAAGAAAAGTCTCAGGAAGCAGCTGATAAGGTCATCGGAACTCTACCAAGCAACCCAGTCCCTCTTGACATCATTCGGGATTCGCAAGCACCTTTGGAGGAGTTTGGTTTAAAAGGGTTGAAGCAACTCAGAGAAAAACAGGTCAACTCAACCATTCTTAAACTCAACCAACTATTTCCTGCTGCAAAACAAGAAGCAATCGATGAAGCCAAAAGTAAGAAATTTAGAAATAAAGCAGCATATGACGATTACGTTGAGAGGCATGGCAACGTGGTCGGTATGACTGGAATAGCTGGAATTGGAAAAACTACTGCTATTATACAGACACTAACGGAGCTTGCAGATGAATTACCTGCAGATCAAAAGGGATATTGGCTTTTTAAATACTTGAAGACTTTAGATCTTAATAAAAAAATGGGCGTTTTGGAATTGCTGTCATCCGACCCAAGCTGGAAACACACAAAAGAAATAGATGATCAAATACTGGAAAGACTTTCCAAATCCAACAAGCTGTTTATCTTCCTGGATGGTTTGGACGAACCTAGGTTCAAGGATCTTGACTTGGATGCTCCAGTGATCGGATTGTACGATCGCGCAACGCCGATGGTCATTTTGCAAAACCTACTCCGTGGCGACATTCTTCCAAATGCTCACAAGCTGCTTACTTCACGACCGGGAGCTTTTCTCAAGCTACACCCAAGTTGCAAGCCCCACTTTGTAGTCAAGGTAATCGGCTTCAACGAAAGCTCTCAAGATTTGTATTTCCGACAAATTTGCCCAAAGAAAGAAGAATATGAGAAGGTCACCAAGTCACTTGATCAAAACCCACATGCAAAGGCTTTGTGCTTTCTTCCTATGTTTGCAAAAACCGTCGCTCCTTACATCATAAAGCATGGCACTAAAGATGGCAATTTTACTCTCACAGATGTGTTTGCGGCTTTTGTGGCTGATTGCATTCGCTCGCCTAAGTTTAAGGAACATCCAAGAATTTTGCGCAAACTTTCAGACTTGGCTTTATACGGAATGCTCAACGACAAGATCATGTTCGACGAAGAAGTCTTTGATGAAGTCGGACTTAATTCTGAAGGAAAGGAGGACTTTCTTAACATGCAAGTTTTCTCTAGCGACCTCAACCTTCGTATACTGGAAGGGGATAAAGTATTCTTCTTTATTCATTTGCTGTGGCAAGAATTTTTTACATCACTCAAGCTGTTGTTCGATACAGACCTGGCTACATTTTCTGGGCTGCTACAAAGCATGGAAAGTAATACGTGGGAAATGGTGCTTCGGTTTCTTTTCGGGTTGCTAAACACGGGACTCCACCAAAAGCTAAAGCCTATTTTTAAAATCTCTTCCACCTATGTTGCTTGCAAGAAAAGTTTGCTGAAAGGCCTGATTGATTCGCTTGGATCTCTTTTGTCAAACAATGACGCGAGCTTTAACTCCAATTTGTTTAAGCTTTGTAGTTTGGCGCAGGAATCAAACGATGAAGAAATCACCGCGAAAGTGGCCGATTCCCTCCCTGGAGAGCTTCGTATAAAGTGTGGAACGATCCTTCCCAGTGAAGTGTCAAGTCTCTGCCACGTGCTTCGAGCAACACAAAGAGAGCTGGTCATCAGCATCGGGGAAATTTACAACAACTCAGTCACATTTACCGGCAACGGTTTAGAAATGTTGATGGAGACTATGGCGAGAACCAAACACAAGGTTTGTGAAGTTTTACTGTTGTTTTAAGTTTTAATTTTTATACACTATTTTCAAAAAGTGCAACAAAGCAGCGAAAAACGCTAAACGAACCCTGCACCGTTTTAAAGCCACACAACATTTAACTTTCTGAAGCAGGAGTCGGCAACCTTTTTCTAGTCGCGGACCTGACCAAAATTTAAAAAGGGCTCGGCGAGCCGTAATAAATATAAACTTAAAAGTTTCCTAAAATGTTCAGTTTTGTGCGCGAAAAAAATCTTGAAAAAAAGGACGGTAAAGCGTTTGCGCCAAACGCGAAGAAAAGCGTTTGTGGATTAAAATCGATTAAACATTTTGCAAATATTTGATGTTCCCGGGGGTAGCGAAAGGACGTGAAGTTCGTCGAGTCTGCTGCCGCCGATAATCATAGTCTAATCATAAGCGACATTAATGGTTCTCTATTTGGTTATGGGTTATAGTTGGGATAACTAATGTCTGTTAACTGTAATTGAACCTTTCAATGTTGGTTGTTACCGACAATCAAATACCAGGGTGGAATAATTCTGGATTAAGGTGTAAATTCATTAATCGCAATATAAAAGTGAAAATAATGATATGCGCTAAGATAGCGTAACGTCCATTGTGATAGTACTAGTTCATGTACGTCGCATTTGGGCCGAAAAAAAAATGCACAAAAAGTGCGCAAAATTTTCACATTAAAAAAATGTTTATAAAATAGACAATAAATTTTGGCAACGGCCTCTTGCCAAGTATGTAAAAGAGGTGGAGGGCCGGATAAATTATATTGGCGGGGTTGCCGACCCCTGCTCTTAAAGGTACTTTAAACTTCTATCGCCACATGATGGCAGTAGAGTGGCCCCGAGTTTTTTGACATTAGTGGACAACTTGTTTTTTTGCAACGGTTCGCTTTCCTGTTGTTTACCGAGAATTGATGGCACATACATTGCTGTATAGACGGCAAAAAATATTCATGGTCTGATGTTACGATGTTTAAATAGCGTTATTATGCCGAAAAACAGACCGCCATTGCCCGCCTTTGAGATTAAACCGGTGAAATTAGAACAAATAACCAACGCGGTTTGTACAACTTTATTGCGTAATAAAATGGGCGACTTTAATTGAGTCTACTTAGCTAAAAACGCAAAACGCAATTTTTTTGGATTTTATACACTAATATTTTTCTGTTTTTTTTTTCTAATATAACACTCCTAATTGGCGCTACAAATTATGACTTAACAGTTTTTAATTTTGTTAATACACATTAGTGTTTGGGATGTTATACTCCGCAACCCCCGACCCCTTCGTAGTCACTGTCTCCCCTAAAGCGTTAAACGCTTCCACCCCCCAGCAAGTATCTATTTTTTTTAATTCCGTATCCAGATTTTAATATTTCGTTGATGATAATAACTGGAAACGTTTTAACGCGAGTTTCGTGTTTAATGAGGAGATAATTAATTTACAAATACAAAAGAAAAGTATTAAATAAAACAAAGTTCAAGCAAGCGAATTTTTAGGAGCAATAACTACAGTTTGAGTTTAAAACTGTTCGTATCTCATGCCTTAACAATGGGCGTACTTAAAGCCGAGTAACTAGGAATTTCAGTAAAACTGTTTCTAAGTGCAACATTTTAGCTTTACAAGCGACTAAATTAATTACAGTTTACAATAAAACGTCATATTGACCCGCAGTTTTGCTTCGGCGACTTGGCTTACACTTTTTAAAGCACGTCATTGACTAAAGGTAGCCAACAATGGCGGACGAGGCAAACTGATCGGCGCATAACTTTAAAAACCTTATCTATCTGGGACAGCGCACCCACCAACATATCTTGTTGTTATTTTGTAGATGGAGTTTGTACGTGTGAGGACAACAGGATCACGCGACTTCACTGCCTTGTCCACCTGCGTCCATAAGATAAACCGCCTGTTGTTGGTCAATACGAGCGATCTGTCCGGTTTCGAAGTTCTTACTGAAGCAATCGCACGCAGAGAAACACCTGTAAGTCAACTTACATGCAACGACTGACATCGTTATGTCATAATGGTCATTATTGCGATGGGGCGGGCGCGATTCTCCAAGCACATTATCGACAGTTAAGCCGATAGGGGAAGTCCCTGGGTGAAACGGGGACGCGTGAAACTGATAAGGGGCATCCCCGTGGGTCCATTGCACAGGGGAAAGTCCCACCAATCATGGGTAGCTGGGTCAAGTGCCTCGGAACCAGGCTGGTTTAGTAATTCAAACTTGTTCAAACTTTAATAACTTTAATAAATTGCACGACAAATTAAGGTGTTTATTACCGTTTTATATTTTGTTAATGCACATTTGTTTGAGATGTTCTACTCCGCAACCCCCGACCCCTTCGTAGTCACTGTCTCCCCTAAAGCGTAAAACGTTTCCACCCACTTTTGGATTTTTCAACAAATGGATAAGTTTTTAATTCACCAACCATTTTATTATTTTGTTAAAGATAATAATTGGAAACGTTTAAACGCAAGTTTCGTGTTTAATGAGGGATAATTTTTTGTACCAATAAAAAAGCAATTTTTTTTGAAAAAAAAAACACAATAGAAGCAAACGAGTTTCAGTTACATTAAACCACCGTTTGAGTTTTAAAACTGTAATTAGGAATTTGAGTAATACTGTTTTAAACGCATAAATATATGGCATTTTAACTTTAACAACGACTCAATTAAGTACAGTTTAAAATAAAACGTTATAAGAGCGATCTATCCGGTTTCGAGGTTCTTATTGAAGCAATCGCACGCAAAGAAACCCCTGTAAGTCTTACGTGTAACAAGTGAAATTTACATGGTTTTGTGATTGCCGCCATTATAATTCGCCTAATTGTTAAGTCTATTGACTTTCAACTTAATTTCATCAAATAATTAATTTTGTTTCTCCGTCATTCGGCGAATCTGATGATTTGTGTCCAGTAAGTTTACGAAGCCATGAAAGATGCATACACATTTACTTGCCAATTCAACTGAATAAAAACGACATTTTTGGAAAGACAATTTGTGACGTTTTATGCAGATTTCACATTCCGTTACATAATACTCGATATTCGAACACGCTTCAAAAATCTGGAAAATCAATTTTGTAAAATTGCTTCACTGAATTATGAAATTTTTCGGTATATTTAGTCACCCCTAATATTACCGATGAATCACGTGTCGTGTACGTTTGATGTGTTTATTTCTTTATAGCAATTGAGCGTGGTCGCGCAAATATTTATCGAGTAGAATCTAAAATTAACATTTACAACTTTTCCGGTTTATAATCCATTTGACCTCTGTCTGTATTTAGCAGTTTAAATAGGTTTTATCAGTAAGTTTAAAATTTTCGTTGACAAATCAAACTAAATTTTGTGTAGATGGAAGAATTCTCAGTGAACAAATTTGGGTCACGTGAGTTGAGTTGCCTGGCAACAAGTGCAAGCAACATCAACAAGCTGAAGTTGTTTGATGATTGCGACACTGCTGGGTCAAATCTGCAACCTCTAGCTGACGCCATCTCATGCAGAAACCATCCCGTATGTTTGTGTTAGTTGTGATAAGTAAATACGTTCGCATTAACCGCACATGCATGAGTGTCTGCATAAATTAGGGGGATGGGGGGCAAAAAATTTTTGCGGACCATTTATATTAAACATACCGAGACATGTAGGTTTGTCCTAAATACATCAGTGAGAATATAATACACGCTTCCATATAACTCGCCAATTACATACTTTCATAAAAAGTTGCATGGCTGGACGTTTGTGCTTAATTCAAACTGTTCTAACAGCCTTGTGCATATTGATAGATGTTTAAAAACGTCTGCAAACAAACACTTAAAAATGTCAGCCGAAGAGGGTTTGGAAACCTGGGACAAGCGCATGGGGCATTTACTTGAAAGAAATCTGTAAACCACAAACGTTCAAAAAACTGATTGTTTAGTTTGATACACACTAAAATTCAGTTTCACTATTTTGCGCGTTCAGTATTCACCATTAGGCTTTAATTCAGTTTCGACAGCGGCTTTTACTTTTACACAGACAATGCTATATTCATTAAACACATTCAGTAGTGGCATGTTTTTCAGGCAAATATGTTGACTTATTTCAGTACTTCAGTATTAAGACACTAATGCAAATTTCTCGCATATTAATAGTCTACTGCGAAAACATAATTTTGCGTCATAGACACAACAGTTTCTTGTTTATTCCATAATGCTCCAGATGTTCTACTTCAGCACAGCAGACAATGCCTTAGACCATTGGTTTCTAACCCGGCGCTAAGCAATTCTTAGGGGGTGCGAGCTCTACTTTTTATAGTGATTTTAATGGTTTCGTTTCGTGTTTATTCCGTTTTTAAGATGTCCTTTTATTTACATTAAAATTACACGTGTGTAGTTAAGTAACTGAAGAAATAATTCATGGATTAGGAAACTTTCTTGAATTTCAGACTAATTGCTACTTTTTACGACCGATTTGGATTATGTTTAGTTACTAACTCACTTTATTGCCACTTTTAATTAAAACTGCATATTTTCTGCAAAATATCTACAGTTATAGTTTTGACAAAAATTCCCTGTGATTAGCACTGCATGTTTTCTATCTAATAGACATATTTATTTTCTGAAATACACATATTATCGAACGATAACGGCCCTATTCAAATACAGTTTGGCTGAGTTGCAGATAAACGATAAATGTTATTCACCTATATCCAACCATATTTGTTCATATTTTAATATAATAACACCTCAGCAATTGGGGGATGCAACTACTTTGCGCGGATCTATAATGTTTTTGTGTTGTGTGTCTTAACACCTTTTGAAACACGATTAACGCAATGGTTAATTTTTGCGCTGCAGGCGACATTGTTACGTGGTTTCTACGGAGCCTTGTTACTGCTGTGGAGACAATGCCCTCACAACACAATTGTCAAAATCAGCTTGATAAACTCTTTTTTTTTACACTCTAATTTTTTATGTTGTCTTACTGATATGTAATTAAAAAAAAAACGAATAGTTTTTCGTAGGGGGAAGCAAGAGGGAATGACCAAAACCGCCTTTATATTGTTTAAGTTGCCCAAATTTTTATTTTGGGGTGTGCGATGGGACGCACGACGCCTTTGGGCTAAAACAATTCGATCAAAGTGGGCTAAACCCACAAACATTAGATTCGCGCGGAACGCTAAAAAAATTGCATTTACTTTCAGGCAAAAAATACAGTTTGTGGGGGGAGGGGGGCATACAACATATTATACCCAGAAAAAAAATAATTTTGCGTTAAAGACACAACAGTTTCATGTTTATCCCATAGTATTCCCGATGTTGAGGGGGTAAATGCTCCCTATTGCAGGCACTTATGGTCCAGGATTAACAGACAGCACCTTGGATGTTATGGAAGCTAATAGAGGGGAGATACGTAACAATTGGAACTTCTTGACATTGTAGATGGAATTGTTGGGACTGTATGGAAGCAAAATGGATTCACGTGGTTTGAGTTTCCTGGCAACAAGTGTACACAACATCAACAAGCTGGTATTATGGGATTGCAAAATCGCTGGTTCCGATTTGCAACCTCTAACTGACGCCATATCACGAATGAATCGACCTGTAAGTGTGTGTTGCTTAAAAAAGGGTGTGTTGTATATTGAATTTGCATTGACCTGGATAAAACAGGCATCAGCATTGCGTGTAAAATTTACTAACTGAACCACTTCCTGGTGTACAAAATATTTTTGGTAAACGGAATTTTATGTCGCCATAAGTATAATTACTGGCAGGGCGAATGCGGGATTTTTGTTTGAGGGGGCACTAAAAAAAGGTATGATATCACAATGTTACGTCTAAACGTGACGTCACAAGTAACGGATATAGCGCTACGTCAAAACGTGACTATTTTTTATATTATAAAGATGTAAAAGCACTCGCGTGCAGCGTGAAAAAATGCCTTTGTAAAGGTTAAGTTTCCTAAACTTAAATTTGCGATAAGACGCACGGTGCCAATGGATAAACCGGTTTTCAAATGGGTTAAAACATACTAGAAACATAACTTCGCGGGTATTCCGAAATTTTTTTGTATTCACTTAGTTACAATAGGAATAATACAGCTACGTTCCCTCTCCCATGAATCCACCCCTGGTGAATGGCCTTTAAATGGCACTGGCCTGGGTACATTTATTCTGATAGCACTTCTTCTCAATTGACAATTATAAACTGAACACCCTTTTTATTTGTGCTTACCTATATGAGAATAGTTGACCAACCCACACTTGAATTACAATTAATATTTTTTATACATTTTCCTGTTGAAGTTATTGCACCCCGAAAAGCGCCTACGTTCCCTCATACTTTTATATTTCCGCAATTCTGGAGCGACATTTAGTGTTTTTTTGGCATTTCCTTTAGCGCTGATCTTGCATAGCTCAGTTGATAGAGTGACTGTCCCGGTTTGGCCGAGGTTCGAATCTCACTGCAGGCAATTTTTACTTGCCTTGCTTGCACGGAAATCCTTACAAGACCAACTGAATATGTTTAGACCTTCTCAATTAATAACATTCGGCGGTAGTTGTTTTTATCAGCCGGTATGCTTAGGTTGTGGAGATATTGATTTTTGTGCATTCAGAGCGTCCTATTAGACAGCAATTCAAATTGTTTGCCCAAAATTGATGCAATAACATTTTAAAGTTAGACCGCAATGTTATTGTTATTAGATTAGCAATTTCTATCCCTTGGTCTCTGACTTGGTTGGCCACCCTAACCTAGTTTAAAACCTACCCGGGTATAATTACAATAATTTCAGACAAACACCTAAAATGTAAATTAATCAAGTAACATGTCAAACCTTGGTTCTTATAGTTTAACCTTGCATTTGTCCATGCAAAATCAACCAGGTTACGCATGCTAACTCAACGCAAATTGTGGATTTAATGAAAAATGACAACCTTTACAACCACTATAGGCATTCAAAAAAAATTCAGCTGCTTTAGTTAACCAATGTACCATAAAATTATTTTTTTCCACAATGGTCCCAAAACATTTTATACATCCCAGAGTTTTTTCCTGACCTATCACGAATAGCAGTTTTTTTGGTGTAAGTTGCGAATATGCATTGTTTAATTTGGTAGAACCTGTATGCAACCTAACACCTGCTTGTATCTTACATTATGTTGTGCTTATGTAGATGAGGAAGTTGGAGCTGAGCTACAACGAGTTGGGATCGCAAGGACTCGCTTTCCTCCGAACTTGTGCCCACAATGTACAAGAGCTGGAGTTGAATTATTGCGGTATCGATAAAGCTGATGTGGATTCTCTGCGCAAGGTATAGGCACTCAAAATTTTGGAATATGTAGCCGAGGCAACGTTGCGACACTAGTGACGTCATTGTTTAGACGTGTGACGTCATGATGCTTCCCGTTGCATCGAATGTACAACTTTAGTGGAATAACATGTCGATAGTTGCGAAATACCCATCTCCAGCTTGATGGTAGTTAGTGGCGTTCAGGCGAATAATTTGTGAAGTAAGGTGCTTGGAGGTCTGACCTTTTTGCGATCGAATGCATTCGCTTGTTTCTCGCTGAGATCAAGTTTGCTTGGATCTGTCCAGGCCCGACTTAACTAAGAAGCGGAACTAAAAGCAGGAAAAGCTGAACACAAAGCTTCGGGTTCAGAACGAAACAGTCTGACTTGACTCGGGCGAGTAACGAGTAGAGCGAGTTGCGCAATAACGATTCTCCGACTAATCGGTTAATTATATGACTTTATTATTATAATGATATTTAATGAATGTTTATATAGTGGCAGTTGCGTTTTAAATAGGCGCTATTCTAAGTTCAAATGTAACAACTTATCTTTTAGTATGAGTGACGCCTAATGTTGTTACACAGATACGCGTATATCCGCTATAGCAAGTTTTACTTTTATAAATAACCGACCAAACCAACAATACAAGTACTCAATGTAATGAGGTAATCACAACATTTTTGTGCATTCCTACATTCTGCATTTTTGCCGCCAAGAGTAAACCTTAAGTAGTTTGATCAAACACATATACAGAACATAGAATCGTTATATAATCGATTCACGTCTTAAAAATCTGTCTCCACAGATATATCAAGACAAGCAAGCGGAACCAGAAGCAAGTCAAAGTCAAGGAACATACACTGAACAAGATGTGGACGATGAGATAGATCATGTGAGAACATTTTAACATTAAAGTACCAATACATGCTTCTTACTGGTCATACCAAGTGTTGTAACAATAATTTCTTCTAATGGCTTTTTAATACACAAGGTTTAAAAATAAAGTTTTGAATCACCACAATATTAGTTAAACATTTTTTTGTAAACATTTTTATTCGTTAGCGCAGATGTATTACACTTGGGGTCAGAGTGAAAACTTCATGCGAATCCTTACAATAACATAGATAGAAATATATAACTTTAAATTAGTGCGTTTTTAAAAATAAAATTGACTTAAACTGCAATCAAAGTCACGGATTTAAGACATTCAAAAAGAGGTTCAAAAACAGCAACTTGCCTATTTTATCATATTAAAGGAGAATTTTAAGGTGATTTTTTCGATCCGTTGACTCTGTTGAACAGATTCAATTTTGGACGCAAAACCATGTTTTAAAGCAGGGGTCGGCAACCTACGACCCGCGGGCCAGATCCGGCCCGCCGCCTCTTTGACAAATTAGACACTATTTCACATACTTTTTGATTATTTGAACTATATAAGTGCGAAAATTTTCGCGCTTCGCGAGAATTATCTTTCTGCGTCCTTTTGTTCACGTTTTGATATTGGCTTTTAAATTGATCAGCACTTATTTACAGTGGCGCGGTGGACAGCTGCCAAAGTGCGTCACGGAAAATGTATTCCCAAATATTCTACATATCTTTTTTCACATTTTTTTATCTTTCGTTTTCGGCAATGTAATAAAAACTTGCAAGAATTTAAAAGAAATGCCGGTATACCAAAAAAACGCGCTCGCTTCGCTCGCTGGTTCTGCCTTGACTTAAAAACGTTTGCAAACACTGAGCTAGCTTAAGTTTAAATGTTATCGCGTTCACCAAAGTAGTTTTATAACACTTTTCATTAGTAGTATGGAACTCGAATTTTGAACCAAACAAACGCTTTTTTTCAGCTTTGCGCCAACAATATACTGCCTCCATAAATTTAAATAAACACTTTCTTAAGTGCAAAAACGATAAGAGGACCGGCTGATTCACAGTTGTTCTAAAGGGTTAATAACACAATTCCTAGTTAATATTTTGTGCGGCCCGCAGAGACCTTACTGAGTATGGTTTTGGCCCGCGACTAGAAAAAGGTTGCCGACCCCTGTTTTAAAGAATCAGAACAAGTGGCGCGAACCTGGGATTCATGTAAGGGCCCCCAATTCAAAAATTAGGGGAGAGAAAATAAAAATACGTTGCGCCACTTAAAAGTGACGTTTTGCTAATTTCGGGATAAACACAATTTTAGTGATGTTCTAGTTTTTAATGCAGCCCCAGCTATAGTCCATTGTCGCTTTGCACAAAGTCTATTGTGGATATACCTCGCATCACCATAGCTGCATGGATCCGGTAAAAGAAATATTTTAAGCGCAGTGCTATTCGCACCAAATCGATGCGCCATTATTCGTCGTAAATGCGTTAAAAAAATCAAAAACAACATGCACAGAAACCATTTGTCGAATTAAATTCTACATTCCTTTTTGTTATTAACGCTTATCAACTCGTACATTCGCCTGGCAAAGTAAGACGCACGGCGCCCATGAATAAAAAAACAAGTATTATAAAGTAGAAATTTAAGTGCTTAGACTGACTCTTAATAAGCCACTAAATATGACAGGGATAATATTTAGGGAAATTTTTTCTTTAAGTAAAGTAAATGTAATTGTCTTTACACTCCCCGCAAAATATACGGACCTTATTGAAATAAAAAAATTACCCTTAGATATACAATGCTCGTTATCAGCGCATACCACTCAATTGAAACCAACGACTTAAGCGTGTAATAATTGCATCTGCTTAAGGCTACTGTAACTACTGTAAATCGCAAAGATGGAATAGCATAGATTTTGGTGCGTGAGTTACATTACACCCCTATGGCTGGATTGCTGTATATCCGCCTTATTTTGGTTACACTGGTTGTTTTAAACCGATCACGCAGCACTGGAATAAAGTGGTTACGGGGATAGATGTAATACAGGGCTGTGGGTCGGAGCCGGACACGGGACTCTATGAAGGATTCGGCTTTATATTTCAGCCAGGGTGAAACCCCGGTTGTTTTAAACCGACTCCGCAGCCCTGGATAAAGTAGTGTGTGATGTACAAAGCATTTTATTGCGTTTGTTTTGTGTTACAGCGATAAGCTCGGAGAAGGCGCAGACGTCGGTGATACCTTCTGCTATGAGGAGCAGAGGTCGAATTGAGAATCTATCAACGGGAAAATAATTTTGCGCTGGATTGTAAGCGTAAACCAAGGCTTTGTAGCAACAGACGGAACGCCAAGCAATTACGACCATCGCGAAGTTGGCTATAGAACAGAAAGGACAAAGTTGTGTTTCATGCAAACGCGCCACTAAAGCCGATGCATTCCTTTGCATATTTTTGTCCTTTCGTATTTTCTTGCAACATAAGCAACAGGGTTTATTTTCCATCCTGTTTAAACAGTTCGTCTGCGCTTTAAACAACCGAATAATACACGAACACAAGCAAGATAATCTCGACGGTTCACTACCTATTTTTTGTATATAACTGGGCGGTAACAATTGGTCAGTAACCTGGCAATACTCGACTGTTACTTTAGTGTTTTCCTTCTTCTAACCATCCTTTTGATTATAGTGATCATAGAATGTCAGCATCTGGGACCACAATGATTTTTGCGTTTTTGTCGCAAACCATATACAGTAGGCCCCAGATTTAATACTTTTTTGTTTCCTTAATTTACCAAACTGTATTAGCTTTTCTTGTTTTTGATATGTTCTTGTTATGGGTAGAACACGAACGCTCTGCGAAGAATGCTATGCGACAAGAGCATAAATATAAAGTTTGAGCGTCACTAAATTAAACAATTTTCTACAGATAACGGTTTTGCGCCGGGCAACAATAGTTTTTCACAGCCACTTCACACAGCGTTTTATTTGTAAGGCCGCCACATATAAAGTTGTGGCACTGACACTTTACAAATGGTGTCACTTTCCTTGCAAGGATGTGTAAATAAAAAACCCAACTCACCTAAAGTCAACTTTCAATGTTTCAAACCCTTTAAAACCACCGCAATTAGCAATGAATTGAGTCAACATCAAACTAATTACAACTTGACAGATAGTAACGATTGGACGTGTTTCAAGTTTAGAATAAATGTATTGTAAATTAAATGTTTTTAAATCATTAAACATTGAACAGCAGTATTTTACTTTTATTCGTGCTGTAAACTTTCTGCTTTCGATTTTTGTGTGATTTTTCGCCCGAATAAATGGAAGTTAAACAATGGTTGGCTGTAATGCGAATAATGTCAATATGAGTTAAATAAAGGTAATTTAAATGTGGAATAAAACCCCAACCTTTTACTTTTTCTTTACATTTCAATAACTGCTCGATGTTTTGCTTGAAATACACATTTAAAATTTCCTCTTAATAACAAAACAAAAACATTACAGTAATAGTAAGCAAAAAAGAAAAACATATAGTTCGGTTGCTTTAGTCTTAAACTAAGTTATAAGTGATACACAAACAAAATAAAACTCTTAACTTACCTTATCAAAGAAGACTTGCAGCTTTCATCAGCAGCAAACTTAACACAGAGGTCAACTACAACACAACACAACTAGCTCAACTGATGATCAAATGCTTTTCTCGTGTGATTGCTTACGGCTCGTTCTGCACCAAACTGATTGCGTTTGCTTCGGCGCCTTTAATTCGCTTTGCTCAACATAAAATCGGCCAGTTTAAATGGCCGCTTTCAAATCAGCCGTTTTTTCATCAGGTCTTGCGGTTTCATATAAGGCACGAAACGCGGCCGAAATAATGGAGTCGGCCGATTGCATTGCAAGCCGCGACTCCAAGTAGGACAGGAAAGTATAATATCAATTATAACAAAACTCAAAATAGAAATTTGAGAGACTGTGATTTAAACGGCTCCTGTGCAAGGCCAAAAGTAATATGACTTAAAATGCATGGAAGTTTTCTAGATGACATAAGAACAGGACGTCTAACACAAGCAACGTTTGATTAAACATGGAGGAGGGGGCGCCAATTTTATAGTTTGGCCCCGGGCGCAAAATACCCTGGCTACGCCTCTAGTTACAAGCAGGCCCTTATAAGGTGTGTCCCTAAAAATCCAGCATTTTTATCCTGATTGTGTTATTTCTGTGTTTCTCAACAAACCTTGGCTCAAAAGTGCTACGTAATATCGTAAATGGAACGGAAGACCTTTTAAGTTTTATGCGTGAGTTTAGCAAAATTACCTTAAATGTACTAATATTGTAATTGCCGTGAGTTGTATTCTCTATCTGCCACAATAATTTGGCCTTTAACATAAAATCGGATGTCACTGGAAGCTAGGTTTTTTAATTTGTTACTTTGGTCTTGTGTTAATTCAGGGATTCCCAACCTTGTTACGATCTCGTACCACTTGGACGCTCTGTACTGTCACGCGCACCACTTTAGCAGAAAAATAATTTAATTAATCATATTTTTATCTATTTTTAGCTTAGAACTAGCATTATTCAACGCTATTTGTAGCTTAAGGCTTAAGCTATTAAACAGTAGATTATATCTATCAAGAGCAGTCATTTTTCCACCTGAAAAACCTATACGCGTACCACTAGTGGTTCACGTACCACAGGTTGGGAACCCCTGTGTTAATTGGATCAGAATGGCTTGCTGTGAAACCCGGCGGTACGCAGCAAAACTAAAAGCCACTATGCGATGTACACTGCCGGAAAAACGCACCGGTAAAAAAACGAGACAGTGACTCAAATGTACGCCAAGGCTACCAGGCGCGGATCTAGGATGTTTGTTTGGGGGGCAATGAATTGTTTCGAATATGACGTCACACAGCTGCACAACTAACCTTAAGAAAACCAGTTGGTTTATTTCCAGGTTGGAGAAGTGGTGCTTTTAATACAAAAGTTACATTACAAAGCTGTAGCACGAAGCGAAAAATTGCCTTTATATCGTTTAAGTTGTCAAAAGCATTTATATGAGGTGATGAGAGTAACGACGCCTTTAAGCTAAAGCAACTTAAATAAAGCGGGCCAAGAGATATTTAAAAATTTCGGTGGGCCGCAAAACCTTTATACTTGTTCTTTAATGTTAACATAGACTTTGTTTTTTTATTTCAATGCCTTCCAAATGTAGGTAACTGTAAAAATCACAACGATTTTAATACTGTGTAGAAACGCATCGTATTTGTAAATACTGCCGTTTTTTGTGTTTTATGTTTTAGTTGCTTTTCATATTATACTGGAATTAAAAGCTGAAGTATTGTGGTACTTTTCTGGTTTCCGCAAATACCACAAAATGGCTTCCAAAAAAATGTTTTTTTTGTTACTAGGGTAACATTATAAATGCAAAAGAATTCGCGAATCTTAAAGCTTCTTGTATATCTCTTGGCCCGCTTTATTTAAGTTGCTTTAGACCAAAGGCATCGTTACTCTCATCACCTCATATAAATGCTTTTGACAACTTAAACGATATAAAGGCAATTTTTCACTTCGTGCTACAGCTTTGTAATGTGACTTTTGTATTAAAAGCACCACTTCTCCAACCTGGAAATAAACCAACTGTTTGGTTTTCTTGAGGTTAGTTGTGCAGCTTTGTGACGTCATATTCGAAACAATTCATTGCCCCCCTAACAAACATCCTAGATCTGCACCTGTCAGCCTTGGCGTACATTTAAGTCACTGTCTTGTTTTTTTACCGGTGCGTTTTTCCGGCAGTGTACATCGCATAGTGGCTTTTAGTTTTGCTGCGTACCGCCGGGTTTCACAGCAAGCCATTCTGATCCAATTAACACAGGGGTTCCCAACCTGTGGTACCTGAACCACTAGTGGTACGCGTAGGTTTTTCAGGTGGAAAAATGATTGCTCTTGATAGATATAATCTACTGTTTTATAGCTTAAGCCTTCAGCTACAAATAGCGTTGAATAATGCTAGTTGTAAGCTAAAAATAGATAAAAATATGATTCAATTAAATTGTTTTTCTGCTAAAGTGGTACGCGTGACAGTACAGAGCGTCCAAGTGGTACGAGATCGTAACAAGGTTGGGAATCCCTGAATTAACACAAGACCAAAGTAACAAATTGAAAAACCTAGCTTCCAGTGACATCCGATTTTATGTTAAAGGCCAAGTTATTGTGGCAGATAAAGAATACAACTCACGGCAATTGCAATATTTTTACATTTGTGTTAATTTCGCTAAACTCACGCATAAAACTTAAAATTTCTTGCGTTCCATTTATGATATTACGTAGCACTTGAGCCAAGGTTTGTTGAGAAACACAGAAATAACACAATCAGGATAAAAATGCTGGATTTTTAGGGACACACCTTATAAGGGCTTGCTAGTACCCAGTGGCGTATGGCCAGAGTATTTTGCGCCCGGGGGCAAACTATAAAATTGGCGCACCCCTATCCATATTTAGTCACATTTCCATTACATTGACATAATATACCTTACTTTATACGTCAAACAATTCAAATTTTATTAAAACATTGTATTTTAAGAATAAAAAGCCTTATTCTGGCATTTGTAAGCCTCATCTTGGCACCCCTGTACCTTGAAGCCCGGGGACATATATACCCCACCCAAAATTTACTTGATGAAAAAGGAGCCGACTGCTTTGAAAGCGGCCATTTAAACTGGCCGATTTTATGTTGAGCTAAACGAATTAAAGGCGCCGAAGCAAACGCAATCAGTTTGGTGCAGAATGAGCCGTAAGAAAGCAAACGAGAAAAGCATTTGATCATGAGTTGAGCTAGTTGTGTTGTGTTATGGTTTAATTCTGTGATAAGTTTGCTGCTGATGAAAGCTGCAAGTCTACTTCAATAAGGTATTTAAGCTTTTTGTTCTCTATTTTTAGTAATACGGGTGACTGTGCCACCGGCCCACAGACATCTGACAGCGAGAATAGTTTAAGCCCGCCAAACCAATATCAATGACTGTATGATTTTGCCGCCCACTTAAATGACACATTTCCAACAATAGTCTATTTGTCAAGATTTTTATGTACATATGTTGTCATTCTATGGCTCAAATGTTGTAGTTAAATATAGGTTTTTATCTGCAAATGTTGTCGTTCTATCGCCTGATAATATCGTGGCAGTTGTTTAACGTGCATAAGGCAAGTTTGTTTTATGCTAAGACAAATTGAGGATTTCTGTGTGAGTTTTTTGCAATTATTTGTGGCAAGAATGACATTGTAGATAGTGTGCTTTTCAAGTTTTTTTTGTTATTTTACATTTAACCCGCATAATTAGTTTACACTGTGACCAGTAGCAAAGGTAAATAGGCGTAAATTTAAAGTGGAAAGGGTGGATGACAAAGACGATTATGTAGCTTCACTTCGGCCTAACATTTTTCGCAATTTCAAAACGAAAAGCTTTTTTAAAATGACCGGCATATTCAAGTTAGGCTATCAATCAATCGACCACGATTTATTTATAAAAATGTGACACATTTAATCTTTGTGAATCGCAATAATAATAAAAAAGAAGGACAATAAAACAAAAATCAATAATATTTAGGCAAAACGAAAATGAAAAAGTGTGACGACACAACATTTTCTTTTACTTTAATAGACAGTCGAAAAAACTAGTTAAAATTCGTGGTTTTTATACAAATACAACTTTTGTCCAGAAGTTGGCGATATGTTAAATAATTGCCAAGGCACTTTGATTAAGACAGGAATAATATAAATAACCTCCAGGAGAGCTAAAGAGGTTGGCACACCGCGTAATAAAATTGTATTAACAACAAAAACATTAAACGAATATAAAGTTAATTAAATGTGTGAGTATTGTAGCTGTATTTGGTTTCATCATTTTACCACAGGCCCGCTTTATTAAATAAGTCAACTATTTCTGTTACAATATGAAAGTATTGGTTGCAAACCGGTTTATTCAGTTGTTGTTTAGAGAGACTTACGACATCATTTGGATCATTTAAAACAAAATAACTCATTCTATAGAAAAGACAATGTTTTTAATCGCTCTCTTGTATTAAACAAAATATTGCAAAAACTATTGGATGAGAAAGAACTCAATTGCAGTTAATCTGAAATAAAGTTATAGTTGTTCAAATAATTTTGCCAAATCCGCAACGGACCTCCGACCTCCCTTTGTTGATCCCTGAGCTGACCCCTGGGGTGACCTTTGCGTTGACCCCTGAGATGACCATTGCGTTAACCCCTGGGGTGACCTTTGCGTTGACCCCTGAGATGACCTTTGCGTTGACCCCTGAGTTGATCTTTGTGTTGATCCCTGAGGTGATCTTTGCGTTGACCCCTGAGGTGACCTTTGCGTTGACCCCTGAGTTGACCTATGCGTTGACCCCTGGGGTGACCTTTGCGTTGACCCCTGAGTTGACCTTTGTGTTGAACTCTCTGTTGATACCTGTTAAAGTAAAGAAACGCACTAATTTAGCAAAACAAACCCCAAGTTATTTTGATATTATTTACATACGCGACTAGGGTTTCTTGTATTCACACAACATTGGTATGACCAGTAAGAAGCATGTATTGGTACTTTAACGTCGAAATGTTCTTACATGATCTGTCCCATCGTCCACATCTTGTTCAGTGGATGTTTCTTGGCTTTGACTTGCTTCTGGTTCCGCTTGCTTGTCTTGATATAACTGTGGAGACAGATTTTTAAGACGCGATTATGTAACGATTCTATGTTGTGTTTAAGTGCTTGATCAAACTACTTAAGAGTTACTCTTGGCGACAAAAATGCAGTACATGGGAATGCGCAAAAATTTAGAGATTACCTCGGTACATTGAGTACTTGTATTGTTTGTTTGGTCGGTTATTTATAAAAGTAAAACTTGCTATAGCGGATATAGACGTATCTGTGTAACAACATTAGGCGTCACTCAGACTAAACAAAAGTTATCACATTTGAACTTAGAACATGCGCCTATTTAAATAGCATTTGCCGCTATTTAAAAATACATGAAATGTCATTATACAAGTAAAGTCATATTAACCGATTACTCGTGAATTCGTTATTGCGCAACTCGCTCTACTCGTTACTCGCCCGAGTCAAGCCAGGTTGTTTCGTTCTGAACCCGAAGCTTTGTGTTTAGCTTTCCTGCTTTTAGTTCTGCTTCTTAGTTCAGTGGGGCGTGGACAGATCCAAGCAAACTTGATCTCAGCGAGAAACAAGCGAATGCATTCGATCGCAAAAAGGTCAGACCTCCAAGCGCCTTACTTCACAACTTATTCGCGTGAACGCCACTAACTACCATCAAGCTGGAGATAGGTATTTGCAAATATCCTTATATTTTTTCATCTAAAGTTGTACATTCGATGCAACGGGAAGTATCGTTACGTCACACGTCTAAACACTGACGTCACTAGTGTCGCAACGTTGCCCCGGCAACATATTCCCAAATTCTGAGTGCTTATACCTTGCGCAGAGAATCCTCGTCAGCTTCATCAATGCCGCATCGTTCTAACTCCAGCTCTTGTACATTGTGGGCACAAGTTCGGAGGAAAGCGAGTCCTTGCGATCTCAAGAAGTAGTTCAGGCTCAGGTCCAACTTCCTCATCTACATAAGCACAACATAATGTAAGATACAAGCAGTTGTTAGGCTGCATACAGGTTCTAGCAAATTAAACAATACATATTCGCAACTTACACCAAAACTGCTATTCGTAAAAGGTCAGGTAATAACTCTTGGATTGGGATATATAATATATATGGGGGCAATGGTGGACAAAATAATTTTATGGAATGTTTTGATGAACTATAGCCGTGTACGCGTTTTAACGACCCACAAAAACGACCCACAACAGTTTAATTATTTCTACATAATTTCTCAAAATCACCGTAATAACATGCAGAATAGCCTACACCCGGCGTTCGTATTTTACGTAAACTCTGTGGCTTAAATTTATTCGTATTTCTTATCTATTCATTCGGCGATAGACAAAAGCGAACTGAACTGGCATTAAATAAAAATTGCAAATCTAATAATGCTAATCTTGCGGTGTTGCTATAAAATGCTATTGTATAGATTTTGGGCAAATCAATTGAAATGCCCGAAAGTCAAAGCTGCAAAGTCCATTGCCTAGGCCTACCGGCTGAAAAAACGTTTTCGGTTGGTCTTGCAAGGATGTCCTTGCAAGCAAGGCAAGTAAAAATTGCCTGCGGTGAGATTCGAACTAGTGACCTCGGCCATACCGGGAAAGTCACTCTAGCAACTGAGCTATGCAAGATCAGCGCTAAAGGAAATGTAAAAAAACACTGGTTCATTTTAGGTTCATTTTAGAGGCCAGTAATCAGGGGTGGATCCATGGGGCAGGGCACGTGGCCATGGCTCCCATAAACCATATTTATTCCTAATGTAACTAAGTGAATGCAAAAGTATTTCGGAATACCCGCGTATCAAAGTTATGTTTCTAGTATGTGTTAGCCCACTTGAAAACCGGTTTATCCATGGGGCCGTGCGTCTTATCACACCCTCGAAAGTTAAAGTTTGGGAACATTAACTATACAAAAGTATTTTTCACGTTAGTGCTTTTCCCTCTTAAAAAAATTAGTCACGTTTTGGCGTAATGCTATGTTTTGTGACGTCACGATTTGACTTAACATTGTGACATCATACCTGCATTTTTTAATGCCCCCTCAAACAAAAATCCCGCATTTGCCCCTGCCAGTAATTGCTTACTTTTGGTGACATAAAACTTCCGTTTACAAAAAAATCTTTTGTATACCAGACAGTGGTTCAGTTACCAAATGCTACACGCAATACTGTTGTCTGTTTTATCCACCTCAATGCAATTCCAATATTCAACACACCCTACATTCCAACAACACACACTTACAAGTCGATCCATTCGTGATATGGCGTCAGTTAGAGGTTGCAGATCAGAACCAGCGATTTCGCAATACGGTAATTCCAGCTGGTTAATGTTGTGTAAACTTGTTGCCAGGCAACTCAAACCACATGAATCCATCTTGTTGTTACTTAGATTCAGTTTCTCCAACTGTGACAATAATAAATTGGTTAATCGGTAGATTTGCCTACTCTATAAACCCACACAACATCTACGAATATAGAACTGGTGACTTGAACCGCATTAATTTAATTATATTTGGGTGTGCTAGGATTGACCATCGCCTATAATGCACTTGATCAAGAGTAATTTTTAAAAATATTAACTGCAGAAGAGAAATTAAATTCAGAGAGCTTAACTTAAGGGAAATTAAGGTTGAAGCAGTAAACTTATTTTAAAATATTAGAGCTATATTAATATTTCGCTTTAAACAACCTATAGTGTTAAATGCTCTGCTTAACTTTCGCATAACTAACTATCTAGCCTTTGTGTGCTTTTTTTACAGAGCAATTCGTTTAAAATGCCAAATCCAAAAAACTCGAAACTTGATGGGCACAGTTTAATTGTACAAGGAAGATGAGTTTAAACCAGGCTTGTACAAATTAAAATGGTGCAAGGGCCACAATAAGCAAAAACAAACAATTTGGCAGGCCGCATACTAAGGTTGTGTAATAGGTCAGGTAACAAATACGTAAAATCGCAAAGACTCGCTTTCCTCCGATCAATAGGTCAGGTGACAACTCTGGGATATATATTACCTATTGGGGCAATGTTGGACAAAATAATTTTATAGGACGTTTTAGTGAACTCTAGCAACTTAAAATTATTAAATTAATTGTTATTTTTCGTTAAATCACTAAAATAAGCCAAGCCCCAGGTCATTACATCTGTGTACGAGTTTTCAAAAAATGCACAACAGGTTAATTATTTCTACCTAGGTTTTGCAAAATCACAGAAATAAAATGCAGAAAGAACCCGGCGTTTGTATTTTAACGTAAACCCTCTCGCCTAAATTTATTCGTATTTCTTATCCATTCACTTGGCGATAGACTGAAGCTATACGAATTAAACTGGCATTAAATGAAAATTGCAAATCTATTGACAATAACATTGCGGTCTAACTTTAAAATGTTATTGCATCAATTTCGGGCAAACAATTTGAATTGCTGTCTAAGTAGGATGCACTGAATATCTCCATTACCTAGGCCTACAGTTTGAAATAACAACCACCGCTTGATGTTATTTATTGAGAATGTCTAAACGTATTCGGTTGGTCTTGCAATGATGTCCGTGCAAGCAAGGCAAGTAAAAATTACCTGCGGTGAGATTCGAACTAATGCCCACGTCCATACCAGAACAGTTGCTCTAGCAACTGAGCTATGCAAGATCAGCGCTAAAGAAAATGCAAAAAAAAACACTAAATGTCGCTCCAGAATTGCGGAAATATATAAGTATGAGGGAACGTAGGCGCTTTCAGGGTGTAATTACTTCAACAGGAAAATGTTAAAAAAAACTAGTAATTGTAATTCAAGTGTTAGTTCGCAATTAATTCTCATAAGTAAACACAAACAAAGAGGATGTCCAGTTAATAATGGTCTATTGAGATGAAATTCTATCAGAATAATTGTACCCAGGCCAGGGCCAGAGGGGCCAGTAATCAGGGTTAGAGGCCAGTAATCAGGGATGGATCCATGGGAGAGGGCACGTGGCCATGGCTCCCATAAACCATATTTATTCCTAATGTAACTAAGTGAATGCAAAAGTATTTCGGAATACCCGCGTATCAAAGTTATGTTTCTGGGTGTCTTAGCTCACTTGAAAACCGGTTTATCCATGGGGGCCGTGCGTCTTATCGCACCCTTGAAAATTAAAGTTTAGGAAACTTAAACTTTGCGAAGGCATTTTTTCACTCTACATGCGAGTGTTTTTCCGTCTTGATAAAATAAAAAATAGTCACGTTTTGACGTAACGCTATGTCCGTTACTTGTGACGTCACGATTTGACGTATCATTGTGACATCATACCTGCAATTTTTTCATGCGCCCTAATGCAAAATCCGCATTCCCCCTGCCAGTAATTACTTAGTAATGGTGACATAAAAAATACGTTTACCAAAAATCTTTCGTTCGCCAGACAGTGGTTGGCTGAGTTACCAAAGTTTACACGCAATGCTGTTGCCTGGTTTATCCACCTCAATGTCATTCCAATATTCAACACACCCTTTATTTCAACAACACGCACTTACAGGTCGACCCATTCGTGATATGGCGTCAGTTAGAGGTTGCAGATCGGAACCAGCGATTTCGCATCCAACCAATTGCAGCTGGTTGATGTTGTGTACACTTGTTGCCAGGCAACTCAAACCACGTGAATCCAGCTTGCTACCAATCAGTTGAAACAATTCCATCTACAATGACAAGAAGTTCCAATTGTTACGTATCTCCCCTCTATTAGCTTCCATAACATCGAAGGTGTCGTCTGCTAATCCTTGACCATAAGTGCCTGCAATAGGGAGCATTTGCCCCCCCAACATCGGGAATAGTATGGAATAAACAAGAAACTGTTGTGTCTTTAACGCAAAATTATTTTTTTGCCAGGTATAGTACGTTGCTATGCCCTCCCCCCCAACAAACTGTATATTTTGCTCAAGTAAATGGAATTTTTTTTAACGTTCCGCGCGAATCTAATTATGTTTCTAGGTTTAGCCCACTTTGATCAAATTGCGTCGTGCGTCCCATCGCACACTCCAAAATATAAGTTTGGGCAACTTAAACAATATAAAGGCGTTTTTTTATAAAGACGTTTTTGGTCATTCCCTTATGCCTTGCTTCCCCCTAAGAAAAACTCATTTTGAATTACATATCAGTGAGACAATTTGAAAAAACTAAAGTATCTACTGTTGGTGGCGCGAATCGCGAAAAAATGAGTTTATCAAGTTGATTTTGACAATTGTGAGGCTCCGTAGAAACCACGTAACAATGTCGCCTGCAGCGCAAAAATTAACCATTGCGTTAATCGTGTTTCAAAAGGTGTGACGACAGACAATACAAAAAACATTATAGAGTAGTTGCAGTCTCCCTGTTGCTGAGGTGTTGTTATATTAAAATATGAACAAATATTGTTGGATAGGGGGAAAACATTTATCGTTCATCTCCAACTCAACCAAACTGTATTTGAATAAGGCCGTTATCGTTCGATAATATGTGTATTTCAGAAAATAAATATGTCGATTAGACAGAAAACACTGTAGATAATTGGCAGAAAATATGCAGTTTTAATTAAAAGTGGCAATAAAGAGAGTTAGTAACTAAACATAATCCAAATCGGTCGTAAAAAGTAGCAATTAGTCTAAATTTCAAGAAAGTTTCCTAATCCATGAATTATATCTTCAGTTACTTAACTACACACGTGTAATTTTAATGTAAATAAAAGAACATCTTAAAAACAGAATAAACACGAAACGAAACCATTAAAATCACTACAATAAGTGAAATATTACAGTAGCGCTCGAGCCCAGGGGCGCCCGCAGAAAATTTTTCAGGGGGGGGGCAATCAGGGACGTAACCAGAAAATCAAATAAGGGTCCTAAATTTTCAACTTAGGGAATTCCCCTATTTTTCGCCTGATGTTAATGAATAATGACGTCATTAAAATTGTGACAGTATTACGTCATAGAATGGTGATTGCAAGACGTGATAGAAAAAACCCAAAAACTGCCAAATACGTCCAGCAAAAGCGAGCATGTGCGTCGTCGACAATCCTGTCAGGCGCCAGCTGCGAAACCACGGTGTACAATCGTTAACTTCGGGCAAAAAAACAAACCAAGACCGTGAAACATGTGTGTTTAATTGTGGTAGAATCATACATAATTCGACTATCAGCAGCGCAGTTTTCAAGTTCCATGAACGGAACTAGCGCTAAATTACAAACAATCCTTTCACCACGTGCAATACTAAACGAAGATCGTTTTTCCCGGGTGTTATTATGCCACGATTGGCGCAACATCTGCGCCGAGCTGTGTGCCAAGTCAGCTAAATTACAAGCTGAGGTTGAGGGGAAATAAGTCGTGTCCATTGCACACTTAGCACGTGGTCTTAGAGTATTCTTGAAGAGCATAATTTTGCGTTAACTATCATTACTTAAAAATTTATATTTTAAAACGCGCACGACAGTCACCATTATACCTCCTTTTAAGAATCTGTTTCATTTAAACAAATGTCGATGTTACACCAACATCGGATAATAGCGCAGAGACCGAACAGCGAGGAACATACTGTGTATAACTTGACGTTTTTTAGCGAGAAAAAAAGGTTTGACTAGCGTTGTCAATTGTCGAATACACACTTGCTAATCAGTCAACCTAAACCAGCGCTTCTCAACCAGTGGGGCCATAAGAACATTTGAGGTGGGCCACATACCAATTTAAAAAGCTAGATTTAGTTTCATTTGTGTCATTTTATTTCATTTTAAAGGAATAATGGTTTGGGAGGTATTAAAAAGGAATGTAAATTTATTGTTCAGCCGCAAGTATCTCACTAATGCACGGTTGATTAAACAATCTGTTTTGAAATATATTCTGCTGTGTTTTGTTCTAAACCTATTTTAAAGTTTTTTCTTTCATAAAAATTCTATTGGGCCTCAGAATTTTTTTGCAAGGTAAATGGAACACGAAAGAAAAAAGGTTGAGAACCACTGACCTAAACAAATAACGAAAGAGAAAAACTATCCAGCGTTTACGGTCGACCAAAGTAAAAACGAAAAACGGCGTTTTGCACTCGATTTTGGCTTCGCATTAGATTAAGACGCGTGACCCAATTACTTAAAACGCACGCTTCGAACAGTTTGTTAAACCATGACAAAAACGATAATATCACTTACAAAAAGGGTGGTAAGAACTCCCCCCACCTCTGGATACGCCACTGGGGGCAATGGATAGTGTATATTATTTTTAACCTTCATAAGTAATACACATTACACTTACAAATAATACTAATAATCACATTTTGAAATTCCAGGGGGGGGCGAGTGCCCCCCTTGCCCCCCCCCTGCGGGCGCCCATGCTGAACATCTGGAGCATTATGGAATAAACAAGAATCTGCTGTGTCTATGACACAAAATTAAATTTCCTAGGTAGAATAATAATTTGCTAAAAATTTGCATTAGTGTCTTAATACTGAAGTACCGAAATAAGTCAACATATTTGCCTGAAAAACATGCCACTACCGAATGTGTTTAATGAATATAGCATTGTCTGTGTGAAAGCAAAAGCCGCTGTCGAAACTGAATTTTTCTTATTTGTCGTGTTACAAACGTTTGCACAAAATATCCAGATATTGGTGCAAATAAGCCTAATTGTGAATACTGAACGCGCTAAATAGTGTGTATCCGAATAAACAATTTTTTGAACGTTTGTGGTTTATAGATTGCTTCCAATTAATTGTCCAAATTGCTTGCCCCGGGTCTCAAACCCTCTTTGGATGACATTTTTAAGTGTTTGTTTGTAGACCTTTTTAAACATCTATGAATATGCACAAGGCTGTTAACACAGTTTAAATTATTAACGAGACAAAACAAGAGAGGGTAATTTTTTGCAAACAAGTGCCGACTTTATGCTTTAAAGACGTTTTTTAAGTGAAACACAAACGTCCAGCCATGCAACTTTTTATGAAAGTATGCAATTGGCGAGTTGTATGGAAGCGTGTATTATATTCTCACTGATGTATTTAGGACAAACCTACATGTCTCGGTATGTTTGATATAAATGGTCGGTAAAAAATATTTTTTGCCCCCATCCCCCTAATTTTTGTCGACGCCCTTGCATGTGCGGTTAATGCTAACTTATTTACTTATAACAACTAACATAAACATACGGGATGGTTTCTGCGTGAGATGGCGTCAGTTAGATGTTGCAGATTTGACTCAGCAGTGTCGCAGAACAACAACTTCAGCTTGTTGATGTTGCTTGCACTTGTTGCCAGGCAACTCAACTCACGTGACCCCAAATTGTCCACGATGAATTCTTCCATCTACACAAAATATAGTTTGGTTTGTTATCGAAAGTTTCAAACTTACTGATAAAACCTATTTAAACTGCTAAATACAGACAGAGGTAAAATGGATTGTAAACCGGAAAATTTCGTAAAAGTTAAATTTAGATTCTATTCGAAAAATATTTGCGCGACCAATTGCTCTTAAGAAATAAACACATCAAACGTACACGACACGCGATTCATCGGTAATAATAATAATCGGAGTTAGTAAATTTACCGAATAAGTAATATTCAGAGTAAATTTACCGAAAAAATATAATTCAGTTGATTAATTCTACAAAAATTGATTTTCTAGATTTTTAAAACGTGTTTGAATATCGAGTATTATGTAACGCAGAAGTTCCCAACGTGGGCAGTATCGCCCCCTTGTGGCATTTTGGGTCTTTTCATGATTTGGGGGCGCTGAACGCATTTAAATGACAAAACCATGTAAGTGTCAGTTGTTTTACGTAAGTTAACTTATAGGTGTTTCTCTGCGTGCGATTGCTTCAGTAAGAACTTTAAAATCAGACGAATCTTGTAACGTTTTATTTCAAACTGATATTAATTTATTCGTTTGAAAAATGATGCCATATTTATGCGCTAAAAACAACATAAAAAAATATTCCTAGTCAGTTATACATATAGATTTGTTAAAGCGTGATTTGCAAACGGTTTACTCAAACTGTGGTTGATTAAACCTGACATGCTTTTCACTTGTTTTGTGCAATCTTTGCTTTAGTATTTGAACGTTCAAGTTAAAACGTTTCCAGTTAGTATCATCAACGAAATATTAAAATCTGGATACTTAATTAAAAAACTTCTCTATAGTTAAAAAAAAAATTCCAAAAGTGGTTGGAAGCGTTTAACACTTTGAAGGGGTCGGGGATTGCGGAGTAGAACATCTCAAACACTAATGTGCATTAACAGGCACTTGACCCAGCTACCCATGATTAGTGGGACTTTCCCCTGTGCAATGTTTGACCCACGGGGATGCCCCTTATCAGTTTCACGCGTCCCCGTTGCATCCAGGGACTTCCCCTATCCGGTTGATTGTCGATAGTGTGATTGGAGAATCGCGCCCACCCAATCACAATAATGACCATTATGACATAACCATGTCAGTTGTTGCACGTAAGTTAACTTACAGGTGTTTCTCTGCGTGCGATTGCTTCAGTAAGAACCTCGAAACCGGACAGATCGCTCGTATTGTGCAACTCCAGGTGGTTTATCTTATGGACGCAGGTGGACAAAGCAGTGAAGTCACGTGATCCAGTTGTCGTCACAGTTACAAACTCCATCTACAAAATAACAACAAGATATGTTGGTGGGTGCGCTTTCCCAGATAGGTGAGGTTCTCAAACTTATGCGCCGATAAGTTTGCCTCGTCCGCCATTGTTGGCTACCTTTAGTCAATCACGTGGTTTAAAAAGTGTAAGCAAAGTCGCTGAAGAAAAAATGCGGGTCAATATGACGTTTTATTGTAAACTGTATTTAATTTAATCGCTTGTAGAGCTAAAATGTTGCACTTAGAAACAGTTTTACTAAAATTCCGAGTTACTCGGCTGTGGAGTACGCACATTGTTAAGGCGTGAGATGCGAACAGTTTTAATCTCAAACTGTAGTTATTGAGCCTAAAATTCGCTTGCTTGAACTTTGTTTTATTTAAAACTTTGCTTTTGTATTTGTAAATTAATTATCTCCTCATTAAACATGAAACTTGCGTTGAAACGTTTCGAGTTAGTATCATCAACGAAATAATAAAATCTGGATACGGAATTAAAAAAATTAGATACTTGCTAAAAAGTTAAAAAGTGTGTGGAAACGTTTAACATTTTAGGGGAGACAGTGACTACGAGGGGTCGGAGGTTGCAGAGTATAACATCCCAAACTAATGTGCATTAACAAAGTGTAATACGTTAACATCGCAATTTGTCGCGCAATTTATAAAATAAGTTATTTAAGTTTGAATTACTAAACCAGTCTGGTGTCGAGGCACTTGCCCCAGCTACCCATGATTGGTGGGACTTTCCCCTGTGCAATGGTTGACCCACGGGGAAGCCTCTTGTCAGTTTCACACGTCCCCGTTTCACCCAGGGTACTTTCCCTATCAGCTTGACTGTGGATAGTGTGATTGGATAATCGCGCCCGCCCCATCGTAATAATGACAATTATGACATAACCATGTCAGTTGTTGCACGTAAGTTAACTTACAGGTGTTTCTCTGCGTGCGATTGCTTCAGTAAGAACCTCGAAACCGGACAGATCGCTCGTATTGTACAACCGCAGGCGGTTTATCTTATGGACGCAGGTGGACAATGCAGTGAAGTCACGTGATCCAGTTGTCGTCACACGTACTTCATCCATCTACAAAATAACAACAAGATATGTTGCACTGAGCGCTGTCCCACATAGATGAGGTTCTCAAACTTATGCGCCGATCAGTTTGCCTCGTCCGCCATTGTTGGCTACCTTAGTCAATGACGTGGTTTAAAAAGTGTAAGCAAAGCCGCTGAAGAAAATGCGGGTCAATATGACGTTTTATTGTAAACTGTAATTAATTTAGTCATTTGTAGAGCTAAAATGTTATATATATATGCACTTAGAAACAATTTCACTAAAATTCCGATTTACTCGGCTGTGGAGTACGCACATTGTTGAGGCGTGAGATGCGAACAGTTTTAATCTCAAACTGTAGTTATTGCTCCTAAAATTCGCTTGCTTGAACTTTCTTTTATTCAAAACTTTGCTTTTTATTTGTTGTTAATAATCCTCCTATAAACACGAAACTCGCGTTAAAACGTTTCCAGTTAGTATCATCAACGAAATATTAAAACCTGGATACTGAATTAAAAAACTTAAATACTTGCTGGAGGTGGAAGCGTTTAACGCTGTAGGGAAGACAGTGACTACGAAGAGTTTGGGGAGTGCGGAGTATAACATCCCAAACACTAATGTCCAATAACAAACTGAAAAACGTAATTTGTCGCGCCAATTAAGAGGGTTATATCAGAAAATAAAAGAGAAAAATATTAGTGTATAAAATAAAAAAATAAAATGCGTTTTGCGTTTTTAGCTAAATAGACTCAATTAAAGTCGCGCATGTTATTACGCAACAAAGTTGAACAAACCGCGTTGGTAATTTGTTCTAATTTCACCGGTTTAATCTCAGAGGCGAGCAATGACGGTCTGTTTTTCGTCATAACAACGCTATTTAAACGCAACATCAGGCCATGAACATTTTTGCCGACTATACAGCAATGTGTGTGCCATCAATTCTCGGTGAACAACAGGAAAGCAAACAGTTGCGAAAAAACAAGTTGTCCACTAATGTAAAAAAACTCGGGGACACTCTACTGTCATCATGCGGTGATAGAAGTTTAAAGTACCTTTTAAGAGCAGGGGTCGGCAACCCCGCCAATATAATTCATCCGGCCCTCCACCTCTTTTACAACTTGGCAAAAGGCCGTTGCCAGAATTTGTTGTCTATTTTAACTACATAAATATAAAAATCTATGTCGTTTTCTGGTGCTGTAAAATAGAACCGATGCGTTACAATTGTTCTTCCGGCAAAATTTTATCAAAGTGCCAACGAACCTTTTCAGGCAATCGTCTTTAGGGCAATATAATTGCAACTAAAGCCGAAAACGTATATGACGCGTTACGCTCACCAACATATCTCCAAGTCACGCTTTAGAAAACCGATTACGGCCAACATAACATTAGAATACACAAAAAGAACTATCCCAGCCCAACCAAACTATTTTTGCGCATTTTTCAAAAAAATGCGACATACATGAACTAGTACTATCAACAATGGACGTTTCGCTATCTTAGTATGTCTGAATGCATTTTATGGTGCTGCACACTATAGTTCTTGTGTGGTTTAAATATAAAAATAAACTATATCGACATTTTAACGGTTCTATTTAAATTACATCATATCCTATTCAAATTACATCATAGATTAACGATTAAATTTTCCGCATATATTTTTTTTCACTTTTATTGTTGTTTATGATTAAACTATGTTTATCGGCGGCAGCACACTCGATGAACCTCACGTCCTTTCGCTACCCCCGGGGAACATCAAATATTTGCACAATAGCTTTTCTTCACGCTTGGCGCAAACGCTTTACCGTCCCTTTTTCAAATCTAATATATAAAATGGAAAAGTTTGTGGGTCAGCATGTTCGCGTTTTAGGGAAACAGACAGAGAAACGTGTGGCTCATATTGCTCCTCTTAAGCGAGTCGCCTGGCAAGTGGATAAAATAGAAAGAAACTCGTGTGCTCCCAGACAGAAAAAAATTGGTTTCTTTCTATAAGAGAAAGTCTCGCATCTCAAGCGAACGCCGTCGCAAACCGATCACGGGTGAGCAATTTTTATGCCATTTCAAAAAGCATCACACAATATTCGTTGCATGTTAACTTGAAAGAGCGGGCGTGCGACTTGCAAAACCTTATGACGAAACGGGTTAAACCTTTTCACACATTTATAAGGCAATAACCTGCGTGAAGTAAATTGCCTTGGTAAAAATAAAGTTTCATGTGGCAAAGTTTATATCGCGTTTATTGTAGCGGTTTGAACTTTAAGCAAATTTACTTTTAAAAGAGGATTTTCTTTCGTTGGATGCAGTATGGGTTTTACGTATTTGCTTGAATTTCGCCAATTTGAATAATTGCTGCTACTACTTTTTGAGCGATTTTCCATCGATATATGTCACGGGTTTTCGTTAGGTAAAATATGCGAGTCGTGTTTAGTAGCTCCATTTAAAAAAACACACAACGTTGCAATTTGTTTGTTGTAAATACCGCAATTTTTTTGTAATTATCGGCTATAATATACGGCTTCAGCCAGCTTATACAATGTTGGTAACACGTGAATTAGTGATTTTTTGTGACCTATTTCAGACACAAAACTGCTTTTTAGGTTATAAGTTAATTTTTCATCTTTACACTGTTTAAACCAAATGAACAATTTACTGGAAATTTACGGCAACAAAGCATTAGATCTTTAAAGCCACGCAGATATGTCACAAAGTTAAACACGCCATTCCGCTTTCACATTAATACCGCTTTTACACAGTCTGTGTAAAAGCTGTGGGGTGTTTGCTGTGGGGTGTTACTCTGATTGTGGGAAAGCATTAGGTTAACCGATTTTAGACACACGATATGACCTAATAATTAAATTTCTATTTAGTGACACGCAGTGCAAACGTTTATAGCTTTTTGCAGTTTGTTTAACCACGTAAAAGTCTAATTTCACAGGTTTTCGTTAAGAAATATATGCGAGACGTGTTTAGCCAAGTTTGTGTGTTTACAGGGACGCCGGAGCGATTGCAGGGCAAGGGTGGCGACTTTTTTGGTAAGGGCAACATAGACCGCAAGCGAGCGTAGCGAGCCGAAATATTGGGGGATTCGGGGGTATTCCCCCGGCAAAATGTTTCCAGCCATGCCCTCTAGATTGGCTTAAAATGATACTAAAAATCTTTTAACAAATGTCAAGCATGTCATTTTACGAATTTTTTGCATTATTCCGTAGCTCAATCCCTACCCCCTTTATGATTTCCGTCGCATAATATTTAACGTTGTGAAAGCAATATATCACTTTTTATGAAAAGGGCACTTTTGCCCCTCCTCTTGCCCCCCTTGGCAAAGGGCAAGAGGGCTTTTAGATACTGCTTTTTAGGTTACAGGCCTACGTTAATTTTTAGTCTTTAGTTTGTGTTAAACAAATTAAATAAGTATTGGGAAATTACGGAGACAAAGAATTAGATCTTTAGAGCCACGCAGATAAGTCATATAATTAAACACGACATTCTATTAATGCCGCTTTCACACAGGCTGGGGGTGTTACTCTGACTGTGGAAAAACATTAGGTTAACTGATTTTAGACCTACGATATGACATGATTTGAATTTTCCATTTGGTGACACGCAGTACAAACGTTTAGGCATAAGCAAATTTGTTATGACATTACAAAAATATGTTTGCATTATTTATGCCTCTTCAGAACTTTATACGCTATCCGTAACATAACTTTCGGGTTATTTTCTGATTCCATAATTATAGGCTATAACATGAGGCTGTCAGTTTAACATGGTACAATGTAATGTGCAATAGTAATAAAGAGCCAAAGTATGATGGATTGTTTCATTTTGTTTAACCAGATTAAATTCAGGTAGACTTCGTACATTATGATGGTTATTGTAGGTGTAATTATTTTTTAACCAGTAAGAATAACTGGAAAATATTCTATTTAACCTGGGCAACGCCGGGCATTTCGTCTAGTGTTAAATAATAGCTAATTTACAACCAAAAAACTAGGTCGCCCCTGATTAACAGTTATTATAATGAAACGCTCAAAACTCAACATTTTAGGAAAATGTTAAGTTTATATTTATTACGGCTCGCCGTGCCCTTTTTAAATTTGGGTCAGGTCCGCGACTAGAAAAGGTTACCGACTCCTGCTTCAGAAAGTTAAATGTTGTGTGGCTTTAAAACGGTGCAGGGTTCGTTTAGCGTTTACCGCTGCTTTGTTGCATTTATTTGAAAATAGTGTATAAAAATTAAAACTTAAAAACAACAGTAAAACTTCACAAACCTTGTGTTTGGTTCTCGCCATTGTCTCCATCAACATTTCTAAACCGTTGCCGGTAAATGTGACTGGGTCGTAAGATTCCCCGATGCTGATGACCAGCTCTCTTTGTGTTGCTCGAAGCACGTGACAGAGACTTGACACTTCACTGGGAAGGATCGTTCCCCACTTTATACGAAGCTCTCCAGGGAGGGAATCGGCCACTTTCGCGGTGATTTCTTCATCGTTTGATTCCTGCGCCAAACTGCAAAGCTTAAACAATTTGGAGTTAAAGCTCTCAACATTGTTTGATAAAAGTTGAGATCCAAGCGAATAAATCAGACCATTCAGCAAACTTTTCTTGCTGGCAACATCGGTGGAAGAGATTTTAAAAATAGGCTTTAGCTTACGGTTGAGTCCCGTGTTTAGCAACCCGAAAAGAAACCGAAGAACCATTTCCCACGTATTACTTTCCATGCTTTGTAGCAGCCCAGAAAATGTGGACAGGTCTGTATCGAACAACAGCTTGAGTGATGTGAAAAATTCTTGCCATAGAAGATGAATAAAGAAGAATACTCTCTCCCCTTCCAGTATACGAAGGTTGAGGTCGCTGGAGAAAACTTGCATGTTGAGAAAGTCCTCCATTCCTTCAGCATCAAGTCCGACATCATCAAAGTCTTCTTCATCGAATGTGATCTTGTCATTGAGCATTCCGTATAAAGCCAAATCTGAAAGTTTGCGCAAAATTCTGGGATGATCCTTGAACTTAGGCGAATGAATGCAATCGGACACAAAAGCCGCAAACACATCTGTGAGCGTAAAAGTGCCATCTTTAGTGCCATGCTTTATGATGTAAGGTGCGACGGTTTTGGCAAATATAGGAAGAAAGCACAAAGCCTTTGCATGTGGGTTTTGCCCAAGTGACTTGGTGACCTTCTCATAATCTTCTTGCTTTGGGCAAATTTGTCGGAAATACAAATCTTGAGAGGTTTCGTTGAAGCCGATTACCTTGACTACAAAGTGGGGCGTGCAGCTTGGGTGTAGCTTGAGAAAAGCTCCCGGTCGTGAAGTAAGCAGCTTGTGAGCATTTGGAAGAATGTCGCCACGGAGTAGGTTTTGCAAAATGACCATCGGCGTTGCGCGATCGTACAATCCGATCACTGGAGCATCCAAATCAAGATCCTTGAACCTAGGTTCGTCCAAACCATCCAGGAAGATAAACAGCTTGTTGGATTTGGCAAGTCTTTCCAGTATTTGCTCATCTATTTCCTTTGTGTGTTTCCAGTTTGGGTTCGATGACAGCATTTCTAGAACACCCATTTCTTTGTTAAGACCTAAAGTCTTTAGGTATTTAAAAAGCCAATATCCTTTTTCATCTGCAGGTATAATTTACCTGCAAGCTCCGTTAGTGTCTGTAAAATAGCTGTAGTTTTTCCAATTCCAGCTATTCCAGTCATACCGACCACGTTGCCATGCCTCTCCACGTAATCGTCATATGCTGCTTTATTTCTAAAGTTCTTACTTTTGGCTTCATCGATTGCTTCTTGTTTTGCAGCAGTAAATAGTTGGTTGAGTTTGAGCATGGTTGAGTTGACCTGTTTTTCTCTGAGTTGCTTCAGTCCTTTTAAACCAAACTCCTCCAAAGGTTCTTGCGAATCCCGAATGATGTCAAGAGGAACTGGGTTGCTTGGTAGAGTTCCGATGACCTTGTCAGCTGCTTCCTGAGACTTTTCTTGCCATGATGCTGTTGTAAACGTAAGAACTGTTGTTTAAAGCTGAACGCCAAAAGGCAGTAATAATATGTAGCGTAAAATTTTGCTCTGCGCTCTTAGCTTATCCCAGCCACCTAAAAGTTAGTAAATGATTAACGCCTAGTGTCGGTTTTACTTCAACGCGAATCGCGACCGAACGATAAACTAGAAATACGAGCGTGTTTAAGCGTAGGCTGGCTTTAAAAAATAATATTCATTAACGTTTTGATTTA
Source organism: Ascidiella aspersa (assembly GCF_963924565.1). NCBI lineage: Eukaryota > Metazoa > Chordata > Ascidiacea > Phlebobranchia > Ascidiidae > Ascidiella > Ascidiella aspersa. Next base: position 3,612,858 of record NC_139453.1, on the reverse strand, counting down.
TTGCTGGATGGTTATCGAAGTCATTATAAACCGGTTTTGTTGCAGGGAAAACGTAGACTGTTTTATATTTGTATAATTGATAAATATTGTTTCATGTTTCTCCAACTCTTAAAGTTAACAAAGAAAACGCTAATGCAGTGGTCGGCAAACTGTGAGCCGCAGAGGCGTTTTTAGTGGGCCGTGAGTTACTTTTGAATAGTTAGTGTTGTCGTGTAGTTGTGGGTCGCGTAATAGCCGTACACTCACAGCAGTGTTAAAAAAAAGTTGATGTGGCTAATAATTATATTGTTTTATTAAACTATATGTAAAGGCAAAATTTTTTTGCGTTTTGCGCGTATATTTTACGTTTTATACTACGTTTTACGATATGGTATGGCAGTGTTTTCTGCCTCATGGCGTTGTGTAACATTTCACCTTTTCTTGTTGTTAACAGCCTAACGCTGTGTGAAGTTAGACTCCCTGCAAAATGCAATTTCTACCAAAATATATTCTGCTAAATTTATTTTTCCATTCAACTTTGCAATATGGCTATTGTTTCATGAGTCACATTTACCCAAGTGTTAAAACAAGATTAACGTAATAGATTTCTTTTACGTGTTTCATGCGAACATTTTACGTGATTGCGGGCGCCGCCATTCAGCCGTGGAGATGATATAGTGTTAGTCTTTTACACATTACGTATTTTTTTACGCTCAAAACTGGGGTTTAGCTTCATATTTGCGCACCAGTTCGTCCGAAAAAAAAAATGTTTCCAACTTTGTGACGTCTTTCTAATTCCTCAAAATTAAAATAATTATCCTGTCACTGTTTTCGTACCGGTAGTGGGTTTATATAGTGGGCCTTCAATAGGGCCTACGAAAGTTTGCCGACCACTGCGCTGATGCAAGCGAATTCACTAAAAACCTCCCATATTTTAAACAAGTATGGAAAACGTTAGAGTCTGCAGCATGAGGTCATGTACCCGCAAACAACATTTCTTGTGCATTTTCCCTTCTAAATGCGCTACGCGCGAATATGCTTTAATTAATTTTTTGAAGTATTTTTATAATAACTTTACGCATTGTGCTAGTGTTTCCAGCTTTGGAAATATTAACACAACGTCGAAAAGTTTAACGCTCCCATTCCAACTCAAATTTGTGTCAACTTAAACTACAAAAGATGAAGAACAATTTTAGACGCGCTTTCAAATCATTGTGATGATTTTATGTTACCTTATGCTAGCGTTTGTATACGACTATTAAAAAAGCAAACACCAAAATGCAATGTCAGCACTTATCTTTTTTGTTTCTCTTTTAAATCATAAAGCTACCCTCGATATTGTGTTATCCTTAGGCTAAATATACCCTGGCTACGCTTTGTGATTTACAGCACATTTAATTATTTTCGCCGCTTTTGTTGCAAAATGTTTGAAATGTCACATGAGGGAATTTGGAATACGACCTCGACTAAAATAGGGTTGATTTGTACGCAGGAACGTCATACAAGCATACTGAGCCCCTTTTTTAATTTAAAGTTGTCACTAACCGTTGTCAGATGAGGTCGCTGTTGAGTCGGAAGCCACTCCAGGTCCCTGTAGCTGGCCATATATATGAACGTCGCCATGGAGGTTTTGTATGGTACCTTGATGACCGTAAACATCACCAATGTTTACAGGTAGCACATAGATTGGCTGGTTGTTTGCTGGTGGAAGCGGAGGTGCATTTTCACCCTGTATAAGTATTGTAAAGTTTTATTATGTGGCCCAGAAAAAAATTCTTATTTCCAAATTATTTTTTCCTTCAATTAATTTTGTAGTGGCACTTTTTTGTCAGAGAAGGAAACGGACTTAAATTATGATATTTTTGTCCAGCTGTTAAATACCCTTACAATGTTGTTTCTCCAGTAAAAAAATGTCCCCGCAACTACGGGGTGGATTTTAGGGGTGCACAGTCTCCTTTTTTTGGTTTTAATCGCTTTTTAAGGATGGAAATTTGTGAAAAAAAGATCTGATGAACAAATTACTGACAAATACATGTCATACAAAAAAGAAGTTAACAAAATTTTCAACCTCAGTCTGCTGATATTTGTTCGGGGGTCAAATGCACAATTTTGTAATTTCATGAAATATCAATTAACGAAATGACATAGAAATCTTAAAATTTCACAAACGTTAGAGAAACTTTTAAAACTTAAGAAAATATAAACATTTTATTCCACGGAAAAATAAGGGGTAGTTTTTTTATTGAATTTTAACAATTTTTTTTAAGCGCCTATACAAATAATAAAAAATTTAAAATAACTTTCAATTTTATTGGCAAATTGTAGGTTTGCTTTACACTTACAGCAAAATGTTGCACCGTTGCATAAAAATTAACCTAGGGGAGCAAAATAAATTGGGGTGATTTCTTGATAAAATAAACCTCTTAAGAAAATTTTTATTGAATCAATTCATTGTGAACAGCTTAGCATTTTTTAAAGCAACTCTGAAACAACAGAGAAAAAGCACACGACGAATTAAATGCCAATAGCAAACACTTTTAAAGTATCTCTTTTTATTTGCAACCTGAAAAATATTCCATTATAATTACTTTTGCTACAAAAAGATGTAAATTTAATATAAATTTTGCAATCAATTAAAAAATAACGTAAAAAAAGAGCGGCTATCCATTTTTTTTTTAATGTATTTAGTTATTTACCATATTGACATTTGGTTGATTAGCTTCTTCATTTTCGTTGCGATTGTCGGCCATGTTGGATTTCAGTTCAACAGTGTTTTTTTAACAGATGTAAACTTGTCTGTCGAAAAATATATTGTTCAAAAATGTGTAGCTGAATAACTCCCAGCTATAACTGTTGTTTTTCCGAATATTGAATAGCAATTCATGAAATTTAAACTTAAGGAATATATAAGTATACTGTTGCTACCAGGCATAGTTTTTTCGGAAAAGGAAGTTATTTCTGGTACTTGTTTATTTTATTCGACGTTTTGGCCACCTATGCAAGATGCCTTTATAAAAAAAAGGATCACAAATCGAAAAGTGTCACAATTCTACTTTAATTGTCTTCAAGTGTTGTTATGTGATGTAAACCATCTGTACACATATCGGTACTTTTTAATCCTGGATCAGCCACCTTGAAAATTTAACCTGACCAACATCAATTCCCGAATAGAGCTTTGTGGGCAAATTTTGTTATTCTAAAATAGTTTAGTAGAGAGAATAAACGACGGTGCATAGGAATGACCGATAATACCACAGCCGATCTTCGATACCGAGTGATAGGCTAATACCGCTTTTCGTCAAATACTTGGGTGACATAGGTTCACATCTTACACCAAATTAATTTGTGCATTTTGGGGAACGCCATCCAAACCCTTTAAAAAACACCTTTGTTTACTTTTTTTAACGGAAGTAACTCAACTAGTTTAAAATTCAGTCGATGGTGCTTCAGGAAAATCGAATCAAACCCAAAGTGACTCGAAGTAAACGATTTTTGTTCCCTCGTAATGTTCGTTATGTTTGGGGTTCAATGGCAAAAAGAATATCAATTTTCATCTTTTTTCTATTTTTTTTTTGTAAAATTAATGAAATACAAAAATACTGTTCATCTTTATGCAAGAAATATGAGCCACCCCGTCAAATTGCGAGAATATTTGTACGAGTGCTATTTTCATAGCTTTCTGCCAAGGATAAAGGTGGGCACCGGAAATTTTCACAGCAGGTGCTGGCAAAAACATCGCCTTATCTGGAGACAATCAGCAGAGTGCTGAATAGTTTCGTGTGCAAAAGTAATAAACGCATGTAGGACAATCCAGCTATTAAGTCCCTGGAGATATCGCCCGTTTCTTGCTAAACCGTTAGCGCGCAAGCAAACATCGATGCCATAATTAAGACTCGACGGTTGAGCAATAAAACGAAGCCAACAGTAAATCGCGCTGACTTTACAAAAGAAGCGACGTTACTTTGCCACAGGTTGCAATAAATCTCTCATTAAAAGTTTAATCAAAGCCAGAAAGGCCACGTATTGGAAGCTATGTTTTTCCTAAAAGCGTCATAAAACCCAAAATATCCAAAAGTTGAGGTTCCAAGGAATAAATCGTTACTTTATGTGCTCTCGTCCCTGGAACGCCATTCGCAAACAACATTGACAATGTAAATTTTGGAAGAAATGTGCGGAGTAAGTTGCGCAATAACCCTCTTGCCAAAAAAACCATATCACGTGACAAATACTAACCAATAGGAAGAAAGTACGACCACTTACGTTGCAATTGTTTTCTTTCAAAATGCCGAGACAAGGAATTTTATTCTGTGAAACAAAAAAACCTGCTCTCTGCTGTCACCAGCAACCCGCCAATGTTGCAATGGTGGTATTTTACTGTTCGAACAAAATTTATCTTGGCACAATTTTGATATCTAATACACTCTTAAATTTCAAATAATTTTTCACATTTTTCTGTTTTAAGTAAACGGTTTTTGCGCTTGATCGGTTGGCATATCTTTCTTTATCTCAACAGCCTACTTATTAAGCACAATTAGAGGATTGGGGGTCATTAAAATGTTGCTGTAAAAGTACTGTTAAAAACACTTTTTTGCTTAAAGTAGCCAGCTATTTACATTTTACCGTAAAATATTTCAACTTTTGCGCCCGTAGAGAATAACTAGCATGCAGGGATGTCCGATAATATCGGATCGTAGCCGATACCCGATGCCAAGTAGCATCCGTAGCCGTCCGATATGATGGTGGTATCGGTGCCAATACAAAACTAATATTTATACAGGAATTCAGGCGTGATTTTGATTCTCGATTTCTATGTTGAAAGGTAAGTTTATCAAAAGTATTAGGTCAGTAACTTGGGGTAACTGGAATCCGAACGATAAAGACAAATTTGTCCTAACAACCTGGAAAAAAATGTTATTTTAAACGTTTCAATTTCATGTATTTTGCTTGTTTGGGCAGAGTAAGGACTTCATTTGGTATCGACTAAAATAGGTTTCCTCCAAAATATCGGTTATCGGTATCGGGATAAACTGTCAAGTATCGGGCATCCTCATTAGCATGTGTTTAACATGTTTAAGTCGTAATGCCCATAAAACTATCTCTGAAGTTATGCAGTGGTGGTTATTGTGTACATGCGTCTTTTGTTGGAGCCGGGTTTACTAATGGAAAGTTAGCGCAAGACTGTGTGTGTAAGTTCTGCTTTGTTTGTTAAGTCATACTTAATTAAAGCAAATTGCACTAAATACGGCTACTGGAGGTAATGCCGGGCAAGTTTTGAATAAGCTACCAAAATCATAAGCAAATGCTGATGTGTACCACAACATATTTACTAAAGAACAACAAATTTTCGTGTCACCTATTTATAAATTTCATACAAAAACGAAATATGTGTTTTTTCAATTATTGTGCAGATAGTTTTTTTTTTAATTTAAAACCACTTTTCGTTTTGATAAGTTAGAAAGAATTTTAAGTTTGCAATATGCGCATATTTTGCGACACTGATTACGTATTAAAATAAGTGATAGATTGAAACACCAACGTTGTCCGATTTACAAACCTTTTCAACGTATTTGTTAAGTGCAATAAATAAGTTTGACAAACTGACAATGTCTGTTTGAATGCGCCAAAATATTGATATATGTTTCACTTAACAAGAACCGTTGATTTACAATTTATTTTCTGTGTGCTATTTTTTTCAAACCAAAATGTTAAAATCTTTGTATTTGTGTGTACTCGTACATCTATATGGCCAGTAAAAACTGCAAGGTCACAAATCATATTTAATCATCTTAAAGTGTTGAAGTGTGATTTGAACGATCTGCGCACATCAGGGTACTCTTCAAACTTGGATCAGCGACCTTCAAAAGTCGAACTGGCCAACATCAGTATTTCTAAACAGAGATTTGTGCGCAAATTTTATTATTTTATAATGCATTAGTGGAGATAACGATGGATTCATTTTGGGAATGATCGACAAGGTCAGAACCGATATCCTAAGCCAAGTTATAATATCGCTTCCCGTCCAATATTTGGGTGGCAAAGGTTCACATCCTATAGCAAATTAATGTGTGCACTTTAATGGAACACCTTCCTAACCCGTTAAGTTTTGCAAAAATACATTTGTTCACCTTTAATCGGAAGTAACTCAATTATGTAGAAATTTAGTGGATGGTGAATCAATGAAAAACGAATCAAACCCAGAGTGACTCAACGCATGTAGGGCAATTCAACAAGTAGCTGTAGATATCGCCATTTCTCGTAAAACCGTTAATGCTCAACAGCAAACATCGATGCCATTATTTAGAACCGACGGTTGAGCAATAAAACGAAGCCAACGGTAAATCGCGCTGACTTTACAAAAGAACCAACGTTACTTTGCCACAGGTTGCAATAAATCTCTCATTAAAAGTTTAATTAAAGCCAGAAAGGCAACCGCTTGGAATTGGAAGCTATATTTTTTCTAAAAGCATCATAAAACCCAAAACGTAAAAAAGTTACGAGGTTCCAAGGAATAAATCGTTACTTTATGTGCTCTCGTCCCGGGAACGCCATTCGCAAACAACAATGACAATGTAAATTTTGGAAGAAACGTGCGGAGTAAGTTGCGAAATAACCCTCTTGCCAATAAACCAATATCACGTGACAAACATTAACCAATAGGAAGAAAGTACGACCACCTACGTTGCAATCGTTTTGTTTCAAAACGCCGAGCCAAGGAATTCTATTCTGTGAAACAAAAAAACCTGCTCTCTGCTGTCACCAGCAACCCGATAATGTTGCAATGGTGGTATTTGCTGTTCGAGCAAAACTTATCTTGGCACAATTTTGAAATCTAATACACTCTTAAATTACAAATAATTTTTCACATTTTTCTGTTTTAAGTAAACGGTTTTTGCGCTTGATCGGTTGCTATTTTGCTATTTTTTGCTGTTTTTTCAAACCAAAATGTTAAAATCTTTGTATTCGTGTGTACTCGTACATCTATATGGCCAGTAAAAACTGTAATGTCACAAATCATATTTAATCATGTTTAAGTGTTAAAATGTGATTTGAACGATCTGCGCACATAAGGGTACTCTTCAAACTTGGATCAGCGACCTTCAAAAGTCGAACTGGCCAACATCAGTATTTCTAAACAGAGACTTGTGCGCAAATTTTATTATTTTATAATGCATTAGTGGAGATAACGATGGATTTACAAAAGAAGCAACGTTACCTTGCCACAGGTTGCAATAAATCTCTCGTTAAATGTTTAATTAAAGCCAGAAAGGCAACGGTTTGAAAGCTATATATTTTCTAAAAGCATCATAAAACCCAAAACATCCAAAAGTTGAGGTTCCATGAAATAAATCGTTACTTTATGTGCTCTCGTCTCGGGAACGCCATTCGCAAACAACAATGACAATGTAAATTTTGGAAGAAACGTGCGGAGTAAGTTGCGCAATAACCCTCTTGCCAATAAACCCATATCACGTGACAAACATTAACCAATAGGAAGAAAGCACGACCACCTACGTTGCAATCGTTTTCTTTCAAAAAGCCGAGACAAGGAATTTTATTCTGTGAAACAAAAAAACCTGCTCTCTGCTGTCACCAGCAACCCGCCAATGTTGCAATGGTGGTATTTGCTGTTCGAAAAAAATTTACCTTGGCACAATTTTGAAATCTAATACACTCTTAAATTTCAAATAATTTTTCACATTTTTCTGTTTTAAGTAAACGGTTTCTGCGCTTGATCGGTTGGCATATTTTTCTTTATCTCAACAGCCTACTTATTAAGCACAATTAGAGGATTGGGGGTCATTAAAATGTTACTGCAAAAGTACTGTTAAAAACACTTTTTTGCTTAAAGTAGCCAGCTATTTACATTTTACCGTAAAATATTTCAACTTTTGCGCCCGTAGAGAATAACTAGCATGCAGGGATGTCCGATAATATCGGATCGTAGCCGATACCCGATGCCAAGTAGCATCCGTAGTAATCCGATATGATGGTAGTATCGGTGCCAATACAAAACTAATATTTATACAGGAATTCACGCATGATTTTGATTCTCAAATTGTTTGTTGAAAGGTAAGTTTATCAAAAGTATCAGGTCAGTAACTTGGGGTAACTGAAATCCGAACGATAAAGACAAATTTGTCCAAACAACCTGGAAAAAATTGTTATTTTAAACGTTTCAATTTCATGTATTTTGCTTGTTTGGGCAGAGTAAGGACTTCATTTGGTATCGACTAAAATAGGTTTCCTCCAAAATATCGGTTATCGGTATCGGAATAAACTGTCAAGTATCGGGCATCCTCATTAGCATGTGTTTAACATGTTTAAGTCGTAATGCCCATAAAACTATCTCTGAAGTTATGCAGTGGTGGTTATTGTATACATACGTCTTTTGTTGGCACGCGGTTTACTAATAGAAAGTTAACGCAAGGCTGTGTGTGTAAATTCTGTTTGTTTGTTAAGTCATACTTAATTAAAGCAAATTGCACTAAATAGGGCCACTGGAGGTAATGCTGGGCAAGTTTTAAATAAGCTATTAAAATCATAAACAAATACGTATGTGTACCACAGCAGCTTGATAATAAATTGCAAGGCCAAAAAGGTCGAGTAAATCGACATCATCTTGATCGAGACGTTTCGATACTTCTTTGTTCGATAAGTTTCGATATGAAATCATACGGTATCGATATAGCAATAAAATGTCAAGTATCGAACATTCTTGTCCACCAGTAAAACTCAATTTAAAAAAATTAAAACCCGAGCAGCAAGTTGAAGCAGACGTTCGCAACAAACAGATTTGAGTTTTACTTGTTGAGTAAATTCGAATTCTTGCTATTCGTAATGACAATTACATTTACCACTTTATTATCAAAAAACGTGATAGAAAAAGCGTTATCTGCTTCTGATAAAATCACAAACGTTTACTTGTTATAGAGCATAATGTTTGGAGGCTGTACTTCAAAAAAACCAATTGTTTTGTATTTGTTTGTGTTTCAGTAAAATAATATACAATAAAAGCAGGAAGCCAATCAGTTGTGCAGTGTTTAAGAAAAGTTTATGCAAAACATGTTTGAAATAGATACTTGTGCTACGGCATACTTCACAAGTTGGAGAAAACATAAATTTATGTGATTAGGCCGAAAACAATCAAAATAGACAAAATTGATTAAAATCATTTTTTTAAATCATTAATTTAAAAGACAAAACTAGCGTTAAGGAGTTTATAATTACCACCAGTTGCTAACCTTCTTGTTTTGAAATACAAACAACCTTTAGCAGAAATAATTTAAACATTCCTTTCACGAAATAATCTGCAGTAAAATGTTTAGATTTAATTTTAACGACAAACGTCACACGATATTTAAGTAATTTATTTTGTAACAGGCTGACTATTGTATTTGTGGTACACCCACGGTCTTGTTACGCGAATTTATATACGATAATCAGAGGACGCTATATAAAGACAAATTGTATTGAAATCTCGACAAACTTTCGCACAATTGTGATTCATAAGGCCAGAGTAGAAAAAAAGATTGATTTTTTATTTAATACAATTTGTCTTTTATACTGGCTCCTGATTACCATATTTAGAATGAGAAAAATACGGCCATTGGCAAACGTTGGTGAATTTAGATGTAGACGTCACCAGCCCACAATTTCGTAAAGATATCGTCCCGGGAACGCCATTCGCAAATAACAATGACAATGTAAATTTTGGAAGAAACGTGCGGAGTAAGTTGCGCAATAACCCTCTCGCTAATAAACCCATATCACGTGATACATACTAACCAATAGGAGGGAAGCACGGCCACCTACATTGTAATCGTTTTCTTTCAAAACGCCCAGCCAAAGAATTTCATTCTGTGAAACAATAAACCTGCTCTCTGCTGTCACCAGCAACCCGCCAATGTTGCAATGGGAGTATTTGCTGTTCGAACATTAAAACTTATCTTGGCACAACTTTTGAAATCCAATACTTGTAAATTTCTAATAATTTTTAACATTTTTCTGTTTTAAGCAATAGTTTTCTGCGCTTAATAGGTTGGCACATTTTTCTTTATCTTAATAGATTACTTAATAAGGGCAATTAGATGATTAAGGGGCAATTAAATGTTACTGTAAAAGTACTGTTAAAAACACTTTTATTTTGAAGTAGCCAAATATTTAAACTTTGCATCTCTATTAACATGTGTTTAACATGTTTAACTCGTAATTCCTATAAAAACCTTCTCTGAAATTATGTAATTGTCCTTATTGTGTACATACGTCTTTTGTTGGGACAGGGTTTACTAATGGAAGGTTAACGCAAATGTAAATTCTGCTTTGTTTGTTGAGTCATGCTAAATAAGGAGACTGCACTTAATAGGGCTTATGGAGGTAATGCCGGGCAAGTTATAAAAAATCTACCAAAATCTTAAGCAAATGCTGATGTATACCATAACATATTTAAAAAAAATTGTGCTCTCTGCTGTCACCAGCAACCCGACATTGTTGCAATAGTGGTATTTGCTGTTCGAGCAAAACTTCTTGGCACAACTTTTGAAATCTAATACACTCGTAAATTCTAATAATTCTTCACATTTTTCTGTTTTAAGTAATATGTTTCTGCGGGTTGACATATTGTTCCTTTATCTCAACAGCCTACTTATTTAGGACATTAGATGATTGGGGGTAATTAAAATGTTACTGTAAAAGTACTGTTAAAAGCACTTTTTTGGTTAAAATAGCCAACTTTATTTACATTTTGTTCAGTCATACTTAATTAAAGCAAACTGCACTAAATAAGGCTACTGGAGGTAATGTCGAGCAAGTTTTGAATAAGCCATCAAAATTATAAGCAAATGCTGATGTGTAAATGCTGATCGTTTAAAAAAAAATTTCGTGTCATCTATTAATAAATTTCATACAAAAACGAAATATGTGTTGTTTTAATTGTTATCGCAGATAGTTTTTGTTTTTACATTTAAAACCACTTTTCGTTTTGATATCTTAGAAAGAATTTTAAGTTTGCAAGATGCGAACATTTTGCGACATTGCTTACGTATTAAAATAAGTGATAGATTGAAACACCAACGTTGTCCGATTTACAAACCTTTTTAACGTATTTTTAAAGTGCAATAAAATAAGTTTGACAAACTGACGATGTCTACTTGATTGCGGCCAAAATATTGATATATGTTTTACTTAAATATATAAATCATGCCTTTCCCCTAATTATAAACAAGAACCGTTCATTTATAGTTTATTTTTTGCGAGCTCTTTCTTTCAAACTAAAGTGGCAAAGTCTTTGTATTCGTGCATACTCATACACCTGAATGGTCAGTAAAAACTGTAATGTCGTTAATGTTGTTCATTTTATCTCATTACAAAGTTGCAGAAATAAATAGACAAAACGTTTGAACACCGGCTATATCACAAAACTCCACATTTCTATCGGATTATTAATGTATCAAAATAATCTTTCAAAAAATACAGCAATTAAAAATAAAGACTTAGAATATTACAATTCTCAATTCTACATTCTGTTCTTATTGTGCTTGCCTGACAAAATTAAGTAATTGGCTGAACTTTGAATAAAACATGGTTTTACTTATAATATTAAAAAAGGTATGGATTTGCTGACAATTTGACTGCTCAAAAAACAAGAAGTTCCATCGAATTATTTTGGCAAATTCGATTTTCTCTACATGACTCTATAGCAGTGTTTCCTAACCGTTTTAGCGCTCGTACCCTTTGAGCTTTCATGAAATTTTCTCGTACATCCTGTCTCCAATGGTCGACAGAAGTAAATAAAATTGACATAATACGAATTGTACGCTGTGTAATTATAACTTACGTGTTGAATGCATGCATTGACAATACCTCGCACAATCAGTCAATTGACGAATGGCTATTTTGTTGTTGCTTTTCGTAAATTAACATATTTAATTCTTCATAAATATGCCTTAATAGCGCATAACTTCACACTACATGACGTACCTCCTGTTTTGGTGCTTCGTACCACCAAGGGGTACACGTACCCTGGTTAAGAACCCCTGCTTTTCAGCGACACAAAATGTCTTGCTTCACCATTTGACCAGCTTTGATGTTTTTCTCAGCACCTTTAAACGGGGCGGTTAACTTTTTTCTTACAACCAATAAATTTTCGCTCAGACTGCATGGCGCGTGACGTCATACACTTGTCGCGTTACCTTCAGTTCATGTCGCGTGTCGCTATAATAGTTACAAATGTTACCTGGTAGCACAGTAGTGACGTTTTTCTTTGTTTCCACAGGATAGCACAATGTGAACCCCGACTATCCAAAAAGTGCACTTGTTTGCTATGCATGTGTGCACATTTAGAACATTTATGCCATATGGTTGTACATTCTCAGTAGCACCGACCGAACTGTTAAAAGAAAATATACACATTTTCTTTTCTTTTTTTGTTTCCATCAAACGTTTTGGCTAATTTTATTGCTAATCAAATTTAAATTAACTCTCAAATAAATCTAGTTGTCCAAGTTTTGCGCCAGAGCGCCAACTAGTGGAGTTTCAGCTCTGTATCAGCCATATATACATTTAAATAATAGCTTACTCTAACCTGAAACATCAACTGATAAAGATGAACTTTAGTAAAACTTCGTTTATAATGAAGTTACGTGCTTTTAAACTTACATTCTAGTGGCTTGTTGAAATTTTGGAGCAAAATGCGGCTAATTTTATTGCTAATCAAATTTAAATTAACTCTCAAATAAATCTAGTTGTCCAAGTTTTGCGCCAGAGCGCCAACTAGTGGAGTTTCAGCTCTGTATCAGCCATATACACATTAATAATAGCTTACTCTAAACATTTTAAAAATACCTCTAATGTGAAACATCAACTGATAAAGAACTTACGTAAGACTGCGTTCATAATGAAGTTGCTTTTAAACTTACAGGTTTAGAAAGTTTGTGACTTATCATTGCTTTCGTTTAAAACACTTTAAAAATACAAATGACATTTGTTGTAAATGAAGTCGATTTGAACACATTTGCACAATTACAAGCAACCTATGGAAACCAACCATGGGTTCCACTACGAACCCCACTTAAAGGGGAAAAAACAGGAGTTGTTTTAATGTGTTGAATAATATTTTTTGGCTTGTGACGTATGCAATATTTGTAATTTTGACTAAATTAACTTTGTTCTAGTTTATCGTTTTGTAATAATCGCTTTCCTGCGTTACTCGGAAACGCGGCTTGCAATATAATCGGCCACTTTATAAAACGCGCCGAAGGCTTTATTATGGTCTATGACGTCACAATGTCAGGTAGCCTGCGTCGCGTGTAGGAAATAAAGAAGCGGGTTGAGGGGGTTCAGGCGGGGCCAGGTTCCTACCCCTGGTGGGAAACAAATGCGACCTGGAACATTCTAGAAGCGTGGAGCTGGAACAGGCAAACGCCTTAGCCAATCACATCGGCGCTGTGGGTCACGTGAGTTGTTCGGCTTGTGGTTCGGAGAAGAACGTGACGTTGGCCTTCGACGAAACCTGCCGTAAGTTATTTAATAAGAGCCGATAAAAATGCCAAGTGGTACTATCAGTACTTGTCCTATACAAAATTTGAGACGATTAAATTTAATTTTTATCTGATAAAAAAACTACCTTTTACAATTTTCCGCTTCTGTTTTGGCGGCTTCATTATTTCGGCCGCGTTTGTGCCTTATATAAAGCGACATGACTTGATAAAAAAAGGGAACCGGCTGCTTTAGAAGCGGCCATTTAAACTGGCCAATTTATGTTGAGCAAAACGAATTAATGGCGCCGAAGCAAACGCAATCAGTTTAGCGCAGAATGAACCGCAAACGAAAAAAGTAAAATAAATATAAACTACTGCCAGTGGTCAAGCTAACAAAATCTCACATCGGTTTAAAAACACTGATTGAAACTAAAATTATTTCCCCAGTCTCCACAAATGTTTAATAACCTGGACTGTTTACTTTTTTTTTTTTTAATTGTTTCAAAACAATGGCCATTATTACTAGCTGGTTGTTTCTGATGATTTACCGACACTTAGTTGTTGAGTTTTGTTAGCTGGATGTTTTTGCAGCAGGAAAAATGATCAGATAACTTGTGAAAGATGAGTACTGTTGCAGTTCAAAACGCTGATTATATTACGCGAAGTGATAGATCTTAATATGATCAGAGGGAGTTCAGTTAGTATTCCTTTATTATTGACTGTAAACTTTAATTTTTTTATTTGACAGGTTTAGTTTAATTTAGAAACAGTATTTATGGGACGCTTTAGATTTAGAGTATGATGATTGGCATCTCGATTAAAAAGCTTATTTGTGGTCAGGAATATAGATTTGAAATGATAAAAGCTTATAGATTAAAATGTATAGACGTATTTTGCCTAAGATAATGCAACTGAAGTTAAGTTCAAACTCAAATCTTATGTTTCGTAACGCTTTACGATTTGTTTAGGGCAAACTTTAAGTGCAATAAATTTGGTGTGTTTTGACAGTATGTTATTTGTGTTTTGTTTACTTTAAGAAAAAATTGAGTGAATGAAATTGGTTCACCAAAGCTTTGCTGTTACTTACGTTGCAATTGTGTCGCCGCGAAAAAGGTTAAAAATGGCAAATAAAACAAATCTTTCACCAAAACTAAAAACTTGAAAATGAATTGTATGAATCTATAATGTAGCTTAAAAATGAATGTCAAAACCTATACTTACAGCATGGCGAATTATTTCCCTAAAATTCGCGCTAAACTTGACACTAGTTATGAAACAGGTGTTGCGTAAGATGCAGTTTATTTCTCACTTGAACGTTAAGAAGTTGATTCACATTCAATCTGAACCCTGAAAGTCTGGGCAAACACTCACAATCACCTAACTTTAATTAGAACAGGTTATGCGATTGTTAAGCATTATTTGACGAGTGTTGAAGACACTAAGGTTAATGGAGGATGATTAAACTGAAGGTTGTGACCAGTGGAAGGTTCTGGGGGAGAGAAATGGGATTATGCTCCCCAAACATTAACTTGCACCTGTTAACCGCAACCAAGCGAAGTAAATCTGGGTTTTTTAAACCAGAGGCGGCTAACACACCCGCGGTATATTTATGTAAATCTTTCGACTTGGTCAAGTTGCCCTCTATAGCTTAGGATGTTGTTGCTTTTAACTTGATCGCGATCATTTTGACTTTGTATTACGTCACAATGCAGTTAAATAAAAAAAAAAAATGAAAAATTTTTTTTGAAGTTTCCTTTTGTTTGTTTAATTTGCTTTACTGCTCTTCACTTTTTGTACTATTTAGTTTCCTGCCGTTACACCTTTACGTTTTCATCTAAATAAAGTCTTTTAGAATAAATAGCAACTCAATTCTCAGTCAAGTTATGATTAAAGCATGTCAAATTGAATATAATTATTTGTCTAAAAAGTAAACATTAAACCACAAAACTGGTAAACTCGTGCGAATATGAGCAAAATCTCAAGGAAAAAATAACATAAACGCAACATATAGCAATTGAATTGTTTTATCTTCCAAAATTAAGATAAATAACCAGTGTTGAATGACTCAAGTCAATGCTTGGACCACGCGGTCCGTTTAAGAACTTGAATAACTTTGGCGGCCGCCGATTGATCGGGTCGCGCGATAGGAGCACCTCGTGCGCTCACTCACGCTTCAAGTGACCGCTTTTTTCCAGGTGATTTTTTATGGCGGTGCCGCCGGGTGGCGACAAAGCGCGCAATGAGTTCGGCCGATGCTGGTGCCCTTAAGACACTGCTGTTTAATGAATTGACTTGACTTAAGCATGCAGCTCATTCCAGTATTGTTTGGGAGTCGCTGGCAATAACATAAACTTCCCACAAATCACAATTAACTGCTGTACAGTCGCTCGTAAATCAAGCTTCGGTTGGGGAATGCTGAACAGTTCTGCCGACAACTAAACATGATAAAACTCTTGCTCTAATCTAAAGCAACATTGTATCAAGACAAATAAGCTTCCATTTTTAAAGCAGGTATTTAGCGTTTATTTTTGACTGAGTTGAAAGTCTTTTCGAGCAAAATTACTTGCAGAGAGAACATTTTGGAAAGCCCTGATTAAAATCATGCTGAGGATCTTCTTACGAAATTCGTTCGATCCAATAAAAACGTTAAAGAAACTAAGTTATACCTGATTGCCACCACTGTATCCGCTAAACGCACTTTTTTTACATATGTAAAAGTGTTTTTACAGACTTTCAACACCAATCGTTTTCTGGAGCCCACGCGATCAATAGTTTCAAAAAGTGTCCAAATGAATTTATTGAATTCTTGCCAATTTAGCAATGAGCAATAGCATATGGACCAGCATTACGTTAAGGAAATGCGGGAAGTAGACTAACTAACCTCATCTTACGGATTGAGTTTACCCAAAAACCTCGTCTTAAGAAAGTAACTCTATGCATTCTTGTTTTTTATCAACAACTTTCACCTTTTTAGTCATTGAAAGAGACATCTGGGTTAGGATTCTAGACCACCTTCGCCTTTGTTTATAAAATATTTATATATTTTTCCTAAACTAAAAATATATAATTTAATATGGTACCTGTAATCATTTAAAAGACGAGAACTTGGCAAACAAAGTAAGCCAGATTGCCTCAGCTCCTCACAAGCGGACTTGCTTTTAATTGCAAGGCTTAAGCAGAATCCATAAATATATGGCTACAGATTACTACAGAAATTATTTAAATAAAAATATGCAAAAAATGCATACTTACTTAATAATTTCAGGATGATAACGCTTTCCTTTCAACTTCCTATCTTGCAGTTTGATTTGTTCATTCCAAAAAATTTGATGAAATTCATCGAGTTCATTGTTTTTGCGAGCTAATAAAAATATTAAATGCTTGGAGGGTTTTAAAAGTGTCGCACACTTAACTGGGGCACAGTATGCTAAATCAATCTTGTATATTTAAAATACACTATAGTGTTGAAAGATATAACTCACTGCTTAATCTTCCTGTCTGACCTACATATACAACAATTTAAAAAATAGTTTTTCTAAAATAGTGTAAAACGAAGTGTTTAATAGGAATGTAATTTCATTGCAACTTTTTACACCTTTACCTTTATCCATTATTATTTTGAAATCGTTAGACAAGTCTTCTTCAACGGTAACTAATTCATTTTCTTTTCTAAGGTAATTCTGGACTTCCTCATGTAAGCTTTTGATTCTGTTAAAATACACAAGCTGTACCTTTGCATTAATATAAAACGTGCTAAAGACATCATTATACTGGCTAGCATGTCCTTTAGATTTGTATAAGTTTGCTTAAAACGGTGTTCTGGTTTTATTTTGCAGCTTGTACCTAGCATCTTTTAAATTTATGGTGCTCTGCACCCTTGATGGAAGATTGTGACCATACTGGACACGCTGGACTGGTGTCTTTCCAACTTTTTTCTCATGCCGCTCCCTGCGTTGTTTTCTTAGTATAAATTTGGAATCAACCTTCTTGCAAGTTGAACACTGGTCACACCTTGTAAAACAACCTTGCATGCAGAAGATCTAATGGAACATCAGACTGTTGGTTCTTTACATGTAATAAGACTTGAATAATTACAAAAGTTGCTTACCGTTTAGCAATTATTGAAACTTCTGGTGACAGTTTCGGTCCACATGGGTTGGCCGCCACTGTTATATAGGGGGCAGTAATATTAGACTCAAGAGTGACACCTTTACATATTTTGTACTCCAAAACAGAGTACAAAACATCGTAAATAGTGGTTTTTGTAACATCAATAAGTCTGACATTACTTTCTGGTGATGCACCCCACCCATATAACAACTGGCATATAAATTTAGGTTCATGTCTACTTGAACATGAAACTTAAACTGATCATGGCCATCTTCCAATTTAAATGAAACAAATTCAGATTCCACAAACTTTTTCCAACCATAGGGGATTTTTTGGGTTTTACCAACAAGATTAGCAAACGAATGATTATGAATAGTTGGCAAAGTGCTTCTCGCCTAAGGAGCAGGTCGTTCTTTAGGTATTGAATTGCGAATTTGTTTTATTGGCAATTATAATTTTGGAATTGCTCCATTTTTCAATTTCCTTCTAGATAATAGTAAAAAAATAATAATAATTAATTTTATAATTTAAAAAGATTACCATTGAGCAAATGTCTTAAATCCTATTTACATACCAAATAGTTTTCTTTTGATAAAATTTTTTTCAAAACTTTCTTACTTGATATTATATCAGATGAATGGAAGTGACTAGAACAAATCCTTACAGCATCTCGTTTATATAAACCCAAGATATGGCAGTCGTTCCGAAATCCTAATATAATCTTTTCCAGGTTAGTAGCCCATTCAACTTGATCATTTTTACAAAACTTTTTGCAAGGGACATGAAATAGAGACACAAGAGGTGCTCTATTGCCACAGTTTGGCAGACAGCACATTTGTGATATAATTTTTCAATGTGGTTTATAAATACAATTGGGAAGATTTAAGTATTTCTATCATAAAGAGCAACATTAGGATATAGTTAACTGATACAAACTATTGATACAACAGCGTTTATTCAGGAACTATTTCACAGGGCCAAGACACATTTTTGATTAGGTAGTCAACTTGGAGCCTGTGAGGGATTTCCACAATAAACTATTTACATAAATTGGAATTAAAATAGTTTCTTGAGAATAAATTTGGGCGCTGGTCTAGAATCCTACCAGTTTTTTTACAGTAATGAAACGAATTGTGCAATAAAAATTGCAACAAGAAATAAATATGGGATAATAAATATAATAAAAAAACACCCACCAAAACGCTCACCCTTACCCAAAGAGATTTAAACCAATGAGTGGAAAGTTGAGGAAAATGGCGAATTTGTTTGGTCGTCTGTCACGCTCCGGTGCATATGAAGAAACAACAAAGTTTAGAGTAGACTCGTTTACTCGTAGTTCTGTTTGTGCCATCAACAGCCTCTGATTGGTACAGGGTTAAGCACCTTTTTGCCTAGGATCGCCAAAAAAGTGTTGAAGAGATTGGCATGGCTTTTGAACTATGATTTGAGTTCAGGCTAAGTCATTTAGCCGCGGTATATAATACTACCACAACGAACATTATTTGGGTTAGGGTGTGGTGCGGGTTTGCGTTTCGGTTTTGGTAGGTTAATA
The DNA here is from genome assembly GCF_963924565.1 of Ascidiella aspersa. Lineage (NCBI taxonomy): Eukaryota > Metazoa > Chordata > Ascidiacea > Phlebobranchia > Ascidiidae > Ascidiella > Ascidiella aspersa. Next base: position 3,593,742 of record NC_139453.1, on the reverse strand, counting down.
AGCAATATTGTTAATGAATAACAATAATACTTGATACGCCATCAACCAAACACTAACCAACACCTGGATCAAAATATTGTGCTTTGCTTTAATAATTGTTTTAACGCTGTGGTAGGATTCTCGACCAAAGTCGTACCACAACGAAGCGAGCCAAAATTAAAACATTCAAAGAAGAATCCTGCCACAATTTTGTCTAGGGTTGATATTGCTCTTTGGGTAAGGGTGAGCGTTTTGGTGGATGTTTTTTTATTATATTTATTTCTTGTTGCAATTTTTATTGCACAATTCGTTTCGTTACTGTAAAAAAACTGGTAGGATTCTAGACCAGGGACCAATTTATTTCTCAAGAAACTATTTTAATTCCAATTTATGTAAATAGTTTATTGCGGAAATCCTTCACAGGCTCCAAGTTGACTACATAATCAAAATTTTGTCTTGGCCTGTAAAATAGTTCCTGAATAAACGCTGTTGTACCAATAGTATGTATCAGTAGACTATATCCTAATGTTACTCTTTATGATAGAAATACTTAAATCTTCCCAATTGTATTTATACCCCATTGAAAAATTATGTCACAAATGTGCTGTCTGCCAAACTGTGACAATAGAGCACCTCTTGTGTCTCTATTTCATGTTCCTTGCAAAAAGTTGTGTAAAAATGATCAAGTTGAATGGGCTACTAACCTGGAAAAGATTATATTAGGATTTCGGAACGACTGCCATATGTTGGGTTTATATAAACGAGATGCTGTAAGGATTTGTTCTAGTCACTTTCATTCATCTGATATGAGAGTTTTTTTTTTTACTCTGTTTCGGAGTACAAAATATGTAAAGGTGTCACTCTTGAGTCTGATATTACTGCCCCCTATATAACAGTGGCGGCCAACCCATGTGGACCGAAATTGTCACCAGAAGTTTCAATAATTGCTAAGCGGTTAGCAACTTTTGTAATTATTCAAGTCTTATTACATGTAAAGAACCAACAGACTGATGTTCCATTAGATCTTCTGCATGCAAGGTTTTTGTACAAGGTGTGGACCAGTGTTTAACTTGCAAGGAGGTTGATCCCAAATTTATACTAAGAAAACAACGCAGGGAGCGGTATGACAAAAAAGTTGGAAAGACACCAGTCCAGCGTGTCCAGTATGGTCACAATCTTCCATCAAGGGTGCAGAGCACCATAAATTTAAAAGATGCTAGGTACAAGCTGCAAAATAAAACCAGAACACCGTTTTAAGCAAACTTATACAAATCTAAAGGACATGCTAGCCAGTATAATGATGTCTCTAGCATGTTTTATATTAATGCTAAGGTACAGCTTGTGTATTTTATGTATTTTAACAGAATCAAAAGCTTACATGAGGAAGTCCAGAATTACCTTAGAAAAGAAAATGAATTAGTTACCGTTGAAGAAGACTTGTCTAACGATTTCAAAATAATAATGGATAAAGGTAAAGGTGTAAAAAGTTGCAATGAAATTACATTCCTATTAAACACTTCGTTTTACACTATTTTAGAAAAGCTATTGTTTAAATTGTTTTATATGTAGGTAAGACAGGAAGATTAAGCAGAGAGATATATCTTTTAACACTATAGTGTATTTTAAATGTACAAGATTGATTTAGCATACTGTGCCCCAGTTAAGTGTGCGTCGCTTTTAAAACCCTCCAAGCATTTAGTGATTTTATTAGCTCGCAAAAACGATGAACTAGATGAATTTCATCAAATTTTTTGGAATGAACAAATCAAACTGCAAGAGCATTGGGTACTAAGGTATTATGTTTAAATATCCTTGCAAACTATTGATCGCGTGGGCTCCAGAAAACGATTGGTGTTGAAAGTCTGTAAAAACACTTTTACATTTGTAAAAAAAGTGCGTTTAGCGGATACAGTGGTGGCAATCAGGTTTAACTTAGTTTCTTTAACGTTTTTATTGGATCGAACGAATTTCGTAAGAAGATCCTCGGCATGATTTTAATCAGGGCTTTCCAAAATGTTCTCTCTGCAAGTAATTTTGCTCGAAAAAACTTTTTATGTTATTGCCAGCGACTCCCAAACAATACTGGAATGAGCTGCATGCTTAAGTCAAGTCAATTCATTAAACAGCAGTGTCTTAAGGGCACCAGCATCGGCCGAACACTATGCGCGCTTTGTCGCCACCCGGCGGCACCGCCATAAGAAATCACCTGGAAAAAAGCGGTCACTTGAAGCGTGAGTGAGCGAGCGCACGAGGCCGTATATGGCAGTAAAACGAATGTTCTACAAAAACCCATTTCGTTGAAAATACCTGAAGCGCTGAATAAAACTGAAAGTGGATTTGAGTGAAGACATGTATCTGCTCTGTTGTGTTAAAATTTAAGAAAATTCCTCGGTTCGGAAAGTTGTTTTGTTTTGCGTTACTTTCTCGCCAATGTACGCTTGGCCAATCACAATAGGCCGTACATGGCAGTAAAACGAGTGTTCTACGAAAACCCATTTCGTTGAAAATACCTGAAGCGCTGAATAAAACTGAAAGTGGATTTGAGTGAAGACATGTATCTGCTCTGTTGTGTTAAAATTTAAGAAAATTCCTCGGTTCGGAAAGTTGTTTTGTTTTGCGTTACTTTCTCGCCAATGTACGCTTGGCCAATCACAATAGGCCGTACATGGCAGTAAAACGAGTGTTCTACGAAAACCCATTTCGTTGAAAATACCTGAAGTGCTGCATAAAAATGAAAGTGGATTTGAGTTAAGACCTGTGTCTGCTCTGTTGTGTTAAAATTTAATAAAATTCCTCGGTTCGGAAAGTTGTTTTATTTTGCGTTACTTTCTCGCCAATGTACGCTTGGCAATCACAATAGGCCGTACATGGCAGTAAAACGAGTGTTCTACGAAAACCCATTTCGTTAAAAATACCTGAAGTTCTGCATAAAAATGAAAGCGGATTAATGTTAAGGTATGACCCTGTTATATTGTGTTAGAATTTAGAAATATTCCTCGGTTCGGAAAGTTGTTTATTTTGCCTTTCTTTGGCGCTAATGTGCGATATGCGAAAGAAAATTGTGGTAAAAGTGTTTTTAAAAATAAAAAATAAAATAAAAAAAATGATTTCGCCGAAATGACAATGGTAACAAAACTCAACAACTAAAAGTCAGTAAATCATCAGAAACAACCAGCTGGTAATAATGGCCATTGTTTTGAAACAATTAAAAAAAAAACAGCAAGTAAACAGTCCAGGTTATTAAACATTTGTGGAGACTGGGGAACACATTTTAGTTTCAATCAGTGTTTTTAAACCGATGTGGGATTTTGTTAGCTTGACCACTGCAGTAGTTTATATTTATTTTACTTTTCTCGTGTGATTGCTTACGGCTCGTTCTGCACCAAACTGATTGCGTTTGCTTCGGCGCCTTTAATTCGTTTTGCTCAACATAAATCGGCCAGTTTAAATGGCCGCTTTCAAATCAGCCGTTTTTTTCACCAGGTCTTGCGGTTTCATATAAGGCACAAAACGCGGCTGAAATAATGGAGCCGGCCGATTGCATTGCAAGCCGCGGCTCCAAGTAGGACAGGAAAGTATAATAGCAATTATTACAAAACTCAAAATATAAATTTGAGAGACTGTGATTTAAACGTCTCCTGTGCAAGGCCAAAAGTAATATAACTAAAAATGCATGGAAGTTTTCGAGATGACGTAAGAACAGGACGTCTAAAACGAGCAACGTTTGATTAAACATGAAGGAGGGGGCGCCAATTTTATAGTTTGCCCCGGGCACAAAATACTCTGGCTACCAGCATTTTTATCCTGATTGCGTTATTTCTGTGTTTCTCAACAAACCTTGGCTCAAGTGCTACGTAATATCGTAAATGCCAATGGAACGCGAGAAATTTTGAGTTTTATGCGCAAGTTTATCAAAATTACCTCAAATGTAAAAATATTGTAATTGCCGTGAGTTGTATTCTCTATCTGCCACAATAACTTGGCCTTTAACATAAAATCGGATGTCACTGGAAGCTAGGTTTTTTAATTTGTTACTTTAGTCTTGTTTTAATTCAGGGGTTCCCAACCTTGTTACGATCTCGTACCACTTGGACGCTCTGTACTGTCACGCGTACCACTTTAGCAGAAAAACAATTTAATTGAATCATATTTTTATCTATTTTTAGCTTACAACTAGCATTATTCAACGCTATTTGTAGCTTAAGACTTAAGCTATAAAACAGTCGATTATATCTATCAAGAGCAATCATTTGGCATAATTAACGCCCACAGTCTCACAGCATTGTACACTTTACAAAGCAACTGTGCTCCTTGTCAACAATTGACACGGCGTGTATTTTGAAGATTGCGTTGTTTCGAAACAACAGGAATAGTTACGTAACAATAACAATGGGCTTCGGGTAATTTTTTTTATTTAAATAAAACCAGAAAACAAAGTATAAAGTTGTGAATTCAGGGTTTTGTGAAAAAAACGGAAGCTACTCGAGTACCACCTGAAAAACCTACGCGTACCACTAGTGGTTCACGTACCACAGGTTGGGAACCCCTGTGTTAATTGGATCAGAATGGCTTGCTGTGAAACCCGGCGGTACGCAGCAAAACTAAAAGCCACTATGCGATGTACACTGCCGGAAAAACGCACCGGTAAAAAAACAAGACAGTGACTTAAATGTACGCCAAGGCTACCAGGCGCGGATCTAGGATGTTTGTTTGGGGGGCAATGAATTGTTTCGAATATGACGTCACACAGCTGCACAACTAACCTCAAGAAAACCAAACAGTTTGTTTATTTCCAGGTTGGAGAAGTGGTGCTTTTAATACGAAAGTTACATTACAAAGCTGTAGCGCGAAACGAAAAATTGCCTTTATATCTTTCAAGTTGTCAAAAGCATTTATATGGGGTGATGAGACTAACGATGCCTTTGGTCTAAAGCAACTTTAATAAAGCGGCTCATATAAAGATCATGTAAAGCTCATATAAATGCTTTTTAAAAGATATAAAAGCAATTTTAATAAAGATATACAAGAGATATACAAGAAGCTTTAAGATTCGCGAATTCTTTTGCATTTATAATGTTACCCTAGTAACAAAAAATACATTTTTTTGGAAGCCATTTTGTGGTATTTGTGGAAACCAGAAAAGTACCACAATACCCCAGCTTTTAATTCCAGTATAATATGAAAAGCAACTAAACCATAAAACATGCCTACAAAAAAACGGCTGTATTTACAAATACGATGCGTTTCTACACAGTATTAAAATCGTTGTGATTTTTACAGTTACCTAGACTTGGAAGGCATTGAAATAAAAAAACAAAGTCTATGTTAACATTAAAGAACAAGTATAAAGTAAAGTGTAAGCTTTGAGACAGAACAATAACGAAGAAATAATTACACAGTAAAAATGGAAAAGTTAGCATTTGCACAAATGCATAACAACACTGAAATATTTGTTCTTCCTGTACAGCATACCTTCTGCATAGCTGTGTAAGCCCAGAATACAAAGAGCTCTATTGCGATGAGATTCGAACCAAACGAAAGCTATCTTTACACGCGGAAAAATAAAACCGCTCAATGCTTCTTTGTAAGCCCCGAGAGAATGTCGAGTGAGCCTCGAAACTTTTTGTAATATTGGAAAATAAATTATTTGTATTACCAATATATGCATAAACACAATCGTTTTAGACTTAAATACGCACTATCCATGAAAAATTATCAATATTGAGACATTTAGATACAGTTTGTCGTGGATTTAGGTTTTTGCATGCCATAAAGGTAAAACCCACTTTAGGTTTTGCAAGTCGTGGCTTATGTAGAACACAATGAATCGTGTTGCGATAAAATCGAACGCAAAGAGAATACTTGTGAAGTTATAGAAGGGCGAGTGAGTCGCCGATGAACTCTGTGAGTTGCCAGAGCGAACTCGTCAATCCACTTGCAACGGCGAGTCCGCAAACTCCTAAGGCAGCTCCCGAGTAGAAGCACTTCTCAACCAAACGCAATCTGAACAAATTAAACACAAGGTTAAAACGGGCTCACCCATCTTGTTTTAGTTGCAATGTTTTCTAGTCAACTAATCTTCTTAGGTTTCAACTAACATTAAAACGCAATCTGAACAAATTAAACACACGGTTAAAACGGGCTCACCCATCTAATCGCATTTTAAGATTAAACGCATGAATAAACTTTGTTTATTTTAACTTTTTGTGTAATACTTTCTAATAAGACCACAAAACAAAGCTTAAATGGACACATTGTGGCTCTGATACTACGTCAGTATCGGACCAGTGGCGATACGATAAACCTGATTATCGGATAGCCAAAAGTAAAAACATAAAAAACGGGCCCAACCATCCAATAGAGTTTTAGATAAAAAGGAAATTCGGTGATGAATCGGCGAAATTAGGATATGAACAAATATGAAGGTAGATTCTAGGGCAGTGGTCAGCAAACTTTTTTTGTCGCGGCCCAAAGTATTTTTTTCAGAGCTATTGTAGGCCCACTAAAACCACTACGAAGCAGTGTCGGGTTCTGAATATTTGATTTTTAGGTGAAATATTACACGGCGCCTTTATGCCCAAAACTCTGCCATACCATATTATAAAACATACTATACAACGAAGAATATACGCGCGAAGCGAGAAAAAATTTTCAATTACACATAGTTAAAGTTGACAAAAAATATATTTGGACAGGCATTTAGGACCACATTGGGCACGTGAGTCTTTTCAAACTGAGCCAAATGAAAAATTCTATTCCACACCAATATTTACAATAAAGTGCAATGAATGTACGGCTATCACGCGGCCCACAACTACATGATATCACTCAGCTGCTCAAAAGTAACTCGCGGCCCATAGTTTGCCGACCACTGTTCTGGGGATTTCGATATTTTGGTGGAAAATGTGATCTAATGAAGTCACCACGAATCTTCTTTAGAAAAACGCTTTCTTTTACGGTTACAGTGTCATGTCACAAATAAACATGAAAGTATTTATAAGATCACAATTTCTGGTTTTAAACAAAAGTTCCACAAGCATAAAGTTCCTTACTTGGTTAGTTTTTGTTTCGACTGTAGATCGTTGTTCTTCTGCTTTAGAATGAACTGGTTGCAGCCGGCGATGTAAGTTGTGAAGTAATCTTCCCACTGATAAACCCCACAATCAAGGTTGTAAGCCTGAGAAACAATTAACAAATAGCTTGATAATGAATTTTAAAGCCAAAAAGTTTGAGTAAATCCACATCATCTTGATTATAACGTTTCGATTCACACTTGTATCATCGTCAGTTAATCTCATTGTTTTCAACAGCACTTTCTGAACACATAACTTATACTGAGCATAAAATTAATTCAAAGACTGTTCGAAAAACGTTGGGAAAATAAGGTTCCTCAAAATATAGGGCTTTTTTCAGAGACTGATGATGCCAGATTGGCGAAATATATTTCTCTATTAATAACTAGTCTAGAACTTATAAATGACAAAGTATGACTCGGACAAGAAAGTCTATAGTAAGTTGCTACCATCCGCTTGAAGTTATTGTCGTCATTAACGTGTATTAGGGCGAGGAGATATCTTCTTTTTTACATATTCAGTTTGCGTTCTACAAAGACTTTTCAACACGCAAATCAATTCAAAGGCATTTAAACGCTTTTAAGGATTCAAATAATTTGTAACAAACGTGCAACAAGAGCCAATGTTAACCCTATGATTAGATGCTCTGCAGTAAAAGACCTTGTAATATTTCACCTTTTGGTCTTCAGCATTCAGTGAGGAACGCAGCTGATCGACATTCGTGTTGCTGAACTTAAAGTTTGTTGTAAAAAAGAATTCCATCACTTCCATGGCGCTCATGATCTTTTCATTGAGTCTTGCCATTCTGAAAAAATAAAAAAATATTGAAGTCTTTGTCATTCTGAAATTAAACATTATATTTTGTAGGATTAGCGTAGCATTGGGTTCAGAATAAAGTACTTTTGTGAACTGGGACCAATAATTCTAAGCTAAATAAAATCCTAAATTCTTGCCTAAATGGTGATAGTCATTCAAACAAGTAATCCAGAAAAAAACAGACAATTGTTATAACATAATAAAGGAAGTTTAAATATTAACAGTAGAGATTTGTAAAGACAGGTTGACAAAAAGCTAGATATTAAATGATTAAATAAAGTTCCATCTAGACTAGGGCCTTAAATATTAAAAAAACATAAAAAACTAGAAAAAACATTGCACCATTCAACAAAGCAAAAATTTAAAAAAACAAGAATTTCAAAAGTGTTCAATCCACAATAAAGCATAGGTGACAAACTAGAGTTTTCAGCTTCTGCTTGGACTTTATTTGAAAGTACAACTCACTTTTGTTTTTTCCTCATAAGAGCCAGACCTGCATCCATCGCATGGGCAGGAATAGTTTGCGAATAAAAGGTGGTGAGATCGTACAGCTTTCTGCATATAAATAAATAAATTTTTAATAGAACACACCTTTGCCGAAAGTGTGAATGAAAACTATATCTCTTAACGTTAGATAGGATACTAACTAATCAGGTGGTACTATATAAAGACAAATTGTATAAAATGTCCGACAAGCAGCTTTCGCACAACCGCGCTTTATCAGGTCAAATTATAAAAAAATGACAACTTTTGTTTTTACTTTAACCTGATAAAGCACGGTTGTATGAAAGCTCAAGAGAAATTAAATACAATTTGTCTTTATATAGTGGCACCTGATTACCCTATTTAGAATTAGACAAATACGGTGATTTATAAAGACTCCTAATGTTAAAAAATGCTAACTGATTACCTGATTTAGAACAGGACAGATATGGAAACCAACAAGGACTATATTTCTGGATAACACTAAATTCTCCTAGATTTTTTTTTGGGGGGGGGGGAAACTATATTTAGCATTTTTGATAAATTGTGACAATCACTAAAGCAAAGCTAAAAAATCTATTTTACCTGTTATTGGTGCATAACACCCAAGGTGCACGGAATGGGTCGCTTAGATTGTCTGCCACATTGTTCTTTGCAAGTGAAACTGGAAACAAAAATAAAAATTGTAAATGATGAATTTAAGCCAGGGCGGTGGAGTCGGGACTCAACAGAGTCGGTTTATTTTGCTGGAGTAGAGAACATGGGGCTTAAGTTAGAAGTAAGACTATCCTTATGGGTTAATGAATTATATGGTCGGACTACTGATTTCGAGTAAGACTATGCAAAACTAAGACTACACAAACATAAGAGTCCCGAGTGAGACGTGAACAGCACCAAATTTTAAAACTGATAAGGTCACAAATTGTAAAGTGTAAAGGTGGAATACCATAAGGTAGATAAAGTCAATTTTGTTTAAAAGATCCATATCCTTTGCCTTCAATTTTCCCTTCGGCAAAACTTTGCCCAACTTAACTGAACAATTTTAGATATGTAAACTGCTACAGCCTGCAACCCAACAAAATCAACATGGCAACACAATTTTTCCCATTGGTTAAGAAACACTGTCTGTATAGACAAACCTATTCCCAACTAAAAATGGATTGCAGTGTTCTTAAGTAGTTGTACTTACTCCTCGTATTTGGGAAACTGTTAAAAACGATTCTATGTAAAAAAAAACTATCCTTATAGGTTAATGAATTATATGACACACTACGAGCGGTATGTTGAATATCCACCTAATTTTCGTTAAATAAATGTGTGAAATACAAGCTGTAGAGTGGGATCCCACCACAGGTTAGCTTTACAAACAGGATGCATCAGGCAACAGCCATTGTTGTTTGTCAACTCGCTCCCCTCTAAGCCTGTGTAGATCAGTTGGTAGAGCAACGGTCCCAGTATAAACGGAGGTCATGAGTTCAAACCTCACCAAAGGCTAGTTGTTTTTCTAACCTGCCTTGCTTAATTGATCGACAGATTTCATGAGTCTGCGGTGTCTTTCGGTGAATAATCTCATCAATCAGGGTTAATTTATTTTAAAACTTCAAATGTACTTACTACATTACTTTCCCAGGCAAAGTTATAATCCTAATCAGTGTTTCTCAACCTTTTTGCAACAATTCAAATATTAAGCGCAAGTATCACATCGAAGCTTTGTCGACCCAATTCTTTCAACTGAACCTTATGCAAGCGAATAAAAGCTTTGGCTACCCAAAATTTAATTTTATGAGCATTTCTTCAAAATTGCTTCGGCAATTTATTTAAAAAATCCAATCGTGTGAAGTTGTAAACTATTTCTGTCGGCGACTCAACTAAAGCAAACGGCCTTTGGATTTTGGGTCACTAAGGTTGAGAAAACACTGGTTTTACAGACATCAGCATTAATAACGTCAAGTTTGATTTATAAGAGCCATGTTTTGGACTTGCCTTAAAATTTCCCCTTAAATTTTGCTTAACTTATCTGAGGAATTTAAAACATGTGAACTGCTGCAGTCTGCAACCTAACAAAATCAAAATGAGAAGTCAATTTTTCCCATTGGTTGAGAAACACTGAAACCTACATTTAGAGAAATAACATTAATAGTTCATAGTTGTTTGTCCATTCTTACTCAAGCGGACCATAGCAAGGCCATTTTTGATGCCAGAGTTGACGTGGTAGATGGGAAGTGATCCATTGACCCTCGGAACTCGGTCGCAAGTAAAGGAAGTGATGCTTTCATTGTCTGAAGATGAATCCCCTGGAAATTCATGTTTAACCGATTAAGTTTTAAATTGGTCAACAATAAATATAGGTGGAATTAGTTCTTCACAGTAAACAGCCTAAAACCTCTTGGTAACATAGAATGGCTACACTAGAGTAAAAATCCAGTTTTGGAACAGATTTTTTGTACAGGACTCAAAATACAAAAATAACTCAACAATGAATTAAAACAAAATTTACATGTTTTTCGAACAGGGGTTTATTTATCAAATGAATACAAAATTAGTGGTAATAAATTCAAACACTGGCTAGATACAAGGTTTTTTTCTCAAGCTTAAAATAGTTTTGTACAATTTAAAACGAAGTAAATTGTAGAATGAATATCAAGGAACATGTATAACTAAGTAGCATTTTGTGGAAATTTAAAAAAATTCTTTGTTGATTTTCACATGGTCAGATGACAAAATGCAACCTACTTCTGTATGGGCTTTGATATTCATTCTACATCTAACTACAACACCAGCGGATATGAACAAAAACGCCAACTTTTTGGTAATCTATCTGTATTTACAACCTTGTAAGCCAATTTCCCCCAGCGATGAAACTGCACTGTCACTCTCGTAGCCGAGCGAGCATCTTCTTTCTGCTGAGTCACAAGCGGTCTTCATCGCCGCGCAAATCACGCCGTTCACAACAAAGTCGACCGGTATGAGGTCACAGGTTATGGAGTGGTCGACAATCACAGAACGAAGCACACCCTTGGCGTACGCTATTATGAAAGCGGTGGGTGCGTACACGTTTGTACACCAACCCTGGAGAAAAAGCAGTAATTTTTGGAGTATCAGAATCAGTCGATCAACTAATAATTTTTGTGCAAGCAAGGCCAGGCTAGAAATGCAACTGCGGTGTGGTTTGCACTCCAAACTGGCCTTGCTTGCATGAAATCCCTAATTGGTTGAATGATTTCATTTGTCTTTATCAGTGATTTAAGTTTCATTACACAGGGCAATTTAAAAAAGATAGATTTATAATTATTTGTGTCACTTACTTAATTTTACAGGAATAATGGCTTGGGGAGAAATTGATAAGGAAAGTAAAAGAAATGTAAATTCATTGTTCGCAAGTATCTCGCTAATGCACAGTTGAATAAATATCTGCTTCAAAATATGTCATGCTGTTTTTTGTTCTAAACCTATTTCTTAGTTCTTTTTTATTTATAAAAAAAATATTGAGCCACAAAATTTTTATGCAACGAAAATGGGATTTGCTTAAATTGGCAAACCCTTCAATAAAACAGTGCTTTATTCCTAAGTTTCAAAGATTGAATAGGACTTCTTCAAGTTATTTAATCCTTCTAAATGTTTAACATCAATGAAACCACTCAAAAAATTTTAGTATTTTAAACACATTGAACTCTTTTCGTGTTCTTTCTGCACTGAAAAAATATCTAACTTATAACAAGTCTAAAAACATACCCGCAGGCGGCAAAGGTTCTTTGTAAGCTGGTATTATCATGCTGGGCCTGACGATGCAGATTGGAAGATGAGATCCTTCTCTTGCAACGACGTCCTCAGCAAGCGCCTTCGTCAGCGTGTAAGTGTTCGGTCTGAAGCAAAACCAACGTTTATGTACAACTTTAAACCAGTAATTCTATTACACCTAAAGCCTTCGACAGCGTGTAAGTGTTCGGTCTGAAACACAACAGGTTACAATTCAGTCAAGAGAGGTATTTTGATACAAAACAGTTCTTTTTTGAAGCATTTGGCTTAGTTAGTTCACAAAAACATGTTGTATTTGTGTGATGTGATATGTATAAATTGTTTATTGGAAAGTTTGTATGGTCCCTGTTCTGAGGCGAATTTTTTTTTTTTAGATTCTTGTTTGCTTGACAGTTTTCAAGTTACGTCAAAATATGACTTAATATTTAGCAATAAATTTATAAAAAAAGTTTTTCCAGCGAACTTGTGCGCAAATATAATATGCAGCTAAACAATAGATTAATTGTGTAAAGGGCTAAAAAAATTTGTATTTACATAGTAAAAGAACTTGACAAAAATATAGTTTTGGGGGGAAATTTGCCAAGTAGTCTCTGCTAGAAACTAGAGAAAAGTGTTATGAAGGTCAACACAAGAAGAAGGACAATCGTGCAACATGCCATGAGTCCAGTTTTTGAGATATATATATAGTTAATTATTGCTACCGCTAGATGATAACAAAAACGAACATAATGGCCAAGGTATCTCAGGCAGTGCATATTAAATATGTGGCGTTAAAACATTCTAGCTTGTGGCACATTAAGTATAAAGTATTTTAGGCGCTGTTTTCTCCTAGCAACACTTTTAAAACTTGGTATTTGGCCTTAATATATTGGCAAGAACACGGTTTAAAGAAGGGGTGACGAAACTATTTGCTGTCGCGGGCCACTTTGTCAGTTACCGCTGACGGCGCTAAGTACAACTTTTTACCTACACTATAAAACCTGTTAAAATCATAAACAATTGTTCATCAAACCAAACTAATCGAAACCCATGCGAACCATACAGCTTAAATTATTTAACGCAATATTGAAATATGAAATAATAAAAAATAACAAATAAACATTTAATGAATTTTGTTGCTCAATGAGAAATTTGGAACATTTTTGCTCTGCTAAGCGCTTGATATTAGGACGAACTGTCGATGTGGCAACTCTCAACTGCATACTAAGATTTTCGTCTGTTAGCCTTGACCTGTAACGACTCTTTGTGATGTTCATTTTAGAAAAAAAAATGTTTGCATAGATATGTGCTTCCAAAACAGACGACCATTTGAGTGCGCTAGCTCTTAAGTTTGGAAACTCTTCCTTTGATACATAAAGGCAATAAAATTCAAGCAAAGCTTACACTCAACTAGTTACCACTGCATTGTACAGCAACAGGCTCATGGTGTTAAATTATATGACACAACAATGAATAAACAGTTGAATCCTGAATTGATGGTTACTGTATGGATTTGCACAACAGTTTCTATGATTCCTGCATGATATACGCGTTATTCAATCCGGCTATTAGCTTTTATATCACATCGCAAAGAGTAGAAGCGGGTCAAAAAAACTTCAAGACCGTGGTCCCACCCCACTGCTTAGCGGACCACACAAAATTCTTTGGCCCGCGGGCCACATGTTCGTCACCCCTGGTTTAGAAGGATTAAAATAAAAACTTCAGCAGTGTAAAAACGAAATAATGCAAAAGTTCTTAACTTCTCAGGCCACTTTCAGGGTAAAACAAACATTTATGTCAAAGTGACCTTTTGTCAAAATGTCCTAATAAGTAACTAACCTAATCAATTTAATTTTGCTTTGAATTAGCGAATATGGTCGCCTACCTCTTGCCAAGAAGCTGTGGTGTGACCTTGGTGATAAGGGCATCGTCCATCCACCGGAGGGTGCCCTCAAGGTCGAGGTAATCGATTCCAACATCGTAAAGCTTTTCATCGGTTTCTTGTCGGTTGCAATGGACATACGCTGGAATAAAATTCTCTATATATTAAACAATACAATGCCTTACATATAGATAAAAAAAGTTAGAGTTAAAAAAAAACTTTTTTTATAAAATATATATTATAGTTTACACAAAAAAAGTGTATGGCAATAGCACTTTATAAGGTAGTTACAACGTCAAAACAATTTTCTGGGTTTTAATTAAATATATTTAACCTTATCCTTGAACAAAAATATATCGGTAGGAAAAAGCTTTAAATTACAATTTCTCGTGACAAAATTCCATGGATGGGGGAGAAGTTAAACCGGTAGTTCCTAAACTTTTCAGCTTGCGGCACAGTAAAAAACTAAAACATTTCATGCCACACCATGTACAAAAAACAACAAGTTTAACAGATAAATCCCATGAAAAGGTCTATGAAATAAATCGTCTATCTTTGCTCGTTTATTTTTGATACATTGAATTTCGGAATCTTTGTAACTGTTTTTTAAAGTATTGTCAGTAGTGAATGAAATTTATAACTCTACAACAATTTTTAGCTTGCTACATGATAATTTAATTTTCCTCATTTAAAGATAATTTAATAAAGTAATAAACATTGACAAAAGAGTTACACCTGGTCTGTGCTCGTACATCCTAACAGTTAACCGACCTGCGATGGTCAGGCCCAACAGTTACCCAATCTTCAGGAAAAAAATGGTAACCGTTGGCCTAGTGTGTGGAATATGGGTATATTTACCCTATGATAGAGTAACCTTAGCACAAATTTACAAAGTTAATCACGTAAAGCATTTGAAAAAAAGTGTGATATTGAAAGCTTTATCGTTTAATAAAACAGCAAAATTAAAATTTTTTGTGTAACACTGCATATTGCTAATGCACACCTGTGGAGATGTGAACGAATGCTTGGAGGTTGTTTCGTTCAGGTCAAAATATTTTGAGAAACCTCCTAACACACTGGACGTTTATCTCGAAGGCCAACCTGTAGAAATTAATAAACAAACCAGTGGTTAATAAGCTTTTTTAGACGGCAGCAGACTAAACAGACAAAAACAAATTAGGGGTATACTTTAACACCATCATGTAATTAACACTTAACAAGCATGCGGGGCAATATGAATTACACATAATTTAACTTCAGTAACTGTAATATTAAAATGTACATACGATTTTATATAAGTAGACATTTATAGGCTCTTTTTCACTATTGTACATAAAACAAAAATTTTCTTCAAATGCCGCATACCACAACGCATATTGTTTGGGTTAGGGTGCGGGTTAGCGTTTGGTTGAGGGTGGGTCAAGTTATTATTAACAATAAACATAATATTACTTGACCCACACTCACCCAAACGCTAACCCGCACCCTAACCCTAACGATATGCGTTTTGGTATCCGGTATTATTATTTTTTTTTTTTTGCATAACTTTTCACGTACAATAGTGAAAGAGCGCCCATTTATATACAAATCAATATCATTCCATTAGTAACTTAGTAAAACTGAGTTACTACATCTGAAGCAACAAAACTTAAAACAATAATAATAATCGCATTTTTTTATTCCAGACCGGGGGTAACCCCTTGGGAGCACCCATGCACACTTAAGAATCAGATGTATGCGCTGGTCTACAATCCTACCACAGTATTCAAACAATAAAAGCAACACAAAATATTTGTGTTAGGGTGCAGGTTAGTGTGTGGGTGAGGGTGGGTCAAGTATTATTTTTATCAGTATTGCTTAACCTACCCAAACCCATTTAATAATAATACTTGACCCACACTAACTCAAACGCTAACTCGCATCCTAACCCCAATATTGTGCATGGTGGTAGGATTCTAGACTAGGGCCAATACTTTTGCCGAACATATCAAATAACAACCAACAACAGTAGATCGTAATTAAATACAAAGTATCGGAAATCCTGAGACGTTTGGTATACTTAAGTGCCCTTACCTTAGGTGTTCATTGAACTTAAGTGTTGCAGGATGAAAACGTGGCACTTCTTCTGTAGAATCTCCCTCGAAGCTTGATCCAATCCAAGATCTTCAGCGCCAAGATCGCAACAAATTCGAGCTTCGACGCAAAATTCGGCTGCAGCTCACGAAGAACGTCGAAAGCCTGGAAGGGTAAAAGGTTTAAACGTCAAATGACTCAAAAAGATTTAAACCAATAAGTGGAAAGTTGGAGAAAATGGCGAATTTGTTTGGTCGTCTGTCACGCTCTGGTGCATATGAAGAAACAACAAAGTTTAGAGTAGACTCGTTTACTCGTAGTTCTGTTTGTGCTATCAACAGCCTCTGATTGGTACAGGGTTAAGCAGCTTTTTGCCTAGGATCGCCAAAAAAAGTGTTGAACTGATTGGCATGGCTTTTCAACTATGATTTGAGTTCAGGCTAAGTCATTTAGCCGCGGTATATAATACTACCACAACGAACATTATTTGGGTTAGGGTGTGGTGCGGGTTAGCGTTTGGGTTTTGGTAGGTTAATCAGCAATATTGTTAATGAATATCAATAATACTTGATACGCCATCAACCAAACACTAACCAACACCCTGATCAAAATATTGTGCTTTGCTTTATTATTTGTTTTAACGCTGTGGTAGGATTCTAGATCAAAATCGTAGCACAACGAAGCGAGCCAAAATTAAAATATTCAAAGAAGAATCCTACCACAATTTTGTCTAGGGGTGATATTGCTCTTTGGGTAAGGGTGAGCGTTTTGGTGGGTGTTTTTTTATTATATTTATTTCTTGTTGCAATTTTTATTGCACAATTCGTTTCGTTACTGTAAAAAAACTGGTAGGATTCTAGACCAGCGCCCAATTTTTTTCTCAAGAAACTGTTTTAATTCCAATTTATGTAAATAGTTTATTGTGGAAATCCCTCACAGGCTCCAAGTTGACTACCTAATCAAAAATGTGTCTTGGCCCTGTAAAATAGTTCCTGAATAAACGCTGTTGTACCAATAGTTTGTATCAGTTAACTATATCCTAATGTTACTCTTTATGATAGAAATACTTAAATCTTCCCAATTGTATTTATACCCCATTGAAAAATTATGTCACAAATGTGCTGTCTGCCAAACTGTGACAATAGAGCACCTCTTGTGTCTCTATTTCATGTCCCTTGCAAAAA
This sequence comes from Ascidiella aspersa, assembly GCF_963924565.1. NCBI lineage: Eukaryota > Metazoa > Chordata > Ascidiacea > Phlebobranchia > Ascidiidae > Ascidiella > Ascidiella aspersa. The sequence continues at coordinate 3,576,517 of NC_139453.1, read as the reverse complement.
GTTTTGTAAAAATGATCAAGTTGAATGGGCTACTAACCTGGAAAAGAATATATTAGGATTTCGGAACGACTGCCATATTATGGGTTTATATAAACGAGATGCTGTAAGGATTTGTTCTAGTCACTTTCATTCAACTGATATGATATCAAGTAAGAAAGTTTTGTAAAAAAATTTATCAAAAGAAAACTATTTGGTATGTAAATAGGATTTTAGACATTTGCTCAATGGTAATCTTTTTTAATTATTAAATTCATTAATATTATTTTTTTACTATTATCCAGGAGAAAATAGAAGGGAATTGAAAAATGGAGCAATTCCAAAATCATAATTGCCAATAAAACAAATTGGTAATTCAATACCCAATGAACGACCTGCTCCTATGGCGAGAAGCACTTTGCCAACTATTCATAAATCATTCGTTTGCTAATCTTGTTGGTAAAACACAAAAAATCTCCTATGGTTGGAAAATGTTTGTGGAATCTGAATTTGTTTCATTTAAATTGGAAGATGGCCATGATCAGTTTAAGTTTCATGTTCAAGTTGACATCACCAGAAAGTAATGTCAGACTTATTGATGTTACAAAAACCACTATATACGATGTTTTGTACTCTGTTTCGGAGTTCAAAATATGTAAAGGTGTCACTCTTGAGTCTGATATTACTGCCCCCTATATAACAGTGGCGGCCAACCCATGTGGATCAAAAGCTTACATGAGGAAGTCCAGATTTACCTTAGAAAAGAAAATGAATTAGTTACCGTTGAAGAAGACTTGTCTAACGATTTCAAAATAATAATGGATAAAGGTAAAGGTGTAAAAAGTTGCAGTGAAATTACATTCCTATTAAACACTTCGTTTTACACTATTTTAGAAAAGCTATTGTTTAAATTGTTGTATATGTTGGTAAGACAGGAATATTAAGCAGTGAGTTATATCTTTTAACACTATAGTGTATTTTAAATATACAAGATTGTTTTAACATACTATGCCCCAGTTAAGTGTGCGACACTTTCAAAACCCTCCAGGCATTTAATATTTTTATTAGCTCGCAAAAACAATGAACTCGATGAATTTTATCAAATTTTTTGGAATGAACAAATCAAACTGCAAGATAGGAAGTTGAAAGGAGAGCGTTATCATCCTGAAATTATTAAGTAAGTATGCATTTGTTGCATATTTTTATTTAAATAATTTCTGTAGTAATCTGTAGCCATATATTTATGGATTCTGCTTAAGCCTTGCAATTAAAAGCAAGTCCGCTTGTGAGGAGCTGAGGCAATCTGGCTTACTTTGTTTGCCAAGTTCTCGTCTTTGAAATGATTACAGGTAACATATTAAATTATATATTTTTAGTTTAAGAAAAATATATAAATATTTTATAAACAAAAGCGAAGGTGGTCTAGAATCCTAACCCCGATGTCTCTTTCAATGACTAAAAAGGGGAAAGTTGTTAACGTAAAATCCTGGAAGGGTGACAGTTTTAACTTTAAATGCCAAAATCCTTTAAAGTATAGAGGCTTTAACGTCAAAATCAAGAAAGGGTAATAGTTTAAACGTCAAAATTCTAAAAGGGTAGGCATTTTAACTAATATCAAACTCTTTGGAGAGATAGATGAAAAAACGTCAAAATTCTGGAAGATTAGGGGTTCATCCCCAGGGTTTAAGAAAACATGAAAAGGGAAGGAGCTAACGTCAAACACTTGGAAACGTAAAGGTTTTAACATCAAAAACCTGGAAGCGTAAGGGTCTTATGATTTGTTCGCTTTGAGCTTAGAACAGTTGAGTGAAGAGAAATTAGGTCGCCAAAGCTTTGCTGTTTTACTTATGCCTATAGTATTTGGGTCGCAACCTCAAAAAAGATTTAGAAACACTGTTGATCACAAGAACAACTGTACATTTAACCCAGAGGCACTGAAACTTTGAAACGCGGACTCATGGGGGTACGTGGACCAATTTCGAGGTCTAAGCACGCCGAGGTAAAATCGTAGTGTATATTAAAAATAATAGAATAACATTTTTTAAAAAGAAAAATTTAGTTAAGAAAAATTATTCCTTAGTTTCACATTTGCTGAGCCGAATACGCAACCAATTATTTTTAGTGGACTGCTTTAAAAAAGTTTAAGAACTCCGGTTCTTTGAGGCTGCTTCTTCTTTAAATACAATGTTCTTTTAAAATTTGAATTGTTTTGCCGTATAAAGTAGGAAGGTATATTATGTTAACGTAATAGAAAATGTGATTAAACATGAAGGAGGGGCGCCAATTATAAAGTTTGCACCCGGGCCAAAATACCCTAGCTACCAATCTGCTTATGGAGTTGGAGAATAGAAACCAGGGATAAAAAACAAGAATGCATAGAGTTACTTTCTTAAGACGAGGTTTTTGGGTAAACGAAATCCGTAAGATGAGGTTAGTTAGCCTACTTCCCGCATTTCCTTAACGTAATGCTGGTCCATATGCTATTGCTCAATGCTAAATTTGCAAGAATTCAATAAATTCATTTGGACACTTTTTGAAACTTGGGTGAAGTAAGCATTGGGTACTTAAGGTATTATATTCAAATATCCTTGCAAACTATTGATTGCGTGGGCTTCAGAAAACGATTGGTGTTGAAAGTCTGTAAAAACACTTTTACATTTGTAAAAAAAGTGCGTTTAGCGGATACAGTGGTGGCAATCAGGTATAACTTAGTTTCTTTAACGTTTTTATTGGATCAAACGAATTTCGTAAGAAGATCCTCGGCATGATTTTAATCAGGGCTTTCCAAAATGTTCTCTCTGCAAGTAATTTTGCTCGAAAACACTTAAGTCTTGACTTAAGGGCACCAGCATCGGCCGAACTCGTTGCGCGCTTTGTCGCCACCCGGCGGCACCGCCATAAAAAATCACCTGGAAAAAAGCGGTCACTTGAAGCGTGAGTGAGCGCACGAGGTGCTCGTATCGCGTGACCCGATCAATCGGCGGCCGCCAAAGTTATTCAAGTTCTTAAACGGACCGCGTGGTCTATGCATTGACTTGAGTCTTTCAACACTGGTTATTTATCTTAATTTTGGAAGATAAAACAATTCAATTGCTATATGTTGCGTTTATGTTATTTTTTCCTTAAGATTTTGCTCATATTCGCACGAGTTTACCAGTTTTGTGGTTTAATGTTTACTATTTAGACAAATAATTATATTCAATTTGACATGCTTTAATCATAACTTGACTGAGAATTGAGTTGCTATTTATTCTAAAATACTTTATTTAGATAAAAACGTAAAGGTGTAACGGCGGGAAACTAAATAGGACAAAAAGTGAAGAGCAGTGAAGCAAATTGAACAAACAAAAGGAAACTTAAAAAACAAATTTAAATGCATTGTGACGTAATACAAAGTCAGAAATGATCGCGATCTAGTTAAAAGCAACAACATCCTGAAAATAGAACTTAGTGCAAACGGGCCTAGGCGTAGCCAGGGTTGATCCTCAGAGGGCATGGCCCATCCAAAACTTTATAAATATTTTACTCTTAATAATTTGTTATTTTAGCATTTATGACCAGTCCAACCTTCAATTGTCATGCTCTGTTACGTCACAAACAATGTAGTAAATATAACGTTTGCTATACGTTAATGCAGTGTTTCTCAACCTTTTTAACCCCAGGGCGCACTTGTAAACCTTTCAAAACCTAGCGGCGCACCTTACGGTCGAGGCGACTGCAAACTTTGTTTGGATATTTTGTTTTTTGCTGGCAGTTTTTATTACATCAGGCTCCTAATTTTATTATCTATAAAGAAGCCTGCGGAGTCGGTTAAAAAACATAATCCAACTCCCGAGTCCGACTCCGGTCAAATGTGTGATTTCGTCAAATTCCGAGTGCTTCTGCCTCCCTACAGCATTTATTTTTCCCATTTACGTAACTAAATTAAGGTGGATTTTCAACAATCCCCTCATAGGGGTGTCATATATGTCATCCAATCACAATACGTTGCTGGAAAATATCCACCATATGCTATTTCGCCTTTTTAATTTGCATTTGGCGGCATTGTCAGTTTTAAAATTGTTACTGCGCACGTCGGACTCGGGACTCAGGCAGTCCGACTTCAGCAAAACAAATCGACTACGGTACGTCGAGTCCCAAATTTGACTCCCGACTCCACAGCCCTGCTTTAAAATACGATGAGCTCAATAATACATGCCTAAAGAGAAAGAAAATAAATGAAATAGGCCTTTCGTGTTGTAAATTATGAAAACACACGGTATGTTAGTTAAAGTTCGATGGAAACACAGAATAAGCCCCAAGAGCAACAACATCTAACTCGGAATAAATACAAAATTTAACGGAATAAGACCTAAATGGACAAAATAACGCCCAAAACTGTAAAAAAAAACATGGTATGGGACGATTAAAGGACATATTCTTGGCATCGGCCGTTTTGGTGTCAACGTTTGGGTGCCATAATGTTTTGGCACAGGATTGTTTGCCTCTGTTTGGGGTTAGGCGCGAGTTATGGGTAGAATTAGAGTTTAGTTCATGGTTCAAATTATTAGGGGAGTTAGTGCTAAAGTTATGGGTGGGGTTTGGGGTTAAGTAAAAGGTTGCAAAGGCCTTATTCTTGCCATTTAGGCCTTATTCGGACGAATTTAGGTCTTATTTTGATTTAAACGCTATTACGAGTATTAGGTAGTAGTCCTATTTTGGTCTTACTCCGAACTGTTTTTTATGCCGAAGTTGCTTTTGTTTTAATTTTGGTCTTATGGCGGAAGCCCCGCTAGATTGCAATAGTTTCTCTTTCTTTGTTAGCGAAGAGCCAACATCAACCATTGGGACTTTAATAGGGGCTACGAATCCAGTCATATTGCTCAGTGTTTATTCACAGAAAATAGTGACTAGAGTTTATTCTAAAATTATTCGCAAATTCTACAAATAGGCCTCATACAGAATTTTTGTAACATTTTTTCCCCATTTTCTCGCGGCGCACCTGGCCACCTTCGACGGCGCACCGGTTGAGAAACGCTGCGTTAATGTATAGTTTTACTAATTTTAGACAGTTTTTGCTCTTTGAACGGATTTTGAATATTGCGTTTAACACTCATTCAGTTGTTGCTTAAAACGGTTTGCTAACATTGTTATTTGTGTTCGTTACGGCAGTTAATACAAAGAATTCATACTTTTTGCTCCCCCTCCTCCCAATTTTCGGCTGGCTGCGCCACTGAAACGGGCAACTTGACCAAGTCGAAAGACGAAAAAAAAAAGATTTGCTAAAATATACGTCTCACGCAACACCTATTTATTACTAGTGTCAAGTTTAGCGCGAATTTTAGGAAAATGATTCGTCATGCTGCAAGTATAGGGATGTCCGATAATATCGGATCAAAGCCGATACCCGATACCAAATGGTGATATCGTTGATACTCGTCCGATACTAGGGTTGTATCGGTGCCAATCCTAAACCAAATTACGGACATTCCTAAATGCAAGTAAGAAAGTCTAATGGAATTATTATCATTGCGCCAGTGAAGCAACTAAACTAACTATAGAACAACAAGAATACGCATTTCTATGCAAACGAAATTCAAGCTGGGGATTTTTTTACCTTAACAATAGCTCGCGTGATTTCCAGACAGGAAATGAGTGAAGGCGTTGGAGGGCAAACTAAATGGATGGAGCCTTAACGTCATTTCCTTTAGAACAAGGAAATACGTTGGAGTCCGCCTTCAACAAAGAGCTTAGAGTTTGGTTGTTGCTTGCAGCTTGGTTCAATCGCCTTACTGCTGTACTGAGGTAAATGTGTAATGTTGTGTAGGTATATAAACAGGAATGTCAGGTTGGTTTATAACATCAAAACCTTAAATCAGTGGATCTCAACCTTTTCCTGCCGCACTCCAATCTGTGGTGTTTTTAATGTCACTTCGAGCTACCTGGTTTCAAAAGAAACCATTTTTACTCAAGTTTACTTAGATTTAATAAGCCAAATAAAGAATAAAAAACAATTATTTTCAACTCTAGCCGTAGATTTAAGATTATGGGTCGTCTTGCCGCAATGCACTTGCGTTCATTTCTATAAAACTTCGATTGCAGCCAGAAAGCTGTTCGCGTAAAATTGGTCCGTGTGCTAAAGGTTGACAATCACTATTTTCCAAACATGAAATTGTATGTACGAACAAGATCCAGCAGGCAACGCTGCTATAATTATCGTTTCACGACTTGCTCCCACTGAGCCTGCGTACCTCTGAACCTGGTATAATATTATGTGTATGCCAATCGTTGGTCAGTGTTACTTCAACAGTGCTAGATCACAGATATCACAGTATATACCCAAACTGTCATTTAACTTGGTATCTTGTTCCATTTTACAGACTATATTTGGTAAAAAAAAAAACTGTATCAACCAATCAAGCACAAGGAATAACATGGCCGATACTCCAAACCAAAACCAAGTAAGTTTTTGTCGTATAAAATAATAAGAATCTTTGCTGCTTTGGATTTTTAATTCCACGCCAACCTCCTCATAAATCCGTCTAGCACTGGTATTTGTCAAAGTGAAACTTATCTTATTAACTTTATCACAATACACATATTGCATAGTGTCTGAAAAATGGAAAAATTGTTTTTCAACGTGCCTGTATAGCATACGACCTTGTAATGCGTCTGTACTAACTCTTTCGGTTTATTAGTTTGATTTTAAATAATTTTAATGAATATAATACATTAATGTTAAACCAATTAGGTTAAAAAAATTATACTAAGTTTTATAGTGACCTTTTGGGAGGTTGGTTTATTCTTTAAAATCGGTCATTTTATTCAATTACTAGACGAAATACCCGGCGTTGCCAAGTTATATATAGGGTACTTACTTGTACCAATAATATGCAGCCTTTTGCTATAAGCGCGATACATTATGCGCATTCGGGCAATGCCACGATTTTGCGTGGTTATAAAGTGCTGGGTCGAGTAAATACTTTCTCACAATTAAAGTAGGATGCGGCCCTTATGAAAGCAGCAACAGTATTAGGTCTCACTAATCTCGCAACTTTAGCAAAACAGCAGCAATTACCAAACAAACGATATCAATTTTAAAAGTACGTAACCAAATAGCGATTTTGACGCAGTGTTTAAACTGTACGGCAATATAAAGCCCGTAGTTCAGCTGCGCGTCTATATATACTGATAAGCAGCAAACATAACTGACTTTAGTTTTACTGTTGTTACCGAACAGCGATCAACATTAATTTGAAACTTCGTATAATCCGACAAAATTTATTTTACAAAATCAAGCTCTATTAACAAACTGTTTTGAAAATTTGCAAATATTCGCACAGCGTGGTTATTATTTGTAATCTTGCGACTTTGTCAAAACCGCCGGCGCCACATCATTTTCGGGATACTTTAGTAAATAAGCGCTAACCTAATCGGCTCCAACTAAACGATATTTCGTGATGTGCATATCGATCGGAAATCACTAACATACCTAAACCTTATTTTTTTTAGAGAACCCTCACAAATGTAAAACCTTAAGTTGTAGCAGACAATGTTCGCATTGCGTGGTATACAAGCAAATAAGTAATCCCGGTACCATACTGCGTCCAACGTAAGTAAAATCTCGTCTAAAACTGAAAAGTGGTTACTATTAAACCCACCGCATTAAATGCGATATTTTGCGAACTCTATAAACCTAATTTTTCGCGGTAACATAGTTCAAGGAGTTCTTAATTACAAAATTCGCAAGTTGGAAACATAAAAATTTATTTTTATTAAGCCAATATACTTCATTTGATTTTTATTTCCACGCAGGTAATTGCGCTTGAAAAAAAGTTTTGCACGGTTACGTTAGGACAAGGTTTCTCAACCGTGGCCCTCGGCCACCCTGGGGGGGCACGAAGTGGTAATTAGGGGGGTCACGGTCATAGGCTTAGCCAGTGGAACACAGGGGCTATTTCTCTCAAGGAAATTATGAATATTTTATTCTTAATTATTTGTTTTGTAGCATTTATGAGCAGTACACGACTGTCGATTAAAAGCATGTCACACCTCCATTTGTCAAGTACTGTTACTACACAAACGATTTAGTTATTACGTTTGTTGTATACATTAATGTAGTTTTACTACTTTTAGTCATTTTGTTTTTTTCCTTTGAATGGCTTTTGAGTATTTCGTTAAAACACAGTCAGTTGCTGCGCGAAACGGTTTGCTAGCATTTTTGTTTGTGTTCGATACGGCAGTTAATACCATGGCCAAAGCAATCAAGTTATAACGAGCCTCGCTGACGGGAAGCGACTAATGGAATTTTAATCGTAGTGTCATTACTGATTCGTTGTAAATAGTTATTTGTTTATGTTTTATATCAAGTTGATTTATCGCTGTGAGGTAACAGTTTTAGTGTCAAGTTATTTAAGTTGATAGTTTGCCTACTCAGGGTGTCTAGTCTTTTTCTGCTTCAAGAAGCGGTGTTTCAAATGAAGTACTCTTACTAGTTCAAGTTCAAAATTTTCGCCCCTCACATATTTTGGCTGCCTAAGACACTGACCACGGGCAAAACTCTCTAGCTAGGTATTGCAAAACCAAAATGTCACCATTTGTTTGCCATTTAACCTAATTTTGTGTTTTTCGTTATGACTGTAAAACTTTTTTGTAACGTTTTGTAACACATTTTTCTAAAATGTTTCTTGACGCGTCAGTAGAGTTGTTTAAAACTAGAAGAGTGAATCCTTTTTATTCGTTTGTCGCGGAAAGTTACACCTAATTGTACGTACGTGAGTGGCAAGTTTGGACAAATGCCTGTCGCTGTGACGAAGTAATTACTGTGCTGCTTTATATGTATCCATTCAATATCCATGTAATGAGGCGTCAGTGTTTTACGGGCGGCAGGTCGATTGCTTGCCGATAAATCATTAAGTTTTCTTCAAATGGCATTGGGCGAGAAACCAACGAAGAGATTTCGCAATTCCCTTAAGGGGCGTTAATTTGCAAAAGAAACATTCCATAGTAAAACGCATAAGGTGCGCTGTAAGGTTACTCAAGGTCATTTTAGGCCAATATTCAGCTAGAGTATGTCAAGTAATAGTGTTACGCCAAACTAATCCAGAACTCTACTTAACGGCCTGCCGACTGCCAAGCACTGCAACGCGTGTCTTTTACTTGTATTAAAATAAGCGACAGTAAAATACTAAAACACTGAAACAACGAAAAGCGGCCAACGCCTAAAAAGGTGACTTAAACGTTAATTCCCAGGGTTTTCTACAATGCAATGCACTCAAGCTAGACCCCAAACGCGACTGCCCACATTAGATTTCGTGTACCCATTCACTACAACCAGAGAAAAAAGGTGTGCGTGTCAAACGAGGTGCCAACCGGAAACGTGATAAGATAAGAAATCAAGCGTGAAAGGTGAGGTGCAAAAGTGGAAAAGCGATATAATTTATGTGAGTAAGAAAAAAAGGGAAAACGAAAACACGCGTACAAACGATAAAACAGAGAAACAATAACACACATAGAAACTATAAAAAAATAATGGGTGCAACACCCCCCTTCACAATTTCGTTGCCCACCTGGGAAACATTGTTAATGGAAGGTTTCCACGTCGGGGTAAAAGCGTGTCGTTTTCCTTGAACGCCTCGGTCTGGTGGAAGCGCTGGTGCCATCGGGCATCAGACCGGGGCTTGTGTTGTGGTTCACATCACTCACGAGCTGATGGTTGGTGAATTGAGTCGTTGGGTGCGGCTGTGCTTCAGGTGAACGTGGCGTTGTAGTCATGGTGAGGCGAAATTCGATGTCGGTGGGGGGCTCCGTTGTTGGTTCTTCGGTGTTGTCTTCTTCGTCTTCTTCTTGATCATATTGCGTGTGATGTCCACGGCTACGCTTCAAACGGTTTCGATGGACGTTCTGTTGTCGTCCGTTGGCCGCTTCTATTAAATAATTTACCGGTGGAACACAAACCTCTGTGGACGGTTGGATCAGGACTTTATCATCGAGAAAGACGACTCGGCTTCCAAGCTTGAATGGCATATCGAGCAGAGGTACACTGCTGTTGTCGATTTTCAAGGTCTTGTTGCGGTAACAAACGGCGCACTCCTGCGTTTCTAGGAAATCTATTCCAAGAATGCAATCGAATGAAATAGAGTCACAAACGAAAACATTCATACGTAATTCTTTAGCAGCTACTGGAAGTTGTACTGGAAGTAAACCATCCATATTTAGTTTGTGGCCGTCAGCATTGGCGAATGACAGGGTTTCGGGACACTTCGACAAGTTACGTTTAACTTTAGCCTTTAAACAGTTCCATACTTTTCCCGTAATGATGGTAACTGCTGAACCCGTATCAACAAGGGCGCATACTGGGAGGTTCTCGATCATAATATTTATGAAGGAATGAGGCCTTTGACCAGATGCGATTTGTACGATAGGCTGTTTAGTTAAATCACCAAGGTCAAAACTGCTGACGTCCCTGTCCAGTTGTTGGTATTGGCCGGAGCGAAGGTCGGCTACCTCTTGTCGTAGATGGTCGATAGTTTTCATAAAATCCCCCATTTGGCGTTGGAATTCCATTTGGAAAGCTGCAAACGGGGTCTGCAGCGACACTCTCCGTCGTAGCATTACTGCTAATGTGGCCTACATCCTGTGAGGGCTGGCACGCAATGCTGGCGTGGACAGCCATCTTCGCAGATTTAGTGAAGTCGCGCTTTATTGACGCGTCCTTACTCATTGCAGTGGCGAGTGTTCTGTCGCTCAAGCCGCGCAGTAGAGCCAGATACAAAACCTCATTTTTTATAGGCTTGTCGCCGCCGTCTGGGTAAGCTTGTTCGCCAAGGGTTTGCAAACTATAAACGTATTCCCTTATGCTTTCTTTAATCATTTGACCCCTTTCTAGTAACTGGTCACGTTTATCATAGCCACATTTTTTGCCGTTGGCCGCTGAAGCAAGTTCAATTATAGCGCTAGATGATAGCTCGTACAGGCTACTTGCGCCATCACTAATATCAAACAAAAAATCACGGTCGAGACATGTCAATAATAAATGTCTCTTAACATCTTCATTGGCTGCGATGCTCTTACAATACGATTCAAAAACTTGTAAAATCGATTTAAAATTGTCGCCTGATCTATAAAAAGGCGGTGGCAACGTAAAAGACATGCTGCATGTAGCGCTTCTCCCCTCGGCTGTAGAGTCCTGGCGTGCTCGCCATTTTGTTACGCTAAACTAATCCAGAACTCTACTTAACGGCCTGCCGACTGCTAAGCGCTGCAACGCGTGCCTTTTACTTGTATTAAAATAAGCGACAGTAAAATGCTAAAACACTGAAACAACGAAAAGCGGCTAACGCCTAAAAAGGTGACTTAAACGTTAATTCCCAGGGTTTTCTACAATGCAATGAACTCAAGCTAGACCCCAAACGCGACTGCCCACATTAGATTTCGTGCACCCATTCACTACAACCAGAGAAAAAAGGTGTGCGTGCCAACCGAGGTGCCAACCGAAAACGTGATAAGATAAGAAATCAAGCGTGAAAGGTGAGGTGCAAAAGTGGAAAAGCGATATAATTTATGTGAGTGAGAAAGAATATCAAGTCGATTTATCGCTGTGAGGTAACAGTTTTAGTGTCAAGTTATTTAAGTTGATAGTTTGCCTACTCAGGGTGTCTAGTCTTTTTCTGCTTCAAGAAGCGGTGTTTCAAATGAAGTACTCTTACTAGTTCAAGTTCAAAATTTTCGCCCCTCACATATTTTGGCTGCCTAAGACACTGACCACGGGCAAAACTCTCTAGCAGGTATTGCAAAACCAAAATGTCACCATTTGTTTGCCATTTAACCTAATTTTGTGTTTTTCGTTATGACTGTAAAACTTTTTTGTAACGTTTTGTAACACATTTTTCTAAAACGTTCTTTGGCGCGTCAGTAGAGTTGTTTAAAACTAGAAGAGTGAATCCTTTTTATTCGTTTATCGCGGAAAGTTACACCTAATTGTACGTACGTGAGTGGCAAGTTTGAACAAATGCCTGTCGCTGTGACGAAGTAATTACTGTGCTGCTTTATATGTATCCATCCAATATCCATGTAGTGAGGCGTCAGTGTTTTTCGGGCGGCAGGTCGATTGCTTGCCGATAAATCATTAAGTTTCCTTCAAATGCCATTGGGCGAGAGGTTTCGCAATTCCCTTAAGGGGCATTAAGTTGCAAAAAAAACATTCCATAGTAAAACGCATAAGGTGCGCTGTAAGGTTACTCAAGGTTATTTTAGGCCAATATTCAGCTAGAGTATGTCAACTAATAGTGTTACGCCAAACTAATCCAGAACTCTACTTAACGGCCTGCCGATTGCCAAGCACTACAACGCGTGTCTTTTACTTGTATTAAAATAAGCGACAGTAAACTGCTAAAACACTGAAACAACGAAAAGCGGCCAACGCCTAAAAAGGTGACTTAAACGTTAATTCCCAGGGTTTTCTACAATGCAATGAACTCAAGCTAGACCCCAAACGCGACTGCCCACATTAGATTTCGTGTACCCATTCACTACAACCAGAGAAAAAAGGTGTGCGTGTCCAACGAGGTGCCAACCGGAAACGTGATAAGATAAGAAATAAAGCGTGAAAGGCGAGGTGCAAAAGTGGAAAAGCGATATAATTTATGTGAGTAAGAAAGAAAGAGGAAAACGAAAACACGCGTACAAACGATAAAACAGAGAAACAATAACACACATAGAAACTATAAATAATCGGTGCAACACCCCCCCTTCACAATTTCGTTGCCCAACTGGGCAACATTGTTAATGGAAGGTTTCCACGTCGGGGTAAAAGCGTGTCGTTTTTCTTGAACGCCTCGGTCTGGTGGAAGCGCTGGTGCCATGGGGCATCAGACCGGGGCTTGTGTTGTGGTTCACATCACTCGCGAGCTGGTGGTTGGTGAATTGAGTCGTTGGGTGCGGCTGTGCTTCAGGTGAACGTGGCGTTGTAGTCATGGTGAGGCGAAATCCGATGTCGGTGGGGGGCTCCGTTGTTGGTTCTTCGGTGTTGTCTTCTTCGTCTTCTTCTTGATCATATTGCGTGTGATGTCCGCGGCTACGCTTCAAACGGTTTCGATGGACGTTCTGTTGTCGTCCGTTGGCCGCTTCTATTAAATAATTCACCGGTGGTCGCACTTGGATGACCTTGTACGGGCCTGCATAGGGAAAATGAAATTTTCGGTTTGACCCTACAGGGACTACGTTATCCCTTAGTAAAACCGAGTCGCCGACGTTGAATGCGGTGTCATCTGCATTCCTGTTGAAATGCGCCTCCATTCGCTGGCGCTGCTTAACGAGGGTAGTCCGAACAACATCTTCGGCACGAACAAGTCGGTCGTGAAGGCTTTTGATGTTGTCGTTAATGAAATGCGACTCTTCGGATCCTGCTCAGACCAAGTCCGCAGGTAGCCGCAATTGTCGACCTGTTAATAAGAAATGTGGTGAAAATCCCGTACTTTCATGGGTACTTGCATTGTACGACGCCACAACAGCAGACAGCGCTTCATCCCAGGAGCGTTCATCTTTTTGAACGTAATTTGGAATCATCGAGATTATTGTTCTGTTGTTTCGTTCAACACCTTTGTTTCCGGCGGGATGATAACCAGTCGTGCGTGACTTACCGCAACCAATCAGCTGAAGCAACTCCTTAAACATCTTGCTTTCGAAATTCCCGCCACGATCTGAATGGATGATGTCGGGAACTCCGTGAACAGTCATCCAGCGGTTGTACAATACGCTGGCCGTTTCGGTTGCTGTTTGCGTACGCAAGGGCCAAGCTCGGACATATTTAATAAACACATTACAAGCAACAAGGACATATTGGTACCCGTGGCGTGTTAAAGGTAACGGCCCCATGATGTCCACTTCTACCCTTTCTAAAGGACCTTCTTCGCAAGATGGTACCTTTTGGTGTTTTTGAGGGTTTCTTGTTTAACTCGCACTCACGACATTCCATGCAATACCGCTCAGTCTCCTCGCGCCAGCCTGGCCAGAAGTGTCGTTCAGCGACCTTGGCGCATGTTTTACGAATCCCCAGGTGACCACCGCCTAACTTTGCATCGTGAAGTAAATCGAAGATTTTGGGTTTTAGTTCACGCGGTGTTACAAGTCCTAAAAGTGTTTTATCCTGGTCATAGAAATGAATGACCCCGTCTATAAGTTTCAATTGACCAAAGTGACTCCATAAGTGCCTGGTCATACGCGATGTATTTGACACAGCGCTATATGGGGGTCTGTGTCCTAGGCTTAACCATTGGAAAGCTGAAGCTATTTCTTGGTCTTGCTCCTGTGCTTGCACAATCTCACCCATTGTCAAACCACTAGAGGCACGAACATCGATAGTGGCAACCTTGGGCGCATCGGTCAACTGGTCTTCGCCTATTCGACTAAGAGCGTCTGCATTTTTATGTTTGACACCCGGACGATGTATTAGATTAAAGTCGTATTGTGACAGGTGCTCGACCCATCCATCGGGCACACTGGCCATAGAGGTCTTTAGACTGATATAGCCACTTAAGAGAAGCGTGGTCAGTGCGCAAAGTGAAAGCTTGGCCTAGGAGGTAGCAGCGAAATAACTTGGTGGCATGAACGACCGCTAATAATTCTTTGCGAGTGGGGAATAATTTCGTTCTGCTTTGGTTAAAGTCCTGCTGCCATAGGCTATAACGTGTTCTTTTCCCTCGTGCCACTGCGCTAACACGCATCCAATGGCAAAATCAGACGCGTCGGTGTCTAATACGAAAGGCTTCTGGAAATCAGGGTAGCGAAGGACTGGTGATCTTATCAAAGAAGATTTTAGTTTTGGCGAAGCTTGTCTCGACTTTTCTGTTAGACGGTGAAGCGGCGCAGCTATTTTGGCATAATCACGTATGAACTTGCGGTAGTACGAAGTTAAACCAACGAACTGTCGTACTTGCTTTGTATTCTTCGGGGCCGGCCATGATTTTACTGCAGCAATTTTTTCGGGGTCACATAAAACACCTTCGGCAGAAACAATGTGGCCTAAAAACTTTACCTCTTTCTTGAAAAGAGCGCACTTCTTGGGCTTAAGTGTCAGGCCCGCGTCGGCAAGTCGTTGTAGCACGCCCTCCAATAGCTCCAGATGTTCCTGAAAGGTACGCCCATACACAATGATGTCATCCAAATATACGAGTACTCCTTGCCATTCTATGCCATTTAAAACAATACGCATTAGTCGCTTGAAACTAGCAGCGGAATTGCAAAGACCCATTGGCATCACATTGAATTCGAACAGACCCATATGGCTCGCGAAAGCGGTCTTTTCTCGGGAACTCTTATCCATAGGAATTTGCCAATACGCAAATTTTAAATCGAGTGTACTAAAATAGGTGGAGTTAGACAAAAGATCGAGGCTTTCGTCTACTCGTGGTATAGGGTAGCTGTTTTCCTTGTCACCTTATTAAGGCCCCGATAATCAATGCAAAAACGAGTTTCACCTGACGTTTTCCTCACAAGTACGATCGGGCTCGACCATGGGGATGATGATGAACGTATAAGACCCTGGGTCTTCATCTCGTGGACGATTTCCTCCACTTTAGTCTTTTCGGGTGGTGCCATCCGACGAAAGGGTTGTCGTACTGGGCGAACATCTCCGGTGTTAATCACATGCTCGGCGAGATCCGTCCGTCCTATTTCTGTTGAGTGTGTCGCGAACGATTTGCGATATTGTTGCAGTAAGGCCTGAACCCGTGCGATCTCGCTTGTTGTAAGACCGCCACCAATTTCAATTGTTTTCTTCAGTTGGGTATACGGAGCTAACGCTCTGTTGGGTAGGACAAGAAAAGTCCACGCATCCCTGGTCATTACAATAACATGTGTGTGTTAACGACTCGACTGTGACACAAGTACCACTTTGAATACATGCGACATCCCCGGATGTTAGAATGGGCGAAAGTGTGGCAACGCGAGTGCCTTCAGGCAGCTAGATAACGTCGTCGGTAAAATTCGCTATTCGAGTCTGCACTAAACAGCCTTTAGTTGTCGTTAAATATGACCCAATCATTGCACCATATTTATTCATTATTTCTGGTCTCCCTTCAATAAGTACAGCATGGGTAGGTACTGGGCGACGTTCAGAATTATGAATAAAATAAGCTGGAACACAAACCTCTGTGGTCGGTTGGATCAGGACTTTCCATCGAGAAAGACGTCTCGGCTGCCAAGCTTGAATGGCATATCGAGCAGAGGTACACTGCTGTTGTCGATTTTCAAGGTCTTGTTGCGGTAACAAACGGCGCACTCCTGCGTTTCTAGAAAATCTATTCCAAGAATGCAATCGAATGAAATAGAGTCACAAACGAAAACATTCATACGTAATTCTTTAGCAGCTACTGTAAGTTGTACTGGAAGTAAACCATCCATATTTAGTTTGTGGCCGTCAGCATTGGCGAATGACAGGGTCTCGGGGCACTTCGACAAGTTACGTTTAACTTTAACCTTTAAACAGTTCCATACTTTTCCCGTAATGATGGTAACTGCTGAACCCGTATCAACAAGGGCGCATACTGGCAGGTTCTCGATCATAATATTTATGAAGGAATGAGGCCTTTGACCAGATGCGATTTGTACGATAGGCTGTTTAGTTAAATCACCAAGGTCAAACCTGCTGACATCCCTGTCCAGTTGTTGGTATTGGCCGGAGGGAAGGTCGGCTACCTCTTGTCGTAGATGGTCGATAGTTTTCATAAAATCACCCATTTGGCGTTGGAATTCCATTTGGAAAGCTGCAAACGGGGTCTGCAGCGACACTCTCCGTCGTAGCATTACTGCTAATGTTGCCTACATCCTGTGAGGGCTGGCACGCAATGCTGGCGTGGACAGCTATCTTCGCAGCTTTAGTGAAGTCGCGCTTTATTGACGCGTCCTTACTAATTGCAGTGGCGAGTGTTCTGTCGCTCAAGCCGCGCAGTAGAGCCAGATACAAAACCTCATTTTTTATAGGCTTGTCGCCGCCGTCTGGGTAAGCTTGTTCGCCAAGGGTTTGCAAACTATAAACGTATTCCCTTATGCTTTCTTTAACCATTTGACCACTTTCTAGTAACTGGTCACGTTTATCATAGTCACATTTTTCGCCGTTGGCCGCTGAAGCAAGTTCAATTATAGCGCTAGACGATAGTTCGTACAGGCTACTTGCGCCATCACTAATATCAAACAAAAAATCACGGTCGAGACATGTCAATAATAAATGTCTCTTAACATCTTCATTGGCTGCGATGCTCTTACAATACGATTCAAAAACTGGTAAAATCGATTTAAAATTGTCGCCTGAGCTATAAAAAGGCGGTGGCAACGTAAAAGACATGCTGCATGTAGCGCTTCTCCCCTCGGCTGTAGAGTCCTGGCGTGCTCGCCATTTTGTTACGCCAAACTAATCCAGAACTCTACTTAACGGCCTGCCGACTGCCAAGCGCTACAACGCGTTCTTTTACTTGTATTAAAATAAGCGACAGTAAACTGCTAAAACACAGAAACAACGAAAAGCGGCCAACGCCTAAAAAGGTGACTTAAACGTTAATTCCCAGGGTTTTCTACAATGCAATGAACTCAAGCTAGACCCCAAACGCGACTGCCCACATTAGATTTCGTGCACCCATTCACTACAACCAGGGAAAAAAGGTGTGCGTGTCAAACGAGGTGCCAACCGAAAACGTGATAAGATAAGAAATAAAGCGTGAAAGGTGAGGTGCAAAAGTGGAAAAGCGATATAATTTATGTGAGTGAGAAAGAAAGGGAAAACGAAAACACGCGTACAAACGATAAAACAGAGAAACAATAACACACATAGAAACTATAAATAATCGGTGCAACAATAGTAATTCATTCTAACCGAAAAACCATAAATCATTTCGACAAATGTAGGTACTAACGTTTGCTTGGCTCAGTACAAAACAGAGCCGAATATAAAGAAATACCTTCCCACCATCAAGCTTTGTAATCACTAAATATATTCACTTAAATTAAAATAAGTGATATGTTAAATTTTGGAGAAACTAAGTGCATTGATGCGTTGATTAATGTCTGTATTTCTTAATAACGTGGAGAAGTAAAACAAGAAAAACACGTAGAAACAATGCTAAATATTTTAAAAGCATGGGGGCTACGAGGGTTGGGAGCCTTTTAAAGGGGGCCACGAAGCATAAAAGGTTGAGAACCACTGATTTAAGATATAACGGCCATATTTAATTGCAATTTTACTAACTTAGAGATATACGATAAAATTCATCCACCGTTAGATCTATTTTTTAATCATATTTTATATAACAGGCTAGCATCAGGGGGACTCGAACTTTTATCGCGATCGATGTTTTTTTGCAATATTGTCGTTGAATTGTATGTCGTCACATCTTTTGAAACACGATAACGCAATGTTTAATTTTTTCGCTTGACTATTTTATTTGCGCTCGACATCACAGCCTTACAACTGTGGAGTCAATGCCCTCACAACACGTTTGTCAAACTCAGCTCGTGCACGAGCAATTTGTTGTGTGCCCAATGAGAAAAGCCTCCTGAATTTACAGTTTAGCGCCAATTCAACCAATTAAACTCAATTTTTGTCGCGCTTTTAATATTTTCAAGTTGTCTCAATGATATTTCATTATAAAAGGCCCAATTGCGTTTCGTAGGGGGTGTAGGGCATAGGAAAATTACCAAAGGGGCGCGGCTGATAAAAGGTAAAGAACCACTGGTCTATGCCATATACAGGTGGTTCTCAGCAGATGCTTTCATTTTTCTTTATTATTCTTTACGTTTAGATAACCATAAGGCGAAATAAGCTATAAACTATAATGCCGAAGAGAAAAACTCTGTTTACTGATGTTTTACTGCTACGCCAAAAGTATCCTTGTTTCAGAAAACGACGTATTAATTTCGAAGCTGAATGCATTACCTTTGGATATGGCACGTTTTTCTCAAACGTAACAGTTCTACTTTCGTTTTACTTGCAGGCAAACAATGTCCTCTTTTTGGGTGCTGAAAATATGGTAGCCCTATATTTACTGAGCTTGGATTTGTCATAGATTTAGATGAAAACTATACACTTGGGCTCGCTGTGTTGTTAGGTCATATACCACAATTCATCATTAGAAAAGTACAAACTGAAAAGACACAGAGACGCAAGCATTTTGAACACAAAAATAAGTCGAAATCCTTTTTCAAACATCAAACACGACATTTCGCTAAGCAAAAGCAAAAATTTGATCAATTGATGAAGGCATTCTCTTATTAACCTCTGTATGCATAACTAAAAATAGCTCATGTCCTTATGTCTCAAAGGGAGCCCATTTACTTTGGCAGAAAGCGTTGCTAAACCGTGTTTAGAGGTAGCAGCGCAAGAGATTCATGGAGGAGCTAAAGATGTGACCAAAGTGCAAAAGCTAGCATTGTCCGATAATACGATGCAAAGGAGATGTTCAATGATCGCTGCATCACTAAAAATCTGTTCTAGCGAAGCTTTGTCATGTGCCCTGCTTCGGGCTTCAATTAGATGAAACGACTGACATTACCAGTCAAGCTCAATTGATCGTTTATGTTCGCTTTCCAAGCACAGAACGCAAGACATTTTTAGATCACTATATGTTTTGTCTTCCTACTGGCATAAACACCACTGCTTTAAGTATAATTTCAAAAGTAAACAATTACTTCTCCGAACATGCAGTAAACTGATGCAAGTGCAAGGCTGTATTCACCGACGGCGCCAGGGCTATGGTCAAAGTGCGTAACGGGGTAGTTGCTCTCATAAAGCAAATCACAACGGAGGTTGTGTATATTTCAACAGGGAGACATGACCACCGTGCTATCTGAACTCCACTATATCGAAACTAAACAAACCGTCATTGCATTCCAAAAGGCATAGCGTCAGGTCGCTTATAGATTTAATGTACGTTCAAATAATTCAGCATAGCTCGCTTTAAATGAAATAGCTTACAGCGCAGTAAAAACACGTGTTGCCAGTAAGGAGTGCATCGTTGACTGGATTGCAGTACAATTCGGATACGACTAACGTCCAGGAAAAACGAATGCGTTGGGGATTAAAACTGGCCAGTTAACGAGCAGGATGCAGGGAAAAGAAAGTATGACAGAAAGACTTTAGCAGAATTTTAGCACACGCACGACGAACACAGTAAATAACAAATACAGACGCTGGCTCCTCTACAGTTGTATGTGTTCACTGCATTTTACACCGCGGCATTGATAGCCAAAAAACTTGGCAATGAAGAAGAAAACTGCCAACTCGCGATTTCTAATGTCATTAAAATTGTGACCACAATACTAAAAACAAAATCGTATCGCGCTTTTAATGAACTTGTCAGCGAAATGGAAGATGATGGGCGTCTTGTTAATTATTCCAAAGTTAGGTGGCTCTCTCGTGGAAGAGTAATGGAAAGAGTGTGGAAACGGCGAGGGGAACTTGTTGTGTGGTTCAATGGACAAGACGACAATAGAGCTAATTTGTTTCAAGATTTGTTTTGGCTAGATATGCTAGCTTATCTTGTTAAAATATTCGATATGCTTAATGTGCTCAATACCACTTTACAAGGAAAAGGAATTGATAAATTCAAAGCTACCTCCAAAATCGCATCATTCAAGCAAAAGTTCAATGTTTGGAAAAATAAATTTCTATTAACAACCTGAACAGTTTGAAAACCCTGCAGACCTTCGTGTCTGCATGTAAATGAAAAAAACAGAGAATAAGCTGGAGCGACGTATCATCAAGGCGGCGAGCTCTCATTTGCACACACTGCTCGAGAGGTTTGAAGCTTATTTTCCAAGTCATCAGGAAGCAGAAATAAAATCAGAGCTGTGATTTTGAACCCTTTTGGCGAACAGCAGCCTCCGGGAACTTTAGATCATATTCTTGAAAAAGGCTTACCATATGTTCTCTTTTAGGAGGATTTGTCTTCTTTTTTCAAAAAAAGTGAACGGTCCTCCGAGGACGCTCAAAAATGCCCAAATGTCCTCTTTTTTTCATTTCGAGTTAGTTGCCTATACTTTCAACAGGACGCTTAGGCGAGACGTATTTATTTCCAAAAAAATACTGCAGTCATGAAACATGCTAAATTGCTTGCTTAAAAAGGTTTTACAACAAATTACCCTACTAGCCCTACCTTCTTAATTGTTATTGCAAACATTGCGCCAAAAGAATTGCAACAGAACCTCACATGTAAAAACAGCTTCTCACATGTTTTGTACCTTTCTTTGCTTTGTTTTTGTAACTTTTGCCTCCAACTACTAAGGAACTGTAAAACATCATCAAAGTCAAAGATAACAATTTTACTTTCATTTTACTCGTCGTCAAAAACGTCATTTTTGGGTGCTGAAAATCTGGTAGCCCCATCTTAAAAACGATTTCTGTCAACAAGCGTTTTTTAATCGTGAAAAACACTCTGAATGCTTTTGTTCCCAATTGGGCTGAAATTTTCACAAATATTCAGCAGCAACGAGTCATTAATCACGTGCATTAACGACTGCTAATTCTCTTTGTGTATAAATGGTCGTTGTTATTCTTGTCGTTGTTAATTAAGGTAAAGCCATTGAAGCATACGCTATCTATATTTATATCGGTGAAGGCTCACGGTTTTAATACACATCCTTTCATTGTTATTTTACAAATAGGGGAAACTAAAGGGTGCAAACTTACTGTGCTTGTTTCGTGCGGATGAAACTTTTCCAAAAATAAAGTGCGGACAGTTCTTTTAAAGGTTGAAAAGCGCTACACTAGGGAACAGTCATTCGTTTTCTGGCCTGCGATACTGATGAGCCTGTATAGCACGGTTACCTTGGACATAATCTTTGTAGTTTTGCCATCAAAAATTTAAAATAACAATAATAGAGAATTACTTTCTGCTCTTAAAACCATATTAAATTGGCTTTTAATTTACACATTATATCTCTGTTTAATTACATTATTTAGTTGGTCTTTTATTTAAAGGTGTTTTAGGTAAAACGCAGTTTCAAAAGTAAAATAAATCAAATATATTTGTTGTTTTAAGTAAAATAAATGCTAAAAATGACCCGAAACTATTTGTGTTAAAATGTTATATCGCAATTAAATTAAAATTGAACATCAACGTATTTAAACAGGGTGGAAATGCACCTCAGCTTCCACCAGCAAACAACCAGCCAATCAATGTCCTGCCTGTAAACATTGGTGATGTTTACGGTCATCAAGGTACCATACAAAACCTCCAAGGCGACGTTCATATATATGGCCAGCCACAGGAACCTGGAGTGGCTTCCGACTCAACAGCGGCCTCATCCGACAACGGTTGGTGATAACTTCGATTTAAAACTAATGCCCAAGTGTGGGTTGCGCTACAGCAGGGCTGAGTCGGAGTCGGACTCAGGACTCCAGTAAGACTACGTAAAACTATGAGTCCCGAGTCGGACGTGCGCATGCGCAGTACCATATTACCAAAACTGAAATGGTTACCAAATGTAAATCGTAAAGGCGGAATAGCATATGGTGTATACTTTCCAACCCTGTATTGTGAGTGGATGAATTATATGAACCCCTATAAGTGGTTGCAGAAGAACCACCATATTTAATTACGTAATGGGCGAAATAAAGGCTGTAGAGTCAGGGATGGACTCGGGACGAAATCTCACATTTGAACGGTGTCAGACTCGGGTTATTTTTAACCGGCTCCGCAGCCCTGCACCACAGTAGTGATTTATTTGCGTGCATAAACGCGACTGTTTCTTAAGTTGCCTGTGATGGATTCCCAACACATTTAGTTTTGATCGTTTTTTCTTAACATTAAAATCGGCTAGAATAGATCGATGCAGAGCAGTGTGCGTTGCCAGGTAATATTTCACCGTGGGACGAAATGACGTCACTCGGAAATACTTTTATGACTTTTATGACGTATCATGAATACAAATTAATAAAACACAAGCATTATAATAACAGTCGTTGGACATAAAATTATGATTCGCATGTGGCTTTAAAGCGCATTAGCAGCTGGACAGCAATGGTTGCGTTGTTTGGAATACAAAAATTTTAAAAAAAATCCCAAATTTAAACAATATAATGTCCCAATTTTACACCATATAATGGCATCCCCGTTTTAAACAATATAATGGCATCCCCATTTTAATCTTTTTCCCGACAAAAAATAAGTGTTTTTTAACCGATTAGTGTCATTTTAAAGGTTTTTGCATTTACCTATAATTAACGGAAAAAGTAAGTCATGGGGGAGGGGTATTCCCTCGTTTCATTTAAATTGTTATACGATGGCGTTAAATTAACCCCATAATGATGTCAATATCGTTTGCTAGAACGATTTCCAATATTGCTGATCCCAGTATAAGCCTTTTGCTTGTTAAAGAGTTCTTAAGTTGGAGATACATCAAAAGTGATTAGCGATTATACAATAAATAAAACAGTGTAGGTAACTTTGTATAGGCCCTAAAGCAAAATCAGTTGCTGACAAAATAACACACATTAATTTTGGAAATAAAAAAGCGTTTATTAATATAACTGAGCAAAGCCAGCCTACGCTTACAGAAGGCATTTCTAGCTTATCGTTTGCTCGCGATTCGCGATGAAATAACATAAACACGAGGCGTTAACCATTTACTAACTGTTCGGTGGCTGGGATAAGCTAAGCGTCCAGAGCAAAATGTTACGCTATATAGTTTATCAAGGAAGTTGTACACTCATATGTGCTAGTTAACTCACGTCATAAAACAAAATGTATTATATTCGTTTTATTCCTGCCTGGTTAGCGTTCATCTTTAAAGAATAGTTTTTTTTTCAGCAACATCATGGCAAGAAAAGTCTCAGGAAGCAGCTGATAAGGTCATCGGAACTCTACCAAGCAACCCAGTTCCTCTTGACATCATTCGGGAATCGCAAGAACCATTGGAGGAATTTGGTTTAAAAGGACTGAAGCAACTCAGAGAAAAACAGGTCAATGCAACCACGCTTCAACTCAACCAACTATTTACTGCTGCAAAACAAGAAGCAATCGATGAAGCCAAAAGTAAGAAATTTAGAAATAAAGCAGCATATGACGATTACGTCGAGAGACATGGCAACGTGGTCGGTATGACTGGAATAGCTGGAATTGGAAAAACTACTGCTACTATACAGACACTATCGGAGCTTGCAGATGAATTACCAGCAGATCAAAAGGGATATTGGCTTTTTAAATACCTAAAGACTTTAAATCTTAACAAAGAAATGGGTGTTCTAGAATTGCTGTCATCCAACCCAAACTGGAAACACACAAAGGAAATAGATGATCAAATACTGGAAAGACTTTCCAAATCCAACAAGCTGTTTATCTTCCTGGATGGTTTGGACGAACCTAGGTTCAAGGATCTTGACTTGGATGCTCCAGTGATCGGATTGTACGATCGCGCAACGCCGGTTGTTATTTTGCAAAACCTACTCCGTGGCGACATTCTTCCAAATGCTCACAAGCTGCTTACTTCACGACCGGGAGCTTTTCTCAAGCTACACCCAAATTGCAAGCCCCACTTTGTAGTCAAGGTAATCGGCTTTAACGAAAGCTCTCAAGATTTGTATTTCCGACAAATTTGCCCAGAGAAAGAAGAATATGAGAAGGTCACCAAGTCACTTGGGCAAAACCCACATGCAAAGGCTTTGTGCTTTCTTCCTATGTTTGCAAAAACCGTCGCTCCTTACATCATAAAGCATGTCACTAAAGATGGCAATTTTACTCTCACAGATGTGTTTGCGGCTTTTGTGGCTGATTGCATTCGCTCGCCTAAGTTTAAGGAACATCCAAGAATTTTGCGCAAACTTTCAGACTTGGCTTTACACGGAATGCTCAACGACAAGATCATGTTCGACGAAGAAGTCTTTGATGAAGTCGGACTTAATTCTGAAGGAATGGAGGACTTTCTTAACATGCAAGTTTTCTCTAGCGACCTCAACCTTCGTATACTGGAAGGGGATAAAGTATTCTTCTTTATTCATTTGCTGTGGCAAGAATTTTTTACATCACTTAAGCTGTTGTTCGATACAGACCTGGCTACATTTTCTGGGCTGCTACAAAGCATGGAAAGTAATACGTGGGAAATGGTTCTTCGGTTTCTTTTCGGGTTGCTAAACACGGGACTCCACCAAAAGCTAAAGCCTATTTTTAAAATCTCTTCCACCGATGTTGCTAGCAAGAAACGTTTGCTGAAAGGCCTGATTGATTCGCTTGGATCTCAACTTTTATCAAACGTTGGCGAGAGCTTTAACTCCCTTTTGTTTAAGCTTTGCAGTTTGGCGCAGGAATCAAACGATGAAGAAATCACCGCGAAAGTGGCCGATTCCCTCCCTGGAGAGCTTCATATAAAGGGTGGAACGATCCTTCCCAGTGAAGTGTCAAGCCTCTGTCACGTGCTTCGAGCAACACAAAGAGAGCTGGTCATCAGAATCGGATTTGTCAGCCCAGTCACATTTACCGGCAACGGTTTAGAAATGTTGATGGAGACAATGGCGAGAACCAATCACAAGGTTTGTGAAGTTTTACTGTTGTTTTAAGTTTTTATTTTTATACACTATTTTCAAATAAATGCAACAAAGTACCGGTAAACGCTAAACGAACCCTGCACCGTTTTAAAGCGACACAACATTTAACTTTCTGAAGCAGGAGTCGGTAACCTTTTCTAGTCGCGGACCTGACCAAAATTTAAAAAGGGCTCGGCGAGCCGTAATAAATATAAACTTAAAATTTTCCTAAAATGTTGAGTTTTGAGCGTTTCATTATAATAACTGTTAATCAGTGGCGACCTAGTTTTTTTTTAGTTGAAAATCAGCTTTTATCTAACACTAGACGAAATGCCCGGCGTTTCCCATGTTAAATAGAATATTTACCGGTTATTCTCACTGGTTAAAAAATAATTACACCTACAATAACCATCATAATGTACGAAGTCTACCTGAATTTAATCTAGTTAAACAAAATGAAACAATCCATCATACTTTGGCTCTTTATTACTATTGCACATTACGTTGTACCATGTTAAACTGACAGCCTCATGTTATAGCCTATAATTATGGAATCAGCAAATAACCCGAAAGTTATGTTACGGATAGCGTATAAAGTTCTGAAGAGGCATAAATAATGCAAACATATTTTTGTAATGTCAAAACAAATTTGCTTATGCCTAAACGTTTGTACTACGTGTCACTAAATAGAAAATTCAAATCATGTCATATCGTATGTCTAAAATCAGTTAACCTAATGCTTTCCCACAGTCAGAGTAACACACCACAGCCTGTGTAGAAGCGGTATTAATAGAATGTCGTGTTTAATTATATGACTTATCTGCGTGGCTCTAAAGATCTAATTCTTTGTCTCCGTAATTTCCCAATACTTTTTTCATTTGTTTAACACAATCTAAAGACTAAAAATTAACGTAGGCCTGTAACCTAAAAAGCAGTATCTAAAAGCCCTCCTGCCCTTTGCCAAGGGGGGCAAGAGGAGGGGCAAAAGTGCCCTTTTCGTAAAAAGTGATATATTGCATTCACAACGTTAAATATTATGCGACGGAAATCATAAAGGGAGTAGGGATTGAGCTACGGAATAATGCAAAAAAATTCGTAAAATGACATGCTTGACATTTGTTAAAACATTTTTAGTATCATTTTAAGCCAATCTAGAGGGCGTGGCTGCAAAAATTTTGCCGGGGGAACACCCCCGCAACCCCCAATATTTCGGCTCGCTACGCTCGCTTGCGGTCTATGTTGCCCTTACCAAAAAAGTCACCACCCTTGCCCTGCAATCGCTCCGGCGTCCCTGTAAACACACAAACTTGGCTAAACACGTCTCGCATATATTTCTTAACGAAAACCTGGAAATTAGACTATCTTTTACGTGGTTAAACAAAGTGCAAAAAGCTATAAGCGTTTGCACTGCGTGTCACTAAATAGAAATTTCAAATCATGTCATATCGTGTGTCTAAAATCGGTTAACCTAATGCTTCCCCACAATCAGAGTAACACCCCACAGACTGTGTAAAAGCGGTATTAATGTGAAAGCGGAATGGCGTGTTTAACTTTGTGACATATCTGCGTGGCTTTAAAGATCTAATGCTTTGTTGCCGTAAATTTCCAGTAAATTGTTCATTTGGTTTAAACAGTGCAAAGATGAAAAATTAACTTATAACCTAAAAAGCAGTTTTGTTCTGAAATAGGTCACAAAAAATCACTAATTCACGTGTTACCAACATTGTATAAGCTGACTGAAGCCGTATATTATAGCCGATAATTATAAAATAATTGCGGTATTTACAACAAACAAATTGCAACCTTGTGTGTTTTTTTAAATGGAGCTACTAAACACGACTCGCATATTTTACCTAACGAAAACCCGTGACATATATCGATGGAAAATCGCTTAAAAAGTAGTAGCAGCAATTATTCAAATTGGCGAAATTTAAGCAAATACGTAAAACCCATACTGCGTCCAACGAAAGAAAATCCACTTTTAAAAGTAAATTTGCTTAAAGTTCAAACCGCTACAATAAACGCGATGTAAACTTTGCCACATGAAACTTTATTTTTACCAAGGCAATTTATTTCATGCAGGTTATTGCTTTATAAATGTGTGAAAAGGTTTAACCCGTTTCGTCATAAGGTTCTGCAAGTCGCACGCCCGCTCTTTCAAGTTAACATGCAACGAATGTTGTGTGATGTTTTTGAAATGGTATAAAAATTGCTCACCCGTGACCGGTTCGCGACGGCGTTCGCTTGAGATGCGATACTTTCTCTCATAGAAAGAAACAAATGTTTTTCTGTCAGGGAGCACACGAGTTTCTTTCTATTTTATCCACTTGCTCGACGACTCGCTTAAGAGGAGCAATAGGAGCCATACGTTGTTTTGTCTGTTTCCCTAAAACGCGAACATGCTGACCCACAAACTTTTCCATTTTATATATTAGATTTGAAAAAAGGACGGTAAAGCGTTTGCGCCAAGCGCGAAGAAAAGCTATTGTGCAAATATTTGATGTTCCCCGGGGGTAGCGAAAGACGTGAGGTTCATCGAGTGTGCTGCCGCCGATAAACATAGTCTAATCATAACCAACAATAAAATTGAAAAAAAAGATATGCGGAAAATTTAATCGTTAATCTATGATGTAATTTGAATAGGATATGATGTAATTTAAATAGAACCGTTAAAATGTCGATATAGTTTATTTTTATATTTAAACCACACAAGAACTATAGTGTGCAGCACCATAAAATACAATCAGACATACTAAGATAGCGTAACGTTCATTGTTGAAAGTACTAGTTTATGTAGTTCGCATTTTGGCCGAAAAAAATGCGCAAAAAGTGCGCAAAATTTTTACATTTATGTAGTTAAAATAGACAACAAATTCTGGCAACGGCCTTTTGCCAAGTTGTAAAAGAGGTGGAGGGCCGGATGAACTATATTGGCGGGGTTGCCGACCCCTGCTCTTAAAAGGTACTTTAAACTTCTATCACCGCATGATGACAGTAGAGTGTCCTCGAGTTTTTTGACATTAGTGGACAACTTGTTTTTTCACAACGGTTTGATTTCCTGTTGTTCACCGAGAATTGATGGCACACATATTGCTGTATAGTCGGCAAAAATGTTCATGGTCTGATGTTACGACGTTTAAATGGCGTTGTTATGCCGAAAAACAGACCGTCATTGCTCGCCTCTGAGATTAAACCGGTAAAATTAGAACAAATAACCAACGCGGTTTGAACAACTTTATTGAGTAATAAAATGCGCGACTTTAATTGAGTCTATTTAGCTAAAAACGGAAAAATTTTTGTTTTTGTTTTGATTTTATAAACTAACATTTTTCTGTTTTATTTTCTGGTATAACACTCCTAATTGCCGCGACAAATTATGATTTAACAGTTTTTAATATTTAATTTTGTTAATGCACATTAGTGTTTGGGATGTTATACTCCGCAACCCCCGACCCCTTCGTAGTCACTGTCTCCCCTAAAGCGTTAAACGCTTCCACCCCCCAGCAAGTATCTATTTTTTTGAATTCCGTATCCAGATTTTAATATTTCGTTGATGATACCAACTGGAAACGTTTTAACGCGAGTTTCGTGTTTAATGAGGAGATAATTAATTTACAAACACAAAAGCAAAGTTTTAAATAAAACAAAGTTCAAGCAAGCGAATTTTAGGATCAATAACTACGGTTTGAGTTTAAAACTGTTTGGATCTCATGCCTTAACAATGTGCGTAATCTGCAGCTGAGTTAATAGGAATTTTAGTGAAATTGTTTTAGGCGCATAAATATTATGGCATTTTAACTTTAGGAACGACTCAATTAAATACAGTTTACAATAAAACGTCATATTGACCCGCATTTTTTCTGCAGCGACTTTGCTTACACTTTTTAAACCACGTCATTGACTAAAGGTAGCCAACAATGGCGGGCGAGGCAAACTGATCGGCGCATAAGTTTGAGAACGTCATCTATCTGGGACAGCGCACAGTCCAACATATCTTGATGTTATTTTGTAGATGGAGCTTGTACATGTGAGGACAACTGGATCACGTGACTTCACTGCCTTGTCCACCTGCGTCCATAAGATAAACCGCCTGTGGTTGGAAAATACGAGAGATCTGTTCGGTTTCGAGGTTCTTACTAAAGCAAGCGCACGCAGAGAAACACCTGTAAGTAAACTTACGTACAACAACTGACATGATTATGTCATAATGGTCATTATTGCGATGGGGCGGGCGCGATTATCCAAGCACACTATCGACAATCAAGCGGATAGGGAAAGTCCCTGGGTGAAACGGGGACGCGTGAAACTGATATGGGGCATCCCCGTGGGTCAACCATTGCACAGGGGAAGTCTCACCAAGCATGGGTAGTGTTTGGAATGTTATACTCCGCAACCCCCGACTCCTTCGTAGTCACTATCCAGATTTTATTATTTCGTTGATGATACTAACTGGAAACGTTTAAACGCAAGTTTCGTGTTTGATGAGGGATAATTTTTTGTACCAATAAAAAAGCATTTTTTTATCAAAAAAAACAAAAACACAATAAAAGGAAACGAATTTCAGGTACATTAAACCACCGTTCGAGTTTTAAAACTGTAATTAGGAATTTTAGCAAAATAATTTTGAGCGCATAAATATATGGAATTTTAACTTTTAAAACGACTCAATTAAGTACAGTTTAAAATAAAACGTTATAAGGGCGATATATCCGGTTTCGAGGTTCTTATTGAAGCAATCGCCCGCAAAGAAACCCCTGGAAGTCTTACGTGCAACAATTGACATTTACATGGTTTTGTAATTGCCGCCATTATAATTCGCCTAATTGTTAAGTCTATTGACTTTCAACTTAATTTCATGAAAAAATTAATTTTGTTTCTCCGTCATTTAGCGAATATGATGATTTGTGTCCAGTAAGTTTACGAAGCCATGAAAGATGCATACACATTTACTTGTCAATTCAACTGAATAAAAACGACATTTTTGGAAAGACTAATTGTTACGTTTTATGCAGATTTCACATTCCGTTACATAATACTCGATATTCAAACACGCTTCAAAAATCTGGAAAATCAATTTTTGTAAAATGATTGAACTGAATTATGAATTTTTTTGGTAAATACTATAATGATGAATCACTTGTCGTGTACGTTTGATGTGTTTATTTCTTTAAAGCAATTGATCGCGCAAATATTTATCGAGTAGAATCTAAAATTAACATTTACAACTTTTCCGGTTTACAATGAATTTTACCTCTGTCCGTATTTAGCAGTTTGAATAGGTTTTATCAGTAAGTTTAAAACTTTCGTTAACAAACCAAACTATATTTTGTGTAGATGGAAGAATTCATCGTGGTCAACTTGGGGTCACGTGAGTTGAGTTGCCTGGCGACAAGTGCAACCAACATCAACAAGCTGGCGTTGTGGTTCTGCGACACTGCTGGGTCAAATCTGCAAGATCTAACTGACGCCATCTCATGCAGAAACCATCCCGTATGTTTATGTCAGTTGTGATAAGTAAATACGTTAGCATTAACCGCACATGCGTGGGCGTCGACATAAATTAGGTGGATGGGGGCAAAAAATATTTTTTACGGACCATTTATATCAAACATACCGAGACATGTAGGTTTATCCTAAATACATCAGTGAGAATATAATACACGCTTCCATACAACTCGCCAATTACATACTTTCATAAAAAGTTTGCATGGCTGGACGTTTGTGCTTCACTTAAAAAACGTCTTTTAAGCATGAAGTCGGCCGTTGTTTTTACAAAATTAGCAATCTGTAAACCACAAACGTTCCAAAAACTAATCGTTTGGTTGGATACACACTATTTTGCGCGTTCAGTATTCACAATTAGGCTTATTTGCACCAATATCTGGATATTTTGTGCAAACGTTTGTAACACGACAAATAAGAAAAATTCAGTTTCGACAGCGGCTTTTGCTTTCACACAGACAAATGTTATATTCATTAAACACATTCGGTAGTGGCATGTTTTTCAAGCAAATATGTTGACTTATTTCAGTACGTCAGTATTTTAGTTTTGACAAAAATTCCCTGTGATTAGCTACCACTGCATGTTTTGTGTCTAATAGACATATTTGTATTCTGAAATACACATATTATCGAACGATAACGGCCCTATTCAAATACAGTTTGGCTGAGTTGCAGATAAACGATAAATGTTATCCTCCTATCCAAAAATATTTGTTCATATTTTAATATAATAACATCTCCGCAACAGGGAGACTAAAACTACTTTTGCGCGAATCTATAATGTTTTTTGTGTTGTGTGTCGTCACACCTTTTGAAAATTGATTTACGCAATGGTTAATTTTTGCGCTGCAGGCGACATTGTTACGTGGTTTCTACGGAGCCTTGTTACTGCTGTGGAGTCAATGCCCTCTCAACATAATTGTTAAAATCAACTTGACAAAGTCAATTTTTCGCGCTTCGCGCCACCAACAGTAGATGCTTTAGTTTTTTTTAAATTGTCTCACTGATATGTACTCAAAAAGACCAAATAGTTTTTCGTAGGGGAAGCAAGAGGGAATGACCAAAAACGCCTTTATATTGTTTAAGTTGCCCAAACTTTTATTTTGGAGTGTGCGATGAGACGAACGACGCCTTTTGGCTAAAACAATTTGATCAACGTGGGCTAAACCTAGAAACATAATTAGATTCGCGCGGAACGCTAAAAAAAACTTGATCAAAATATACAGTTTGTTGGGGGGGGAGGTCATAGCAACGTATTTATCTGGCAAAAAAATAATTTTGCGTTAAAGACACAACAGTTTCTTGTTTATCCCATACTATTCCCGATGTTGAGGGGGCAAATGCTCCCTTTTGCAGGCACTTATGGTCCAGGATTAGCAGACGACTCACAATGTCACGTCTAAACGTGATGACGTCACAAGTAACGGACATAGCGCTACGTCGAAACGTGACTATTTTTTATATTATAAAGACGGAAAGCACTCGCGTGCAGCGTGAAAAAATGTCTTTGTAAAGTTCAACTTTCCCAAACTTTAATTTTCGAGTGTGCGATAAGACGCACGGCGCCCATGGATAACCGGTTTTCAAGTGGGCTAAGACATACTAGAAACATAACTTAAATTCGCGGGTATTGCGAAATATTTTTGTATTCACTTAGTTACAAAAGGGATAATACAGCCACGTTCCCTCTACCATGAATCCACCCCTGGTGAATGGCCTTTAAATGGCCCTAGCCTGGGTACATTTGTTCTGATAGCACTTCTTCTCAATTGACATTTATAAACTGAACACCCTTTATATTTGTGCTTACCTATATGAGAATATTTTACCAACCAACACTTGAATTACGATTATTACTTTGTAACAACATTTTCCTGTTGAAGTAATTGCAACCCGAAAAGCGCCTACGTTCCCTCATACTTCTATATCTCCGCAATTTTGGAGCGACATTTAGTGGTTGTTTGCTGCATGGCTTATCTCGCATAGCTCAGTTGCTTGAGTGACGTTCCTGGTATGGCCGAGGTCATTAGTTCGAATCTCACCGCAGGTAATTTTTACTTGCCTTGCTTGCACGAAAATCCTTACAAGACCAACCGAATATGTTTAGACATTCTCAATAAACACCAATAAGCGGTTGTTGTTTTTATTAACCGGTACTAGGTCGTGGAGATATTAGTTTTCGTGCATTCAGTGCAGCATTATACTTAGACTACAATTCAAATTGTTTGCCCAAAATTGATGCAATAACATTTTAAAGTTAGGCCGCAATATTATTGTTATTAGATTTGCAATTTCTATTTAATGCCACTTCAATTCGTATAGCTTTAATCTGTCGTCAATGAATGGATAAGAAATACGAATAAATTTAAGCAGGAGGGTTTACGTTAAAATACAAACGCTGTGTTCTTTCTGCTTTTTAATTGTGTGATTTTGTAAAACTTATGTGTAGAAATAATTAAACTGATGAGTATTTTCTGAAAACTCGTACACGGAAGTAATCACCAGGGGCCTGGTTTATTTTAGTGGATTTAACAAAAAAATAACAATTCATTTAATAATTTTAAGTTGCTAGAGTCCACCGAAACGTCCCATAACATAACTATTTTGTCCATCCCCAATAGGTAATAATAGCCCAGAATTGTTACCTGACCTATTATGCAACCTTAGTATGCGGCCTGCCAAATTGTTTGTTTTTGCTTGTTGTGGCCCTTGCACCATTTTAATTTGTAGAGGCCTGGTTTAAACTAATTTTCAGTGTACAATCACGCTGTGCAGAATAAGTTTTGAGTTTTTTTTATTTAGCATTTTAAACGTGTTGTTTTGTAAAAAAACATAGCTAAGTATGCGAGAGTTAAGAGAATATTTAAAACTACCAGTTGGTTAAGGCAAAATATTGACTTAGCTCTAAAATTTTGAAATTATTTACTGATTCAATAACCTTGATTTTGGTTAAGTTGAGCTCTCTAAAATTTATTTTTTTCTCTACAGTTATTGATTAAAACAAAATACTCTTGACAATGTGCATTATGGGCTATGGGGCAACAGCGTTGCGTATAAAATTTGGCAACTGGACCACTGTCTGGTGTACAAAAGATTTTTCCGTAAACACAATTTTTATGTCACCAAAAGTAAGCAATTACTGGCAGGGGCAAATGCGGGATTTTTGTTTGAGTGGGCATTAAAATATGCAGGTATGATGTCACAATGTTACGTCAAATCGTGACGTCACGAAACATAGCGTTACGCCAAAACGTGACTAATTTTTTTAAGAGGGAAAAGCACTAACGTGAAAAATACTTTTGTATAGTTAATGTTCCCAAACTTTAATTTTCGAGGGTGTGATAAGACGGACGGCGCCCATGGATAAACCGGTTTTTAAGTGGGCTAAGACATACTAGAAACATAACTTAAATTTGCAGGTATTGCGAAATGTATTTGCATTCACTTAGTTACAATAGGCAAAATACAGTTGGGGGAGCCATGGCCACGTGCACTCTCCCATGGATCCACCCCTGATTACTGGCCTCTAAAATGAAACTTGCCTGGTATATTTATTGTGATAACGCTTTCTTCTCAATGGACCTTTATTAACTAGTCATCGATTTTTGATTGTGTTTACTTATACATTCAATTTACCAACCAAAGCTTTTTACGATTATTAGCCCGATAAACTTGTTGCTGATAAAATGATTTCTCCCCAAAAAAGATCCTACTTTTGCGCAAAGAATATTTCTGGAAATTGGTAGCGACATTTAGTGTTTTTTTATTTGCTACATCGCTGATCTTGCATAGCTCGGTTGTTTGAGTGACTGTCCCGGTATGGCCGAGGTCATTAGTTCGAATCTCACCGCAGGCAATTTTTACTTACCTTGCTTGCACGGACATCCTTGCAAGACCAACTGAATACATTTAGACATTCTTAATAAATAACATTAAGCGGTGGTTGTTATTTCAAACTGTAGGCCTAGGTCGTGGAGATATTCAGTGCATCCTACTTAGACAGCAATTCAAATTGTTTGCCCGAAATTGATACAATAACTTTTTAAAGTTATACCGCAATATTATTGTTATTAGATTTGCAATTTTTATTTAATGACAGTTCAATTCGTATAGCTTCAGTCTATCGCCAAGCGAATGGATAAGAAATAGGAATAAATTTAGGCGAGAGGGTTTACGTTAAAATACGAACGCCGGGTTCTTTCTGCATTTTATTTTTGTGATTTTGCAAAACCTAGGTAGATATAATTAACCTGTTGTGCATTTTTTTAAAACTCGTACACGGATGTAATGACCTGGGGCCTGGCTTATTTTAGTGATTTAACGAAAAATAACAATTCATTTAATAATTTTAAGTTGCTAGAGTTCACTAAAACGTCCCATAAAATTATTTTGTCCATCATTGCCCCAATAGGTAATATATATCCCAGAGTTGTCACCTGACCTATTGATCGGAGGAAAGCGAGTCTTTGCGATTTTACGTATTTGTTGCTTGACCTATTACACAACCTTAGTTTGCGGCCTGCGAAATTGTTTGTTTTTGTTTGTTGTGGCCCTTGCACCATTTTAATTTGTACAGGCCTGGTTTAAACTCATCTTCCTTGTACAATTACACTGTGCCCATCAAGTTTCGAGTTTTTCGGATTTGGCATTTTAAACGAATTGCTCTGCAAAAAAAACAACACAAAGGCTAGATAGTTAGTTATGCGAAAGTTAAGCAGAGCATTTAACACTATAGGTTGTTTAAAGTGAAATATTAATAAAGCTCTAATATTTCAAAATAAGTTTACTGCTTCAACCTTAATTTCCCTTAAGTTAAGCTCTCTGAATTTAATTTCTCTTCTAGAGTTAATATTAAAAAAATTACTCTTGATCAAGTGCATTATAGGCGATGGTCAATCCTAGCACACTCAAATATAATTAAATTAATGCGGTTCGAGTCACCAGTTCTATATTCGTAGATGTTGTGTGAGTTTATAGAGTAGGCAAGTCTACCAATTTATAATTGTCACAGTTGGAGAAACTGAGCCTAAGTCGCAACAAGATGGATTCACGTGGTTTGAGTTGCCTGGCAACAAGTGTACACAACATCAACCAGCTGGAATTGGCGTCTTGCGAAATCGCTGGCTCCGATCTAAAACCTCTAACTGACGCCATATCACGAATGGATCGACCTGTAAGTGTGTGTTGTTGGAATGAAGGTTGTGTTTAATATTGATATAACATTGAGGTGGACAAACAACACAACAGCATTACGTATGAGATTTGCTAACTCAACCACTGTCTGGTGCACAAAAGATTTTTCCGTAAACGGGATTTTGATGATTTTTTTAAGTAGTTACTGGCAGGGGTGTATGCAGGTTTTTGTTAGAGGGCGCAAGAAATAGGTTGCAGGTATGATGTCACAATGTTACGTCAAATCGTGACGTCACAAGTAACGGACATAGCTCTACGTCAAAACGTGACTATTTTTTATATTATAAAGACGGAAAAGCACTCGCGTGCAGCGTGACAAAATGTCTTTGTAAAGTTTAACTTTCCCAAACTTTAATTTTCGAGGGTGCGATAAGACGCACGGCGCCCATGGATAAACCGGTTTTCAAGTGGGCTAAGACATACTAGAAACATAACTTAGATTCGCGGGTATTGCGAAATATTTTTGTATTCACTTAGTTACAAAAGGAATAATGCAGCTACGTTCCCTCTCCCATGAATCCACCCCTGGTGAATGGCCTTTGAATGGCCCTGGCCTGGGTACATTTGTTCTGATAGCACTTCTTCTCAATGGACAATTATAAACTGAACACCCTTTTTATTTGTGCTTACCTATGTGAGAATATTTTACCAACCAACACTTGAATTACGATTATTACTTTGTAACAACATTTTTCTGTTGAAGTAATTGCAAACCGAAAAGCGCCTACGTTCCCTCATACTTCTATATCTCCGCAATTTTGGAGCGACATTTAGTGGTTGTTTGCTGCATGGCTGATCTTGCATAGCTCAGTTGCTTGAGTGACGTTCCCGGTATGGCCGAGGTCATTAGTTCGAATCTCACCGCAGGCAATTTTTACTTGCCTTGCTTGCATGAAAATCCTTACAAGACCAACCGAATATGTATCGACCTGCTCAATAAGTAACATTAAGCGGTTGTTTGTTTTTATTAACCGGTACTAGGTTGTTGAGATATTTATTTTCGTGCATTCAGTGCAGCATTGTACTTAGACTGTACTGTACAACTAATTTTTTTGGCTACAATTCAAACTATTTGCCCAAAATTGATGCAATAATTTTTTAAAGTTAGACCGCAATATTATTGTTATTAGATTTGCAATTTTTATTTAATGCCACTTCAATTCTTATAGCTTTAGTCTATCGCCAAGTGAATGGATAAGAAATACGAATAAATTTAAGCGGGAGGGTTTACGTTAAAATACGAACGCCGGGTTCTTTCTGCATTTTATTTGTGTGATTTTGAAAAACCTAGGTAGAAATAATTAACCTGTTGTGCATTTTTTTAAAACTCGTACACGGATGTAATGACCTGGGGCCTGGCTTATTTTAGTGATTTAACGAAAAATAACAATTCATTTAATAAGTTTAAGTTGCTAGAGTTCGCTAAAACGTCCCGTAATATTACTTTTATTTTTAATTTTGTCCATCATATCCCCAATACGTAATATATATCCCACAGTTGATACCTGAGGAAAGCGAGTCTTTACGAATTTAAAATCTTGGGCCACATAGTTTAGATTAAAAGCACCAAGCGTATCGTCGAAAATAGTTTCATTGACAAACTTAAGAATTATCATTTGTCAAAATTTTTCCTCAATATGTGCCCTGCAAAATAGTTTATTTTTGCTTGTTGTGGCCCTTGCACCATTTTAATTTGTACAGGCCTGGATTAAACTCATCTTCCTTGTACAATTACACTGTGCCCATCAAGTTTCGAGTTTTTTTGGATTTGGCATTTCAAACGAATTGCTCTGTAAAAAACAACACAAAGGCTAGATAGTTAGTTATGCGAAAGTTAAGCAGAGCATTTAACACTATAGGTTGTTTAAAGTAAAATATTGATATAGCTCTAATATTTTAAAATAAGTTTACTGCTTCAACCTTAATTTCCCTTAAGTTAAGCTCTCTGAATTTAATTTCTCTTCTACAGTTAATATTTAAAAAAATTACTCTTGATCAAGTGCATTATAGGCGATGGTCAATCCTAGCACACCCAAATAATGTTAAATTAATGTGATTCAAGTCACCGGTTCTATATTCGCAGATGTTGTGTGGGTTTATAGAGTAGGCAAATCTACCAATTTCTTATTGTCACAGTTGGAGAAACTGACTCTAAGAGGCAACAAGCTGGATTCACGTGATTTGAGTTGCCTGGCAACAAGTGTACACAACATCAACCATCTGGAATTACGGGCTTGCACAATCGCTAGTTCCGATCTGCATCCTCTAACTGACGCCATATCACGAATGGATCGACCTGTAAGTGTGTGTTGTTGGAATGAAGGTTGTGTTTGATATTGATATAACATTGAGGTGGACAAACAACACAACAGCATTACGTATAAGATTTGCTAACTCAACCACTGTCTGGTGTACGGTATAAAAAAATTTTCCGTAAATGGAATTTGATGATTTTTTTGAAGTAATTACTGGCAGGGGCGAATGCGGGATTTTTGTTTGAGGGCGCATAAAAAATTGCAGGTATGATGTCACAAGTTACGTCTAAACGTGACGTCACAAGTGACGGACATAGCGCTACGTCAAAACGTGGCTATTTTTTATATTATAAAGACGGAAAAGCACTCGCGTGCATCGTGAAAAAATGTCTTTGTAAAGTTTAACTTTCCCAAACTTTAATTTTCGGTTGTGCGATAAGACGCACGGCGCCCATGGATAAACCGCTTTTCAAGTGGGCTAAGACATACTAGAAACATAACTTAAATTCGCGGGTATTGCGAAATATTTTTGTATTCACTTAGTTACAAAAGGGATAATACAGCCACGTTCCCTCTCCCATGAATCCACCCCTGGTGAATGGCCTTTAAATGGCCCTGGCCTGGGTACATTTATTCTGATAGCACTTCTTCTCAATTGACAATTATAAACTAAACACCCTTTTTATTTGTGCTTACCTATATGAGAATATTTTACCAACCAACACTTGAATTACGATTATTACTTTGTAACAACATTTTTTTGTTGAAGTAATTGCAACCCGAAAAGCGCCTACGTTCCCTCATACTTCTATATCACTGCAATTTTGGAGCGACATTTAGTGGTTGTTTGCTGCGTGGCTTATCTTGCATAGCTCAGTTGCTTGAGTGACGTTCCCGGTATGGCCGAGGTCATTAGTTCGAATCTCACCGCAGGCAATTTTTACTTGCCTTGCTTGCACGAAAATCCTTACATGACCAACCGAATATGTTTAGACATTCTCAATAAATGCCATTAAGCGGTTGTTGTTTTTATAAACCGGTACTAGGTCGTGGAGATATTAATTTTCGTGCATTCAGTGCAGCATTATACTTAGACTACAATTCATTTTTTAGACTACAATTCAAATTGTTTGCCCAAAATTGATGCAATAACATTTTAAAGTTAGGCCGCAATATTATTGTTATTAGATTTGCAATTTCTATTTAATGCCACTTCAATTCGTATAGCTTTAATCTGTCGTCAATGATTGGATAAGAAATACGAATAAAGTTAAGCAGGAGGTTTTACGTTAAAATACAAACGCTGTGTCCTTTCTGCATTTTAATTGTGTGATTTTGTAAAACTTATGTAGAAATAATTAAACTGATGTGTATTTTCTGAAAACTCGTACACGGAAGTAATTACCAGGGGCCTGGTTTATTTTAGTGGATTTAACAAAAAAATAACAATTCATTTAATAATGTTAAGTTGCTAGAGGTCACCGAAACGTCCCATAACATTACTATTTTGTCCATCCCCAATAGGTAATAATAGCCCAGAGTTGTTACCTGACCTATTATGCAACTTTAGTATACGGTCTGCGAAATTGTTTGTTTTTTGCTTGCTGTGCCCTTGCACCATTTTAACTTGTACAGGCCTGGTTTAAACTCATCTTCATTGTACAATCACGCTATGCACAATAAGTTTTGAGTTTTTTTATTTGGCATTTTAAACGTGTTGTTTTGTAACAAAACTAGCTAAGTATGCGAGAGTTAAGCGAATATTTAAAACTACCAGTTGGTTAAGGCAAAATATTGACTTAGCTCCAAAATTTCAAAATTAGTTTACTGCTTCAATAACCTTGATTTTGGTTAAGTTGAGCTCTCTAAAATTTATTATTTTCTCTACAGTTATTGATTAAAACAAAATACTCTTGGCAATGTGCAATATGGGCTATGGGGCAACAGCATTGCGTATAAAATACTGGCAGGGGCAAATGCGGGATTTTTGTTTGAGGGGGCATTAAAATATGCAGGTATGATGTCACAATGTTACGTCAAATTGTGACGTCACGAAACATAGCGTTACGCCAAAACGTGACTAATTTTTATAAGAGGGAAAAGCACTAACGTGAAAAATACTTTTGTATAGTTAATGTTCCCAAACTTTAATTTTCGTGGGTGTGATAAGACGGACGGCGCCCATGGATAAACCGGTTTTTAAGTGGGCTAAGACATACTAGAAACATAACTTAGAATCGCGGGTATTGCGAAATGTATTTGCATTCACTTAGTTACAATAGGCAAAATACAGTTGGGGGAGCCATGGCCACGTGCACTCTCCCGTGGATCCACCCCTGATTACTGGCCTCTAAAATGAAACTTGCCTGGTATATTTATTGTGATAGTACTTCTTCTCAATGGACCTTTATTAACTAGACATCGATTTTTGATTGGGTTTACTTATACATTCAATTTACCAACCAAAGCTTTTTTCGATTATTAGCTCGATAAACATGTTCCTGATAAAATAATTGCACCCCCCAAAAAAGATCCTACTTTTGCGCAAAGAATATTTCTTGAATTTGGTAGCGACGTTTAGTGTTTTTTTATTTGCTACATCGCTGATCTTGCATAGCTCGGTTGTTTGAGTGACTGTCCCGGTATGGCCGAGGTCATTAGTTCGAATCTCACCGCAGGCAATTTTTACTTACCTTGCTTGCACGAACATCCTTGCAAGACCAACCGAATACGTTTAGACATTCTCAATAAATAACATTAAGCGGTGGTTGTTATTTCAAACTGTAGGCCTAGGTCGTGGAGATATTCAGTGCATCCTACTAAGACAGCAATTCAAATTGTTTGCCCGAAATTGATGCAATAACATTTTAAATTTAGACCGCAATATTATTGTTATTAGATTTGCAATTTTTATTAATGACAGCAATTCGTATAGCTTCAGTCTATCGCCAAATGAATGGATAAGAAATACGAATAAATTTAGACGAGAGGGTTTACGTTAAAATACGAACGCCGGGTTCTTTCTGCATTTTATTTCTGTGATTTTGCAAAACCTAGGTAGAAATAATTAACCTGTTGTTCATTTTTTTAAAACTCGTACACGGATGTAATGACCTGGGGCCTGGCTTATTTTAGTGGATTTAACATAAAAATAATAATTCATTTAATAATTTTAAGTTGCTAGAGTTCACTAAAACGTCCCATAAAATTATTTTGTCCATCATTGCCCCAATAGGTAATATATATTCCAGAGTTGTCACCTGACCTATTGATCGGAGGAAAGCGAGTCTTTGCGATTTTACGTATTTGTTGCCTGACCTATTGTACAACCTTAGTATGCGGCCTGCGAAATTGTTTGTTTTTGCATTTTGTGGCCCTTGCACCATTTTAATTTGTACAGGCCTGGTTTAAACTCATCTTCCTTGTACAATTACACTGTGCCCATCAAGTTTCGAGTTTTTCGGATTTGGCATTTTAAACGAATTGCTCTGCAAAAAAAACAACACAAAGGCTAGATAGTTAGTTATGCGAAAGTTAAGCAGAGCATTTAACACTATAGGTTGTTTAAAGTGAAATATTAATATAGCTCTAATATTTCAAAATAAGTTTACTGCTTCAACCTTAATTTCCCTTAAGTTAAGCTCTCTGAATTTAATTTCTCTTCTAGAGTTAATATTAAAAAAATTACTCTTGATCAAGTGCATTATAGGCTATGGGTCAATCCTAGCACACCCAAATATAATTAAATTAATGCGGTTCGAGTCACCAGTTCTATATTCGCAGATGTTGTGTGGGTTTATAGAGTAGGCAAATCTACCAATTTATTATTGTCACAGTTGGAGAAACTGAATCTAAGTCACAGCAACATGGATTCACGTGGTTTGAGTTGCCTGGCAACAAGTGTACACAACATCAACCAGCTGGAATTACGGGCTTGCGAAATCGCTGGCTCCGATCTAAAACCTCTAACTGACGCCATTT
This sequence comes from Ascidiella aspersa, assembly GCF_963924565.1. Taxonomy (NCBI): domain Eukaryota; kingdom Metazoa; phylum Chordata; class Ascidiacea; order Phlebobranchia; family Ascidiidae; genus Ascidiella; species Ascidiella aspersa. The sequence continues at coordinate 3,534,124 of NC_139453.1, read as the reverse complement.
CACGAATGGATCGACCTGTAAGTGTGTGTTGTTGGAATGAAGGGTGTGTTTAATATTGATATAACATTGAGGTGGACAAACAACACAACAGCATTACGTATGAGATTTGCTAACTCAACCACTGTCTGGTGCACAAAAGATTTTTCCGTAAACGGGATTTTGATGATTTTTTTAAGTAGTTACTGGCAGGGGTGTATGCAGGTTTTTGTTAGAGGGCGCAAGAAATAGGTTGCAGGTATGATGTCACAATGTTACGTCAAATCGTGACGTCACAAGTAACGGACATAGCTCTACGTCAAAACGTGACTATTTTTTATATTATAAAGACGGAAAAGCACTCGCGTGCAGCGTGACAAAATGTCTTTGTAAAGTTTAACTTTCCCAAACTTTAATTTTCGAGGGTGCGATAAGACGCACGGCGCCCATGGATAAACCGGTTTTCAAGTGGGCTAAGACATACTAGAAACATAACTTAGATTCGCGGGTATTGCGAAATATTTTTGTATTCACTTAGTTACAAAAGGAATAATGCAGCTACGTTCCCTCTCCCATGAATCCACCCCTGGTGAATGGCCTTTGAATGGCCCTGGCCTGGGTACATTTGTTCTGATAGCACTTCTTCTCAATGGACAATTATAAACTGAACACCCTTTTTATTTGTGCTTACCTATGTGAGAATATTTTACCAACCAACACTTGAATTACGATTATTACTTTGTAACAACATTTTTCTGTTGAAGTAATTGCAAACCGAAAAGCGCCTACGTTCCCTCATACTTCTATATCTCCGCAATTTTGGAGCGACATTTAGTGGTTGTTTGCTGCATGGCTGATCTTGCATAGCTCAGTTGCTTGAGTGACGTTCCCGGTATGGCCGAGGTCATTAGTTCGAATCTCACCGCAGGCAATTTTTACTTGCCTTGCTTGCATGAAAATCCTTACAAGACCAACCGAATATGTATCGACCTGCTCAATAAGTAACATTAAGCGGTTGTTTGTTTTTATTAACCGGTACTAGGTTGTTGAGATATTTATTTTCGTGCATTCAGTGCAGCATTGTACTTAGACTGTACTGTACAACTAATTTTTTTGGCTACAATTCAAACTATTTGCCCAAAATTGATGCAATAATTTTTTAAAGTTAGACCGCAATATTATTGTTATTAGATTTGCAATTTTTATTTAATGCCACTTCAATTCTTATAGCTTTAGTCTATCGCCAAGTGAATGGATAAGAAATACGAATAAATTTAAGCGGGAGGGTTTACGTTAAAATACGAACGCCGGGTTCTTTCTGCATTTTATTTGTGTGATTTTGAAAAACCTAGGTAGAAATAATTAACCTGTTGTGCATTTTTTTAAAACTCGTACACGGATGTAATGACCTGGGGCCTGGCTTATTTTAGTGATTTAACGAAAAATAACAATTCATTTCATAAGTTTAAGTTGCTAGAGTTCGCTAAAACGTCCCGTAATATTACTTTTATTTTTAATTTTGTCCATCATATCCCCAATACGTAATATATATCCCACAGTTGATACCTGAGGAAAGCGAGTCTTTACGAATTTAAAATCTTGGGCCACATAGTTTAGATTAAAAGCACCAAGCGTATCGTCGAAAATAGTTTCATTGACAAACTTAAGAATTATCATTTGTCAAAATTTTTCCTCAATATGTGCCCTGCAAAATAGTTTATTTTTGCTTGTTGTGGCCCTTGCACCATTTTAATTTGTACAGGCCTGGTTTAAACTCAACTTCCTTGTACAATTACACTGTGCCCATCAAGTTTCGAGTTTTTTGGATTTGGCATTTTAAACGAATTGCTCTGTAAAAAACAACACAAAGGCTAGATAGTTAGTTATGCGAAAGTTAAGCAGAATATTTAACACTATAGGTTGTTTAAAGTGAAATATTAATATAGCTCTAATATTTTAAAATAAGTTTACTGCTTCAACCTTACTTTCCGTTAAGTTAAGCTCTCTGAATTTAATTTCTCTTCTACAGTTAATATTTAAAAAAATTACTCTTGATCAAGTGCATTATATGCGATGGTCAATCCTAGCACACCCAAATATAATTAAATTAATGCGGTTCAAGTCACCAGTTCTATATTCGTAGATGTTGTGTGGGTTTATAGAGTAGGCAAATCTACCAATTTATTATTGTCACAGTTGGAGAAACTGAATCTAAGTTACAGCAAGATGGATTTACGTGGTTTGAGTTGCCTGGCAACAAGCGTACACAACATCAACCAGCTGGAATTAGAGGCTTGCGAAATCGCTGGTTCCGATCTGCAACCTCTAACTGACGCCATATCACGAATGGATCGACCTGTAAGTGTGTGTTTATGGAATGAAGGGTGTGTTGAATATTGGAATTGCATTGAGGTCGATAAAACAGGCAACAGCATTGCGTATAAAATTTACTAACTGAACCACTGTCTAGTGTACAAAATATTTTTGGTAAACGGAATTTTTATGTCACCAAAAGTAAGTAATTACTGGCAGGGACAAATGCGGGATTTTTGTTTGTGGGGGCATAAAAATGCAAGTATGATGTCACAATGTTACGTCAAATGGTGATGTCACAAAACATTGAGTTACGCCAAAACGTGACTAATTTTTTTAAGAGGGAAAAGCACTAACTTGAAAAATACTTTTGTATAGTTGATGTTCCCAAACTTTAATTTTCGAGGGTGTGATAAGACACACGGCGCCCATGGATAAACCGGTTTTCAAGTGGGCTAAGACATACTAGAAACATAACTTAGATACGCGGGTATTGCGAAATGTGTTTGCATCCAATGTTTGCATTCACTCAGTTACAATAGGCAAAATGCAGTTGGGGGGAGCCATGGCCACGTGCACTCTCCCATGGATCCACCCCTGATTACTGGCCTCTTAAATACACCTGACCTGGGTATATTTATTGTGATAACGCTTCTTCTCAATGGACCTTTATTAACTAGACATCGATTTTTGATTGGGTTTACTTATACATTCAATTTACCAACCACAGCTTTTTACAATTATTAGCTCGATAAACAAGTTGCTGATAAAATGATTGCACCCCCAAAAAAATATCCTACTTTTGCGCAAAGAATATTTCTGAAATTTGGTAGCGACATTTAGTGTTTTTTTATTTGATTCAGCGCTGATCTTGCATAGCTCGGTTGTTTGAGTGACTGTCCCGGTATGGCCGAGGTCATTAGTTCGAATCTCACCGCAGGCAATTTTTACTTGCCTTGCTTGCACGGACATCCTTGCAAGACCAACCGAATATGTTTAGACATTCTCAATAAATAACATTAAGCGGTTGTTGTTTTTATTAACCGGTACTAGGTCGTGGAGATATTAATTTTCGTGCATTCAGTGCAGCATTATACTTAGACTACAATTCAAATTGTTTGCCCAAAATTGATGCAATAATATTTTAAAATTAAACCGCAATACTATTGTTATTAGATTTGCAATTTTTATTTAATGCCAGTTTAATTCGTATAGCTTCAGTCTATCGCGAAGTGAATGGATAAGAAATACGAATAAATTTAGGCGAGAGGGTTTAAGTTAAAATACAAACGCCGGGTTCTTTCTGCATTTTATTTGTGCGATTTTGCAAAAAAGATTTAGATAAAATTAACCTGTTGTGCATTTTTTGAAAACTCGTACACGGATGTAATGACCTGGGGCCTGGCTTATTTTAGTGATTTAACGAAAAATAACAATTCATTTAATAATTTTAAGTTGCTAAAGTTCACTAAAACGTCCCATAAAATTATTTTGTCCATCATTGCCCCAATAGGTAATATATACCCCAGAGTTGTCACCTGACCTATTGATCGAAGGAAAGCGAGTCTTTGCAATTTTACCTATTTGTTGCTTGACCTATTATGCAACCTTAGTATGCGGTATGCGAAATTGTTTGTTTTTGCTTGTTGGGGCCCTTGCACCATTTTAATTTGTACAGGCCTGGTTTAAACTTATCTTCCTTGTACAATTACACTGTGCCCATCAAGTTTTTGGATTTGGCATTTTAAACGAATTGCTCTGTAAAAAACAACACAAAGGCTTGATAGTTAGTTATGCGAAAGTTAAGCAGAATATTTAACACTATAGGTTGTTTAAAGCGAAATATTGATATAGCTCTAATATTTTGAAATAAGTTTACTGCTTCAACCTTAATTTCTCTTAAGTTAAGCTCTCTGAATTTAATTTCTCTTCTACAGTGAATATTTTAAAAAATTACTCTTGATCAAGTGCATTATAGGCGATGGTCAATCCTAGCACACCCAAATATAATTAAATTAATGCGGTTTGAGTCACCGGTTCTATATTCGTAGATGTTGTGTGGGTTTATAGAGGAGGCAAATCTACCAATTTATTATTGTCACAGTTGGAGAAACTGAATCTAAGTTTCAACAAGATAGATTCACGTGGTTTCAGTTGCCTGGCAACAAGTGTACACAACATCAACCAGCTGGAATTATGGGATTGCAAAATCGCTGGTTCCGATCTGCAACCTCTAACTGACGCCATATCACGAATGGATCGACCTGTAAGTGTGTGTTGTTGGAATGAAGGATGTGTTTAATATTGATATAACATTGAGGTGGACAAACAACACAACAGCATTACGTATAAGATTTGTTAACTCAACCACTTTCTGGTGTACAAAAATTTTTTCCGTATATGGAATTTGATGATTTTTTTGAAGTAATTACTGGCAGGGGCGAATGTGGGATTTTTGTTTGAGGGCGCATAAAAAATTGCAGGTATGATGTCACAAGTTACGTCTAAACGTGACGTCACAAGTGACGGACATAGCGCTACGTCAATACGTGGCTATTTTTTATATTATAAAAACGGAAAAGCACTCGCGTGCAGCGTGAAAAAATGTCTTTGTAAAGTTTAAGTTTCCCAAACTTTAATTTTCGAGTGTGCGATAAGACGCACAGCGCCCATGGATAAACCGGTTTTCAAGTGGGCTAAGACATACTAGAAACATAACTTAAATTCGCGGGTATTGCGAAATATTTTTGTATTCACTTAGTTACAATAGGAATAATACAGCCACGTTCCCTCTCCAATGAATTCACCTCTGGTTACTGGCCTTTAAATGGTCCTAGCCTGGGTACATTTGTTTTGATAGCACTTCTTCTCAATTGACAATTATAAACTGAACACCCTTTTTATTTGTGCTTACCTATATGAGAATATTTTACCAACCAACACTTGAATTGCGATTATTACTTTCTAACAACGTTTTCCTGTTGAAGTTATTGCACCCCGAAAAACGCCTACGTTCCCTCATACTTTTGTGCAAACAAAATTTATGGAATTTTGTAGCTGCATTATTTTTTATTTGCTTCAGCGCTGATCGTGCATAGCTCAGTTGCTAGAGTGACTGTCCCGGTATGTCCGAGGTCATGAGTTCGAATCTCACCACAGGTAATTTTTACTTGCCTTGCTTGCACGGAAATCCTTGCAAGACCAACCGAATATATTTAGACCTTCTAAATAAATAACATTAGGTGGTTGTTGTTTTCATCAGCCGGTAGGCCTAGGTTGTTGAGATATTTATTTTCGTGCATTCAGTGCAGCATCATAATTAGACTGTACTCTACTGTACAATTCATTTTTTGGCTACAATTCAAATTGAAGCCCGAAATTTATGCAATAAACATTTTAAAGTTAGACCGCAAAATTATTGTTATTAGATTTGCAATTTTCATTTAATGCCAGTTCAATTCGTAAAGCTTCGTATATCGCCAAGTGAATGGATAAGAAATACGAATAAAGTTAAGCAGGAGGGTTTACGTTAAAATACAAACGCCGGGTTCTTTCTGCATTTTATTTGTGTGATTTTGAAAAACCTAGGTAGATATAATTAACCTGTTGTGCATTTTTTTGAAAACTCTTACTGGCTTTTTAACCTAGTTTAAAACCTACCCGGGTATAGTTACAATAATTTCAGACAAACACGTAAAATGTAAATTAATCAAGCAACATGTCAAACCTTGGTTCTTATAGTTTAACCTTGCATTTGTCCATGCAAAATAAACCAGGTTACGCATGCTAACTCTACGCAAATTGTGGATTTAATGAAAAATGACAATATTTATAACCACTATAGGCATTCAATAAATTTTCAGCTGCTATAGTTCACCAATGTCTCATAAAATTATTTTTTTCCACCATTATGCCAATAGATTTTATATTTCCCAGAGTTTTTTCCTGACCTTTTACGAATTGCAGTTTTTTATTGGTGCAAGTTGCGAATATGCATTGATAAATTTGGTAGAACCTGTATGCAGCCAAACACCTGCTTGTATCTTACATTATGTTGTGCTTATGTAGATGAGGAAGTTGAACCTGAACCGCAACAAGTTGGGATCGCAAGAACTCGCTTTCCTCCGAACTTGTGCCCACAATGTACAAAAGCTGGAGTTAGAACTATGCGGCATCGGTGAAGCTGATGTGAACTCTCTGCGCAAGGTATAGGCACTCAGAATTTGGGAATATGTTGCCGGGGCAACGTTGCGACACTAGTGACACTAGTGACGTCAGTGTTTAGACGTGTGACGTAACGATACTTCCCGTTGCATCGAATGTACAACTTTAGATGAAAAAATATAAGGATATTTGCAAATACCTATCTCCGGCTTGATGGTAGTTAGTGGCGTTCACGCGAATAATTTGTGAAGTAAGGCGCTTGGAGGTCTGACCTTTTTGCGATCGAATGCATTCGCTTGTTTCTCGCTGAGATCAAGTTTGCTTGGATCTGTCCAGGCCCGACTGAACTAAGAAGCAGAACTAAAAGCAAGAAAAGCTAAACACAAAGTTTCGAGAACGAAACAGCCTGGCTTGACTCGGGCGAGTAACGAGTAGAGGGAGTTGCGCAATAACGATTCTCCGAGTAATCGGTTAATTATATGACTTTATTATTATAATGATATTTAATGAATGTTTATATAATGGCAGTTGCGTTTCAGATCGCATTTTCTAATTTCAAATGTGATTTTAGTTTGACTGACGCCTATTGTTGTTACACAGATACGCATATATCCGCTATAGCAAGTTTTAGTTTGATAGCAAGGCTCGGGCGAGTAACGAGTAGAGCGAGTTGCGCAATAACGAATCCGCGAGTAATCGGTTCATTATAATTACGTCTTTATAAAGCCGTTTAATCAATTCTTATATCGTGGCAAATGCGATTTAAATAGGCGCATGTTCTAAGTTCAAATGTGATAATTTATTTTTTAGTCTGCTGACGCCTAATGTTGTTACACAGCTACGCGTAAATCCGCTATAGCAAGTTTTGCTTTTATAAATAACCGACCAAACCAACAATACAAGTATACTCAATGTACCGAGGTAATCTCAACAGTTTTGCGCATTCCTACATTCTGCATTTTTGCCGCCAAGAGTAACTCGTAAGTAGTTTGATCAAGCACTTAAACAGAACATAGAATCGTTACATAATCGATTCACGCCTTAAAAATCTGTCTCCACAGTTTTATCAAGAAAGGCAAGCGGAACCAGAAGCAAGTCAAAGTCAAGGAACATACACTGAACAAGATTTGGACGATGAGACAGATCATGTAAGAACATTTTAACATTAAAGTACCAATACATGCTTCTTACTGGTGATACCAAGTGTTGTAGCAATAATTTTTCTAATGGCTTTTCAATACACAAGGTTTGAAAATAAAGTTTTGAATCACAACAATATTAGTTAAACATTTTTTTGAAAATATTTTCATTCGTTAGCGCAGATGCATTACACTTGGGGTCAGAGTGAAAACTTCATGCGAATCCTTACAATAACATAGATAGAAATATATAACTTTGAATTAGTGCGTTTTAAAAAATAAAATTGACTTAAACTACAATTAAAGTCACGGATTTAAGCAATTCAATAAGAGGTTTAAAAACAGCAACTTGCCTATTTTATCATATTGAAGGAGAATTTTAAGGTGATTTTTCGATCCGTTGACTCTGCTGAGCAGATTCAATTTTGGACGCAAAACCATGTTTTAAAGAATCAGAACAAGTGGCGCGAACCTGGGATTTATGTAAGGGCCCCAATTCAAAAATTAGGATAGAGAAAACTCAAAAATACGTTGCGCAGTGACGTTTTGCTAATTTCGGTTCGGGTAAACAAAATTTTAGTGATGTTCTAGTTTTTAATGCAGCCCCAGCTGAGTCCACCGCCGCTTTGCGCAAAGTGTTATGTGGATATACCTCGCATCACCATAACTGCATGGATCAGGTAAAAGAAATATATTAAGCGCAGTGTTATTCGCCCCGAATTGATGCGCCATTATTCGTCGTAAATGTGTTTAAAACATTTAAAAACAATGTGCATAGAAACTATTTGTGGAACTTCATTTTAGCTTTTTTTATATAACTTCAGGACTCTTATATTCGCCCATCAAAGTAGCGGTGCTTGCAAAAATTAGGTTTAGACGTGCAGCTCCATACAGCTCCCCAATAGTACAAGTGGCCTTCAGGGAAAATTAGGTTATAAATGGTATTCATCAATTGTCTCCACAGCAATATGCGGAGCCCGAATCCTCCGCTACAAACATGGAAGCATCCACGGAACCAGAAACAAGCCGAGTGCAAGAACATGATTTTAATCAACAACAAGTCTCCGATGAGATCCGTCCCTCCGAACAAGTTAGCCTTCGTTAATTTATTTACATTTATAGTAAGAATATCACACCCATACAAAATAGTCTGCTGGAAATGAATAAATAGATATTCGAAACGTTCAAAATACTACCTATAGTTCTTGTGGGCTTTGATATTCATTCTACGTCTCACTAAAACCTCTAACAATTATGCTCCAAAATATTTATATTCAATTTTACTTGGTTGGTTTATTTAGGATGTGATGTTCTGCACAGGCACTGGGAGTAAGTGTTTTCTACGTCTGTGGCCATATTCCCCCGGTTGTTTTAAACCGACTCCGCAGCCCTGTAGTATGGTGTGTGATGTACAAAGCATTTTATTGTGTTTGTTTTGTGTTACAGCGATCAGCCCGGAGAAGGCGTAGACGCCAGAGATGCCTTCTGCAATGAGAGGCAGAATTCGAAATGAGGATCTATCAACGGGAAAAGAGTTTTGCGCTGACTTGCAATCGTAAACCAAGGGTTTATAGAAACAAAAGAAACGCCAAACAATTTCGACCATAGCGAAAAAAGTTTAACTTCAGGTCGGCTATAAAGTGAACGGACAAAGTTGTGTTTCATGCAAACGCACCACTAAAGCCGATGCATTCCTTTGCATATTTTTGTCGTTTCGTATTTTCTTACAACAGTAGCAACAGGGTTTATTTCCATCCTTTCTGAACAGTTCGTCTGCGCTTCCAACAACGAATAATAATGCACAAACACAACTACACAAGCAAGATAATTTAAACAGTTCATTATCTATTTTTTCGTATATAACTGGGCGGTAACAATTGTTCAGTAACCTGGCAGTACTCGACTGTTACTTTAGTGTTTTCCTTCTTCTACATTTTGATTAGGGTGGAAATTCAGCATTTGGGGCAACAATAATATTTGCGTTTTTTCGCGGGCCATACACAGTAGGCTTCAGATTTAATAATTTGTTTTGTTTCTTTAATTTATTAAACTGTATTAGCTTTTCTTGTATGTTCTTGATATGGTTAGTACGCAAACACAAAGGATGCCATGTGAAAAAAGCATCGATATTAAGTTTGAGCATCACTAAATTAAACAATTTTCCACAGATAACGATTTTGCGCCGTGCAACAATTTGCCCACGTGCCTTAGTTTCAACCTCTCTGCGTTTAACGGTGCTTCTAAAACTGTTTGCATCGAGGAATTCTAAAGCGTGGCGTGCAGTTTTCGTAGTTTTGAAAATAGCACATTTCTATTACAAACTTATATAACTGATAGTATTATAGTTCTATAACAAACTTGAATGCCGTCAAGAATGCTAGACTTGAATGCAAACCACCAATTATATAACTGATAGAATTATAGTTTTTACCTGTTGCCTTGTTGTGTAATTTCGATAAGTTTTTCACAGCCGCTTAGTTTTCACACAGCGTTTATTTGTAAGACCGCCACATATAAAGTTGTGGTACTGGCACTTTACAAATGGTATCACTTTCCTTGCAAGGATGTGTAAATAAAAAACCCAGGTCACCTAAAGTCAACTTTCAACGTTTCAAACCCTTCAAAACCATCGCAATTAGCAATGAATTGAGTCAACATCAAACTAATTACAATTTGACAGAAATGAAAGACACACACAAACATATGTGTTTAATAACATCTGTGATCTAGCCCCTCGGAAGTTGCTTTATGACCAACGATTACGGCTTCCGTATCAATAGTACACCGAAAAGCCATCGCAGACTCGCCGAATCTGTCGATCTATGATGCAAGCAGAGCAAGCCAGAAAAACAACTGGCCTGCAGTGAGGTTCGAACTCACGACCTCCGGTCAAGCCGGGACCGTCGCTCTACCAACTACCAACTCAGTTGGTAGAGCGACGGTCCCGGCTTGACCGGAGGTCGTGAGTTCGAACCTCACTGCAGGCCAGTTGTTTTTCTGGCTTGCTCTGCTTGCATCATAGATCGACAGATTCGGCGAGTCTGCGATGGCTTTTCGGTGTACTAATTTGACAGAAAGTAATGGTTGGACGTGTTTCAAGCTTAAAAGAAATGCCGTAAATTAAATATTTTTAAATAATAAACAATGAACAGCAGTATTTTAGTTTTATTGGTGCTGTAAACTTTCTGCTTTTGATTTTTGTGTGATTTTTCGCCCGAATAAATGAAAGTTAAACAATGGTTGGCTGTAATGTGAACAATGTCAATATGAGTTAAATAAATGTAATTTAAATGTGGAATAAAACTCAAACCCTTTACTCTTTCTTTGCATTTCAATAACTGCTAGATGTTTTGCTTGAAATACACATTTAAAACTTTCTCTTAATAACAAAAAAACATTACAGTAATAGTAAGCAAAAAAAAGAAAAACATAGTTCGGTTGCTTTAGTCTTAAACTAAGTTATAAGTGATACACAAACAAAATAAAACTCTTAACTTACCTTATCAAAGAAGACTTGCAGCTTTCATCAGCAGCAAACTTAACACAGAGGTCAACCATAACACCACACAACTAGCTCAACTGATGATCAAATACTTTTATCGTGTGATTGCTTACGGCTCATTCTGCACCAAACTGATTGCGTTTGCTTCGGCGCCTTTAAATCGTTTTGCTCAACATAAATCGGCCAGTTTAAATGGCCGCTTTCAAATCAGCCGTTTTTTCACCAGGTCTTGCGGTTTCATATAAGACACAAAACGCGGCTGAAATAATGGAGTCGGCCGATTGCATTGCAAGCCGCGACTCCAAGTAGGACAGGAAAGTATAATAGTAATTATTACAAAACTCAAAATATAAATTTGAGAGACTGTGATTTAAACGTCTCCTGTGCAAGGGCAAAAGTAATATAACTTTATTACCAGAATACATGGAAGTTTTCGAGATGACGTAAGAACAGGACGTCTAAAACAAGCAACGTTCGAAACTGGACGTTGTGGTTCGATGCAGTGCACAAATATGCAACGGAAACCTAGTTTAGAATATTCAGGCAGATGGTGGGATAGCGTAATAAAAATTTTCTTACTAACGCAGTTCCGACTTTCATCACTGCTCGGGTTAGGGGGTGCAACCAAAGGCGTAGGGGGGCGGAGGGGTATATATGTCCCCGGGCACTAAAATAAGGCTAACAAATGCCAAAATGAGGCTGCTTCTTCTTTAAATACAATGTTCTATTAAAATTGGAATTGTTTTGCCGTATAAAGTAAAATATATTATGTTAACGTAATAGAAATGTGACTAAATATGGATAGGGGTGCGCCAATTTTATAGTTTGCCCCCGGGCGCAAAATACCCTGGCTACGTCTCTGGGTACAAGCAAGTGTGGGGCACTAGATTAGTTTAGTTGAAGCTTCTGACTCTCGTTTTAAGGTTGCGTGCGTATAACTTGTTAGCCAACCACAATACATCTGGTGATTATTAATTGTATTATCTGATAAGCGAACAACCACTTGAAACTATAGTAGGCGGACAATCAACACTGTAAACAACACAGCGCTGTGAACAGCACAGCGCTGTCAACCGCACAACACGTTAACTGAGAAGAGGTCTTGTTTACAAGCGGATAGCGGCCTTAACTAGCCACAGACAATCGAACTGCTGACCGCCGAGATGATAGCGGAACAGCACATTTAGCATTTACACTTTGGTGCGAGTAGACAATAAATCTGCGTTTCTACACAGTATTAAAATCGTTGTGATTTTTACAGTTACCTACATTTGAAAGGCATTGAAATAGAAAAACAAAGTCTACGTTAACATTAAAGAACAAGTATAAAGTAAAGTGTAAGCTTTGAAAAAAAAACAAAAAAAAACGAAGAAATAATTACACAGTAAAAATGGAAAAGTTAGCATTTGCACAAATGGATGACAACACTAAAATATTTGTTCTTCCTGTACAACATACCTTCTGCATAGCTGTGTAAGCCCAGAATACAAAGAGAGATCTATTGCGATGAGATTCGAACCAAACGAAAGCTATCTTTACACGCGGAAAATAAAACCGCTCAATGCTTCTTTGTAAGCCCCGAGAGAATGTCAAGTGAGCCTCGAAACTTTTTGTAATATTGGAAAATAAATTATTTGTATTACCAATATGCATAGACACAATCGTTTTAGACTTAAATACGCACTATCCATGAAATATTATTAAAATTGAAACATTTAGATACAGTTTGTAGTGGATTTAGGTTTTTGCATGCCATAAAGGTAAAATCGACTTTAGGTTTTGCAAGTCGTGGCTTATGTAGAACACAATGAATTGTGTTGCGATAAAATCGAACGCAAAGAGAATACTTGTGAAGTTATAGAAGGGCGAGCGAGTCGCCGATGAACTCTGTGAGTTGCCAGAGCGAACTCGTCAATCCACTTGCAACGGCGAGTCCGCAAACTCCTAAGGCAGCTCCCGAGTAGAAGCACTTCTCAACCAAACGCAATCTGAACAAATTAAACACAAGGTTAAAACGGGCTCAGCCATCTTGTTTAAGTTGCAATGTTTTCTGGTTAACTAATCTTCTTAGGTTTCAACTAACATTAAAACGCAATCTGAACAAATTAAACACACGGTTAAAACGCGCTCAGCCATCTAATCGCATTTTAAGATAAAACGCATAAACTTTGTTTATTTTAACTTTTTGTGTAATACTTTCTAATAAGACCACAAAACAAAGCTTAAATGGACACATTTTGGCGCCGATACTACGTCAGTATCGGACCAGTGGCGATACGATAAACCTGATATTATCAGACAGCCAAAGTAAAAGCATAAAAAAAAAGACAGCCAAAAGTAAATATCAGACAGCCAAAAGTAAAAGCATAAAACGGGCCCAACCATCCAAAAAAGTTTTAGATAAAAAGGAAGTTCGGTGATGAATCGGCGAAACTAGGATATGAACAAATATGAAGGCAGATTCTAGGGATTTCAATATTTTGGTGGAAAAAGTGTATAATGAAGTCACAACGAATCTTTAGAAAAATGCATTCTTTTACGGTTACAGTGTCATGTCACAAATAAACATGAAAGTATTTATAAGATCAAAATTTATTGCTTTAAACAAAAGTTCCACAAGCATAAAGTTCCTTACTTGGTTAGTTTTTGTTTCGATTGTAGATCGTTGTTCTTCTGCTTTAGAATGAACTGGTTGCAGCCGGCGATGTAAGTTGTGAAGTAATCTTCCCACTGATAAACCCCGCAATCAAGGTTGTAAGCCTGAGAAACAATTAACAAATAGCTTGATAATGAGTTTTAAAGCCAAAAAGGTCGAGTAAATCCACATCATCTTGATTAAGACGTTTCGATTCACACTTGTATCATCGTCAGTTAATCTCATTGTTTTTTAACAGCACTTTCTGAACACATAACTTATACTGAGCATAAAATTAATTCAAAGACTGTTCAAAAAACGTTGGGAAAATAAGGTTTCACAAAATATAGGGCTTTTTTCAGAGACTGATGATGCCAGATTGGCGAAATATATTTCTCTATTAATAACTAGTCTAGAACTTATAAATGACTGATTATGACTGATTATGACGACAAAAGTCTATAGTAAGTTGCTACCATCCACTTGAAGTTATTGTCGTCATTAACGTGTATTAGGGCGAGGAGATATCTTCTTTTTTACATATTCAGTTTGCGTTCTACAAGACTTTTCAACACGCAAATCAATTCAAAGGCATTTAAACGCTTTTAAAGATTCAAATAATTTGTGACAAACGTGCAACACACAAATTTAACCCTATGATTAGATGCTCTGAACTAGAAGATCTTGTAATATTTCACCTTTTGATCTTCAGCATTCAGTGAGGAACGCAGTTGATCGACATTCGTGTTGCTGAACTTAAAGTTCGTCGTAAAAAAGAATTCCATCACTTCCATGGCGCTCATGATCTTTTCGTTGAGTCTTGCCATTCTGAAACAATTAAGAAATATTGAAGTATTTGCCATTCTGAAATTAAACATTATATTTTGTAGGATTAGCGTAGCATTGGGTTCAGAATAAAGTATATTTGTGAACTGGGACCAATAATTTCAAGCTAAATAAAATCCTAAATTCTTGTCTAAATAGTGATAGTCATTCAAACAAGTAATCCAATTTTATGTCATATTGAAAAAAAAACAGACAATTGTTATAACATAATAAAGGAAGTTTAAATCTTAACAGTTTGAGATTTTTAAAGACAGGTTGACAAAAAGCTAGATATTGAATGATAAAATAAAGTTCCATCTAGACTAGGGCCTTAAATATTAAAAAAAAACATAAAAAACTAGTAAAAACATTGCACGATTCAACAAAGCAAAAATTTAAAAAAACAAGAATTTAAAATGTGTTCAATCCACAATAAGGCATAGGTGATAAACTAGAGTTTTTAGCATCTGCTTAGACTTTATTTGAAAGTATAACTCACATTTGTTTTTTCCTCATAAGAGCCAGACCGGCATCCATCGCATGGGCAGGAATAGTTTGCGAATAAAAGGTGGTGAGATCGTACAGCTTTCTGCATATAAATAAATTAAATGTTTAAATCCATGAACACAACTTTGTTGAAAGTGTTGGAATAATGAAAACTATATCTCTTCATGTTAAATAGAGTAATCAGGTGGCACTACATAAAAAAAATTGTATTTAATAGCTTTCGCACAAGAAACTCTTTTTTGGAAAACTATATTTAACAATTTTTGATAAAATGTGACAATCACAAAAGCAAAACTAAAGAATCTATTTTACCTGTTATTCGTGCATAACACCCAAGGGGCACGGAATGGGTCGCTTGGATTCTCTGCCACATTGTTGATTGCAAGCGATACTGAAAACAAAAATAAAAATTGAAAACGATGAATTTAAGCCAGGGCTGTGGAGTCGGGACTCAACAGAGTCGGTTTATTTTGCTGGAGTAGAGAACACGGGGCTTAAGTTAGAAGTTAAACTACCCTTATAGGTTAATGAATTATATGACACACTACGAGTGGTATGTTGAACATATCTACCTGATTTTCGTTTAATAAATGTGTGAAATACAGGCTGTAGAGTCGGATCCTGACTGGGGACTCGCAGAAACAGGAGATTTGGTGTAAGTCGTACTCCTGACTCGAGTAAGACTACGCTAAACTAAGACTACTCAAACATAAGAGTCCCGAGTGAGACGTGCACAGCACCAAATTTCAAAACTGATAAGGTCACAAACTGTAAAGTGTAAAGGTTAAATACCATAAGGTAGATGAAGTCAATTTTGTTTATAAGATCCATATCTTTGACTTTGCCTTAAATTTTCCCTTCGGCAAAACTTTGCCCAATTTAACTGAACAATTTTAGATATGTAAACTTCTGCAGCCTGGAACCCAACAAAATCAACATGGCAACACAATTTTTCCCATTGGTTAAGAAACACTAAAACCTACATTTACTCATGTAACACTTTTAGTTAAAGTTGTCCATTCTTACTCAAGCGGTCCATAGCAAGGCCATTTTTGATGCCAGAGTTGACGTGGTAGATGGAAAGTGATCCATTGACCCTCCGAACTCGGTCGCACGTGAAGGAACTGATGCTTTCATTGTCCGAAGATGAATCCCCTGGAAATTCATGTTTAACCGGTTAAGTTTTAAATTGGTCAACAATAAATATAGGTGGAATTAGTTCTTCATAGTAAACGGCCTGAAAACCTCTTGGTAATATAGAATGAACACACTAGTAAAAAAATGCAGTTTTGGAACAGATTTTTTATACAGGACTCAAAATACAAAAATAACTCAACAATGAATTAAAACAAAATTTACATGTTTTCGAACAGGGGTTTATTTATCAAATGAATACAAAATTAGTTGTAATAAATTCAAACACTGGCTAGATACAAGCGTTTTTTTCTCATGCATAAAATAGTTTTGTACAAATTAAAACAAAGTAAATTGTAGAATGAATATCAAGGAACATATATGTAAGTAGCATTTTGTTGAAATTTAAAAAAAATCTTTGTTGATTTTCACATGGTAGTATGACAAAATGCAACCTACTTCTGTATGGGATTTGATATTCATTCTGCATCTAACTGCAACACCAGCGGATATAAACAAAAACGCCAACTTTTTGGTAATCTATCTGTATTTACAACCTTGTAAGCCAATTTCCCCAAGCGATGAAACTGCACTGTCACTCTCGTAGCCGAGTGAGCACCTTCTTTCTGCTGAGTCACAAGCGGTCTTCATCGCTGCACAAATCACTCCGTTGACAACAAAGTCGACCGATATGAGGTCACAGGTTATGGAGTTGTCGACAATCACAGAACGAAGCACACCCTTGGCGTACGCTATTATGAAAGCGGTGGGTCCGTACACGTTTGTACACCAACCCTGGAGAAAAAACAGTAATTTTGGCTACGAAAGATAATTATGCAGTGAAATTTGGAACACGATTAGGCAGTACACCGGAAGCCTTTAATAGACTAACCCAGTGGTTCCCAACCGGGGTGCCATTTGGAAGCTTAAAGGGTAATTGAAGTTCCTTAAAAACATATTTATCGCTCTTTTCAAAAACCTATTAATACAACTTTTTGTGTATGATTTGGGTACACAAATCAAATGATATGTTTCTACATGCAAATAAATTTGATTGCGATGTCCCAGTTCCGTTTTTAGTGACACTACAGAAATCAACTTTCAAGATTCAAGTAGTTGTGCCGCAATCTATTTGTTGTTTCTTATGGGTGCCGCAAACCATAAAAGGTGGGAACCACTGGAGTATCAGAATCAGTCGATCAACTAAGAATTTTTGTGCAAGCAAGGCCAGGCTAGAAATGCAACTGCGGTGTGGTTTGCACTCCAAACTGGCCTTGCTTGCAAAAACCACTCAAAAAAGTTTAGTATTTTAAACACATTTAACTCTTTTTGTGTTCTTTCTGCACTGAAAAAATATCTAACTTATAACAAGTCTAAAAACATACCGGCAGGTTCTTTGTAAGCTGGTATTATCATGCTGGGCCTGACGATGCAGATTGGAAGATGAGATCCTTCTCTTGCAACGACGTCCTAAGCAAGCGCCTTCGACAGCATGTAAGTGTTCGGTCTGAAACAAAAACGCAACGTTATGTACAACTTTAAACCAATAATTATATTACACCTAAAGCCTTCGACAGCGTGTAAGTGTTCGGTCTGACTGAAAATGCAACAGGTTACATTTTAGTCAAAAGAGATATTTTGATAGAAAACTGTTCTTTTTTGAAGCATTTGGCTTAGTTAGTTCACAAAAAATGTTGTATTTGTGTGATGTGATATGTATCAATTGTTTATTGGAAAGTTTGTATGGTCCCTGTTCTGAGGCGATTTTTTTTTTTAGGTTTTTGTTTGCTCGACAGTTTTCAAGTTACGTCAAAATACGACTTAATAAAGCAATAAATTTATAAAAAAAAGTTTTTCCAGAACTTGTGCGCAAATATGCAGCTGAACAACTGTATTTACATTGCAAAAGAACTCGAAAATATATTTTTTTTGGAAAATTTGCCAAGTAGTCTCGAAACTAAACTAGAGAAACTAGTGCTTATGAAGGTCAACACAAGAAGAAGGACAATCGTGCAATATGCCATGAGTCCAGTTTTTGAGATATATATATATATATAGTTGATTATTGCTACCGCTAGATGATAACAAAAACCAACATAATGGCCAAGGTATCTCAGGCAGTGCATATTAAATATGTGGCGTTAAAACATTCTAGCTTGTGGCACATTAAGTATAAAGTATTTTAGGCACTGTTTTCTCCTAGCAACACTTTTAAAGCTTGGTAATTGTCCTAAATATATTGGCAAGAACACGGTTTAAAGCAGGAGTGACATTTAATGAATTTTGTTGCTCAATGAGAAATTTGAAACATTTTTGCTTTGCTAAGCGCTTGATATTAGGACGAACTGTCGATGTGGCAACTCTCAACTGCATACTAAGATTTTCGTCTGTTAGCCTCGACCTGTAACGACTTTTTGTGATGTTCATTTTTAAAAAAAAATGTTCCCACATTTAAAAAAAAAAAAAAAAAATGTTCCCACATTTAAAAAAACCCGCGGGCCACGTTTTTGTCACCCCTAGTTTAAAGGATTAAAATAAAAACTTAAGCAGTGTAAAAACGAAATAATGTAGCAGTTCTTAACTTCTTAGGCCACTTTCAGGGTAAAACAAACATTTATTTCAAAGTGACCTTTTGTCAAAATGTCCTAATAACTAACCTAATGACTTTAATTTCGCTTTGAATAAGCTAATATGGTCACCTACCTCTTGCCAAGAAGTTGTGGTGTGACCTTAGTAATAAGGTCATCGTCCATCCACCGGAGGGAGCCTTCAAGGTCGAGGTAATCGATTCCAACATCGTAAAGCTTTTCATCGGTTTCTTGTCGGTTGCAATGGACATACGCTGGACAAAAATTCTTGGGAGCACCCATGCACACTTAAGAATCAGATGTATGCGCTGGTCTACAATCCTACCACAGCATTCAAACAATTAAAGCAACGCAAAATATTTGTGTTAGGGTGCAGGTTAGTGTGTGGGTGAGGGTGGGTCAAGTATTATTTTTATTAGTTTGCTTAACCTACCCAAATCCAAACGCTAAGCTGCACCGACCCTAATTCAAATAATGTTCGTTGTGGGATCCTAGACCTGCGCCCAGTAGCTTGATTATTTTGAAAGCGTAATACTTTTGCCGAACATATCAAATAACAACAGTAGATCGTAATTAAATACAAAGTATCGGAAATCCTGAGACGTTGTGTATACCTAAGTGCCCTAACCTGACGTGTTCGTTGAACTTGCGTGTTGCAGCGCAGTCGATGAAAACCCGGCACTTCTTCTGTAGAATCTCCCTCGAAGCTTGATCCAAGCCAAGATCTTCAGCGCCAAGGTCGCACGAAACAAATTCGAGCTTCGACGCAAAATTCGGCTGCAGCTCACGAAGAACGTCGAAAGCCTGGAAGGGTAAAAAATTTAAACGTCAAATGACTCAAAGAGATTTAAACCAATGAGTGGAAAGTTGAGGAAAATGGCGAATTTGTTTGGTCGTCTGTCATGCTATGGTGCATATGTAGAAACAACAAAGTTTAGAGTAGACTCGTTTACTCGTAATTCTGTTTGTGCCATCAACAGCCTCTGATTGGTACATGGTTAAGCACCTTTTTGCCTCGGATCGCCAAAAAAATGGTTGAACAGATTGGCATGGCTTTTCAACTCTGATTTGAGTTCAGGCTAAGTCATTTAGCCGCGGTATATAATACTACCACAACGAACATTATTTGGGTTAGGGTGTGGTGCGGGTTAGCGTTTGGGCTTTGGTAGGTTAATCAGCAATATTGTTAATGAATATCAATAATACTTGATACGCCATCAACCATACACTAACCAACACCCGGATCAAAATATTGTGCTTTGCTTTTATAACTGTTTTAACGCTGTGGTTGGATTCTAGAACAAAATCGTGCCACAACGAAGCGAGGCAAAATTAAAATATTCAAAGAAGAATTCTGTAGTAATCTGTAGTATATTTATGGATTCCTTAAGCCTTGCAATTAAAAGCAAGTCCGCTTGTGAGAAGCTGAGGCAATCTGGCTTACTTTGTTTGCCAAGTTCTCGTCTTTTAAATGATTACAGGTCCCATATTAAATTATATATTTTTAGTTTAAGAAAAATATATAAATATTTTATAAACAAAAGCGAAGGTGGTCTAGAATCCTAACCCAGATGTCTCTTTCAATGACCAAAAAGGTGAAAGTTGTTATCGTAAAATCCTGGAAGGGTTAAAGTTTTAACTTTAAACGCCAAAATCCTTTAAAGGATAGAGGCTTTAACGTCAAAATAAAGAAAGGGTAATAGTTTAAACGTCAAAATTCTAAAGGGTAGGCATTTCAACTAATATCAAACTCTTGGAGAGATAGATGAAAAACGTCAAAATTCTGGAAGATTAGGGGTTCATCCCCAGGGTTTAAGTTTTTAACGGCTAAAATGCGACCCCGAAAAAACACTTTGACTAAGATATATAAACGTCGAAAACATGAAAAGGGAAAGAGCTAACGTCAAACTCTTGGAAGCGTAAAGGTTTTAACATCAAAAACCTGGAAGCGTAAGGGTCTTACGATTTGTTCGCTTTGAGCTTAAAACAGTTGAGTGAAGAGAAATTAGGTCGCCAAAGCTTCGCTGTTTTACTTATGCCTATAGTATTTGGGTCGCAACCACAAAAAAGGTTTAGAAACACTGTTGATCACAAGAACAACTGTACATTTAACCCAGAGGCTCTGAAACTTTGAAACGCGGACTCATGGGGGTACGTGGACCAATTTTCGAGATCTAAGCACGCCGAGGTAAAATCGTAGTGTATATTAAAAATAATAGAATAACATTTTTTTTAAAGAAAAATTTAGTTAAGAAAAATTATTCCTTAGTTTCACATTTGCTGAGCCGAATACGCAACCAATTATTTTTAGTGGACTGCTTTAAAAAAGTTTAAGAACTCCGGTTCTTTGAGGCTGCTTCTTCTTTAAATACAATGTTCTTTCAAAATTTGAATTGTTTTGCCGTATGAAGTAAGGTATATTATGTTAACGTAATAGAAAATGTGATTAAACATGAAGGAGGGGCGCCAATTATAAAGTTTGCACCCGGGCCAAAATACCCTAGCTACCAATCTGCTTATGGAGTTGAAGCATAGAAAACCAGGGATAAAAAAAAAGAATGCATAGAGTTACTTTCTTAAGACGAGGTTTTTGGGTAAACGAAATGCGTAAGATGAGGTTAGTTAGTCTACTTCCCGCATTTCCTTAACGTAATGCTGGTCCATATGCTATTGCAAGAATTCAATAAATTCATTTGGACACTTTTTAAAACTATTGATCACGTGGGCTCCAGAAAACGATTGGTGTTGAAAGTCTGTAAAAACACTTTTACATTTGTAAAAAAAGTGCGTTTAGCGGATACAGTGGTGGCAGTCAGGTATAACTTAGTTTCTTTAACGTTTTTATTGGATCAAACGAATTTCGTAAGAAGATCCTCGGCATGATTTTAATCAGGGCTTTCCAAAATGTTCTCTCTGCAAGTAATTTTGCTCGAAAAGACTTAAGTCTTGACTTAAGGGCACCAGCATCGGCCGAACTAGTTGCGCGCTTTGTCGCCACCCGGCGGCACCGCCATAAGAAATCACCTGGAAAAAAGCGGTCACTTGAAGCGTGAGTGAGCGAGCGCACGAGGTGCTCGCATCGTGACCCGATCAATCGGCGGCCGCCAAAGTTATTCAAGTTCTTAAACGGACCGCGTGGTCCAAGCATTGACTTGAGTCATTGCAACATTGGTTTAGTGTCTTTAACACTCGTCAAATAATGCTTAACAATCGCATAACCTGTTCTTATTAAAGTTAGGTGATTGTGAGTGTTTGCCCAGACAAATCTCATTTGTATTTTTAAGTGTTTTAAACGAAAGCAATGAATAAGTCACAAACTTTCTAAACCTGTAAGTTTAAAAGCAACTTCATTATGAACGCAGTCTTACTAAGGTTGTTTTATCAGTTGATGTTTCACATTAGAGGTATTATTAAAATGTTTAGAGTAAGCTATTATTAATATGTGTATAATGGCTCATTCAGAGCTGCTACTCCACTAGTTGGCGCTCTGGCGCAAAACTTGGACAACTAGATTTATTTGAGAGTTAATTTAAATTTGATTGGCAATAAAATTACCCGCATTTTGTTCCAAAATTTCAACAAGCCACTAGAATTTGCCTGGTGCAACCTCATAATGTTCCGGCAAAATATTTATCTTAGTTAGAGCGGACTTGGCGCTTTTGCAGCGAAATCACCTAAAACGTTTGCCAAAAGCGCAAAAAAAGTAAATGTGTTTATTTTCTTTTAACAGTTTGGTCGGTGCTACTGGGGATATACAGCAACAATATGACACAGACGTTCTATATGTGTATATTTTCTTTTATGGCAAACAATTGCAATATGGATAGTCGGAGTCCACATAGTGCTATTCTGTGGACACATAGAAAGGGTGAAAATACTGCATGATGACGTTAGCTGGAAATATACCTTAGAAATGTCAAAACCTAAGAAAAAAACAAAGAATGAAAACAAATTGTATCTTGATGGCTAAGGTGATAGCAACTGTCCGGTCTGATTTAACGTATAATAGCTTATTTACAAATATATTGATTTCCAAAAGGGTCAATCGTACAGCAGTCAACAACATAGTGTACGGTTACCGCTGGTGCGTTTCCTATTGATCCTTGAACGAAAAAAATTGAGGCAAATATCAAGGTTTAAATACATGCCTGAATACTAGGACGTCTGATACTTGACATTTTATTCCGATACCCGATATCGTTGACACAAAGTATCGCGATCCGATACCAAATGACGTCACTACTATGCTTAAATAAGCAAAACATTGACTACAATTACTTTTTATCAGATTTTAGCTATAAAACCTAATATTTTAGTTTACAACCTTTTCTTTTTGAACAGGTAACATTTGTCATTTTTCAGCGACACGCGACATGAATCGAACGTCACGCGACACTTGTATGACGTAACGCGACAGACATCTTAGCGAGAATGCGCCGACCTAGTGTAAATGTGTAAAAAAAGTGGCAAAATGGTGAAGGGAGGGTGGTTTTGTGTTGCTGGAGTCTGGAGAGAAAAAAGGTCTTGCCAGAATATATTCGGTCGATCTTCAAGTATTCAGCATAACAATTGTCAGCTGGAGTAATATTCATAACGTTTTTTTATGATTCTAAGTAAAACCAGGATTTGTAGGGAAACAAACTTGTTGTAGGTTTTCCAGATATTATTATCGTTTAATGAAAGTAGAAATATTTAAAATATGCAGTTGATAATAATTTAATCGTTTCTACAAACAAAAACCCATTACTACTTTATATATAAATGCTTGAATCGATTAAAAGGTGTTTAGTGTAAAATTGATGAAACAGATGTATTGCGAAAATAAAGTTGGACATTGCACTGAGTCTTTAACCATTTCTTGCATCTGTAGAACGTTCTGCAGTAAAAATGAAAAAAAAAAACTATATACTTGCATTATTTGATGGTGATTTGTCCATACTAATATAAGCATGTACACTAGGCTCAAGTGAGAAAATGAGAGTAAAGTTTTGACTGTCACAAATGCAGTACTTTACACAAATACGCTCTTAACTACGTTATGTATTATCACGTCGATTGTTGTTTGGTAGACATTTGTTTGGTAATAATTGTATTTGGAAGTTTGCCAGTTCATAATGTTAAGTGAGTTTAGAGTGCAATTTACTCTGTTCAAGGTATTGTGTAATATTCGCTTTCACATATTTTAACGGGGGTGTTTAGTGCGTGGAAACAGTCTGTGCTGTAGTCAAGTCTTACTGAGGGTCGCACGAGATAATTTGAGTGCGTCAGCGGGTCGCACCAACAGAACTACGAAACAAAAATACGTGGCAAGCAAGGTGAGCGCAAAATTTGTTGGTTATATTCGCATTTCTCCGGAATTTCTTGCGATAACTTATTGTATAAAATTCATATATTTTTTTTTCTATTTGCCGGCGGCCCACCGGTTAAAAAGCAGGAGTTTACTTTGTGGATATGAATATTGACGTTTTAGCAACATTCATAAATACGAAGTGATAAAGTTAAATGGAAGCCTGCATACATTTTAATGTTGTCGGGCGCCGAATATGCAACGATATTTGTAAAAATATTGCATTTTGAATTTAAGGCGCCAAAAAATGAGTTTGAACGTTGCAATAAAAGGTGTTTTTATATGTTTTGGTTGACTGTACATTTTGTTTAAAGGCGATTATGTTGATTTTTCTACTGGATAATGATTTGCGATCAGCTTTTATATTACATTTGTACGACATCGCTATTTGTTATGTTGTTTTATTTTAGTAAACACTCATCAAGGAATGGCTGATACTAGCAATTGAATTAGAAGATCGTGAAAATTGAACGTTTATTTCCAGTTAATCACATTATTTCGAACCTTATTTCAAAGTATTTGCTGTTTTTCAGTCGCTCTTTAATATTCGGTATGGAATCGAGATCGCGTGAGAGTTGTTAATTACAAACGGCCAGCACAATACCCACGGTGTGTGGCAGTAAGCGCAAGTTTTTTGCTTCATTAAAAACATATATATACTGTTTGCTGGTGCGGTTTGTTTTATGTATTATTTGCAGTTGTGATTTGTTTATAGAAAATCACCGCATTATTACTTTTCAATTATTTAATTGGAGTCTTGTTTATATACTAAAAATAATTTTCTGTTGTAGTGTTGGCTTTTAACGATGTGGACATCAACACACCGAGTTGGCCTGTTGCCTTATTATTGTCTAAATAACTTCATTTTATTTTTGGCTTATTGATCGCACAGGGTACAATATTTTCCAACCACGTTTTGTGGGTGACTGAGTTATATTACAAACGAAGTCGGTTTGTTTTGCTGAAGTCCGACTATTGACTAAGGTAAGACTGCATAAAACTACCAGAGTCCAGAGCTGACATAAGGAGTCCCAAATTTCGAAACTGACGAATTGCAAAGTTAGAATCGCAAATGGTGGAACATTTTCCAACAAAATATTGTAGGTGGATGAATTATCGCTCATATGAGCGGATTGCTGTATATCCACCTTATTTAGTTTGTTTAATAGGTTGAATATAGGCTGCAGAGTCGGAACCGGACCCGTCTTAATTGTTTTGCTTAAAGCAGGGGTTCCCAACCTTTTTTACACCGTGGCCCCTTTGAAAATTTTGAAAAATCAAAGGCCCTTCTATTTTTTTCAAAATTTTAAAAAAATTAAGAAACGTCATTTTAATTTAAAAAAACTGGTTTCTACATTTACCTGTAGTTGGAATGATAAAATGGTATAAATACAACTCACAATAACAATGGGAGTAGGCCAACATTAATTAGTGATTTATTACATATTCGGTCAATGTGATGGTTGAGCTTGTTTATGCTCTGACTTGTCTTAATTGCTGGTTTAGTGGTGTAAAGAGCCAGCAGCATGTCATAATGAATATCCAAGACACTGTGCTGCTTTGTCGAGTGACACTATGTTGAAATCCTACATTCACAACGATATGTTGATGGGAAAAGCAACAGCAATAGCATGACAATTTCATTAAGATTGGGGTACGATTTGCTTAGTTGTTGTTATTATCTCCCAAAATGTGGTCAAACTGTCTTTCTCAAAGCTCAATCGGGTTGCCGGCCCTTCTTGCGGCTTCAAGAGTTCATTAAAAAAAACTCTTACCCCTAGGGGCCATGGCCCACAGGTTGGGAACCCCTTGCTTAGAGTTTAGTTCTGTAAAAATAAGTGAACTTTTTTACTTAGAGCTACTGTATCTCTAGCGCAGCGCTTCTCAACCGGTGCGCCATGGAAGGTTGCCAGGTGCGCCGCGAGAAAATGGAAAAAATAATTTAATATATAAAACATGTATTTTTACTTTTCTATTAAGCTTAGCTCATTGATTCCGCAGCACTTTCAAGTAGAAAACACAATAAGACATTCAAAGCAACAACATCTAAATCAGATAATCTATAGCCTAATACCATAGTACTAAGACCACCGACATAATAACGCCAAATTCGCAGGAATTACCACGACAGAATAAGATCTAAAATAGTTTAGATAAGACCTAAACATGTCAAATTAAACCCAAAATTAATCGGAGGAAGACTTAAATAGACAAAACTACTTCCAAGACTGTAGGGAAAACCCGTTTGCTGTCGGCATTTGGGCGCCGCTGTTTTGGTCGCGGATTTTTTGCCCCCCGTTTGGGGTTATGGGCGGGTAGTAGGTGGTGCTAGGAATTGGGTTAGAGTTGAAAATATTCGGGGAGTTAGTGATAGTTATGGATGGTGTTTGAGGTTAGATAAAAGGTTATATAGGCCTTATTTTGGCCATTTAGGTCTGATTCCGATTTCGTCATTATTACGACTATTAGGTTTTAGTCTTATGTACGCCTTATTCCTAATAGTCTTTTATTCCGAAGTTGATGTTGTTCTTATTTTGGTCTCAAGGCTGGAGTGTCTTTTAATATATGCAACTATAAAGCCTATATAATAAAAAATTGCAAGCAATTTAAGAGAAATAGAGACACCTCAAAAAAACACCACAAAAATTTCGTGCTCGCTTCGCTCGCAAAGTGCGCCCCTGGTTATAAAACGTCTCTAGATGCGCCAACAAGTAAAAGAAAGTTGAGAAACACTGCTCTAGCGGCTGAAATCAGCATAATTCAGAGTGCCAGTTCGGTTTTATCGGCGATCTTTGCCTTTCGTACTCGCGTAAAACACGCGTTAATGAAATGTAAATTTCCCCAATTTAGCATGATAGATCGGAATTATTGAAATAAGTAGAAAACTTGAATTATGTTGACCACATCAGTATACCAAGAAACATTCCAGTTATTACGGTTTCCACTTGTCACACAAAGCCTTTTATATCACACTCTTCTTAATAAGACTGTTATGGTATGACTTCATGCAATGACCAAGTTTGTCAACGTGATGTTTGTTCGAAAGGGATCCACTTGTAAGTAAAAAGGTGCTGGCCTGTAAAGCCTTCGGGAAACTTTGAGCTACAGAAACTCAAAACAGGAACTTGCCACGTCGGCAACCCCCCGTTGCGTAACAGCTTTGCCCTTGACTTTTACGAACGAACGCGACCAACAGGAATTTCTCGCGTGAAGCGAACGAGATTATTCGAAACGTTTAAAATGACACCTACTTCTGTATGGGCGTTAAAATTGTTATTACGTCTTGCTACAACCTCCAACCATTATGCTCCGAAGTTTAGAACAAATTACCAATGAAACAATTTAAAACATAGTTTTGTAAAAGTTGGATTGTCATGATTTTAATATAATTAAAAGCTCTTTCACACCTGAAAAACTCTTTAGGAGCGATTTTCGTTAGTCCAATTAATGGCAACGAATATTGAAGTCAATGTTTTAAATCACATGAAAATGAGAATATTTAATTTCGTAGCAAAACAACGGACTATGAATTGCTCAAGTAAAAGCCATTCAACAGGAAAGTCGATTTATTTCGCTTCCAAATTCCAGCTTTTCGATTCAGCGTAAACTCTGCGCAATTCAGAGTTTTTGCTCAAGCTTATCCTTGGCCTTTGTGACTTAAACTTCAGCGCCGTGCATGAATGCATATATGCTTTTGTATGGGGGAACAATAAAGAGGAGTTAGTGGATTTTTTGAGGAGAAAAGGGTATACCTCAATTAACTAATTTATGTTCTATTTAAAGTAGAAGGGTGCAATAGTTTTCAATGGCGAGCCAATTTCGATTAAAGCGACCAACAAGAACTTCTCAGGGAAGCGAAAATGTAAACGAAATTAAAAAACAAAAAAACAAGACGCAATTTAAAATATAATTAAGTAAAACTCTAAGTTTGTCGAGATTTTTAAAAAGATGATACAGTTTGTTAAACACAACAGAAATGTATTTAGCAACGATTCCTGTTATTACCATTCCTAACTGTATTATTTGAATTGTAAAAACATATTTAAGCATCCAGGAATCGGTTTGGAATCGACTAAGCAATGTAAAAATGGCAAACATTTAGTGGCGAGCCAAAATAAAACTTCAGATATTTGACGAGGTTTTGGGTTTTCCACGGTTTTGTAAGCAACAAATTTAGTGGAGTCCAACTCCACGTCCAACGAAGCCATTATTTCAAGTTAAACGCAAATTCTATCAGCATTAAGCTTTTACACACTTGCCATAATTTTAGAGCGACAAAACATAACTTATTTCACGACAAAGAGCTAAATGCAGGCTACGGCGCAATAGTGGGGGACAGTCGCCATCCAATAAGCTAAATTCAAGTATGACAGATGATATTATAGTGGAATCGTTGTTGTGGCGTAATCAAAGTCAAAATAACACTCATCCTGTTAGAAAAAACAACATACGATGTAATGGTCTGTTTAAAAGGCAAATTCTATTAGCCTTTCTACATATTCCATAGCTGCCATAATTTTAAAGTGACCAAACATACTTTATTTCATGACAAAAGGCTAAAAGCAGGCTACGGCGCAATAGTGGGGTACAGTCGCAATCCAATAAACCAAATTCAAGTGTGACAGATGATATTATAGTTAGTAGAATCCTTGTTGTCGCGTAATAAGAGTCAAAATTGCCACTCATTTAGAAACAGCAACATACGATTTAATTATTTGTTTAAATAGGTTGTGGGGTCACAAAAATAAAAGTACAGCGGGCTGAACTCTGGTTCATGTGTTGTACGCCTCTGGTTTGAAGATTCGTTCGTCAAATTTATTTCCACACTACTTCTTTGGAAAAGTTAAATTCAAGACCCCACCCCTTAATTCGAACCAACCCCTCCCTAATATTCCACGATATCCCAGCGTAGTTTATTGAAAACTTTATGCTTTTCTTGGTCGAGTGACTTGATGAAGCCTATCTTCATCGGAATAAGGCCTAAAAAGACCAAATAACGCCTGAAACTGTAAGGAAAGGGTGTAAGACGATCGGGACCATGGGTCTGGCTCATCCCATATATCTTCGGAGCTAAATTAACGAAATCTTACGTACGGTTGAACATGGCTGGATCGACAGTTTTGGTGTTGACGTTTTGGGGTCCTTGGTATGAAAGGCGACGTTAGGGCGCCGCTGTTTTGGCACCGGATTGTTTGCCCCTGTTTGGGGGTTGTGTGCATTTTAATTTTCTCATGCGGCCCGCGGTAAAAACAATTGCCCAACCCTGGTTTAGAGTTTAGTTACGTAAAAAGAAGTAGACTCTTTACTTAAAGCTACAGTCTTTCTAGCGGCTGAAATCAGCATCCATTATCCTGTTCGGTTTTATCGGCGATTTATCGGCGACTTACAAGCCATATACATCAAAGCTTGGATGTTAATTTCCATACTTGCGCACCATTTTACAGGATACAATCTTACAGTCGACCATTATTTACATTCGCTAAATCAGACCTATTACTTATTGGTGTTGCATTTCGCCCATGGAATAAAGAAATGTTTAAACGACCAAAATAACAAATATTGTACAACAACCACAACCCTAAACCTTTTAAAGAAAGTCAGGTGTATAGTGAGTGAGGTCCGACACCTCTATTCTTGGCTCTGTATGATAATGTCGATATTGTTTTAGCGCACTTTATTTTCTAGACTTTCTTGTGCTTTATACTTTGTTTCCTCAAACAAGGTTTTTCGCAACACATTTAAGTAAGTCATAGTTGTCATCTAATTCTCAACTAATATGTTTTCCTTTTTTTCAGACAAGCCTGTTTATGTTAGCTAAAAACCTGTTCAACGATCAACCAATAAAACACCAGCACCAAAATGGCAAATCAAGTAAGTTTTTTCGTACTAAATAACAAAATCGTGCGGTGTTTTTTCCCTTCAAACAATCTGTCCTTTATACGTGACCCTTATATCATCCCTACTTTTGAGGTTTAAAAATACAACGAAATTGGTGATCGAGGATTTAGTTTAAAGTGAAAGTATGTGTTCGACTTTCGACATCATTATCTAGTATTGTCTTGTTGCCAATTTACGCAAACTCTAGATTCAAGAACAAACGGGAATCCAAAGTTTTTTTCTGTAGGTTCGTGAAAGTTTTTCAATTTGCAGCAACGTTAACGAAAGTCCGACTGATTTTTACCAGGTTATAGTATAGAATGCTTTGCTTTGCCGCTCAATTTATCTTTAGATAAAACATTGTAAAATTTACACTTGGTAGGAAATACATATTTCAGTAAAATACGGAGAACTATGTCTGCGCGGGAAAGAAAGTTAGCTTCATAGTCACAATATTTTTTAGTATTTTTAAATGTTTTGTTGTATTTTATATTTTCGGTTTTGTGACTTTTTGTTATTTTGTAAAATTTGTGAGGACAAAAAACAGTTATCTTGTAATGTTGTTATTAGAGTTGTTTCTTTTCGTGTTTAACAAATATATATTTGGATATTGAATCACAAATACACTTAAGTTTAACAGCATCAACGTTTTCGCCACAGAATCCACCTGGAAACAGCCAGCCAATCAATGCCGAGCATGTAAATATCGGTGACATACAGAATCGTGGTCCAATACATCAAGTTATCGTTCAAGGCAACTTCATTGACGCTCGAAACCAAACAAGACCGGATGTGGCTCATGACTCAGCAGCGCCCTCATCTAACAGTGGTTAGTGATAACGTTTACCCATAACAGTGAAACACAAACATGCAGAAATGCAAAATTCTTAAACGTCACTTTATTAAACTATTAACCATAATCACACAATTGTAGCACTAACATTAAGTCAATCAAAATGAACGATAATATATAGAATGCTATATTCATTCGAATTAAGGTAAGCATATGGGACCACTGGTTTCTAAATATATATATAGAATGCTACATGAATTTCCAATGGCTGATTGTATTTCACGATAAAAATCTAAAAATGTGGGTCAACAAATGCAGAGAATAGTTTTTGAATAGTAAGTCATTTAATCGAAGTAACGTGACGTATTAAAAAAACAGCAACTCATTATTGAAATATCTAAAAAATAAAAAATAAGAGTTTTATTTAATCAAAATTCAAATTTGTTCATAAAATTTCGAACATGGCATAACTTGACTCTTTAAAATATAAGTTGTGAAGTCATGCTAGAGTGAACCGCTTTTGTTGAAAGGTTCGGGTTCGGTTAAGGTTCATGTTGTTTCAAATTATTCGGTTCAGTTCCGGTTCGGCTCCTTAAATACGTTCAAAATACGGTTCAGGTTCGGTTACGGTTCGAAAAAAAATGACCCAAAACCGGTTCATAAAGTTCCGGTTCGGTTCCGGTTCGACTCCCTGGTTTAATATCAATAATATTCTGTATACCAAACGTCAATAAATCGGTAAAAAATAAAACTTTCTCTGTTTCTCATATTGTGACTCCTGAACCCGTGCTCCGCAAAATTTTTTACATTCGTGGGTGTAAATACTTCATCTTTACAATTTGCAATGCCTCATCGGTTCCTAACTCGCTACTGCAAAATAGTTAAACAAGTTGAGATTTTTGTTTTTTATACACAGCTTGTAATAACATCCTAAGTCATTTTATCATATCGTCATATCTATTTAAGTGTTGGACTGTTAAGCTGGACACAGATAAAGGTAAACGTTAGTGCAAACCAAGTAGCCCGCCTTTAGTCTTTTGTTAGGGTTCTGCTGTTTGCTAAGGTTTAAAGTTTGGTAATTTGATGCGCTATAAAGTTAACGTTTCGCTTAAGGTCGGAGAGGACCTCCTTAACGTCACATATGGCTTTAACGCACGCCTTTATAAGCCGCTTATTACCGAGACAGCCCACACTAAATGAAAGACAGATTAAAAGTCAAAGCCATCCTTAAAGTAAAAATGTGGATATAAAAGTAACCAAATTTAATAATATTAATATTACTCAGAAGCATCATGGCAAGAAAAGTCTCAGGAAGCAGCTGACAAGGTCATCGGAACTCTACCAAGCAACCCAGTTCCTCTTGACATCATTCGGGATTCGCAAGCACCTTTGGAGGAGTTTGGTTTAAAAGGATTGAAGCAACTCAGAGAAAAACAGGTCAACTCAACCATGCTTAAACTCAACCAACTATTTCCTGCTGCAAAACAAGAAGCAACCGATGAAGCCAAAAGTAAGAACTTTAGAAATAAAGCAGCATATGACGATTACGTGGAGAGGCATGGCAATGTGGTCGGTATGACTGGAATAGCTGGAATTGGAAAAACTACTGCTACTATACAGACACTATCGGAGCTTGCAGATGAATTACCAGCAGATCAAAAGGGATATTGGCTTTTCAAATACTTGAAGACTTTAGATCTTAATAAAAAAATGGGCGTTTTGGAATTGCTGTCGTCCGACCCAAACAGGAAACACACAAAGGAAATAGATGATCAAATACTGGAAAGACTTTCAAAATCCAACAAGCTGTTTATCTTCCTGGATGGTTTGGACGAACCTAGGTTCAAGGACCTTGATTTGGATGCTCCAGTGATCGGATTGTACGATCGCGCAACGCCAGTTGTTATTTTGCAAAACCTACTCCGTGGCGACATTCTTCCAAATGCTCACAAGCTGCTTACTTCACGACCGGGAGCTTTTCTTAAGCTACACCCAAGCTGCAAGCCCCACTTTGTAGTCAAGGTAATCGGCTTCAACGAAAGCTCTCAAGATTTGTATTTCCGACAAATTTGCCCAGAGAAAGAAGAATATGAGAAGGTCACCAAGTCACTTGGGCAAAACCCACATGCAAAGGCTTTGTGCTTTCTTCCTATGTTTGCAAAAACCGTCGCTCCTTACATCATAAAGCATGGCACTAAAGATGGCAATTTTACTCTCACAGATGTGTTTGCGGCTTTTGTGGCTGATTGCATTCGCTCGCCTAAGTTTAAGGAACATCCAAGAATTTTGCGCAAACTTTCAGACTTGGCTTTACACGGAATGCTCAACGACAAGATCATGTTCGACGAAGAAGTCTTTGATGAAGTCGGACTTAATTCTGAAGGAATGGAGGACTTTCTTAACATGCAAGTTTTCTCTAGCGACCTCAACCTTCGTATACTGAAAGGGGATAAAGTATTCTTCTTTATTCATTTGCTGTGGCAAGAATTTTTCACATCACTCAAGCTGTTGTTCGATACAGACCTGGCTACATTTTCTGGGCTGCTACAAAGCATGGAAAGTAATACGTGGGAAATGGTTCTTCGGTTTCTTTTCGGGTTGCTAAATACGGGACTCCACCTTAAGCTAAAGCCTATTTTTAAAATCTCTTCCACCGATGTTGCCAGCAAGAAACGTTTACTAAAAGGACTGATTGATTCGCTTGGATCTCAACTTTTATCAAACGATGACGAAAGCTTTAACTCCAATTTGTTTAAGCTTTGCAGTTTGGCGCAGGAATCAAACGATAAAGAAATCACCGCGAAAGTGGCCGATACCCTCCCTGGAGAGCTTCATATAAATGGTGGAACGATCCTTCCCAGTGAAGTGTCAAGTCTCTGTCACGTGCTTCGAGCAACACAAAGAGAGCTGGTCATCAGCATTGGCTCAGTCACATTTACCGGCAACGGTTTAGAAATGTTGATAGAGACAATGGCGAGAACCAAACACAAGGTTTGTGAAGTTTTACGATTTCTAGTCGTTTTAATTTTTATTCACCATTTTCAAATAAATGCAACAAAGCAGCGGTAAACGCTAAACGAACCCTGCACCGTTTTGAAGCCACACAACATTTAACTTTCTGAAGCAGGAGTCGGTAACCTTTTCTAGTCGCGGACCTGACCCAAATTTAAAAAGGGCTCGGCGAGCCGTAATAAATATAAACTTAAAATTTTCGTAAAATGTTGAGTTTTGAGCGTTTCATTATAATAACTGTTAATCAGTGGCGACCTAGTTTTTTTTAAGTTGAAAATCAGCTTTTATCTAACACTAGACGAAATACCCGGCGTTTCCCAGGTTAAATAGAATATTTTCCAGTTAATCTTACTGGTTAAAAAATAATTACATCTACAATAACCATCATAATGTACGAAGTCTACCTGAATTTAATCTGGTTAAACAAAATGAAACAATCCATCATACTTTGGCTCTTTATTACTATTGCACATTACGTTGTACCATGTTAAACTGACAGCCTCATGTTATAGCCTATAATTATGGAATCAGAAAATAACCCGAAAGTTGTGTTACGGATAGCGTGTAAAGTTCTTAAGAGGCATAAACAATGCAAACATATTTTTGTAATGCCATAACAAATTTGCTTATGCCTAAACGTTTGTACTGCGTGTCACTAAATAGAAAATTCAAATCATGTCATATCATGTCTAAAATCATTTAACCTAATGCTTTTCCACAGTCAGAGTAACACCCCACACCCTGTGTGAAAGCGGTATTAATAGAATGTCGTGTTTAATTATGTGACTTATCTGCGTGGCTCTAAAGATCTAATTCTTTGTCTCCGTAATTTCCCAATACTTTTTTAATTTGTTTAACACAATCTAAAGACTAAAAATTAACATAGGCCTGTAACCCAAAAAGCAGTATCTAAAATTTTGTGTCTGAAATAGGTCACTAAAGAAAAGTCGCGAACGCGCTGTGGCCGTATAATTACTAATTCACGTGTTTCCAACATTGTATAAGCTGGCTGAAGCCGTATATTATAGCCGATAATTACAAATAAATTGCGGTATTTACAACAAACAAATTGCAACGTTGTGTGTTTTTTTAAATGGAGCTACTAAACACGACTCGCATATTTTACCTAACGAAAACCCGTGACATATATCGATGGCAAATCGCTTAAAAAGTAGTAGCAGCAATTATTCAAATTGGCGAAATTCAAGCAAATCCGTAAAACCCATACTGCATCCAACGAAAGAAAATCCTCTTTTTAAAGTAAATTTGCTTAAAGTTCAAACCGCTACAATAAACGCGATATAAACTTTGCCACATGAAACTTTATTTTTACCAAGGCAATTTACTTCACGCAGGTTATTGCCTTATAAATGTGTGAAAAGGTTTAACCCGTTTTGTCATAAGGTTCTGCAAGTCGCACGCCCGCTCTTTCAAGTTAACATGCAACGAATGTTTTGTGATGTTTTTGAAATGGTATAAAAATTGCTCACCCGTGACCGGTTTGCGACGGCGTTCGCTTGAGATGCGAGACTTTCTCTCATAGAAAGAAAAAAAAAATTCTGTCTGGGAGCACACGAGTTTCTTTCTATTTTACCGACTTGCTCGGCGACTCGCTTAAGAGGAGCAATAGGAGCCATACGTTTCTCTGTCGTTTCCCTAAAACGCGAACATGCTGACCAACAAACTTTTCCATTTTATATATTAGATTTGAAAAAAGGACGGTAAAGCGTTTGCGCCAAGCGCGAAGAAAAGCTATTGTGCAAATATTTGATGTTCCCCGGGGGTAGCGAAAGGACGTGAGGTTCATCGAGTGCGCTGCCGCCGATAAACATAGTCTAATCATAACCAACAATAAAAGTGAAAAAAAGACATGCGGAAAATTTAATCGTTAATCTATGATGTAATTTGAATAGGATATGATGTAATTTAAATAGAACCGTTGAAATGTCGATATAGTTTATTTTTATATTTAAACCACACAAGAACTATAGTGTGCAGCACCATAAAATACAATCAGACATACTAAGATAGCGTAACGTCCATTGTTGATAGTACTAGTAGTTTATGTACTTCGCATTTTGGACGAAAAAAATGCGCAAAAAGTGCGCAAAATTTTTACATTTATGTAGTTAAAATAGACAACAAATTCTGGCAACGGCATTTTGCCAAGTTGTAAAAGAGGTGGAGGGCCGGATGAACTATATTGGCGGGGTTGCCGACCCCTGCTCTTAAAAGGTACTTTAAACTTCTATCACCGCATGATGACAGTAGAGTGTCCCCGAGTTTTTTGACATTAGTGGACAACTTGTTTTTTCACAACGGGTTGATTTCCTGTTGTTCACCAAGAATTGATGGCACACATCCTGCTGTATAGTCGGCAAAAATATTCATGGTCTGATGTCACGATGTTTAAATGGCGTTGTTATGCCGAAAAACAGACCGCCATTGCTCGCCTCTGAGATTAAATCGGTGAAATTAGAACAAATTACCAACGCGGTTTGTACAACTTTATTGCGTAATAACATGCGCGACTTTAATTGAGTCTATTTAGCTAAAAACGCAAAACGCATTTTTTTTTTATACACTAATATTTTTCTCTTTTATTTTCTGATATAACACTCTTAATTGGCGCGACAAATTACGTTTTTCAGTTTGTTATTGAACATTAGTGTTTGGGATGTTATACTCCACACTCCCCAAACTCTTCGTAGTCACTGTCTTCCCTACAGCATTAAACGCTTCCACCCCCAGCAAGTATTTAAGTTTTTTAATTCAGTATCCAAATTTTAATATTTCGTTGATGATACTAACTGGAAACGTTTTAACGCGAGTTTCGTGTTTAATGAGGGGATAATTAATTTACAAATACAAAAGAAAAGTTTTAAATAAAACAAAGTTCAAGCAAGCGCATTTTTAGGAGCAATAACTAATGTTTGAGTTTAAAACTGTTCGCATCTCACGCCTTAACAATGTGCGTACTCTATACAGCCGAGTAACCCGGAATTTTAGTGAAATTGTTTCTAAGTGCATGTATATATAACATTTTAGCTCTACAAATGACTAAATTAAATACAGTTTACAATAAAACGTCATATTAACCCGCATTTTTTTCAGCGACTTTGCTTACACTTTTTAAACCACGTCATTGACTAAAGGTAGCCAACAATGGCGGGCGAGGCAAACTGATCGGCGCATAAGTTTGAGAACCTCATCTATCTGGGACAGCGCACCCACCAACATATCTTGTTGTTATTTTGTAGATGGAGCTTGTACATGTGGACACAACTGGATCACGTGACTTCGTTGCCTTGTCCACCTGCGTCCATAAGATAAACCGCCTGTGGTTGGAAAATACGAGCGATCTGTCCGATTTCGAAGTTCTTACTGACGCAATCGCACGCAGAGAAACACCTGTAAGTTAACTTACGTGCAACAATTGACATGTTTATGTCATAATGGTCATTATTACGATGGGGCGGGCGCGATTTTCCAACCACACTATCGACAATCAAGCGGATAGGGGAAGTCCCTGGGTGAAACGGGGACGCGTGAAACTGATATGGGGCATCCCCGTGGGTCAACCATTGCACAGGGGAAAGTCCCACCAAGCATGGGTAGTGTTTGGGATGTTCGTAATCACCATCAAGATTTTATTATTTCGTTGATGATACTAACTGGAAACGTTTAAACGCAAGTTTCGTGTTTAATAAGGGATAATTTTTTGTACCAATAAAAAAGCATTTTTTTATAAAAAAAAAAAAAACACAATAGAAGCAAGCGAATTTCAGGTACATTAAACCACAGTTCGAGTTTTAAAACTGTAATTAGGAATTTTAGCAAAATAATTTTGAGCGCATAAATATATGGAATTTTAACTTTTACAACTACTCAATTAAGAATTGTTTAAAATAAAACGTTATAAGAGCGATCTGTCCGGTTTCGAGGTTCTTATTGAAGCAATCGCACGCAAAGAAACCCCTGGAAGTCTTACGTGCAACAACTGACAATTACATGGTTTGTAATTGCCGCCATTATAATTCGCCTAATTGTTAAGTCTATTGACTTTCAACTTAATTTCATGAAAAAATTAATTTTGTTTCTCCGTCATTCAGCGAATATGATGATTTGTGTCCAGTAAGTTTACGAAGCCATGAAAGCTGCATACACATTTACTTGTCAATTCAACTGAATAAAAACGATATTTTTGGAAAGACAAATTGTGACGTTTTATGCGGATTTCACATTCCGTTACATAATACTCGATATTCAAACACGCTTCAAAAATCTGGAAAATCAATTTTGTAAAATGACTGAACTGAATTATGAATTTTTTTGGTAAATTTACTAACTCCAACTATAATGATGAATCACGTGCCGTGTACGTTTGATGTGTTTATTTCTTTATAGCAATTGATCGTGGTCGCGCAAATATTTATCGAGTAGAATCTAAAATTAACATTTACAACTTTTCCGGTTTACAATCAATTTGACCTCTGTCCGTATTTAGCAGTTTGAATAGGTTTTATCAGTAAGTTTAAAACTTTCGTTAACAAACCAGTCTATATTTTGTGTAGATGGAAGAATTAATCGTGGTGAACAATTTGGGGTCACGTGAGTTGAGTTGCCTGGCAACAAGTGCAACCAACATCAACAAGTTGACGTTGGTGGACTGCGACACTGCTGGGTTAAATCTGCAAGATCTAACTGACGCCATCTCACGCAGAAACCATCCCGTATGTTTATGTTAGTTGTGATAAGTAAATACGTTCGCATTAACCGCACATGCGTGGGCCTCGACATAAATTAGGGGGATGGGGGCAAAAAATATTTTTTACGGACCGTTTTTATTAAACATACCGAGACATGTAGGTTTGTCCTGAATACTTCAGTGAGAATATAATACACGCTTCCATACAACTCGCCAATTACATACTTTCATAAAGAGTTGCATGGCTGGATGTTTATGTTTCACTTAAAAAACGTCTTTGAAGGATAAAGTCGGCACTTGTTTGCAAAAAATTAGCCTCTCTGATTTTGTCTAGTTAATAATTCCAACTGTTCTAACAGCCTTGTGCATATTGATAGATGTTTAAAAAGGTCTACAAACAAACACTCAAAAACGTCAGCCGAAGAGGGTTTGGAGACCTGGGACAAGCACATGGGACATTTACTTGGAAGCAATCTGTAAACCACAAACGTTCAAATAACTGATTGTTTACTTGGATACACACTATTTTGCGCGTTCAGTGTTCACAATTAGGCTTATTTGCACCAATATCTGGATATTTTGTGCAAACGTTTGTAACACAACAAATAAGAAAAATTCAGTTTCGACAGCGGCTTTTACTTTCACACAGACAATTCTATATTCATTAAACACATCCGGTAATGGCTTGTTTTTCACGCAAATATGTTGACTTTTCAGTACTTTAGTATTAAGACAATAATGCGAATTTCTCGCATATTAATATTCTACCTAGGAAAAATAATTCTGCGTCATAGACACAGCAGTTTCTTGTTTATTCCATAATGCTCCAGATGTTCTACTTCAGCACAGACAATGTGGTAGACCAGTGGTTCCTAACCCGGCGCTAAGCAAAAGCAATTATTAGGGGATCGAGCGCTACTGTGATATTTCACTTTTTGTAGTGATTTTAATGGTTTCGTTTCGTGTTTATTCTGTTTTTAAGATGTCCTTTTATTTACATTAAAATTCCACGTGTGTAGTTAAGTAACTGAAGAGTTAATTCATGGTTTTGCAAACTTTTTTGAATTTTGAACTAATTGCTACTTTTTCCAACCGATTTGGATTATGTTTAGTTACCGACTTTCTTTTTTTCCAACTTTAATTAAAACTTCATATTTGCTGCAAAATATCTACAGTTTTAGCTTTGTCCAAAATTCCCTGTGACTAGCCTATCACTGCATGTTTTCTGTCTAACATCTATTTATTTTCTGAAATGCACATATTATCGAACGATAACGGCCCTATTCAAATACAGTTTGGCTGAGTTGCAGATAAACGATAAATGTTATCCTCCTATCCAACAATATTTGTTCATATTTTAATATAATAACACCCAGCAACTGGGGGATGCAACTGCTTTGCGCGAATCTATAACGTTTTTGTATTGTGTGTCGTCACACCTTTCGAAACATGATTAACGAAATGGTTAATTTTTGCGCTGCAGGCGACATTGTTACGTGGTTTCTACGGAGCCTTGTTACTGCTGTGGAGTCAATGCCCTCACAACGCACATGTCAAAATCAACTTGACAAAGTCAATTTTTCGCGCTTCGCGCCACCAACAGTAGATACTTTAGTTTTTTTCAAATTGTCTCACTGATCTGTAATTCATAAAGACCGAATAGTTTTTCGTAGTGGGTAGCATAAGGAAATGACCAAAATCGTCTTTATATTGTTTAAGTTGCCCAAACTTTTATTTTGGATTGTGCGATGAGACGCACGACGCCTTTGGGCTAAAACAATTTGATCAAAGTGGGCTAAACCTAGAAACATAATTAGATTCGCGCGGAACGCTAAAAAAAATTCCATTTACTTTTAGGCAAAAAATACAGTTTGTTGGGAGGGCATAGCAACGTATTCTACCCAGCAAAAAAATAATTTTGCGTTAAAGACACAACAGTTTCTTGTTTATCCCATACTATTCCCGATGTTGAGGGGGCAAATGCTCCCTATTGCAGGCACTCATGGTCCAGGATTAGCAGAAGACACCTTCGATGTTATGGAAGCTAATAGAGGGGAGATACGTAACAATTAAAACTTTTTGTCATTGTAGATGGAATTGTTGGGACTGCATGGATGCAAGCTGGATTTAGGTGGTTTGAGTTGCCTGGCAACAAGTGTACACAACATCAACCAGCTGGAATTAACATTATGCAAAATCGCTGGTTCTGATCTTCAACCTCTAACTGACGCCATATCACGAATGGATCGGCCTGTAAGTGCGTGTTGTTGGAATGAAGGATATGTTGATTATTGGAATTGCATCAAGGTGGATAAAACAGGCAACAGCATTTCGTTTAATATTTGGTAACTCTGCCACTGTATCTGGTGTACAAAAGATTTTCGATAAACGGAATTTTTCTTTCGCCATTACTAAGTAATTACTAGCAGGGAAGAATGCGGATTTTTGTTTAAGTGGCGCATGAAAAAATTGCAGGTATGATGTCACAATGTTACGTCAAATCGTGACGTCACAAGTAACGGACACAGCGTTACGTCAAAACGTGTCTGTTTTTTATATTATCAAGGCGGAAAAACACTCGCGTGCAGCGTGAAAAAATGCCTTTGTAAAGTTTAAGTTTCCCAAACTTAAATTTGCAATAAGACGCACGGCGCCCATGGATAAACCGGTTTTCAAATGGGTTAAAACATACTAGAAACATAACTTAAATTCGCGGGTATTCCGAAAATACTTTTGCATTCACTTAGGTACAATAGGAATAATACAGCCACGTTCCCTCTCCAATGAATTCACCCCTAATAACTGGCCTTTAAATGGTCCTAGCCTGGGTACATTTGTTCTGATAGCACTTATTCTCAAAGGACCATTATTAACTTGACATCCTTTTTGTTTGTGTTTACTTATGGGGAGTAATTTACCAACCAACACTCGAATTGCGATTATTACTTTCTAACAACGTTTTCCTGTTGAAGTTATTGCACCCCGAAAAACGCCTACGTTCCCTCATACTTTTGTGCAAACAAAATTTGTGGAATTTTGTAGCTGCATTATTTTTTATTTGCTTCAGCGCTGTTCTTGCATAGCTCAGTTGCTAGAGTAACTGTTACGGTATGGCAGAGGTCATTAGTTCGGATCTCACCGCAGGTAATTTTTTCTTGCGTTGCTTGCACGAAAATATTTGCAAGACCAACTGAATATGTTTAGACCTTCTCAATAAATAACATTCGGCGGTAGTTGTTTTTTCAAACGATAGGCCTAGGTCGTGGAGATATTTATTTTCGTGCATCCAGTGCATCATATTAGACAACAATTCAATTTATTTGCCCAAAATTAATACAATAACATTTTAAAGTTAAACCGCAATATTAACGCTATTAAATTTGCAATTTTAGTTTTTAATGCCACTTCAATTCGTAAATCCATCGCCAAGTGAATGGATAAGAACAAACAGATTTTAGTGGGCGGGTTTACGTTAAAGTACGAACGCCGGTTGACGATCTTGGTCTCTGACTTGGTTGGCCACCCTAACCTAGTTTAAAACCTACCCGGGTATAGTTACAATTATTTCAGACAACACGTAAAATGTAAATTAATCAAGCAGCATGTCAAACCATGGTTCTTATAGTTTAACCTTGTATTCGTCCATGCAAAATCAACCAGGTTACGCATGCTAACTCTACGCAAATTGTGGATTCAATGAAAAATGACAATATTTACAACCACTATAGGCATTCAATAAATTTTTAGCTGCTATAGTTAACCAATGTCCCATAAAATTATTTTTTTCCACCATTATCCCAATAGATTTTATATTTCCCAGAGTTTTTTCCTGACCTATTACGAATTGCAGTTTTTTATTGGTGTAAGTTGCGAATATGCATTGTTTAATTTGGTAGAACCTGTATGCAGCCTAACACCTGCTTGTATCTTACATTATGTTGTGCTGATGTAGATGAGGAAGTTGGACCTGAGCTACAACTTGGGATTGCAAGGACTCGCTTTCCTCCGAACTTGTGCCCACAATGTACAAGAGCTGGAGTTAGAACTATGCGGCATCGGTGAAGCTGATGTGAACTCTCTGCGCAAGGTATAAGCACTCAGAATTTGGGAATATGTTGCCGGGGCAACGTTGCGACACTAGTGACGTCAGTGTTTAGACGTGTGACGTAACGATACTTCCCGTTGCATCGAATGTACAACTTCAGATGAAAAAATATGAGGATATTTGCAAATACCTATCTCCAGCTTGATGGTAGTTAGTGGCGTTCACGCGAATAATTTGTGAAGTAAGGCGCTTGTAGGTCTGACCTTTTTGCGATCGAATGCATTCGCTTGTTTCTCGCTGAGATCAAGTTTGCTTGGATCTGTCCAGGCCCGACTGAACTAAGAAGCAGAACTAAAAGCAGGAAAGCTAAACACAAAGCTTCGGGTTAAGAACGAAACAACCTGGCTTGACTCGTGCGAGTAACGAGTAGAGCGAGTTGCGCAATAACGAATTCACGAGTAATCGGTTAATATGACTTTACTTGTATAATGACATTTCATGTATTTTTAAATAGCGGCAAATGCTATTTAAATAGCCGCATGTTCTAAGTTCAAATGTGATAACTTTTTTTTAGTCTGAGTGACGCCTAATGTTGTTACACAGATACGTGTATATCCGCTATAGTAAGTTTTACTTTTATAAATAACCGACCAAACGAACAATACAAGTACTCAATGTACCGAGGTAATCTCTAAATTTTTGCGCATTCCCATGTACTGCATTTTTGTCGCCAAGAGTAACTCTTAAGTAGTTTGATCAAGCACTTAAACACAACATAGAATCGTTACATAATCGCGTCTTAAAAATCTGTCTCCACAGTTATATCAAGACAAGCAAGCGGAACCAGAAGCAAGTCAAAGCCAAGAAACATCCACTGAACAAGATGTGGACGATGGGACAGATCATGTAAGAACATTTCAACGTTAAAGTACCAATACATGCTTCTTACTGGTCATACCAATGTTGTGTGAACACAAGACACCCTAGTCGCGTATGTAAATAATATCAAAATAACTTGGGGTTTGTTTTGCTAAATTAGTGCGTTTCTTTACTTTAACAGGTATCAACAGAGAGTTCAACACA
This sequence comes from Ascidiella aspersa, assembly GCF_963924565.1. Classification (NCBI taxonomy): domain Eukaryota; kingdom Metazoa; phylum Chordata; class Ascidiacea; order Phlebobranchia; family Ascidiidae; genus Ascidiella; species Ascidiella aspersa. Next base: position 3,490,476 of record NC_139453.1, on the reverse strand, counting down.
AAGGTCAACTCAGGGGTCAACGCAAAGGTCACCCCAGGGGTCAACGCATAGGTCAACTCAGGGGTCAACGCAAAGATCACCTCAGGGGTCAACACAAAGATCAACTCAGGGGTCAACGCAAAGGTCATCTCAGGGGTCAACGCAAAGGTCACCCCAGGGGTTAACGCAATGGTCATCTCAGGGGTCAACGCAAAGGTCACCCCAGGGGTCAGCTCAGGGGTCAACAAAGGGAGGTCGGAGGTCCGTTGCGAATTTGGCAAAATTATTTGAACAACTATAACTTTATTTCAGATTCATTGCAATTGAGTTCTTTCTCATCCAATAATTTTTTGCAATATTTTGTTTTATAAAAGAGAGCGATTAACAACATTGTCTTTTCTATAGAATCAGTTATTTTTTCAAAAATGATCCAAATGATGTCGTAAGTCTCTAAACAACAACTGAATAAACCGGTTTGCAACCAATACTTTCATACTGTAACAGAAATAGTTGACTTATTTAATAAAGCATAACTGTGGTAAAACGATTGGACCAAAGACAACTACAATACTCCACACATTTAATCAACGTTATATTCGTTTAATGTTTTGGTTGTTATTACATTTTTATTACGCGCTGTGCCAACCTCTTTAGCTCTCCTGGAGCTTATTTATATTATTCCTGTCTTCATCAATGCGCCTTGGCAAAAATTTAACATGTCGCCAACTTTTGGACAAACGTTGTATTTCCATAAAAATCACGAATTTTAACTAGTTGTTTACCACTGTCTATTAAACTAAAACAAAATGTTGTTTATTGTGTTGTCACACTTTTTCATTTTCGTTTTGGCTAAATATTTTTGGTTTTAATGTCGTTCCTGATTTTATTGTTACGATTCACAAACATTAACTGTGGTACATTTTTAATAAATCGTGGTTGATTGATGGATGCCTAGCCTGAATATGCTGGTCGTTTTACCTTCTTGTTTTAAAATTGCGAAATGTGTTAGGCTGAAGTGAAGCTACATAATTGTTCGTTGCCCGTCTTTGTCATCCACCCTTTTAACTAGAGTTCACTTTAAACTTACGCCTCTTTACCTTTGCTACTGGTCACATTGTGAAATAATTATGCGGGTTAAATGTAAAATACAAAAAGAACTTGAAAAGCACACTATCTACAATGTCATTCTTGCCACAAATAATTGCAAAAACTAACACAGACATTCTCAATTTGTCTTAGCATAAAACAAACTTGCCTTATGCACGTCAAACAACTGCCACGATATTATCAGGCGATAGAACGACAACATTTGCAGATAAAAACCTATATAACTACAACATTAGAGACATAGAACGACAACATATGTACATAAAAACCTTGACAAATAGACTATTGTTAGAAATGTGTCATTGAAATGGGCGGCAAAATCATACTGGTCATGGATATTGGTTTGGCGGACTTAAACTATTCTCGCTGTCAGATGTCTGTGGGCAGGTGGCACAGTCACCCGTATTAGGCGGTATTGTAGACCGTGATGTCATTTACAAAGCATTCAATAAATATTGAAGGATTCACTAAAACTAGAGAACAAAAAGGTATACCTTACCAAAGTAGACTTGCAGCTTTAATCTCGCAGCAAACTTATCACAGAATTAAACCATAACACAACACAACTAGCTCAACTCATGATCAAATGCTTTTCTCGTGTGATTGCTTACGGCTCATTCTGCACCAAACTGATTGCGTTTGCTTCGGCGCCTTTAATTCATTTAGCTCAACATAAATCAGCCAGTTTAAATGGCCGCTTTCAAATCAGTCTTTTCATCAGGTCTTGCGGTTTTATATAAGGCACAAAACGCGGCTGAAATAATGGAGCTGGCCGATTGCATTGCAAGCCGCGGCTCCAAGTAGGACAGGAAAGTATAATAGCAATTATTACAAAACTCAAAATATAAATTTGAGAGACTGTGATTTAAACGCCTCCTGTGCAAGGCCAAAAGTAATATAACTTAAAATGCATGGAAGTTTTCGAGATGACGTAAGAACAGGACGTCTAAAACAAGCAACGTTTGATTAAACATGAAGGAGGGGGCGCCAATTTTATAGTTTGCCCCCGGGCGCAAAATACTCTGGCTATACGCCACTGGGTACAAGCAGGCCCTTATAGAGGTGTCCTGAAAATCCAGCATTTTTATCCTGATTGTGTTATTTCGGAGTTTCTCAACAAACCTTGCCCAGTGCTACGTAATATCGTAAATGCCAATCGAACGCGAGAAATTTTGAGTTTTATGCGCAAGTTTATCAAAATTACCTCAAATGTAATAATATTGTAATTGCCGTGAGTTGTATTCTCTATCTGCCACAATAACTTTGCCTTTAACATAAAATCGAGTGTCACTGGAAGCTAGGTTTTTTAATTTGTTACTTTAGTCTTGTTTTAATTCAGGGGTTCCCAACCTTGTTACGATCTCGTACCACTTGGACGCTCTGTACTGTCACGCGTACCACTTTAGCACAAAAACAATTTAATTGAATCATATTTTGATCTATTTTTAGCTTACAACTAGCATTATTCAACGCTATTTGTAGCTTAGGACTTAAGCTTTAAAACAGTCGATTATATCTATCAACAGCAATCATTTGGCATAATTAACGCCCACAGTCTCACAGCATTGTACACTTTACAAAGCAACTGTGCTCCTTGTCAACAATTGACACGGCGTGTATTTTGAAGATTGCGTTGTTTCGAAACAACAGGAATAGTTACGTAACAATAAGAATGGGCTTCGGGTAATTTTTGTTATTTAAATAAAACCAGAACACAAAGTATAAAGTTGTGAATCCAGGGTTTTGTGAAAAAAACGGAAGCTACTCGAGTACCACCTGAAAAACCTACGCGTACCACTAGTGGTTCACGTACCACAGGTTGGGAAGCCCTGTGTTAATTGGATCAGAATGGCTTGCTGTGAAACCCGGCGGTACGCAGCAAAACTAAAAGCCACTATGCGATGTACACTGCCGGAAAAACGCACCGGTAAAAAAACAAGACAGTGACTTAAATGTACGCCAAGGCTACTAGGCGCGGATCTAGGATGTTTGTTAGGGGGGCAATGAATTGTTTCGAATATGACGTCACACAGCTGTACAACTAACCTCAAGAAAACCAAACAGTTGGTTTATTTCCAGGTTGGAGAAGGTATGCTTTTAGTACAAAATTTACATTACAAAGCTGTAGCGCGAAGCGAAAAATTGCCTTTACATCGTTTAAGTTGTCAAAAGCATTTATATTGGATGATGAGAGTAACGATGCCTTTGGTCTAAAGCAACTTTAATAAAGCGGGCCAAGAGATATACAAGAAGCTTTAAGATTCGCGAATTCTTTTGCATTTATAATGTTACCCTAGTAACAAAAAATACATTTATTTTAGAAGCCATTTTGTGGTATTTGCGGAAACCAGAAAAGTACCAGAATATTACAACTATTAATTCCAGTATAATATGAAAAGCAACTAAACCATAAAACATGCCTACAAAAACGGCTGTATTTACAAATACGATGCGTTTCTACACAGTATTAAAATCGTTGTGATTTTTACAGTTACCTACATTTGAAAGGCATTGAAATAGAAAAACAAAGTATATGTTAACATTAAACAACAAGTATAAAGTAAAGTGTAAACTTTGAAACAGTACAATAACGAAGAAATAATTACAGTAAAAATGGAAAAGTTAGCATTTGCACAAATGGATGACAACACTAAAATATTTGTTCTTCCTGTACAACATACCTTCTGCATAGCTGTGTAAGCCCAGAATACAAAGAGAGCTCTATTGCGATGAGATTCGAACCAAACGAAAGCTATCTTTACACGCGGGAAAATAAAACCGCTCAATGCTTCTTTGTAATCCCCGAGAGAATGTCAAGTGAGCCTCGAAACTTTTTGTAATATTGGAAAAGAAATTATTTGTATCACCAATATGCATAGACACAATCGTTTTAGACTTAAATACGCACTATCCATGAAAAATTATTAAAATTGAGACATTTAGATACAGTTTGTAGTGGATTTAGGTTTTTGCATGCCATAAAGGTAAAACCCACTTTAGGTTTTGCAAGTCGTGGCTTATGTAAAACACAATGAATCGTGTTGCGATAAAATCGAAGGCAAAGAGAATACTTGTGAAATTATAGAAGGGCGAGTGAGTCGCCGATGAACTCTGTGAGTTGCCAGAGCGAACTCGTCAATCCACTTGCAACGGCGAGTCCGCAAACTCCTAAGGCAGCTCCCGAGTAGAAGCACTTCTCAACCAAACGCAATCTGAACAAATTAAACACAAGGTTAAAACGGGCTCACCCATCTTGTTTTAGTTGCAATGTTTTCTGGTTAACTAATCTTCTTAGGTTTCAACCAACATTAAAACGCAATCTGAACAAATTAAACACACGGTTAAAACGGGCTCACCCATCTAATCACATTTTAAGATAAAACGCATGAATAAACTTTGTTTATTTTAACTTTTTATGTAATACTTTCTAATAAAACCACAAAACAAAGCTTAAATGGACACATTTTGGCGCCGATACTACGTCAGTATCGGACCAGTGGCGATACGATAAATCTGATATTATCGGACAACCAAAAGTAAAAACATAAAAAAAACGGGCCCAACCATCCAATAGAGTTTTAGATAAAAAGGAAATTCGGTGATGAATCAGCGAAACTAGGATATGAACAAATATGAAGGCAGATTCTAGGGATTTCAATATTTTGGCGAAAAAAGTGTGATCTAATGAAACCACCACGAATTCTAGGGCAGTGGTCAGCAAACTTTTTTTGTCGCGGCCCAAAGTATTTTTTTTTTTTTTCTTTTTTTCAGAGCTATTGTAGGCCCACTAAAACCACTACGAAGCAGTGACGGATTCTGAATATTTGATTTTTAGGTGAAATATTACACGGCGCCTTTATGCCCAAAACTCTGCCATACCATATCATAAAACATACTATACAACGAAGAATATACGCGCGAAGCGAGAAAAATTTTTCAATTACACATAGTTAAAGTTGACAAAAAATATATTTCGACAGGCTTTTAGGACCACATTGGGCACGTGGGTCTTTTCAAACTGAGCCAAATTAAAAATTCTATTCCACACCAATATTTCCAATAAAGTGCAATGAATGTACGGCTATCACGCGGCCCACAACTACATGATATCACTCAGCTACTCAAAAGTAACTCGCGGCAGACATCTGGGCCGCGGCCCATAGTTTGCCGACCACTGTTCTGGGGATTTCGATATTTTGGTGTAAAATGTGATCTAATGAAGTCACCACGAATCTTCTTTAGAAAAATGCATTGTTTTACGTTTACAGTGTCATGTCACAAATAAACATGAAAGTATTTATACGATCAAAATTTCTGGTTTTAAACAAAAGTTCCACAAGCATAAAGTCGCTTACTTGGTTAGTTTTTGTTTCGATTGTAGATCGTTGTTCTTCTGCTTTAGAATGAACTGGTTGCAGCCGGCGATGTAAGTTGTGAAGTAATCTTCCCACTGATAAACCCCACAATCAAGGTTGTAAGCCTGACAAACAATTAACAAATAGCTTGATAATGAGTTTTAAAGCCAAAAAGGTCGAGTAGATCCACATCATCTTGATTAAGACGTTTCGATTCACACTTGTATCATCGTCAGTTAATCTCATTGTTTTTTTAACAGCACTTTCTGAACACATAACTTATACTGAGTATAAAATTAATTTAAAGACTGTTCGAAAAACGTTGGGAAAATAAGGTTCCACAAAATATAGGGCTTTTTTCAGAGACTGATGATGCCAGATTGGCGAAATATATTTCTCTATTAATAACTAGTCTAGAACTTATAAATGACTGATTATACCTCGGACAAGAAAGTCTAAGTATATTGCTACCATCCACTTGGAGTTATTGTCGTCATTAACGTGTATCAGGGCGAGGAGATATCTTCTTTTTTACATATTCAGTTTGCGTTCTACAAAGTATTATCAATACGCAAATTAATTCAAAGGCATTTAAACGCTTTTAAAGATTCAAATAATTTGTAACAAACGTGCAATACACAAATTTAACCCTATGATTAGATGCTCTGAACTAGAAGATCTTGTAATATTTCACCTTTTGATCTTCAGCATTCAGTGAGGAACGCAGTTGATCGACATTCGTGTTGCTGAACTTGAAGTTCGTCGTAAAAAAGAATTCCATCACTTCCATGGCGCTCATGATCTTTTCATTGAGTCTTGCCATTCTGAAAAAAATAAGAAATATTGAAGTCATTCTGAAATTAAACATTATCTTTTGTAGGACTAGCGTAGCATTGGGTTCAGAATAAAGTATTTTTGTGAACTGGGACCAATAATTCTAAGCTAAATAAAATCCTATATTCTTGCCTAACTGGTGATAGTCATTCAAACAAGTAATCCAGAAAAAAACAGACAATTGTTATAACATAATAAAGGAAGTTTAAATATTAACAGTAGAGATTTGTAAAGACAGGTTGACAAAAACTAGATATTAAATGATAAAATAAAGTTCCATCTAGACTAGGGCCTTAAATATTAAAAAAAATAAAATAAAACAAACTAGACAAAACATTGCATTGCAAAAGCAAAAATATCCAAAGTGTTCAATCCACAATAAAGCATAGGTGGCAAACTAGAGTTTTTAGCTTCTGCTTGGACTTTATTTTATTTTAAGTATAACTCACTTTTGTTTTTTCCTCATAAGGGCCAGACCGGCATCCATCGCATGGGCAGGAATAGTTTGCGAATAAAAGGTGGTAAGCTCGTACAGCTTTCTGCATATAAATAAATAAATTGTTTAAATGAACACAACTTTGCCGAAAGTGTTAATGAAAACTATATCTCCTAACGTTAGGTAGGATACCAACTAATCAGGTGGCACTATATAAAGACAAATTGTATAAAATGTCCGACAAGCAGCTTTCGCACAACCGCGCTTTATCAGGTCAAATTATAAAAAAATGACAACTTTTGTTTTTACTTTAACCTGATAAAGCACGGTTGTATGAAAGCTCAAGAGAAATTAAATACAATTTGTCTTTATATAGTGCCACCTGATTACCATATTTAGAATTAGGCAAATACGGTGATTTATAAAGACTCCTAATGTTAAACAATACTAACTGATTACCTGATTTAGAACAGGACAGATATGGAAACCAACAAGGACTATATTTCTGGATAAGACTAAATTACGCTAAAATTCTCCTAGAATTTTTTTTTGGGGGGGGGAAAACTATATTTAGCATTTTTGATAAATTGTGACAATCACTAAAGCAAAACTAAAAAATCTATTTTACCTGTTACTCGTGCATAACACCCAAGGGGCACGGAATGGGTCGCTTGGATTCTCTGCCACATTGTTCTTTGCAAGCGAAACTGAAAACAAAAATAAAAATTGTAAACGATGAATTTAAGCCAGGGCTGTGGAGTCGGGACTCAACAAAGTCGGTTTATTTTGCTGGAGTAGAGAACACGGGGTTAAGTTAGAAGTTAGACTACCCTTATAGGTTAATAAATTATATGACACACTACGAGTGGTATGTTAAACATACCTACCTAGTTTTCGTTTAATAAATATGTGAAATACAGGCTGTAGAGTCGGATCCGGACTGGGGAATCGCAGAAACAGGACATTTGGTGAAAGTCGGACTCCTGACTTGAGTAAGACTACGCTAAACTAAGACTACACAAACATAAGAGTCCCGAGTAATTTTGTTTATAAGAACCATATCTTTGACTTTGCCTTAAATTTTCCCTTCGGCAAAACTTTGCCCAACCTAACTGAACAATTTTAGATGTGTAAACTGCTGCAGCCTGGAACCCAACAAAATCAACATGGCAACACAAATTTTCCCATTGGTTAAGAAACACTAAAACCTACATTTACTGATGTAACACTTTTAGTTAAAGTTGTCCATTCTTACTCAAGCGGTCCATAGCAAGGCCATTTTTGATGCCAGAGTTGACGTGGTAGATGGGAAGTGATCCATTGACCCTCGGAACTCGGTCGCACGTAAAGGAACTGATGCTTTCATTGTCCGAAGATGAATCCCCTGGAAATTCATGTTTAACAGGTTAAGTTTTAAATTGATCAAACTATTCAATAAATATAGGTAGAATTAGTTATTCATAGTAGACAACCTAAAAACCTCTTGGTAATTTAGAATGACTAAACTAGAGTAAAAATGCAGTTTTGGAACAGATTTTTTATACAGGACTCAAAATACAAAAAGAACACAACAACAATGAAGTAAAAAAAATTTACATGTTTTCGAACAGGGGTTTATTTATCAAATGAATACAAAATTAGTGGTAATAAATTCAAACACTGGCTAGATACAAGCGTTTTTTTCTCAAGCATAAAATAGTTTTGTACAATTTAAAACGAAGTAAATTGTAGAATGAATATCAAGGAACATGTATAAGTAGCATTTTGTGGAAATTTAAAAAAATTCTTTGTTGATTTTCGCATGGTCAGATGACAAAATGCAACCTACTTCTGTATGGGCTTTGATATTCATTCTACATCTAACTACAACAAAAGCGGATATGAACAAAAACGCCAACTTTTTGGTAATCTATCTGTATTTACAACCTTGTAAGCCAATTTCCCCAAGCGATGAAACTGCACTGTCACTCTCGTAGCCGAACGAGCACCTTCTTTCTGCTGAGTCACAAGCGGTCTTCATCGCCGCGCAAATCACGCCGTTCACAACGAAGTCGACCGGTATGAGGTCACAGGTTATGGAGTTGTAAACAATCACAGAACGAAGCACACCCTTGGCGTACGCTATTATGAAAGCGGTGGGTCCGTACACGTTTGTACACCAACCCTGGAGAAAAAGCAGTAATTTTTGCTATGAAAGATAATTATGCAGTGAAATTTGGAACACGATTAAGCAGTACACCGGAAGCCTTTAACAGACTAACCCAGTGGTTCCCAACCGGGGTGCCATTTGGAAGCTTAAAGGTAATTGAAGTTCCTTAAAAACGCAATTATCGCTCTTTTTTAAAATCCTATTAATACAACTTTTTGTGTATGATTTGGCTACAGAAATCAAATGATATTTTCCTACATGCATAAATTTGATTGCGATGTCCCAGTCCCGTATTTAGTGACACTACAGAAATCAACTTTCAAGATTCAAGTAGTTGTGCCGCAATCTATTTATTGTTCCTTATGGGTGCCGCAAACCATAAAAGGTGGGAACCACTGGAGTATCAGAATCAGTCGATCAACTAAGAATTTTTGTGCAAGCAAGGCCAGGCTAGAAATGCAACTGCGGTGTGGTTTGCACTCCAAACTGGCCTTGCTTGCATGAAATCCCTAATTGGTTGAATGATTTCATTAGTCTTTATCAGTGATTTAAGTTTCATTACACAGGGCAATTTAAAAAAGCTAGATTTATAATTATTTGTGTCACTTACTTAATTTTACAGGAATAATGGCTTGGGGAGAAATTGATAAGGAAATTAAAAGAAATGTAAATTCATTGTTCGCAAGAATCTCACTAATGCACAGTTGAATAAATATCTGTTTCAAGATATGTTATGCTGTTTTTTGTTCTAAACCTATTTCTTAGTTCTTTTTTATTTATAAAAAAATATTGAGCCACAAAATTTTTATGCAACGAAAATGGGATTTGCTTAAATTGGCAAACCCTTGAATAAAACAGTGCTTTAAACCTAAGTTTCAAAGATTGAATAGGACTGCTTCAAGTTATTTAATCCTTCTAAATGTTTAACATCAATGAAACCACTCAAAACATTTTAGTATTTTAAACACATTTAACTCTTTTTGTGTTCTTTCTGCACTGAAATATCTAACTTATAGCAAGTCTAAAAACATACCGGCAGGCGGCAATGGTTCTTTGTAAGCTGGTATTATCATGCTGGGCCTGACGATGCAGATTGGAAGATGAGATCGTTCTCTTGCAACGACGTCTTCAGCAAGCGCTCTCGTCAGCGTGTAAGTGTTCGGTCTGAAACGAAAACACAACAGGTTACATTTCAGTCAAGAGAGGTATTTTGATACAAAACTATTCTTTTTTGAAGCATTTATTTTTGAAGCATACTTTTTTCTATAAAATATATATTATACTTTACACAAAAAAAGTGTATGACAATAGCACTTTATAAGGCAATTACAACGTCAAAACAATTTTCTGGCTTTTTAATTAAATATATTTAACCTTATCCTTAAACAAAAATATATCGGAAGGAAAAAGTTTTAAATTACAATTTCTCGCGACAAAATTCCAAGGATGGGGGAGAAGTTAAATTGGTAGTTCCTAAACTTTTCAGCTTGCGGCACAGTAAAAAAATAAAACATTTCATGCCACACCATGTACAAAAAACAACAAGTTTAACAGATAAATGCCTAAAAAAGGTCTATGAAATAAAATGTCTATCTTTGCTCGTTTATTTTTGATACATTGAATTTTGGAATCTTTGTAACTGTTTTTTAAAGTATTGTCAGTAGTGAATGAAATTTATAACTCTACAACAATTTTTACCTTGCTACATGATAATTTAATTTTCCTCATTTAAAGATAATTTAATAAAGTTAATAAATATTGACAAAAGAATTACACCTGGTCTGCGCTCGTACATCCTAACAGTTAACCGACCTGCGATGGTCAGGCCCAACAGTTACCCACCCTTCAGGAAAAAAATGGTAACCCTCGGCCTAGTGTGTGGAATATGGGTATATTTACCCTATAATAGAGTAACCTTAGCACAAATTTACAAACTTAATCACATAAAGCATTTGAAAAAAAGTGTGATTTTGAAAGCTTTATCATTTAATAAAACAGCAAAATTAAATTTTTTTGTGTAACACTGCATATTGCTAATACACACCTGTGGAGATGTGAACGAATGCTTGGAGGTTGTTTCGTTCAGGTCAAAATATTTTGAGAAGCCTCCTCACACACTGGACGTTTATCTCAAAGGCCAACCTGTAGAAATTGATAAAGAAACCAGTGGTTAACAAGCTTTTTTAGACGGCAGCAAACTAAACAGACAAAAACAAATTAAGGGTATACTTTTTACACCATCATGTAATTAACACTTAACAAGCATGCGGGGCATTATGAACTATACACATAATTCAATTCATTAACTGTGATATTAAAATGTACATACGATTTTATATAAGTAGACATTTATAGGCCTGCGCTCTTTCACTATTGTACATCAAAAAAAAATTTCTTCAAATGCCGCATACCACAACACATTTTGTTTGGGTTAGGGTGCGGGTTAGCGTTTGGTTGAGGGTGGGTCAAGTTATTATTAACAATAAACATAATATTACTTGACCCACACTCACCCAAACGCTAACCCGCACCCTAACCCAAACAATATGCGTTTGGGTATCCGGTATTATTATTTTTTGCATAACTTTTCACGTACAATAGTGAAAGATCGCCCATTTATATACAAATCAATCTCATTCCATTAGTAACTTAGTAAAACTGAGTTACTACATCTGAAGCAACAAAATTTAAAACAATAATAATAATCGCATTTTTTTTAATCCAGACCTGGGGTAACCCCTTGGGAGCACCCATGCACACTTAAGAATCAGATGTATGCGCTGGTCTACAATCCTACCACAGCGTTCAAACAATTAAAGCAACGCAAAATATTTGTGTCAGGGTGCAGGCTAGTGTGTGGGTGAGGGTGGGTCAAGTATTATTTTTATTAGTATTGCTTAACCTACCCAAACCCAAATGCTAAGCTGCACCGACCCTAACTCAAATAATGTTCGTTGTTGGATCCTAAACCAGCGCCCAGTAGCTTGATTATTTTGAAAGCGTAATACTTTTGCCGAACATATCAAATAACAACAGTAGATCGTAATTAAATACAAAGTATCGCAAATCCTGAGACGTTGTGTATACTTAAGTGCCTTAACCTCAGGTGTTGCTTATTTTGAAGGCGTTATAGTTTGGCGCTGGTCTACAATCCTACCACATTTATTAAATCAACGCACAATATTCGGGGTTAGGGTGCTAGTTAACGTTTTATAATACTACTAGTGGGTCAAGTAGTATTATATTCTTTATTTAATAATAATACTTGACCCACCCTAACTCAAACGCCAACTCGCATCCTAACCCCAATATTGTGCATGGTGGTAGGATTCTAGACTAGGGCCAATACTTTTGCCGAACATATCGAATAACAACAGTAGATCGTAATTAAATACAAAGTATCGGAAATCCTGAGACGTTTGGCATACTTAAAGTGCCCTAACCTGAGGTGTTCGTTGAACTTGAGTGTTGCAGCGCAGTGGATGAAAACCTGGCACTTCTTCTGTAGAATCTCCCTCGAAGCTTGATCCAAGCCAAGATCTTCAGCGCCAAGGTCGCACGAAACAAATTCGAGCTTCGACGCAAAATTCGGCTGCAGCTCACGAAGAACGTCGAAAGCCTAGAAGGGTAAAAGGTTTAAACGTCAAATGACTCAAAGAGATTTAAACCAATGAGTGGAAGGTGGGGAAAATGGCGAATTTGTTTGGTCGTCTGTCACGCTCTGGTGCATATGAAGAAACAACAAAGTTTAGAGTAGACTCGTTTACTCGTAGTTCTGTTTGTGCCATCAACAGCCTCTGATTGGTACAGAGTTAAGCACCTTTTCGCCTAGGATCGCCAAAAAAATGGTTGAACAGATTGGCATGGCTTTTCAACTCTGATTTGAGTTCAGGCTAATTCATTTAGCCGCGGTATATAAAACTACCACAACGAACATTATTTGGGTTAGGGTGTGGTGCGGGTTAGCGTTTGGGCTTTGGTAGGTTAATCAGCAATATTGTTAATGAATATCAATAATACTTGATACGCCATCAACCAAACACTAACCAACACCCGGATAAAAATATCGTGCTTTGCTTTAATAACTGTTTTAACGCTGTGGTTGGATTCTAGAACAAAATCGTACCACAAAGAAGCGAGCCAAAATTAAAATATTCAAAGAAGAATTCTGTAGTAATCTGTAGTATATTTATGGATTCCTTAAGCCTTACAATTAAAAGCAAGTCCGCTTGTGAGAAGCTGAGGCAATCTGGCTTACTTTGTTTGCCAAGTTCTCGTCTTTTAAATGATTACAGGTCCCATATTAAATTATATCCGGTTCTTTGAGGCTGCTTCTTCTTTAAATACAATGTTCTTTTAAAGTTTGAATTGTTTTGCCGCATAAAGTAAGGTATATTATGTTAACGTAATAGAAAATGTGATTAAACATGAAGGAGGGGGCGCCAATTATAAAGTTTGCACCCGGGCGCAAAATACCCTAGCTACCAATCTGCTTATGGAGTTGGAGAATAGAAAACCAGGGATAAAAAACAAGAATGCATAGAGTTACTTTCTTAAGACGAGGTTTTTGGGTAAACGAAATCCGTAAGATGAGGTTAGTTAGCCTACTTCCCGCATTTCATTAACGTAATGCTGGTCCATATGCTATTGCTCAATGCTAAATTTGCAAGAATTCAATAAATTCATTTGGACACTTTTTGAAACTTGGGTGAAGTAAGCATTGGGTACTTAAGGTATTATATTTAAATATCCTTGCAAACTATTGATTGCGTGGGCTCCAGAAAACGATTGGTGTTGAAAGTCTGTAAAAACACTTTTACATTTGTAAAAAAAGTGCGTTTAGCGGATACAGTGGTGGCAATCAGGTATAACTTAGTTTCTTTAACGTTTTTATTGGATCAAACGAATTTCGTAAGAAGATCCTCGGCATGATTTTAATCAGGGCTTTCCAAAATGTTCTCTCTGCAAATAATTTTACTCGAAAAGACTTAAGTCTTGACTTAAGGGCACCAGCATCGGCCGAACTCGTTGCGCGCTTTGTCGCCACCCGGCGGCACCGCCATAAGAAATCACCTGAAAAAAAGCGGTCACTTGAAGCGTGAGTGAGCGAGCGCACGACGTGGTCGTATCGCGTGACCCGATCAATCGGCGGCCGCCAAAGTTATTCAAGTTCTTAAACGGACCGTGTGGTCTATGCATTGACTTGAGTCTTTCAACACTGGTTATTTATCTTAATTTTGGAAGATAAAACAATTCAATTGCTATATGTTGCGTTTATGTTATTTTTTCCTTGAGATTTTGCTCATATTCGCAAGAGTTTACCAGTTTTGTGGTTTAATGTTTACTTTTTAGACAAATAATTATATTCAAGTTGACATGCTTTAATCATAACTTGACTGAGAATTGAGTTGCTATTTATTCTAAAATACTTTATTTAGATAAAAACGTAAAGGTGTAACGGCGGGAAACTAAATAGGACAAAAAGTGAAGAGCAGTGAAGCAAATTGAACAAACAAAAGGAAACTTAAAAAACAAATTTAAATGCATTGTGACGTAATGCAAAGTCAGAAATGATCGCGATCTAGTTAAAAGCAACAACATCCTGAAAATATAACTTAGTGCAAACGGGGCATAGGCGTAGCCAGGGTTGAGCCTCAGAGGGCATGGCCCATCCAAAAAACTTTATAAATATTTTACTCTTAATAATTTGTTATTTTAGCATTTATGACCAGTACAACCTTCAATTGTCATGCTCTGTTACGTCACAAACAATGTAGTAAATATAACGTTTGCTATACATTAATGCAGTGTTTCTCAACCTTTTTAACCCCAGGGCGCACTTGTAAACCTTTCAAAACCTAGCGGCGCACCTTACGGTCGAGGCGACTGCAAACTTTGTTTGGATATTTTGTTTTTTGCTGGCAGTTTTTATTACATCAGGCTCCTAATTTTATTATCTATAAAGAAGCCTGCGGAGTCGGTTAAAAAACATAATCCAACTCCCGAGTCCGACTCCGGTCAAATGTGTGATTTCGTCAAATTCCGAGTGCTTCTGCCTCCCTACAGCATTTATTTTTCCCATTTACGTAACTAAATTAAGGTGGATTTTCAACAATCCCCTCATAGGGGTGTCATATATGTCATCCAACCACAATACGTTGCTGGAAAATATCCACCATATGCTATTTCGCCTTTTTAATTTGCATTTGGCGGCATTGTCAGTTTTAAAATTGTTACTGCGCACGTCGGACTCGGGACTCAGGCAGTCCGACTTCAGCAAAACAAATCGACTACGGTACGTCGAGTCCCAAATTTGACTCCCGACTCCACAGCCCTGCTTTAAAATACGATGAGCTCAATAATACATGCCTAAAGAGAAAGAAAATAAATGAAATAGGCCTTTCGTGTTGTAAATTATGAAAACACACGGTATGTTAGTTAAAGTTCGATGGAAACACAGAATAAGCCCCAAAGCAACAACATCTAACTCGGAATAAATCAAAAATGTAACGGAAAAAAACCTAAATGGACAAAATAACGCCCAAAACTGTAAAAAAAACATGGTATGGGACGATTAAAGGACATATTCTTGGCATCGGCCGTTTTGGTGTCAACGTTTGGGTGCCATAGTGTTTTGGCACAGGATTGTTTGCCTCTGTTTGGGGTTAGGCACGAGTAAGGGGTAAAATTAGAATTTGGGTTATGGTTCAAATTATTAGGTGAGTTTGTGTTGAAGTTATGGGTGGGGTTTGGGGTTAAGTAATAGGTTGCAAAGGCCTTATTCTTGCCATTTAGGCCTTATTCGGACGAATTTAGGTCTTATTTTGATTTAAACGCTATTACGAGTATTAGGTAGTAGTCCTATTTTGGTCTTACTCCGAACTGTTTTTTATGCCGAAGCTGCTTTTGTTTTAATTTTGGTCTTATGGCGGAAGCCCCGCTAGATTGCAATAGTTTCTCTTTCTTTGTTAGCGAAGAGCCAACATCAACCATTGGGACTTTAATAGGGGCTACGAATCCAGTCATATTGCTCAGTGTTTATTCACAGAAAATAGTGACTAGAGTTTATTCTAAAATTATTCGCAAATTCTACAAATAGGCCTCATACAGAATTTTTGTAACATTTTTTCCCCATTTTCTCGCGGCGCACCTGGCCACCTTCGACGGCGCACCGGTTGAGAAACGCTGCGTTAATGTATAGTTTTACTAATTTTAGACAGTTTTTGCTCTTTGAACGGATTTTGAATATTGCTTTAACACTCATTCAGTTGTTGCTTAAAACGGTTTGCTAACATTGTTATTTGTGTTCGTTACGGCAGTTAATACAAAGAATTCATACTTTTTGCTCCCCTTCCTCCTAATTTTCGGCTGGCTGCGCCACTGAAACGGGCAACTTGACCAAGTCGAAAGACGAAAAAAAAAGATTTGCTAAAATATACGTCTCACGCAACACCTATTTATTACTAGTGTCAAGTTTAGCGCGAATTTTAGGGAAATAATTCGTCATGCTGCAAGTATAGGGATGTCCGATAATATCGGATCAAAGCCGATACCCGATACCAAATGGTGGTATCGTTGATACTCGTCCGATACTAGGATTGTAAAACCTAAACCAAATTACGGACATTCCTAAATGCAAGTAAGAAAGTCTAATGGAGTTATTATCATTGCGCCAGTGAAGCAACTAAACTAACTATAGAACAATAAGAATACGCATTTCTATGCAACCGAAATTGAAGCTGAGGATTTTTTTACCTTAACAATAGCTCGCGTGATTTCCAGACAGGAAATGGGTGAAGGCGTTGGAGGGTAAACTAAATGGATGGAGCATTAACGTCATTTCCTTTAGATTAGAACAAGGAAATACGTTGGAGTCCGCCTTCAACAAAGAGCTTAGCGTTTGGTTGTTGCTTGCAGCTTGATGCAAGCGCCTTACTGCTGTACTGAGGTAAATGTGTGATGTTGTGTAGGTATATGAACTGGAATATCAGTTTAGTTTATAACATCAAAACCTTAAATCAGTGGATCTCAACCTTTTCCTGCCGCACTTCAATCTGTGGTGTTTTCAATGTCACTTCGAGCTACCTGGTTTCAAAAGAAACCATTTTTACTCAAGTTTACTTAGATTTAATAAGCCAAATAAAGAATAAAAAACAACTATTTTTCAACTCCGTAGATTTAAGATTATGGGTCGTCTTGCCGCAATGCACTTGCGTTCATTTCTATAAAACTTCGATTGCAGCCAGAAAGCTGTTCGCGTAAAATTGGTCCGTGTGCTAAAGGTTGACAATCACTATTTTCCAAACATGAAATTATATGTACGAACAAGATCCAGCAGGCAACGCTGCTATAATTATCGTTTCACGACTTGCTCCCACTGAGCCTGCGTACCTCTGTACCTGGTATAATATTATGTGTATGCCAATCGTTGGTCAGTGCTACTTCAACAGGGCTAGATCACAGATATCACAGTATATACCCGTACTGTCATTTATTTAACTTGGTATCTTGTTCCATTTTACAGACTATATTTGGTAAAAAAAATCTGTATCATCCAATCAAGCACAAGGAACAACATGGCCGATACTCCAAACCAAAACCAAGTAAGTTTTTGTCGTATAAAATAATAAGAATCTTTGCTGCTTTGGATTTTCAATTCCATTTCCCCCTTCTCATAAATGCGTAAAAAATTTAATCATGCCTGTATAACATACGACCTTGTAATGCGTCTATACTCTATACTAACTCTTTTGGTGCTGGGTCGAGTAAATACTTTCTCATAATTAAAGTAGGATGCGGCCCTTATGAAAGCAGCAACAGTATTAGGTCTAACTAATCTCGCAACTTTAGCAAAACAGCAGCAATTACCAAAACAAACGATATCAAGTTTAAAAGCACGTAACCAAATAGCGATTCTGTCGCAGTGTTTAAACTGTACGGCAATATAAAGCCCGTAGTTCAGCTGCGCGTCTATATATACTGATAAGCAGCAAACATAACTGTCTTTAGTTTTACGGTTGTTACCGAACAGCGATCAACATTAATTTGAAACTTCGTATAATCCGACAAAATGTATTTTACAAAATCAAGCATTATTAACAAACTGTTTTGAAAATTTGAAAATATTCGCACAGCGGGGTTATTATTTGTAATCTTGCGACTTTGTCAAAACCGCCGGCGCCACATCATTTTCGGGATACTTTAGTAAATAAGCGCTAACCTAATCGGCTCCAACTAAACGATATTTCGTGATGTGCATATCGATCGGAAATCACTAACATACCTAAACCTTATTTATTTTTAGAGAACCCTCACAAATGTAAAACCTTAAGTTGTAGCAGCCAATGTTCGCATTGCGTGGTATACAAGCAAATACGTAATCCCGGTACAATACTGCGTCCAACGTAAGTAAAATCTCGTCTAAAACTGAAAAGTGGTTACTATTAAAACCACCGCATTAAATGCGATATTTTGCGAACTCTATAAACCTAATTTTGCGAGGTAACATAGTTCAAGGAGTCCTTAATTACAAAAGTCGCAAGTTGGAAACATAAAAATTTATTTTTATTAAGCCAATATACTTCATTTGATTTTGATTTCCACGCAGGTAATTGCGCTTGAAAAAAAGTTTTGCACGGTTACGTTAGGACAGGGTTTCTCAACCGCGGCCCTCGCCCCCTGGTAGGCCACGGAGTGGTAATTGGGGGGCCACGTTCATAGGCGTAGCCAGTGGAACACAGGGACTATTTCTCTCCAAAAATGATTATTTTACTCTTAATTATTTGTTTGTAGCATTTATGAGCAGTACACGACTGTTGATTACAGGCATGTCACATCTCTATTTGTCAAGCACTGTTACGTCGCAAAGGATTTAGTTATTACGTTTGTTGTATACATTAATGTAGTTTTACTACTTTTAGTCATTTTGTTTTTCTCCTTTGAATGGCTTTTGAGTATTTCGTTAAAACTCAGTCAGTTGCTGCGCGAAACGGTTTGTTAGCATTTTGGTTTGTGTTCGATCGGCAGTTAATACCATGGCCAAAGCAATCAAGTTATAACGAGCCTCGCTGGCGGAAAGCGACTAAATGGACTTTTCGTAGTGTCATTACTGATTCGTTGTAAATAGTAATTTGTTAATACTTTATATAAAGTCGATTTATCGCTGTGAGGTAACAGTTTTAGTGTCAAGTTATTTAAGTTGATAGTTTGCCTACTCAGGGTGTCTAGTCTTTTTTTGCTTTAAGAAGCGGTGTTTCAAATGAAGTACTCTTACTAGTTCAAGTTCAAAATTTTCGCCCCTCAAATATTTCGGCTGCCGAAACCACTGACCACGGGCACATCTCTCTGGCTAGGTATTGCAAAACCAAAATGTCACCACTTGTTTGCCATTTAACCTAATTTTGTGTTTTTATTATGACTGTAAAACTTTTTTGTAACGTTTTGTAACACATTTTTCTAAAATGTTTCTTGACGCGTCAGTAGAGTTGTTTAAAACTAGAAGAGTGAATCCTTTCTATTCGTTTATCGCGGAAAGTTACACCTAATTGTTCGTACGTGAGTGGCAAGTTTGGACAAATGCCTGTCGCTGTGACGAAGTAATTACTGTGCTGCTTTATATGTATCCATTCAATATCCATGTAGTGAGGCGTCAGTGTTTTACGGGCGGCAGGTCGATTGCTTGCCGATAAATCATTAAGTTTCCTTCAAATGGCATTGGGCGAGAAACTAACGAAGAGATTTCGCAAATCCCTCAAGGGGCGTTAAGTTGCAAAAGAAACATTCCATTGTAAAACACATAAGGTGCGCTGTAAGGTTACTCAAGGTCATTTTAGGCCAATATTCAGCTAGAGTATGTCAAGTAATAGTGGTTGTACGGGCCTGCATAGGGAAATTAAATTTTCGGTTTGGCCCTACAGGGACTACGTTATCCCTTAGTAAAACCGAGTCGCCGACGTTGAATGCGGTGTCATCTGCATTCCTGTCGAAATGCGCCTCCATTCGCTGGCGCTGCTTAACAAGGGTAGTCCGAACAACATCTTCGGCACGAACAAGTCGGTCGTGAAGGATTTTGATGTTGTCGTTAATAAAATGCGACTCTTCGGATCCTGCTCCGGCCAAGTCCTCAGGTAGCCGCAATTGTCGACCTGTTAATAAGAAATGTGGTGAAAATCCCGTACTTTCGTGGGTACTTGCATTGTACGACGCCACAACAGCAGACAGCGCTTCATCCCAGGAGCGTTCATCTTTTTGAACGTAATTTCGCATCATCGAGATTATAGTTCTGTTGTTTCGTTCAACACCTTTGTTTCCGGCGGGATGATAACCAGTCGTGCGTGACTAACCGCAACCAATCAGCTGAAGCAACGCCTTAAACATCTTGCTTTCGAAATTCCCGCCACGATCTGAATGGATGATGTCGGGAACTCCGTGAACAGTCATCCAGCGGTTGTACAATACGCAGGTAGTTTCGGTTGCTGTTTGCGTACGCAAGGGCCAAGCTCGGACATATTTAGTAAACACATCACAAGCAACAAGGACATATTGGTACCCGTGGCGTGTTAAAGGTAACGGCCCCATGATGTCCACTTCTACCCTTTCTAAAGGACCTTCTTCGCAAGATGGTACCAAGGGGGCTTTCGGTGTTTTTGAGGGTTTATTGTTTAACTCGCACTCACGACATTCCATGCAATACCGCTCAGTCTCCTCGCGCCAGCCTGGCCAGAAGTGTCGTTCAGCGACCTTGGCGCATGTTTTACGAATCCCCAGGTGACCACCGCCTAACTTTGCATCATGAAGTAAATCGAAGATTTTGGGTTTTAGTTCACGCGGTGTTACAAGTCCTAAAAGTGTTTTATCCTGGTCATAGAAATGAATGACCCCGTCTATAAGTTTCAATTGACCAAAGTGACTCCATAAGTGCCTGGTCATACGCGATGTATTTGACGCAGCGCTATATGGGGGTCTGTGTCCTAGGCTTAACCATTGGAAAGCTGAAGCTATTTCTTGGTCTTGCTCCTGTGCTTGCGCAAATCACCCATTGTCAAACCACTAGAGGCACGAACATCGATAGTGGCAACCTTCGGCGCATCGGTCAACTGGTCTTCGCCTATTCGACTAAGAGCGTCTGCATTTTTATGTTTGACACCCGGACGATGTATTAGATTAAAGTCGTATTGTGACAGGTGCTCGACCCATCGGGCACACTGGCCATAGAGGTCTTTAGACTGATATAGCCACTTAAGAGAGGCGTGGTCAGTGCGCAAAGTGAAAGCTTGGCCGAGGAGGTAGCAGCGAAATAACTTGGTGGCATGAACGACCGCTAATAATTCTTTGCGAGTGGGGAATAATTTCGTTCTGCTTTGGTTAAAGTCCTGCTGCCATAAGCTATAACGTGTTCTTTTCCCTCGTGCCACTGCGCTAACACGCATCCAATGGCAAAATCAGACGCGTCGGTGTCTAATACGAAAGGCTTCTGGAAATCAGGCTAGCGAAGGACTGGTGATCTTATCAAAGAAGATTTTAGTTTTGGCGAAGCTTGTCTCGACTTTTCTGTTAGACGGTGAAGCGGCGCAGCTATTTTGGCATAATCACGTACGAACTTGCGGTAATACTAAGTTAAACCAACGAACTGTCGTACTTGCTTTGTATTCTTCGGGGCCGGCCATGATTTTACTGCAGCAATGTTTTGGGGGTCACATAAAACACCTTCGGCAGAAACAATGTGGCCTAAAAACTTTACCTCTTTCTTGAAAAGAGCGCACTTCTTGGGCTTAAGTGTCAGGCCCGCGTCGGCAAGTCGTTGTAGCACGCCCTCCAATAGCTCCAGATGTTCCTGAAAGGTACGCCCATACACAATGATGTCATCCAAATATGCGAGTACTCCTTGCCATTCTATGCCATTTAAAACAATACGCATTAGTCGCTGGAAACTAGCAGCGGAATTGCAAAGACCCATTGGCATCACATTGAATTCGAACAGACCCATATGGCTCGCGAAAGCGGTCTTTTCTCGGGAACTCTTATCCATAGGAATTTGCCAATACCCAAATTTTAAATCGAGTGTACTAAAATAGGTGGAGTTAGACAAAAGATCGAGGCTTTCGTCTACTCGTGGTATAGGGTAGCTGTTTTTCTTTGTCACCTTATTAAGGCCTCGATAATCAATGCAAAAACGAGTTTCACCTGACTTTTTCCTCACAAGTACGATCGGGCTCGACCATGGGGATGATGACGGACGTATAAGACCCTGGGTCTTCATCTCGTGGACGATTTCCTCTACTTTCTTCTTTTCGGGTGGTGACGAAAGGGTTGTCGTACTGGGCGAGCATCTCCGGTGTTAATCACATGCTCGGCGAGATCCGTCCGTCCTATTTCTGTTGAGTGGGTCGCGAACGATCTGCGATATTGTTGCAGTAAGGCCTGAACCCGTGCGATCTCGCTTGTTGTAAGACCGCCACCAATTTCAATTGTTTTCTTCAGTTGGGTATACGGAGCTAACGCTCTGTTGGGTAGGACAAGAAAAGTCCACGCATCCCTGTTCATTACAATAACATGTGTGTGTTAACGACTCGACTGTGACACAAGTACCACTTTGAATACATGCGACATCCCCGGATGTTAGAATGGGCGAAAGTGTGGCAACGGGAGTGCCTTCAGGCAGCTAGATAACGTCGTCGGTCAAATTCGCTATTCGAGTCTGGACTAAACAGCCTTTAGTTGTCGTTAAATATGACCTAATCTTTGCACCATATTTATCCATTATCTCGGGTCTCCATTCAATAAGTACAGAATGGGTAGGTACTGGGCGACGTTCAGAATTATGAATAAAATAAGCTGGAACACAAACCTCTGTGGACGGTTGGATCAGGACTTTATCATCGAGAAAGACGTCTCGGCTTCCAAGCTTGAATGGCATATCGAGCAGAGGTACACTGCTGTTGTCGATTTTCAAGGTCTTGTTGCGGTAACAAACGGCGCACTCCTGCGTTTCTAGGAAATCTATTCCAAGAATGCAATCGAATGAAATAGAGTCACAAACGAAAACATTCATACGTAATTCTTTAGCAGCTACTGGAAGTTGTACTGGAAGTAAACCATCCATATTTAGTTTGTGGCCGTCAGCATTGGCGAATGACAGGGTCTCGGGGCACTTCGACAAGTTACGTTTAACTTTAGCCTTTAAACAGTTCCATACTTTTCCCGTAATGATGGTAACTGCTGAACCCGTAACAACAAGGGCGCATACTGGCAGGTTCTCGATCATAATATTTATGAAGGAATGAGGCCTTTGACCAGATGCGATTTGTACGATAGGCTGTTTAGTTAAATCACCAAGGTCAAACCTGCTGACGTCCCTGTCCAGTTGTTGGTATTGGCCGGAGCGAAGGTCGGCTACCTCTTGTCGTAGATGGTCGATAGTTTCCGTAAAATCACCCATTTGGCGTTGGAATTCCATTTGGAAAGCTGCAAATGGGGTCTGCAGCGACACTCCGTCGTAGCATTACTGCTAATGTGGCCTACATCCTGTGAGGCCTGGCACGCAATGCTGGCGTGGACAGCCATCTTCGCAGCTTTAGTGAAGTCGCGCTTTATTGACGCGTCCTTACTAATTGCAGTTGCGAGTGTTCTGTCGCTCAAGCCGCGCCGTAGAGCCAGATACAAAACCTCATTTTTTATAGGCTTGTCGCCGCCGTCTGGGTAAGCTTGTTCGCCAAGGGTTTGCAAACTATAAACGTATTCCCTTATGCTTTCTTTAACCATTTGACCCCTTTCTAGTAACTGGTCACGTTTATCATAGCCACATTTTTTGCCTTTGGCCGCTGAAGCAAGTTCAATTATAGCGCTAGACGATAGTTCGTACAGGCTACTTGCGCCATCACTAATATCAAACAAAAAATCACGGTCGAGACATGTCAATAATAAATGTCTCTTAACATCTTCACTGGCTGCAATGCTCTTACAATACGATTCAAAAACTGGTAAAATCGATTTAAAATTGTCGCCTGATCTATAAAAAGGCGGTGGCAACGTAAAAGACATGCTGCATGTAGCGCTTCTCCCCTCGGCTGTAGAGTCCTGGCGTGCTCGCCATTTTGTTACGCCAAACTAATCCAGAACTCTACTTAACGGCCTGCCGACTGCTCAGCGCTGCAACGCGTGTCTTTTACTTGTTTTAAAATAAGCGACAGTAAAATACTAAAACACTGAAACAACGAACGGGATAAAAAACAAGAATGCATAGAGTTACTTTCTTAAGACGAGGTTTTTGGGTAAACGAAATGCGTAAGATGAGGTTAGTTAGCCTACTTCCCGCATTTCATTAACGTAATGCTGGTCTATAGGCTATTGCTCAATGCTAAATTTGCAAGAATTCAATAAATTCATTTGGACACTTTTTGAAACTTGGGTGAAGTAAGCTTAGGGTACTAAGGTATTATATTTAAATATCCTTGCAAACTATTGATTGCGTGGGCTCCAGAAAACGATTGGTGTTGAAAGTCTTTAAAAACACTTTTACATTTGTAAAAAAAGTGCGTTTAGCGGATACAGTGGTGGCAATCAGGTATAACTTAGTTTCTTTAACGTTTTTATTGGATCGAACGAATTTCGTAAGAAGATCCTCGGCATGATTTTAATTAGGGCTTTCCAAAATGTTCTCTCTGCAAGTAATTTTACTCGAAAAGACTTAAGTCTTGACTTAAGGGCACCAGCATCGGCGGAACTCGTTGCGCGCTTTGTCGCCACCCGGCGGCACCGCCATAAGAAATCACCTGGAAAAAGCGGTCACTTGAAGCGTGAGTGAGCGAGCGCACGAGGTGCATCTATCGCGTGACCCGATCAATCGGCGGCCGCCAAAGTTATTCAAGTTCTTAAACGGACCGCGTGGTCCAAGCATTGACTTGAGTCATTGCAACACTGGTTATTTATCTTAATTTTGGAAGATAAAACAATTCAATTGCTATATGTTGCGTTTATGTTATTTTTTCCTTAAGATTTTACTCATATTCACACGAGTTTACCAGTTTTAATGTTAGCGCTTTTTTTAGACAAGGAGTTATATTCAATTTGACATGTTCTTGTCATAACTTGACTGAGACTTGACTTGCTATTTATTCTAAAAGACATTTTAGATGAAAACGTAAAGGTGTAACGGCGGGAAACTAAATAGGACAAAAAGTAAAGTGCAGCAAAGCGAAGCAAATTAAACAAAATGAAACTTACAAAATTAAAAACAAATTTAACTACATTGTGGCGTAATACAAAGTCAAAAATGATCGCGATCAAGTTAAAAGCAACAACATCCTAAGCTATAGTGTGCAACTTGACCAAGTCGAAAGATTTACATAAATATACCGCGGGTGTGTTGGGCGCCTCTGGTTTAAAAAAAACGTATTTACTTCGCTTGGTTTCGGTTAGCAGGTGCAAGTTAATGTTTGGAGAGCCTAATCTCATTTCTCTCCCCCTGAACCTTCCACTGGTCACAACCTTCAGTTTAATCATCCTCTATTAACGTTAGTGTCTTCAACACTCGTCAAATAATGCTAAACAATCGTATAACCTGTTCATATTTAAGTTAGGTGATTGTGAGTGTTTGCCCAGACCACGCAACACCTATGTCATTACTGGTGTCAAGTTTAGCGCGAATTTTAGGAAAATGATTCGTCATGCTGCAAGTATAGGGATGTCCGATAATATCGGATCAAAGTCGATACCCGATACCAAATGGTAGTATCGTTGATACTCGTCCGATACTAGGGTTGTATCGGTGCCAATCCTAAACCAAATTACGGACATTCCTAAATTCAAGTAAAAAAGTCTAATGGAGTTATTATCATTGCGCCAGTGAAGCAACTAAACTAACTATATAGAACAACAAGAATACGCATTTCTATGCAACCTAAATTGAATCTGAGGATTTTTTTACCTTTACAATAGCTCGCGTGATTTCCAGACAGGAAATGAGTAAAGGCGTTGGAGGGCAAACTAAATGGATGGAGCCTTAACGTCATTTCCTTTAGATTAGAACAAGGAAATACGTTGGAGTCCGCCTTCAACAAAGAGCTTAGCGTTTGGTTGTTGCGTGCAGCTTGGTACAAGCGACTTACTGCTGTACTGAGGAAAATGTGTAATGTTGTGTAGGTATATGAACTGGAATATCAGTTTAGTTTATAACATCAAAACCTTAAATTAGTGGATCTCAACCTTTCCTGCCACACTCCAATCTGTGGTGTTTTTAATGTCGCTTCGAGCTACCTGGTTTCAAAAGAAACCATTTTTACTCAAGTTTACTTAGATTTAATAAGCCAAATAAAGAATAAAAAACAACTATTTTCAACTCTAGCCGTAGATTTAAGATTATGGGTCGTCTTGCCGCAATGCACTTGCGTTCATTTCTATAAAACTTCGATTGCAGCCAGAAAGCTGTTGGCGTAATATTGGTCCGTGTGGTAAAGGTTAACAATCACTATTTTTCAAATATGAAATTGGATGTACGAACAAGATCCAGAAGGCAACGCTGCTATAATTGTCGTTTCACGACTGGCTCCCACTGAGCTTGCGTACCTCTGTACCTGGTATAATATTATCTGTATGCCAATCGTTGGTCAGTGCTAGTTCAACAGGGCTAGATCACAGATATCACAGTATATACCCAAACTGTCATTTAACTTCGTATCTTGTTCCATTTTACAGACAAGTTGTTTTTGGTAAAAAAAAAACTGTATCAACCAATCAAGCACAAGGAACAACATGGCCGATACTCCAAACCAAAACCAAGTAAGTTTTTGTCGTATAAAATAATAAAAATCTTTGCTGCTTTGGATTTTTAATTCCATTTCCCCCTTCTCATAAATTCGTCTAGCACTGATATTTGACAAAATGAAACTTATCTTATTAACTTATCACATTACACACATTGCATAGTTTCTGAAAAATGGCAAAATTGTTTTTAAACGTGCCTGTATAACATACGACCTTGTAATGCGTCTGTACTAACTCTTTCGGTTTATTAGTTTGATTTTAAATAATTTTAATGAATATAATACACTATAATGTTAAACGAATTAGGTTAAAAAAATTATACTAAGTTTTATAGTGACCTTTTGGGAGGTTGGTTTATTCTTTAAAATCGGTCATTTTATTCAATTACTAGACGAAATACCCGTCGTTGCCCAAGTTATATATAGGGTACTTACTTGTACCAATAATATGCAGCCTTTTGCTATAAGCGCGATATATTATGCGCATTCGGGCAATGCCACGATTTTGCGTGGTTATAAAGTGCTGGGTCGAGTAAATACTTTCTCACAATTAAAGTAGGATGCGGCCCTTATGAAAGCAGCAACAGTATTAGGTCTCACTAATCTCGCAACTTTAGCAAAACAGCAGCAATTACCAAACAAACGATATCAAGTTTAAAAGTACGTAACCAAATAGCGATTCTGTCGCAGTGTTTAAACTGTACGGCAATATAAAGCCCGTAGTTCAGCTGCGCGTCTATATATACTGATAAGCAGCAAACATAACTGTCTTTAGTTTTACGGTTGTTACCGAACAGCGATCAACATTAATTTGAAACTTCGTATAATCCGACAAAATTTATTTTACAAAATCAAGCTCTATTAACAAACTGTTTTGAAAATTTGCAAATATTCGCACAGCGTGGTTATTATTTGTAATCTTGCGACTTTGTCAAAACCGCCGGCGCCACATCATTTTCGGGATACTTTAGTAAATAAGCGCTAACCTAATCGGCTCCAACTAAACGATATTTCGTGATGTGCATATCGATCGGAAATCACTAACATACCTAAACCTTATTTTTTTTAGAGAACCCTCACAAATGTAAAACCTTAAATAATAGCAGACAATGTTCGCATTGCGTGGTATACAAGCAAATAAGTAATCCCGGTACCATACTGCGTCCAACGTAAGTAAAATCTCGTCTAAAACTGAAAAGTGGTTACTATTAAACCCACCGCATTAAATGCGATATTTTGCGAACTCTATAAACCTAATTTTTCGCGGTAACATAGTTCAAGGAGTTCTTAATTACAAAATTCGCAAGTTGGAAACATAAAAATTTATTTTTATTAAGCCAATATACTTCATTTGATTTTGATTTCCACGCAGGCAATTGCGCTTGAAAAAAAGTTTTGCACGGTTACGTTAGGACAGGGTTTCTCAACCGTGGCCCTCGGCCACCCTGGGGGGGCACGAAGTGGTAATTAGGGGGGTCACGGTCATAGGCTTAGCCAGTGGAACACAGGGGCTATTTCTCTCAAGGAAATTATGAATATTTTACTCTTAATTATGTGTTTTGTAGCATTTATGAGCAGTACACGACTGTCGATTAAAAGCATGTCACACCTCCATTTGTCAAGTACTGTTACTACACAAACGATTTAGTTATTACGTTTGTTGTATACATTAATGTAGTTTTACTACTTTTAGTCATTTTGTTTTTTTCCTTTGAATGGCTTTTGAGTATTTCGTTAAAACTCAGTCAGTTGCTGCGCGAAACGGTTTGCTAGCATTTTTGTTTGTGTTCGATAAGGCAGTAATACCATGGCCAAAGCAATCAAGTTATAACGAGCCTCGCTGGCGGGAAGCGACTAATGGACTTTTAATCGTAGTGTCATTACTGATTCGTTGTAAATAGTTATTTGTTTATGTTTTATATCAAGTTGATTTATCGCTGTGAGGTAACAATTTTAGTGTCAAGTTATTTAAGTTGATAGTTTGCCTAGTCAGGGTGTCTAGTCTTTTTCTGCTTTAAGAAGCGGTGTTTCAAATGAAGTACTCTTACTAGTTCAAGTTCAAAATTTTTAACCTAATTTTTAACCTAAGCCATTTAACCTAATTTTGTGTTTTTCGTTATGACTGTAAAACTTTTTTGTAACGTTTTGTAACACATTTTTCTAAAATGTTTCTTGACGCGTCAGTAGAGTTGTTTAAAACTAGAAGAGTGAATCCTTTTTATTCGTTTATCGCGGAAAGTTACACCTAATTGTACGTACGTGAGTGGCAAGTTTGGACAAATGCCTGTCGCTGTGACGAAGTAATTACTGTGCTGCTTTATATGTATCCATTCAATATCCATGTAATGAGGCGTCAGTGTTTTACGGGCGGCAGGTCGATTGCTTGCCGATAAATCATTAAGTTTCCTTCAAATGGCATTGGGCGAGAAACCAACGAAGAGATTTCGCAATTCCCTTAAGGGGCGTTAATTTGCAAAAGAAACATTCCATAGTAAAACGCATAAGGTGCGCTGTAAGGTTACTCAAGGTCATTTTAGGCCAATATTCAGCTAGAGTATGTCAAGTAATAGTGTTACGCCAAACTAATCCAGAACTCTACTTAACGGCCTGCCGACTGCCAAGCGCTACAGAGCGTGTCTTTTGTATTATAATAAGCGACAGTAAAATACTAAAACACTGAAACAACGAAAAGCGGCCAACGCCTAAAAAGGTGACTTAAACGTTAATTCCCAGGGTTTTCTACAATGCAATGCACTCAAGCTAGACCCCAAACGCGACTGCCCACATTAGATTTCGTGTACCCATTCACTACAACCAGAGAAAAAAGGTGTGCGTGTCAAACGAGGTGCCAACCGGAAACGTGATAAGATAAGAAATAAATGGTGAAAGGTGAGGTGCAAAAGTGGAAAAGCGATATAGTTTATGTAATTGAGAAAGGGAAAACGAAAACACGCGTACAAACGATAAAACAGAGAAACAATAACTCACATAGAAACTATAAATAATCGGTGCAACACCCCCCCTTCACAATATCGTTGCCCAACTGGGTAACATTGTTAATGGAAGGTTTCCACGTCGGGGTAAAAGCGTGTCGTTTTCCTTGAACGCCTCGGTCTGGTGGAAGCGCTGGTGCCATCGGGCATCAGGCCGGGGCTTGTGTTGTGGTTCACATCACTCGCGAGCTGATGATTGGTGAATTGAGTCGTTGGGTGCGGTTGTGCTTCAGGTGAACGTGGCGTTGTAGTCATGGTGAGGCGAAATCCGATGTCGGTGGGGGGCTCCGTTGTTGGTTCTTCGGTGTTGTCTTCTTTGTCTTTTTCTTGATCATATTGCGTGTGATGTCCGCGGCTACGCTTCAAACGGTTTCGATGGACGTTCTGTTGTCGTCCGTTGGCCGCTTCTATTAAATAATTTACCGGTGGTCGCACTTGAATGACCTTGTACGGGCCTGCATAGGGAAAATGAAATTTTCGGTTTGACCCTACAGGGACTACGTTATCCCTTAGTAAAACCGAGTCGCCGACGTTGAATGCGGTGTCATCTGCATTCCTGTTGAAATGCGCCTCCATTCGCTGGCGCTGCTTAACGAGGGTAGTCCGAACAACATCTTCGGCACGAAAAAGTCGGTCGTGAAGGCTTTTGATGTTGTCGTTAATGAAATGCGACTCTTCGGCTCCTGCTCCGACCAAGTCCGCAGGTAGCCGCAATTGTCGACCTGTTAATAAGAAATGTGGTGAAAATCCCGTACTTTCGTGGGTACTTGCATTGTACGACGCCACAACAGCAGACAGCGCTTCATCCCAGGAGCGTTCATCTTTTTGAACGTAATTTCGCATCATCGAGATTATAGTTCTGTTGTTTCGTTCAACACCTTTGTTTCCGGCGGGATGATAACCAGTCGTGCGTGACTTACCGCAACCAATCAGCTGAAGCAACTCTTAAACATCTTGCTTTCGAAATTCCCTCCACGATCTGAATGGATGATGTCGGGAACTCCGTGAACAGTCATCCAGCGGTTGTACAATACGCTGGCCGTTTCGGTTGCTGTTTGCGTACGCAAGGGCCAAGCTCGGACATATTTAATAAACACATTACTACAAGGACATATTGGTACCCGTGGCGTGTTAAAGGTAACGGCCCCATGATGTCCACTTCTACACTTTCTAAAGGACCTTCTTCGCAAGATGGTACCAAGGGGGCTTTCGGTGTTTTTGAGGGTTTCTTGTTTAACTCGCACTCACGACATTTCATGCAATACCGCTCAGTCTCCTCGCGCCAGCCTGGCCACAAGTGTCGTTCAGCGACCTTGGCGCATGTTTTACGAATCCCCAGGTGACCACCGCCTAACTTTGCATCGTGAAGTAAATCGAAGATTTTGGGTTTTAGTTCACGCGGTGTTACAAGTCTTAAAAGTGTTTTATCCTGGTCATAGAAATGAATGACCCCGTCTCTAAGTTTCAATTGACCAAAGTGACTCCATAAGTGCCTGGTCATACGCGATGTATTTGACACAGCGTTATATGGGGGTCTGTGTCCTAGGCTTAACCATTGGAAAGCTGGAGCTATTTCTTGGTCTTGCTCCTGTGCTTGCGCAATCTCACCCATTGTCAAACCACTAGAGGCACGAACATCGATAGTGGCAACCTTCGGCGCATCGGTCAACTGGTCTTCGCCTATTCGACTAAGAGCGTCTGCATTTTTATGTTTGACACCCGGACGATGTATTAGATTAAAGTCGTATTGTGACAGGTGCTCGACCCATCGGGCACACTGGCCATAGAGGTCTTTATACTGATATAGCCACTTAAGAGAAGCGTGGTCAGTGCGCAAAGTGAAAGCTTGGCCTAGGAGGTAGCAGCGAAATAACTTGGTGGCATGAACGACCGCTAATAATTCTTTGCGAGTGGGGAATAATTTCGTTCTGCTTTGGTTAAAGTCCTGCTGCCATAGGCTATAACGTGTTCTTTTCCCTCGTGCCACTGCGCTAACACGCATCCAATGGCAAAATCAGACGCGTCGGTGTCTAATACGAAAGGCTTCTGGAAATCAGGGTAGCGAAGGACTGGTGATCGTATCAAAGAAGATTTTAGTTTTGGCGAAGCTTGTCTCGACTTTTCTGTTAGACGGTGAAGCGGCGCAGCTATTTTGGCATAATCACGTACGAACTTGCGGTAATACTAAGTTAAACCAACGGACTGTCGTACTTGCTTTGTATTCTTCGGGGCCGGCCATGATTTTACTGCAGCAATTTTTTCGGGGTCACATAAAACACCTTCGGCAGAAACAATGTGGCCTAAAAACTTTACCTCTTTCTTGAAAAGAGCGCACTTCTTGGGCTTAAGTGTCAGGCCCGCGTCGGCAAGTCGTTGTAGCACGCCCTCCAATAGCTCCAGATGTTCCTGAAAGGTACGCCCATACACAATGATGTCATCCAAATATGCGAGTACTCCTTGCCATTCTATGCCATTTAAAACAATACGCATTAGTCGCTGGAAACTAGCAGCTGAATTGCAAAGACCCATTGGCATCACATTGAACTCGAACAGACTCATGTGGCTCGCGAAAGCGGTCTTTTCTCGGGAACTCTTATCCATAGGAATTTGCCAATACCCAAATTTTAAATCGAGTGTACTAAAATAAGATCGAGGCTTTCGTCTACTCGTGGTATAGGGTAGCTGTTTTTCCTTGTCACCTTATTAAGGCCCCGATAATCAATGCAAAAACGAGTTTCACCTGACTTTTTCCTCACAAGTACGATCGGGCTCGACCATGGGGATGATGATGGACGTATAAGACCCTGGGTCTTCATCTCGTGGACGATTTCCTCCACTTTCTTCTTTTCGGGTGGTGCCATCCGACGAAAGGGTTGTCGCACTGGGCGAGCATCTCCGGTGTTAATCACATGCTCGGCGAGATCAGTCCGTCCTATTTCTGTTGAGTGGGTCGCGAACGATCTGCGATATTGTTGCAGTAAGGCCTGAACCCGCGCGATCTCGCTTGTTGTAAGACCGCCACCAATTTCAATTTCGTCTGTAAAATCCCTGTTTTCTTCAGTTGGGTATACGGAGCTAACGCTCTGTTGGGTAGGACAAGAAAAGTCCACGCATCTCTGGTCATTACAATAACATGTGTGTGTTAACGAATCGACTGTGACACAAGTACCACTTTGAATACATGCGACATCCCCGGATGTTAGAATGGGCGAAAG
The DNA here is from genome assembly GCF_963924565.1 of Ascidiella aspersa. NCBI lineage: Eukaryota > Metazoa > Chordata > Ascidiacea > Phlebobranchia > Ascidiidae > Ascidiella > Ascidiella aspersa. Next base: position 3,457,649 of record NC_139453.1, on the reverse strand, counting down.
TGTGGCAACGCGAGTGCCTTCAGGCAGCTAGATAACGTCGTCGGTAAAATTCGCTATTTGAGTCTGGACTAAACAGCCGTCAGTTGTCGTTAAATATGACCCAATCATTGCACCATATTTATTCATTATTTCGGGTCTTCCTTCAATAAGTACAGCATGGGTAGGTAATGGGCGACGTTCAGAATTATGAATAAAATAAGCTGGAACACAAACCTCTGTGGACGGTTGGATCAGGACTTTATCATCGAGAAAGACGTCTCGGCTTCCAAGCTTGAATGGCATATCGAGCAGAGGTACACTGCTGTTGTCGATTTTCAAGGTCTTGTTGCGGTAACAAACGGCGCACTCCTGCGTTTCTAGGAAATCTATTCCAAGAATGCAATCGAATGAAATAGAGTCACAAACGAAAACATTCATACGTAATTCTTTAGCAGCTACTGTAAGTTGTACTGGAAGTAAACCATCCATATTTAGTTTGTGGCCGTCAGCATTGGCGAATGACAGGGTCTCGGGGCACTTCGACAAGTTACGTTTAACTTTAGCCTTTAAACAGTTCCATACTTTTCCCGTAATGATGGTAACTGCTGAACCCGTAACAACAAGGGCGCATACTGGCAGGTTCTCGATCATAATATTTATGAAGGAATGAGGCCTTTGACCAGATGCGATTTGTACGATAGGCTGTTTAGTTAAATCACCAAGGTCAAACCTGCTGACGTCCCTGTCCAGTTGTTGGTATTGGCCGGAGCGAAGGTCGGCTACCTCTTGTCGTAGATGGTCGATAGTTTCCGTAAAATCACCCATTTGGCGTTGGAATTCCATTTGGAAAGCTGCAAACGGGGTCTGCAGCGACACTCCGTCGTAGCATTACTGCTAATGTGGCCTACATCCTGTGAGGGCTGGCACGCAATGCTGGCGTGGACAGCCATCTTCGCAGCTTTAGTGAAGTCGCGCTTTATTGACGCGTCCTTACTAATTGCAGTTGCGAGTGTTCTGTCGCTCAAGCCGCGCCGTAGAGCCAGATACAAAACCTCATTTTTTATAGGCTTGTCGCCGCCGTCTGGGTAAGCTTGTTCGCCAAGGGTTTGCAAACTATAAACGTATTCCATTATGCTTTCTTTAACCATTTGACCCCTTTCTAGCAACTGGTCACGTTTATCATAGTCACATTTTTTGCCTTTGGCCGCTGAAGCAAGTTCAATTATAGCGCTAGACGATAGTTCGTACAGGCTACTTGCGCCATCACTAATATCATACAAAAAATCACGGTCGAGACATGTCAATAATAAATGTCTCTTAACATCTTCATTGGCTGCGATGCTCTTACAATACGATTCAAAAACTGGTAAAATCGATTTAAAATTGTCGCCTGATCTATAAAAAGGCGGTGGCAACGTAAAAGACATGCTGCATGTAGCGCTTCTCCCCTCGGCTGTAGAGTCCTGGCGTGCTCGCCATTTTGTTACGCCAAACTAATCCAGAACTCTACTTAACGGCCTGCCGACTGCTAAGCGCTGCAACGCGTGTCTTTTACTTGTTTTAAAATAAGCGACAGTAAAATACTAAAACACTGAAACAACGAACGGGATAAAAAACAAGAATGCATAGAGTTACTTTCTTATGACGAGGTTTTTGGGTAAACGAAATGCGTAAGATGAGGTTAGTTAGTCTACTTCCCGCATTTCATTAACGTAATGCTGGTCCATATGCTATTGCTCAATGCTAAATTTGCAAGAATTCAATAAATTCATTTGGACACTTTTTGAAACTTGGGTGAAGTAAGCTTAGGGTACTAAGGTATTATATTTAAATATCCTTGCAAACTATTGATTGCGTGGGCTCCAGAAAACGATTGGTGTTGAAAGTCTTTAAAAACACTTTTACATTTGTAAAAAAAGTGCGTTTAGCGGATACAGTGGTGGCAATCAGGTATAACTTAGTTTCTTTAACGTTTTTATTGGATCGAACGAATTTCGTAAGAAGATCCTCGGCATGATTTTAATCAGGGCTTTCCAAAATGTTCTCTCTGCAAGTAATTTTACTCGAAAGGAGTTAAGTCAAGTCAATTCATTAAACAGCAGTGTCTTAAGGGCACCAGCATCGGCCGAACTCGTTGCGCGCTTTGTCGTCACCCGGCGGCACCGCCATAAGAAATCACCTGAAAAAAAGCGGTCACTTGAAGCGTGAGTGAGCGCACGAGGTGCTCGTATCGCGCGACCCGATCAATCGGCGGCCGCCAAAGTTATTCAAGTTCTTAAACGGACCGCGTGGTCCAAGCATTGACTTGGGTCATTGCAACATTGGTTTAGTGTCTTTAACACTCGTCAAATAATGCTTAACAATCGCATAACCTGTTCTTATTAAAGTTAGGTGATTGTGAGTGTTTGCCCAGACAAATCTCATTTGTATTTTTAAGTGTTTTAAACGAAAGCAATGAATAAGTCACAAGCTTTCTAAATCTGTAAGTTTAAAAGCAACTTTATTATAAGCGCAGTCTTACTAAGGTTGTTTTGTCAGTTGATGTTTCACATTAGAGGTTATATTAAAATGTTTAGAGTAAGCTATTATTAATATGTGTATAATGGCTCATTCATGCTGCTACTCCACTAGTTGGCGCTCTGGCGCAAAACTTGGACAACTAGATTTATTTGAGAGTTAATTTAAATTTGATTAGCAATAAAATTAGCCGCATTTTGCTCCAAAATTTCAACAAGCCACTAGAATTTGCCTGGTGCCACCTCATAATGTTCCGGCAAAATATTTATCTTAGTTAGAGCCGACTTGGCGCTTTTGCAGCGAAATCACCTAAAACGTTTCCCAAAAGCGCAAAAAAAGTAAATGTGTTTATTTTCTTTTAACAGTTTGGTCGGTGCTACTGGGGATATACAGCAACAATATGACACAGACGTTCTATATGTATATTTTCTTTTATGGCAAACAATTGCAATATGGATAGTCGGAGTCCACATAGTGTTACTGCATGGTGACGTTAGCTGGAAATATACCTTAGAAATGTCAAAACCTAAGAAAAAAACAAAGAATGAAAACAAATTGTATCTTGATGGCTAAGGTGGTAGCAACGGTCCGGTCTGGTTTAAAGTATAATGGCTTATTTATAAATATACTTGTTCCAAAAGGGTCGATCGTACAGCAGCAACAACATAGTGTACGGTTACAGCTGGTGCGTTTCCTATTGATCCTTGAACGAAAAAAATTGAGGCAAATATCAAGGTTTAAATACATGCCTGAATACTAGGATGTCTGATACTTGACATTTTATTACGATACCCGATATCGTGGACACAAAGTATCGCGATCCGATATGAAATGACGTCATTACTATGCTTAAATAAGCAAACATATGACTACAATTACTTTACATCAGATTTTAGCTATAAAACCTAATATTTTACTTTACAACCTTTTGTTGTCGGACAGGCAACATTTGACATTTTTTAGCGACACGCGACATGAAGCGACACTTGTTTGACGTAACGCGACAGACATCTTAGCTGGATGCACACCGCGAAACGATACGATAACGACAGCGGAATTCCCAGCCGTCTGACGCTCTGAACCGACGCCGACGGTTGCTACCGACGTTTAATGCACATTGCTTTACGATTGTCGGTTACAAACATATGGGTTAATATTTACAAATTCGGATACTAACGGAAATAATAATTAATCTACGGCTGACAGACTAAATTACCTTACACGTCCTCATTAATAAATTAAAGATCAAAATACAAAAATATGCTGTTGTATTTATAGTTGCTTCAAATTTCCCATACATATACATACATGGGTAAATGTAAATTAGATAGAGACACTGTACATAATATGTAATAGAAAAGAGTGCAATCATAACACTTAAAAGAAACCTGTTTTTACATCACACTGAAAACAGTACTCAAAAAAGCCAAGTCATTGGCAGAATAAAACCCAGTGATGTTGATTATAGTGGAATGGAAGGCTAAAATAGTATTACTTAATTGTCTATTTCTTATCTCTATTTATACTAACAGTCAGTTTTGTGTACAGGAAAAATAAATGTAAATGTCATAATTAAACAAATGCAGTCATCTTGAATAAGTGTCCATTGCCAGAAAACAGTATCAAATTTAATGGAATTTACACAGCAGATGCCTGATTTTTCTAGCATCATTGCACTATATCATTATTATGGTAGCCACAGTTAACAAACTATTAACATAGATGGATATGTAATTGTAATGAGCATCACATGAATCAAAATTAAATGGTACAAATCTCTTGTAGCTGCAGAATCAAGAGCCACTGTATGTATGACATTAATCCTAAAGTGTTTGCCACCCAAAGAAACAAAACAATTTGGGAATATACTTTTGACTTTGTTGTCTGAGTCAAATTCAGTCATTTATAAGTTCTAGTTTTTATTAGAGAAATATATTTTGCCAATCCGGCATCATTAGTCTCTAAAAAATCAAACACAAAACAATGCAAACATGTAAACTAGGTGGTAGAAATTAAAAGTCATAAATAATAATAGAACCAAGAGCAACAAACTATGTGACTAGGCATAAAATCTAAGATAAAAGTAATAGGTAGGCCTATAGGAAACTGGCCCATCCTACTGCCCAAGTCTTGGGAAAAACAACAACCCGCTGTGTTTGACACAGCGAAAATAAAAAAGGAAAAAAGGGTGGCAACAAAGAAGATAAGGCAAATGGTAGAGGCCCATGTAACTAAAAATAAAAAAGTAAAAACAGAGAAGACACATAATTATTTGATTCCGGGTAAAACCATTTCAAATGGTAGCAATATACTGCTGACTCTGTTGTCTGAGTTAAAATCAGTCATTTATGATTTTAACTCGACAACAAACTGGAAAGTATATTGCCACCATTTGAAGTCATTGTCGTCATTAATATAAATGACTGATTTTGACTCAGATAACAAAGTCGAAAGTATATTGCTACCATTGGAAGTAATTGTCATCATTAACGTGCTTTAGGGGAAGTAGATATCTTCTTTTCTACATATTCAGTTTGCAACAATTTGGGAAGTTCCAAATAATCTCCTGTAATTGTGTGCTTAAAATTCTTTCCAACCAACAACAGTCCAAAGTGGTTTTGAGTTTCTTTCAAAAAGTGGTCTTGAGTTTTTTGAAAAATCAATTAAAACAGAACACAACATGACTAGAAAAGTTATTTGTCTGAAATAATTGCTAAATAAACACATAAAAACATGCTTATATTGATTCAGTCATTTGAAAAGCAAAATCACACTAGTGTCAAAATTAATCTTTGCCCTGGACTCAATAGCTTACAAAAAATTTAATAAAAATTGTTTTCTGTTTTTGTTTGAAATGAGTTACTTACTGTAGTACATCATAAAACTGGTTTGACATATGTTTTTATAACATATCATCAACCCATACATATCTAAAAAATATTGCCAAAATTACCTAAATATTGCATCAAGTGTCTAAATTTTGCTTTCCATCATTTTTACCCTGTGTTTATCTGTTGAATCATCCATAACACCATTATTACTTAAAATATTGAACACAACTTTTCACATTTAAGTTCAACAATTTACGAAGAACATAACGACATTTAGCATTTACTGTTTAAAAGGCTTCAACTAGTAAAAATAATAAGGTGGCGTTTGCCAAAACTATAAATCTGCATGTTTTTCCAACAAAGAGCTTCCCGACGCGCTAACGACGCCCGACGAAGTAGGATTGAATCCTACTTGATCGGGCCGTCGTAGCAAGCACTTATCGCGTCGGGAGAGCCGCGAAAATTCGCTTCTCTCCGTATGCTCTGACGCGGTGTGCATTGGCATACGTAAGCGCTCGTCGGCGTCGCGTCGGAAGGCGCTTACGACACGATAACGACGGCAGTGTGCATTGGGCTTTAGCGAGAATGTGCCGACCTAGTGTAAATGTGTAAAAAAAAGTGGCAAAATGGTGAAGGGAGGGTGGTTTTGTGTTGCTGGAGTCTGGAGAGAAAAAGGAACTTGCGAGAATATATTCGGTCGATCTTCATGTATTCAGCATAACAATTGTCAGCTGGAGTAATATTCGTAACGTTTTTTTATGATTCTAAGTAAAACCAGGATTTGTAGGGAAACAAATTTGTTGTAGGTTTTTCAGATATTATTTTCGTTTAATGAAAGTAGAAATATTTAAAATATGCGGTTGATAATAATTTAATCGTTTCTACCAACAAAAACCCATTACTACTTTATATATAAATGCTTGAATCGATTAAAACGAGGTTTAGTGTAAAATTGATAAAAGAGATGTATTGCGAAAATGAAGTCGGACATTACAATGAGTCTTTAACCATTTCTTGCATCTGTAGACACGTTCTGCAGTAAAAAAACAAAAACTAAACACTTGCATTCTTTGATGGTGATTTGTCCATACTAATATAAGCATGTAGTTTAGGCTCAAGTGAGAAAATGAGAGTAAAGTTTTGTCAGCCACAAATGCAGTACTTTACACAAATACGCTCTTAAGTGCGTTATGTATAACCACGTCGATTGTTGTTTGGTAATAATTGTATTTGGAAGTTTGCCATTTCATAATGTTAAGTTAGTTTAGAGGGCACTTTACTCTGTTCAAGGTATTACTCAATATGCGCTTTCACATATTTTAACGGGGATGTGTGGTGAGTGGAAATAGTCTGTGCTGTAGTCAAGTCTTACTGAGGGTCGCACGACATAATTTGAGTGCGTCAGCGGGTCGCAACAACAGAACTAAGAAACAAAAATACGTGGCAAGCAAGGTGAGCGCGAAATTTGTTGGTTATATTCGCATTTCTCCGGAATTTCTTGCGATAGCTTGTTGCATAAAATTCATATGTTTTTTTTTATTTGCCAGCGGCGCACCGGTTAAAAAGCAGGAGTTTACTTTGTTGATATGAATATTAACGTTTTAGCAACATTCATAAATACGAAGTCATAAAGTTGAATGGAAGCCTGCATACATGTTAATGTTTTCGGGCACCGAATATGCAACCATAGTTGGAAATATATTGCATTTTGAATTTAAGGCGCCAAAAAATGAGTTTGAACGTCGCAATAAGAGTTGTTTGTTTTATATGTTTTGGTTGACTGTACATTTTGTTTAAAGGCGATTATAATGATTTTTCTACTGGATAATGATTTGTTATCAGCTTTTATATTACATTTGTACGACGTCGCTATTTTGTTGTGTTGTTTTATTTTTGTAAACACTCATCATGGAATGGCAGATACTAGCAATTGAATTAGAAGATCGTGAAAACGTTTATTCCCAGTTGATCAGAATATTTCGAACTTCATTTCTGAGTATTTGCTGTTTTTTAGTCGCTCTCTAATATTCGCTATGGAATCGAAATCGCGTGAAGTTGTTAATTACAAACGGCCAGCACAATACCCTTCATTGCGAAATACCAAATAACACATAATATGAAATATATTTTACCGAACGTGTAGCCTCTACATAGTGCAACAATTAGGGAAATTAGAATGTTTTACTACTTCACTCACTATTTAGCGCTATGGCCATCATATTACATTATCCGTAACATTCCTTTTTAGTAACATGGTAAATTGCCTTTTTTTAAATCATCGACAATAACACGCGGCTCAAGCAAATGACGCAGGGAAGGACATAATATGTAATATAGTTATTAAGAGGCCACAGTTTGATGGAATCTAACCATGTTTCTGCGGAACAAAATTGGCAACAATACTAGGAGCACAATGCAAATTCCCACAAGTGGCCTTCTCCACGGTGTGTGGCAAGTATTTTGGTTTCAGTAAAGACATTTATATATTGTTTGCTAGTGCGATTCGTTTATAAAAAATCACCGCATTATTACACAATTGATTCATTGGAAGTCTTGTTTATATATTAAAAATCATTTTCTGTTGTAGTGTTAGGTTTCAACGATGTGGACATCAACACACTATGTTGGCCCGTTGTCTTATTAATGTCTAAATTGTGTGAATATTTTAATTTTAATTTTTTTACTGTATACCCACCTTATTTAATTAGTTGGATGGGTCGAACATGGGCTGTAAAGTCGGAGCCGGACTCGCCGAAGTCGGCGAATTTGGGCGAAGTCTTTACTCTTTATCATCGTTTCGCTTAGAGCTGACTTGGGCAACATACGGCCAGCAGACGGATCAGGCCCACCAAGCGAGTTAATCCGGCCCGCGGCTTATTTTTACAAAAATGCATATAAGCAAAACAAGGGCGAGTTTCTACATGTTTTTTTAAAATAGGTTCGTCTGGCATATATTTCTTCAACCAACGTTTCGGCTTACTATCCGGCAAGCCTTCGTCAGGGACGTCCTTGTATAGTAAGCCGTAACGTTAGTTGCCAGACGAACCTATTTTAATTATATGGGCCGAAAATTTATTTTCGGGACATATCTTGTTTTTGCCGTTATTATATGGGCCGAAAATTTATTTTCGGGACATATCTTGTTTTTGCCGTTATTATATGGGCCGAAAATTTATTTTCGGGACATATCTTGTTTTTGCCGTTATTCTTTTTTGGTTTCCTATGGTTTCCTATGGTTTCCTATGGTTTCCTATGGTTTCCTATGGTTTGTTTCAGACCGACTTTTGTCCGAAGCTTTATAGAAAAAGTAGACATCGTAGAACCTTCAAATTTTCAGACATGGCGTAGAGTGGTATGTAGGTGCTTTGTAAAAGTTTATGAGGCTGCACTCCCAGGGGCCTTTGCTTGGGGGGTAAAAACCTGAAATATTGCGTTTTAGCACTTTGTAGCTAACGACAGCCATCTAGCAGCAGAAAAACTTTCATACAGAATTCGTTCATATTCGCTTGCTTTGTCCAGCTCGCGTCGCGACGAGGCGGCTGCTGGCATCCCTGCTGCGCCCTATTGTCCCGCGCGTGCAACATTTGTGTTGGAAGTGGCTTGCCTAGTAAAACTATGCACATGCGACTTGCCTTTCATAAAGAGGCCTCCCTAAGTAAAAAAACCTATTGCTCTTACAACACAAAATATTTTACCACCGCAAATTTAAATGCGAATCCTACAGGCAGTGTACACATCTCTGTTAGCACATGTTGTAATTGTTGCACCATTCAAACATATCAACACCAGGTCTAAGCAAATATAATTATACAAGGGCCGCAACAACAAAAAGCTTAAGTTTAACGCATTCTTAACGACGACGTTACAAAGCTACGTCATAACATGGCGTCATAAATAAATAAATCTTGCGTTTATTGGATTTAAATTGGCAAAACTTTCAATATAAAACGTGGCTTATTAGGCACATAAACGTGTTTGCATATTGCTCAAAACTACAGATTTAAACTCTGTTTCAACAGTGATTGCTCAGACCAAGGCATGGTAAAAATTTACACAGTAAAAGTTGGAAAAAGTATAGCAAACCATAGACGTTAAATCATTTAGAGAGAATGAAAATATTGACTTTTTAAACATGCTAGCTGACCAAAATGTAATAACATGGCCGTAAGCATTATCTACGTAAATTTTTATTGATCAAATGTATGTTTCGATCATTTGCCAAAATCTACGCCATATTTGAACCCCCTTCGCTTCAAAGCCATAAGTTATTATATTATTATACACAACTTATAATTGTGTGTAGATATGTTGGATTGGAGTAACATACAGAACAGGTGCAAATAGCAAATATTCTCCAAATACGATGTTTCCAATATTCTCCAAATCGTATTTCATCGTATTGTCGCGGTAATACACAAAGAGGTAAGGCCGTGAGTAAAGTTTCTCCCACCGTACAATTAACGGAGGGAAGCATTTCGAGTAGGGATGTTCAAGGCAGAATATCGGCGACACATTTATAATGCTTGCTTTAAATGCGGCGTCAGCATTTTTTGGGGCGACGCGATAAGCTTCGCCTAATAATTAAGTGTCAATAGGGTGTATTTACCGCCGCAAGTTTAAATGCGAAATCTTAAGGCAGTCTACGCCTCTCTGTTAGCACCTGTTGTGCATCTTGCTCCAACCAGCATACCAACATCAGGCCTAAACTTATCTAGCAAAACTTTCGATTTAATAGTTTGCGTATTAGGCACGTAATAGTGTTTTTCATATTGTTTGAAACGACAGATTTAAAGCCTGTTTTAACAGTGATTGCTCGGACCAAGCTATGGTAAAAAATTACCTAGTGAAAGTTTGCAAAAGTATAGCAAACCATAGGCGTTTAACCATTTTTAGTCTTTAAGAGAATGATAATATTTGATTTTTAAACACGTAAACTGGTCAAAATTTAATAAAATAGCCATATGCATTATCTAAGTAAATTCTATTTATCAAATATATGTTTCGATCATTCCCCAAATTCTACGCCATATTTGAACCCCTTTCGCATCAAAGGCATATTTAAAGTGGGGAAGTTTTCGGCCCATATCTGTTTTTGCTTGCAGAAACAAGTTAAGGAAAATGAAAAACAAAATATATAATATAAAGTACACAATACAAAATATTTAAAAAAAAATTAAAAAAAAAAAATTAAAATAAAGTAAAAATTGAAAATAAACACTAAGCCCTGAAAATATATCCCCTGACAAAATATACAACAACCGCACCCCCGTCTAGTTCTTTTTTGGTTTCCTATGGTTTCCTATGGTTTCCTATGGTTTCCTATTGTTTGTTTCAGACCGACTTTTGTCCGAAGCTTTATAGAAAAAGTAGACATCGTAGAACCTTCAAATTTTCAGACGTGGCGTAGAGTGGTATGTAGGTGCTTTGTAAAAGTTTATGAGGCTGCACTCCCAGGGGCCTTTGCTTGGGGGGTAAAAACCTGAAATATTGCGTTTTAGCACTTTGTAGCTAACGACAGCCATCTAGCAGCAGAAAAACTTTCATACAGAATTCGTTCATATTCGCTTGCTTTGTCCAGCTCGCGTTGCGACGAGGCGGCTGCTGGCATCCCTGCTGCGCCCTATTGTCCCGCGCGTGCAACATTTGTGTTGGAAGTGGCTTGCCTAGTAAAACTATGCACATGCGACTTGCCTTTCATAAAAAGGCCTCTCTAAGTAAAAAAACCTATTGCTCTTACAACACAAAATATTTTACCACCGCAAATTTAAATGCGAATCCTACAGGCAGTGTACACATCTCTGTTAGCACATGTTGTAATTGTTGCACCATTCAAACATATCAACACCAGGTCTAAACAAATATAATTATACAAGGGCCGCAACAACAAAATTCTTAAGTTTAACGCATTCTTAACGACGACGTTACAAAGCTACGTCATAACATGGCGTCATAAATAAATAAATCTTGCGTTTATTGGATTTAAATTGGCAAAACTTTCAATATAAAACGTGGCTTATTAGGCACATGAACGTGTTTGCATATTGCTCAAAACTACAGATTTAAACTCTGTTTCAACAGTGATTGCTCAGACCAAGGCATGGTAAAAATTTACACAGTAAAAGTTGGAAAAAGTATAGCAAACCATAGACGTTAAATCATTTAGAGAGAATGAAAATATTGACTTTTTAAACATGCTAGCTGACCAAAATGTAATAACATGGCCGTAAGCATTATCTACGTAAATTTTTATTGATCAAATGTATGTTTCGATCATTTGCCAAAATCTACGCCATATTTGAACCCCGCGCCTTCGCTTCAAAGCCATAAGTTATTATATTATTATACACAACTTATAATTGTGTGTAGATATGTTGGATTGAAGTAACATACAGAACAGGTGCAAATAGCAAATATTCCCCAAATACGATGTTTCCAATATTCTCCAAATCGTATTTCATCGTATTGTCGCGGTAATACACAAAGAGGTAAGGCCGTGAATAAAGTTTCACCCACCGTACAATTAACGGAGTGAAGCATTTCGAGTAGGGATGTTCAAGGCAGAATATCGGCGACACATTTATAATGCTTGCTTTAAATGCGGCGTCAGCATTTTTTCGGGCGACCAATTACTTCGCGATAAGCTTCGCCTAATAATTAAGTGTCAATAGGGTGTATTTACCGCCGCAAGTTTAAATGCGAAATCTTAAGGCAGTCTACGCCTCTCTGTTAGCACCTGTTGTGCATCTTGCTCCAACCAGCATACCAACATCAGGCCTAAACTTATCTAGCAAAACTTTCGATTTAATAGTTTGCGTATTAGGCACGTAATAGTGTTTTTCATATTGTTTGAAACGACAGATTTAAAGCCTGTTTTAACAGTGATTGCTCGGACCAAGCTATGGTAAAAAATTACCTAGTGAAAGTTTGCAAAAGTATAGCAAACCATAGGCGTTAAACCATTTTTAGTCTTTAAGAGAATGATAATATTTGATTTTCAAACACGTAAGCTGGTCAAAATTTAATAAAATAGCCATATGCATTATTTAAGTAAATTCTATTTATCAAATATATGTTTCGATCATTCCCCAAATTCTACGCCATATTTGAACCCCTTTCGCATCAAAGGCATATTTTAAGTGGGGAAGTTTTCGGCCCATATCTGTTTTTGCTTGCAGAAACAAGTTAAGGAAAATGAAAAACAAAATATATAATATAAAGTACACAATACAAAATATTAAAAATAAAATTTAAAAAAATAAAATTAAAATAAAGTAAAAATTGAAAATAAACACTAAGCCCTGAAAATATATCCCCTGACAAAATATGCAACAACCGCACCCCCGTCTAGTTTAAATATACTATGCCTGGTAGCAACAGCATATTTATTCTATATGTTTGGTTGTACGGTATACCGTAAACATTCCTTTCAGAGATGGATCTAGTCATGACCCCGCAAAACTCTATTTTAGACTGTTTTAAATACTAAAAAGGAAAATGTTTTGGCGTTTCGCGCGAATGTCTTCTGTCTTTCTCGTAAGTTCTACGCAATTTTAGCATCTTTACAAACAGAAAGCGTCCTTCGCATAATGGTGCTCTATCCAACGAAAGTTTAACAAACGTATCCTAACATTTATATAGTTTTTGCACTTCGGTCGTATGTATCCCGTTTATCGTCTTTGCAATATGCTCATTGAACCATAAGTAACACGTCGGGAACTTAAAGCCTCAAAAGCCGAAAAAAACATTGTTTTTGTGCGGAATTACGTATTGTCCCCTCGATTTTTGGGTCAACGCGCCCCACAAATAACGCCAATATATCAAGTAAAGTTCATTTTTTATCTGTGCTCAATCCCCTTCTATGTCTAAATTAAAGTTTACATTTTAAAACAAATAGCCTATGGTCGCATTTATCTTTCTTTCAAATTAGACTTAAAATGCACGTTGGCGCACCACTCCCAACGTAAAGTTTGTGAGATTATTTGTTTCAAAGCGTCGAAGTATGACGTCATTTTGGTTTATTCGAGATCCTATTTTTGACGCGGCCCACCACAACATTTTAATTTTCTCATGCGCCCGCGGTAAAAACAATTGCCCAACCCTGGTTTAGAGTTTAGTTACGTAAAAATAAGTAGACTTTTTACTTAAAGCTACAGTCTTTCTAGCGGCTGAAATCAGCATCCATTATCCTGTTCGGTTTTATCGGCGATCTTTGCGTTTCGTTATCGCATAAAACACGCGCTAAATGAAATGTAACTTTGCGCAAGGTTATGTGATAGATCAGAATAATTAAAATATATAAAAAACTTTATTTATGTTGGCCACATCAGTATATCAAGAAACATTATAGTTTTTACTGGCTCCACTTGTCACACAAAGCCTTTGATATCACACTCTTGTTAGTAAGACCGTTATGGTATGACGTCATCTGTTCGAAATTTATCCTGTAAACGCTTCGTAAAAGTTTGAGCTACAGAAACTTAAAACAGGAACTTGCCAGGTCGGCAGAAACCCACCGTTGCGTAACGGCTCTGCCCTTGACTTTTACGAACGAACGCTACCAACAGGAATTTCTCGCGTTCATATCTACTTCTGTATGGGCGTTAAAATTGTTATTACGTCTTGCTACAACCTCAAACCATTATGCCCCGAAGTTAAGAACAAATTACCAATGAAACAATTGAAAACGTAGTTTTGTAAAAGTGAGTTTGCCATGAATTAAAAAATATAATATAAATTAAAAGCTCTTTCACACCTGAAAAACCCTTTAGGAGCGATTTTCGTTAATCCAATTAATGGCAACGAATATTGAAGTCAATGTTTTAAATCACATGAAAATGAGAAGATTTAATTCCGTAGCAAAATAACGGACTATGAGTTGCTCAAGTAAAAGCCAGTCAACAGGAAAGTCGATTTATTTCGCTTCCAAATTCCAGCTTTTCGATTCAGCGTAAACTCTGCGCAATTCAGAGTTTTTGCTCAAGCTTATCCTTGGCCTTTGTGACTTAAACTTCAGCGTCGTGCATGAATGCATATATGCTTTTGTATGGGGGAACAATAAAGAGGGGTTAGTGGATTTTTGCGGAGTAAAGTGTATACCTCAATTAACTAATTTATGTTCTATTTAAAGTAGAAGGGTGCAATAGTTTTCAATGGCGAGCCAAATTCGATTAAAGCGACCAACAAGAATTTCTCAGGGAAGCGAAAATGTAAACGAAATTAAAAAACAAAAAAACAAGACGCAATTTAAAATATAATTCAGTAAAACTCTAAGTTTGTCGAGATTTTTAAAAGCATAATACAGTTTGTTAAACACAACAAAAATGTATTGAGCAAGGATTGTCGTTATTGCAATTATTAATTGCGTTGTTTATATTATGTCCAGCGTATTTAGAGATTCAACGAATCAGTTGTGAATCGACTAAGTAATGTAAAAATGACCGACATTATTATAAGAGGCGAGCAAAACTAGAACTTTAAATACCGACGCGGCCACATTGGTTTTATGAGCAACATATTTAGTGAGGTACAAATAAAAATCGAAGGAAGCCAGTATTACAAGCCAAAGGCAAATTCTATCAGCCTTTCTACATATTCCATAGCTGCCATAATTTTAAAGTAACCAAACATACTTTATTTCATGACAAAAGGCTAAAAGCAGGCTGCGGCGCAATAATGGGGCAGTCGCAATAAACTAAACCAAATTCAAGTGTGACAGATGATATTATAGTTAGTAGAATCCTTGTTGTCGCCTAATAAGAGTCAAAATTGCCACTCATTCAGAAACAGCAACATACGATTTAATGATTTGTTTAAATAGGTTGTGGGGTCACAAAAATAAAGGTACAGCGGGCTGAACTCTGGTTCATGTGTTGTACGCCTCTGGTTTGAAGATTCGTTCGTCAAATTTATTTCCACGATACTTGTTTGGAAAGTTAAATTCAAGACCCCACCCCTTAATTCCAACCAACAGCCCCTCCCTAATATTCCACGATATCCCAGCGTAGTTTATTGAAAACTTTATGCTTTTCTTGGTCGAGTGACTTGATGAAGCCTATCTTCATCGGAATAAGGCCTAAAAGGACCAAATAACGCCTGAAACTGTAAGAAGAGGGTATAAGACGATCGGGGCCATGGGTCTGGCTCATCCCATATATCTTCGGAGCTAAATTAACGAAATCTTACGTACGGTTGAACATGACTTGATCGGCCGTTTTGGTGTCAACATTTGAAAACCCTATTTAAAAGTCGACGTTAGGGCGCCGCTGTTTTGGCACCGGATTGTTTGCCCCTGTTTTGGGGTTGTGTTGGGTAATGTGTGGGATTATAAATTGAATTGTTGTTGAAATTATTGGAGAAGTTAGTGGTGGAATAGAGGTTTGGTTAAGGGTTGGATAAAAGGTAGCATAGGCTGATTCTGACCGTTTAGGCATTATTTTTGCGGATTTAGGACTTATTTCGCTTACGTTAATATAACTATTAACTATTATTCGTATTTTGGTCTTGTTCTAAACTGTGTTTCATTCCGACGTTGATGTTGTTCTTATTTCGGTCTTAAGGCTGGCGTCCTCTCTAAATAATGGTTTGAGGTCGCTTTAATTCCATTTTTAGAAAAGGAGCTGGCCTGTAAAGGCTTCGGGGAACTTTGAGCTACAGAAACTCAAAACAGGAACTTGCCACGTCGGTAGAAACCCACTGATGCGTAACGGCTCTGCCCTTGACCCTTCTCACGAACGAACGCGACCAACAGGAATTTCTCGAGTAAAGCAAATTTTAAAAAGAAGTAGCATTTTTTTCTCAGATGAAAAATGAATTGGCAGCGATTTTGGAGAATAGAATTTTATATTGTGATGTTTGAATTGTGACCAACATGTAATGATTCCAGGAATCAGCTGGAATTGATTAAGCCATGTAAAATATTGGTCGAAAATCAATCAACTAATATTAAAATTAATATTTAAATCACGTGAAACCCTTAAGCTTTCATTTTTAAACCAATACAATAAAAGGTCAACAAGAAAGTCGATTTATTCTTTTCCAAATTCCAGATGTTGGAATCAGCGTAAACGCAGTTCAGTGAGTTCGTTGCCATAACATTTAGGTAACAAACAACTTATTTTTATGTCCCAACAAACTTAACCAATTGTCAGTGTAACAGATGATATTATGGTAATTACGTCGGTGTAACGTAATGGGAATGAAATGCACCTATCACCCAGTTAGAAACATCAACATACGATGTAATGGTCTGTTTAAATAGGTTTTGGGTTCACAAAAATAGAGGTGCCGCGGGCCGAACTCTGGGTCTTATGTTGTACGCCTCTGGTTAGAAAATTATCGTTTGTCAAACTTATTTCCACAATACTTGTTTGGAAATATTAAATTCAAGACTCCACCCCTTAATTTCCAAGCCTTTGATATCACACTTTTGTTAATAAGACCGTTATGGTATGACGTCATCTGTTCGAAATTTATCCTGTAAACGCTTCGTAAAAGTTTGAGCTACAGAAACTCAAAACAGGAACTTGCCACGTCGGCAGAAACCCACCGTTGCGTAACGGCTCTGCCCTTGACTTTTACGAACGAACGCGACCAACAGGAATTTCTCGCGTGAAGCGAACGAGATTATTCGAAACGTTTAAAATGATACCTACTTCTGTATGGGCGTTAAAATTGTTATTACGTCTTACTATAACCTCCAACCATTATGCCCCGAAGTTTAGAACAAATTACCAATGAAACAATTTTAAACGTAGTTTTGTAAAAGTTAGATTGTCATGATTTAAAACAATATAATATAAATTAAAAGCTCTTTTACACATGAAAACCCTTTAGGAGCGATTTTTGTTAATCCAATGAATGGCAACGAATATTGAAGTCAATGTTTTAAATCACATGAAAATTAGAAGATTTAATTTCGTAGCAAAACAACGGACTATGAGTTGCTCAAGTAAAAGCCAGTCAACAGGAAAGTCGATTTATTTCGCTTCCAAATTCCAGCTTTTCGATTCAGCGTAAACTCTGCGCAATTCAGAGTTTTTGCTCAAGCTTATCCTTGGCCTTTGTGACTTAAACTTCAGCGTCGTGCATGAATGCAAATATGCTTTTGTATGGGGGAACAATAAAGAGGGGTTAGTGGATATTTTGCGGAGAAAAGGGTCTACCTCAATTAACTAATTTATGTTCTATTTAAAGTAGAAGGGTGCAATACTTTTCAATAGCGAGCTAAATTCAATTAAAGCGACCAACAAGAACTTCTCGGGGAAGCGAAAATGTAAATGAAATTAAAAAACAAAAAAACAAGGCGCAATTTAAAATATAATTAAGTAAAACTCTAAGTTTGTCGAGATTTTTAAAAAGGTAATACAGTTTATTAAACACAACAGAAATGTATTTAGCAACGATTCCTGTTATTACCATTCCAAATTGTATTATTTGAATTGTAAAAACATATTTAAGGATCCAGGAATCGGTTTGGAATCGACTAAGCAATGTAAAAATGGCAAACATTTAGTGGCGAGCCAAAATAAAATTTGAGATATTTGACGAGGTTTTGGGTTTTCCACGGTTTTGTAAGCAACAAATTTAGTGGAGTCTAATTCCACGTCCAACGAAGCCATTATTTCAAGCTAAAACGCAAATTCTATCAGCATTAAGCTTTTACACACTTGCCATAATTTTAGAGCGACAAAACATAACTTATTTCACGACAAAGAGCTAAATGCAGGCTACGGCGCAATAGTGGGGGACAGTCGCCATCCAATAAGCTAAATTCAAGTGTGACAGATGATATTATAGTAGAATCGTTGTTGTGGCGTAATCAAAGTCAAAATAACACTCATCCTGTTAGAAAAAACAACATACGATGTAATGGTCTGTTTAAATAGGTTGTGGGGCAACAAAAATAAAAGTGCCGCGGGCCCAACTGTGGGTCTTATGTTGTACGCCTCTGGTTTAAAAATTATCGTTCGTCAAATTTATTTCCACGCTACTTGTTTGGAAAAGCTAAATTCAGACTCCACTCCTTAATTCCAACCAACATCCCCTCCCTAATGTTCCACGATATCTCAGCGTAGTTTTTTGAAAACTTTATGCTTTTCTTGGTCGAGTGACTTTGTGAAGCCTATCTTCATCGGAATAAGGCCTAAAAGGCCCAAATAACGCCTGAAACTTTAAGGAGAAGGTATACGACCATGGGGGCCATGGGTCTGGCTCGTCCCATATATCTTCGGAGCTAAATTAACGAGATCTTACGTACGGTTGAACATGACTTGATCAGCAGTTTTGGTGTTGACGTTTGAGAGCCCTATTTCAAAGACGACGTTAGGGCGCCGCTGTTTTGGCACCGGATTGTTTGCGCCTGTTTGGACTTTGTGTTGGGGGGTAATGGGTGGGATTAGAAATTGAATTGTAGTTGAAATTATTGGAGAAGTTAATGGTGGAATAGACGTTTGATTGGGGTTGGAGAAAAGGTAGAATAGGATGATTCTGACCGTTTAGGTATTATTTCGGCGGATTTAAGACTCATTTCGCTTTCGACGTTGTTATAACTATTAGGTATTATTCATATTTTTGTCCTATTCCAAACTGTGTTTCATTCCGACGTTGAAGTTGCTATTATTTTGGTCTTAAGGCTGGCGTCATCTCTAAATAATGGTTTGAGGTCGCTTGAAATCCATTTTTAAAAAAGGAGCTGGCCTGTAAAGGCTTCGGGGAACTTAGAGCTACAGAAACTCAAAACAGGAACTTGCCACGTCGGTAGAAACCCACTGATGCGTAACGGCTCTGCCCTTGACCCTTCTCACGAACGAACGCGACCAACAGGAATTTCTCGAGTAAAGCAAATTTTAAAAAGAAGTAGCATTTTTTTCTCAGATGAAAAATGAATTGGCAGCGATTTTGGAGAATAGAATTTTATAATGTGATGTTTGAATTGTGGCCAACATGTGTAATGATTCCAGGAATCGGCTAGAATCGACTAAGCCATGTAAAATATTGGTCGAAAATCAATCAACTAATATTAAAATTAATATTTAAATCACGTGAAACCCTTAAGCTTTTATTTTTAAACCAATACAATAAAAGCCGGTCAACAGGAAAGTCGATTTATTCTTTTCCAAATTGCAGATGTTTGAATCAGCGTAAACGCAGTTCAGTGAGTTCGCTGAAGCCTATTCGTGGCCTTAAAGGCCTTGTCGTGCATGACCGCACACATGCTTCTCAACAGTGGAACGATAAAAAGTGTATTTTTGGGCGTAGAAAAGGAAACTGACGCGGCCACTTCGGTTTTACAAACACATATTTAGAGAAGTATAAACCAACATAAAAAAAAACAGTATTATAAGCCAAAAAAAATCTATAAGCCGTTTTAACATTTTATACAGCTGCCATAATATTTAGGTAACAAACAACTGTTTTTATGTCTTCCAAGCAACAACCAATCGTATTACGACCAACGACATAAAAAGCCAAAAATGCAGTAATATCCACGACAGAATAAGATCTAAATCGTCTGAATGCGTCCTAAATTCATTGGAATAAGGCCTAAATGGCCAAAACACGCCTGAAACTGTAGGGAGAGGGTATGGGACGATCGGGGACCATCAGTCTGGCATTGGCAGTTTTGGTGTCGACGTTTGGGAGCCCTAGTTTAAAAGTCGACGTTAGGGCGCCGCTGTTTTGGCACCGGATTGTTTGCACCTGTTTGGGGATTGTGTTGGGTAATGGGTGGGATTATAAATTGAATTATAGTTGAAATTATTGGAGAAGTTAGTGGTGGAACAGAGGTTTGGTTTGGAGTTGGATAAAAGGTAGCATAGACTGATTCTGACCGTTTAGGTATTATTTTTGCGGATTTAGAACTTATTCCGCTTACGTTAATATAACTATATTATTCGGATTTTGGTCTTGTTCTAAACTGTGTTTTATTCCCCCTTGATGTTGTTCTTATTTTGGTCTTAAGGCTGGCGTCCTCCCTAAACAATGGTTATGAGTCGCTTGAAATCCACTTTTAAAAAAAGGAGCTGGCCTGCTGGCCTGTAAAGGCTTCGGAAAAGTTTGAGCTAAAGAAACTCAAAACAGGAACTTGCCACGTCGGCAGAAACCACTGATGCGTGACGCCTCTGCCCTTGACTCTTTGCACGAACGAACGCGACCAAAATGAATTTCTCGGGTGAAGCGAACGTGTCGAACAATTTAAAAAAAATATATGCGTGATAAAATATACGTGTTAAAATGTCGCTTTTTGCTGGTGTAGTTAAACAAAAACATATTATTATGGAAGAACTGCTAATTCTGACTATAGTTTTAAGGAGGCACGTGACACCAAAATCACCGTTGGGATCCAAGAATACCGCGATTGAAAACTTCAACAAATTATTTAGTGTTGGCACGCAATGGTATTTCAAAGGAGGTAAAACTGGGCAATATATGTGCATTATGTTTGCAAATTTTTTTGCCGTTTGTTTACCGGAATACAAAAAGTGTCACTGGTTTTGTTCAAGACTGTGGACTCGTGTCTCGAGTAAGACTGCCCTAGTCCCGAGTCCGACGTGCGCACTGCTTAATTCGAAACTCTCATAAGGCCACAAACTGTCAATTGCAAAGATGGAATAGCATATGGTGGGACATTCCTAGCCACATATTGTGAGTGGATGAGTTGTATTACGACCCTATGAGTGCTTGCTGGAAATTTACCCTATTTTATTTACCTAAATGGGTGAAATACAGGCTTTAAGTGGATTTGGAGTCGAACTCGGTGGAATGGGCAAATTTGCCGAGTCGAACTCGACTTTATTTTTTCGGATTAGGTTGGATTTGGGTTGTTTTTAACCGACTCCGCAGCCCTGGCGCTTGTGTGCATTTTTATTACACGCCGATGAGTGCAAATTAATAATTTATCTATAATCGTTCCAAAAAAAAATCGTTTTGTTTTTTGCAAAAGCCAAGATCGTAAAAAAACCCTCTTGATATCATAGCGAAGTTAAATACTACTACTTTCTTACGAGAGTATCCAAGATAAAGAGGCACTCATATTGTACGTTTGCGTTTCTAATGGCAAACCTGCCAAAATAAAAACAGCGACCGTTGAATTGGTTCGGGTTCTAAAGACGCCGAGACAGCGCGTCGTATATTTGTTCCCCAGATATGTGAACAATCGCGTTTCAGCTGTTCTTTGTCCGAACCTTCCGACGGTTGGTGGGACGCGTTGCTACAAACCAAGCGTTACCAAGCGTTGAACGAAAAATTCGCAGCGCCAACTTGCTTGTATCTCACCTTCTCAGTTAAATTATTTTTAAACAGTAGCGTTTCTAACGGCAAAACCGCCAAAATAAAAACAGCGACCGTTGAATTGGTTCGGGTTCTAAAGACGCCGAGACAGCGCGTCGTATATTTGTTCCCCAGTCATTGTGAACAATCACGTTTCAGCTGTTCTTTGTCCGAACCTTCCGACGGTTGGTGGGACGCGTTGCTACAAACCAAGCGTTACCAAGCGTTGAACGAAAAATTCGCAGCGCCAACTTGCTTGTATCTCACCTTTTCAGTTAAATTATTTTTAAACAGTAGCGTTTCTAACGGCAAAACCGCCAAAATAAAAACAGCCACCGTTGAATTGTTTCGGGTTCTAAAGACGCCGAGACAGCGCGTCGTATATTTGTTCCTAGTCTTTGTGAATAATCACGTTTCAGCTCTTCTTTGTCCAAACCTTCCGACGGTTGGTGGGACGAGTTATTACAAACCAAGCGTTGCCAAGCGTTGAACGAAAAATTCGCAGCGCCAACTTGCTCGTATCTCACCCTCTCAGTTGAATTGGCTTGTAAGTGATTTAATTAGGTTCATTGACGACTTACAAGCCATAAAACAAGCCATCGAAGCTTGGATGTTAATTTCCATTCTTGCGCAACATTTTACAGGAATCAATTCGGGAGCATTTGTACATCAACATCGCAATACGGCGACAAATATTTGTGGTTTGCACTATATCAGGCCTTTTACTTATCGGTGTTGCATTTCCCCATTTAATCATTCACAATACAAGAATCTTAAAACGACCAAAATAACAAATGTTGTACAACAACTATACCCTTAAACTGTTTCAAAGAAATCCAGGTGTATAGTGAATGTCGCCTGATACCTGTGTTCTTGGCTCTGTATGATAATGTCGACATTGTCTTGTGCTTTATACTTTGCTTTCTCAAACTCAGTTATAGTTATATTTTCACAGAAGTTAAAATTCCAATAACTGATTTTGTTGCATTTTTTTAGATAACTTTGTATTTGTTAAAACTTCTGAATCATTTAACCAATCGAACAGATAGTTGAAGAATGTCCGGCCCTGGCCACCCCAACCAAGTAAGTTTTTTTTTAAAAAATTAATTTATCTATAGAGTGTTCTAGGCAACAGGGGACGTGGCGTTATTTTGCACAATATGCGCAAAAATGTGCGCGCGAAAATGTGTTTTTCCAGAATGTGCGCACATTTTGAAGGCGTTTTAAAATGTGCGCACATTTTCGCGTGCACATTTTAGCGCACATTGTGCAAAAACTCTTCGCACCCTCGTCTCGTTCTACGAATTTCCGATAAATTAATGGATCCAATTCAATACCCGATGGCTACTAATTTGATAAAGGTATTCGAGACATGAATTGTGATTCAAAGCTGTCATTCCTATAAGAAAAAACAATTTTTGAAACAAGATTTGTTTTTCCAGTAAATAGTAGGTTGACAACAAAATGTTATTAAATCTTGGCTCTAAAGCGCATTTTGGCCCAAATAGCCGGAAAAATACGTTCAAATTTAATATGTTTTCTTGCTAGATAAATGTAACATAATTTGTTAGGATCGGATTGCAGTAGTATTTTATAAGCACCGGGTGTGACAATAAAATGTCAAGTTTGGACATGCTACCGATTTAACCCTTTACGTAAAGCTGCAAAATTTTAAAGAAGATTTAGGTTTATTAAATATCTCCTTTTGGAGAGCTTTGAAACGATAAATTAGGACAAATCCGTAACACAAGAATACATTGAAAATGCTCTATACGCTATAGCAGATGAGTTTTACAATTTTGCTTCATAACATGCTATTTAAATATAGTGAAAAGAAGTTCTTCTGGTACTTTTTATTTTATCCTTTTGGCTACCTATCCTGTGTGATATAAAAATCCCAATGTTTAAAATATAAAGAGATTAAGGCGATTACGAACAACTCAGTTGGTATCTTTTTTAGGTATCCGAAGCGTCGGATAAAACAATTAAGTAATGGAAGAACTTCTCTTCAGTATGTAGGCCCTACCTTACCTTGTACCTACAGCATATTCATTTTATTCACATTTGCATACACACAGTATAGATTTGATTATAATTAATGTTTTTTACATTGCCATGGTAAAAGCAAAACACTTTTTTTTTTCAACGTATTTATGCAGGGTCAAAATGCACCTCAGCTTCCACCAGCAAACAACCAGTCAATCAATGTGCTACCTGTAAACATTGGTGATGTTTACGGTCATCAAGGTCCCATACAAAACCTCCAAGGCGACGTTCATATATATGGCCAGCTACAGGGACCTGGAGTGGCTTCCGACTCAACAGCGACCTCATCTGACAATTACGGTTGGTGATAACTTCGATTTAAAACTAATGACCAAGTTTGGGTTGCACTACAGTAGAGATATCTTTGCGTGCAATGAACCCAGCCCCTGAAATGCGACCGTATTTCAAGTTAAACACATTTAGTTTAAAAGTCGGTTAGAATAGATCGATGCAGAGCAGTGTGCGTAGCCAGGTAATATTTCACCGTGGGACGAAATGACGTCACTCGAAAATACTTTTATGACTTATCATGAATACTAATAGATAAAACACAAGTATCGAATTAAATTCATTTTAGGTGTTTGCTTTTTTAATAGTCCTATACAAAGCGCTATTCGCGCTTAGCGCATTTAGAAGGTAAAATAGATAAAAAAATAATGTTTGCGGGAATATGACCTTGTGTCGCCGGCTCTTGCGTTTTTGCAACTTACTTAAAACTCTGGCAGGTTTTTAGAAAGTTCGTTTGCATTACAGTTTTGCTTGTTAAGTTTTTGAGAAAACTAAAACAATATTTATCGATTATACAAATATAAAACATTCTACGTTTTGTCTGAAACAGAGTCGGTTTATGACAACTTCAATAACCACTGAAGTCCAGCAATAAAGCAATACGTTTATGAGTATTATTTTGCAAACCCAGCCTACGCTTAAACACGCTCGTATTTCTCGCTTATCGTTCGCTCGCGATTCGCGTTAAAGTAAAACCGACGATAGGCGTTAATCATTTATTAACGTTTTGGTGGCTGTAATAAGCTAAGCGTGCAGGGCAAAATTTTACGCTATATGCTCTACCAAAAAAGTTATACATCTGTTACGACTTTACTAGTAATTCTAGAAAATTACCTAGGCCTCCTGTAAAGTCGCTGTGAGTCCTTAATTTTCGGGCAATAAATAACCTACCAAAGAGAACTTATATTAAAGACCACAACAAGAAAACCCAATGTACAGATGTATTGGTTGCAAGAGTAGAATATTACCACACCACAAACAATAATGACACTTAGACACACACAATTACTTACAAAAGCGACAGACAGAGCATAATGACACTTAAAGTTTTACTCGCTAATTTCACAAGACTACACCCAGACGTCTCTCTTCCCTGTAGGCGGTGAGCCGCTCTTAATATACGCTAAAACAAAACTCCTTTTCACGGGAACCGACGCGCTCCCGGAAACCCCAGGCCTGCCTTACAGGGCGGCCGTTTCGAGGAAAGATAACATTGGGCGGACCTTTTAGTGAGAAGTTAAACCGCGCCGGAAAACAAGCGATAAATGATTGTGAGATTTGCAGAAATGTTTGGAGACAGGAAAAAACATGTCTAAAGTCCAATTAACGGCGAACACCACAGCGCACAAGAATATTACGTTAATATACAATTATACATGTCTCGAAATGCGAAAACCTAATTCCTAGCCCTACATTTAAGAACAAAGGCGCAAAATTAATAATGAATGTAAGAATTTACAGTCGGCGTAATTAGCAACCGGTGATAATTTTGTAGTGCTAATTAAGCACGTAACAACATCCATATGTGTTAGTTAACTCACATCATAAAACAAAATGGTGAACCAATTGGGAGCATTAAGATTGCGGAAAACATTTGAATTTCATTCGTTTTATTCCTTCAGCTTTAAACAAAAGTTCTTACGTTTTCAGCAACATCATGGCAAAAAAAGTCGCAGGAAGCAGCTGATAAGGTCATCGGAACTCTACCAAGCAACACAGTTCCTCTTGACATCATTCGGAATTCGCAAGCACCATTGGAGGAGTTTGGTTTAAAAGGATTGAAGCGACTCCAAGGTAACCAGTACAACTCAACAACGCTTAAACTCAACCAACTATTTACTGCTGCAAAACAAGAAGCAATCGATGAAGCCAAAAGTAAGAACTTTAGAAATAAAGCAGCATATGACGATTACGTGGAGAGGCATGGCAACGTGGTCGGTATGACTGGAATAGCTGGAATTGGAAAAACTACAGCTATTATACAGACACTAACGGAGCTTGCAGATGAATTACCAGCAGATCAAAAGGGATATTGGCTTTTTAAAAACCTAAAGACTTTAGGTCTTAACAAAGAAATGGGTGTTCTAGAATTGCTGTCATCCAACCCAAACTGGAAACACACAAAGGAAATGGATGATCAAATACTGGAAAGGCTTTCCAAATCCAACAAGCTGTTTATCTTCCTGGATGGTTTGGACGAACCTAGATTCAAAGATCTTGACCTGGATGCTCCAGTGATCGGATTGTACGATCGCGCAACGCCGATGGTCATTCTGCAAAACCTACTCCGTGGCGACATACTTCCAAATGCTCACAAGCTGCTTACTTCACGACCGGGGGCTTTTCTCAAGCTACACCCAAGTTGCAAGCCCCACTTTGTAGTCAAGGTAATCGGCTTCAACGAAAGCTCTCAAGATTTGTATTTCCGACAAATTTGCCCCAAGCAAGAAGATTATGAGAAGGTCACCAAGTCACTTGGTCAAAACCCACATGCAAAGGCTTTGTGCTTTCTTCCTATGTTTGCCAAAACCGTCGCACCTTACATCATAAAGCATGGGACTAAAGATGGCACTTTTACTCTCACAGATGTGTTTGCGGCTTTTGTGTCCGATTGCATTCACTCCATTAAGTTTAAGGAACACCCCAGAATTTTGCGCAAACTTTCAGACCTGGCTTTACACGGAATGCTCAATGACAAGATCACATTCGACGAAGACGACTTTGATGAAGTCGGACTTGATGCTGAAGGAATGGAGGACTTTCTCAACATGCAAGTTTTCTCCAGCGACCTCAACCTTCGTATACTGGAAGGGGATAAAGTATTCTTCTTTATTCATCTTCTGTGGCAAGAATTTTTTGTATCACTCAAACTGTTGTTCGATACAGATCTGGCTACATTTTCTGGGCTGCTGCAAAGCATGGAAAGTAATACGTGGGAAATGGTTCTTCGATTTCTTTTCGGGTTGCTAAACACGGGACTCCACCGTAAGCTAAAGCCTATTTTTAAAATCTCTTCCACCGATGTTGCTAGCAAGAAACGTTTGCTAAAAGGCTTGATTGATTCGCTTGGATCTCAACTTTTATCAAACGATGACGAGAACTTTAAGACCAAATTGTTTAGGCTTTGCAGTTTGGCGCAGGAATCAAACGATCAAGAAATCACCGCGAAAGTGGCCGATTCCCTCCCTGGAGAGCTTCGTATAGAAGATCAAACGATCCTTCCCAGTGAAGTGTCAAGTCTCTGCCACGTGCTTCGAGCAACACAAAGGGAGCTGGTCATCAGCATCGGGGAATCTTACAACCCAGTCACATTTACCGGCAACGGTTTAGAAATGTTGATGGAGACTATGGCGAGAACCAAACACAAGGTTTGTGAAGTTTTACTGTTGTTTTAAGTTTTAATTTTTATACACTATTTTCAAATAAATGCAACAAAGCAGCGGTAAACGCTAAACGAACCCTGCACCGTTTTAAAGCCACACAACATTTAACTTTCTGAAGCAGGAGTCGGTAACCTTTTCTAGTCGTGGACCTGACCCAAATTTAAAAAGGGCTCGGCGAGCCGTAATAAATATAAACTTAAAATTTTCGTAAAATGTTGAGTTTTGAGCGTTTCATTATAATAACTGTTAATCAGGGGCGACCTAGTTTTTTTGGTTGAAAATTAGCTTTTATCTAACACTAGACGAAATGCCCGGCGTTACCCAGGTTAAATAGAATATTTACCAGTTAATCTTACTGGTTAGAAAATAATTACACCTACAATAACCATCATAATGTACCTGAATTTAATCTGGTTAAACAAAATGAAACAATCCATCATACTTTGGCTCTTTATTACTATTGCACATTACGTTGTACCATGATAATCTGACAGCCTCATGTTATAGCCTATAATTATGGAATCAGAAAATAACCCGAAAGTTATGTTACGGATAGCGTATAAAGTTCTGAAGAGGCATAAATAATGCAAACATATTTTTGTAATGTCATAACAAATTTGCTTATGCCTAAACGTTTGTATTGCGTGTCACTAAATAGAAAATTCAAATCATGTCATATCGTGTGTCTAAAATCAGTTAACCTAATGTTTCCCCACAGTCAGAGTAACACCCCACAGCCTGTGTGAAAGCGGTATTAATAGAATGTCGTGTTTAATTATGTGACTTATCTGCGTGGCTCTAAAGATCTAATTCTTTGTCTCCGATACTTTTTCAATTTGTTTAACCCAATCTAAAGACTAAAAATTAACGTAGGCCTGTAACCTAAAAAGCAGTATCTAAAAGCCCTCTTGCCCTTTGCTAAGGGGGGCAAGAGGAGGGCAAAAGTGCCCTTTTCATAAAAAGTGATATATTGCTTTCACAACGTTAAATATTATGCGACGAAAATCATAAAGGGGGTAGGGATTGAGCTACGGAATAATGCAAAAAAATTCATAAAATGACATGCTTGACATTTGTTAAAACATTTTTAGTACCATTTTAAGCCAATCTAGAGGGCGTGGCTGCAAAAATTTTGCCGGGGGAATACCCCCGCACCCCCCAATATTTCGGCTCGCTACGCTCGCTTGCGGTCTATGTTGCCCTTACCAAAAAAGTCGCCACCCTTGCCCTGAAATCGCTCCGGCGTCCCTGTAAACACACAAACTTGGCTAAACACGTCTCGCATATATTTCGTAACGAAAACCTGTGAAATTAGACTATCTTTTACGTGGTTAAACAAACTGCAAAAAGCTATAAACGTTTGCACTGAGTGTCACTAAATAGAAATTTCAAATCATGTCATATCGTGTGTCTAAAATCGGTTAACCTAATGCTTCCCCACAATCAGAGTAACACCCCACACCCTGTGTAAAAGCGGCATTAGTGTGAAAGCGGAATGGCGTGTTTAACTTTGTGACATATCTGCGTCTAATGCTTTGTTGCCGTAAATTTCCAGTAAATTGTTTATTTGGTTTAAACAGTGTAAAGATGAAAAATTAACTTATAACCTAAAAAGCAGTTTTGTGTCTGAAATAGGTCACAAAAAATCACTAATTCACGTGTTACCAACATTGTATAAGCTGGCTGAAGCCGTATATTATAGCCGATAATTACAAAAAAATTGCGGTATTTACAACAAACAAATTGCAACGTTGTGTGTTTTTTTAAATGGAGCTACTAAACACGACTCGCATATTTTACCTAACGAAAACCCGTGACATATATCGATGGAAAATCGCTTAAAAAGTAGTAGCAGCAATAATTCAAATTGGCGAAATTCAAGCAAATACGTAAAACCCATACTGCATCCAACGAAAGAAAATCCTCTTTTAAAAGTAAATTTGCTTAAAGTTCAAACCGCTACAATAAACGCGATATAAACTTTTCCACATGAAACTTTATTTTTACCAAGGCAATTTACGCAGGTTATTGCTTTATAAATGTGTGAAAAGGTTTAACCCGTTTTGTCATAAGGTTCTGCAAGTCGCATGCCCGCTCTTTCAAGTTAACATGCAACGAATGTTGTGTGATGTTTTTGAAATGGTATAAAAATTGCTCACCCGTGACCGGTTCGCGACGGCGTTCGCTTGAGATGCGAGACTTTCTCTCATAGAAAGAAACAAATTTTTTTCTGTCTGGGAGCACACGAGTTTCTTTCTATTTTACCGACTTGCTCGGCGACTCGCTTAAGAGGAGCAATAGGAGCCATACGTTTCTCTGTCTGTTTCCCTAAAACGCGAACATGCTGACCAACAAACTTTTCCATTTTATATATTAGATTTGAAAAAAGGACGGTAAAGCGTTTGCGCCAAGCGCGAAGAAAAGCTATTGTGCAAATATTTGATGTTCCCCGGGGGTAGCGAAAGGACGTGAGGTTCATCGAGTGTGCTGCCGCCGATAAACATAGTCTAATCATAACCAACAATAAAAGTGAAAAAAAAGATATGCGGAAAATTTAATCGTTAATCTATGATTTAATTTGAATAGGATATGATGTAATTTAAATAGAACCGTTACAATGTCGATATAGTTTATTTTTATATTTAAACCACACAAGAACTATAGTGTGCAGCACCATAAAATACAATCAGGCATACTAAGATAGCGTAACGTCCATTGTTGATAGTACTACTAGTTTATGTACTTCGCATTTTGGCCGAAAAAATGCGAAAAAAAAGAGCGCATTATTTTTACATTTATGTAGTTAAAATAGACAACAAATTTCGACAACGGCCTTTTGCCAAGTTTGTAAAAGAGGTGGAGGGCCGGATAAATTACATTGGCGGGGTTGCCGACCCCGGCTCTTAAAGGTACTTTAAACTTCTATCACCGCATGATGGCAGTAGAGTGCCCACGAGTTTTTTGACATTAGTGGACAACTTGTTTTTTCACAACGGTTTGATTTCCTGTCGTTCACCGAGAATTGATGGCACATACATTGCTGTATAGTCGGCAAAAAATGTTCATGGTCTGATGTTACGATGTTTAAATGGCGTTGTTATGCCGAAAAACAGACCGCCATTTGCTCGCCTCTGAGATTAAACCGGTAAAATTAGAACAAATTACCAACGCTGTTTGTACAACTTTGTTGCGTAATAACATGCGCGACTTTAATTGAGTCTATTTAGCTAAAAACGCATAACGCATTTTTTTTTTTTTTTTATACACTAATATTTTTCTGTTTTATTTTCTGATATAACCCTCTTAATTGGCGCTACAAATTACGTTTTTCAGTTTGTTATTGGACATTAGTGTTTGGGATGTTATACTCCGCACTCCCCAAACTCTTCGTAGTCACTGTCTTCCCTACAGCGTTAAACGCTTCCACCTCCAGCAAGTATTTAAGTTTTTTAATTCAGTATCCAGATTTTATTATTTCGTTGATGATACTAACTGGAAACGTTTTAACGCGAGTTTCATGTTTAATGAGGCGATAATAAATTTACAAATAAAAAAAGAAGTTTTTAATAAAACAAAGTTCAAGGAAGCGAATTTTTGGATCAATAACTACAGTTTGAGTTTAAAACTGTTCGCATCTCACGCCTTAACAATGTGCGTACTCTATACAGCCGAGTAACCCGCAATTTTAGTGAAATTGTTTCTAAGTGCATATATATATAACATTTTAGCTCTACAAATGACTAAATTAATTACAGTTTACAATAAAACGTCATATTGACCCGCATTTTTTTCAGCGACTTTGCTTACACTTTTTAAACCACGTCATTGACTAAAGGTTGCCAACAATGGCGGGCGAGGCAAACTGATCGGCGCATAAGTTTGAGAACCTCATCTATCTGGGACAGCGCACCCACCAACATATCTTGTTGTTATTTTGTAGATGGATGAAGTAAGTGTGGAGATAACTAGATCACGTGACTTCACTGCCTTGTCCACCTGCGTCCATAAGATAAACCGCCTGCAGTTGTTCACTACGAGCGATTGGTCCGGTTTCGAGGTTCTTACTGAAGCAATCGCACGCAGAGAAACACCTGTAAGTCAACTTACGTGCAACAATTGACATGTTTATGTCACAATGGTCATTATTGCGATGAGGCGGGCGCGATTATCCAATCACACTATCGACAATCAAGCGGTTAGGGGAAGTCCCATGGGTGAAACGGGGACGCGTGAAACTGATAAGGGGCATCCCCGTGGGCCCATTGCACAGGGGAGAGTCCCACTAAGCATGGGTAGCTGGGACAAGTGCCTCGACACCAGGCTGGTTTAATAATTCAAACTTAAATAACTTCTTTTATAAATTGCGCGACAAATGCAATATTAGCGTATTACACTTTGTTAATGCACATTAGTGTTCGTGATGTTATACTCCGCAACCCCCGACCCCTTCATAGTCACTGTCTCCCCTAAAGCGTTAAACGTTTCCACACACTTTTGGATGTTTTCGAAACTGTTTTCTTTTTTTAATTTCACTCCTTTTTAATATTTCGTTGATGATACTAACTGGAAAAGTTTTGACGCGAGTTTCGTGTTTAATGAGGGAATAATTAACGTACAAATACTGAATCACGTGTCGTGTACGTTTGATGTGTTTGTTTCTTTATAGCAATTGATCGCGCAAATATTTATCGAGTAGAATCTAAATTCAACTTTTACGACGTTTTCCGGTTTACAATCAATTTGACCTCTGTCTGTATTTAGCAGTTTAAATAGGTTTTATCAGTAAGTTTGAAACTTTCGTTAACAAACCAAACTATATTTTTGTGTAGATGGAAGAATTATTAGTGTACAAGTTGGGGTCACGTGAGTTGAGTTGCCTGGCAACAAGTGCAACCAACATCAACAAGCTGACGTTGTTGTACTGCGACACTGCTGGGTCAAATCTGCAACCTCTAACTGACGCCATCTCACGCAGAACCCATCCCGTATGTTTGAGTTAGTGGTTACGAGTAAATACGTTCGCATTAACCGCACATGCGTGAGTGTCTGCATATATTAGGGTGATGGGGGGCAAAAAATATTTTTTACGGACTGTTTATATTAAACATACCGAGATATATTAAACATACCGATGTAGGTTTGTCCTAAATACATCAGTGAGAATATAATACACGCTTCCAAACAACTTGCCAATTGCATTATTTCAGAAAAGTTGCATAACTAGACGTTTGTGTTTCACTTAAAAAAAACTCTTTAAAGGATGAAGTCGGCACTTGTTTTCACAAAATTACCCTCTCTTGTTTTGTCTAGTTAATAATTCCAACTGTGCTAACAGCCTTGTGCATATTAATAGATGTTTAAAAAGATCTACAAACAAACACTCAAAAATGTCAGCCGAAGAGGGTTTGGAGCCCGGGGCAAGCACATGGGACATTTACTTGGAAGCAATCTGTAAACCACAAACGTTCAAAAAACTGATTGTTTAGTTTGATACACACTAAAATTCAGTTTCGACAGCGGCTTTTGCTTTCATACAGACAATGCTACATTAATTAAACACATTCGGTAGTGGCATGTTTTTCAGGCAAATGTTGACTTATTTCGGTACTTCAGTATTACGACAATAATGCAAATTTTTAGCAAATTATTATTCTACCTAGGAAAATTAATTTTGCGTCATAGACACAACAGTTTCTTGTTTATTCCATAATGCTCCAGATGTTCTACTTTAACACAGACAATGGGGTAGACCAGTGGTTCCTAACCCGGCGCCAAGCAATTATTAGGGGGCGCGAGCGCGACTGTAATGTTTCACTTTTTGTAGTGATTTTAATGGTTTCGTTTCGTGTTTATTCTGTTTTTAAGATGTTCTTTTATTTACATTAAAATTACACGTGTGTAGTTAAGTAACTGAAGAAATAATTCATGGATTAGGAAACTTTCTTGAATTTTAGACTAATTGCTACTTTTTACGACCGATTTGGATTATGTTTAGTTACTAACTCTCTTTATTGCCACTTTTAATTAAAACTGCATATTTTCTGCAAATTATCTACAGTTTTAGCTTTGTCAAAAATTCCCTGTGATTAGCACTGCATGATTTCTGTCTAATAGACATATTTATTTTCTGAAATAAACATATTATCGAACGATAACGGCCCTATTCAAAATCAGTTTGGCCGAGTTGCAGATAAACGATAAACGTTATCCTCCTATCCAACAATATTTGTTCATATTTTAATATAATAACACCTCAGCAACTGGGAGATGCAACTGCTTTGCGCGAATCTATAATGTTTTTGTATTGTGTGTCGTCACACCTTTCGAAACATGATTTACGCAATGGTTAATTTTTGCGCTGCAGGCGACATTGTTACGTGGTTTCTACGGAGCCTTGTTACTGCTGTGGAGTCAATGCCCTCACAACACAATTTTCAAAATCAGCTTGACAAACTCATTTTTTCGCGATTCGCGCCACCAACAGTAGATACTTTAGTTTTTTCAAATTGTCTCACTGATATGTAATTCAAAATGAGTTTTTTCGTAGGGGGAAGCAAGGCATAAGGGTATGACCAAAAACGTCTTTATAAAAAAACGTCTTTATATTGTTTAAGTTGCCCAAACATTATATTTGGGGTGTGCGATGGGACGCACGACGCAATTTGATCAAAGTGGGCTAAACCTAGAAACATAATTAGATTTGCGCGGAACGCTAAAAAAAAATTCCATTTACTTGATCAAAATATACAGTTTGTTGGGGGGGAGGGCATACCAACGTATTATACCTGACAAAAAAAAATTTGCGTTAAAGACACAACAGTTTTCTTGTTTATTCCATACTATTCCCGATGTTGAGGGGGCAAATGCTCCCTATTGCAGGCACTTATGGTCCAGATTAGCAGACGACACCTTCGATGTTATGGAAGCTAATAGAGGGGAGATACGTAACAACTGGAACTTCTTGTCATTGTAGATGGAATTGTTGGGACTGTATGAGAGCAAGCTGGATTCACGTGGTTTGAGTTGCCTGGCAACAAGTGTACACAACATCAACCAGCTGGAATTACGGGCTTGCCAAATCGCTGGTTCCGATCTGCAACCTCTAACAGACGCCATATCACGAATGGATCGACCTGTAAGTGCGTGTTGTTGAAATAAAGGATGTGTTGAATATTGGAATGACATTGAAGTGGATAAACCAGGCAACAGCATTGCGTGTAAACTTTGGTAGCTGAACCACTGTCTGGCGAACGAAAGATTTTTGGTAAACGTATTTTTTATGTCACCATTACTAAGTAATTACTGGCAGGGGGAATGCGGATTTTTGCATAAGGGCGCATGAAAAAATTGCAGGTATGATGTCACAATGGTACGTCAAATCGTGACGTCACAATTAACGGACATAGCGTTACGTCAAAACGTGACTATTTTTTATTTTATCAAGACGGAAAAACACTCGTGTGTAGAGTGAAAAAATGCCTTCGTAAAGTTTAAGTTTCCTAAACTTTAATTTTCAAGGGTGCGATAAGACGCACGGCCCCCATGTATAAACCGGTTTTCAAGTGAGCTAAGACACCCAGAAACATAACTTTGATACGCGGGTATTCCGAAATACATTTGCATTCACTTAGTTACATTAGGAATAAATATGGTTTATGGGAGCCATGGCCACGTGCCCTGTTCCATGGATCCACCCCTGATTACTGGCCCCTCTGGCCCTGGCCTGGGTAAATTTATTCTGATAGCTTTTCTTCTCAATAGACCATTATTAACTGGACATCCTTTTTGTTTGTGTTTACTTATGAGAATTAATTACAAACTAACACTTGAATTACAATTACTAGTTTTTTTAAACATTTTCCTGTTGAAGTAATTGCACCCTGAAACCGCCTACGTTCCATCATACCTTTATATTTCCGCAATTCTGGAGCGACATTTAGTGATTTTTTGGCATTTCCTTTAGCGCTGATCTTGCATAGCTCAGTTGCTTGAGTAACTGTTCTGGTATGGACGTGGTCATTAGTTCGAATCTCACCGCAGGTAATTTTTACTTGCCTTGCTTGCACAGACATCCTTGCAAGACCAACCGAATACGTTTAGACATTCTCAATAAATAACATCAAGCGGTGGTTGTTATTTCAAACTGTAGGCCTAGGTAATGGAGATATTCAGTGCATCCTACTTAGACAGCAATTCAAATTGTTTGCCCGAAATACATACAATAACTTTTTAAAGTTAGACCGCAATGTTATTGTTATTAGATTGGCAATTTTTATTTAATGCCAGTTCAATTCGTATAGCTTTGTGTGTCGCCAAGTGAATGGATAAGAAATACGAATAAAGTTAAGCAGGAGGATTAACGTTAAAATACAAACACCGGGTTCTTTCTTCATTTTATTTCTGTGATTTTGCAAAACCTAGGTAGAAATAATTAACCTGTTGTGCATTTTTTGAAAACTCGGACACGGATGTAATGACCTGGGGCCTGGCTTATTTTAGTGGATTTAACGAAAAATAACAATTCATTTAATAATTTTAAGTTGCTAGAGTTCACTAAAACGTCCCATAAAATTATTTTGTCCATCATTGCCCCAATAGGTAGTATATATCCCAGAGTTGTTACCTGACCTATTGATCGGAGGAAAGCGAGTCTTTGTGATTTTATGTATTTGTTGCTTGACCTATTGTACAACCTTTGTATGCGGCCTGCGAAATTGTTTGTTTTTTTGCTTGTTGTGGCCCTTGCACCATTTTAATTTGTACAGGCCTGGTTTTTATTTCCCTTAAGTTAAGCTCTCTGAATTTAATTTCTCTTCTAAAGTTAATATTTAAAAAAATTACTCTTGATCAAGTGCATTATATGCGATGGTCAATCCTTGCACACCCAAATATAATTAAATTAATGCGGTTCAAGTCACCGGTTCTATATTCGTAGATGTTGTGTGGGTTTATAGAGTAGGCAAATCTACCAATTTTTTATTGCCACAGTTGGAGAAACTGAGCCTAAGTTTCAACGAGCTGGATTTACGTGGTGTGAGTTGCCTGGCAACAAGTGTACACAACATCAACCAGCTGGAATTACCGGCTTGCGAAATCGCTGGTTCCGATCTGCAACCTCTAACTGACGCCATATCACGAATGGGTCGACCTGTAAGTGTGTGTTGTTAGAATGAAGGGTGTGTTGAATATTGATATAACATTGAGGTGGATAAAGAACAGCATTACGTATAAGATTTGCTAACTCAACCACTGTCTGGTGTACAAAAAAATTTTCCGTAAATGGAATTTGATGATTTTTTTTGAAGTAATTACTGGCAGGACGAATGCGGGATTTTTGTTTGAGGGCGCATGAAAAATTGCAGGTATGATGTCACAAGTTACGTCAAATTGTGACGTCACAAGTGACGGACATAGCTATACGTCAAAACGTGACTATTTTTTATATTATAAAGACGGAAAAGCACTTGCGTGCAGCGTGAAAAAATGTCTTTGAATAGTTTAACTTTCCAAAACTTTAATTTTCGAGTGTGCGATAAGACGCACGGCGCCCATAGATAACCGGTTTTCAAGTGGGCTAAGACATACTAGAAACATAACTTAAATTCGCTGGTATTGCGAAATATTTTTGTATTCACTTAGTTACAATAGGAATAATACAGCTACGTTCCCTCTCCCATGAATCCACCCCAGATAAATAGCCTTTAAATGGCCCTGGCCTGGGTACATTTATTCTGATAGCACTTCTTCTCAATTGACAATTATAAACTGAACACACTTTTTATTTGTGCTTACCTATATGAGAATATTTTACTAACCAACACTTGAATTACGATTATTACTTTGTAACAACATTTTTCTGATGAAGTAATTGCAACCCGAAAAGCGCCTACGTTTCATCATACTTCTATATCTCCGCAATTTTGGAGCGACATTTAGTGGTTGTTTGCTGCATGGCTGATCTTGCATAGCTCAGTTAGTTGAGTGACGTTCCCGGTATGGCCGAGGTCATTAGTTCGAATCTCACCGCAGGCAATTTTTACTTGCCTTGCTTGCACGAAAATCCTTACAAGACCAACCGAATACGTTTAGACATTCTCAATAAATAACATTAAGCGGTTGTTGTTTTTATTAACCGGTACTAGGTCGTGGAGATATTAATTTTCGTGCATTCAGTGCAGCATTATACTTAGACTACAATTCATTTTTTAGACTACAATTCAAATTGTTTGCCCAAATTTGATGCAATAACATTTTAAAGTTAGACCGCAATATTATTGTTATTACATTTTCAATTTCTATTTCATACCACTTCTATTCGTATAGCTTTAATCTATCGTCAATGAATGGATAAGAAATACGAATAAAGTTAAGCAGGAGGGTTTACGTTAAAATACAAATGCCGTGTTCTTTCTGCATTTTAATTGTGTGATTTTGTAAAACTGATGTAGAAATAATTAAAATGTTGCGTATTTTCTGAAAACTCGTACACGGAAGTAATCACCAGGGGCCTGGTTTATTTTAATGGATTTAATGAAAAATAACAATTCATTTAATAATTTTAAGTTGCTAGAGTCCACCGAAACGTCCCATAACATTACTATTTTGTCCATCCCCAATAGGTAATAATAGCCCAGAGTTGTTACCTGACCTATTGTACAACCTTAGAATGCGACCTGCCAAATTGTTTGTTTTTTGCTTGTTGTGGCCTTTGCACCATTTAAATTTGTGCAGGCCTGGTTTAAACTCATCTTCCTTGTAGAATCACGCTGTGCACATTAAGTTTTGACTTTTTTTTATTTGGCATTTTTAAGGTGTTGTTTTGTAAAAAAATAGCTAAGTATGCGAGAGTTAAGATATTTAAAACTACCAGTTGGTTAAGGCAAAATATTGACTTAGCTCTAAAATTTTGAAAGTATAGTTTACTGCTTCAATTACCTTGATTTTGGTTAAGTTGAGCTCTCTAAAATTTATTTTTTTCTCTACAGTTATTAATTAAAACAAAATACTCTTGATAATGTGCATTATGGGCTATGGGGCAACAGCATTGTGTATAAAATTTGGTAACTGAACCACTGTCTGGTGTACAAAAGATTTTTCCGTAAACACAATTATTAGGTCACCAAAAGTAAGCAATTACTGGCAGGGGCAAATGCGGGATTTTTGTTTGAGGGGGCATTAAAAAATGCAGTTATGATGTCACAATGTTACGTCAAATCGTGACGTCACAAAACATAGCGTTACGCCAAAACGTGACTAGTTTTTTTAAGAGGGAAAAGCACTAACGTGAAAAATACTTTTGTATAGTTAATGTTCCCAGACTTTAATTTTCGAGGATGTGATAAGACGCACGGCGCCCATGGATAAACCGGTTTTCAAGTGGGGTAAGACATACTAGAAAAATAACTTAAATACGCGGGTAATGCGAAATGTATTTGCATTCACTTCGTTACAATAGGCAAAATACAGTTGTGGGGAGTCATGGCCACGTGCACTCTCCCATGGATCCACCCCTGATGATTGGCCTCTAAAATGAACCTTGCCTGGGATATTTATTGTGATAACGCTTCTTCTCAATGGACCTTTATTAACTGGACATCGATTTTTGATTGGGTTTACTTATACATTCAATTTACCAACCAAAGCTTTTTACGATTATTAGCTCGATAAACATGTTCCTGATAAAATAATTGCACCCCCAAAAAAGATCCTACTTTTGCGCAAAGAATATTTCTTGAATTTGGTAGCGACATTTAGTGTTTTTTTATTTGCTACATCGCTGATCTTGCGTAGCTCGGTTGTTTGAGTGACTGTCCCGGTATGGCAGAGGTCATTAGTTCGAATCTCACCGCAGGCAATTTTTACTTACCTTGCTTGCACGAACATCCTTGCAAGACCAACCGAATACGTTTAGACATTCTCAATAAATAACATTAAGCGGTGGTTGTTATTTCAACTGTAGGCCTAGGTCGTGGAGATATTCAGTGCATCCTACTTAGACAGCAATTCAAATTGTTTGCCCAAAATTGATACAATAACATTTTAAAGTTAGACCGCAATAATTTTCATTTGCCAGTTTAATTCTTATAGCGTCAGTCCATCGCCAAATGAATGGATAAGAAATACGAATAAATTTAGGCGAGAGGGTTTACGTTAAAATACAAACGCCGGGTTCTTTCTGCGTTTTATTTCTGTGATTTTGCAAAACCTAGGTAGAAGTAATTAACCTGTTGTGCATTTTTTGAAAACTCGTACACGGATGTAATGACCTGGGGCCTGGCTTATTTAACGAAAAATAACAATTTATTTAATAATTTTAAGTTGCTAGAGTTCACCAAAACGTCCCATAAAATTATTTTGTCCGTCATTGCCCCAATAGGTAATATATATCCCAGAGTTGTTACCTGACCTATCGATCGGAGGAAAGTGAGTCTTTGCTATTTTGAGAAGTTGTTACCTGACTGTTATGCAAATTATTAAATTATTGCGGTTCTAAATTCGTAGATGTTGTGTGAGTTTATAGAGTAGGCAAATCTACCAATTAACCGTTTTATTGTCACAGTTGGAGAAACTGAACCTAAGTCCCCCCAAGCTTGGTTCACGTGGTTTGAGTTGCCTGGCAACAAGTGTACACAACATCAACCAGCTGGAATTAACGTATTGCAAAGTCGCTGGTTTTGATCTGCAACCTCTAACTAATGCCATATCACGAATGGATCGACCTGTAAGTGTGTGTTGTTGAAATAAAGGGTGTGTTGAATATTGGAATGACATTGAGGTGGATAAACCAGGCTACAGCATTTCGTGTAAT
Source organism: Ascidiella aspersa (assembly GCF_963924565.1). Taxonomy (NCBI): domain Eukaryota; kingdom Metazoa; phylum Chordata; class Ascidiacea; order Phlebobranchia; family Ascidiidae; genus Ascidiella; species Ascidiella aspersa. Next base: position 3,417,531 of record NC_139453.1, on the reverse strand, counting down.
ATTTGGTAACTCAGCCACTGTATCTGGTGTACAAAAGATTTTCGATAAACGGAATTTTTCTTTCGCCATTACTAAGTAATTACTAGCAGGGAAGAATGCGGATTTTTGTTTAAGTGGCGCATGAAAAAATTGCAGGTATGATGTCACAATGTTACGTCAAATCGTGATGTCACAAGTAACGGACATAAGTTTACGTCAAAACGTGACTATTTTTTATATTATCAAGACGGAAAAACACTCGCGTGCAGCGTGAAAAAATGCCTTTGTAAAGTTTAAGTTTTCCAAACTTAAAAAAGACGCACGGCGCCCATTGATAAACCTGTTTTCAAATGGGCTAAAACATACTAGAAACATAACTTAGATTCGCGGGTATTCCGAAATATTTTTGTATTCACTTAGTTACAATAGGAATAATACAGCCACGTTCCCTCTCCCATGAATCCACCCCTGGTGAATGGCCTTTAAATGGCCCTGGCCTGGGTACATTTGTTCTGATAGCACTTCTTCTCAATTGACAATTAAAAACTGAACACCCTTTTTATTTGTGCTTACCTATATGAGAATAATTGACCAACCCACACTTGAATTACAATTAATATTTTTTATACATTTTCCTGTTGAAGTTATTGCACCCCGAAAAGCGCCTACGTTCCCTCATACTTTTATATTTCCGCAATTCTGGAGCGACATTTAGTGTTTTTTTGGCATTTCCTTTAGCGCTGATCTTGCATAGCTCAGTTGATAGAGTGACTGTCCCGGTTTGGCCGAGGTTCGAATCTCACTGCAGGCAATTTTTACTTCCTTGCTTGCACGGAAATCCTTGCAAGACCAACTGAATATGTTTAGACCTTCTCAATTAATAACATTCGGCGGTAGTTGTTTTTATCAGCCGGTATGCTTAGGTCGTGGAGATATTGATTTTTATGCATTCAGAGCGTCCTATTAGACAGCAATTCAATTTTTTAGACTACAATTCAAATTGTTTGCCCAAAATTGATGCAATAACATTTTAAAGTTAGACCGCAATGTTATTGTTATTAGATTAGCAATTTTTATTTAATGCCAGTTCAATTCGTAAAGCTTTAGTCTATCGCCAAGTGAATGGATAAGAACAAGCAGGTTTTAGGAGGCGGGTTTACGTTATAGTACGAACGCCGGTTGACGATCTTGGTCTCTGACTTGGTTGGCCACCCTAACCTAGTTTAAAACCTACCCGGGTATAGTTACAATAATTTCAGACAAATACGTAAAATGTAAACTAATCAAGCAGCATGTCAAACCTTGGTTCTTATAGTTTAACCTTGTATTTGTCCATGCAAAATCAACCAGGTTACGCATGCTAACTCAACGCAAATTGTGGATTTAATGAAAAATGACAATATTTACAACCACTATAGGCATTCAAAAAAAATTCAGCTGCTTTAGTTAACCAATGTACCATAAAATTATTTTTTTCCACAATGGTCCCAAAACATTTTATACATCCCAGAGTTTTTTCCTGACCTATTACCAATAGCAGTTTTATTGGTGCAAGTTGCGAATATGCATTGTTTAATTTGGTAGAACCTGTATGCAGCCTAACACCTGCTTGTATCTTACATTATGTTGTGCTTATGTAGATGAGGAAGTTGGACCTGAGCTACAACTACTACTTGGGATCGCAAGGACTCGCTTTCCTCCGAACTTGTGCCCATAATGTACAAGAGCTGGAGTTGAATTATTGCGGTATCGATGAAGCTGATGTGGATTCTCTGCGCAAGGTAGGCACTCAAAATTTTGGAATATGTTGCCGAGGCAACGTTGCGACACTAGTGACGTCATTGTTTAGACGTGTGACGTCATGATGCTTCCCGTTGCATCGAAGGTACAACTTTAGTGGAATAACATGTCGATAGTTGCGAAATACCCGTCTCCAGCTTGATGGTAGTTAGTGGCGTTCAGACGAATAATTTGTGAAGTAAGGCGCTTGGAGGTCTGACCTTTTTGCGATCGAATGCATTCGCTTGTTTCTCGCTGAGATCAAGTTTGCTTGGATCTGTCCAGGCCCGACTGAACTAAGAAGCAGAACTAAAAGCAGGAAAAGCTGAACACAAAGCTTCGGGTTCAGAACGAAACAGCCTGGCTTGACTCGGGCGAGTAACGAGTTGAGCGAGTTGCGCAATAACGATTCTCCGAGTAATCGGTTAATTATATGACTTTATTATTATAATGATATTTAATGAATGTTTATATAGTGGCAGTTGCGTTTTAAATAGGCGCTATTCTAAGTTCAAATGTAACAACTTATCTTTTAGTATGAGTGACGCCTAATGTTGTTACACAGATACGCGTATATCCGCTATAGCAAGTTTTACTTTTATAGATTACGGAAAAAAAAACTACCCTTAGATATACAATGCTCGTTATCAGCGCATAACAACAATACAAGTACTCAATGTAATGAGGTAATCACAACATTTTTGTGCATTCCTACATTCTGCATTTTTGCCGCCAAGAGTAAACCTTAAGTAGTTTGATCAAACACATATACAGAACATAGAATCGTTATATAATCGATTCACGTCTTAAAAATCTGTCTCCACAGTTATATCAAGAAAGGCAAGCGGAACCAGAAGCAAGTCAAAGTCAAGGAACATACACTGGACAAGATTTGGACGATGAGACAGATCTTGTAAGAACATTTTAACATTAAAGTACCAATATTTGCTTCTTACTGGTGATACCAAGTTATGTAACAATAATTTTTCTAATGGCTTTTTAATACACAAGGTTTGAAAATAGAGTTTTAAATCACAACAATATTAGTTAAACATTTTTTTGTAACATTTTTATTCGTTAGCACAGATGTATTACACTTGGGGTCAGAGTGAAAACTTCACGCGAATCCTTACAATAACAAAGATAGAAATATATAACTTTGAATTAGTGCGTTTTAAAAAATAAAATTGACTTAAACTGCAATCAAAGTCACGGATTTAAGACATTCAAAAAGAGGTTTAAAAACAGCAACTTGCCTATTTTGTCATATTAAAGGAGAATTTTAAGGTGATTTTTTCGATCCGTTGACTCTGCTGAGCAGATTCAATTTTGGACGCAAAACCATGTTTTAAAGAACCAGAACAAGTGGCGCGAACCTGGGATTTATGTAAGGGCCCCCAATTCAAAAATTAGGGTAGAGAAAACTAAAAAATACGTTGCGCCACTTAAAAGTGACGTTTTGCTAATTTCGGGTAGGGTAAACACAATTTTAGTGATGTTCTAGTTTTTAATGCAGCCCCAGCCGAGTCCACCGCCGCTTTGCGCAAAGTGTATTGTGGATATACCTCGCATCACCATAGCTGCATGGATCCGGTAAAAGAAATATATTAAGCGCAGTGCTATTCGCCCCGAATTGATGAGCCATTATTCGTCGTAAATGTGTTAAAAAAATCAAAAACAACATGCACAGAAACCATTTGTCGAATTAAATTCTACATTCCTTTTTGTTATTAACGCTTCTTAATTCGTACATTCGCCATGGATAAAAAAACAAGTATTATAAAGTAGAAATTTAAGTGCTTAGACTTACTCTTTATAAGCCACTAAATATGAAAGGGATAATATTTAGGGAAAATTTTTCCCAAGTGAAATAAATGTAATTGTCTTTACACTCCCCACAAATTATAAGGACTTTATTAAAATTAAAAAAAACTACCCTTAGATATACAATGCTCGTTATCAGCGCATACCACTCAATTGAAACCAACAACTTAAGTGTGTAATAATTGCATCTGCTTAAGTCTACTGTAACTACTGTAAATCGTAAAGGTGGAATAGCATAGATTTTGGGTTTTTTCAACCAAATCTACGTTATACGGGTGCGTGAGTTACATTGCACCCCTATGGCTGGATTGCTGTATATCCGCCTTATTTTGGTTACACTGGTTGTTTTAAACCGATCACGCAGCACTGGAATAAAGTGGTTACGGGGATAGATGTAATACAGGGCTGTGGAGTCGGAGCCGGACACTGGACTCTATGAAGGATTCGGCTTTATTTTTTAGCCAGGGTGAAACCCCGGTTGTTTTAAACCCACTTCGCAGCCCTGGATAAAGTGGTGTGTGATGTATACTTAGTATTTTATTGCGTTTGTTTTGTGTTACAGCGATCAGCTCGGAAAAGGCGCAGACGTCAGTGATACCTTCTGCCATGAGGAGCAGAGGTCGAAATGAGAATCTATCAACGGGAAAAGAATTTTGCGCTGGATTGTAAGCGTAAACCAAGGGTTTATAGAAACAGACGGAACGCCACACAATTTCGACCATCGCGAAGTTGGCTATAGAACAGAAAGGACAAAGTTGTGTTTCATGCAAACGCACCACTAAAGCTGATGCATTCACCTTTGCATGTTTTTGTCTTTTCGTATTTTCTTGCAACAGTAGCAACAGGGTTTATTTTCCATCCTGTTTAAACAGTTCGTCTGCGCTTCAAACAACCGAATAATACACGAACACAAGCAAGATAATCTCGACGGTTCACTACCTATTTTTTGTATATAACTGGGCGGTAACAATTGGTCAGTAACCTGGCGATACTCGACTGTTACTTCAGTGTTTTCCTTCTTCTAACCATCCTTTTGATTATAGTGATCATAGAATGTCAGCATCTGGCGCCACAATGATTTTTGCGTTTTTGTCGCAAACCATATACAGTAGGCCCCAGATTTAATACTTTTTTGTTTCCTTAATTTACCAAACTGTATTAGCTTTTCTTGTTTTTGATATGTTCTTGTTATGGGTAGAACGCGAACACTCTGCGAAGAATGCTATGCGACAAGAGCAGAAATATAAAGTTTGAGCGTCACTAAATTAAACAATTTTCTACAGATAACGATTTTGCGCCGGGCAACAATAGTTTTTCACAGCCACTTAGTTTTCACACAGCGTTTTATTTGTAAGGCCGCCACATATAAAGTTGTGGCACTGACACTTTACAAATGGCATCACTTTCCTTGCAAGGATGTGTAAATAAAAAACCCAACTCACCTAAAGTCGACTTTCAATGTTTCAAACCCTTTAAAACCACCGCAATTAGCAATGAATTGAGTCAACATCAAACTAATTACAACTTGACAGATAGTAACGATTGGACGTGTTTCAAGTTTAGAATAAATGTATTGTAAATTAAATGTTTTTAAATAATAAACATTGAACAGGCAGTATTTTACTTTTATTCGTGCTGTAAACTTTCTGCTTTCGATTTTTGTGTGATTTTTCGCCCGAATAAATGGAAGTTAAACAATGGTTGGCTGTAATGCGAATAATGTCAATATGAGTTAAATAAAGGTAATTTAAATGTGGAATAAAACCCCAACCTTTTACTTTTTCTTTACATTTCAATAACTGCTCGATGTTTTGCTTGAAATACACATTTAAAATTTCCTCTTAGTAACAAAAAAAAACATTACAGTAATAGTAAGTAAAAAAGAAAAACATAGTTCGGTTGCTTTAGTCTTAAACTAAGTAAACTTACCTTATCAAAGAAGACTTGCAGCTTTCATCAGCAGCAAACTTAACACAGAGGTCAACCATAACACAACACAACTAGCTCAACTGATGATCAAATGCTTTTTCGTGTGATTGCTTACGGCTCATTCTGCACCAAACTGATTGCGCTTGCTTCGGCGCCTTTAATTCATTTAGCTCAACATAAATCGGTCAGTTTAAATGGCCGCTTTCAAATCAGCCGTTTTTTTTCACCAGGTCTTGCGGTTTTATATAAGGCACGAAACGCGGCCGAAATAATGGAGTCGGCCGATTGCGTTGCAAGCCGCGGCTCCAAGTAGGACAGGAAAGTATAATAGCAATTATTACAAAACTCAAAATATAAATTTGAGAGACTGTGATTTAAACGTCTCCTGTGCAAGGCCGAAAGTAATATAACTTAAAATGCATGGAAGTTTTCGAGATGACGTAAGAATCTAAAACAAGCAACGTTTGATTAAACATGAAGGAGGGGGCGCCAATTTTATAGTTTGCCCCCGGGCGCAAAATACTCTGGCTATACGCCACTGGGTACAAGCAATTAAGCCCTTATAAGGTGTGTCCCTAAAAATCCAGCATTTTTATCCTGGTTGTGTTATTCCTGGGTTTCTCAACGAACCTTGCTCTAGTGCAGAGGTTCTTAACGTGGGCGGTACCGCCCCCCTGTGGGCGTTGGCGAGTTCCAAGGGGGCGTTTTGAGTCTTTTCATGATTTGGGGGGCGCTGTACGCACATACATGAAAGTACTTATATCAAAATTTTATAAAAAGTTTACATAAAACTAGTAACAAAAAGCATTGTAGGTAACTTTTAACCTTAAATGGCAACTTCCGTACTGCGAACAGTAGTTGTTTCCCGACCATTGTTACGTAATAATTGGATTTCAAGCCGTTGGTTGCTGTTGCGTTTCACCGTTTTATATACGAGTCCATTTTAAATACTTTTTGACTATTCTAACTACGTAAGTGCGAAACATTTTCGCGCTGCGCGAATGACCATTCTACGTCCAGTTTGTTTACGTTTTGATGCTGTCTTTGGACTAGATCAGCGCTTCTTTACCGTTGGGACGTGGAAGGCTGCCAAGTGTGTCGCGGACAAACGGAAACGTATTCAAAAATATCATATCTTTTTAACATTTTTATTTTTTTCGCCAATGTAATAAAAACTATAGCAGGAAATTTAAAAGAAATGCCGTTATACCCCCAAAAAATCGCGCTCGCTTCGCTCGCCAGGTGCGCCCAGACAAAGATTAACAAACACTATTACACTTTTCATTATTAGTATGGATGAAAAAGGCCGAGGCCCGCCTGATTCACAGTTGTTCGAACATTTTTCTTAGTTTACATTTTGCGCGGCCCACAGAGACATTTATGAGTTTGGTTGGTGCCCGCGACTAGAAAAGGATTTAAAGTCTTGGTTCAGAAAGATATGATTTTTTCCTGGTAATGACATAACCTGGTGAAATAATGTATGTATAAATTCCAATAGTGAATGTATGTTAGACAGCCTAAAATATCACTAACAGCTTATCGATACGAAAGTGAAGACAATATGATGTTGGACTACGATTAATATCATACTTTACTGCAACGCAAGATTAGGGGGCGATAGGAAATAATATTAAGCCCAAGGGGGCACTAGTGTAAAAAAGGTTGGGAAACACTGCTCTAGTGCTACGTAATATCGTAAATGCCAATGGAACGCGAGAAATTTGAGTTTAGCAAAATTACCGCAAATATAAAAATATTGTAATTGCCGTATGTTGTATCCTCTATCTGCCACAATAATTTGGCCTTTGATATAAAATCGGATGTCACTGGAAGCTAGGTTTTTTAATTTGTTACTTTAGTCTTGTTTTAATTCAGGGGTTCCCAACCTTGTTACGATCTCGTACCACTTAGACGCTCTGTACTGTCACGCGTACCACTTTAGCAGAAAAATAATTTAATTGAATCATATTTTGATCTATTTTTAGCTTACAACTAGCATTATTCAACGCTATTTGTAGCTTAAGGCTTAAGCTATTAAACAGTAGATTATATCTATCAAGAGCAATCATTTGGCATAATTAACGCCCACAGTCTCACAGCGTTGTACACTTTACAAAGCAACTGTGCTCCTTGTCAACAATTGACACGGCGTGTATTTTGAAGATTGCGTTGTTTCGAAACAACAGGAACAGCTACGTAACAATAAGAATGGGCTTCGGGTAATTTTTTTTATTTAAATAAAACAAGAAAACAAAATATAAAGTTGTGAATCCAGGGTTTTGTGAAAAAAACGGAAGCTACTCGAGTACCACCTGAAAAACCTACGCGTACCACTAGTGGTTCACGTACCACAGGTTGGGAACCCCTGTGTTAATTGGATCAGAATGGCTTGCTGTGAAACCCGGCGGTACGCAGCAAAACTAAAAGCCACTATGCGATGTACACTGCCGGAAAAACGCACCGGTAAAAAACGAGACAGTGACTCAAATATACGCCAAGGCTACCAGGCGCGGACCTAGGATGTTTGTTTGGGGGGCAATGAATTGTTTCGAATATGACGTCACACAGCTGCACAACTAACCTCAAGAAAACCAAACAGTTGGTTTATTTCCAGGTTGGAGAAGTGGTGCTTTTAATACGAAAGTTACATTACAAAGCTGTAGCACGAAACGAAAAATTGCCTTTATATCTTTTAAGTTGTCAAAAGCATTTATATGAGGTGATGAGAGTAACGATGCCTTTGGTCTAAAGCAACTTTAATAAAGCGGCTCATATAAAGCTCATATAAAGCTCATATAAATGCTTTTTAAAAGATATAAAAGCCATTTTAATAAAGATATACAAGAGATCTACAAGAAGCTTTAAGATTCGCGAATTCTTTTGCATTTATAATGTTACCCTAGTAACAAAAAATACATTTTTTTGGAAGCCATTTTGTGGTATTTGTGCAAACCAGAAAAGTACCACAATACCCCAGCTTTTAATTCCAGTATAATATGAAAAGCAACTAAACCATAAAACATGCCTCCAAAAAAACGGCTGTATTTACAAATACGATGCGTTTCTACACAGTATTAAAATCTTTGTGATTTTTACAGTTACCTACATTTGGAAGGCATTGAAATAGAAAAACAAAGTCTATGTTAACATTAAAGAACAAGTATAAAGTAAAGTGTAAGCTTTGAGACAGAACAATAACGAAGAAATAATTACACAGTAAAAATGGAAAAGTTAGCATTTGCACAAATGGATAACAACACTGAAATATTTGTTCTTCCTATACAACATACCTTCTGCATAGCTATGTAAGCCCAGAATACAAAGAGCTCTATTGCGATGAGATTCGAACCAAACGAAAGCTATCTTTACACGCGGAAAAATAAAACCGCTCAATGCTTCTTTGTAAGCCCCGAGAGATTGTCGAGTGAGCCACGAAACTTTTTGTAATATTGGAAAAGAAATTATTTGTATTACCAATATGCATAGACACAATCGTTTTAGACTTAAATACGCACTATCCATGAAATATTATTAATATTGAGAGATTTAGATACAGTTTGTAGTGGATTTAGGTTTTTGCATGCCATAAAGGTAAAACCCACTTTAGGTTTTGCAAGTCGTGGCTTATGTAAAACACAATGAATCATTTTGCGATAAAATCGAACGCAAAGAGAATACTTGTGAATTTATAGAAGGGCGAGTGAGTCGCCGATGAACTCTGTGAGTTGCCAGAGCGAACTCGTCAATCCACTTGCAACGGCGAGTCCGCAAACTCCTAAGGCAGCTCCCGAGTAGAAGCACTTCTCAACCAAACGCAATCTGAACAAATTAAACACAAGGTTAAAACGGGCTCAGCCATCTAATCGCATTTTAAGATAAAACGCATGAATAAACTTTGTTTTTTTAACTTTTTATGTAATACTTTCTAATAAAACCACAAAACAAAGCTTAAATGGACACATTTTGGCGCCGATACTACGTCAGTATCGGACCAGTGGCGATACGATAAATCTGATATTATCAGACAGCCAAAAGTAAAAGCATAAAAAAACGGATCCAACCATCCAATAGAGTTTTAGATAAAAAGGAAATTCGGTGATGAATCGGCGAAATTAGGATATGAACAAATATGAAGGCAGATTCTAGGGCAGTGGTCAGCAAACTTTTTTTGTCGCGGCCCAAAGTATTTTTCTCAGAGTTATTGTAGGCCCACTAAAACCACTATGAAGCAGTGACGGATTCAGAATATTTGATATTTAGGTGAAATATTACACGGCGCCTTTATGCCCAAAACTCTGCCATAGCATATTATAAAACATACTACACAACGAAGAATATACGCGCATAGCGAGAAAAAAATTTTCAATTACACATAGTTAAAGTTGACAAAAAATATATTTGGACAGGCATTTAGCACCACATTGGGCACGTAAGTCTCTTCAAACTGAGCCAAATTAAAAATTCTATGCCACACCAATATTTCCAATAAAGTGCAATGAATGTACGGCTATCACGCGGCCCACAACTACATGATATCACTCAGCTGCTCAAAAGTAACTCGCGGCAGACATCTGGGCCGCGGCCCATAGTTTGCCGACCACTGTTCTAGGGATTTCGATATTTTGGTGGAAAATGTGATCTAATGAAGTCACCACGAATCTTCTTTAGAAAAATGCATTGTTTTACGTTTACAGTGTCATGTCACAAATAAACATGAAAGTATTTATAAGATCAAAATTTCTGGTTTTAAACAAAACTTCCAGAAGCATAAAGTCCCTTACTTGGTTAGTTTTTGTTTCGATTGTAGATCGTTGTTCTTCTGCTTTAGAATGAACTGGTTGCAACCGGCGATGTAAGTTGTGAAGTAATCTCCCACTGATAAACCCCACAATCAAGGTTGTAAGCCTGAGAAACAATTAACAAATAGCTTGATAATGAGTTTCAAGCCAAAAAGTTCGAGTAAATCCACATCATCTTGATTAAGACGTTTCGATTCACACTTGTATCATCGTCAGTTAATCTCATTGTTTTTTAACAGCACTTTCTGAACACATAACTTATACCGAGCATAAAATTAATTCAAAGACTGTTCAAAAACCGCTGGAAAAATAAGGTTCCACAAAATATAGGGCTTTATTCAGAGACTGATGATGCCAGATTGGCGAAATATATTTCTCTATTAACAACTAGTCTAGAACTTACAAATGACAAATTATGACTCGGACAAGAAAGTCTATAGTAAGTTACTACCATCCACTTGAAGTCCTTGTCGTCATTAACGTGCATTAGGGCGAGGAGATATCTTCTTTTTTACATATTCAGTTTGCGTTCTACAAGATCTTTCAACACGCAAATCAATTCAAAGGCATTTAAACGCTTTTAAAGATTCAAATAATTTGTGACAAACGTGCAACACACAAATTTAACCCTATGATTAGATGCTCTGAACTAGAAGACCTTGTAATATTTCACCTTTTGGTCTTCGGCATTCATTGAGGAACGCAGATGATCGACATTCGTGTTGCTGAACTTGAAGTTCGTCGTAAAAAAAGAATTCCATCACTTCCATGGCGCTCATGATCTTTTCATTGAGTCTTGCCATTCTGAAAAAATAAAGAAATATTGAAGTCTTTGCCATCCTGAAATTAAACATTCGATTTTTTAGGATTAGCGTAGCATTGGGTTCAGAATAAAGTATTTTTGTGAACTGGGACCAATAATTTCAAGCTAAATAAAATCCTATATTCTTGCCTAAATGGTGATAGTCATTCAAACAAGTAATCCAATTTTATGTCATATTGAAAAAAAAACAGACAATTGTTATAACATAATAAAGGAAGTTTAAATCCTAACAGTTTGAGAGGTGTAAAGACAGGTTGACAAAAAGCTAGATATTGAATGATAAAATAAAGTTCCATCTAGATTCTAGACTATTGCCTTTAATATCAAAAAAAACTAAAAAACAACTAGAAAAAACATTGCACGATTCAACAAACGAAAATTTCAAGAAAAGCAAAAATTTCAAAACTGTTCAATCCACAATAAGGCATAGGTGGCAAACTAGAGTTTTTAGCATCTGCTTAGACTTTATTTTATTTCAAGTATAACTCACTTTTGCTTTTCCTCATAAGAGCCAGACCTGCATCCATCGCATGGGCAGGAATAGTTTGCGAATAAAAGGTGGTGAGATCGTACAGCTTTCTGCATATAAATAAATTAAATGTTTAAATCCATGAACACGCCTTTGCCGAAAGTGTTGCAATAATGAAAACTATATCTCTTCATGTTAAATAGAGTAATTAGGTGGCACTATATAAAAAAAATGTATTTAATAGCTTTCGCACAAGAAACTCTTTTTTGGAAAACTATATTTAACAATATATATTTGATTAAATGTGACAATCACAAAAACAAAACTAAAGAATCTATTTCACCTGTTATTGGTGCATAACACCCAAGGGGCACGGAATGGGTCGCTTGGATTGTCTGCCACATTGTTCTTTGCAAGTGAAACTGGAAACAAAAATACAAATTGTAAACGATGAATTTAAGCCAGGGTTGTGGAGTCGGGACTCAACAGAGTCGGTTTATTTTGCTGGAGTAGAGAACACGGGGCTTAAGTTAGAAGTTAGACTGTCCTTATAGGTTAATAAATTATATGACACACTACGAGTGGTAGGTTAAATATATCCACCTTATTTTCGTTTAATAAATGTGTGAAATACAGGCTGTAGAGTCGGATCCGGACTGGGGACTCGCAGAAACAGGACATTTGGTCAGAGTCGGACTTCGGATAGAGTAAGACTACGCTAAACTAAGACTACACAAACATAAGAGTCCCGAGCCAGACATGCGCAGCACCAAATTTCAAAACTGATAATGTCACAAACTGTGAAGTGCAAAGGTGAAATACCATAAGGTAGATAAAGTCAATTTTTTTTTTGTTTATAAGATCCATATCTTTGACTTTGCCTTAAATTTTCCCTTCGGCAAAACTTTGCCCAACTTAACTGAAAAATTTTAGATATGTGAACTTCTGCAGCCTGGAACCCAACAAAATCAACATGGCAACACAATTTTTCCCATTGGTTAAGAAACACTAAAACCTACATTTACTGATGTAACACTTTTAGTTAAAAGTTGTCCATTCTTACTCAAGCGGTCCATAGCAAGGCCATTTTTGATTCCAGAGTTGACGTGGTAGATGGGAAGTGATCCATTGACCCTCGGAACTCGGTCGCAAGTGAAAGAACTGGTGCTTTCATTGTCCGAAGATGAATCCCCTGGAAATTCATGTTTAACCGGTTAAGTTTTAAATTGATCAAACTATTCAATAAATATAGGTGGAATTAGTTCTTCATAGTAAACGGCCTGAAAACCTCTTGGTAATATAGAATGACTACATTAGAGTAAAAATGCAGTTTTGGAACATATTTTTTATACAGGACTCAAAATACAAAACGAACACAACAACAATGAAGTAAAAAAAATTTACATGTTTTTGAACAGGGGTTTATTTATCAAATAAATACAATATTAGTGGTAATAAATGCAAACACTGGCTAGATACAAGCGTTTTTTTCCTTAAAAAATAGTTTCGTACAATTTAAAACAAAGTAAATTGTAGAATGAATATCAAGGAACATAAGTAAGTTGCATTTTGTGGAAATTAAAAAAAAAATCTTTGTTGATTTTCACATGGTCAGATGACAAAATGCAACCTACTTCTGTATGGGCTTTGATATTCATTCTACATCTAACTACAACAAAAGCGGATATGAACAAAAACGCCAACTTTTTGGTAATCTATCTGTATTTACAACCTTGTAAGCCAATTTCAAGCGATGAAACTGCACTGTCACTCTCGTAGCCGAGCGAGCACCTTCTTTCTGCTGAGTCACAAGCGGTCTTCATCGCCGCGCAAATCACGCCGTTCACTACAAAGTCGACCGGTATGAGGTCACAGGTTATGGAGTGGTCGACAATCACAGAACGAAGCACACCCTTGGCGTATGCTATTATGAAAGCGGTGGGTCCGTACACGTTTGTACACCAACCCTGGAGAAAAAGCAGCAATTTTTTATATCAAAGACTATAATGCAGTGAAATTTGAAACACTATTAAGCAGTACACTGGTAGTCTCAAGTAACCCAGTGGTTTCAAGGTGCAATTTCAAAGCTTGTAGTTGAAATTTTTTAAGAATATAGTTTTTTTTTCTATTTGAAAGCCTCCTAATACAACGTTTTGTGTATGATTTGGGTACAATAAATCAAATGATATTTTCCTACATGCATAGAGTTGATTGCGATGCCCCAATTCCGTTTTTAGTGACACTACAGAAATCCACTCAACAGAAATTCAAGTCGGTATTTTATAGTTTCTTTGTAAACCATAAAACGTTGGAAACCACTGGATTAACAGATTCAGTCAATCCAATAAGGATTTTTGTGCAAACAAAGGGTCAGGCTAGAACCATTTGTATTATTTCTGCACTGAAAAAAGATCTAACTTATACTTAGACTAGAAACTTACCGGCAAAGGTTCTTTGTAAGCTGGTATTATCATGCTGGGCCTGACGATGCAGATTGGAAGATGAGATCCTTCTCTTGCAACGACGTCCTCAGCAAGCGCCTTCGTCAGCGTGTAAGTGTTCGGTCTGAAACAAAATCAACATTTATCTACGAATTCAAACCAGTAATTCTATTACACCAGAAGCCTTTGTCATCGTGTATGTGTACGGTCTTAAACCCAAAACGCAGCATGTTGTATAAAAGTCACGAGAGGAATTTTGATACAAAATTATTCTTTTTTGAGAACTTTTGGCTTAGTTATTTTAGAAAAATGTTGTATTTGTGTGACTTGATATGTGTAGGCTAATTTTTTTATTTGAAAGTTTGTATGATCCCTGTTCAGAGGCAGATTCAGCATTTATGTTTGGGGGCATAAAATCTTTTAAGTTATGTCATAACATGCCATTATAACAGCAAAAAACAACTCATTCCAGCGAAACTCAATAGACATTTACTTTATGGGCCGCTGAATATATTTAGCATTTAGTTCTCTTGGTGTGCCGCAAGTGAAAAAGGTTGCGGAGCACTTCTAGACCGCTTTCAGGTTAAACAACATAACTACATATTTCAAGCTGAACTTACCTCTTGCCAAGAAGTTGCGGCGTGACCTTGGTGATAAGGTCATCGTCCATCCACCGGAGGGAACCCTCGAGGTCGAGGTAATCGATTCCAACATCGTAAAGCTTTTCATCGGTCTCTTGTCGGTTGCAATGGACGTATGCTGGACAAAAGTGATGTAAATTCAACTACCTTCTAATGCTTTTTGCAATATTCTTTATATATATATATTAAATGATACAATGGTTTATATTAAATGTATAGTTAAAAAAAGTTATAGTTTAAAATATATATAGTTTACATAAAAAAATTGTATGATAAAGGCACTTTATAAGGTAGTTACAACGTCAAAACAATTTTAAGGCTTTTTAATTAAATATATTAAACCTTATTCTTAAAAAAAATGTATAGGAAAGATAAAGATTTAAATTACAATTTCTCGGTACAAATTTCCATGAATGGCGGAATAGTTAAATCAGTAGTTCCTAAACTTTTTAGCTTGTGGCACAGTAAAAAACAAAAACATTTCATGCCACATCATGCACTAAAAACAACAATTTTAACAGTTAAATGTCCTGGAAAAGTTCTATAAAATATATAAATCTTTATTTTTTTTTGCCTAGGATCGCCAAAAAAAGTGTTGAACAGATTGGCATGGCTTTTCAACTATGATTTGAGTTCAGGCTAAGTCATTTAGCCGCGGTATATAATACCACAACGAACATTATTTGGGTTAGGGTGTGGTGCGGGTTTGTGTTTGGGTTTTGGTAGGTTAATCAGCAATATTGTTAATGAATAAAAAAAAAAGAAAGAAGAAATCCTACCACAATTTTGTCTAGGGTTGATATTGCTCTTTGGGTAAGGGTGAGAGTTTTGGTGGGTGTTTTTTTATTATATTTATTCTCCCATATTTATTTCTTTGTTGCAAATTTTTTTTCGTTTCGTTACTTTAAAAAAACTGGTAGGATTCTAGACCAGCGCCCAATTTTTTTCTCAAGAAACTATTTTAATTCCAATTTATGTAAATAGTTTATTGCGGAAATCCCTCACAGGCTCCAAGTTGACTACCTAATCAAAAATGTGTCTTGGCCCTGTAAAATAGTTCCTGAATAAACGCTGTTGTACCAATAGTATGTATCAGTAGACTACATCCTAATGTAACTCTTTATGATAGAAATACTTAAATCTTCCCAATTGTATTTATAAACCACATTGAAAAATTATGTCACAAATGTGCTGTCTGCCAAACAGTGACAATAGAGCACCTCTTGTGTCTCTATTTCATGTCCCTTGCAAAAAGTTTTGTAAAAATGATCAAGTTGAATGGGCTACTAACCTGGAAAAGATTATATTAGGATTTCGGAACGACTGCCATATGTTGGGTTTATATAAACGAGATGCTGTAAGGATTTGTTCTAGTCACTTCCATTCATCTGATATGATATCAAGTAAGCAAGTTTTTTTTTACTCTGTTTCGGAGTACAAAATATGTAAAGGTGTCACTCTTGAGTCTGATATTACTGCCACCTATATAACAGTGGCGGCCAACCCATGTGGACCGAAACTTTCACCAGAAGTTTCAATAATTGCTAAACGGCAAGCAACTTTTATAATTATTCAAGTCTTATTACATGTAAAGAACCAACAGACTGATGTTCCATTAGATCTTCTGCATGCAAGGTTTTTGTACAAGGTGTGACCAGTGTTGAACTTGCAAGGAGGTTGATTCCAAATTTATACTAAGAAAACAACGCAGGGAGCGGTATGAGAAAAAAGTTGGAACGACACCAGTCCAGCGTGTCCAGTATGGTCACAATCTTCCATCAAGGGTGCAGAGCACCATAAATTTAAAAGATGCTAGGTACAAGCTGCAAAATAAAACCAGAACACCGTTTTAAGCAAACTTATACAAATCTAAAGGACATGCTAGCCAGTATAATGATGTCTCTAGCATGTTTTATATTAATGCGAAGGCACAGCTTGTGTATTTTATGTATTTTAACAGAATCAAAAGCTTACATGAGGAAGTCCAGAATTACCTTAGAAAAGAAAATGAATTAGTTACCGTTGAAGAAGACTTGTCTAACGATTTCAAAATAATAATGGATAAAGGTAAAGGTGTAAAAAGTTGCAATGAAATTACATTCCTATTAAACACTTCGTTTTACACTATTTTAGAAAAGCTATTGTTTAAATTGTTGTATATGTAGGTAAGACAGGAAGATTAAGCAGTGAGTTATATCTTTCAACAATAGAGTGTATTTTAAATATACAAGATTGATTTAGCATACTGTGCCCCAGTTAAGTGTGCGACGCTTTTAAAACCTTCCAAACATTTAGTAATTTTATTTGCTCGCAAAAACGATGAACTAGATGAATTTCATCAAATTTTTTGGAATGAACAAATCAAACTGCAAGATAGGAAGTTGAAAGGAAAGCGTTCATCCTGAAATTATTAAGTAAATATGCATTTTTTGAATATTTTTATTTAAATAATTTCTGTAGCAATCTGTAGCCATATATTTATGGATTCTGCTTAAGCCTTGCAATTAAAAGCAAGTCCGCTTGTGAGGAACTTAGGCAATATGGCTTACTTTGTTTGCCAAGTTCTCGTCTTTTAAATGATTACAGATACCATATTAAATTATATAATTTTAGTTTAAGAAAAATATATAAATATTTTATAAACAAAAGCGAAGGTGGTCTAGAATCCTAACCCAGATGTCTCTTTCAATCAATAAAAAGGTGAAAGTTGTTAACGTAAAATCCTGGAAGGGTGAAAGTTTTAACTTTAAACGCCAAAATCCTTCAAAGGATAAAGGCTTTAACGTCAAAGTCAAGAAAGGGTAATAGTTTAAACGTCAAAATTCTAAAAGGGTAGGCATTTTACCTAATATCAAACTCTTGGAGAGATAGATGAAAAAACGTCAAAATTCTGGTTAAGGGTTCATCCCCAGGGTTTAAGTTTTTAACGGCTAAAATGCGACCCCGAAAAAACACTTTGACTAAGATATACAAACGTCGAAAACATGAAAAGGGAAAGAGCTAACGTCCAACTTTCGGAAGCGTTAAGGTTTTAACATCAAAAACCTGGAAGCGTAAGGGTCTTACGATTTGTTCGCTTTGAGCTTAAAACAGTTGAGTGAAGAGAAATTAGGTCGCCAAAGCTTTTCTGTTTTACTTATGCCTATAGTATTTGGGTAGCAACCACAAAAAAGGTTTAGAAACACTGTTGATCACAAGAACAACTGTACATTTAACCCAGGGGCTCTTGAACTTTGAAACGCGGACTCATGGGGGTACGTGGACCAATTTTCGAGGTCTAAGCATGCCGAGGTAAAATCGTAGTGTATAATGAAAATAATAGAATAACGAAAAATTTAGTTAAGAAAAATTATTCCTTATAGTTTCACATTTGCTGAGCCGAATACGCAACCAATTATTTTTAGTGGACTGCTTTAAAAAAGTTTAAGAACTCCGGTTCTTTACCGAACAGCAACGCAATTAATATGACCGAATCGTAAAAAGTCTCTTTCTAATAATACCACCGACTTGAAAATCTAAACCAAAGTCTGATGGCCACAACAATAACTCAGGGGTGGCGGTGGGATACATATTTCCCCGGGCGCCAATGTTCAGGGGCGCCGAAATGAGGCTTACAAATGCCAAAATGAGGCTGCTTCTTCTTTAAATACAACGTTCTATTAAAATTTGAATTGTTTTGCCGTGTAAAGTAAGGTGTATTATGTTAACGTAATATAAAACGTGATTAAACATGAAGGAGGGGGCGCCAATTATAAAGTGTGCACCCGGGCGCAAAATACCCTAGCTACCAATCTGCTTATGGAGTTGGAGAATAGAAAACCAGGGATAAAACACAAGAATGCATAGAGTTACTTTCTTAAGACGAGGTTTTTGGGTAAACGAAATCCGTAAGATGAGGTTAGTTAGTCTACTTCCCGCATTTCTTTAACGTAATGCTGGTCCATATGCTATTGCTCATTGATAAATTTGCAAGAATTCAATAAATTCATTTGGACACTTTTTAAACTTGGGTGAAGTAAGCATTGGGTACTAAGGTATTATATTTAAATATCCTTGCAAACTATTAATTGTGTGGTCTCCAGAAAACGATTGGTGTTGAAAGTCTTTAAAAACTCTTTTACATTTGTAAAAAAAAGCGCGTTTAGCGGATACAGTGGTGGCAATCAGGTATAACTTAGTTTCTTTAACGTTTTTATTGGATCGAACGAATTTCGTAAGAAGATCCTCGGCATGATTTTAATCAGGGCTTTCCAAAATGTTCTCTCTGCAAGTAATTTTACTCGAAAACACTTAAGTCTTGACTTAAGGGCACCAGCATCGGCCGAACTTGTTGCGCGCTTTGTCGCCACCCGGCGGCACCGCCATAAGAAATCACCTGAAAAAAAGCGGTCACTTGAAGCGTGAGTGAGCGAGCGCACGAGGTGCTCGTATCGCGCGACCCGATCAATCGGCGGCCGCCAAAGTTATTCAAGTTCTTAAACGGACCGCGTGGTCCAAGCATTGACTTGAGTCTTTCAACACTGGTTATTTATCTTAATTTTGGAAGATAAAACAATTCAATTGCTATATGTTGCGTTTATGTTATTTTTTCCTTAAGATTTTGCTCATATTCGCACGAGTTTACCAGTTTTGTGGTTTAATGTTTACTTTTTAGACAAATAATTATATTCAAGTTGACATGCTTTAATCATAACTTGACTGAGAATTGAGTTGCTATTTATTCTAAAATACTTTATTTAGATAAAAACGTAAAGGTGTAACGGCGGGAAACTAAATAGGACAAAAAGTGAAGAGCAGTGAAGCAAATTGAACAAACAAAAGGAAACTTAAAAAACAAATTTAAATGCATTGTGACGTAATACAAAGTCAGAAATGATCGCGATCTAGTTAAAAGCAACAACATCCTGAAAATAGAACTTAAGGCAAACGGGGCATAGGCGTAGCCAGGGTTGAGCCTCAGAGGGCATGGCCCATCCAAAAAACTTATAAATATGTTACTCTTAATAATTTGTTATTTTAGCATTTATGACCAGTACAACCTTCAATTGTCATGCTCTGTTACGTCACAAACAATGTAGTAAATATAACGTTTGCTATACGTTAATGCAGTGTTTCTCAACCTTTTTAACCCCAGGGCGCACTTGTAAACCTTTCAAAACCTAGCGGCGCACCTTACGGTCGAGGCGACTGCAAACTTTGTTTGGATATTTTGTTTTTTGCTGGCAGTTTTTATTACATCAGGCTCCTAATTTTATTATCTATAAAGAAGCCTGCGGAGTCGGTTAAAAAACATAATCCAACTCCCGAGTCCGACTCCGGTCAAATGTGTGATTTCGTCAAATTCCGAGTGCTTCTGCCTCCCTACAGCATTTATTTTTCCCATTTACGTAACTAAATTAAGGTGGATTTTCAACAATCCCCTCATAGGGGTGTCATATATGTCATCCAACCACAATACGTTGCTGGAAAATATCCACCATATGCTATTTCGCCTTTTTAATTTGCATTTGGCGGCATTGTCAGTTTTAAAATTGTTACTGCGCACGTCGGACTCGGCTCAGGCAGTCCGACTTCAGCAAAACAAATCGACTACTGTACGTCGAGTCTCAAATTTGACTCCCGACTCCACAGCCCTGCTTTAAAATACGATGAGCTCAATAATACATGCCTAAAGAGAAAGAAAATAAATGAAATAGGCCTTTCGTGTTGTAAATTATGAAAACACACGGTATGTTAGTTAAAGTTCGATGGAAACACAGAATAAGCCCCAAAGCAACAACATCTAACTCGGAATAAATCAAAAATGTAACGGAAAAAAACCTAAATGGACAAAATAACGCCCAAAACTGCAAAAAAAACATGGTATGGGACGATTAAAGGACATATTCTTGGCATCGGCCGTTTTGGTGTCAACGTTTGGGTGCCATAGTGTTTTGGCACAGGATTGTTTGCCTCTGTTTGGGGTTAGGCACGAGTAATGGGTAAAATTAGAATTTGGGTTATGGTAAAAATTATTAGGTGAGTTTGTGTTGAAGTTATGGGTGGGGTTTGGGGTTAAGTAATAGGTTGCAAAGGCCTTATTCTTGCAATTTAGGCCTTATTCAGACTAATTTAGGTCTTATTTTGATTTAAACGCTATTACGAGTATTAGGTAGTAGTCCTATTTTGGTCTTATTCCGAACTGTTTTTTATGCCGAAGTTGCTTTTGTTTTAATTTTGGTCTTATGGCGGAAGCCCCGCTAGATTGCAATAGTTTCTCTTTCTTTGTTAGCGAAGAGCCAACATCAACCATTGGGACTTTAATAGGGGCTACGAATCCAGTCATATTGCTCAGTGTTTATTCACAGAAAACAGTGACTAGAGTTTATTCTAAAATTATTCGCAAATTCTACAAATAGGCCTCATACAGAATTTTTGTAACATTTTTTCCCCATTTTCTCGCGGCGCACCTGGCCACCTTCGACGGCGCACCGGTTGAGAAACGCTGCGTTAATGTATAGTTTTACTAATTTTAGACAGTTTTTGCTCTTTGAACGGATTTTGAATATTGCTTTAACACTCATTCAGTTGTTGCTTAAAACGGTTTGCTAACATTGTTATTTGTGTTCGTTACGGCAGTTAATACAAAGAATTCATACTTTTTGCTCCCCCCCTCCTAATTTTCGGCTGGCTGCGCCACTGAAACGGGCAACTTGACCAAGTCGAAAGACGAAAAAAAAAGATTTGCTAAAATATACGTCTCACGCAACACCTATTTATTACTAGTGTCAAGTTTAGCGCGAATTTTAGGAAAATGATTCGTCATGCTGCAAGTATAGGGATGTCCGATAATATCGGATCAAAGCCGATACCCGATACCAAATGGTGATATCGTTGATACTCGTCCGATACTAGGGTTGTATCGGTGCCAATCCTAAACCAAATTACGGACATTCCTAAATGCAAGTAAGAAAGTCTAATGGAGTTATTATCATTGCGCCAGTGAAGCAACTAAACTAACTATAGAACAACAAGAATACGCATTTCTATGCAACCGAAATTGAAGCTGGGGATCTTTTTACCTTAACAATAGCTCGCGTGATTTCCAGACAGGAAATGAGTGAAGGCGTTGGAGGCCAAACTAAATGGATGGAGCCTTAACGTCATTTCCTTTAGAACAAGGAAATACGTTGGAGTCCGCCTTCAACAAAGAGCTTAG
The DNA here is from genome assembly GCF_963924565.1 of Ascidiella aspersa. Lineage (NCBI taxonomy): Eukaryota > Metazoa > Chordata > Ascidiacea > Phlebobranchia > Ascidiidae > Ascidiella > Ascidiella aspersa. Next base: position 3,395,649 of record NC_139453.1, on the reverse strand, counting down.
CGTTTGGTTGTTGCTTGCAGCTTGGTTCAATCGCCTTACTGCTGTACTGAGGTAAATGTGTAATGTTGTGTAGGTATATAAACAGGAATGTCAGGTTGGTTTATAACATCAAAACCTTAAATCAGTGGATCTCAACCTTTTCCTGCCGCACTCCAATCTGTGGTGTTTTTAATGTCACTTCGAGCTACCTGGTTTCAAAAGAAACCATTTTTACTCAAGTTTACTTAGATTTAATAAGCCAAATAAAGAATAAAAAACAATTATTTTCAACTCTAGCCGTAGATTTAAGATTATGGGTCGTCTTGCCGCAATGCACTTGCGTTCATTTCTATAAAACTTCGATTGCAGCCAGAAAGCTGTTCGCGTAAAATTGGTCCGTGTGCTAAAGGTTGACAATCACTATTTTCCAAACATGAAATTATATGTACGAACAAGATCCAGCAGGCAACGCTGCTATAATTATCGTTTCACGACTTGCTCCCACTGAGCCTGCGTACCTCTGAACCTGGTATAATATTATGTGTATGCCAATCGTTGGTCAGTGTTACTTCAACAGTGCTAGATCACAGATATCACAGTATATACCCAAACTGTCATTTAACTTGGTATCTTGTTCCATTTTACAGACTATATTTGGTAAAAAAAAAAACTGTATCAACCAATCAAGCACAATGAATAACATGGCCGATACTCCAAACCAAAACCAAGTAAGTTTTTGTCGTATAAAATAATAAGAATCTTTGCTGCTTTGGATTTTTAATTCCACGCCAACCTCCTCATAAATCCGTCTAGCACTGGTATTTGTCAAAGTGAAACTTATCTTATTAACTTTATCACAATACACATATTGCATAGTGTCTGAAAAATGGCAAAATTGTTTTTCAACGTGCCTGTATAGCATACGACCTTGTAATGCGTCTGTACTAACTCTTTCGGTTTATTAGTTTGATTTTAAATAATTTTAATGAATATAATACACTATAATGTTAAACCAATTAGGTTAAAAAAATTATACTAAGTTTTATAGTGACCTTTTGGGAGGTTGGTTTATTCTTTAAAATCGGTCATTTTATTCAATTACTAGACGAAATACCCGGCGTTGCCCAAGTTATATATAGGGTACTTACTTGTACCAATAATATGCAGCCTTTTGCTATAAGCGCGATATATTATGCGCATTCGGGCAATGCCACGATTTTGCGTGGTTATAAAGTGCTGGGTCGAGTAAATACTTTCTCACAATTAAAGTAGGATGCGGCCCTTATGAAAGCAGCAACAGTATTAGGTCTAACCAATCTCGCAACTTTAGCAAAACAGCAGCAATTACCAAACAAACGATATCAAGTTTAAAAGTACGTAACCAAATAGCGATTCTGTCGCAGTGTTTAAACTGTACGGCAATATAAAGCCCGTAGTTCAGCTGCGCGTCTATATATACTGATAAGCAGCAAACATAACTGTCTTTAGTTTTACGGTTGTTACCGAACAGCGATCAACATTAATTTGAAACTTCGTATAATCCGACAAAATTTATTTTACAAAAATCAAGCATTATTAACAAACTGTTTTGAAAATTTGAAAATATTCGCACAGCGGGGTTATTATTTGTAATCTTGCGACTTTGTCAAAACCGCCGGCGCCACATCATTTTCGGGATACTTTAGTAAATAAGCGCTAACCTAATCGGCTCCAACTAAACGATATTTCGTGATGTGCATATCGATCGGAAATCACTAACATACCTAAACCTTATTTTTTTTAGAGAACCCTCACAAATGTAAAACCTTAAGTTGTAGCAGACAATGTTCGCATTGCGTGGTATACAAGCAAATAAGTAATCCCGGTACCATACTGCGTCCAACGTAAGTAAAATCTCGTCTAAAACTGAAAAGTGGTTACTATTAAACCCACCGCATTAAATGCGATATTTTGCGAACTCTATAAACCTAATTTTTCGCGGTAACATAGTTCAAGGAGTTCTTAATTACAAAATTCGCAAGTTGGAAACATAAAAATTTATTTTTATTAAGCCAATATACTTCATTTGATTTTTATTTCCACGCAGGTAATTGCGCTTGAAAAAAAGTTTTGCACGGTTACGTTAGGACAGGGTTTCTCAACCGTGGCCCTCGGCCACCCTGGGGGGGCACGGAGTGGTAATTAGGGGGGTCACGGTCATAGGCTTAGCCAGTGGAACACAGGGGCTATTTCTCTCAAGGAAATTATGAATATTTTACTCTTAATTATTTGTTTTGTAGCATTTATGAGCAGTACACGACTGTCGATTAAAAGCATGTCACACCTCCATTTGTCAAGTACTGTTACTACACAAACGATTTAGTTATTACGTTTGTTGTATACATTAATGTAGTTTTACTACTTTTAGTCATTTTGTTTTTTTCCTTTGAATGGCTTTTGAGTATTTCGTTAAAACTCAGTCAGTTGCTGCGCGAAACGGTTTGCTAGCATTTTTGTTTGTGTTCGATACGGCAGTTAATACCATGGCCAAAGCAATCAAGTTATAACGAGCCTCGCTGGCGGGAAGCGACTAATGGACTTTTAATCGTAGTGTCATTACTGATTCGTTGTAAATAGTTATTGTTTATGTTTTATATAAAGTCGATTTATCGCTGTGAGGTAACAGTTTTAGTGTCAAATTATTAAAGTTAATAGTTTGCCTACTCAGGGTGTCTAGTCTTTTTCTGCTTCAAGAAGCGGTGTTTCAAATGAAGTACTCTTACTAGTTCAAGTTCAAAATTTTCGCCCCTCACATATTTCGGCTGCCGAAGACATTGACCACGGGCAAAACTCTCTAGCTAGGTATTGCAAAACCAAAATGTCACCATTTGTTTGCCATTTAACCTAATTTTGTGTTTTTCGTTATGACTGTAAAACTTTTTTGTAACGTTTTGTAACACATTTTTCTAAAATGTTTCTTGACGCGTCAGTAGAGTTGTTTAAAACTAGAGTGAATCCTTTTTATTCGTTTATCGCGGAAAGTTACACCTAATTGTACGTACGTGAGTGGCAAGTTTGGACAAATGCCTGTCGCTGTGACGAAGTAATTACTGTGCTGCTTTATATGTATCCATTCAATATCCATGTAATGAGGCGTCAGTGTTTTACGGGCGGCAGGTCGATTGCTTGCCGATAAATCATTAAGTTTCCTTCAAATGGCATTGGGCGAGAAACCAACGAAGAGATTTCGCAATTCCCTTAAGGGGCGTTAATTTGCAAAAGAAACATTCCATAGTAAAACGCATAAGGTGCGCTGTAAGGTTACTCAAGGTCATTTTAGGCCAATATTCAGCTAGAGTATGTCAAGTAATAATGTTACGCCAAACTAATCCAGAACTCTACTTAACGGCCTGCCGACTGCCAAGCACTGCAACGCGTGTATTTTACTTGTATTATAATAAGCGACAGTAAAATACTAAAACACTGAAACAACGAAAAGCGGCCAACGCCTAAAAAGGTGACTTAAACGTTAATTCCCAGGGTTTTCTACAATGCAATGCACTCAAGCTAGACCCCAAACGCGACTGCCCACATTAGATTTCGTGTCCCCATTCACTACAACCAGAGAAAAAAGGTGTGCGTGTCAAACGAGGTGCCAACCGAAAACGTGATAAGATAAGAAATAAAGCGTGAAAGGCGAGGTGCAAAAGTGGAAAAGCGATATAATTTATGTGAGTGAGAAAGAAAGGGAAAACGAAAACACGCGTACAAACGATAAAACAGAGAAACAATAACACACATAGAAACTATAAATAATCGGTGCAACAAACACCCAACGGGCTTGTGTTGTGGTTCACATCACTCGCGAGCTGGTGGTTGGTGAATTGAGTCGTTGGGTGCGGCTGTGCTTCAGGTGAACGTGGCGTTGTAGTCATGGTGAGGCGAAATCCGATGTCGGTGGGGGGCTCCGTTGTTGGTTCTTCGGTGTTGTCTTCTTCGTCTTCTTCTTGATCATATTGCGTGTGATGTCCGCGGCTACGCTTCAAACGGTTTCGATGGACGTTCTGTTGTCGTCCGTTGGCCGCTTCTATTAAATAATTTACCGGTGGTCGCACTTGGATGACCTTGTACGGGCCTGCATAGGGAAATTAAATTTTCGGTTTGGCCCTACAGGGACTACGTTATCCCTTAGTAAAACCGAGTCGCCGACGTTGAATGCGGTGTCATCTGCATTCCTGTTGAAATGCGCCTCCATTCGCTGGCGCTGCTTGACGAGGGTAGTCCGAGCAACATCTTCGGCACGAACAAGTCGGTCGTGAAGGCTTTTGATGTTGTCGTTAATGAAATGCCACTCTTCGGATCCTGCTCCGACCAAGTCCGCAGGTAGCCGCAATTGTCGACCTGTTAATAAGAAATGTGGTGAAAATCCCGTACTTTCGTGGGTACTTGCATTGTACGACGCCACAACAGCAGACAGCGCTTCATCCCAGGAGCGTTCATCTTTTTGAACGTAATTTCGAATCATCGAGATTATTGTTCTGTTGTTTCGTTCAACACCTTTGTTTCCGGCGGGATGATAACCAGTCGTGCGTGACTTACCGCAACCAATCAGCTGAAGCAACTCCTTAAACATCTTGCTTTCGAAATTCCCGCCACGATCTGAATGGATGATGTCGGGAACTCCGTGAACAGTCATCCAGCGGTTGTACAATACGCTGGCCGTTTCGGTTGCTGTTTGCGTACGCAAGGGCCAAGCTCGGACATATTTAGTAAACACATCACAAGCAACAAGGACATATTGGTACCCGTGGCGTGTTAAAGGTAACGGCCCCATGATGTCCACTTCTACCCTTTCTAAAGGACCTTCTTCGCAAGATGGTACCAAGGGGGCTTTCGGTGTTTTTGAGGGTTTCTTGATTAACTCGCACTCACGACATTTCATGCAATACCGCTCAGTCTCCTCGCGCCAGCCTGGCCAGAAGTGTCGTTCAGCGACCTTGGCGCATGTTTTACGAATCCCCAGGTGACCACCGCCTAACTTTGCATCGTGAAGTAAATCGAAGATTATCGGTTTTAGTTCACGCGGTGTTACAAGTCTTAAAAGTGTTTTATCCTGGTCATAGAAATGAATGACCCCGTCTCTAAGTTTCAATTGACCAAAGTGACTCCATAAGTGCCTGGTCATACGCGATGTATTTGACACAGCGTTATATGGGGGTCTGTGTCCTAGGCTTAACCATTGGAAAGCTGAAGCTATTTCTTGGTCTTGCTCCTGTGCTTGCGCAAATCACCCATTGTCAAACCACTAGAGGCACGAACATCGATAGTGGCAACCTTCGGCGCATCGGTCAACTGGTCTTCGCCTATTCGACTAAGAGCGTCTGCATTTTTATGTTTGACACCCGGACGATGTATTAGATTAAAGTCGTATTGTGACAGGTGCTCGACCCATCGGGCACACTGGCCATAGAGGTCTTTAGACTGATATAGCCACTTAAGAGAAGCGTGGTCAGTGCGCAAAGTGAAAGCTTGGCCTAGGAGGTAGCAGCGAAATAACTTGGTGGCATGAACGACCGCTAATAATTCTTTGCGAGTGGTGGAATAATTTCGTTCTGTTTTGGTTAAAGTCCTGCTGCCATAAGCTATAACGTGTTCTTTTCCCTCGTGCCACTGCGCTAACACGCATCCAATGGCAAAATCAGACGCGTCGGTGTCTAATACGAAAGGCTTCTGGAAATCAGGGTAGCGAAGGACTGGTGATCTTATCAAAGAAGATTTTAGTTTTGGCGAAGCTTGTCTCGACTTTTCTGTTAGACGGTGAAGCGGCGCAGCTATTTTGGCATAATCACGTATGAACTTGCGGTAATACTAAGTTAAACCAACGAACTGTCGTACTTGCTTTGTATTCTTCGGGGCCGGCAATGATTTTACTGCAGCAATTTTTTCGGGGTCACATAAAACACTTTCGGCAGAAACAATGTGGCCTAAAAACTTTACCTCTTTCTTGAAAAGAGCGCACTTCTTGGGCTTAAGTGTCAGGCCCGCGTCGGCAAGTCGTTGTAGCACGCCCTCCAATAGCTCCAGATGTTCCTGAAAGGTACGCCCATACACAATGATGTCATCCAAATATGCGAGTACTCCTTGCCATTCTATGCCATTTAAAACAATACGCATTAGTCGCTGGAAACTAGCAGCGGAATTGCAAAGACCCATTGGCATCACATTGAATTCGAACAGACCCATATGGCTCGCGAAAGCGGTCTTTTCTCGGGAACTCTTATCCATAGGAATTTGCCAATACGCAAATTTTAAATCGAGTGTACTAAAATAGGTGGAGTTAGACAAAAGATCGAGGCTTTCGTCTACTCGTGGTATAGGGTAGCTGTTTTTCTTTGTCACCTTATTAAGGCCTCGATAATCAATGCAAAAACGAGTTTCACCTGACTTTTTCCTCACAAGTACGATCGGGCTCGACCATGGGGATGATGACGGACGTATAAGACCCTGGGTCTTCATCTCGTGGACGATTTCCTCTACTTTCTTCTTTTCGGGTGGTGACGAAAGGGTTGTCGTACTGGGCGAGCATCTCCGGTGTTAATCACATGCTCGGCGAGATCCGTCCGTCCTATTTCTGTTGAGTGGGTCGCGAACGATCTGCGATATTGTTGCAGTAAGGCCTGAACCCGTGCGATCTCGCTTGTTGTAAGACCGCCACCAATTTCAATTTCGTCTGTAAAATCCCTGTTTTCTTCAGTTGGGTATACGGAGCTAACGCTCTGTTGGGTAGGACAAGAAAAGTCCACGCATCCCTGTTCATTACAATAACATGTGTGTGTTAACGACTCGACTGTGACACAAGTACCACTTTGAATACATGCGACATCCCCGGATGTTAGAATGGGCGAAAGTGTGGCAACGGGAGTGCCTTCAGGCAGCTAGATAACGTCGTCGGTCAAATTCGCTATTCGAGTCTGGACTAAACAGCCTTTAGTTGTCGTTAAATATGACCTAATCTTTGCACCATATTTATCCATTATCTCGGGTCTCCATTCAATAAGTACAGAATGGGTAGGTACTGGGCGACGTTCAGAATTATGAATAAAATAAGCTGGAACACAAACCTCTGTGGACGGTTGGATCAGGACTTTATCATCGAGAAAGACGTCTCGGCTTCCAAGCTTGAATGGCATATCGAGCAGAGGTACACTGCTGTTGTCGATTTTCAAGGTCTTGTTGCGGTAACAAACGGCGCACTCCTGCGTTTCTAGAAAATCTATTCCAAGAATGCAATCGAATGAAATAGAGTCACAAACGAAAACATTCATACGTAATTCTTTAGCAGCTACTGTAAGTTGTACTGGAAGTAAACCATCCATATTTAGTTTGTGGCCGTCAGCATTGGCGAATGACAGGGTCTCGGGGCACTTCGACAAGTTACGTTTAACTTTAACCTTTAAACAGTTCCATACTTTTCCCGTAATGATGGTAACTGCTGAACCCGTATCAACAAGGGCGCATACTGGCAGGTTCTCGATCATAATATTTATGAAGGAATGAGGCCTTTGACCAGATGCGATTTGTACGATAGGCTGTTTAGTTAAATCACCAAGGTCAAACCTGCTGACGTCCCTGTCCAGTTGTTGGTATTGGCCGGAGGGAAGGTCGGCTACCACTTGTCGTAGATGGTCGATAGTTTTCATAAAATCACCCATTTGGCGTTGGAATTCCATTTGGAAAGCTGCAAACGGGGTCTGCAGCGACACTCTCCGTCGTAGCATTACTGCTAATGTTGCCTACATCCTGTGAGGGCTGGCACGCAATGCTGGCGTGGACAGCTATCTTCGCAGCTTTAGTGAAGTCGCGCTTTATTGACGCGTCCTTACTAATTGCAGTGGCGAGTGTTCTGTCGCTCAAGCCGCGCAGTAGAGCCAGATACAAAACCTCATTTTTTATAGGCTTGTCGCCGCCGTCTGGGTAAGCTTGTTCGCCAAGGGTTTGCAAACTATAAACGTATTCCCTTATGCTTTCTTTAACCATTTGACCACTTTCTAGTAACTGGTCACGTTTATCATAGTCACATTTTTCGCCGTTGGCCGCTGAAGCAAGTTCAATTATAGCGCTAGACGATAGTTCGTACAGGCTACTTGCGCCATCACTAATATCAAACAAAAAATCACGGTCGAGACATGTCAATAATAAATGTCTCTTAACATCTTCATTGGCTGCGATGCTCTTACAATACGATTCAAAAACTGGTAAAATCGATTTAAAATTGTCGCCTGAGCTATAAAAAGGCGGTGGCAACGTAAAAGACATGCTGCATGTAGCGCTTCTCCCCTCGGCTGTAGAGTCCTGGCGTGCTCGCCATTTTGTTACGCCAAACTAATCCAGAACTCTACTTAACGGCCTGCCGACTGCCAAGCGCTACAACGCGTTCTTTTACTTGTATTAAAATAAGCGACAGTAAACTGCTAAAACACAGAAACAACGAAAAGCGGCCAACGCCTAAAAAGGTGACTTAAACGTTAATTCCCAGGGTTTTCTACAATGCAATGAACTCAAGCTAGACCCCAAACGCGACTGCCCACATTAGATTTCGTGCACCCATTCACTACAACCAGGGAAAAAAGGTGTGCGTGTCAAACGAGGTGCCAACCGAAAACGTGATAAGATAAGAAATAAAGCGTGAAAGGTGAGGTGCAAAAGTGGAAAAGCGATATAATTTATGTGAGTGAGAAAGAAAGGGAAAACGAAAACACGCGTACAAACGATAAAACAGAGAAACAATAACACACATAGAAACTATAAATAATCGGTGCAACAATAGTAATTCATTCTAACCGAAAAACCATAAATCATTTCGACAAATGTAGGTACTAACGTTTGCTTGGCTCAGTACAAAACAGAGCCGAATATAAAGAAATACCTTCCCACCATCAAGCTTTGTAATCACTAAATATATTCACTTAAATTAAAATAAGTGATATGTTAAATTTTGGAGAAACTAAGTGCATTGATGCGTTGATTAATGTCTGTATTTCTTAATAACGTGGAGAAGTAAAACAAGAAAAACACGTAGAAACAATGCTAAATATTTTAAAAGCATGGGGGCTACGAGGGTTGGGAGCCTTTTAAAGGGGGCCACGAAGCATAAAAGGTTGACAACCACTGATTTAAGGTATAACGGCCATATTTAATTGCAATTTTACTAACTTAGAGATATACGATAAAATTCATCCACCGTTAGATCTATTTTTTAATCATATTTTATATAACAGGCTAGCATCAGGGGGACTCGAACTTTTATCGCGATCGATGTTTTTTTGCAATATTGCCGTTGTATTGTATGTCGTCACATCTTTTGAAACACGATAACGCAATGTTTAATTTTTTCGCTTGACTATTTTATTTGCGCTCGACATCACAGCCTTACAACTGTGGAGTAAATGCCCTCACAACACGTTTGTCAAAATCAGCTCGTGCACGAGCAATTTGTTGTGTGCCCAATGAGAAAAGCCTCCTGAATTTACAGTTTAGCTCCAATTCAACCAATTAAACTCAATTTTTGTCACGCTTTTAATATTTTCAAGTTGTCTCAATGATATTTCATTATAAAAGACCCAATTGCGTTTCGTAGGGGGTATAGGGCATAGGAAAATTACCAAAGGGGCGCGGCTGATAAAAGGTAAAGAACCACTGGTCTATGCCATATACAGGTGGTTCTCAGCAGATGCTTTCATTTTTCTTTATTATTCTTTACGTTTAGATAACCATAAGGCGAAATAAGCTATAAACTATAATGCCGAAGAGAAAAACTCTGTTTACTGATGTTTTACTGCTACGCCAAAAGTAGCCTTGTTTCAGAAAACGACGTATTAATTTCGAAGCTGAATGCATTACCTTTGGATATGGCACGTTTTTCTCAAACGTAACAGTTCTACTTTCGTTTTACTTGCAGGCAAACAATGTCCTCTTTTTGGGTGCTGAAAATATGGTAGCCCTATATTTACTGAGCTTGGATTTGTCATAGATTTAGATGAAAACTATACACTTGGCTCGCTGTGTTGTTAGGTCATATACCACAATTCATCATTGGAAAAGTACAAACTGAAAAGACACAGAGACGCAAGCATTTTGAACACAAAAACAAGTCGAAATCCTTTTTCAAACATCAAACACGACATTTCGCTAAGCAAAAGCAAAAATTTGATCAATTAATGAAGGCATTCTCTTATCAAACCTCTGTATGCATAACTGAAAATAGCTCATGTCCTTATGTCTCAAAGGCAGCCCATTTACTTTGGCAGTAACCGTTGTTAAACCGTGTTTAGAGATAGCAGCACAAGAGATTCATGGAAGAGCTAAAGATGTGGCCAAAGTGCAAAAGCTAGCATTGTCCGATAATACGATGCAAAGGAGATGTTCAATGATTGCTGCATCACTAAAAAATGTTCGCTTTCCAAACACAGAACGCAAGAAAATTTTAGATCACTTCTGTTTTGTCTTTCTACTGGCATAGACACTACTGCTTTAAGTATATTTTCAAAAGTAAACAATTACTTCTCCGAACATGCAGTAAACTGGTGCAAGTGCAAGGCTGTATTCACCGACGGCGCCAGGGCTATGGTCAAAGTGCGTAACGGGGTAGTTGCTCTCATAAAGCAAGTCACAACGGAGGTTGTGTATATTTCAACAGGTAGACATGACCACCGTGCTATCTGAACTCCACTATATCGAAACTAAACAAACCGTCATTGCATTCCAAAAGGTATAGCGTCAGGTCGCTTATAGATTTAATGTACGTTCAAATAATTCAGCATAGCTCGCTTTAAATAAAATAGCTTACAGCGCAGTAAAAACACGTGTTGCCAGTAAGGAGTGCATCGTTGACTGGATTGCAGTACAATTCGGATACGACTAACGTCCAGGAAAAACGAATGCGTTGGGGATTAAAACTGGCCAGTTAACGAGCAGGATGCAGGGAAAAGAAAGTATGACAGAAAGACTTTAGCAGAATTTTAGCACACGCACAACGAACACAGTAAATAACAAATACAGACGCTGGCTCCTCTACAGTTGTATGTATCCACTGCATTTTACACCGCGAAGCATTGACAGCCAAAAAACTTGGCAATGAAGAAGAAAACTGCCAACTCGCGATTTCTAATGTCATTAAAATTGTGACCACAATACTAAAAACAAAATCGTATCGCGCTTTTAATGAACTTGTCAGCGAAATGGAAGATGATGGGCGTCTTGTTAATTATTCCAAAGTTAGGTGGCTCTCTCGTGGAAGAGTATTGGAAAGAGTGTGGAAACGGCGAGGGGAACTTGTTGTGTGGTTCAATGGACAAGACGACAATAGAGCTAATTTGTTTCAAGATTTGTTTCGGCTAGCTAGGCTAGCTTATCTTGTTAACATATTCGATATGCTTAATGTGCTCAATACCACTTTACAAGGAAAAGGAATTGATAAATTCAAATCTACCTCCAAAATCGCATCATTCAAGAAAAAGTTCAATGTTTGGAAAAATAAATTTCTATTAACAACCTGAACAGTTTAAAAACCCTGCAGACCTTCGTGTCTGCATGTAAATGAAAAAAACAGATAATAAGCTGGAGCGACGTATCATCAAGGCGGCGAGCTCTCATTTGCACACACTGCTTGAGAGGTTTGAAGCTTATTTTCCAAGTCATCAGGCAGCAGAAATAAAATCAGAACTGTGGATTTTGAACCCTTTGGCGAACAGCAGCCTCCGGGAACTTGAGATCATATTCTTGAAAAAGGCTTACCATATGTTCTCTTTTAGGAGGATTTGTCTTCTTTTTTCAAAAAAAGTGAACGGTCCTCCGAGGACGCTTATAAATGCCCAAATGTCCTTTTTTCTCATTTCGAGTTAGTTGCCTATACTTTCAACAGCACGTTTAGGCGAGACGTATTTATTTCCAAAAAAATACTGCAGCCATGAAAAATGCTAAATTGCTTGTTTAAAAACGTTTTACAACAAATTACCCTACTAGCCCTACCTTCTTAATTGTTATTGCAAACATTGCGCCAAAAGAATTGCAACGGAAGCTCACATGTAAAAACAGCTTCTCACATGTTTTGCACCTTTCTTTGCTTTGTTTTTGTAACTTTTGCCTCCAACTACTAAGGAACTGTAAAACATCATCAAAGTCAAAGATAACAATTTTACTTTCGTTTTACTTGTCGTCAAAAACGTCATTTTTGGGTGCTGAAAATCTGGTAGCCCCATCTTAAAAACGATTTCTGTCAACAAGCGTTTTTTAATCGTGAAAAACACTCTCAATGCTTTTGTTCCCAATTGGGCTGAAATTTTCACAAATATTCAGCAGCAACGAGTCATTAATCACGTACATTAATGACTGCTAATTCTCTTTGTGTATAAATTGTCGTTGTTATTCTTGTCGTTGTTAATTAAGGTAAATATATTGAAGCATACGCTATCTATATTTATATCGGTAAAGGCTCACGGTTTCAATACACAAATTATTTCATTGTAATTTTACAAATAGGGAAAACTAAAGGGTGCAAACTTACTGTGCTTGTTTCGTGCGGATGAAACTTTTCCAAAAATAAAGTGCGGACAGTTCTTTTAAAAATTGAAAAGCGCTGCACTAGGGAACAGTCATTCGTTTTTCTGGCATGCGATACTGATGATCCTGCGTAGCACAGTTACCTTGGACATAATCTTTGTAGTTTTGCCATCAAAAATGTAAAATAACAATAATAGAGAATTACTTTCTGCTCTTAAAACCATCTTAAATTAGCTTTTAACTTTGCACATTATATCTCTGTTTAATTACATTATTTATTTGTACTTTTATTTAAAGCTGTTTTAGGTAAAACGCAGTTTCAAAAGTAAAATAAATCAAATATATTTGTTGTTTTAAGTAAAATAAATGCTAAAAATGACCCGAAACTATTTGTGTTAAAATGTTATAACGCAATTAAATTAAAATTGAACATCAACGTATTTATGCAGGGTGAAAATGCACCTCAGCTTCCACCAGCAAACAACCAGCCAACCAATGTCCTGCCCGTAAACATTGGTGATGTTTACGGTCATCAAGGTCCCATACAAAACCTCCAAGGCGACGTTCATATATATGGCCAGCTACAGGGACCTGGAGTAGCTTCCGACTCAACAGCGACCTCATCTGACAACGGTTGGTGATAACTTCGATTTAAAACTAATGGCCAAGTGTGGGTTGCGCTACAGCAGGGCTGCGGGTCGGACTCGGGACTCGAGTAAGACCACGTTAAACTACTATGAGTCCCGAGTCGGACGTGCGCATGCGCAGTACCATATTACAAAACTGAAATGGTTACCAAATGTAAATCGTAAAGGCTGAATAGCATATGGAGTATATTTTCCAACCATGTGTTGTGAGTGGATGAAGTATATGAACCCCTATAAGTGGTTGCAGAAGAACCAGCATATTTAATTACGTAATGGGTGAAATAAAGGCTGTGGAGTCAGGGATGGGCTCGGGACAAAATGTCACATTTGACCGGAGTCGGACTCGGGTTTACTTTTTTGGCCGGAGTCGGACTCGGGTTTACTTTTTTGGCCGGAGTCGGACTCGGGTTTACTTTTTTGGCCGGAGTCGGACTCGGGTTTACTTTTTTGGCCGGAGTCGGACTCGGGTTTACTTTATTGGCCGGTGTCGGACTCGGGTTATTTTTAACCGACTCCGCAGCCCTGCAAAACAGTAGTGATATCTTTGCGTGCATTGAGCCCAACCCCTTAAACGCGACTGTTTTTGCGAGTTATCATTATGGAATTGAAAAATATTTATTTTGATAGATTTTGTTGACATTAAAAGCGGCTACAATAGAGCAGCGTAACCACATAGTGACATCTTTGCGTGTAATTAACCCAACCGCTTAAACGCGACTGTATTTCAAGTTGCTTGTGTTGAACTTCAAACACATTTGGTTTTGATCGGCCTTTCTTAAAGTTTGAAAGCGTCTAGAATGAAGCAGTGTGTTTAGCCAGGTTGTATTTCACCGTGCGTACGAATTGACGTCAGTCGGCAATACCTTTATGACTTATCATGAATACAAACTGATAAAACACAATCATCATATACTAGTAATTAGGCCTAAAATTATGATTCGCATGTAGCTTTAAATCGCCTTAGCAGCTGGACAGCAATGGTTGCGTTGTTTGGAATACAAAAATTAAAAAAAAAATTCCAATTTTAAACAATATAATAGTATCCCCATTTTAAACAATATAATAGTATCCCCATTTTAAACAATATAATAGTATCCCCATCTTAAACAATATAGTGGCATCCCCATTTTAAACAATATAGTGGCATCCCCATTTCAAACAATATAATGGCATCCCCGTTTTAATCTTTTTCCCGACAAAATAAGTGTTTTTTAACCGATTAGTGTCATTTTAAGGGTTTTTGCATTTACCTATAATTAACGGCAAAAAGTAAGTCATGGGGGAGGGGTATTCCCTCGTTTCATTTAAATTGTAATACGATGGCGTTAAATTAGTCCCATAATGATGGTAATGTCGTTTGCTAGAACGATTTCCGATATTGCTGATCCCAGTATAAGCCTTTTGCTTGTTAAAGAGTTCTTAAGTTGGAGATACATCAAAAGTGATTAGCGATTATACAATAAATAAAACAGTGTAGGTAACTTGGTATAGGCCCTAAAGCAAAATCAGTTGCTGACAAAATAACACACATTAATTTTGGAAATAAAAAAACGCGCTTACTGAGCAAAGCCAGCCTACGCTTACAGAAGGCATTTCTAGCTTATCGTTTGCTCGCGATTCGAGTTGAAGTAAATTAAACACGAGGCGTTAACCATTTACTAACTGTTCGGTGGCTGGGATAAGCTAAGCGTGCAGAGCAAAATGTTACGCTACATATTCTACCAAGAAAGTTATACATTCATGCTAGTTAACTCACATCATAAAACAAAATGTATTTCATTCGTTAAAGAATAGTTTTTTTCCAGCAACATCATGGCAAGAAAAGTCTCAGGAAGCAGCTGATAAGGTCATCGGAACTTTACCAAGCAACCCAGTTCCTCTTGACATCATTCGGGATTCGCAAGAACCATTGGAGGAGTTTGGTTTAAAAGGATTGAAGCAACCCAGAGACAACCAGGTCAACTCAACCATTCTTAAACTCAACCAACTATTTCCTGCTGCAAAACAAGAAGCAATCGAAGAAGCCAAAAGTAAGAAATTTAGAAATAAAGCAGCATATGACGATTACGTTGAGAGGCATGGCAACGTGGTCGGTATGACTGGAATAGCTGGAATTGGAAAAACTACTGCTATTATACAGACACTAACGGAGCTTGCAGATGAATTACCTGCAGATCAAAAGGGATATTGGCTTTTTAAATACTTGAAGACTTTAGATCTTAATAAAAAAATGGGCGTTTTGGAACTCCTGTCATCCGACCCAAGCTGGAAACACACAAAAGAAATAGATGACCAAATACTGGAAAGACTTTCCAAATCCAACAAGCTGTTTATCTTCCTGGATGGTTTGGACGAACCTAGGTTCGAGGATCTTGACTTGGATGCTCCAGTGATCGGATTGTACGATCGCGCAACGCCGATGGTCATTTTGCAAAACCTACTCCGTGGCGACATTCTTCCAAATGCTCACAAGCTGCTTACTTCACGACCGGGAGCTTTTCTCAAGCTACACCCAAGTTGCAAGCCCCACTTTGTAGTCAAGGTAATCGGCTTCAACGAAAGCTCTCAAGATTTGTATTTCCGACAAATTTGCCCAAAGAAAGAAGAATATGAGAAGGTCACCAAGTCACTTGATCAAAACCCACATGCAAAGGCTTTGTGCTTTCTTCCTATGTTTGCAAAAACCGTCGCTCCTTACATCATAAAGCATGGCACTAAAGATGGCACTTTTACGCTCACAGATGTGTTTGCGGCTTTTGTGGATGATTGTATTCGCTCGCCTAAGTTTAAGGAACATCCAAGAATTTTGCGCAAACTTTCAGACTTGGCTTTACACGGAATGCTCAACGACAAGATTATGTTCGACGAAGAAGTCTTTGATGAAGTCGGACTTAATTCTGAAGGAATGGAGGACTTTCTCAACATGCAAGTTTTCTCCAGCGACCTCAACCTTCGTATACTGGAAGGGGATAAAGTATTCTTCTTCATTCATCTTCTATGGCAAGAGTTTTTCACATCACTCAAGCTGTTGTTCGATACAGACCTGGCTACATTTTCTGGGCATCTGCAAAGCATGGAAAGTAATACGTGGGAAATGGTTCTTCGGTTTCTTTTCGGGTTGCTAAACACGGGACTCCACCGTAAGCTAAAGCCTATTTTTAAAATCTCTTCCACCGATGTTGCTAGCAAGAAACGTTTGCTGAAAGGCTTGGTTGATTCGCTTGGATCTCAACTTTTATCAAACGATGGCGAGAGCTTTAACTCCGATTTGTTTAAGCTTTGCAGTTTGGCGCAGGAATCAAACGATGAAGAAATCACCGCGAAAGTGGCCGATTCCTTCCCTGGAGAGCTTCGTATAAAGGGTGGAACGATCCTTCCCAGTGAAGTGTCAAGTCTCTGTCACGTGCTTCGAGCAACACAAAGAGAGCTGGTCATCAGCATCGGGGACACTCCCTACTCAGTCACATTTACCGGCAACGGTTTAGAAATGTTGATGGAGACAATGGCGAGAACCAAACACAAGGTTTGTGAAGTTTTACTGTTGTTTTAAGTTTTAATTTTTATACACTATTTTCAAATAAATGCAACAAAGCAGCGGTAAACGCTAAACGAACCCTGCACCGTTTTGAAGCCACACAACATTTAACTTTCTGAAGCAGGAGTCGGTAACCTTTTCTAGTCGCGGACCTGACCAAAATTTAAAAAGGGCTCGGCGAGCCGTAATAAATATAAACTTAAAATTTTCCTAAAATGTTGAGTTTTGAGCGTTTCATTATAATAACTGTTAACCAGTGGCGACCTAGTTTTTTTTTAGTTGAAAATCAGCTTTTATCTAACACTAGGCGAAATGCCCGGCGTTTCCCATGTTAAATAGAATATTTACCGGTTATTCTCACTGGTTAAAAAATAATTACACCTACAATAACCATCATAATGTACGAAGTCTACCTGAATTTAATCTAGTTAAACAAAATGAAACAATCCATCATACTTTGGCTCTTTATTATTATTGCACATTACATTGTACCATGTTAAACTGACAGCCTCATGTTATAGCCTATAATTATGGAATCAGCAAATAACCCGAAAGTTATGTTACGGATAGCGTATAAAGTTCTTAAGAGGCATAAATAATGCAAACATATTTTTGTAATGTCATAACAAATTTGCTTATGCCTAAACGTTTGCACTGCGTGTCACTAAATAGAAAATTCAAATCATGTCATATCGTATGTCTAAAATCAGTTAAACTAATGCTTTTCCACAGTCAGAGTAACACCCCACAGCCTGTGTGAAAGCGGCATTAACAGGTTATTACTTTGAAATTTGCGTCAGCGTAAATAAGTTTATTTACCTCCAGTTTTTACCCTTTTTTTAGATAAATTTACGTTTCAAGATAACAAATTCTGCATTGGAACGTAAATCATTAATAATCCTGTGCGATAAGCGACGCTTCAACTCGTCAGTTATCTAAGTCCCATGCAGTCAAAAGTCATGGTAGTAGCATTCGAGTGATTTTCCTAAAAAAAACAACGATTAAATGCTGAAAATAGTCGCGCTGTGGCCGTATAATTACTAATTCACGTGTTACCAGCATAGTATAAGCTTTCTGAAGCCGCAAAATATAGCCGATGATTTAAAAAAATATTAGGGTATTTAACATCAAACCAAACTGCAACGGTGTGTGTTTGTTTTAATTGAGGTACTAAACACACAGGGACGCCGGAGAGGGTGGGCACGGGGGTGGAGAGTGGGGGCAAAAAGTGCCCTTTTCATAAAAAGTGATATATTGCTTTCACAACGTTAAATATTATGCGACGGAAATCACAAAGGGGGTAGGGATTGAGCTACGGAATAATGCAAAAAAATTCGTAAAATGACATGCTTGACATTTGTTAAAACATTTCGCTACGCTCGCTTGCGGTCTATGTTGCCCTTACCAAAAAAGTCGCCACCCTTGCCCTGCAATCGCTCCGGCATCCCTGTAAACACACAAACTTGGCTAAACACGTCTCGCATATATTTCTTAACGAAAACCTGTGAATTTAGACTTTTACGTGGTTAAACAAACTGCAAAAAGCTATAAACGTTTGCACTGAGTGTCACTAAATAGAACTTTAATTATTAGGTCATATCGTGTGTCTAAAATTTGTTAACCTAATGCTTCCCCACAATCAGAGTAACACCCCACAGACTGTGTAAAAGCGGTATTAATGTGAAAGCGGAATGGCGTGTTTAACTTTGTGACATATCTGCGTGGCTTTAGAGATCTAATGCTTTGTTGCCGTAAATTTCCAGTAAAATGTTTATTTGGTTTAAACAAGGTAAAGATGAAAAATTAACTTATAACCTAAAAATCAGTTTTGTGTCTGAAATAGGTCACAAAAAATCACTAATTCACGTGTTACCAACATTGTATAAGCTGGCTGAAGCCGTACATTATAGCCGATAATTACAAAAAAATTGCGGTATTTACAACAAACAAATTGCAACGTTGTGTGTTTTTTTAAATGGAGCTACTAAACACGACTCGCATATTTTACCTAACGAAAACCCGTGACATATATCGATGGAAAATCGCTTAAAAAGTAGTAGCAGCAATTATTCAAATTGGCGAAATTCAAGCAAATACGTAAAACCCATACTGCATCCAACGAAAGAAAGTCCTCTTTTAAAAGTAAATTTGCTTAAAGTTCAAACCGCTACAATAAACGCAATATAAACTTTGCCACATGAAACTTTATTTTTACCAAGGCAATGTACTTCACGCAGGTTATTGCTTTATAAATGTGTGAAAAGATTTAACCCGGTTCGCCATAAGGTTTTGCAAGTCGCACGCCCGCTCTTTCAAGTTAACATGCAACGAATGTTGTGTGAGGTTTTTGAAATGGTATAAAAATTACTCACCCGTGACCGGTTTGCGACGCCGTTCGCTTGAGATGCGAGACTTTCTCTCATAGAAAGAAAAACATTTTTTTTCTGTCTGGGAGCACACGAGTTTCTTTCTATTTTACCGACTTGCGAGGCGACTCGATTAAGAGGAGCAATAGGAGCCATACGTTTCTCTGTCTGTTTCCCTAAAACGCGAACATGCTGACCAACAAACTTTTCCATTTTATATATTAGATTTGAAAAAAGGACGGTAAAGCGTTTGCGCCAAGCGCGAAGAAAAGCAATTGTGCAAATATTTGATGTTCCCCGGGGGTAGCGAAAGGACGTGAGGTTCATCGAGTGTGCTGCCGCCGATAAACATAGTCTAATCATAACCAACAATAAAATTGAAAAAAAAAATATGCGGAAAATTTAATCGTTAATCTATGATGTAATTTGAATAGGATATGATGTAATTTAAATAGAACCGTTGAAATGTCGATATAGTTTATTTTTATATTTAAACCACACAAGAACTATAGTGTGCAGCACCATAAAATACAATCAGACATACTAAGATAGCGTAACGTTCATTGTTGATAGTACTAGTAGTTTATGTACTTCGCATTTTGGCCGAAAAAAATGCGCAAAAAGTGCGCAAATTTTTTACATTGATGTAGTTAAAATAGACAACAAATTCTGGCAACGGCCAAGGCCAAGCGGCCAAGTTGTAAAAGAGGTGGAGGGCCGGATGAACTATATTGGTGGGTTGCCGACCCCTGCTCTTAAAAGGTACTTTAAACTTTTATTACCACATGATGGCAGTAGAGTGTCCCCGAGTTTTTTGACATTAGTGGACAACTTGTTTTTTTGCAACGGTTTGCTTTCCTGTTGTTCACCGAGAATTGATGGCACACATATTGCTGTAAAGTCGGCAAAAAATATTCATGGTCTGATGTCACGATGTTTAAATGGCGTTGTTATGCCGAAAAACAGACCGTCATTGCTCGCCTCTGAGATTAAACCGGTGAAATTAGAACAAATTACCAACGCGGTTTGTACAACTTTGTTGCGTAATAACATGCGCGACTTTAATTGAGTCTATTTAGCTAAAAACGCAAAACGCATTTTTTTTATTTTTTTTATTTTATACACTAATATTTTTCTGTTTTATTTTCTGATATAACCCTCTTAATTGGCGCGACAAATTACGTTTTTCAGTTTGTTATTGGACATTAGATTTGGGATGTTATACTCCGCACTCCCCAAACTCTTCGTAGTCACTGTCTTCCCTACAGCGTAAACGCTTCCACCTCCAGCAAGTATTTAAGTTTTTTAATTCAGTATCCAGATTTTATTATTTCGTTGATGATACTAACTGGAAACGTTTTAACGCGAGTTTCATGTTTAATGAGGAGATAATTAATTTACAAATACAAAAACGAAGTTTTAAATAAAACAAAGTTCAAGCAAGCGAATTTTAAGATCAATAACTACAGTTTGAGTTTAAAACTGTTCGCATCTCATGCTTTAACAATGTGCGTACTTTATAGCCGAGTAACTAGGAATTTTAGTAAAATTGTTTTAGGCGCATAAATATTATGGCATTTTAACTTTAGGAACGACTCAATTAATTACAGTTTGCAACAAAACGTCATATTGACACGCATTTTTTCTGCAGCGACTTTGCTTACACTTTTTAAACCACGTCATTGACTAAAGGTTGCCAACAATGGCGGGCAAGGGAAACTTATCGGCGCATAAGTTTGAGAACCTCATCTATCTGGGACAGCTCACAGTCCAACATATCTTGTTGTTATTTTGTAGATGGGTGATGTACTTGTGAAGATAACTGGATCACGTGACTTCATTGCCTTGACCAACTGCGTCCATAAGATAAACCGCCTTGTGTTGAACAATTCGAAAGATCTGTCCGGTTTCGAAGTTCTCACTGAAGCAATCGCACGCAGAAAAACACCTGTAAGTTAACTTACGTACAACAATTGGCATGGTTATGTCATAATGGTCATTATTGCGATGAGGCGGGCTCGATTCTCCAATCACACTATCGACAGTCAAGCGGATATGGGAAGTCCCATGGGTGAAACGGGGACGTGTGAAATAGATAAGGGGCATCCCCGTGGGTCAACCATTGCACAGGGGAAAGCCCCAACAAGCATGGGTAGTGTTTGGGATGTTCGTAGTCACCATCCAGATTTTATTATTTCGTTGATAATACTAACTGGAAACGTTTTAACGCGAGTTTCATGTTTAATGAGGAGATAATTAATTTACAAACACAAAAGCAAAGTTTTAAATAAAACAAAGTTCAAACAAGCGCATTTTTAGGAGCAATAACTACAGTTTGAGTTTAAAACTGTTCGCATCTCATGCCTTAACAATGGGCGTACTCTATAGCTGAGTTAATAGGAATTTTAGTAAAATTGTTTCAGGCGCATAAATATTATGGCATTTCAACTTTAGGAACGATTCAATTAATTACAGTTTACAATAAAACGTCATATTAACCCGCATTTGTTCTGCAGCGACTTTGCTTACACTTTTTAAACCACGTCGTTGACTAAAGGTAGCCAACAATGGCGGACGAGGCAAACTTATCGGCGCATAAGTTTGAGAACCTCATCTATCTGGGACAGCGCACCCACCAACATATCTTGTTGTTATTTTGTAGATGGATGAAGTAAGTGTGATGACAACTAGTTCACGTGACCTCACAGCCTTGTCCACCTGCGTCCATAAGATAAACCGCCTGTTGTTGGTCAATACGAGCGATCTGTCCGGTTTCGAGGTTCTTACTGAAGCAATCGCACGCAGAGAAACACCTGTAAGTTAACTTACGTACAACAATTGGCATGTTTATGTCACAATGGTCATTATTGCGATGAGGCGGGCGCGATTATCCAATCACACTATCGACAATCAAGCGGTTAGGGGAAGTCCCTGAGTGAAACGCGGACGCGTGAAACTGAACAGGGGAAAGTCCCACCAAGCATGGGTAGTGTTTGGGATGTTCGTAGTCACCATCAAGATTTTATTATTTCGTTGATGATACTAACTGTAAACGTTTAAACGCAAGTTTCGTGTTTGATGAGGGATAATTTTTTGTACCAATAAAAAAGCAATTTTTTATCAATAAAAAAACACAATAGAAGCAAGCGAGTTTCAGGTACATTAAACCACAGTTCGAGTTTTAAAACTGTAATTAGGAATTTTAGCAAAATAATTTTGAGCGCATAAATATATGGAATTTTAACTTTTACAACGACTCAATTAAGTACAGTTTAAAATAAAACGTTATAAGAGCGATCTATCCGGTTTCGAGGTTCTTATTGAAGCAATCGCACGCAAAGAAACCCCTGTAAGGTAACTTACGTGCAACAAGTGACAATTACATGGTTTTGTAATTGCCGCCATTATAATTCGCCTAATTGTTAAGTTTATTGACTTTCAACTTAATTTCATCAAAAAATTAATTTTGTTTCTCCGTCATTCAGCAAATATGATGATTTGTGTCCAGTAAGTTTACGAAGCCATGAAAGATGCAAACACATTTACTTGTCAATTCAACTGAATAAAACCGACATTTTTGGAAAGACAATTTGTGACGTTTTATGCAGATTTCACATTCCGTTACATAATACTCGATATTCGAACACGCTTCAAAAATCTGGAAAATCAAATTTTGTAAAATGACTGAACTGAATTATGAAATTCTTCGGTATATTTAGTCACTCCGAATATTACCGATTTCATTATCCCACCACCTGGTACAACACTCGACTGTCTTTCACCTAAAACAGCGATTTCGAACCGATATCAAGCTAAATAAGTCAAGTTCTTTCTCGTAATGTTTTCCGGGTTAATCGGCACGAAATGATTTAGCAATGGTAAACTAAGTCTATATTTTAATATGTTTCCTTGAAGAAATATGTTTTAAATATAGAAATTATTGCGTAACTCGGACTATAATGATGAATCACGTGCCGTGTACGTTTGATGTGTTTATTTCTTTAGAGCAATTGGTCGCGCAAATATTTATCGAGTAGAATCTAAAATTAACATTTACGACGTTTTCCGGTTTACAATCAATTTGACCTCTGTCTGTATTTAGCTGTTTAAATAGGTTTTATCAGTAAGATTAAAACCTCGTTAACAAAGCAAACTATATTTTGTGTAGATGGAAGAATTCATCGTGACAAAGTTGGGGTCACGTGAGTTGCGTTGCCTGGCAACAAGTGCAAGCAACATCAACAAGCTGAGGTTGTTTGATTGCGACACTGCTGGGTCAAATCTGCAACTTCTAACTGACGCCATCTCAAGCAGAAACCATCCCGTATGTTTATGTTAGTTGTGATAAGTAAATACGTTAGCATTAACCGCACATGCGTGGGCCTCGACATAAATTAGGGGGATGAGGGGCAAAAAATATTTTTTACGAATTGTTTATATTAAACATACCGAGACATGTAGGTTTATCCTTAATACATCAGTGAGAATATAATACACGCTTCCATACAACTAAAGTCGGCACTTGTTTGCAAAAAAATGAAAGTCGGCACTTGTTTGCAAAAAATTACCCTCTCTGATTTTGTCTAGTTAATAATTCAAACTGTTCTAACAGCCTTGTGCATATTGATAGATGTTTAAAACGGTCTACAAACAAACACTCAAAAATGTCAGCCGAAGAGGGGTTGGCCACCCGGGGCAAGGACTTTTGACAATTAATTGGAAGCAATCTGTAAACCACAAACGTTCCAAAAACTGATTGTTTAGTTTGATACACACTATTTTGCGCGTTCAGTATTCACAATTAGGCTTATTTGCACCAATATCTGGATATTTTGTGCAAACGTTTGTAACACGACAAATAAGAAAAATTCAGTTTCGACAGCGGCTTTTGCTTTTACACAGACAATGCTATATTCATTAAACACATTCGGTAGTGGCATGTTTTTCAGGCAAATATGTTGACTTATTTCGGTACTTCAGTATTACGACAATAATACAAATTTTTAGCAAATTACTATTCTACCTAGGAAATTTAATTTTGTGTCATAGACACAGCAGTTTCTTGTTTATTCCATAATGCTCCAGATGTTCAGCATGGGCGCCCGCAGGGGGGCAAGGGGGGGCACTTGCCCCCCCCCCTGGAATTCAAAATGTGATTATTAGTATTATTTGTAAGTGTAATGTGTATTACTTATGAAAGTTAAAAATAATATACACTATCCATTGCCCCCAGTGGCGTATCCAGAGGTGGCGGGAGTTCTAACCACCCCTTTTTGTAAGTGATATTATCGTTTTTGGTTCGTTTTTGTCATGGTTTAACAAACTGTTCGAAGCGGCGTGCTTTTTAAGTAATTGGGTCACGCGTCTTAATCTAATGCGAAGCCAAAATCGAGTGCAAAACGCCGTTTTTCGTCTTTAGTTTGGTCGACCGTAAACGCTGGATAGTTTTTCTCTTTCGTTATTTGTTTAGGTCAGTGGTTCTCAACCTTTTTTCTTTCGTGTCCCATTTACCTTGCAAAAAAATTCTGTGGCCCAGAAAAAAACTTTAAAATAGGTTTAGAACAAAACACAGCAGAATATATTTCAAAACAGATTGTTTAATCAACCGTGCATTAGTGAGATACTTGCGGCTGAACAATAAATTTACATTCCTTTTTGATACCTCCCAAACCATTATTCCTTTAAAATGAAATAAAATGACACAAATGAAACTAAATCTAGCTTTTTAAATTGGTATGTGGCCCACCTCAAATGTTCTTATGGCCCCACTGGTTGAGAAGCGCTGGTTTAGGTTGACTGATTAGCAAGTGAGTATTCGACAATTGACAACGCTAGTCAAACTTTAAATGAAACAGATTCCTAAAAGGAGGTATAATGTTGACTGTCCTGCGCGTTTTAAAGTATAAATTTTTAAGTAATGATAGTTAACGCAAAATTATGCTCTTCAAGCATACTCTAAGACCACGTGCTAAGTGTGCAATGGACACGACTTATTTCCCCTCAACCTCAGCTTGTAATTTCGCTGACTTGGCACACAGTTCGGCGCAGATGTTGCGCAATCGTGGCATAATAACACCCGGTAAAAACGATCTTCGTTTAGTATTGCACGTGGTGAAAGGATTGCTTGTAATTTAGCGCTAGTTCCGTTCATGGAACTTGAAAACTGCGCTGCTGATAGTCGAATTATGTATGATTCTACCACAATTAAACACACATATTTCACGGTCTTGGTTTGTTTTTTTGCCCGAAGTTAACGATTGTACACCGTGGTTTCGCAGCTGGCGCCTGACAGGATTGTCGACGACGCACATGCTCGCTTTTGCTGAACGTATTAGGCTGTTTCTGGGTTTTTTCTATCACGTCTTGCAATCACCATTCTATGATGTAATACTGTCACAATTTTAATGACGTCATTATTCATTAACATCAGGCGAAAAATAAGGGAATTCCCTAAGTTGAAAATTTAGGACCCCTTTTTTGATTTTCTGGTTACGCCCCTGATTGCCCCACTCCTGAAAAATTTCTGCGGGCGCCCCTGGGCTCGAGCGCTACTGTAATATTTCACTTTTTGTAGTGATTTTAATGGTTTCGTTTCGTGTTTATTCTGTTTTTAAGATGTTCTTTTATTTACATTAAAATTACACGTGTGTAGTTAAGTAACTGAAGATATAATTCATGGATTAGGAAACTTTCTTGAATTTTAGACTAATTGCTACTTTTTACGACGAAAAATAACAATTCATTTTATAATTTTAAGTCGCTAGAGTTCACTAAAACGTCCCATAAAATTATTTTGCCCATCCCCAATAGGTATTATATACCCCAGAGTTGTTACTTGACCTGTTGATGGGAGGAAAGCGAGTCTTTGTGATTTTACGTATTTGTTGCTTGACCTATTATACAACTTTAGTATGCGGTCTGCGAAATTGTTTGTTTTTGCTTGTTGTGGCCCTTGCACCATTTTAATTTGTACAGGCCTGGTTTAAACTCATCTACCTTGTACAATTACACTGTGCCCATCGAGTTTCGAGTTTTTTGGATTTGGCATTTTAAACGAGTTGCTCTGTAAAAAACAACACAAAGGCTAGATAGTTATTTATGCGAAAGTTAAGCAGAGCATTTAACACTATAGGTTGTTTAAAGTGAAATATTAATATAGCTCTAATATTTTAAAATAAGTTTACTGCTTCAAGCTTAATTTCCCTCAAGTTAAGCTCTCTGAATTTAATTTCTCTTCTACAGTTAATATTTAAAAAAATTACTCTTGATCAAGTGCATTATAGGCGATGGTCAATCCTAGCACACCCAAATATAATTAAATTAATGCGGTTCAAGTCACCAGTTCTATATTCGTAGATGTTGTGTGGGTTTATAGAGCAGGCATATCTACCAATTTATTATTGTCACAGTTGGAGAAACTGCGTCTAAGTGGCAACAAGCTGGATTCACGTGGTTTGAGTTGCCTGGCAACAAGTGTACACAACATCAATCAGCTGGAATTGTGGAAATGCAAAATCGCTGGTTCTGATCTGCAACCTCTTACTGACGCCATTTCACGAATGGATCGACCTGTAAGTGTGTGTTGTTGGAATGAAGGGTGTGTTGAATATTGATATAACATTGAGGATGACAAACAACACAACAGCATTACGTATAAGATTTGCTAACTCAACCACTGTCTGGTGTACAAAAAAATTTTCCGTAAATGGAATTTGATGATTTTTTTTGAAGTAATTACTGGCAGGGCGAATGCGGGATTTTTGTTTGAGGGCGCATGAAAAATTGCAGGTATGATGTCACAAGTTACATCAAATTGTGACGTCACAAGTAACGGACATAGCTATACGTCAAAACTTGACTATTTTTTATATTATAAAGACGGAAAAGCACTTGCGTGCAGCGTGAAAAAATGTCTTTGTAAAGTTTAACTTTCCAAAACTTTAATTTTCGAGTGTGCGATAAGACGCACGGCGCCCATAGATAAACCGGTTTTCAAGTGGGCTAAGACATACTAGAAACATAACTTAAATTCGCGGGTATTGCGGAATATTTTTGTATTCACTTAGTTAAAATAGGAATAATACAGCTACGTTCCCTCTCCAATGAATCCACCCCTGGTGAATGGCCTTTAAATGGCCCTGGCCTGGGTACATTTATTCTGATAGCACTTCTTCTCAATTGACAATTATCAACTGAAAACCCTTTTTATTTGTGCTTACCTATATGAGAATATTTTACCAACCAACACTTGAATTACGATTATTACTTTGTAACAACATTTTTCTGTTGAAGATATTGCACCCCGAAAAGCGCCTACGTTCCCTCATACTTCTATATCTCCGCAATTTTGGAGCGACATTTAGTGGTTGTTTGCTGCATGGCTGATCTTGCATAGCTCAGTTGCTTGAGTGACGTTCCCGGTATGGCCGAGGTCATTAGTTCGAATCTCACCGCAGGCAATTTTTACTTGCCTTGCTTGCGCGAAAATCCTAACAAGACCAACCAAATATGTTTAGACATTCTCAATAAATGCCATTAAGCGGTTGTTGTTTTTATAAACCGGTACTAGGTCGTGGATATATTAATTTTCGTGCATTCAGTGCAGCATTATACTTAGACTACAATTCATTTTTTAGTCTACAATTCAAATTGTTTGCCCCAAATTGATGCAATAACATTTTAAAGTTAGGCCGCAATATTATTGTTATTAGATTTGCAATTTCTATTTAATGCCACTTCAATTCGTATAGCTTTAATCTATCGTCAATGAATGGATAAGAAATACGAATAAAGTTAAGCAGGAGGGTTTACGTTAAAATACAAACGCCGTGTTCTTTCTGCATTTTAATTGTGTGATTTTGTTAAACTTATGTAGAAATAATTAAACTGATGTGTATTTTCTGAAAACTCGTACACGGAAGTAATCACCAGGGCCTGGTTTATTTTAGTGATTTAACGAAAAATAACAATTCATTTAATAATTTTAAGTTGCTAGAATCCACCGAAACGTCCCATAACATTACTGTTTTGTCCATCCCCAATAGGTAATAATAGCCCAGAGTTGTTACCTGACCTATTATGCAACCTTAGTATGCGGACTGCGAAATTGTTTGTTTTTGCTTGTTGTGGCCCTTGCACCATTTTAATTTGTACAGGCCTGGTTTAAACTCATCTTCCTTGTACAATTACACTGTGCCCATCAAGTTTCGAGTTTTTTGGATTTGGCATTTTAAACGAATTGCTCTGTAAAAAACAACACAAAAGCTAGATAGTTAGTTATGCGAAAGTTAAGCAGAATATTTAACACTATAGGTTGTTTAAAGCGAAATATTAATATAGCTCTAATATTTTAAAATAAGTTTACTGCTTCAACTTTAATTTCTCTTAAGTTAAGCTCTCTGAATATAATTTCTCTTCTACAGTTAATATTTCCAAAAATTACTCTTGATAATGTGCATTATAGGCGATGGTCAATCCTAGCACACCCAAATAATATTAAATTAATGCGGTTTGAGTCACCAGTTCTATATTCGTAGATGTTGTGTGGGTTTATAGAGTAGGCAAATCTACCAATTTATTATTGTCACAGTTGGAGAAACTGAATCTAAGAGGCAAAAAGATGGATTCACGTGGTTTGAGTTGCCTGGCAACAAGTGTAAACAACATCAACCATCTGGTATTGTGGAAATGCGAAATCGCTGGTTCCGATCTGCAACCTCTAACTGACGCCATTTCACGAATGGATCGACCTGTAAGTGTGTGTTGTTGGTATGAAGGGTGTGTTGAATATTGATATAACATTGAAGTGGACAAACAACACAACAGCATTACGTATAAGATTTGCTAACTCAACCACTGTCTGGTGTACAAAAAATTTTTCCGTAAATGGAATTTGATGATTTTTTTTGAAGTAATTACTGGCAGGGAGAATGCGGGATTTTTGTTTTAGGGCGCATAAAAAATTGCAGGTATGATGTCACAAGTTACGTCAAATTGTGACGTCACAAGTAACGGACATAGCTATACGTCAAAACGTGACTATTTTTTATATTATAAAGACGGAAAAGCACTCGCGTGCAGCGTGAAAAAATGTCTTTGTAAAGTTTAACTTTCCCAAACTTTAATTTTCGAGTGTGTGATAAGGCGCACGGCGCCCATAGATAGACCGGTTTTCAAGTGGGCTAAGACATACTAGAAACATAACTTAAATTCGCGGGTATTGCGAAATATTTTTGTATTCACTTAGTTACTAAAGGGATAATACAGCTACGTTCCCTCTCCCATGAATCCACCCCTGGTGAATGGCCTTTAAATGGCCCTGGCCTGGGTACATTTATTCTGATAGCACTTCTTCTCAATTGATAATTATAAACTGAACACCCTTTTTATTTGTGCTTACCTATATGAGAATATTTTACCAACCAACACTTGAATTACGATTATTACTTTGTAACAACATTTTTCTGATGAAGTAGTTGCAACCCGAAAAGCGCCTACGTTCCCTCATACTTATATATCTCCGCAATTTTGGAGCGACATTTAGTGGTTGTTTGCTGCATGGCTGATCTTGCATTGGTCAGTTGCTTGAGTGACGTTCCCGGTATGGCCGAGGTCATTAGTTCGAACCTCACCGCAGGCAATTTTTACTCACCTTGCTTGCACGAAAATCCTTACAAGACCAACCGAATACGTTTTTTCAGCCGGTAGGCCTAGGCAATGGACTTTGCAGCTTTGACTTTCGTGCATTTCAATTGATTTGCCTAAAATCTATACAATAGCATTTTATAGCAACACCGCAAGATTAGCATTATTAGATTTGTAATTTTATTTAATGCCAGTTCAGTTCGCTTTTGTCTATCGCCGAATGAATAGATAAGAAATACGAATAAATTTAAGCCACATAGTTTACGTAAAATACGAACGCAGGGTGTAGGCTATTCTGCATGTCATTACGGTGATTTTGAGAAATTATGTAGAAATAATTAAACTGTTGTGGGTCGTTTTTGTGGGTCGTTAAAACGCGTACACGGCTATGATTCATCAAAACATCCCATAAAATTATTTTGTCCACCATTGCCCCCATATATATTATGTATCCCAATCCAAGTGTTATTACCTGACCTATTACGAATAGCAGTTTTGGTGTAAGTTGCGAATATGCATTGTTTAATTTGCTAGAACCTGTATTCAGCCTAACAACTGCTTGTATCTTACATTATGCTGTGCTTATGTAGATGAGGAAGTTGGACCTGCGCTACAACAAGTTTGGATGGCAAGGACACGCTTTCCTCCGAACTTGTGCCCACAATGTACAAGAGCTGGAGTTAGAAGGATGCGGCATCGGTGAATGTGATGTGGATTCTCTGCGCAAGGTAGGCACTCAAAATTTGGGAATATGTTGCCGGGGCAACGTTGCGACACTAGTGACGTCAGTGTTTAGACGTGTGACGTCATGATGCTTGCCGTTGCCTCGAATGCACAAGTTTAGATGAGCAAATATGTCGACATTTACCAATAACCCATCTCCGGCTTGATGGTAGTTAGTGGCGTTCAGGCGAATAAGTTGTGAAGTAAGGCGCTTGGAGGTCTGACCTTTTTGCGATCGAATGCATTCGCTTGTTTCTCGCTGAGATCAAGTTTGCTTGGATCTGTCCAGGCCCGACTGAACTAAGAAGCAGAACTAAAAGCAGGAAAAGCTAAACACAAAGCTTCGGGTTAAGAACAAAACAACCTGACTTGACTCGGGCGAGTAACGAGTAGAGCGAGTTGCGCAATAACGCATCCACGAGTAATTGGTTAATATATAATGACATTTCATGTAAACGAGTAATTGGTTTTTTATATAATGACATTTCATGTATTTTTAAATAGTGTCAATTGCGTGTCAGATAAGCGCATGTTTTAATTTTAAATGTGATAACTTTTTTTTAGTCTGACTGACGCCTATTGTTGTTACACAGCTACGCGTATATCCGCTATAGTAAGTTTTACTTTTATAAATAACCGACCAAACCAACAATACAAGTACTCAATGTAATGAGGTAATCTCAACAGTTTTGCGCATTCCCATGTACTGCATTTTTGTCGCCAAGAGTAACTCTTAAGTAGTTTGATCAAGCACTTAAACAGAACATAGAATCGTTACATAATCGATTAACGTCTTAAAAATCTGTCTCCACAGTTATATCAAGAAAAGCAAGCGGAACCAGAAGCAAGTCAAAGTCAAGGAACATACAGTGAACAAGATTTGGACGATGAGACAGATCATGTAAGAGCATTTTAACATTAAAGTACCAATACATGCTTCTTACTGGTGATACCAAGTGTTGTATGAATACAAGAAACCCTAGTCGCGTATGTAAATAATATCAAAATAACTTGGGGTTTGTTTTGCTAAATTAGTGCGTTTCTTTACTTTAACAGGTATCAACAGAGAGTTCAACACAAAGGTCAACTCAGGGGTCAACGCAAAGGTCTGCTCAGGGGTCAACGCAAAGGTCAACTCAGGGGTCAACGCAAAGGTCACCTCAGGGGTCAACGCAAAGATCACCTCAGGGGTCAACATAAAGATCAACTCAGGGGTCAACGCAAAGGTCACCCCAGGGGTCAGCTCAGGGATCAACAAAGGGAGGTCGGAGGTCCGTTGCGGATTTGGCAAAATTATTTGAACAACTATAACTTTATTTCAGATTAACTGCAATTGAGTTCTTTCTCATCCAATAGTTTTTGCAATATTTTGTTTTACATAAGAGAGCGAATAACAACATTGTCTTTTCTATAGAACCAGTTAATTTTTTTTAAATGATCCAAATGATGTCGTAAGTCTCTAAACAACAACTGAATAAACCGATTTGCAACCAATACTTACATACTGTAACAGAAATAGTTGACTAAAACGTACCTGTGGTAAAACGATGGAACCAAATACAGCTACAATACTGCACCCATTTAATTAACGTTATATTCGTTTAATGTTTTCGTTGTTAATACAATTTTATTTCGCGGTGTGCCAACCTCTTTAGCTCTCCTGGAGGTTATTTATAGTATTCCTGTCTGAATTAAAGTGCCTTGGCAATTATTTAACATGTCGCCAACTTTTGGACAAACGTTGTATTTGCATCAAAATCACGAATTTTAACTAGTTTTTTCGACTGTCTATTAAAGTAAAAGAAAATGTTGTGTCGTCACACTTTTTCATTTTCGTTTTGCCTAAATATTATTGATTTTTGTTTTATTGTCCTTCTTTTTTATTATTATTGCTATTCACAAACATTAAATGTGTTATATTTTTATAAATAAATCGTGGTCGATTGATTGATAGCCTAACCTGAATATGCCGGTCATTTTAAAAAAGCTTCTCGTTTTGAAATTGTGAAAAATGTTAGGCCGAAGTGAAGCTACATAATCGTCTTTGTCATCCACCCTTTCCACTTTAAATTTACGCCTATTTACCTTTGCTACCGGTCACATTGTAAACTAATTATGCGGGTTAAATGTAAAATAACAAAAAATACTTAAAAAGCACACTCTCTACAATGTCATTCTTGCCACAAATAATTGCAAAAAACTCACACAGAAATCCTTAATTTGTCTTAGCATAAAACAAACTTGCCTTATGCTCGTTAAATAACTGCCACGATATTATCAGGCGATAGAACGACAACATTTGCAGATAAAAACCTATATATAACTACAACATTAGAGCCATAGAATGACAACATATGTACATAAAAACCGTGACAAATAGACTATTGTTAGAAATGTGTCATTTAAATGGGCGGCAAAGTCATACATGTCATGAGTATTGGTTTTGCGGGCTTAAACTATTCTCGCTGTCAGATGTCTGTGGGCCGGTGGCACAGTCACCCGTATTACTAAAAATAGAGAACAAAAAGCTTAATTACCTT
Organism: Ascidiella aspersa; assembly: GCF_963924565.1. NCBI lineage: Eukaryota > Metazoa > Chordata > Ascidiacea > Phlebobranchia > Ascidiidae > Ascidiella > Ascidiella aspersa. Next base: position 3,362,678 of record NC_139453.1, on the reverse strand, counting down.
ATTGAAGTAGACTTGCAGCTTTCATCAGCAGCAAACTTAACACAGAGGTCAACTACAACACTACTAGCTCAACTGATGATCAAATACTTTCCTCGTGTGATTGCTTACGGCTCATTCTGCACCAAACTGATTGCGTTTGCTTCGGCGCCTTTAATTCGTTTTGCTCAACATCAATCGGCCAGTTTAAATGGCCGCTTTCAAAGCAGTCGGCTCCTTTTTCATCAAGTAAATTTTGGGTGGGGTATATATGTCCCCGGGCTTCAAGGTACAGGGGTGCCAAGATGAGGCTTACAAACGCCAAAATAAGGCTTTTTATTCTTAAAATACAATGTTTTAATAAAATTTGAATTGTTTTGCCGTATAAAGTAAGGTATATTATGTTAACGTAGTAGAAATGTGACTAAATATGGATAGGGGTGCGCCAATTTTATAGTTTGCCCCCGGGCGCAAAATACTCTGGCTATACGCCACTGGGTACAAGCAAGCCCTTATAAGGTGTGTCCCTAAAAAAACAGCATTTTTATCCTGATAGTGTTGTTTCTGTGTTTTTCAACAAACCTTGGCTCAGGTGCTACGTAATATCGTAAATGGAACGCGAGTAATTTTAAGTTTTATGCGTGAGTTTAGCGAAATTAACACAAATGTAAAAATATTGCAAATGCTGTGAGTTGTATTCTCTATCTGCCACAATAACTTGGCCTTTAATATAAAATCGAGTGTCACTGGAAGCTAGGTTTTTCAATTTGTTACTTTAGTCTTGTTTTAATTCAGGGGTTCCCAACCTTGTTACGATCTCGTACCACTTGGACGCTCTGTACTGTCACGCGTATCACTTTAGCAGAAAAAGAATTTAATTGAATCATATTTTTATCTATTTTTAGCTTACAACTAGCATTATTCAACGCTATTTGTAGCTTAGGACTTAAGCTTTAAAACAGTCGATTATATCTATCAAAAGCAATCATTTTTCCAGGCGGGGATCTAGGATGATTGTTTGGGGGGCAATGCATTGTTTCGAATATGACGTTACAAAGCTGCACAACAAACCTTAAGAAAACCAAACAGTTTGTTTATTTCCAGGTTGGAGAAGTGGTGCTTTTAATACAAAAGTCACATTACAAAGCTGTAGCACGAAGCGAAAAATTGCCTTTATATCTTTTAAGTTGTTAAAAGCATTTATATGAGGTGATGAGAGTAACGACGCCTTTAAGCTAAAGCAACTTCAATAAAGCGGGCCAAGAGATATACAAGAAGCTTTAAGATTCGCGAATTCTTTTGCATTTATAATGTTACCCTAGTGACAAAAAATAAATTTTTTAAAAGCCATTTGTGGTATTTGTGAAAACCAGAAAAGTACCAGAATATTACAGCTATTAATTCCAGTATAATATGAAAAGCAACTAAACCATAAAACATGCCTACAAAACGGATGTATTTACAAATACGATGCGTTTCTACACAGTATTAAAATCTTTGTGATTTTTACAGTTACCTACATTTGGAAGGCATTGAAATAGAAAAACAAAGTCTATGTTAACATTAAAGAACAAGTATAAAGTAAAGTGTAAGCTTTGAAACAGAACAATAACAAAGAAATAATTACACAGTAAAAATGGAAAAGTTAGCATTTGCACAAATGGATGACAACACTGAAATATTTGCTCTTCCTGTACAACATACCTTCTGCATAGCTGTGTAAGCCCAGAATACAAAGAGATCTCTATTGCGATGAGATTCGAACCAAACGAAAGCTATCTTTACACGCGGGAAAATAAAACCGCTCAATGCTTCTTTGTAAGCCCCGAGAGAATGTCAAGTGAGCCTCGAAACTTTTTGTAATATTGGAAAAGAAATTATTTGTATTACCAATATGCATAGACACAATCGTTTTAGACTTAAATACGCACTATCCATGAAAAATTATTAATATTGAGACATTTAGATACAGTTTGTCGTGGATTTAGGTTTTTGCATGCCATAAAGGTAAAACCCACTTTAGGTTTTGCAAGTCGTGGCTTATGTAGAACACAATGAATCATTTTGCGATAAAATCGAACGCAAAGAGAATACTTGTGAAGTTATAGAAGGGCGAGTGAGTCGCCGATGAACTCTGTGAGTTGCCAGAGCGAACTCGTCAATCCACTTGCAACGGCGAGTCCGCAAACTCCTAAGGCAGCTCCCGAGTAGAAGCACTTCTCAACCAAACGCAATCTGAACAAATTAAACACAATGTTAAAACGGGCTCAGCCATCTTGTTTTGTGCAATGTTTTCTGGTGAACTAATCTTCTTAGGTTTCGACTAACATTAAAACGCAATCTGAACAAATTAAACACACGGTTAAAACGGGCTCACCCATCTAATCGCATTTTAAGATTAAACGCATGAATAAACTTTGTTTATTTTAACTTTTTGTGTAATACTTTCTAATAAGACCACAAAACAAAGCTTAAATGCACACATTTGGGCTCTGATACTACATCAGTATCGGACCAGTAGCGATACGATAAATCTGATATTATCGGACAGCCAAAAGTAAAAACATAATAAAAACGAATCCAACCATCCAATAGAGATAAAAAGAAAATTCGGTGATGAATCGGCGAAACTAGGATATGAACAAATATGAAGGTAGATTCTAGGGATTTCAATATTTTGGCGAAAAAAGTGTGATCTAATGAAACCACTACGAATTCTAGGGCAGTGGTCAGCAAACTTTTTTTGTCGCGGCCCAAAGTAAATTTTTCAGAGCTATTGTAGGCCCACTAAAACCACTACGAAGCAGTGACGGATTCTGAATATTTGATTTTTAGGTGAAATATTACACGGCGCCTTTATGCCCAAAACTCTGCCATACCATATTATAAAACATACTATACAACGAAGAATATACGCGCATAGCGAGAAAATTTTTTTAATTACACATAGTTAAAGTTGACAAAAATATATTTCGACAGGCATTTAGGACCACATTGGGCACGCGAGTCTTTTCAAACTGAGCCAAATTAAAAATTCTATGCCACACCAATATTTACAATAAAGTGCAATGAATGTACGGCTATCACGCGGCCCACAACTACATGATATCACTCAGCTGCTCAAAAGTAACTCGCGGCAGACATCTGGGCCGCGGCCCATAGTTTGCCGACCGCTGTTCTAGGGATTTCGATATTTTGGTGGAAAATGTGATCTAATGAAGTCACCACGAATCTTCTTTAGAAAAATTCATTGTTTTACGTTTACAGTGTCATGTCACAAATAAACATGAAAGTATTTATAAGATCACAATTTCTGGTTTTAAACAAAAGCTCCACAAGCATAAAGTTCCTTACTTGGTTAGTTTTTGTTTCGATTGTAGATCGTTGTTCTTCTGCTTTAGAATGAACTGGTTGCAACCGGCGATGTAAGTTGTGAAGTAATCTTCCCACTGATAAACCCCGCAATCAAGGTTGTAAGCCTGAGAAACAATTAACAAATAGCTTGATAATGAGTTTTAAAGCCAAAAAGGTCGAGTAAATCCACATCATCTTGATTAAGACGTTTCGATTCACACTTGTATCATCGTCAGTTAATCTCATTGTTTTTAACAGCACTTTCTGAGCACATAACTTATACTGAGCATAAAATTAATTCAAAGACTGTTCAAAAAACGTTGGAAAAATAAGGTTCCACAAAATATAAGGCTTTTTTCATAGACTGATGATGCCAGATTGGCGAAATATATTTCTCTATTAATAACTAGTCTAGAACTTATAAATGACTAATTATGACTCGGACAAGAAAGTCTAAAGTATATTGCTACCAACCACTTGAAGTCCTTGTCGTCATTAACGTGTATTGGGGCGAGGAGATATCTTCTTTTTTACAGATTCAGTTTGCGTTCTACAAAGACTTTTCAATACGCAAATCAATTCAAAGGCATTTAAACGCTTTTAAAGATTCAAATAATTTGTAACAAACGTGCAACACACAAATTTAACCCTATGATTAGATGCTCTGAACTAGAAGACCTTGTAATATTTCACCTTTTGATCTTCAGCATTCAGTGAGGAACGCAGTTGATCGACATTCGTGTTGCTGAACTTGAAGTTTGTCGTAAAAAAGAATTCCATCACTTCCATGGCGCTCATGATCTTTTCATTGAGTCTTGCCATTCTGAAAAAATAAAGAAATATTGAAGTCTTTGCCATTCTGAAATTAAACATTATATTTTGTGGAATTAGCGTAGCATTTGGTTCAGAATAAAGTATTTTTGTGAACTGGGACTTCTTGCCTAAATGGTGATAGTCATTCAAACAAGTAATCCAATTTGATGTCATATTGAAAAAAAAACAGACAATTGTTATAACATAATAAAGGAAGTTTAAATCCTAACAGTTTGAGAGGTGTAAAGACAGGTTGACAAAAAGCTAGATATTGAATGATAAAATAAAGTTTCATCTAGACTATTACCTTTAATATTAAAAAAAAAATAATAAAAAAACTAGACAGAACATTGCACGATTCAACAAACGAAAATTTCAAGAGAAGCAAAAATTTCAAAACTGTTCAATCCACAATAAGGCACAGGTGGCAAACTAGAGTTTTCAGCTTCTGCTTGGACTTTATTTTATTTCAAGTATAACTCACTTTTGTTTTTTCCTCATAAGGGCCAGACCGGCATCCATCGCATGGGCAGGAATAGTTTGCGAATAAAAGGTGGTGGGATCGTACAGCTTTCTGCATATAAATAAATTAAATGTTTAAATCCATGAACACGCCTTTGCCGAAAGCGTTGCAATAATGAAAACTATATCTCTTTATGTTAAATAAAGTAATCAGGTGGCACTATATAAAAAAAATTGTATTTAATAGCTTTCGCACAAGAAACTCTTCTTTGGAAAACTATATTTAACAATATATATTTGATAAAATGTGACAATCACAAAAGCAAAACTAAAGAATCTATTTCACCTGTTATTGGTGCATAACACCCAAGGGGCACGGAATGGGTCGCTTGGATTCTCTGCCACATTGTTCTTTGCAAGTGAAACTGGAAACAAAAATATAAATTGTAAACGATGAATTTAAGCCAGGGCTGTGGAGTCGGGACTCAACAGAGTCGGTTTATTTTGCTGGAGTAGAGAACACGGGGTTTAAGTTAGAATTTAGACTACCCTTATGGGTTAATGAATTATATGACACACTACGAGTGGTATGTTAAACATATCTACCTAGTTTCGTTTAATAAATGTGTGAAATACAGGCTGTAGAGTCGGATCCGGACTGGGCAATCGCAGAAACAGGACATTTGGTGAAAGTCGAACTCCGGATTGAGTTTGGTGAAAGTCGAACTCCGGAAGACTACGCTAAACTAAGACTACACAAACATAAGAGTCCCGAGCCAGATGTGCACAGCACCAAATTTCAAAACTGATAATGTCACAAACTGTGAAGTGCAAAGGTGAAATACCATAAGGTAGATAAAGTCAATTTTTTTTTTTTTTTTTTTGTTTATAAGATCCATATCTTTGACTTTGCCTTAAATTTTCCCTTCGGCAAAACTTTGCCCAACTTAACTGAACAATTTTAGATATGTGAACTTCTGCAGCCTGGAACCCAACAAAATCAACATGGCAACACAATTTTTCCCATTGGTTAAGAAACACTAAAACCTACATTTACTGATGTAACACTTTTAGTTAAAGTTGTCCATTCTTACTCAAGCGGTCCATAGCAAGGCCGTTTTTGATGCCAGAGTTGACGTGGTAGATGGGAAGTGATCCATTGACCCTCGGAACTCGGTCGCAAGTAAAGGAACTGGTGCTTTCATTGTCCGAAGATGAATCCCCTGGAAATTCATGTTTAACCGGTTAAGTTTTAAATTGATCAACAATAAATATAGGTGGAATTAGTTCTTCATAGTAAACAGCCTGAAAACCTCTTGGTAATATAGAATGACTACATTAGAGTAAAAATGCAGTTTTGGAACAGATTTTTTATACAGGACTCAAAATACAAAAAGAACACAACAACAATGAAGTAAAAAAAATTTACATGTTTTCGAACAGGGGTTTATTTATCAAATTAATACAAAATTAGTGGTAATAAATGCAAACACTGGCTAGATACAAGCGTTTTTTTCTCAAGCATAAAATAGTTTTGTACAAATTAAAACAAAGTAAATTGTAGAATGAATATCAAGGCACGTGGATAAGTAAGTAGCATTTTGTGGAAATTTAAAAAAATTCTTTGTTGATTTTCACATGGTCAGATGACAAAATGCAACCTACTTCTGTATGGGCTTTGATATTCATTGTCCATCTAACTACAACAAAAGCGGATATGAACAAAAACGCCAACTTTTTGTAATCTATCTGTATTTACAACCTTGTAAGCCAATTTCCCCAAGCGATGAAACTGCACTGTCACTCTCGTAGCCGAGCGAGCACCTTCTTTCTGCTGAGTCACAAGCGGTCTTCATCGCCGCGCAAATCACGCCGTTGACAACAAAGTCGACCGGTATGAGGTCACAGGTTATGGAGTTGTCGACAATCACAGAACGAAGCACACCCTTGGCGTACGCTATTATGAAAGCGGTGGGTCCGTACACGTTTGTACACCAACCCTGGAGAAAAAGCAGAAATTTTTGATATCAAAGACTATAATGCAGTGAAATTTGAAATACTACTAAGCAGTACACTGGTAGCCTTAAGTAACCCAGTGGTTTCAAGGTGCAATTTCAAAGCTTGAAGTTGAAATTTTTTAAGAACATAGTTTTTTTTCTATTTGAAAGCCTCCTAATACAACTTTGTGTATGATTTGGGTACAATAAATCAAATGACATTTTCCTACATGCATAGAGTTGATTGCGATGTCCCAGTTCCGTTTTTAGTGACACTACAGAAATCCACTCAACGGAAATTCAAGTCGGTATTTTATAGTTTCTTATGGGTTTTGTAAACCATAAAACGTTGGGAACCACTGGACTAACCGATTCAGTCAATCCACTAAGGATTTTTGTGCAAACCAGAGGTCAGGCTAGAACCATTTGTATTATTTCTGGACTGAAACCATCAAACTTATACTTACACTAGAAACTTACCGGCAAAGGTTCTTTGTAAGCTGGTATTATCATGCTGGGCCTGACGATGCAGATTGGAAGATGAGATCCTTCTCTTGCAACGACGTCCTCAGCAAGCGCCTTCGTCAGCGTGTAAGTGGTCGGTCTGAAGCAAAAACGCAACGTTTATGTACAACTTCAAACCAGTAATTCTATTACACCAGAAGCCTTTGTCAGCGTGTATGTGTACGGTCTATAAAACCAAAACGCAGCATGTTGTATAAAAGTCACGAGAGGAATTTTGATACAAAATTATTCTTTTTTAGAAGCTTTTGGCTTAGTTATTTTAGAAAAATGTTGTATTTGTGTGATGTGATATGTATAAATTGTTTATTAGAAAGTTTGTATGGTCCTGTTCTGAGGCGAATTTTTTTTTTTTTAGATTTTCGTTTGCTTGACAGTTTTCAAGTTACGTCAAAATATGACTTAATAAAACAATAAATTTATAAAAAAAATTTGCCAAGTAGTCTCTGCTGGAAACTAGAGAAAAGTGTTATGAAGGTCTAATGGCCAAGGTATCTCAGGCAGTGCATATTAAATATGTGGTGTTAAAGCATTCTAGCTTGTGGCACATTAAGTATAAAGTATTTTAGGCACTGTTTTCTCCTAGCAACACTTTTAAAACTTGGTATTTGTCCTTATATTGGCAAGAACACGGTTTAAAGCAGGGGTGACAAACCTATTTGCTGTGGCGGCTTTGTCAGTTACCGCTGACGGCGCTGAGTACAACTGTTTACTTATACTATGAAACCTGTTAAAATCATAAACAATTGTTCATCAAACCAAACTAATCGACCCATGCGAACCATACAGCTGAAATTATTTAACGCAATATGGAAATATGAAATAAAAAAAATAACAAATAAACATTTAATGAATTTTGTTGCTCAATGAGAAATTTGGAAACATTTTTGCTTTGCTAAGCACTTGATATTAGGACGAACTGTTGATGTGGCAACTCTCAACTGCATACTAAGATGTACGTCTGTTAGCCTTGACCTGTAACGACTTTTTGTGATGTTCATTTTAAAAAAAAATGTTCCCACAGATATGTGCTTCCTAAAACCCGCGGGCCCTGTTTTCGTCACCCCTAGTTTAAAGGAGTTCTTAACTTCTTGGGCCACTTCCAGGGTAAAACAAACATTTATTTCAAAGTGACCTTTTGTCAAAATGTCCTAATAACTAACCTAATGACTTTAATTTCGCTTTGAATTAGCGAATATGGTCACCTACCTCTTGCCAAAAAGTTGCAGTGTGACCTTTGTGATAAGGTCATCGCCCATCCACCGGAGGGAACCCTCGAGGTCGAGGTAATCGATTCCAACATCGTAAAGCTTTTCATCGTTTTCTTGTCGGTTGCAATGGACATACGCTGGACAAAAATTCTCTATATATTAAACAATACAATGCCTTACATATAGATAAAAAAGTTAGATTTAAAAAAAAAACTTTTTTTTATGAAATATATATTATAGTTTACACAAAAAAAGTGTATGGCAATAGCACTTTATAAGGTAGTTACAACGTCAAAACAATTTTCTGGCTTTTAATTAAATATATTTAACCTTATCCTTGAACAAAAATATATCGGTAGGAAAAAGCTTTAAATTACAATTTCTCGTGACAAAATTCCATGGATGGGGGAGAAGTTAAATCGGTAGTTTCTAAACTTTTCAGCTTGTGGCACAGTAAAAAACTAAAATATTTCATGCCACACCATGTACAAAAACAACAAGTTTAACAGGTCTATCTTTGCTCGTTTATTTTTGATACATTGAATTTCGGAATCTTTGTAACTGTTTTTTAAAGTATTGTCAGTAGTGAATGAAATTTATAACTCTACAACAATTTTTAGTTTGCTACATGATTATTTAATTTTCCTCATTTAAAGATAATTTAATAAAGTTAATAAATATTGACAAAAGAATTACACCTGGTCTGCGCTCGTACATCCTAACAGTTAACCGACCTGCGATGGTCAGGCCCAACAGTTACCCACCCTTCAGGAAAAAAAATGGTAACCCTCGGCCTAGTGTGTGGAATATGGGTATATTTACCCTATAATAGTGTAACCTAGCACAAATTTACAAAGTTAATCACATAAAGCATTTGAAAAAAAATGTGATTTTGAAAGCTTTATCGTTTAATAAAACAGCAAAATTAAAATTTTTTGTGTAACACTGCATATTGCTAATACACACCTGTGGAGATGTGAACGAATGCTTGGAGGTTGTTTCGTTCAGGTCAAAATATTTTGAGAAGCCTCCTCACACACTGGACGTTTATTTCGAAGGCCAACCTGTAGAAATTAATAAATAACCAGTGGTTAATAAGCTTTTTTAGACGGCAGCAGACTAAACAGACAAAAACAAATTAGGGGTATACTTTAACACCATCATGTAATTAACACTTAACAAGCATGCGGGGCATTATGAATTACACATAATTTAATTCAGTAACTGTGATATTAAAATGTACATACGATTTTATAAGTAGACATTTATATACAAATCAATATCATTGCATTAGTAACTTAGCAAAACTGAGTTACTACATATGAAGCAACAAAATTTAAAACAATAATAATAATCGCATTTTTTTATTCCAGACCGGGGGTAACCCCTTGGGAGCACCCATGCACACTTAAGAATCAGATGTATGCGCTGGTCAACAATCCTACCACAGCGTTCAAACAATTAAAGCAACGCAAAATATTTGTGTTAGGGTGCAGGTTAGTGTGTGGGTGGGGGTTGGTCAAGTATTATTTTTATTAGTACTGCTGAACCTACCCAAACGCTAAGCTGCACCGACCCTAACTCAAATAATGTTCGTTGTGGGATCCTAGACCAGCACCCAGTAGCTTGATTATTTTGAAAGCGGAATACTTTTGCCGAACATATCAAATAACAACAGTAGATCGTTATTAAATACAAAGTATCGGAAATCCTGAGACGTTGTGTATACTTAAGTGCCCTCACCGGAGGTGTTCATTGAACTTAAGTGCCCTAATCTGAGGTGTTCGTTGAACTTAAGTGCCCTAATCTGAGGTGTTCGTTGAACTTAAGTGCCCAAATCTGAGGTGTTCGTTGAACTTAAGTGCCCTAACCTGAGGTGTTCGTTAAACTTAAGTACCCTAACCTGAGGTGTTCGTTAAACTTAAGTGTCGTAACCCGAGGTGTTCGTTAAACTTAAGTGCCTTAACCTGAGGTGTTCGTTGAACTCAAGTGCCTTAACCTGAGGTGTTCGTTAAACTTAAGTGCCTTAACCTGAGGTGTTCGTTGAACTTAAGTGCCTTAACCTGAGGTGTTTGTTAACCTTAAGTGCCCTAACCTGAGGTGTTCGTTAAACTTAAGTGCCCTAACCTGATTTGTTCGTTGAACTTAAGTGCCTTAACCTGAGGTGTTCGTTGAACTTAAGTGCCCTAACCTGAGGTGTTCGTTGAACTTGAGTGTTGCAGCGCAATGGATGAAAACCTGGCACTTCTTCTGTAGAATCTCCCTTGAAGTTTGATCCAAGCCAAGATCTTCAGCGCCAAGGTCGCACGAAACAAATTCGAGCTTTGACGCAAAACCATAGTTGCCATTTTTTTCTCACAGTAATCAACTAGATTTACCAAAAAAATAATCTAAAAACATGTAGATTTTTATGGAGAAATCTAAAAAAATAATCTAAAGATGATTTTTGAAAATATTCAATACTTTTGGACAAAAAATCAACATAAAAGCTTAATCAACGCTTGAGGCTTAATGCCGTATAAAGTTGCATAAAGGGACTTGCTTGATGCTTTAGATTTAAGATTTCTGCTTTATAAAACATTTTACTGAACATGACGAGTAGAGTTACTGAAATTTCGATTTTATATCTCATCATTTTTTTTTCAGTTTGCCAAAAAAATCTTTTGAAATTATTGAAATATTTATCGTCAATAGCGAATCTGTCACTAATTTAATAATCTAAAAAAACATCTAACATCTAGATTGTATAATCCTACATCTATATTCAAACCAAAACATCTAAATCTAGATTAAAATAATCTAGAATGGCAACTATGCGCAAAACTCGGCTGCAGCTCACGAAGAACGTCGAAAGCCTGGAAGGGTAAAAGGTTTAAACGTCAAATGACTCAAAGAGATTTAAACCAATGAGTGAAAAGTTGAGGAAAATAGCGAATTTGTTTGGTCGTCTGTCACGCTCTGGTGCATATGAAGAAACAACAAAGTTTAGAGTAGACTCGTTTACTCGTAGTTCTGTTTGTGCCATCAACAGCCTCTGATTGGTACAGGGTTAAGCACCTTTTTGCCTCGGATCGTCAAAAAAATGGTTGAACAGATTGGCATGGCTTTTGAACTCTGATTTGAGTTCAGGCCAAGTCATTTAGCCGCGGTATATAATACTACCACAACGAACATTATTTGGGTTAGGGTGTGGTGCGGGTTAGCGTTTGGGTTTTGGTAGGTTAATCAGCAATATTGATCAAAAACCCTGATCAAAATATTGTGCTTTGCTTTAATACCTGTTTTAACGCTATGGTTGGATTCTAGAACAAAATCGTACCACCAAGAAGCGAGCCAAAATTAAAATATTCAAAGAAGAATTCTGTAGTAATCTGTAGTATATTTATGGATTCCTTAAGGCTTGCAATTAAAAGCAAGTCCGCTTGTGAGAAGCTGAGGCAATCTGGCTTACTTTGTTTGCCAAGTTCTCGTCTTTTAAATGATTACAGGTATACCATATTAAATTATATATTTTTAGTTTAAGAAAAATATATAAATATTTTATAAACAAAAGCGAAGGTGGTCTAGAATCCTAACCCAGATGTCTCTTTCAATGACTAAAAAGGTGAAAATTGTTAACGTAAAATCCTGGAAGGGTTAAAGTTTTAACTTTAAACGCCAAAATCCTTTAAAGGATAGAGGCTTTAACGTCAAAATCAAGAAAGGGTAATAGTTTAAACGTCCAAATTCTAAAAGGGTAGGCATTTTAACTAATATCAACTCTTGGAGAGATAGATGAAAAAACGTCAAAATTCTGGAAGGTTAAGGGTTCATCCCCAGGGTTTAAGTTTTTAACGGCTAAAATGCGACCCCGAAAAAACACTGCGACTAAGATATATCAACGTCGAAAACATGAAAAGGGAAAGAGCTAACGTCAAACTCTTGGAAACGTAAAGACTTAACATCAAAACCTGGAAGCGTAAGGGTCTTACGATTTGTTCGCTTTGAGCTTAAAACAGTTGAGTGAAGAGAAATTAGGTCGCCAAAGTTTCGCTGTTTTACTTATGCCTATAGTATTCGGGTAGCAACCACAAAAAAGGTTTAGAAACACTGTTGATCACAAGAACAGCTGTACATTTAACCCAGAGGCTCTTGAACTTTGGAACGCGGACTCATGGGGGTACGTGGACAAATTTTCGCGGTCTAAGCATGCCGAGGTAAAATCGTAGTGTATATTAAAAATAATAGAATAACATTTTTTTAAAAGAAAAATTTACTTAAGAAAAATTATTCCTTAGTTTCACATTTGCTGAGCCGAATACGCAACCAATTGTTTTTAGTGGACTGCTTTAAAAAAGTTTAAGAACTCCGGTTCTTTACCGAACAGCAACGCAATTAATATGACTGAATCGTAAAAAGTCTCTTTCTAATAATACGACCGACTTGAAAATCTAAACCAAAGTCTGATGGACACAACCATAACTCAGGGGTGGCGGTGGGATACATATGTTCCCGGACGCCAATGTTCAGGGGCGCCGAAATGAGGCTTACAAATGCCAAAATGAGGCTGCTTCTTCTTTAAATACAATGTTCTATAAAAATTTGAATTGTTTTGCCGTATAAAGTAAGGTGTATTAAGTTAACGTAATGGAAAATGTGATTAAACATGAAGGAGGGGGCGCCAATTATAAAGTGTGCACCCGGGCGGAAAATACCCTAGCTACCAATCTGCTTATGGAGTTGGAGAATAGAAAACCAGGGATAAAAAACAAGAATGCATAGAGTTACTTTCTTAAGACGAGGTTTTTGGGTAAACGAAATCCGTAAGATGAGGTTAGTTAGCCTACTTCCCGCATTTCCTTAACGTAATGCTGGTCCATATGCTATTGCTCATTGCTAAATTTGCAAGAATTCAACAAACTCATTTGGACACTTTTTGAAACTTGGGTGAAGTAAGCATTGGGTACTTAAGGTATTATATTTAAATATCCTTGCAAACTATTGATCGCGTGGGCTCCAGAAAACGATTGGTGTTGAAAGTCTTTAAAAACTCTTTTACATTTGTAAAAAAAGTGCGTTTAGCGGATACAGTGGTGGCAATCAGGTATAACTTAGTTTCTTTAACGTTTTTATTGGATCGAACGAATTTCGTAAGAAGATCCTCAGCATGATTTTAATCAGGGCTTTCCAAAATGTTCTCTCTGCAAGTAATTTTGCTCGAAAAGACTTAAGTCTTGACTTAAGGCCACCAGCATCGGCCGAACTCGTTGCGCGCTTTGTCGCCACCCGGCGGCACCGCTATAAGAAATCACCTGGAAAAAGCGGTCACTTGAAGCGTGAGCGAGCGAGCACACGAGGTGCTCGCATCGCGTGACCCGATCAATCGACGGCCGCCAAAGTTATTCAAGTTCTTAAACGGACCGCGTGGTCTATCCATTAACTTGAGTCATTGCAACATTGGTTTAGTGTCTTTAACACTCGTCAAATAATGCTTAACAATCGCATAACCTGTTCTTATTAAAGTTAGGTGATTGTGAGTGTTTGCCCAGACAAATCTCATTTGTATTTTTAGGTGTTTTAAACGAAAGCAATGAATAAGTCACAAACTTTCTAAATCTGTAAGTTTAAAAGCAACTTCATTATGAACGCAGTCTTACATAAGGTTGTTTTGTCAGTTGATATTTCACATTAGAGGTATTATTAAAATGTTTAGAGTAAGCTATTATTAATATGTGTATAATGGCTCATTCAGAGCTTCTACTCCACTAGTTGGCGCTCTGGCGCAAAACTTGGACAACTAGATTTATTTGAGAGTTAATTTAAATTTCATTAGCAATAAAATTAGCCGCATTTTGCTCCAAAATTTCAACAAGCCACTAGAATTTGCCTGGTGCCACCTCATAATGTTCCGGCAAAATATTTATCTTAGTTAGAGCGGACTTGGCGCTTTTGCAGCGAAATCACCTAAAACGTTTGCCAAAAGCGCAAAAAAAGTAAATGTGTTTATTTTCTTTTAACAGTTTGGTCGGTGCTACTGGGGATATACAGCAACAATATGACACAGACGTTCTCTATATGTATATTTTCTTTCATGGCAAACAATTGCAATATGGATAGTCGGAGTCCACATAGTGCTATTCTGTGGACACATAGAAAGGGTGAAAATACTGGACGGTGGCGTTAACTGGAAATATACCTTAGAAATGTCAAAACCTAAGAAAAAAACAAAGAATGAAAACAAATTGTATCTTGATGGCTAAGGTGATAGCAACGGTCCGGTCTGATTTAAAGTATAATGGATTATTTATAAATATACTTATTTCCAAAAGGGTCGATCGTACAGCAGTCAACAACATAGTGTACGGTTACCGCTGGTGCGTTTCCTATTGATCCTTGAACGTCATTTTTATAGCGACACGCGACATGAATCGAACGTCACGCGACGCTTGTATGACGTAACGCGACAGACATCTTAGCGAGAATGTGCCGACCTAGTGTAAGTGTGTAAAATAAGTGGCAAAATGGTGAAGGTAGGGTGGTTTTGTGTTGCTGGAGTCTGGAGAGAAAAAGGAACTTGCCAGAATATATTCGGTCGATCTTCAAGTATTCAGCATAACAATTGTCAGCTGGAGTAATGTTCATAACGTTTTCATGATTCTAAGTAAAACCAGGATTTGTAGGGAAACAAACTTGTTGTAGGTTTTCCAGGTATTATTTTCGTTTAATGAAAGTAGAAATATTTAAAATATACAGTTGATAATAATTTAATCGTTTCTACCAACAAAAACCCATTACTACTTTATATATAAATGCTTGAATCGATTAAAACGAGGTTTAGTGTAAAATTGATAAAAGAGATGTATTGCGAAAATGAAGTCGGACATTGCAACGAGTCTTTAACCATTTCTTGCATCTGTGGACACGTTCTGCAGTAAAAAATTAAAAAACTAAATACGATTTGTACTAATATAAGCATGTACACCAGGTTCAAGTAATAAAATGAGAGCAAAGTTTTGTCAGTCACAAATGCAGTACTTTACAGAAATACGCTCTTAACTTCATTATGTATAACCACGTCGATTGTTGTTTGGTAGTCATTTGTTTGGTAATAAATGTATTTGGAAGTTTGCCATTTCATAATGTTAAGTGAGTTTAGAGGGCAATTTACTCTGTTCAAGGTATTACTTAATATGAGCTTTCACATATTCTAACGTGAGTATTTAGTGCATGAAAATATTTTGTGCTGGAGTCAAGTCTTCCTGAGGGTCGCACGAGATAAACTAAGAAACGAAAATACGTGGAGAGCAAAGTGAGCGCGAAATTTGTTGGTTATATTCGCAATTCTCCGGATTTTCTTGCAACAGTTTATTACATAAAATTCATATGTTTTTTTTCATTTGCCGGCGGCGCACCGGTTAAAAAGCAGTGAATTACGTTGTTGATATGAATATTAACG
The DNA here is from genome assembly GCF_963924565.1 of Ascidiella aspersa. Taxonomy (NCBI): domain Eukaryota; kingdom Metazoa; phylum Chordata; class Ascidiacea; order Phlebobranchia; family Ascidiidae; genus Ascidiella; species Ascidiella aspersa. Next base: position 3,346,908 of record NC_139453.1, on the reverse strand, counting down.
TTTTAGCAACATTCATAAATACGAAGTGATAAAGTTAAATGTAAGCCCGCATACATTTTAATGTTTTCGGGCGCAGAATATGCAACGATATTTGGAAAATATTGCATTTTGAATTTAAGGCGCCAAAAAATGAGTTTGAACGTTGCAATAAGAGTTGCTTTTTTATATGTTTTGGTTGACTGTACATTTTGTTTAAAGGCGATTATGTTGATTTTTCTACCGGATAATGATTGTGATCAGCTTTTATATTACATTTGTACGACGTCGCTATTTTGTTGTGTTGTTTTATTTTTGTAAACACTCATCATGGAATGGCAGATACTAACAATTGAATTGGAAGATCGTGAAAACTGAACGTTTATTCCCAGTTGATCAGACTATTTGGAACCTTATTTCAAAGTATTTGCTGTTTTTCAGTCGCTCTTTAATATTCGGTATGGAATCGAAAACGCGTGAGAGTTATTAATTACAAACGGCCAGCACAATACCCACGGTGTGTGGCAAGCTATTTGGCTTCAGTAAAGACATTTAAATATTGTTTGCTAGTGCGATTCGTTTATAAAAAATCACTTCATTACTTTTAAATTGTTTTATTGGAAGTCTTGTTTATATACTACAAATTATTTTCTGCTGTAGTGTTGGGACATCAACGAACCAATTTGGCCTGTTGTCTTATTATTGTCTAAATAACTTCTTATAGTTTTGCCTTATTGATCGCATAGGGCAGAATATTTTCCAACCACGTTTTGTGGTTGACTTGCTGTATGTCTACCTTATTTAGTTAGTTGGATGGGTCAAATATAGGATGTAGAGTCGGAGCCAGACTCGCCGGAGTCGGCAAATTTGGGCGAAGTATTTATCATTGTTTCGCTTAGAGCAGACCCTGACAAGCAATTTAATCCGGCCCGCGGCCTTTTTGTAATAAAATACATATAAGCAAAACAAGGGCGAGTTTTTACATGATTGGCCAACGAAAGTTTAAGAAACTTAAACAGGCTATTTAAAAACTAAAGACCAGGAGCAGATCCAGGATTCCGATGGTGAAATCCAAGCTATCAGGAATAATGTCATAAAATAAAAACTTAAAAAGTCCTATTTTTGTATGCCGAAAACGTAACTTAATCGCGCCAAGCGCGAAAAAAAATGCGCTGTATCCCTAAACCTAAAATGTCAGTCCTTACGTAAAGCCGAAAGTTAACTTGTTTACTAAAGGCAAACTACTACACTTATTTATAGCTTACATTACAATGTACTTTTAGAAAAAACAATCGTAGCACATTGTTATTATATGTAATATATTGCATTGTTGCTGTAATATGGGCCAAAGAACTTGGTAAATATAAGTCTCTCACTCCCCGTCGCAGCAAAGAGTTTTGAAAAAAAAAACTCTTGGTCAAAATGGAATTGATTAAAAACACTTTAAAAAACTAAAATAAGACTATTTTCTTAAAATAAGAAATAAGCACACAACTCTAAAATAAGCACGTTTCTTAGAAATAAGCACATTAGTGTTTTGTAAGACACTGCACCCAAAAATAATCACAAATCTTAGAAATAAGCACGGTATGGCAACCCTGGTTATATGCCAATTGTACCTAAAGTAACACGTCGGAAACTTATAGCCCCAAAAGCAAAAAAAAAGTTTTTTCTGCGGAATTACGTATTGTACCCTTGGCTTTAGGGTCAATTGACGCCAATAAATTAAGCAATGTACATTTTCATCTGCTCGATCCACTTATGTCTAAATTAAAGTTTACACAGATAGCCTATAGTCGCAATTTATCTTTCTTTTGAATTAGAATTAAAATGCGCATTTGCGCACCACTCCCAACGTAAAGTTTGTTAGCTTATTTGTGTTATAGCGTCGAAGTATGACGTCATATTGGGTTTATTCGAGATCTTATTTTTGACCCGGCCCTCCACAACATTTTTATTTTCTGATGCGGCCCGCGGTAAAAAAAATAAATGCTCAACCCTGGCGTAGAGTTTAGTTACGTAAGAGGATGACAAACTTTTACTTAAAATTCGGTAATTGCGTGACGACTCTGCCCTTGACTCTTTTCACAAACGAACTCGACTGACAGGAATTTATCGAGGAAAGCGAACCCATAGAACAAATTAAAAGAATTCGAAATATACCTTTTTTAAATCGCAAGTTTTGTCGAAATTTTGTGCGATAAAAATATGCGTCAAACTGTCGTTTCAAGGAAAATAATTAAATTGATGCTGAAGTTTAACAAAAACATATTATTATAGAAGAACTGCTAATTCCGACTATAGTTTTAAGGCGACACGTGACACCAAAATACCCGTTGGGATCCAATAATACCGCGATTGAAAACTTCAACAAATTATTTAGTGTTTGCACGCAATGGTATTTTAAAGGAGGTAAAACTGGGCAATATATGCGCATTATGTTTGCAAATTTTATTGCCGTTGGTTAAACGGAATGCAAAAAGTGTCACTGGTTTTGTTCAAGACTGCGGACTCGTGTCTCGAGTAAGACTACTCTAGTCCCGAGTCCGACGTGCGCAGTACTAAATTCGAAACACTCATAAGTCCACAAACTGTCAATTGCAAAGATGGAATAGCATATGGTGGGAATTTCCTAGTCACATATTGTGAGTGGATGAGTTGTATTACGACCCTATGAGTGGATTGCTGGAAATTTACCCTATATTTTATTTACCTATAAATGGGTAAAATACAGGCTTTAAGTGGATTTGGAGTCGAACTCGGTGGAATGGGCAAATTTGCCGAGTCGAACTCGACTATATTTTTTCGGCCAAGGTTGGACTCGGGTTGTTTTTAACCGACTCCGCAGCCCTGGCGCTTGTGTGCATTTTTATTACACGCCCATGAGTGCAAAGAAATAATTTATCTATAATCGTTCAAAAAAAAATCGTTTGGTTTTTTGCAAAAGTCAAGATCGTAAAAACCCTCTTGATATCATAGCGAAGTTAAAAACTACTTTATTACGAGAGTATCCAATATAAAGAGACACTCATATTGTACGTTTGCGTTTCTAACGGCAAAACCGCCAAAATAAAAACAGCCACCGTTGAATAGTTTCGGGTTCTAAAGACGACGAGACAGCGCGTCGTATATTTGTCCCTAGTCTTTGTGAAGAATCACGTTTCAGCTCTTCTTTGTCCAAACCTTCCGACGGTTGGTGGGACGCGTTGCTACAAACCAAGCGTTACCAAGCGTTGGACGAAAAAATCGCAGCGCCAACTTGCTCGTATCTCACCTTCTCAGTTAAATTATTTTTAAACAGTAGCGTTTCTAACCGCCAAAATAAAAACAGCCACCGTTGAATAGTTTCGGGTTCTAAAGACGGCGAGACAGCGCGTCGTATATTTGTCCCCAGTCATTGTGAAGAATCACGTTTCAGCTCTTCTTTGTCCAAATCTTCCGACGGTTGGTGGGACGCGTTGCTACAAACCAAGCGTTACCAAGCGTTGAACGGAAAATTCGCAGCGCCAATCTTGCTCGTATCTCACCTTCTCAGTTAAATTGGCTTCTAAGTGATTTAATTAGGTTCAGTGACGACTTACAAGCCATATACATCAAAGCTTGGATGTGAATTTCCATTCTTGCGCACCATTTTACAGGATACAATCTTACAGTCGACCAATATTTACATTCGCTAAATCAGACCTTTTACTTGCGGTGTTACATTTCACCTATTGAATAAAGAAATGTTAAAACGACCAAAATAACAATGTTGTACAACAACCACAACCCTAAACCTTTTAAAGAAAGTCAGGTGGTGTATAGTGAGTGAGGTCCGACACCTCTATTCTTGGCTCTGTATGATAATGTCGATATTGCTTTAGCGCACTTTATTTTCTAGACTTTCTTGTGCTTTATACTTTGTTTCCTCAAACAAGGTTTTTAGCAACATATTTAAGTAAGGCACAGTTGTCATCTAATTCTCAACTAATATGTTTTCCTTTTTTTCAGACAAGCCTGTTTATGTTAGATAAAAACCTGTTCAACGATCAACCAATAAAACACTAGCACCAAAATGGAAAATCAAGTAAGTTTTTTCGTACTAAATAACAAAATCGTGCGGTGTTTTTTCCCTTTAAACAATCTGTCCTTTATACGTGACCCTTATAGCATCCCTACTTTTGAGGTTTAAAAATACGAAAAATTGGTGAATCGAGGATTGAGTTTAAAGTGAAAGTGTGTGTTCCACTTCCGACATCATTATCTAGTATTGTCTTGTTTCCAATTTACGCAAACTCTAGATTCAAGAACAAACGGGAATCCAAAGTTTTTTTTTGTGGGTCCGTGAAAGTTTTTCAATTTGCAGCAACGTTAACGAAAGTCCGAATGATTTTTACCAGGTTATAGTATAGAGTGCTTTGCTTTGCCACTCTATTTATCTTTAGATAAAACATTGTAAAATTTACACTTGGTAGGAAATACATATTTCAGTAAAATACGGAGAACTATGTCTGCGCGGAAAAGAAAGTTAGCTTCATAGTCACAATATTTTTTAGTATTTTTAAATGTTTTGTTGTATTTTATATTTTCGGTTTTATGACTTTTTGTTATTTTGTAAAATTTGTGAGGACAAAAAACAGTTATCTTGTAATGTTGTTATTAGAGTTGTTTCTTTTCGTGTTGAACAAATATATATTTGGATGTTGAATCACAAATACACTTAAGTTTAACAGCATCAACGTTTTTGCCACAGAATCCACCTGGAAACAGCCAGCCAATCAATGCCGAGCATGTAAATATCGGTGACATACAGAATCGTGGTCCAATACATCAAGTTATCGTTCAAGGCAACTTTATTGACGCTCGAAACCAACCAAGACCGGATGTGGCTCATGACTCAGCAGAGCCCTCATCTAACAGTGGTTAGTGATAACGTTTACTCATAACAGTGAGACACAAACATGCAGAAATGTAAAATTCTTAAACGTCACTTTATTAAACTATTAACCATAATCACACAATTGTAGCACTAACATTAAGTCAATCAAAATAAACGATAATATATAGAATGCTATACAATGCTATATTCATTCGAATTAAGGTAAGCATATGGGACCACTGGTTTCTAAATATATATATATATGTATATATATAGAATGCTACATGAATTTCCAATGGCTGATTGTATTTCACGATTAAGCAAATTGTTTATGTTTTATCTACGAGAACAAACTGTTACTTATTAATTTGTATTAAGCAGCATTTTTGTAGGATATGTTTATATAGCACAAATCAGTACCTAGAATCAAAGCGTGCCCAAATTGCATTTTGAACTAAAGTTACAAAATAACAAGTTAAATTTGGGTAGTAAGACAAGTTATTACTTACTAACTTTTAATACTTTAACAAGGGGACGTGCGTGGTTTAATATCAATAATAATCTGTAGACCAAACGTCAATAAATCGGTAAAAATTGACACTTTCTCTGTTTCTCATATTGTGACTCCTGAACCCGTGCTCCGCAAAATGTTTTACATTCGTGGGTGTAAATACTTCATCTTTACAATTTGCAATGCCTCATCGGTTCCTAACTTGCTATTGCAAAATAGTTAAACAAGTTGAGATTTTGGTATTTTTATACACAGCTTGTAATAACACCCTAAGTCATTTTATCATATCGTCATAGCTATTTAAGAGTTGGACTGTTAAGCTGGACACAGATGAAGGTAACCGTTAGTGCAAACCAAGTAGCCCGCCTTCAGTCTTTTGTTAGGGTTCTGCTGTTTGCTAAGGTTTAAAGTTTGGTAATTTGATGCGCTATAAAGTTAACGTTTCGCTTAAGGTCGGAGAGGACCTCCTTAACGTCACATATGGCTTTAACGCACGCCTTTATAAGCCGCTTATTACCGAGACAGCCCACACTAAATGAAAGACAGATTAAAAGTCAAAGCCATCCTTAAAGTAAAAATGTGGATATAAAAGTAACCAAATTTAATAATATTAATATTACTCAGAAGCATCATGGCAAGAAAAGTCTCAGGAAGCAGCTGACAAGGTCATCGGAACTCTACCAAGCAACCCAGTTCCTCTTGACATCATTCGGGATTCGCAAGCACCATTGGAGGAGTTTGGTTTAAAAGGATTGAAGCAACTCAGAGAAAAACAGGTCAACTCAACCATGCTTAAACTCAACCAACTATTTCCTGCTGCAAAACAAGAAGCAACCGATGAAGCCAAAAGTAAGAACTTTAGAAATAAAGCAGCATATGACGATTACGTGGAGAGGCATGGCAATGTGGTCGGTATGACTGGAATAGCTGGAATTGGAAAAACTACTGCTACTATACAGACACTATCGGAGCTTGCAGATGAATTACCAGCAGATCAAAAGGGATATTGGCTTTTCAAATACTTGAAGACTTTAGATCTTAATAAAAAAATGGGCGTTTTGGAATTGCTGTCGTCCGACCCAAACAGGAAACACACAAAGGAAATAGATGATCAAATACTGGAAAGACTTTCAAAATCCAACAAGCTGTTTATCTTCCTGGATGGTTTGGACGAACCTAGGTTCAAGGACCTTGATTTGGATGCTCCAGTGATCGGATTGTACGATCGCGCAACGCCAGTTGTTATTTTGCAAAACCTACTTCGTGGCGACATTCTTCCAAATGCTCACAAGCTGCTTACTTCACGACCGGGAGCTTTTCTTAAGCTACACCCAAGCTGCAAGCCCCACTTTGTAGTCAAGGTAATCGGCTTCAACGAAAGCTCTCAAGATTTGTATTTCCGACAAATTTGCCCAGAGAAAGAAGAATATGAGAAGGTCACCAAGTCACTTGGGCAAAACCCACATGCAAAGGCTTTGTGCTTTCTTCCTATGTTTGCAAAAACCGTCGCTCCTTACATCATAAAGCATGGCACTAAAGATGGCAATTTTACGCTCACAGATGTGTTTGCGGCTTTTGTGGCTGATTGCATTCGCTCGCCTAAGTTTAAGGAACATCCAAGAATTTTGCGCAAACTTTCAGACTTGGCTTTACACGGAATGCTCAACGACAAGATCATGTTCGACGAAGAAGACTTTGATGAAGTCGGACTTAATTCTGAAGGAATGGAGGACTTTCTTAACATGCAAGTTTTCTCTAGCGACCTCAACCTTCGTATACTGGAAGGGGATAAAGTATTCTTCTTTATTCATTTGCTGTGGCAAGAATTTTTCACATCACTCAAGCTGTTGTTCGATACAGACCTGGCTACATTTTCTGGGCTGCTACAAAGCATGGAAAGTAATACGTGGGAAATGGTTCTTCGGTTTCTTTTCGGGTTGCTAAATACGGGACTCCACCTTAAGCTAAAGCCTATTTTTAAAATCTCTTCCACCGATGTTGCCAGCAAGAAACGTTTACTGAAAGGACTGATTGATTCGCTTGGATCTCAACTTTTATCAAACGATGGCGAAAGCTTTAACTCCAATTTGTTTAAGCTTTGCAGTTTGGCGCAGGAATCAAACGATGAAGAAATTACCGCGAAAGTGGCCGAAACCCTCCCTGTAGAGTTTCGTATAACGGGTGGAACGATCCTTCCCAGTGAAGTGTCAAGTCTCTGTCACGTGCTTCGAGCAACACAAAGGGAGCTGATCATCAGCATTGACTCAGTCACATTTACCGGCAACGGTTTAGAAATGTTGATGGAGACAATGGCGAGAACCAAACACAAGGTTTGTGAAGTTTTACGATTTCTAGTCGTTTTAATTTTTATTCACCATTTTCAAATAAATGCAACAAAGCAGCGGTAAACGCTAAACGAACCCTGCACCGTTTTGAAGCCACACAACATTTAACTTTCTGAAGCAGGAGTCGGTAACCTTTTCTAGTCGCGGACCTGACCCAAATTTAAAAAGGGCTCGGCGAGCCGTAATAAATATAAACTTAAAATTTTCGTAAAATGTTGAGTTTTGAGCGTTTCATTATAATAACTGTTAATCAGTGGCGACCTAGTTTTTTTTTAGTTGAAAATCAGCTTTTATCTAACACTAGACGAAATACCCGGCGTTTCCCAGGTTAAATAGAATATTTTCCAGTTAATCTTACTGGTTAAAAAATAATTACATCTACAATAACCATCATAATGTACGAAGTCTACCTGAATTTAATCTGGTTAAACAAAATGAAACAATCCATCATACTTTGGCTCTTTATTACTATTGCACATTACGTTGTACCATGTTAAACTGACAGCCTCATGTTATAGCCTATAATTATGGAATCAGAAAATAACCCGAAAGTTGTGTTACGGATAGCGTGTAAAGTTCTTAAGAGGCATAAATAATGCAAACATATTTTTGTAATGCCATAACAAATTTGCTTATGCCTAAACGTTTGTACTGCGTGTCACTAAATAGAAAATTCAAATCATGTCATATCGTATGTCTAAAATCATTTAACCTAATGCTTTTCCACAGTCAGAGTAACACCCCACACCCTGTGTGAAAGCGGTATTAATAGAATGTCGTGTTTAATTATGTGACTTATCTGCGTGGCTCTAAAGATCTAATTCTTTGTCTCCGTAATTTCCCAATACTTTTTTAATTTGTTTAACACAATCTAAAGACTAAAAATTAACATAGGCCTGTAACCTAAAAAGCAGTATCTAAAATTTTGTGTCTGAAATAGGTCACTAAAGAAAAGTCGCGAACGCGCTGTGGCCGTATAATTACTAATTCACGTGTTACCAGCATTGTATAAGCTGGCTGAAGCCGTATATTATAGCCGATAATTACAAATAAATTGCGGTATTTACAACAAACAAATTGCAACGTTGTGTGTTTTTTTAAATGGAGCTACTAAACACGACTCGCATATTTTACCTAACGAAAACCCGTGACATATATCGATGGCAAATCGCTTAAAAAGTAGTAGCAGCAATTATTCAAATTGGCGAAATTCAAGCAAATACGTAAAACCCATACTGCATCCAACGAAAGAAAATCCTCTTTTTAAAGTAAATTTGCTTAAAGTTCAAACCGCTACAATAAACGCGATATAAACTTTGCCACATGAAACTTTATTTTTACCAAGGCAATTTACTTCACGCAGGTTATTGCTTTATAAATGTGTGAAAAGGTTTAACCCGTTTCGTCATACGGTTTTGCAAATCGCACGCCCGCTCTTTCAAGTTAACATGCAACGAATGTTGTGTGATGTTTTTGGAATGGTATAAAAATTGCTCACCCGTGACCGGTTCGCGACGGCGTTCGCTTGAGATGCGAGACTTTCTCTCATAGAAAGAAACAAATTTTTTTCTGTCTGGGAGCACACGAGTTTCTTTCTATTTTACCGACTTGCTCGGCGACTCGCTTAAGAGGAGCAATAGGAGCCATACGTTTCTCTGTCTGTTTCCCTAAAACGCGAACATGCTGACCAACAAACTTTTCCATTTTATATATTAGATTTGAAAAAATGACGGTAAAGCGTTTGCGCCAAGCGCGAAGAAAAGCTATTGTGCAAATATTTGATGTTCCCCGGGGGTAGCGAAAGGACGTGAGGTTCATCGAGTGCGCTGCCGCCGATAAATATAGTCTAATCATAACCAACAATAAAAGTGAAAAAAAAGATATGCGGAAAATTTAATCGTTAATCTATGATGTAAATTGAATAGGATATGATGTAATTTAAATAGAACCGTTAAAATGTCGATATAGTTTATTTTTATATTTAAACCACACAAGAACTATAGTGTGCAGCACCATAAAATACAATCAGACATACTAAGATAGCGTAACGTTCATTGTTGATAGTACTAGTTTATGTACTTCGCATTTTGGCCCAAAAAAATGCGCAAAAAGTGCGCAAAATTTTTACATTTATGTAGTTAAAATAGACAACAAATTCTGGCAACGGCCTTTTGCCAAGTTGTAAAAGAGGTTGAGGGTCGGATGAATTATATTGGCGGGGTTGCCGACCCCTGCTCTTAAAAGGTACTTTAAACTTCTATCACCGCATGATGACAGTAGAGTGTCCCCGAGTTTTTTGACATTAGTGGACAACTTGTTTTTTCAGAACGGTTTGATTTCCTGTTGTTCACCGAGAATTGATGGCACACATATTGCTGTATCGTCGGCAAAAAATATTCATGGTCTGATGTTATGACGTTTAAATGGCGTTGTTATGCCGAAAAACAGACCGCCATTGCTCGCCTCTGAGATTAAACCGTTAAAATTAAACAAATTACCAACGCGGTTTGTACAACTTTGTTGCGTAATAACATGCGCGACTTTAATTGAGTCTATTTAGCTAAAAACTCAAAACGCATTTTTTTTTTATACACTAATATTTTTCGGTTTTATTTTCTGATATAACCCTCTTAATTGGCGCGACAAATTACGTTTTTCAGTTTGTTATTGAACATTAGTGTTTGGGATGTTATACTCCGCACTCCCCAAACTCTTCGTAGTCACTGTCTTCCCTACAGCGTTAAACGCTTCCACCTCCAGCAAGTATTTAAGTTTTTTAATTCAGTATCCAGATTTTGTTATTTCGTTGATGATACTAACTGGAAACGTTTTAACGCGAGTTTCATGTTTAATGAGGAGATAATTAATTTACAAATGAAAAAGCAAAGTTTTGAATAAAAGAAAGTTCAAGCAAGCGAATTTTAGGATTAATAACTGCAGTTCGAGATTAAAACTGTTCGTATCTCATGCCTTAACAATTTGCGTACTCCACAGCCGAGTAACTAGAATTTTAGTAAAATTGTTTCAGGCGCATAAATATTATGGCATTTTAACTTTAGAAGCGACTCAATTAATTACAGTTTACAATAAAACGTTATATTGACCCGCATTTTTGCTTCGGCGGCTTTGCTTACACTTTTTAAACAACGTCATTGACTAAAGGTAGCCAACAATGGCGGGCGAGGCAAACTGATCGGCGCATAAGTTTGAGAACCTCATCTATCTGGGACAGCGCACAGTTCAACCTATCTTGTTGTTATTTTGTAGATGGAGTTGCTAAGTGTGAAGACAACTGGATCACGTGACTTCACTGCCTTGTCCACCTGCGTCCATAAGATAAACCGCCTTGGGTTGTACAATATGGGCGATCTGTCCGGTTTCGGGGTTCTTACTGAAGCAATCGCACGCAGAGAAACACCTGTAAGTTAACTTACGTGCAACAATTGGCATGGTTATGTCATAATGGTCAATATTGTGATGGGGCGGGCGCGATTCTCCAACCACACTATCGACAGTCAAGCTGATAGGGGAAGTCCCATGGGTAAAACGGGGACGCATGAAACTGATAAGGGGCATCCCCGTGGGTCCATTGCACAGGGGAAAGTCCCACCAAGCATGGGTAGCTGGGGCAAGTGCCTCGGAACCAGGATAGTTTAGTAATTCAAACTTAAATAACTTCTTTAACAAGTTGCGCGACAAACTGCGACTTAAACGTATTACACTTTGTTAATGCACATTAGTGTTTGGGATGTTATCCTCTGCAACCCCCGACCCCTCGCAGTCACTGTCTCCCCTAAAATGTTAAACGTTTCCACCCACTTTTAACTTTTTAGCAAGTATCTAATTTTTTTAATTTAGTATCCAGATTTTATTATTTCGTTGATGATACTAACTGAAAACGTTTTAACGCGAGTTTCGTGTTTATAGGAGGATTATTAACAACAAATAAAAAGCAAAGTTTTGAATAAAAGAAAGTTCAAGCAAGCGAATTTTAGGATCAATAACTAAAGTTTGAGTTTAAAACTGTTCGCATCTCACGCCTGAACAATGTGCGTACTTTATAGCTGAGTTAATAGGAAGTTTAGTAAAACTGTTTCTAAGTGCAACATTTTAGCTCTACAAATGACTAAATTAATTACAGTTTACAATAAAACGTCATATTAACCCGCATTTTTTCTTCAGCGACTTTGCTTACACTTTTTAAACCACGTCATTGACTAAAGGTAGCCAACAATGGCGGGCGAGGCAAACTGATCGGCGTATAAGTTTGAGAACCTTATCTATCTGGGACAGCGCTCAGTGCAACATATCTTGTTGTTATTTTGTAGATGGATGAAGTACGTGCGGACACAACTGGATCACGTGACTTCGTTGCCTTGTCCACCTGCGTCCATAAGATAAACCGCCTGGTGTTGTTCGATACGAGCGATCTGTCCGGTTTCGAGGTTCTTACTGAAGCAATCGCACGCAGAGAAACACCTGTGAGTTAACTTACGTGCAACAACTGACATGGTTATGTCCTAATGGTTATTATTGTGATGGGGAGGGCGCGATTGTCCAATCACACTATCGACAGTAAAGCTGATAGGGGAAGCCCCTGGGTGAAACGGGGACGCATGAAACTGATAAGGGGTATCCCCATGGGTCAACCATTGCACGGGGAAAAGTCTCACCAAACATGGGTAGCTGGGGCAAGTGCCTCGGAACCAGGATAGTTTAGTAATTCAAACTTAAATAACTTCTTTAACAAGTTGCGCGACAAACTGCGACTTAAACGTATTACACTTTGTTAATGCACATTAGTGTTTGGGATGTTATCCTCTGCAACCCCCGACCCCTCGCAGTCACTGTCTCCCCTAAAATGTTAAACGTTTCCACCCACTTTTAACTTTTTAGCAAGTATCTAATTTTTTTAATTTAGTATCCAGATTTTATTATTTCGTTGATGATACTAACTGAAAACGTTTTAACGCGAGTTTCGTGTTTATAGGAGGATTATTAACAACAAATAAAAAGCAAAGTTTTGAATAAAAGAAAGTTCAAGCAAGCGAATTTTAGGATCAATAACTAACGTTTGAGTTTAAAACTGTTCGCATCTCACGCCTGAACAATGTGCGTACTTTATAGCTGAGTTAATAGGAAGTTTAGTAAAACTGTTTCTAAGTGCAACATTTTAGCTCTACAAATGACTAAATTAATTACAGTTTACAATAAAACGTCATATTAACCCGCATTTTTTCTTCAGCGACTTTGCTTACACTTTTTAAACCACGTCATTGACTAAAGGTAGCCAACAATGGCGGGCGAGGCAAACTGATCGGCGCATAAGTTTGAGAACCTCATCTATCTGGGACAGCGCTCAGTGCAACATATCTTGTTGTTATTTTGTAGATGGATGAATTAAGTGTGATTACAACTGGATCACGTGACTTCACTGCCTTGTCCACCTGCGTCCATAAGATAAACCGCCTGCGGTTGATCAATACGAGCGATCTGTCCGGTTTCGAGGTTCTTACTGAAGCAATCGCACGCAGAGAAACACCTGTAAGTTAACTTACGTAAAACAATTGACATGGTTTTGTCACAATGGTCATTATTGCGATGGGGCGGGCGCGATTCTCCAACCACACGATCGACAGTCAAGCTGATAGGGAAAGTACCCTGGGTGAAACGGGGACGCATGAAACTGATAAGGGGTATCCCCATGGGTCAACCATTGCACAGGGAAAAGTCTCACCAATCATGGGTAGCTGGGTCAAGTGCCTCGGAACCAGGCTGGTTTAGTAGTTCAAACTTAAATAACTTTAATCAATTGCACGACAAATTAAGATGTTTATTACCGTTTTATATTTTGTTAATGCACATTTGTTTGGGATGTTTGGGAACACTCCGCAACCCCCGACCCCTTCGTAGTCACTGTCGCCCCTAAAGCGTAAAACGTCTCCACCCACTTTTGGATTTTCTAACAAATGGATAAGTTTTTAATTCACTATCCAGATTTTATTATTTTGTTAAAGATACTAATTGGAAACGTTTAAACGCAAGTTTCGTGTTTAATGAGGGATAATTTTTTGTACCAATAAAAAAGCAATTTTTTATAAATAAAAAAACACAATAGAAGCAAGCGAATGTCAGGTTCAATAAACCACAGTTCGAGTTTTAAAACTGTAATTAGGAATTTTAGTAAAATTGTTTTAAACGCATAAATATATGGCATTTTAACTTTTACAACGACTCAATTAAGTATACAGTTTGAAATAAAACGTTATAAGAGCGGAAAGAATGAAGAAAGAAGGAAGCGAGATTCTTCTATTTGAAAGAAACCCCTGGAAGTCTTACGTGCAACAAGTGACAATTACATGGTTTGTAATTGCCGCAATTATAATTCGCCTAATTGTTAAGTCTATTGACTTTCAACTTAATTTCATCAAATAAATTAATTTTGTTTCTCCGTCATTCAGCGAATATGATGATTTGTGTCCAGTAAGTTTACGAAGCCATGAAAGATGCATACACGTTTACTTGTCAATTCAACTGAATAAAAACGACATTTTTGGAAAGACATTTTGTGACGTTTTATGCAGATTTCACATTCCGTTACATAAAACTCGATATTTAAACACGGTTCAAAAATCCGGAAAATCAATTTTTGTGAAATGGCTGAACTGAATTATGAAATTTTTTGGAAAATTTACTAACTCCGATTATAAATATTATTGATGAATCACGTGTCGTGTACGTTTGATGTGTTTATGTTTTTTTAGCAATTGGTCGCGCAAATATTTATCGAGTAGAAACTAAATTCAACTTTTACGACGTTTTCCGGTTTACAATCAATTCGACCTCTGTCTGTATTTAGAAGTTTAAATAGGTTTTATCAGTAAGTTTGAAACTTTCGTTAACAAAGCAAACTATATTTTGTGTAGATGGAAGAATTATTCGTGCACAAGTTGGAGTCACGTGAGTTGAGTTGCCTGGCAACAAGTGCAAGCAACATCAACAAGCTGACGTTGTCGAACTGCGACACTGCTGGGTCAAATCTGCAACCTCTAACTGACGCCATCTCAAGCAGAAAGCATCCTGTATGTTTGTGTTAGTTGTAATAAGTAAATACGTTAGCATTAACCGCACATGCATGAGTGTCTGCATATATTAGGGGGATGGGGGGGCAAAAAATATTTTTACGGACCATTTATATTAAACATACCGAGACATGTAGGTTTATCCTAAATACATCAGTGAAAATATAATACACGCTTCCATACAACTCGCCAATTACATACTTTCATAAAAAGTTGCTTGACTGGACGTTTGTCATTCAATTAAAAAACGTCTTTGAAGGATGAAGTCGCCACTTGTTTGCAAAAAAATACCCTCTATGTTTTTGTCTCGATAATAATTCCAACTGTGCTAACAGCCTTGTGCATATTGATAAATGTTTAAAAAGATCTGCAAACAAACACTTTAAAACGTCAGCCGAAGAGGGTTTGGAGCCCGGGACAAGCACATGGGACATTTACTTGGAAGCAATCTGTAAACCACAAACGTTCCAAAAAATGTTCATTTAGTTCGTTACACCCTATTTTGCGCGTTCAATGTTCACAATTAGGCTTATTTGCACCAATATCTGGATATTTTGTGCAAATGTTTGTAACACGACAAATAAGAAAAATTCAGTTTCGACAGCGGCTTTTGCTTTCACACAGACAATGCTATATTCATTAAACACATTCGGTAGTGGCATGTTTTTCAGGCAAAGTTGACTTATTTCAGTACTTCAGTATTAAGACAATAATGCAAATTTCTCGCATATTAATATTCTACCTAGGAAATTTAATTTTGCGTCATAGACACAACAGTTTCTTGTTTATTCCATAATGCTCCAGATGTCCTACTTTAACACAAACAATGGGGTAGACCAGTGGTTCCTAACCCGGCGCCAAGCAATTATTAGGGGGCGCAAACACTACTGTAATGTTTCACTTTTTGTAGTGATTTTAGTGGTTTCGGTTCGTGTTTATTCTGTTTTTAAGATGTCTTTTTATTTACATTAAAATTACACGTGTGTAGTTAAGTAACTGAAAAGATAATTCATGGTTTTGGAAACTTTCTTGAATTTTAGACTAATTGCTACTTTTTACGACCGATTTGGATTATGTTTAGTTACTAACTCTCTTTTTTTTCAACTTTATTTAAAACTGCATATTTTCTGCAAATTATCTACAGTTTTAGCTTTGTCAAAAATTCCCTGTGATTAGCCTATCACTGCATGTTTTCTGTCTAACACATATTTATTTTCTCAAATACACATATTATCGAACGATAACGGCCCTATTCAAATACAGTTTGGCTGAGTTGCAGATAAACGATAAATGTTATTCACCTATCGAACAATATTTGTTCATATTTTAATATAATAGCACCTCAGCAACTGGGGGATGCAATTGTTTTGAGCGAATCTATAATGTTTTTTGTGTTGTGTGTCGTCACACCTTTCGAAACATGATTTACGCAATAGTTAATTTTTGCGCTGCAGGCGACATTGTTACGTGGTTTCTACGGAGCCTTGTTACTGCTGTGGAGTCAATGCCCTCACAAAACAATTGTTAAAATCAGCTTGATAAACTCATTTTTTTGCGATTCGCGCCACAAACAGTAGATACTTTAGTTTTTTCAAATTGTTTCACTGATATGTAATTCAAAAATACCGAATAGTTTTTCGTAGGGGGAAGCAAGGCAAAAGGGAATGACCAAAATCGCCTTTATATTGTTTAAGTTGCCCAAACTTGTATTTTGGGGTGTGCGATGGGACGCACGACGCAATTTGATTAAAGTGGGCTAACCTAGAAACATAATTAGATTCGTGCGGAACGATAAAAAAAATTCCATTTACTTGATCAAAATATACAGTTTGTTGGGGGGGAGGGCATAGCAACGTATTATACCTGGCAAAAAAAAACTTTGCGTTAAAGACACAACAGTTTCTTGTTTATCCCATACTATTCCCGATGTTGAGGGGGCAAATGCTCCCCTTTGCAGGCACTTATGGTCCAGGATTAGCAGACGACACCTTGGATGTTATGGAAGCTAATAGAGGGGAGATACGTAACAATTGGAACTTCTTGTCATTGTAGATGGAATTGTTGGCACTGTGTGGAAGCAAAATGGATTCACGTGGTTTGAGTTTCCTGGCAACAAGTGTACACAACATCAACCAGCTGGAATTGGGTGGATGCGAAATCGCTGGTTCTGATCTGCAACCTCTAACTGACGCCATATCACGAATGGATCGACCTGTAAGTGCGTGTTGTTGAAATAAAGTGTGTGTTGAATATTGGAATGACATTGAAGTGGATAAACCAGGCAACAGCATTGCGTGTAAACTTTGGTAGCTGAACCACTGTCTGGCGAACGAAAGATTTTTGGTAAACGTATTTTTTATGTCACCATTACTAAGTAATTACTGGCAGGGGGAATGCGGATTTTTGCATAAGGACGCATGAAAAAATTGCAGGTATGATGTCACAATGGTACGTCAAATCGTGACGTCACAAGTAACGGACATAGCGTTACGTCAAAACGTGACTATTTTTTATTTTATCAAGACGGAAAAACACTCGCGTGTAGAGTGAAAAAATGCCTTTGTAAAGTATAAGTTTCCTAAACTTTAATTTTCAAGGGTGCGATAAGACGCACGGCCCCCATGGATAAACCGGTTTTCAAGTGAGCTAAGACACCCAGAAACATAGCTTTGATACGCGGATATTCCGAAATACTTTTGCATTCACTTAGTTACATTAGGAATAAATATGGTTTATGGGAGCCATGGCCACGTGCCCTGTCGCATGGATCCACCCCTGATTACTGGCCTCTAAACCTGATTACTGGCCCCTCTGGCCCTGGCCTGGGTACATTTATTCTGATAGCATTTCTTCTCAATAGACCATTATTAACTGGACATCCTTTTTGTTTGTGTTTACTTATGAGAATTAATTACGAACTAACACTTGAATTACAATTACTAGTTTTTTTAAACATTTTCCTGTTGAAGTAATTGCACCCGAAAAGTGCCTACGTTCCCTCATACTTTTATATTTCCGCAATTCTGGAGCGACATTTAGTGATTTTTTGGCATTTCCTTTAGCGCTGATCTTGCACAGCTCAGTTGCTAGAGTGATTGTCACGGTATGGCCGTGGTCATTAGTTCGAATCTCACCGCAGGTAATTTTTACTTGCCTTGCTTGCACGGACATTCTTGCAAGACCAATCGAATACGTTTAGACATTCTCAATAAATAACATCAAGCGGTGGTTGTTATTTCAAACTGTAGGCCTAGGTAATGGAGATAATCAGTGCATCCTACTTAGACTACAATTCAAATTGTTTGCCCGAAATTGATACAATAACATTTTAAAGTTAGACCGCAATGTTATTGTTATTAGATTGGCAATTTTCATTTAATGACAGTTCAATTCGTATAGCTTTGTGTGTCGCCAAGTGAATGGATAAGAAATACGAATAAAGTTAAGCAGGCGGGTTTACGTTAAAATACAAACGCCGGGCTCTTTCTGCATTTTATTTCTGTGATTTTGCAAAACCTAGGTAGAAATAATTAACCCCCTATTGTTCATTTTTTGAAAACTCGTACACGGAAGTAATGACCTGGGGCCTGGCTTATTTTAGTGATTTAGCGAAAAATAACAATTCATTTAATAATTTTAAGTTGCTAGAGTTCACTAAAACGTCCCATAAAATTATTTTGTCCATCATTGCCCCAATAGGTAATGTATAACCCAGAGTTGTTACCTGACCTATTGATCGGAGGAAAGCGAGTCTTTGCGATTTTACGTATTTGTTGCCTGACCTATTGTACAACCTTAGTATGCGGCCTGCGAAATTGTTTGTTTTTGCTTTGTTGTGGCCCTTGCACATTTTAATTTGTACAGGCCTGGTTTAAACTCATCTTCCTTGTACAATTACACTGTGCCCATCAAGTTTCGAGTTTTTTGGATTTTGCATTTTAAACGTGTTGCTCTGTAAAAAACAACACAAAGGCTAGATAATTAGTTATGCGAAAGTTAAGCAGAGCATTTAACACTATAGGTTGTTTAAAGTGAAATATTAATATAGCTCCAATATTTTGAAATAAGTTTACTGCTTCAACCTTAATTTCCCTTAAGTTAAGCTCTCTGAATTTAATTTCTCTACTACAGTTAACATTTTAAAAAATTACTCTTGATCAAGTGCATTATAGGCGATGGTAAATCCTAGCACACCCAAATATAATTAAATTAATGCGGTTCAAGTCACCAGTTCTATATTCGCAGATGTTGTGTGGGTTTATAGAGTAGGCAAGTCTACCAATTTATTATTGTCACAGTTGGAGAAACTAAATCTAAGTTACAACAAGCTGGATTCACGTGGTTTGAGTTGCCTGGCAACAAGTGTACACAACATCAACCAGCTGCAATTCGAGCATTGCAAAATCGCTGGCTCCGATCTGCAACCTCTAACTGACGCCATATCACGAATGGATCGACCTGTAAGTGTGTGTTGAATATTGATATAACATTGAAGTGGACAAACAACACAACAGCATTACGTATAAGATTTGCTAACTCAGCCACTGTCTGGTGTACAAAAAAACTTTCCGTAAATGGAATTTGATGATTTTTTTTGAAGTAATTACTGGCGGGGCGAATGCGGATTTTTGTTTGAGGGCGCATAAAAAATTGCAGGTATGATGTCACAAGTTACGTCTAAACGTGACGTCACAAGTAACGGACATAGCGCTACGTCAAAACGTGACTATTTTTTATATTATAAAGACGGAAAAGCACTCGCGTGCCGCGTGAAAAAATGTCTTTGTAAAGTTTCACTTTCCCAAACTTTAATTTTCGAGTGTGTGATAAGACGCACGGCGCCCATAGATAACCGGTTTTCAAGTGGGCTAAGACATACTAGAAACATAACTTAAATTCGCGGGTATTGCGAAATAATTTTGTATTCACTTAGTTACAAAAGGGATAATACAGCTACGTTCCCCCGCCCATGAATCCACCCCTGGTGAATTGCCTTTAAATGGCCCTGGCCTGGGTACATTTATTCTGATAGCACTTCTTCTCAATTGACAATTATAAACTGAACACCCTTTTTATTTGTGCTTACCTATATGAGAATATTTTACCAACCAACACTTGAATTACGATTATTACTTTGTAACAACATTTTTCTGTTGAAGTAATTGCAACCCGAAAAGCGCCTACGTTCCCTCATACTTCTATATCTCCGCAATTCTGGAGCGACATTTAGTGGTTGTTTGCTGCATGGCTGATCTTGCATAGCTCAGTTGCTTGAGTGACTGTCCCGGTATGGCCGAGGTCATTAGTTCGAATCTCACCGCAGGCAATTTTTACTTGCCTTGCTTGCACGGAAATCCTTACAAGACCAACCGAATATGTTTAGACATTCTCAATAAATAACATTAAGCGGTGGTTGTTATGTCAAACTGTAGGCCTAGGTCGTGGAGATATTCAGTGCATCCTACTTAGACAGCAATTCAAATTGTTTGCCCGAAATTGATACAACAACATTTTAAAGTTAGACCGCAATAATTTTCATCTAATGCCAGTTTAATTCGTATAGCTTCAGTCTATCTCCAAGTGAATGGATAAGATAGATTTAGGCGAGAGGGTTTACGTTAAAATACGAACGCCGGGTTCTTTCTGCATTTTATTTCTGTGATTTTGCAAAACCTAGGTAGAAATAAATATGAATATAATTTACCAACCCACACTTGAATTACGAATATTATTTTGTAACAACATTTTCCTGTTGAAGTAATTTCACCCCGAAAAGCGCCTACGTTCCCTCATATTTTTATATTTCCGCAATTCTGGAGCGACATTCAGTGTTTTTTTGGCATTTCCTTTAGCGCTGATCTTGCGTAGCTCGGTTGCTTGAGTGACGTTCCCGGTATGGCCGAGGTCATTAGTTCGAATCTCACCGCAGGCAATTTTTACTTACCTTGCTTGCACGGACATCCTTGCAAGACCAACCGAATATGTTTAGACCTTCTCAATAAATACCATTAAGCGGTTGTTGTTTTCATCAGCCGGTAGGCCTCTAGGTCGTGGAGATATTTTTTTTGTGCATTCAGTGCAGTATCATACTTAGACTACAAATCTTTTTCTTAGATTACAATTTAAACTGTTTGCCCAAAAATGATGCAATAATATTTTAAAGTTAGACCGCAATGTTATTGTTAATAGATTTGCAATTTTCATTTAATGCCAGTTTAATTCGTATAGCTTCAGTCTATCGCCAAGTTGATAAGAAATACGAATAAAGTTAAGCGAGAGGGTTTACGTTAAAATACGAACGCCGGGTTCTTTCTGCATTTAATTTCTGTGATTTTGCAAAACCTAGGTAGAAATAATTAACCTGTTGTGCATTTTTTGAAAACTCGTACACGGAAGTAATGACCTGGGGCCTGGTTTATTTTAGTGATTTAGCGAAAAATAACAATTCATTTAATAATTTTAAGTTGCTAGAGTTCACTTAAACGTCCCATAAAATTATTTTGTTCATCATTGCCCTAATAGGTAATATATATCCCAGAGTTGTCACCTGACCTATTGTTCGGAGGAAAGCGAGTCTTTGTGATTTTACGTATTTGTTGCCTGACCTATTATGCAACCTTAGTATGCGGCCTGCGAAATTGTTTGTTTTTGCTTGTCGTGGCCCTTGCACCATTTTAATTTGCACAGGCCTGGTTTAAACTCATCTTCCTTGTACAATTACGCTGTGCCCATCAAGTTTCGAGTTTTTTGGATTTGGCATTTTAAACGAATTGCTCTGTAAAAAACAACACAAAGGCTAGATAGTTATTTATGCGAAAGTTAAGCAGAGTATTTAACACTATAGGTTGTTTAAAGCGAGATATTAATATAGCTCTTATATTTTAAAATAAGTTTACTGCTTCAACCTTAATTTCCCTTAAGTTAAGCTCTCTGAAATTTAATTTCTCTTCTACAGTAAATATTTACAAAAATTAATCTTGATCAAGTGCATTATAGGCGATGGTCAATCCTAGCACACCCAAATATAATTCAATTAATGCGGTTCGAGTCACCAGTTCTATATTCGCAGATGTTGTGTGAGTTTATAGAGTAGGCAAATCTACCAATTTCTTATTGTCACAGTTGGAGAAACTGAATATAAGGATCAACAAGCTGGATTCACGTGGTTTGAGTTGCCTGGCATCAAGTGTACACAAAATCAACCAGCTGGAATTACAGGTTTGCAAAATCGCTGGTTCCGATCTGCAACCTCTAACTGACGCCATTTCACGAATGGATCGACCTGTAAGTGTGTGTTGTTGGAATGAAGGGTGTGTTGAATATTGGAATTGCATTGAGGAGGATAAACCAGGCAACAGCATTGCGTGTAACATTTGGCAACTCAGCCACTGTCTGGCGTACGAATATGTTTAGACCTTCTAAATTAACTAAATAACATTAGGCGGTATAGTTTTTTTAGCCGTCAGGCCTTAAGTCGTGGAGATATTTATTTTCGTGCATTCAGTGTATCTTGCTTAGACTATATTGCACTTAATTTGGCCGAAATGGATGCAATAACATTTTAAAGTTACACCGCAATATTAACGCTATTAGATTTGCAATTTTTGTTTAATGCTATAGTTCAATTTGTATAGCTTCGTCTATCGCCAAGTGAATGGATAAGAATTAAGAAAGGATTTAAGCGGAAGATTTCTACCTTAAAATACGAACGCCGGGTCACAGCATTGTGTATAAGATTTGGTAACTCAGACACTATATCTGGTGCACAAAAGATTTCTGGTAAACGGAATTTTTATATCACCATTGCTAAGGAATTACTAGGATGGAAGAATGCGGATTTTTGTTTATGGGCGCATGAACATATTGCAGGTATATGATGTCACAATATTACGTAAATCATGACGTCACAAGTAACGGACATATCGTTACGTCAAAACGTGACTATTTTTTATATTGTGAAGACGGAAAAACACTTGCGTGTAGTGTGAAAAAAATGCCTTTGTAACGTTTAAGTTTCCCAAACTTAAATTTGCGATAAGACGCACGGCGCCCATGGATAAACCGGTTTTGAAATGGGTTAAAACATACCAGAAACATAACTTAGATTCGCGGGTATTCCGAAATACTTTTGCATTCACTTAGTTACAAAAGGAATGAATGATACAGCTACGTTCCCTCTCCCATGGATCCACCCCAGGTGAATGGCGTTTAAATGGCCCTGACCTGGGTACATTTATTCTGATAGAACTTATTCTCAATGGACCATTATTAACTGGACATCCTTTTTGTTTGTGTTTACTTATGAGAATTAATTACGAACCAACACTTAAATTACAATTACTAGTTTTTTAAACATTTTCCTGTTGAAGTAATTGCACTCCGAAAAGCGCCTACCTTCCCTCATACTTTTATATTTCCGCATTTCAGTAGCGACATTTGGTGTTTTTTTAGCATTTCCTTTAGCGCTGATCTTGTATAGCTCAATTTTTTTGTCCCAGTATGGCCGAGGTCATTATTTCCAATCTTAATGCAGGTAATTTTTACTTGCCTTGCATCATGGAAGTCCTTGTAAGACCAACCGAATATGTTTAGGGCGGTAGCTGTTTTTCAGCCGGTAGGCCTAGTTTATGGTGATATGTGTTTTCGTGCACTCATATGTGTTTTCGTGCAGCATCCTACTTAGACTGCAATTCAATTTATTTGCCCAAAATTGATGCAATAACATTTTAAAGCTACATCGCAATATTAACGTTATTAGATTTGCAATTTTCATTTAATGCTAGTTAAATTCGTATAGCTTCGTCTGTCGCCAAGTGAATGGATAAAAAATACGAATAAATTTAGGCGGGATGGTTTAGGTTAAAATGGAAAAGCTGGGTCCTTTGTGCATGTTATTAGTGCGATTTTGCAAAAGATGTGTAGAATTAATTAAGCGGGTGTAGAATACGCGTAGTTGGAAGTAATAACCCAGGGCCTGTTTTTTTCGACGCAGGTTACTTTTACGCAAATTGTGGATTTAATGAAAAATAACAAAATATCCAATTACCAGGCATTGGGTCATTTTCATCTGGTATAGTTTACCAAAACGTCACATAAAATTTTTTTGTCCACCATCGCCCCAATACAACGTATACATCCCAGAGTTTTTTCCTGACCTATTACCAATAGCAGTTTTTTTTGGTGCAAGTTGCGAATATGCATTGTTTAATTTGGTAGAACCTGTATGCCTAACACGTGCTTGTGTTTAACATTATGTTGTGCTTATGTAGATGGAGAAGTTGGAGCTGAGCCTCAACAAGTTGGGATCGCAAGAACTCGCTTTCCTCCGAACTTGTGCCCACAATGTACAAGAGCTGAAGTTAGAAGGATGCGGCATCGGTTATAATGATGTGGATTTTCTGCGCAAGGTAGGCACTCAGAATTTGGGAATATGTTGCCGGGGCAACGTTTCGACACTAGTGACGTCAGTGCTTAGACGTGTGACGTCATGATGCTTCCCATTGCATCGAATGTACAAGTTTAAATGAGGACATATGTCGATATTTGCAAAATACCCATCTCCAGCTTGATGGTAGTTAGTGGCGTTCACACGAATAATAAGTAAGGAGCTTGGAGGTCTGACCTTTTTGCGATCGAATGCATTCGCTTGTTTCTCGCTGAGATCAAGTTTGCTTGGATCTGTCCAGGCCCGACTGAAGTAAGAAGCAGAACTAAAAGCAAGAAAAGCTAAACACAAAGTTTCTGGTTCAGAAGAAAACAGCCTGACTTGACTCGTGCGAGTAACGAGTAGAGCGAGTTGCGCAATAACGAATCCGCGAGTAATCGGTTAATTATAATTACGTCTTCATTGTATAATGCCGTTTAATCAATTTTTATATCGTGGCAAATGCGTTTTAAAGAGGCGCATGTTCAAAGTTCAAATGTGATAATTTATTTTTTAGTCTGACGGTAACCTAATGTTGTTACACTGATACGCGTATATCCGCTATAGTAAGTTTTACTTTTATAGATAACTGACCAAACGAACAATGCAAGTACTCAATGTACCGAGGTAATCACAACTTTTTTGCGCATTGACATATCCTGAATTTTTGTCGCCAAAAGAAACTCTCAAGTAGTTTGTTAAGCACTTAAACAGAACACAGATTGTGTTTTACAGTCTCCACTACGTCCTTATATTTTATACTTTCGAAGTAGTAATTTTTGTAAACGATTATAATCGATTCACGTCTTAACAAATTTGCCTTCACAGCTATATCAAGAAAAGCAAGCCACCGGTAAAGCGAAATCAAAACTGGAACCAGAAGCAAGTCAAAGCCAAGAAACCTACAGTGAACAAGATTTGGACGATGGGACGGATCATGTAAGAACATTTTAACGTTAAATGACCAATACATGATTCTAACTGGACATACAAATGTTGTGTGAACACAAGAAACCCCAGTTATAGTGGCAAACAATAGCAAAAAATAAATATACTCAGTGTAACTATCTTTACGTTTTAGTGATCATGTAAATTTGAACTCTTGTGTAAGCCAGTTTGCCGACAAACAATTTTCTCTTTTAATAGCATTTTTATACACAAGGTGTGAATCTATTTCTTTAATTTATCAAAAATAGAGTTTTAAACTATTTGGCGGTAAATATTGTATTTGTTTATAGCTGGCGTGTGTTGTGACAAAATCGTTTTATAAAGACAAAGTAATGACTCCATTCCAATTCTTACAATAAAATATAAATGGATAACTGACTGAAAATTGATAAACTTCAACAGGGATCAACACAGAGGTCAAAACAAGGATCAACACAGGGGTCAAAACAAGGATCAACACAGGGGTCAGCGCAGAGGTTAAAACAAGGATCAACACAGGGGTCAGCGCAGAGGTTAAAACAAGGATCAACACAGGGGTCATCGCAGATGTCAACACAGGGGTCAGCGCAAAGGACAAAAAAGAGGTCAGCAGAGGACTCAAAAGAAGAAAGGGAAGAAAAGAAAGCCCGTAACTGACTTACAAAAATTCTTGGAACTCTAACTTCATTTCACATTAACTGTAACTGAGTTATTTTAAATCCAACAAAACTGTTTGGATTGCAGCTAGGGTATCACCGTTTCAAAGCGTCCATATTTTCTTACACCGGTTTTAATTCTATGACTATTGGAATTTTTGTGAAACAGCGCGTTCAACTTATTTATCGTTCTAAATCAAGTTTGAAATTTTTCTTTCGAAAATGCTATAAGTATTTTCCCAAAGCCTCCCTGTTCTTGAGATATAGCTTCTGATTTTTACCATTGTTGCTTGTTGTGTATCAAAACTGACTTGTTTATTAAAATTGTTTGCGCCATGGCCGCAAATTCAGTTACCACGCACATAGATATAAAATGGTATTTAGTTGTGCTCACCTCTCTAGCTCCCCTATATCTGTAGTCAACCTTCATTTAAAGGGCAACTTCGTCTCATTTACATCTAACTGAAACCTACTCAGTCATAACGCCTAATTGACTGTTTTAATCAAAAAAAACAAATGCTTAAGCTCAATAGAAACTTACTTTCGGACGTAAAACGATCGCAATAAACACTGGTATAATAATTACATAATATTTTCAACACCAGAATAAAGCATTCCGAATGATAATCTGAAAATCGCTCCGTTATAAGGCTAAATTGCAACACTAATATACACCACTAGTTATTTTACTAATGGGCACAAGAGCACAGATATGAGAGATCTGTTGTTACCGACCAGCTCTACTGGAGTGGTTCTTAACCGTCGGTTAACTATGTTTTCCACTAGGTATATCAACCCTGTGAAAGCCTACTGCTTGGAAATCATTATTGACTTGCCTAGTTGTCTCAGTAAATAATTGTGCCTTCGAAATTGTAATTACCGGTCCTTCAAAAAAAAGATTTTACTATTTTAAGTCCTCCAGTTACATTAAGAGCCACCATCAGTTAAGGTTAAGAGCCACCACTCTATAGTGCAGTGTTTCTCAAACTTTTAAAGTTTGCGAAACACTTCAAATCAAAACCAAACATCGCGGCACACTTTTTACGAAACAACATTTTGTTACTTGACAACCTCTTTTCATACACGACAAAACAATAGGTAAATATTAATCAAGACAATAGGTAAAAACACATAAATTTTCGTCTGCTGCACATTCAATTTGTTAAATTGTTTTGCTTGAAACACGATGCATCGATGACCTGACCAATCAGTACCACTAACTTTTTAATTAATAATTGTTTCCACTAACTTTTTAATTAATAATGATCTGTTTAGCTTGTCTTAAATAGGTTCTCGCGCGTGCACACATAAAACTATTTTCATTTAATGCATTGCTGCATTTTTAAGTCTTGATTTTTCGATGAAAGGTAATATTTGCTTTTCACGAAGTGATGTTTTATATTTGCATTTCCAGTTATGCCCTCATTGCGTCTTATTAATAATTTTGCTTTAGAACCGATCTCGTCGTTCTTGCTTTTTTAATTATGAAATACAAACATCAAATGTGTTACACTTTTTCCGAGCAAATAAATCGTGGTGGATTGTTTGAATAGTTTCAGGCTTTACATGAAAACCCAACCTGAAATGCTGGTTGTTAGAAAATCTACTCGTTTTGAAATTACGAAATGATGTGGCAGACCTAAGTTAAGCTACTGTCGTCAGCCATTTATAATAATCCACATTAAACTTGGGCCTCTATACTTTACACGTGGTTTTATAGGGAACTAACGTTCTGACTTACGCATATTAAATGCAAGATTTTATGCAAAGCATGTTCAAGAACCACAATTAAAAGGCGAATCTCTGCAATGTTATTCGTGTCACAAATAACTGCGAACACACACAAAAATCATCAGTTTGCCTTTCCACGAGACAAACTTGCCCTACTGTATGCACGTTGAAGAACTGCTCAAAAGTTGCCAGGCCTCAGAACGACAACATTTGTATATAAAACTTATAAGTACAACATTAGAGCCACAGAACGACAACATTTGTATATAAAACTTATAAGTACAACATTAGAGCCACAGAACGACAACACTTGCGCATAAAAACCTATATTACTACGACATTTTTTTATACAGAAGTACAACATTAGAACCATAGAACGACAACACTTGCGTATTTTAGACCGTGGTGTGTTTTCTAGGCATTAAAGAAATATGAACGCATTCACTTAAAATATATATAATAAAAAAAAAGCTTAAATACCTTATCAAAGTAGACTTGCAGCTTTTATCCGCAGCAAGTTTATCACAGAGGTAAACTTCAACACAACAAGCTCAACTGATGATCAAATACTTTTCTCGTGTGATTGCTTACGGTTCATTCTGCACTAAACTGATTGCGTTTGCTTCGGCGCCTTTAATTCGTTTTGCTCAACACAAATCGGCCAGTTTAAATGGCCGCTCCAAAGTAGCCGGCTCCCTTTTCATCAAGTCTTGTCGCTTGATATAAGCCACAAGCGGCCGAAATAATGGAGCCGGCCGATTTAGAAACGGCCATATAAAGTGTCTGATTGCTTTGCAAGCCTCGATTACGAAACAACAAGCCAGAGTGCAATAAGGTGAGATTTTGTGTGGACAAACTTTAGAAACAAAAACATTCCAACATCTGGCGAGCCAAATTGAAAAGCACAGTTGGGCGTAATTTGGTTAATTTACGATTGCAATCTCCGCAAAGTGATTTTGGATTTTATTTTTTCCTTTTTACTACCGTTTACCATAATATTCATAATAGAAGTAAAACAAAATAATAACTATTTTACGACAGAATAAATTTGTAAAACTTGTCTATTATTACCCTAATCAATGTTTTTCAATATATTTATAGTTTCTAATACAAAAACTCTTCTGAACAGCTATATTTGAGATTAAAATTTAAACATAGTTAAGCATAATTTAAATAATAAATTTAATCTTATCCATCAATGTATTGATTAATTTTAGTTTTAATAAAAATATTGCTTTGATTGCATTTTTTCGTTCTAATATTATGCCCTAAAAGTATTTTGTTATAGCTTTACGATTATTGCCTGCTTTATGACAATCGGTAATAAAAAGAAAACAATAATATTTAATTTTTGTTAAATAGTCCAAAATTTTGGATGGGGTATATATGTCCCCTTCAAGGTACAGGTGTACCAAGATGAGGCTTACAAACGACAAAATAAGGCTTTTTTTCTTAAAATACAATATTCTAATAAAATTTGAATTGTTTGCCGTTGAAACATAATGGTTTAGTGACGCAGGAATTTCAGACAAAGTGATCAGGTTATTTTGGGTGAGATATAAAACATCAATCACCATAACACGTGACCAGAGACAATAGCCGCAGTGGCCATGACACTTTGGAAGTAACGACTTCTGTAAGTGCTGATTGAGATAGAATCTATCCGTTTATTGGTTTAGAGATTAGATATCACGAGAGGTATTCGCAGTCAACCTCGATCGTAATATTTTCACCTTAAAAACTTTACCAAAAAAGGGCCATAATTTCGCAACAATAACTATAACAGTCTTGCGTAACCACTAATTTAAAGCGTCAAACGATTTTTCTCTGCATTACGGCTAATCAAATATCAAATTGACAAGCAATAACGCTGGCATAAACTTGTCAACAAACGTTTCAACAAATCATAACTGATCGGCGTAGCTTAAAAATACTTACAAGCGAGAAACTGCGCTAGCAAACCAAATGAATACATACTTTCTATGCAACCTGACAGTATGCATAAAATTTAAATCAGAAGGGTTTAATTGCGTGTTCATATCTCAGTCGGGGTCTCCAATATATATTTCAACCGGTGAGACATGACCACCGTGCTATCTGAACTCCACTAAATCGAAACTAAAACAAACTGTCATAGCATTTCAAAGTGCATACTGTCAGGTCGCTTATAGATTTATTGTACATGCACATAATTTAGTATAGCTCGCTTTCAATAAAAGAGCTTACAGGGCAGTAAAAACACGTGCTGCCAGTAAGGAGTGCATCGTTGACTGTAGTGTTTAATCCAACAGCAGCGTGACACTATATAGCACAAGAGCGACTGCGATGGAGATTTGCTGAGTCGAAAGTCTAGATTTGCCAGAACGGCCACGAAAGGAAATGAGTATCTAGGTGAAATATTTAACACTTTACCAGGCGAACACGCTAAATTACAAGAACAAACAGACATGCGTCGTTTCTCTACACCGTATAAAGCAAAGTATATTATGTTATTGTAGTAGAAAATGTGATTAAACATGGAGGAGGGAGCGTCAATTTTATAATTTGTCCCCGGGCGCAAAATCCCATGGCTACGCCACTGGGTATAAGCAAGCCCTTACAAGTTGTCACTAAAAATCCAGCATTTTTATCCTGATTGTGTTATTTCTGTGTTTCTCAACAAACCTTGGCTCAAGTGCTACGTAATATTGTAAATGCCAATGGGAGACCTTTTAAGTTTTATACGTGAGTTTACAAAAATTACCTTAAATGTAATAATATTGCAATTGCCGTGAGTTGTATCCTCTATCTGCCACAATAACTTGGCCTTTAACATAAAATCGGATGTCACTGGAAGCTAGGTTTTTTAATTTGTTACTTTAGTCTTGTTTTAATTCAGGGGTTCCCAACCTTGTTACGATCTCGTACCACTTGGACGCTCTGTGCTGTCACGCGTACCACTTTAGCAGAAAAAGAATTTAATTGAATCATATTTATTTTTAGCTTACAACTAGCATGATTCAACGCTATTTGTAGCTTAAGGCTTAAGCTATAAAACAGTAGATGCTATTCATCAAGAGCAATCATTTGGCATAATTAACGCCCACAGTCTCACAGCGTTGTACACTTTACAAAGCAACTGTGCTCCTTGTCAACAATTGACACGGCGTGTATTTTGAAGATTGCGTTGTTTCGAAACAACAGGAACAGCTACGTAACAATAAGAATGGGCTTCGGGTAATTTTTTTTATTTAAATAAAACCAGAAAACAAAATATAAAGTTGTGAATCCAGGGTTTTGTGAAAAAAACGGAAGCTACTCGAGTACCACCTGAAAAACCTACGCGTACCACTAGTGGTTCAAGTACCACAGGTTGGGTACCCCTGTGTTAATTGGATCAGAATGGCTTGCTGTGAAACCCGGCGGTACGCAGCAAAACTAAAAGCCACTATGCGATGTACACTGCCGGAAAAACGCACCGGTAAAAAAACGAGACAATGACTTTAATGTATACGCCAAGGCTACTAGGCGCGGACCTAGGATGTTTGTTTGGGGGGGGCAATGAATTGTTTCGAATATGACGTCACACAGCTGCACAACTAACCTCAAGAAAACCAAACAGTTGGTTTATTTCCAGGTTGGAGAAGTGGTGCTTTTAATACAAAAGTTACATTACAAAGCTGTAGCGCGAAGCGAAAAATTGCCTTTATATCGTTTAAGTTGTCAAAAGCATTTATATGAGGTGATGAGACTAACGACGCCTTTGGTCTAAAGCAACTTTAATAAAGCGGGCCAAGAGATATACAAGAAGCTTAATTTTAATATTCGCGAATTTTTTGCATTTATAATAGTTCCACTAAAGACAAAACATACATTTTTTTGTCAAAATACATTTTGTCAAATAGCTTTTTTATTCCAGTAAAATATGAAGAATAACTAAACCATAAAACATAGCTACAAAAAAACGGCTGTATTTACAAATACGATGCGTTTCTACACAGTATTAAAATCTTTGTAGTTTTTACAGTTACCTACATTTGAAAGGCATTGAAATAAAAAAAACAAAGTCTATGTTAACATTAAAGAACAAGTATAAGAGAAGTGTAAGCTTTGAAACAGAACAATAACGAAGAAATAATTACACAGTAAAAATGGAAAAGTTAGCATTTGCACAAATGGATGACAACACTAAAATATTTGTTCTTCCTGTACAACATACCTTCTGCATAGCTATGTAAGCCCAGAATACAAAGAGCTCTATTGCGATGAGATTCGAACAAAACGAAAGCTATCTTTACACGCGGGAAAATAAAACCGCTCAATGCTTCTTTGTAAGCCCCGAGAGAATGTCAAGTGAGCCTCGAAACTTTTTGTAATATTGGAAAAGAAATTATTTGTATTACCAATATGCATAAACACAATCGTTTTAGACTTAAATACGCACTATCCATGAAAAATTATTAATATTGAGACATTTAGATACAGTTTGTCTTGGATTTAGGTTTTTGCATGCCATAAAGGTAAAACCCACTTTAGGTTTTGCAAGTCGTGGCTTATGTAGAACACAATGAATCGTGTTGCGATAAAATCGAACGCAAAGAGAATACTTGTGAAGTTATAGAAGGGCGAGTGAGTCGCCGATGAACTCTGTGAGTTGCCAGAGCGAACTCGTCAATCCACTTGCAACGGCGAGTCCGCAAACTCCTAAGGCAGCTCCCGAGTAGAAGTACTTCTCAACCAAACGCAATCTGAACAAATTAAACACAAGGTTAAAACGGGCTCAGCCATCTAATCGCATTTTAAGATAAAAGGCATGAATAAACTTTGTGTATTTTAACTTTTTATGTAATACTTTCTAATAAGACCACAAAACAAAGCTTAAATAGACACATTTTGGCGCCGATACTACGTCAGTATCGGACCAGTAGCGATACGATAAACCTGATACTATCGGACAGCCAAAAGTAAAAACATAAAAACGGGCCCAACCATCCAATAGAGTTTTAGATAAAAAGGAAATTCGGTGATGAATCGGCGAAACTAGGATATGAACAAATATGAAGGTAGATTCTAGGGATTTCGATATTTTGGCGAAAAAAGTGTATAATGAAGTCACAACGAATCTTTAGAAAAATGCATTGTTTTACGGTTACAGTGTTATGTCACAAATAAACATGGAAGTATTTATACGATCAAAATTTCTGGTTTTAAACAAAAGTTCCACAAGCATTAAGTTCCTTACTTGGTTAGTTTTTGTTTCGATTGTAGATCGTTGTTCTTCTGCTTTAGAATGAACTGGTTGCAGCCGGCGATGTAAGTTGTGAAGTAATCTTCCCACTGATAAACCCCACAATCAAGGTTGTAAGCCTGAGAAACAATTAACAAATAGCTTGATAATGAGTTTTAAAGCCAAAAAGGTCGAGTAAATCCACATCATCTTGATTAAGACGTTTCGATTCACACTTGTATCATCGTCAGTTAATCTCATTGTTTTTTATGAACACATAACTTAAGCTAAACAAAAAATAAATTCACTTTTGGACAAATATAAGGTTCTGCGAAGACTTTTCAACACGCAAATCAATTCAAAGGCATTTAAACGCCTTTAAAGATTCAAATAATTTGTAACAAACGTGCAACACACAAATTTAACCCTATGATTAGATGCTCTGAATTAGAAGACCTTGTAATATTGTTTTCACCTTTTGGTCTTCAGCATTCAGTGAGGAATGCAGCTGATCGACATTTGTGTTGCTGAACTTAAAGTTCGTCGTAAAAAAGAATTCCATCACTTCCATGGCGCTCATGATCTTTTCATTGAGTCTTGCCATTCTGAAAAAATAAAGAAATATTGAAGTCTTTGCCATTCTGAAATTAAACATTATATTTTGTGGGATTAGCGTAGCATTTGGTTCAGAATAAAGTATTTTTGTTAACTGGGACAATAATTTCAAGCTAAAGCTTCTTGCCTAAATGGTGATAGTCATTCAAACAAGTAATCCAATTTTATGTCATATTGAAAAAAAAACCGACAATAGTTATAACATAATAAAGGAAGTTTAAATCCTAACAGTTTGAGAGGTGTAAAGACAGGTTGACAAAAAGCTAGATATTGAATGATAAAATAAAGTTCCATCTAGACTATTACCTTTAATATTAAAAAAAATAATAATAAAAAAACTAGACAGAACATTGCACGATTCAACAGACGAAAATTTCAAGAGAAGCAAAAATTTCAAAACTGTTCAATCCACACAAAGGCATAGGTGGCAAACTAGAGTTTTTAGTCTCTGCTTAGACTTTATTTTATTTCAAGTATAACTCACTTTTGTTTTTTCCTCATAAGAGCCAGACCTGCATCCATCGCATGGGCAGGAATAGTTTGCGAACAAAAGGTGGTGAGATCGTACAGCTTTCTGCATATAAATAAAAAATTGTTTAAATCCATGAACACACCTTTGCCGAAAGCGTTGCAATAATGAAAACTATATCTCTTCATGTTAAATAGAGTAATCAGGTGGCACTACATAAAAAAATTGTATTTAATAGCTTTCGCACAAGAAACTCTTTTTTGGAAAACTATATTAAAACAGGGCTTTGCTAAACAGGGCTTCACGCGAAGTTGTATGTAGGAATTCTGTTTAGCAGGCAACAGTGCTATAGTCGGTAGATAAAGAACCCCACTGCAGGCGATTTGTTTTTCTAGCCTGGCAATGCTTGCACGACCACCATTATAAGGTGATTGCGGCAAAATTAGCCATGCCAAAGGCACCAAGGTAAAATTAGCCATGTCAAAGGCACCAAGGTAAAATTAGCCATGCCAAAGGCACCAAGGTAAAATTAGCCATGCCAAAGGCACCAAGGTAAAATTAGCCATGCCAAAGGCACCAAGGTAAAATTAGCCATGCCAAAGGCACCAAGGTAAAATTAGCCATGCCAAAGGCACCAAGGTAAAATTAGCCATGCCAAAGGCACCAAGGTACAATTAGCCATGCCAAAGGCACCAAGGT
Source organism: Ascidiella aspersa (assembly GCF_963924565.1). Lineage (NCBI taxonomy): Eukaryota > Metazoa > Chordata > Ascidiacea > Phlebobranchia > Ascidiidae > Ascidiella > Ascidiella aspersa. The sequence continues at coordinate 3,312,409 of NC_139453.1, read as the reverse complement.
AAAATTAGCCATGCGACAGCACAGAGAAGAAATGGACCAATATTTCTTGAAACGAGGTTTGGTAACTTAGTAAATATAAGTAGGTGTTTATTCACTTACTTCATACTTGCTCAATATACTCTCCGAGGCAAAGTTATAATTCTAATCAGTGTTTCTCAAACTTTTTCACAACAACCCAAATATTAAGCGCAAGTATCACATTAAAACTTTGTCGACCCAATTCGTTTAACTGAACTTTAAGTAATCAAAGCCATAAGACATCAGCATAAATAAAGTCACGTTTGCTTTATATGAGCAATGTCTTTAATTTGCCTAAAAATTTCGCTCAAATTTCGGCAAAATTTTGCCCAACTTAACTGAACAATTTAAAACATGTAAACTGCTACAGTCTGCAACCAACAAAATCAACATGGCAACTTAATTTTTCCCATGAGTTGAGAAACATTAAAACCTACATTTACTGATGTAACACTTTTAGTTAAAGTTGTCCATTCTTACTCAAGCGGTCCATAGCAAGGCCATTTTTGATTCCAGAGTTGACGTGGTAGATGGGAAGCGATCCATTAACCCTCGGAACTCGGTCGCAAGTAAAGGAACTGGTGCTTTCATTGTCCGAAGATGAATCCCCTGGAAATTCGTGTTTAACCGGTTAAGTTTTAAATTGGTCAACAATAAATATAGGTGGAATTAGTTCTTCATAGTAAACAGCCTAAATACCTCTTGGTAATATAGAATGAACACACTAGTAAAAAAATTCAGTTTTGGAACAGATTTTTTATACAGGACACAAAAAGAACTCAACAATGAATTAAAACAAAATTACATGTTTTCGAACAGGGGTTTATTTATCAAATGAATACAAAATTAGTGGTAATAAATTCAAACACTGGCTAGATACAGGGTTTTTTTTCTTAAAAAATAGTTTCGTACAATTTAAAACAAAGTAAATTGTAGAATGAATATCAAGGAACATGTATAAGTAAGTAGCATTTTGTGGAAATTTAAAAAAAATCTTTGTTGATTTTCACATGGCAGTATGACAAAATGCAACCTACTTCTGTATGGGCTTTAATATTCATTCTACATCTAACTACAACACCAGCGGATATGAACAAAAACGCCAACTTTTTGCTAATCTATCTGTATTTACAACCTTGTAAGCCAATTTCCCCAAGCGATGAAACTGCACTGTCACTCTCGTAGCCGAGCGAGCACCTTCTTTCTGCTGAGTCACAAGCGGTCTTCATCGCTGCGCAAATCACGCCGTTCACAACAAACTTGACCGGTATGAGGTCACAGGTTATGGAGTTGTCGACAATCACAGAACGAAGCACACCCTTGGCGTACGCTATTATGAAAGCGGTGGGTCCGTACACGTTTGTACACCAACCCTGGAGAAAAAACAGTAATTTTTTATATCAAAGGCTATAATGTAGTGAAATTTGAAACACGATTAAGCAGTACACCGGAAGCCTTTAACAGACTAACCCAGTGGTTACCAACCGGGGTGCCATTTGGAAGCTTAAAGGGTAATTGTAGTTCCTTAAAAACATAATTATCGCTCTTTTTAAAATCCTATTAATACAACTTTTTGTGTATGATTTGGGTATAGAAATCAAATGATATGTTTCTACATGCAAATAAATTTGATTGCGATGTTTCAGTTCCGTTTTTAGTGACACTACAGAAATCAACTTTCAAGATTCAAGTAGTTGCGCCGCAATCTATTTAGCATTCCTTAGGGGTGCTGCAATCTATTTATTGTTCCTTATGGGTGCCGCAATATATTTATTGTTCCTTATGGGTGCCGCAAACCATAAAAGGTGGGAACCACTGGAGTATCAGAATCAGTCGATCAACTAAGAATTTTTGTGCAAGCAAGGCCAGGCTAGAAATGCAACTGCGGTGTGGTTTGCACTCCAAACTGGCCTTGCTTGCATGAAATCTCTAATTGGTTGAATGATTTCATTAGTCTTTATCAGTGATTTAAGTTTCATTACACAGGGCAATTTAAAAAAGCTAGATTTATAATTATTTGTGTCAGTTACTTAATTTTACAGGAATAATGGCTTGGGGAGAAATTGATAAGGAAAGTAAAAGAAATGTAAATCCATTGTTGGCAAGTATCTCGCTAATGCACAGCTGAATAAATATCTGTTTCAAAATATGTTATGCTGTTTTTTGTTCTAAACCTATTTCTTAGTTCTTCTTAATTTAAAAAAAAATATTGAGCCACAAAATTTTTATGCAATGAAAATGGGCTTTGCTTAAATTGGCAAACCCTTGAATAAAACAGTGCTTAAAACCTAAGTTTCAAAAAATATATAGGACTGCTTCAAGTTATTTAATCCTTCTAAATGTTTAACATCAATGAAACCACTCAAAAAATTTTAGTATTTTAAACACATTTAACTCTTTTCGTGTTCTTTCTGCACTGAAAAAATATCTAACTTATAACAAGTCTAAAAACATACCAGCAGGCGGCAAAGGTTCTTTGTAAGCTGGTATTATCATGCTGGGCCTGACGATGCAGATTGGAAGATGAGATCCTTCTCTTGCAACGATGTCCTCAGCAAGCGCCTTCGTCAGCGTGTAAGTGGTCGGTCTGAAACAAAATCAACGTTTGTCTACGAATTCAAACCAGTAATTATATTACACCAGAAGCCTTCGTCAGCGTGTAAGTGTTCGGTCTGAACGAAAACACAACAGGTTACATTTCAGTCAAGAGAGATATTTTGATACAAAACGGTTCTTTTTTGAAGCATTTGGCTTAGTTAATTCACAAAAACATGTTGTATTTGTGTGATGTGATATGTATAAATTGTTTATTGGAAAGTTTGTATGGTCCCTGTTCTGAGGCGATTTTTTTTTTTAGATTTTTGTTTGCTTGTTTTCAAGTTACGTCAAAATACGACTTAATAAAACACTAAATTTATAAAATAAAGTTTTTCCAGCGAACTTGTGCGCAAATATGCAGCTGAACAATAGCTTAATTGCGTGAAGGACTAAAAAAATGTGTATTTACATAGTAAAATAACTTAAAAATATGTTTTTTGGGGAAAATTTGCCAAGTAGTCTCTGCTAGAAACTAGAGAAAAGTGTTATGAAGGTCAACACAAGAAGAAGGACAATCGTGCAACATGCCATGAGTCCAGTTTTTGAGATATATATATATATAGTTAATTATTGCTACCGCTAGATGATAACAAAAACAAACATAATGGCCAAGGTATCTCAGGCAGTGCATATTAAATATGTGGTGTTAAAACATTCTAGCTTGTGGCACATTAAGTATAAAGTATTTTAGGCACTGTTTTCTCCTAGCAACACTTTTAAAACTTGGTATTTGTCCTTAATATATTGGCAAGAACACGGTTTAAAGCAGGGGTGACGAACCTATTTGCTGTCGCGGGCCACTTTGTCAGTTACCGCTGACGGCGCTGAGTACAACATTTTTTTTTTTTTTTACTTATACTGTAAAACCTGTTAAAATCACAAACAATTGTTCATCAAACCAAACTAATTGAAACCCATGCGAACCATACAGCTTAAATTATTTAACGCAATATTGAAATATGAAATAATAAAAAATAACAAATAAACATTTAATGAATTTTGTTGCTCAATGAGAAATTTGGAAACATTTTTGCTTTGCTAAGCGCTTGATATTAGGACGAACTGTCGATGTGGCAACTCTCAACTGCATACTAAGATTTTCGTCTGTTAGCCTTGACCTGTAACAACTTTTTGTGATGTTCATTTTACAAAAAAAATGTTCACATAGATATGTGCTTCCAAAAACCCGCGGGCCACGTTTTCGTCACCCCTAGTTTAAAGGATTAAAATAAAAACTTAAGCAGTGTAAAAACGAAATAATGCAAGAGTTCAATTCAAATATTAAACTTCTTGGGCCACTTCCAGAGTAAAACAAACACTTATTTCAAATGGACCTTTGTCAAAATGTCCTAATAACTAACCTAAGGACTTTAATTTCGCTTTGAATTAGCGAATATGGTCACCTACCTCTTGCCAAGAAGCTGTGGTGTGACCTTGGTGATAAGGGCATCGCCCATTCACCGGAGGGAGCCCTCAAGATCGAGGTAATCGATTCCAACATCGTAAAGCTGTTCATCGGTTTCTTGTTGGTTGCAATAGACGTACGCTGGACAAAAATGATGTAAATTCGTTTACCTTCTACTGTTTTATGCATTATTCTCCATATATCAAACAATACAATGGTTTAAGTATAGATAAAAAATGTTATAGTTAAAAAAAATAACTTTTTTTTATAAAATATAGATTATAGTTTACACAAAAAAAGTGTATGACAATAGCACTTTATAAGGTAGTTACAACGTCAAAACAATTTTCTGGCTTTTTAATTAAATATATTTAACCTTATCCTTAAACAAAAATATATAAGAAAGATAAAGCTTTAAATTACTATTTCTTGCGACAAAATTCCATGGATGGGGGAGAAGTTAAATCGGTAGTTTCTAAACTTTTCAGCTTGTGGCAAAGTAAAAAACTAAAACATTTCATGCCACACCATGTACAAAAACAACAAGTTTTATAGATAAAAAAAAGTTATAGTTAAAAAAAAACTTTTTTTATAAAATATAGATTATAGTTTACACAAAAAAAGTGTATGACAATAGCACTTTATAAGGTAGTTACAACGTCAAAACAATTTTCTGGCTTTTTAATTAAATATATTTAACCTTATCCTTAAACAAAAATATATAAGAAAGATAAAGCTTTAAATTACTATTTCTTGCGACAAAATTCCATGGATGGGGGAGAAGTTAAATCGGTAGTTTCTAAACTTTTCAGCTTGCGGCAAAGTAAAAAACTAAAATATTTCATGCCACACCATGTACAAAAACAACAAGTTTAACAGATAAATGCCTTGAAAAGGTCTATGAAATAAATCGTTTATCTTTGCTCATTTATTTTTGATACATTGAATTTTGGAATCTTTGTAACTGTTTTTTAAAGTATTGTCAGTAGTGAATGAAATTTATAACTCTACAACAATTTTTAGCTTGCTACATGATTATTTAATTTTCCTCATTTTAAGATAATTTAATAAAGTTAATAAATATTGACAAAAGAGTTACACCTGGTCTGCGCTCGTACATCCTAACAGTTAAACGACCTGCGATGGTCAGGCCCAACAGTTACCCACCCTTCGGGGAAAAAATGGTAACCCTCGGCCTATTGTGCAAAATATGGGTATATTTACCCTATAATAGAGTAACCTTAGCACAAATTTACAAAGTTAATCACATAAAGCATTTGAAAAAAAGTGTGATTTTGAAAGCTTTATCATTTAATAAAACAGCAAAATTGAGTTTTTTTGTGTAACACTGCATATTGCTAATACACACCTGTGGAGATGTGAACGAATGCTTGGAGGTTGTTTCGTTCAGGTCAAAATATTTTGAGAAGCCTCCTAACACACTGGACGTTTATCTCGAAGGCCAACCTGTAGAAATTAATAAAGAAACCAGTAGTTAACAAGCTTTTTTAGACGGCAGCAGACTAAACAGACAAAAACAAATTAGGGGTATACTTTAACACCATCATGTAATTAACACTTAACAAGCATGCGGGGCAATATGAATTACACATAATTTAACTTCAGTAACTGTGATATTAAAATGTACATACGATTTTATATAAGTAGACATTTATAGGCGCTCTTTCACTATTGCACATAAAAAATCAATAAAAAAAAAATTTTCTTTAAATACCGCATACCACAACGCATATTGTTTGGGTTAGGGTGCAGGTTAGTGTGTGGGTGAGGGTGGGTCAAGTATTATTTTTATTAGTACTGCTTAACCTACCCAAACCCAAACGCTAAGCTGCACCGACCCTAACTCAAATAATGTTCGTTGTGGGATCCTAGACCAGCGCCCAGTAGCTTGATTATTTTGAAAGTGGAATACTTTTGCCGAACATATCGAATAACAACAGTAGATCGTAATTAAATACAAAGTATCGGAAATCGAGACGCTGTGTATACTTAAGTGCCCTAACCTTAGGTGTTCGTTGAACTTGAGTGTTGCAGCGCAGTGGATGAAAACCTGGCACTTCTTCTGTAGAATCTCCCTCGAAGCTTGATCCAAACCAAGATCTTCAGCGCCAAGGTCGCACGAAACAAATTCGAGCTTCGACGCAAAATTCGGCTGCAGCTCACGAAGAACGTCGAAAGCCTGGAAGGGTAAAAGGTTTAAACGTCAAATGACTCAAATAGATTTAAACCAATAAGTGGAAAGTTGGGAAAAATGGCGAATTTGTTTGGTCGTCTGTCACACTCTGATGCATATGAAGAAACAACAAAGTTTAGAGTAGACTCGTTTACTCGTAGTTCTGTTTGTGCCATCAACAGCCTCTGATTGGTACAGGGTCAAGCACCTTTTTGCCTAGGATCGCCAAAAAAAGTGTTGAACAGATTGGCATGGCTTTTGAACTCTGATTTGAGTTCAGGCTAAGTCATTTAGCCGCGGTATATAATACTACCACAACGAACATTATTTGGGTTAGGGTGTGGTGCGGGTTAGCGTTTGGGTTTTGGTAGGTTAATCAGCAATATTGTTAATGAATAACAATAATACTTGATACGCCATCAACCAAACACTAACCAACACCCTGATCAAAATATTGTGCTTTGCTTTAATAATTGTTTTAACGCTGTGGTAGGATTCTAGACCAAAATCGTACCGAAACGAAGCGAGCCAAAATTAAAATATTCAAAGAAGAATCCTACCACAATTTTGTCTGGGGGTGATATTTCTCTTTGGGTAAGGGTGAGCGTTTAGGTGGGTGTTTTTTTATTATTTATTCTCCCATATTATTTCTTGTTGCAATTTTTATTGCACAATTCGTTTCGTTACTGTAAAAAAACTGGTAGGATTCTAGACCAGCGCCCAATTTTTTCTCAAGCAACTATTTTAATTCCAATTTATGTGAATAGTTTATTGTGGAAATCCCTCACAGGCTCAGAGTTGACTACCTAATCAAAAATGTGTCTTGGCCCTGTAAAATAGTTCCTGAATAAACGCTGTTGTACCAATAGTATGTAACAGTAGACTATATCCTAATGTTACTCTTTATGATAGAAATACTTAAATCTTCCCAGTTGTATTTATAAACCACATTGAAAAATTATGTCACAAATGTGCTGTCTGCCAAACAGTGACAATAGAGCACCTCTTGTGGCTCTATTTCATGTCCCTTGCAAAAAGTTTTGTAAAAATGATCAAGTTGAATGGGCTACTAACCTGGAAAAGATTATATTAGGATTTCGGAACGACTGCCATATGTTGGGTTTATATAAACGAGATGCTGTAAGGATTTGTTCTAGTCACTTCCATTCATCTGATATGATATCAAGTAAGAAAGTTTTTTTTGTTTATCAAAAGAAAATTATTTGGAATGTAAATAGGATTTTAGACATTTGCTCAATGGTAATCTTTTTAAGTTATAAAATTAATTAATATTATTTTTTTTACTATTATCTAGGAGGAAATAGAAAGGAATTGAAAAATGGAGCAATTCCAAAATTACAATTGCCAATAAAACAAATTGGTAATTCAATACCCAAAGAACGACCTGCTCCTAAGGCGAGAAGCACTTTGCCAACTATTCATAAATCCTTCGTTTGCTAATCTTGTTGGTAAAACCCAAAAAATCCCCTATGGTTGGAAGAAGTTTGTGGAATCTGAATTTGTTTCATTTAAATTGGAAGATGGCCATGATCAGTTTAAGTTTCATGTTCAAGTTGACATGAACCTTAATTTATATGCCAGTTATTATGGGTGGGGTGCATCACCAGAAAGTAATGTCAGACTTATTGATGTTACAAAAATCACTATTTACGATGTTTTGTACTCTGTTTCGGAGTATAAAATATGTAAAGGTGTCACTCTTGAGTCTGATATTACTGCCCCCTATATAACAGTGGCGGCCAACCCATGTGGACCGAAACCATCACCAGAAGTTTCAATAATTGCTAAACGGTAAGCAACTTTTGTAATTATTCAAGTCTTATTACATGTAAAGAACCAACAGACTGATGTTCCATTAGATCTTCTGCATGCAAGGTTTTTGTACAAGGTGTGACCAGTGTTCAACTTGCAAGGAGGTTGATTCCAAATTTATAATATTAAAACAACGCAGGGAGCGGTATGAGAAAAAAGTTGGAAAGACACCAGTCCAGCGTGTCCAGTATGGTCACAATCTTCCATCAAGGGTGCAGAGCACCATAAATTTAAAAGATGCTAGGTACAAGCTGCAAAATAAAACCAGAACACCGTTTTAAGCAAACTTATACAAATCTATAGGACATGCTAGCCAGTATAATGATGTCTCTAGCATGTTCATATTAATGCTAAGGTACAGCTTGTGTATTTTATGTATTTTAACAGAATCAAAAGCTTACATGAGGAAGTCCAGAATTACCTTAGAAAAGAAAATGAATTAGTTACCGTTGAAGAAGACTTGTCTAACGATTTCAAAATAATAATGGATAAAGGTAAAGATGTAAAAAGTTGCAATGAAATTACATTCCTATTAAACACCCAAGACAGGAATATTAAGCAGTGAGTTCTATCTTTTAACACTATAGTGTATTTTAAATATACAATATTGTTTTAACATACTATGCCCCAGTTTAGTGTGCGACACTTTTAAAACCCTCCAAGCATTTAATATTTTTATTAGCTCGCAAAAACGATGAACTCGATGAATTTTATCAATTTTTTTGGAATGAACAAATCAAACTGCAAGATAGGAAGTTGAAAGGAGAGCGTTATCATCCTGAAATTATTTAGTGTTTTTTAGTAATCTGTAGCCATATATTTATGGATTCTGCTTAAGCCTTGCAATTAAAAGCAAGTCCGCTTGTGAGGAGCTGAGGCAATCTGGCTTACTTTGTTTGCCAAGTTCTCGTCTTTTAAATGATTACAGGTACCATATTAAATTATATATTTTTAGTTTAAGAAAAATATATAAATATTTTATAAACAAAAGCGAAGGTGGTCTAGAATCCTAACCCAGATGTCTCTTTTAATGACTAAAAAGGTGAAAGTTGTTAACGTAAAATCCTGGAAGGGTTTAAGTTTTTAACGGCTAAAATGCGACCCCGAAAAAACACTGCGACTAAGATATACAAACGTCGAAAACATGAAAAGGAAAAGAGCTAACGTCAAACTCTTGGAAGCGTAAAGGTTTTCACATCAAAAACCTGGAAGCGTAAGGGTCTTACGATTTGTTCGCTTTGAGCTTAAAACAGTTGAGTGAAGAGAAATTAGGTCGCCAAAGTTTCGCTGTTTTACTTATGCCTATAGTATTCGGGGAGCAACCTCAAAAAAGGTTTAGAAACACTGTTGATCACAAGAACAACTGTACATTTAACTCAGGGGCTCTTGAACTTTGAAACGCGGACTCATGGGGGTACGTGGACCAATTTTCGCGGTCTAAGCATGCCGAGGTAAAATCGTAGTGTATATTAAAAATAATAGAATAACATTTTTTTAAAAGAAAAATTTAGTTAAGAAAAATTATTCCTTAGTTTCACATTTGCTGAGCCGAATACGCAACCAATTATTTTTAGTGGACTGCTTTAAAAAAGTTTGAGAACTCCGGTTCTTTGAGGCTGCTTCTTCTTTAAATACAATGTTCTTTTAAAATTTGAATTGTTTTGCCGCATAAAGTAAGGTGTATTATGTTAACGTAATAGAAAATGTGATTAAACATGAAGGAGGGGGCGCCAATTATAAAGTTTGCCCCCAGGCGCAAAATACCCTGGCTACCAATCTGCTTATGGAGTTGGAGAATAGAAACCAGGGATAAAAAACAAGAATGCATAGAGTTACTTTCTTAAGACGAGGTTTTTGGGTAAACGAAATTCGTAAGATGAGGTTAGTTAGTCTACTTCCCGCATTTCTTTAACGTAATGCTGGTCCATATGCTATCGCTCATTGCTAAATTTGCAAGAATTCAATAAATTCATTTGGACACTTTTTGAAACTTGGGTGAAGTAAGCATTGGGTACTAAGGTATTATATTTAAATATCCTTGCAAACTATTAATTGCGTGGGCTCCAGAAAGCGATTTGTGTTGAAAGTCTTTAAAAACTTTTTTACATTTGTAAAAAAAGGTGCGTTTAGCGGATACAGTGGTGGCAATCAGGTATAACTTAGTTTCTTTAACGTTTTTATTGGATCGAACGAATTTCGTAAGAAGATCCTCGGCATGATTTTAATCAGGGCTTTCCAAAATGTTCTCTCTGCAAGTAATTTTGCTCGAAAAGACTTAAGTCTTGACTTAAGGGCACCAGCAACGGCCGAACTCGTTGCGCGCTTTGTCGCCACCCGGCGGCACCGCCATAAGAAATCACCTGGAAAAAAGCGGTCACTTGAAGCGTGAGTGAGCGCACGAGGTGCTCCTATCGCGTGACCCGATCAATCGGCGGCCGCCAAAGTTATTCAAGTTCTTAAACGGACCGCGTGGTCTATCCATTGACTTGAGTCATTGCAACATTGGTTTAGTGTCTTTAACACTCGTCAAATAATGCTTAACAATCGCATAACCTGTTCTTATTAAAGTTAGGTGATTGTGAGTGTTTGCCCAGACAAATCTCATTTGTATTTTTAAGTGTTTTAAACGAAAGCAATGAATAAGCCACAAGCTTTCTAAATCTGTAAGTTTAAAAGCAACTTCATTATGAACGCAGTCTTACTAAGGTTGTTTTATCAGTTGATGTTTCACATTAGAGGTATTATTAAAATGTTTAGCGCAAGCTATTATTGATATGTGTATAATGGCTCATTCAGAGCTGCTACTCCACTAGTTGTCGCTCTGGCGCAAAACTTGGGCAACTCAATTTATTTGAGAGTTATTTTAAATTTGATGAGTAATAAAATTAGGCGCATTTTGCTCCAAAATTTCAACAAGCCACTAGAATTTGCCTGGTGCCACCTCATAATGTTCCGGCAAAATATTTATCTTAGTTAGAGCGGACTTGGCGCTTTTGCAGCGAAATCACCTAAAACGTTTGCCAAAAGCGCAAAAAAAGTAAATGTGTTTATTTTCTTTTAACAGTTTGGTCGGTGCTACTGGGGATATACAGCAACAATATGACACTGACGTTCTATATGTGTATATTTTCTTTTATGGCAAACAATTGCAATATGGATAGTCGGAGTCCACATAGTGCTATTCTGTGGACACATAGAAAGGGTGAAAATACTGCATGGTGATGTTAGCTGGAAATATACCTTAGAAATGTCAAAACCTAAGAAAAAAACAAAGAATGAAAACAAATTGTATCTTGATGGCTAAGGTGATAGCAACGGTCCGGTCTGATTTAAAGTATAATGGATTATTTATAAATATATTGATTTCCAAAAGGGTCAATCGTACAGCAGTCAACAACATAGTGTACGGTTACCGCTGGTGCGTTTCCTATTGATCCTTGAACGAAAAAAATTGAGGCAAATATCAAGGTTTAAATACATGCCTGAATACTAGGACGTCTGATACTTGACATTTATTCCGATACCCGATATCGTGGACACAAATATCGCGATCCGATACCAAATGACGTCATTACTATGCTTAAATAAGCAAAAAATTGACTACAATTACTTTTTATCAGATTTTAGCTACAAAACCTAATATTTTAGTTTACAACCTTTTCTTTTTGAACAGGTAACATTTGTCATTTTTTAGCGACAGGCGACATGAAGCGACACTTGTTTGACGTAACGCGACAGACATCTTAGCGAGAATGTGCTGACCTAGTGTAAATGTGTAAAAAAAGTGGCAAAATGGTGAAGGGAGGGTGGTTTTGTGTTGCTGGAGTCTGGAGAGAAAAAAGAACTTGCCAGAATATATTCGGTCGATCTTCAAGTATTCAGCATAACAATTGTCAGCTGAAGTAATATTTGTAACGTTTTTTATGATTCTAAGTAAAACCAGGATTTGTAGGGAAACAAACTTGTTGTAGGTTTTCCAGATATTATTTTCGTTTAATAAAAGTAGAAATATTTAAAATATGCAGTTGATAATAATTTCATCGTTTCTACCAACAAAAACCCATTACTACTTTATATATAAATGCTTCAATCGATTAAAAGGTGTTTAGTGTGAAGTTGATTAAACAGGTGTAAAAGTTGGACATTACAATGAGTCTTTAACCATTTCTTGCATCTGTAGAACGTTCTGCAGTAAAAATGAAAAAAAACTATATACTTGCATTCTTTGATGGTGATTTGTCCATACTAATATAAGCATGTACACTAGGTTCAAGTAATAAAATGAGAGTAAAGTTTTGTCAGTCACAAATGCAGTACTTTACACAAATACGCTCTTAAGTTCGTTATGTATAACCACGTCGATTGTTGTTGTGTAGACATTTGTTTGGTGATTATTGTATTTGGAAGTTTGCCACCGATATGGTAAGTTTAGACTTTAGAGTATTCACTTTATGCTCCAGGTATTATTCACTATACGCTTTCACGTTGAGTGCGTTAGCGGGCAGCAATAACAGAACTAAGAAATACGTGGCGAGCAAAGTGAGCGCGAAATTTGTTGGTTATATCCGCATTTCTCCGAAATTTCTTGCGATAGTTTATTACATAAAATTCATATATTTTTTTCTATTTTCCTGCGGCGCACCGGTTAAAAAGTAATAGTTTACTTTGTGGATATGAATGTTGACGTTTTAGCAACATTTAAAAATAGTGATAAAGTTGAATTGAAGCCTGCATACATGTTAATGTTTTCGGGCGCCGAATATGCAACGATATTTGGAAAATATTGCATTTTGAATTTAAGGCGCCAAAAAATGAGTTTGAACGTTGCAATAAAAGGTGTTGTTTTATATGTTTCGGTTGACTGTACTTTTTGTTTAAAGGCGATTATAATGATTTTTCTACTGGATAATGATTTGTTGTCAGCTTTTATATTACATTTGTACGACCTCGCTATTTTGTTGTGTTGTTTTATTTCTGTAAACACTCATCAAGGAATGGCTGATACTCGCAATTGAATTAGAAGATGGTGAAAACTGAACGTTTATTCCCAGTTGATCAGAATATTTCGAACTTCATTTCTGAGTATTTGCTGTTTTTTAGTCGCTCTCTAATATTCAGTATGGAATCGAAATCGCGTGAAGTTGTTAATTACAAACGGCCAGCACAATACCCTTCATTGCGAAATACCAAATAACACATAATATGAAATATTTTTTACCGAACGTGTAGCCTCCACAAGTGCAACAATTAGGGAAATTAGAATGTTTTACTACTTCACTCACTATTTAGCGCTCTGGCCATCATATTTCATTATCCGTAACATTCCTTTTTAGTAAAATGGTAAATTGCCTTTTTTAAATCATCGACAATAACACGCGGCTCAAGCAAATGACGCAGGAGAGGTCATAACATGTAATATAGTTATTAAGACGCCACAGTTTGATGGAATCTAAACATGTTTCTGCGGAACAAAATTGGCAAAAATACCAGGAGCACAATGCAAATTCCCATAAGTGACCTTCTCCACGGTGTGTGGCAAGTATTTTGGTTTCAGTAAAGACATTTATATATTGTTTGCTAGTGCGATTCGTTTATGAAAAATCACCGCATTATTACTCAAGTATTTCATTGAAAGTCTTGTTTATATATTAAAAATTTTCTGTTGTAGTGTTAGGATTCAACGACGTGGACATCAACACACCATGTTGGCCCGTTGTCTTACAATTGTGTGAATATTTTCATTTTCATTTTTTTACTGTATACCCACCTTATTTAGTTAGTTGGATGGGTGGAACATGGGCTGTAAAGTCGGAGCCGGACTCGCCGTAATCGGCGAATTTGGGCGAAGTCTTTACTCTTTATCATCGTTTCGCTTAGAGCAGACTTGGGCAACATACGGCCAGCAGACGGATCAGACCCGCCAAGCGAGTTAATCCGGCCCGCGGCTTATTTTTTGCAAAAATGCATATAAGCAAAAACAAGGGCGAGTTTCTACATGTTTTTTTAAAATAGGTTCCACTGGTATATATTTCTTCAACCAACGTTTCGGCTTACTATCCGGCAAGCCTTCGTCAGGGACGTCCCTGTATAGTAAGCCGTAACGTTAGTTAAAGAAATATATGCCAGACGAACCTATTTTAAATATACTATGCCTGGTAGCGACAGCATATTTATTCTATATGTTTGGTTGTACGGTATCGTAAACACTCTTTTCAGAGATGGATCTAGTCATGACCCCGCAAAACTCTATTTTAGCCTGTTTTGAATACTAAGATGGAAATTGCTTTGGCGTTTCGCGCGAATCTCTTCTGTCTTTCTCGTAAGTTCTTCTCGATTTTGGCATCTTTACAAACAAAAAGGGTACTCAGCATAATGGTGCTCTATCCAACGAAAGTTTAACAAACTTATCCTAGTATTTATATACTTTTTGCGCTTCGGTCAAATGTATCCCGTTTATCGTCGAGAACTTAAAAACGAGAACTTAAAGCCTTAGAAGCAAAAAAAACATTGTTTTTTGTGCGGAATTACGTATTGTACCCTCGGCTTTTGGGTCAACGCGCCCCACAAATTGACGCCAATATATCAAGCAATGCACATTTTTATCTGTTCTCCGTCAAGCAAAGTACATTTTTTGTTTTTCTGTGCTCAATCCCTCTATGTGGCCAAATTAAAGTCTACATTTTAAAACAAATAAGCTATGATCGCAATTTATCTTTCTTTTAAATTATACTTAAAATGCGCATTTGCGCACCATTCCCACGTAAAGTTTGTGAGCTTATTTCTGTCATGGCGTCGAAGTATGACGTCATTTTGGTTTATTCGAGATCCTATTTTGACGCGGCCCTCCACAACATTTTGATTTTCTCACGCGGCCCGCGGTAAAAAATAAATGCCCAACCCTGGCTTAGAGTTTAGTTACGTAAAAAGAAGTGAACTTTTTACTTAAAGCTACAGTCTTTCTAGCGGCTGAAATCAGCATCCCTAACCAGTTCGGTTTTATCGGCGATCTTTGCGTTTCGTTATCGCATAAAACACGCGCTAAGTGAAATATAACTTTGCGCAAGGTTATGTGATAGATCGGAAAATTGAAATGAATAGAAAACTTTATTTATGTTGACCACATCAGTATACCAAGAAACATTATAGTTTTTACTGGCCCCACTTGTCACACAAAGCCTTTGATATCACACTCTTATTAGTAAGACCGTTATGGTATGACGTCATCTGTTCGAAATTTATTTTTCGAAATTTATTATAGGAAAGTCGATTTATTTCGCTTCCAAATTCCAGCTTTTCGATTCAGCGTAAACTCTGCGCAATTCAGAGTTTTTGCTCAAGCTTATCCTTGGCCTTTGTGACTTAAACTTCAGCGCCGTGCATGAATGCATATATGCTTTTGTATGGGGGAACAATAAAGAGGGGTTAGTGGATTTTTTGAGGAGAAAAGGGTATACCTCAATTAACTAATTTATGTTCTATTTAAAGTAGAAGGGTGCAATAGTTTTCAATGGCGAGCTAATTTCGATTAAAGCGACCAACAAGAATTTCTCAGGGAAGCGAAAATGTAAACGAAATTAAAAAACAAAAAAACAAGACGCAATTTAAAATATAATTAAGTAAACCTCTAAGTTTGTCGAGGTTTAAAAAATTCAACGAATCAGTTTTGGAGTAATGTAAAAATGGTCGACATTATGAGTGGCGAGCAAAACTAGAACTTTAATTACCGACGCAACCACAGAAATATTGAACATCACACTTTTTCTTGCGATAAACTGTTTAGAATTTATGCCGCCACGTGAATGACTTATTTTGTGACGTTAACTCTTAAGGGAGCACACAATAAGAGCCACCAAGCAACAATATCTAAAGAAGGATAATCTATAATATTATAGTATAAAGACCGATGACATAAAAAGCCAAAAATACAGTAATAACCATGACAGAATAAGATCTAAATCTGAACAAAAACCTAAACGTCCTAAATTCATTGGAATAAGGCCTAAATGGCCAAAACACGCCTGAAACTGTAGGGAGAGGGTATGGGACAATCTGGAACCATCAGTCTAGCATTGGCCGTTTCGGTGTCGACGTTTGGGAGTCATAGTTTGAAAGGCGACGTTAGAGCGCCGCTGTTTTGGCACCGGATTGTTTGCGTTTGTTTGAGGATTGTGTTGGGTAATGGGTGGGATTAGAAATTGAATTGTAGTTGAAATTATTGGAGAAGTTAGTGGTGGAATAAAGGTTTGGTTTGGAGTTGGATAAAAGGTACCATAGACTGTTTCTGAACATATACGTAATATTCCAACGGAATTAAGACTTATTCCGCTTTCGACGTTGTTATATCCATTATGTATTAGTCGTATTTTGGTCTTATTCCAAACCGTGTTTTATTCCGACGTTGATGTTGTTCTTATTTCGGTCTTAAGGCTGGCGTCCTCTCTAAATAATGGTTATGGGTCGCTTGAAATCCATCTTTAAAAAAGGAGCTGGCCTGTGAAGGCTTCGGGGAACTTTGAGCTACAGAAACTCAAAACAGGAACTTGCCACGTCGGCAGAAACCACTGATGCGTGACCGCTGTGCCCTTAACTTTTCACGAACGAACGCGACCAACAGGAATTTCTCGAGTGAAGCGAACGTGTAAAACAAATTAAAAGAAGTAGCAATTTTAGAGAAACAAACTTGTTGTAGGTTTTCCAGGTATTTTTTTCGTTTAATGAAAGTAGCAATATATAATTATGCAGTTAATAATAACTTGATCGTTACTACCAACAAAATCCCATTACTATTTTATATATAAATGCTTGAATCGATTAAAAGGTGTTTAGTGTAAAATTAACAAAACAGGTGTATTGCGAAAATGAAGTTGGACATTATAATGAGTCTTTAACCATTTCTTGCATCTGTAGACATGTTCTGCAGTAAAAAAACAAAAACTAAACACTTGCATTCTTTGATGATGGTTTGTCCATACTAATATAAGCATGTACACTAGGTTCAAGTAATAAAATGAGAGTAAAGTTTTGTCAGTCACAAATGCAGTACTTTACACAAATACGCTCTTAACTTCATCATGTATTACCACGTGGATTGTTGTTTGGTAGTCATTTGTTTGATAATAAATGTATTTGGAAGTTTGCCATTTCATAATGTTAAGTGAGTTTAGAGGGCACTTTACTCTGTTCAAGGTATTACTCAATATGAGCTTTCACATATTTTAACGTGGGTGTTTAGTGCGTGGAAATAGTCTGTGCTGTAGTCAAGTCTTACTGAGGGTCGCACGACATAATTTGAGTGCGTCAGCGGGTCGCAACAACAGAACTACGAAACAAAAATACGTGGCAAGCAAGGTGAGCGCAAAATTTGTTGGTTATATTCGCATTTCTCCGGAATTTCTTGCGATAGCTTATTACATAAAATTCAGAAGGTTTTTTTCATTTGCCGGCGGCGCACCTGTTAAAAAGCAGCAGTTTACTTTGTGGATATGAATATTGACGTTTTAGCAACATTCATAAATACGAAGTGATAAAGTTGAATGGAAGCCTGCATACATGTTAATGTTTTCGGGCACCGAATATGCAACGATATTTGTAAAATATTGCATTTTGAATTTAAGGCGCCAAAAAATGAGTTTAAACGTCGCAATAAGAGTTTTTTATATGTTCTGGTTGACTGCACTTGGTGTTTAAAGGCGATTATGTAACTTTTAACGTTAATTTTTCTACTGGATAACGATTGTGATCAACTTTTATATTACATTGCACGACATCGCTAGTTGTTGTGTTGTTTTATTTTTGTAAAAACTCATCAAGGAATGGCCGACACTATAGCAATTGAATTAGGAGATCGTAAAAATTGGACATTTATTTCCAGTTAATCACTTTATTTCGAACCTTATTTCAAAGTATTTGCTGTTTTTCAGTCGCTCTTTAATATTCGGTATGGAATCGAGATCGCGTGAGAGTTGTTAATTACAAACGGCCAGCACAATACCCACGGTGTGTGGCAGTAAGCGCAAGTGTTTTGCTTCATTAAAAACATATATATACTGTTTGCTGGTGCGGTTTGTTTTATGTATTATTTGCAGTTGTGATTTGTTTATAGAAAATCACCGCATTATTACTTTTCAATTATTTAATTGGAGTCTTGTTTATATACTAAAAATCATTTTCTGTTGTTTTCATAGTGTTGGGTTTTAACGATGTGGACATCAACACACCAAGTTGGCCTGTTGCCTTATTATTGTCTAAATAACTTCATTTTAATTTTGGCTTATTAATCGCATAGGGTACAATATTTTCCAACCACGTTTTGCGGGTTGACTGAGTTATATTACAAACGGAGTCGGTTTGTTTTGCTGAAGTCTGACTATTGACTAAGGTAAGACTGCATAAAACTACCAGAGTCCAGAGCTGACATAAGGAGTCCCAAATTTCGAAACTGACGAATTGCAAAGTTAGAATCGCAAATGGTGGAACATTTTCCAACAAAATATTGTAGGTGGATCAATTATCGCTCATATGAGCGGATTGCTGTATATCCACCTTATTTAGTTTGTTTAATAGGTTGAACATAGGCTGCAGAGTCGGAACCGGACTCGTATTAATTGTTTTGCTTAAAGCAGGGGTTCCCAACCTTTTTTACACCGTGGCCCCTTTGAAAATTTCCTCCTATTTTTTCAAAATTTTAAAAAAATTAAGAAACGTCATTTCAATTTAAAAAAACTGGTTAATACATTTACCTGTAGTTGGAATGATAAAATGGTATAAATACAACTCACAATAACAATGGGAGTAAGCCAACATTAATTAGTGATTTATTACATTTTCAAATGTGATGGTTGAGCTTGTTAATGCTCTGACTTGTCTTAATTGCTGGTTTAGTGTGGAAAAGAGCCAGCAGCATGTCATATTAAATATCCAAGACACTGTGCTGCTTTGTCGAGTGACACTATGTTGAAATCCTACATTCACAACGATATGTTGATGGGAAAAGCAACAGCAATAGCATGACAATTTCATTAAGATTGGGGTACGATTTGCTTAGTTGTTGTTATTATCTCCCAAAATGTGGTCAAACTGTCTTTCTCAAAGCTCAATCGGGTTGCCGGCCCTTCTTGCGGCTTCAAGAGTTCATTAAAAAAAACTCCCACCCCTAGGGGCCATGGCCCACAGGTTGGGAACCCCTTGCTTAGAGTTTTTCTGTAAAAATAAGTGAACTTTTTTACTTAGAGCTACTGTATCTCTAGCGCAGCGCTTCTCAACCGGTGCGCCATGGAAGGCTGCCAGGTGCGCCGCGAGCAAATGGAAAAAATAATTTAATATATAAAACATGTATTTTTACTTTTCTTTTAAGCTTAGCTCATTGATTCCACAGCACTTTCAAGTAGAAAACACAATAAGACATTCAAAGCAACAACATCTAAATTAGATAATCTGTAGCCTAATACCATAGTACTAAGACCACCGACATAATAACGCCAAATTCGCAGGAATTACCACGACAGAATAAGATCTAAAATAGTTTAGATAAGACCTAAACATGTCAAATTAAACCCAAAATTAATCGGAGGAAGACTTAAATAGACAAAACTACTTCCAAGACTGTAGGGAAAACCCGTTTGCTGTCGGCATTTGGGCGCCGCTGTTTTGGTCCCGGATTTTTTGCCCCCCGTTTGGGGTTATGGGCGGGTAGTAGGTGGTGCTAGGAATTGGGTTAGAGTTGAAAATATTCGGGGAGTTAGTGATAGTTATGGATGGTGTTTGGGGTTAGATAAAAGGTTATATAGGCCTTATTTTGGCCATTTAGGTATGATTCCGATTTCGTCATTATTACGACTATTAGGTTTTAGTCTTATGTACGCCTTATTCCTAATAGTCTTTTATTCCGAAGTTGATGTTGTTCTTATTTTGGTCTCAAGGCTGGAGTGTCTTTTAATATATGCAACTATAAAGCCTATATAATAAAAAATTGCAAGCAATTTAAGAGAAATAGAGACACCTCAAAAAAACACCACAAAAATTTCGTGCTCGCTCCGCTCGCAAAGTGCGCCCCTGGTTATAAAACGTCTCTAGATGCGCCAACAAGCAAAAAAAAGTTGAGAAACACTGCTCTAGCGGCTGAAATCAGCATAATTCAGAGTGCCAGTTCGGTTTTATCGGCGATCTTTGCCTTTCGTACTAGTGTAAAACACGCGCTAAGTGAAATGTAAATTTCCCCAATTTAGCATGATAGATCGGAATTATTGAAATAAGTAGAAAACTTGAATTATGTTGACCACATCAGTATACCAAGAAACATTTCAGTTATTACGGTTTCCACTTGTCACACAAAGCCTTTTATATCACACTCTTGTTAATAAGACTGTTATGGTATTACTTCTTGTAGTGATCAGGTTTAAAGGTGCTGGCCTGTAAAGGCCTCGGGAAAGTTTGAGCTACAGAAACTCAAAACAGGAACTTGCCACGTCGGCAGAAACCCACCGTTGCGTAACGGCTCTGCCCTTGACTTTTACGAACGAACGCGACCAACAGGAATTTCTCGGGTGAAGCGAACGAGAGTTATTCGAAACGTTTAAAATGATACCTACTTCTGCATGGGCGTTAAAATTCTTATTACGTCTTACTACAACCTCCAACCATTATGCTCCGATTTTTAGAACAAATTACCAATGAAACAATTTAAAACGTAATTTTGTAAAAGTGAGTTTGTCATGGTTTAAAAAACATAATATAAATTAAAAGCTCTTTTACACATGAAAACCCTTTAGGAGCGATTTTCGTTAATCCAATTAATGGCAACGAATATTGAAGTCAATGTTTTAAATCACATGAAAATCAGAAGATTTAATTTCGTAGAAAAACAACGGACTATGAGTTGCTCAAGTAAAAGCCAGTCAACAGGAAAGTCGATTTAATTCGCTTCCAAATTCCAGCTTTTCGATTCAGCGTAAACTCTGCGCAATTCAGAGTTTTTGCTCAAGCTTATCCTTGGCCTTTGTGACTTAAACTTCAGCGTCGTGCATGAATGCATATATGCTTTTGTATGGGGAAACAATAAAGAGGAGTTAGTGGATTTTTTGAGGAGAAAAGTGTATACCTCAATTAACTAATTTATGTTCTATTTAAAGTAGAAGGGTGCAATACTTTTCAATGGCGAGCCAAATTCGATTAAAGCGACCAACAAGAACTTCTCGGGGAAGCGAAAATATAAACGAAATTAAGAAACCAAAACAACAAGACGCAATTTAAAATAAAATTAAGTAAA
Source organism: Ascidiella aspersa (assembly GCF_963924565.1). NCBI lineage: Eukaryota > Metazoa > Chordata > Ascidiacea > Phlebobranchia > Ascidiidae > Ascidiella > Ascidiella aspersa. The sequence continues at coordinate 3,291,097 of NC_139453.1, read as the reverse complement.
CCTATAAGTTTGTCGAGGTTTAAAAAATTCAACGAATCAGTTTTGGAGTAATGTAAAAATGGTCGACATTATGAGTGGCGAGCAAAACTAGAACTTTAAATACCGACGCAACCACATTGGTTTTATGAGAAATATTTAACATCACACTTTTTCTTGCGATAAACTGTTTAGAACTTATGCCGCCACGTGAATGACTTATTTTGTGACGTTAACTCTTAAGGGAGCACACAATAAGAGCCACCAAGCAACAATATCCAAAGAAGGATAATCTATAATATTATAGTATAAAGACCGATGACATAAAAAGCCAAAAATACAGTAATAACCATGACAGAATCAGATCTAAATCTGAACAAAAACCTAAACGTCCTAAATTCATTGAAATAAGGCCTAAATGGCCAAAACACGCCTGAAACTGTAGGGAGAGGGTATGGGACAATCTGGAACCATCAGTCTAGCATTGGCAGTTTCGGTGTCGACGTTTGGGAGTCATAGTTTGAAAGGCGACGTTAGAGCGCCGCTGTTTTGGCACCGGATTGTTTGCGTCTGTTTGGGGATTGTGTTGGGTAATGGGAGCGGTTATAAATTGAATTGTTAGTTGAAATTATTGGAGAAGTTAGTGGTGGAATAAAGGTTTGGTTTGGAGTTGGATAAAAGGTAGCATAGACTGTTTCTGAACATATACGTAATATTCCAACGGAATTAAGACTTATTCCGCTTTCGACGTTGTTATATCCATTATGTATTAGTCGTATTTTGGTCTTATTCCAAACCGTGTTTTATTCCGACGTTGATGTTGCTCTTATTTCGGTCTTAATGCTGGCGTCCTCTCTAAATAATGGTTTGAGGTCGCTTGAAATCCATTTTTAAAAAATGAGCTGGCCTGTAAAGGCTTCGGGGAACTTTGAGCTACAGAAACTCAAAACAGGAACTTGCCACGTCGGCAGAAACCACTGATGCGTGACCGCTGTGCCCTTGACTTTTCACGAACAAACGCGACCAACAGGAATTTCTCGAGTGAAGCGAACGTGTAAAACAAATTAAAAGAAGTAGCAATTTTAGGGAAACAAACTTGTTGTAGGTTTTCCAGGTATTTTTTTCGTTTAATGAAAGTAGCAATATATAATTATGCAGTTAATAATAACTTGATCGTTACTACCAACAAAATCCCATTACTACTTTATATATTAATGCTTGAATCGATTAAAACGAGGTTTAGTGTAAAATTGATAAAAAAGATGTATTGCGAAAATGAAGTTGGACATTGCAATGAGTCTTTAACCATTTCTTGCATCTGTAGACACGTTCTGCAGTAACAAATTAAAAAACTTAAATACTTGCATTCTTTGATGATGATTTGTCCATACTAATATAAGCATGTACACTAGGTTCAAGTAATAAAATGAGAGTAAAGTTTTGTCAGTCACAAATGGAGTACTTTACACAAATACGCTCTTAGCTTCATTATGTATTATCACGTCGATTGTTGTTTGGTAGACATTTGTTTGGTAATTGTATTTGGAAGTTTGCTATTTCATAATGTTAAGTGAGTTTAGAGTGCACTTTACTCTGTTCAAGGTATTGTGTAATATTCGCTTTCACATATTCTAACGGGGGTGTTTAGTGCGTGAAAACAGTCTGTGCTGTAGTCAAGTCTTACTGAGGGTCGCACGAGATAATTTGAGTGCGTCAGCGGGCAGCACCAACAGAACTAAGAAAAAAAAATACGTGGTGAGCAAAGTGAGCGCGAAATTTGTTGGTTATATTCGCATTTCTCCGGAATTTCTTGCGATAGCTTATTACATAAAATTCATATGTTTTTCATTTTTTCTATTTGCCGGCGGCGCACCGGTTAAACAGAAGTAGTTTACTTTGTGGATATGAATAATGACGTTTTAGCAACATTCATAAATACAAAGTGATAAAGTGAAATGGAGCCTGCATACATGTTAATGTTTTCGGGCGCCGAATATGCAACGATATTTGGAAAATATTGCATTTTGAATTTAAGGCGCCAAAAAATGAGTTTGAAAGTTGCAATAAGAGGTGTTTATATGTTTTGGTTGACTGTGCTTTTTGTTTAAAGGCGATTATGTTGATTTTTCTACTGGATAATGATTTGTTATCAGCTTTTATATTACATTTGTACGACCTCGCTATTTTGTTGTGTTGTTTTATTTTTGTAAACCTCTTCAAGGAATGGCTGATACTCGCAATTGAATTAGAAGATCGTGAAAACTGAACGTTTATTCCCAGTTGATCAGAATATTTCGAACTTCATTTCTGAGTATTTGCTGTTTGTTAGTCGCTCGCTATTATTCGCTATGGAATCGAGATCGCGTGAAGTTGTTAATTACAAACGGCCAGCACAATACCCTTCATTGCGAAATACCAAATAACACATAATATGAAATATATTTTACCGAACGTGTAGCCTCCACATAGTGCAACAATTAGGGAAATTAGAATGTTTCACTAGAACGAAATTGGCAACAATACTAGGAGCACAATGCAAATTCCCATAAGTGACCTTCTCCACGGTGTGTGGCAAGTATTTTGGTTTCAGTAAAGACATTTATATATTGTTTGCTAGTGCGATTCGTTTATAAAAAATCACCGCATTATTACACAATTGATTCATTGGAAGTCTTGTTTATATATTAAAAATTATTTTCTGTTGTAGTGTTAGGTTTCATGATGTGGACATAAACACACCATGTTGGCCCGTTGTCTTACAATTGTGTGAATATTTTAATTTTAATTTTTTTACTGTATACCCACCTTATTTAGTTAGTTAGATGGGTCGAACATGGGCTGTAAAGTCGGAGCCGGACTCGCCGACTCGGCGAATTTGGGCGAAGTCTTTACACTTTATCATCATTTCGCTTAGAGCTGACTTGGGCAACATACGGCCAGCAGACGGATCAGGCCCGCCGATCGAGTTAATCCGGCCCGCGGCTTATTTTTTACAAAAATGCATATAAGCAAAACAAGGGCGAGTTTCTACATGTTTTTTTAAAATAGGTTCGTCTGGCATATATTTCTTCAACCAACGTTTCGGCTTACTATCCGGCAAGCCTTCATCAGGGACGTCCCTGTATAGTAAGCCGTAACGTTAGTTAAAGAAATCTATGCCAGACGAACCTATTTTAAATATACTATGCCTGGTAGCGACAGCATATTTATTCTATATGTTTGGTTGTACGGTATCGTAAACACTCTTTTCAAAGATGGATCTAGTCATGACCCCGCAAAACTCTATTTTAGCCTGTTTTGAATACTAAGATGGAAATTGTTTTGGCGATTCGCGCGAATCTCTTCTGTCTTTCTCGTAAGTTCTTCTCGATTTTGGCATCTTTACAAACAAAAAGGGTACTCAGCATAATGGTGCTCTATCCAACGAAAGTTTAACAAACTTATCCTAGTATTTATATACTTTTTGCACTTCGGTCGTATGTATCCCGTTTATCGTCTTTACAATATGCTCATTGAACCTTAAGTAACTCGTCGGGAACTTAAAGCCTTAGAAGCAAAAAAAACATTGTTTTTTGTGCGGAATTACGTATTGTACCCTCGGCTTTTGGGCCAACGCGCCCCACAAATTGACGCCAATATATCAAGCAATGCACATTTTTATTTGTGCTCCGTCAAGCAATGTACATTTTTTGTTTTTCTGTGCTCAATCCCTCTATGTGGCCAAATTAAAATCTACATTTTAAAACAAATCGCCTATGATCGCAATTTATCTTTCTTTCAAATTAGACTTAAAATGCGCATTTGCGCACCATTCCCCCATAAAGTTTGTGAGCTTATTTCTGTCATGGCGTCGAAGTATGACGTCATTTTGGTTTATTCGAGATCCTATTTTGACGCGGCCCTCCACAACATTTTGATTTTCTCATGCGGCCCGCGGTAAAAACAATTGCCCAGCCCTGGCTTAGAATTTAGTTACGTAAAAAGAAGTGAACTTTTTACTTAAAGCTACAGTCTTTCTAGCGGCTGAAATCAGCATCCATTAACCAGTTTGCTTTTATCGGCGATATTTGCCTTTCGTTAGATAAAACACGCGCTAAGTGAAATATAACTTTGCTAAAGGTTATGTGATAGATCGGAATGATTGAAATGAATAGAAAACTTTATTTATGTTGACCACATCAGTATACCAAGAAACATTATAGTGTTTACTGGCCCCACTTGTCACACAAAGCCTTTGATATCACACTCTTATTAGTAAGACCGTTATGGTATGACGTCATCTGTTCGAAATTTATCCTGTAAAGGCTTCGGGAAAGTTTGAGCTACAGAAACTCAAAACAGGAACTTGCCACGTCGGCAGAAACCCACCGTTGCGTAACGGCTCTGCCCTTGACTTTTACGAACGAACGCAACCAACAGGAATTTCTCGCGTGAAGCAAACGAGAGTTATTCGAAACGTTTAAAACGATACCTACTTCTGTATGGGCGTTAAAATTCTCATTACGTCTTACTACAACCTCAAACCATTATGCCCCGAAGTTTAGAACAAATTACCAATGAAACAATTTAAAACGTAGTTTTGTAAAAGTTAGATTGTCATGATTTAAAAAATATATAATATAAATTAAAAGCTCTTTCACACCTGAAAAACTCTTTAGGAGCGATTTTTGTTAATCCAATTAATGGCAACGAATATTGAAGTCAATGTTTTAAATCACATGAAAATCAGAAGATTTAATTTCATAGCAAAACAACGGACTATGAGTTGCTCAAGTAAAAGCCAGTCAACAGGAAAGTCGATTTATTTCGCTTCCAAATTCCAGCTTTTCGATTCAGCGTAAACTCTGCGCAATTCAGAGTTTTTGCTCAAGCTTATCCTTGGCCTTTGTGACTTAAACTTCAGCGTCGTGCATGAATGCATATATGCTTTTGTATGGGGGAACAATAAAGAGGGGTTAGTGGATTTTTGTGGAGGAAAGTGTATACCTCAATTAACTAATTTATGTTCTATTTAAAGTAGAAGGGTGCAATAGTTTCCAATGGCGAGCCAAATTCAATTAAAGCGACCAACAAGAACTTCTCGGGGAAGCGAAAATGTAAACGAAATTAAAAAACAAAAAAACAAGACGCAATTTAAAATAAAATTAAGTAAAACTCTAAGTTTGTCGAGCTTTTTAAAAACATAATACAGTTTGTTAAACACAACAAAAATGTATTTAGCAACGATTGTCGTTATTGCAATCATTAATTGTGTTGTTTATATTATGTCCAGCGTATTTAGAGATTCAACGAATCAGTTGTGAATCGACTAAGTAATGTAAAAATGACCGACATTATGAGTGGCGAGCAAAACTAGAACTTTAAATACTGACGCGGCCACATTGGTTTTATGAGCAACATATTTAGTGAGGTACAAATAAAAATCGAAGGAAGCCAGTATTACAAGCCAAAGGCAAATTCTTTCAGCCTTTCTACATATTCCATAGCTGCCATAATTTTAAAGTGACCAAACATACTTTATTTCATGACAAAAGGCTAAAAGCAGGCTACGGCGCAATAGTGGGGGACAGTCGCAATCCAATAAACCAAATTCAAGTGTGACAGATGATATTATAGTTAGTAGAATCCTTGTTGTCGCCTAATAAGATTCAAAACTGCCACTCATTCAGAAACAGCAACATACGATTTAATGATTTGTTTAAATAGGTTGTGGGGCCACAAAAATAAAAGTACAGCGGGCTGAACTCTGGTTCATGTGTTGTACGCCTCTGGTTTGAAGATTCGTTCGTCAAATTTATTTCCACGATACTTGTTTGGAAAAGTTAAATTCAAGACTCCGCCCCCTAATTCCAACCAACAGCCCCTCCCTAATATTCCACGATATCTAAGTGTAGTTTTTTGAAAACTTTATGCTTTTCTTGGTCGAGTGACTTTGTGAAGCCTATCTTCATCGGAATAAGGCCTAAAAGGACCAAATAACGCCTGAAACTGTAAGGAAAGGGTATAAGACGATCGGGACCATGGGTCTGGCTCGTCCCATATATCTTCGTAGCTAAATTAACGAGATCTTACGTACGGTTGAACATGACTTGATCGGCAGTTTTGGTGTCAACATTTGAGAACCCTATTTAAAAGTCGACGTTAGGGCGCCGCTGTTTTGGCACCAGATTGTTTGCCCCTGTTTTGGGGTTGTGTTGGGTAATGGGTGGGTTATAAATTGAATTGTTGTTGAAATTATTGGAGAAGTTAGTGGTGGAATAGAGGTTTGGTTTGGAGTTGGTTAAAAGGTAGAATAGGCTGATTCTGACCATTTAGGTATTATTTTTGCGGATTTAGGACTTATTCCGCTTACGTCAGTATAACTATTAACTATTATTCGTATTTTGGTCTTGTTCTAAACCGTGTTTTATTCCGACGTTGATGTTGTTCTTATTTCGGTCTTAAGGCTGGCGTCCTCTCTAAATAATGGTTATGGGTCGCTTTAATTCCATTTTTAGAAAAGGAGCTGGCCTGTAAAGGCTTCGGGAACTTTGAGCCACAGAAACTCAAAACAGGAACTTGCCACGTCGGTAGAAACCCACTGATGCGTAACGGCTCTGCCCTTGACCCTTCTCACGAACGAACGCGACCAACAGGAATTTCTCGAGTAAAGCAAATTTTAAAAAGAAGTAGCATTTTTTTCTCAGATGAAAAATGAATTGGCAGCGATTTTGGAGAATACAATTTTATATTGTGATGTTTGAATTGTGACCAACATGTAATGATTCCAGGAATCAGCTGGAATTGATTAAGCCATGTAAAATATTGGTCGAAAATCAATCAACTAATATTAAAATTAATATTCAAATCACGTGAAACCCTTAAGCGTTTATTTTTAAACCAATACAATAAAAGTCGATTTATTCTTTTCCAAATTCCAGATGTTGGAATCAGCGTAAACGCGGTTCAGTGAGTTCGTTGCCATAAAATTTAGGTAACAAACAACTTATTTTTATGTCCCAACAAACTTAACCAATTGTCAATGTAACAGATGATGTTATGGAAATTACGTCGGAGTAACGTAATGGGAATGGAATGCACCTATCACCCAGTTAGAAACTTAAACATACGATGTAATGGTCTGTTTAAATAGGTTTTGGGTTCACAAAAATAGAGGTGCCGCGGGCCGAACTCTGGGTCTTATGTTGTACGCCTCTGGTTAGAAAATTATCGTTCGTCAAACTTTTTTCCACAATACTTGTTTGGAAATATTAAATTCAAGACTCCACCCCTTAATTTCCAAGCCTTTGATATCACACTTTTGTTAATAAGACCGTTATGGTATGACGTCATCTGTTCGAAATTTATCCTGTAAAGGCTTCGTAAAAGTTCGAGCTACAGAAACTCAAAACAGGAACTTGCCACGTCGGCAGAAACCGACCGTAGCGTAACGGCTCTGCCCTTGACTTTTACGAGCGAACGCGACCAACAGGAATTTCTCGCGTGAAGCGAACGAGAGTTATTCGAAACGTTTAAAACGATACCTACTTCTGTATGGGCGTTAAAATTGTTATTACGTCTTACTACAACCTCCAACCATTATGCCCCGAAGTTTAGAACAAATTACCAATGAAACAATTTAAAACGTACTTTTGTAAAAGTTAGATTGTCATGATTTAAAAAATATATAATATAAATTAAAAGCTCTTTGACACCTGAAAAACTCTTTAGAAGCGATTTTCGTTAATCCAATTAATGGCAACGAATATTGAAGTCAATGTTTTAAATCACATGAAAATCAGAAGATTTAATTTTGTAGCAAAACAACGGACTATGAGTTGCTCAAGTAAAAGCCAGTCAACAAGAAAGTCGATTTATTTCGCTTCCAAATTCCAGCTTTTCGATTCAGCGTAAACTCTGCGCAATTCAGAGTTTTTGCTCAAGCTTATCCTTGGCCTTTTTGACTTAAACTCCACCGTCGTGCATGAATGCATATATGCTTTTCTATGGGGAACAATAAAGAGGAGTTAGTGGATTTTTTGAGGAGGAAAGTGTATACCTCAATTAACTAATTTATGTTCTATTTAAAGTAGAAGGGTGCAATAGTTTTCAATGGCGAGCCAAATTCGATTAAAGCGACCAACAAGAATTTCTCAGGGAAGCGAAAATGTAAACGAAATTAAAAAACAAAAACAACAAGACGCAATTTAAAATATAATTAAGTAAAACTCTAAGTTTGTCGAGATTTTTAAAAGCATAATACAGTTTGTTAAACACAATAAAAATGTATTGAGCAAGGATTGTCGTTATTTCATTTATTAATTGTGTTGTTTATATTATGTCCAGCGTATTTAGAGATTCAACGAATCAGTTTTGAATCGACTAAGTAATGTAAGAATGACCGACATTATAAGTGGCGAGCAAAACTAGAACTTTAAATACCGACGCGGCCACATTGGTTTTATGAGCAACATATTTAGTGAGGTACAAATAAAAATCGAAGGAAGCCAGTATTACAAGCCAAAGGCAAATTCTATCAGCCTTTCTACATATTCCATAGCTGCCATAATTTTAAAGTGATCAAACATACTTTATTTCATGACAAAAGGCTAAAAGCAGGCTACGGCGCAATAGTGGGGGCAGTCGCAATAAACTAAACCAAATTCAAGTGTGACAGATGATATTATAGTTAGTAGAATCCTTGTTGTCGCGTAATAAGAGTCAAAATTGCCACTCATTTAGAAACAGCAACATACGATTTAATGATTTGTTTAAATAGGTTGTGGGGCCACAAAAATAAAAGTACAGCGGGCTGAACTCTGGTTCATGTGTTGTACGCCTCTGGTTTGAAGATTCGTTCGTCAAATTTATTTCCACGATACTTGTTTGGAAAAGTTAAATTCAAGACCTCACCCCTTAATTCCAACCAACATCCCCTCCCTAATATTCCACGATATCCCAGCGTAGTTTATTGAAAACTTTATGCTTTTCTTGGTCGAGTGACTTGGTGAAGCCTATCTTCATCCGAGTAAGGCCTAAAAGGACCAAATAACGCCTGAAACTGTAAGGAAAGGGTATAAGACGATACATGGGTCTGGCTCATCCCATATATCTTCGTAGCTAAATCTTCGTACCTATTTAAAAGTCGACGTTAGGGCGCCGCTGTTTTGGCACCGGATTGTTTGCCCCTGTTTTGGGGTTGTGTTGGGTAATGGGAGCGGTTATAAATTGAATTGTAGTTGAAATTATTGGAGAAGTTAGTGGTGGAATAGAGGTTTGGTTAAGGGTTGGATAAAAGGTAGCATAGGCTGATTCTGACCGTTTAGGTATTATTTCAACGGAATTAAGACTTATTCCGCTTTAGACGTTGTTATAACTATTAGGCATTAATCCATTTTGGTCTTGTTCCAAACTGTGTTTTATTCCGACGTTGATGTTGCTCTTATTTCGGTCTTAAGGCTGGAGTCATCTCTAACAATGGTTATGGGTCGCTTAAAATCCACTTTTAAAAAAGGAGCTGGCCTGTAAAGGCTTCGGGGAACTTGGAGCCACAGAAACTCAAAACAGGAACTTGCCACGTCGGCAGAAACCACTGATGCGTGACGCCTCTGCCCTTGACTCTTTGCACGAACGAACGCGACCAACGGGAATTTCTCGGGTGAAGCGAACGTGTCGAACAATTTAAAAAAAAATCGAGTGATAAAATATACGCGTTAAAATGTCGCTTTTTTGCTGCTGAAGTTAAACAAAAACATATTATTATAGAAGAACTGCTAATTCTGACTATAGTTTTAAGGCGGCACGTGACACCAAAATACCCGTTGGGATCCAATAATACCGCGATTGAAAACTTCAACAAATTATTTAGTGTTTGCACGCAGTGGTATTTTAAAGGAGGTAAAACTGGGCAATATATGTGCATTATGTTTGACAATTTTATTGCCGTTTGTTTACCGGAATACAAAAAGTGTCACTGGTTTTGTTCAAGACTGCGGACTCGTGTCTCGAGTAAGACTGCCCTAGTCCCGAGTCCGACGTGCGCAGTACTAAATTCGAAACTCTCATAAGGCCGCAAACTGACAATTGCAAAGATGGAATAGCATATGGTGGGAATTTCCTAGTCACATATTATGAGTGGATGAGTTGTATTACGACCCTATGAGTGCTTGCTGGAAATTTACCCTTTTTTAATTACCTAAATGGGTGAAATACAGAAGGGACGCCGGAGCGATTTCAGGGCAAGGGGGGCGACTTTCTTGGTAAGGGCAACATAGACCGCAGGCGAGGGTAGCAAGCCGAAATGTTGGAGGGTCCGGGGGGACTCCCCCTGAAAAATTTTTGCGGCCACGCCCTCTAGATTTTAACAAATGTCAAGCATGTCATTTTACGAATTTTTTTGCATTTTTCCGTAGCTCAAGACCGATTTCCGTCGCATAATATTTAACGTTGTGAAAGCAATATATCATTTTTCATGAAAAAGCTTTAAGTGGATTCGGAGTCGAACTCGGTGGAATGGGCAAACTTGCCGAGTCGAACTCGACTTTATTTTTTCGGCTGAGGTTGGACACGGGTTGTTTTTAACCGACTCCGCAGCCCTGCCGCTTGTGTGCATTTTTTACAAAAAGACTCGTTTTGGATTTTGCAAAAGTCTAAGATTGTAAAAAAGCCGTCTTGATATCATAGCGAAGTTAAAAACTACTTTATTACGAGAGCATCCAAGATGAAGAGAAACTCATATTGTACGCTTGCGTTTCTAATGGCAAAACCACCAAAATAAAAACAGCTACCGTTGAATAGTTTCGTGATCCAAGGACGCCGAAACAGCGCGTCGTATATTTGTTCCCAGTCATTGTGAACAATCACGTTTCAGCTCTTCTTTGTCCAAACCTTCCGACGGTTGGTGGGACGAGTTGCTACAAACCAAGCGTTGCCAAGCGTTAAACGAAAAATTCGCAGCGCCAATCTTGCTCGTATCTCACCCTCTCAGTTAAATAGGCTTCTAAGTGATTTAATTAGGTTCACTGACGACTTATAAGCCATAAATCGAAGCTTGGATGTTAATTTCCATTCTTGCGCAACATTTTACAGAATACAATCTTACAGTCGACCAATATTTACATTCGCTAAATCAAGCCTTTTACTTGCGGTGTTGCATTTCGCCCATGGAATAAAGAAATAAAAAAACGACTAAAATAACAAATGTTGTACAACAACCACAACCCTAAACCTTTTAAAGAAAGTCAGGTGTATAGTGAGTGAGGTCCGACACCTCTATTCTTGGTTCTGTATAATAATGTCGATATTGTTTTAGCGCACTTTATTTTTTCGACTTTCTTGTGCTTTATACTTTGTTTTCTCAAACAAGGTTGTTGTCATCTAAACTAATATGTTTTCCTTTTTTTCAGACAAGCCTGTTTATGTTAGCTATAAAAAACTGTTCAACGATCAACCAATAAAACACTAGCACCAAAATGGCACATCAAGTAAGTTTTTTCGTACTAAATAACAAAATCGTGCGGTGTTATTCCCTTTAAATAACCTGTCCTTTATACGTGACCCTTATAGCATCCCTACTTTTGAGGTTTAAAAATACAACGAAATTGGTGGATCGAGGATTTAGTTTAAAGTGAAAGTATGTGTTCGACTTTCGACATCATTATCTAGTATTGTCTTGTAGCCAATTTACGCAAAATCTAGATTCAAGAACAAACGGAAATTCAAGTTTTTTTTGCTGTGGGTCCGTGAAAGTTTTTCAAGTTGCAGCAACGTTAACGAAAGTCCGACTGATTTTTACCAGGTTATAGTATAGAATGCTTTACTTTGCCGCTCTATTTATCTTTAGATAAAACATTGTAAAACTTACACTTGGTAGGAAACACATATTTCAGTAAAATACGGAGAACTATGTCTGCGCGGGAAAGAAAGTTAGCTTCATCGTCACAATATTTTTTAGTATTTTTAAATGTTTTGTTGTATTTTATATTTTCGGTTTTGTAACTTTTTGTTATTTTGTAAAATTTGTGAGGACAAAAAACAGTTATCTTGTAATGTTGTTATTAGAGTTGTTTCTTTTCGTGTTTAACAAATATATATTTGGATGTTGAATCACAAATACACTTAAGTTTAACAGCATCAACGTTTTCGCAACAGGATCCAAATGCAGCTCAGAATCCACCTGGAAACAGCCAGCCAATCAATGCCGAGCATGTAAATGTCGGTGACATGCAGCATCGTGGTCCAATACATCAACTTAACGTTCACGGCAACTTCTATAACATTGGCAACCAACCAAGACCGGAAGTTGCTCATGATTCAGCAGCGCCCTCATCTAACAGTGGTTAGTGATAACATTTATTCATAACAGTGAGACACAAACATGCAGAAATGCAAATTTCTTAAACGTCATTTTATTAAACTATTAACCATAATCACACAATAGTAGCACTAACATTAAGTCAATCAAAATGAGCGATAATATAGAGAATGCTATATTCATTCGAATTAAAGTAAGCATATGGGACCACTGGTTTCTAAAAAAAATATATATTTATAGAATGCTACATAAATTTCCAATGGCTGATTGTATTTCACGATTAAGTAAATTGTTTATATTTTATCTACGAGAACAAACTGTTACTGATTAATTTGTATTAAGCAGCATTTTTGTAGGATATGTTTATATAGCACAAATCAGTACCTAGAATCAAAGCGTCCCCAAATTGCATTTTGAACTAAAGTTACAAAATTACAAGTTAAATTTGGGTTTGGTATTTTTATACACAGCTTGTAATAACATCCTAAGTCATTTTATCATATCGTCATATAGCTATTTAAGTGTTGGACTGTTAACCTGGACACAGATAAAGGTAACCGTTAGTGCAAACCAAGTAGCCCGCCTTTAGTCTTTTGTTAGGGTTCTGCTGTTTGCTAAGGTTTAAAGTTTGGTAATTTGATGCGCTATAAAGTTAACGTTTCGCTTCAGGTCGGAGAGGACCTCATTAACGTCACATACGGCTTTAACGCACGCCTTTGTAAGCCGCTTATTACCGAGACAGCCCACGCTAAATAAAAGACAGATTAAAAGTCAAAGCCATACTTAAAGTAAAAATGTGGATATAAAAGTAACCAAGTTTAATAATATTAATATTACTCAGAAGCATCATGGCAAGAAAAGTCTCAGGAAGCAGCTGATAAGGTCATCGGAACTCTACCAAGCAACCCAGTTCCTCTTGACATCATTCGGGATTCGCAAGCACCATTGGAGGAGTTTGGTTTAAAAGGATTGAAGCAACTCAGAGACAACCAGGTCAACTCAACCACGCTTAAACTCAACCAACTATTTACTGCTGCTAAACAAGAAGCCATAAAGAAAACCAAAAGTAAGAAATTTAGAAATAAAGCAGCATATGACGATTACGTGGAGAGGCATGGCAACGTGGTCGGTATGACTGGAATAGCTGGAATTGGAAAAACTACTGCTACAATACAGACACTATCGGAGCTTGCAGATGAATTACCAGCAGATCAAAAGGGATATTGGCTTTTTAAATACTTGAAGACTTTAGATCTTAATAAAGAAATAGGTGTTCTGGAACTCCTGTCATCCAACCCAAACTGGAAACACACAAAGGAAATAGATGATCAAATACTGGAAAGACTTTCCAAATCCAACAAGCTGTTTATCTTCCTGGATGGTTTGGACGAACCTAGGTTCAAGGATCTTGACTTGGATGCTCCAGTGATCGGATTGTACGATCGCGCAACGCCAGTTGTCATTCTACAAAACCTACTCCGTGGCGACATTCTTCCAAATGCTCACAAGCTGCTTACTTCACGACCGGGAGCTTTTCTTAAGCTACATCCAAATTGCAAGCCACATTTTGTTGTCAAGGTAATCGGCTTTAACGAAAGCTCTCAAGATTTGTATTTTCAACAAATTTGCCCAGAGAAAGAAGAATATAATAAGGTCAACACGTCGCTTGGTCAAAACCCACATGCAAAGGCTTTGTGCTTTCTTCCTATATTTGCCAAAACAGTCGCTCCTTACATCATAAAGCATGGCACTAAAGATGGCACTTTTACGCTCACAGATGTGTTTGCGGCTTTTGTGGATAATTGCATTCGCTCGCCTAAGTTTAAGGAACATCCAAGAATTTTGCGCAAACTTTCAGACTTGGCTTTACACGGAATGCTCAACGACAAGATCATGTTCGACGAAGAAGTCTTTGATGAAGTCGGACTTAATTCTGAAGGAATGGAGGACTTTCTCAACATGCAAGTTTTCTCCAGCGACCTCAACCTTCGTATACTGGAAGGGGATAAAGTATTCTTCTTTATTCATTTGCTCTGGCAAGAATTTTTTACATCACTCAAGCTGTTGTTCGATACAGACCTGGCTACATTTTCTGGGCTGCTACAAAGCATGGAAAGTAATACTTGGGAAATGGTTGTTCGGTTTCTTTTCGGGTTGCTAAACACGGGACTCCACCGTAAGCTAAAGCCTATTTTTAAAATCTCTTCCACCGATGTTGCTAGCAAGAGAGGTTTGCTGAAAGGTCTGATCGATTCGCTTGGATCTCAACTTTTATCAAACGATGGCGAAAGCTTTAACACCAAATTGTTTAGGCTTTGCAGTTTGGCGCAGGAATCAAACGATAAAGAAATCACCGCGAAAGTGGCCGATACCTTCCCTGGAGAGCTTCGTATAGAGGATGGAACGATCCTTCCCAGTGAAGTGTCAAGTCTCTGTTACGTGCTTCGAGCAACACAAAGAGAGCTGGTCATCAACATCGACTCAATCACATTTACCGGCAACCGTTTAGAAATGTTGATGGAGACAATGGCGAAAACCAAACACACGGTTTGTGAAGTTTTACGGTTTCTAGTCGTTTTAATTTTTATTCACTATTTCATATAAAATGCAACAAAGCAGCGAAAAACGCCAAACGAACCCTGCACCGTAATTTAAAAAGGGCTCGGCGAGCCGTAATAAATATAAACTTAAAATTTTCCTAAAATGTTGAGTTTTGTGCGCGAAAAAAATCTTGAAAAAAGAACGGTAAAGCGTTTTCGCCTAGCGCTAAAAAAGTCGTTTGTGGATTAAAATCGATTAAACATTGTGCAAATATTTGATGGTCGCGGGGGTAGCAAAAGGACGTGAGGTTCATCGAGTGTGTTGCCGCCGATTAGCATAGTTTAATCATAAGCGGCATTAATGGTTCTCTATTTGGTTATGGGTTATGGTTGGGATAACTAATGTCTGTTAACTGTAATTGAACCTTTAAATGTTGGTTGTTACCGACAATTAAATACCAGGGTGGAATAATGCTGGATTAAGGTGTAAATTCATTAATGGCAATATAAAAGTGAAAATAATGATATGCGCTAAGATAGCGAAACGTCAATGGTGATGGTACTAGTCCATGTACGTCGCATTTGGGCCGAAAAAAAAATGCGCAAAAAGTAAAAAAAAATTTTTACATTAAAAAAATGTTTATAAAATAGACAATGAATTTTGGCAACGGCCTCTTGCCAAGTTGTAAAAGAGGTGGAGGGCCGGATAAATTACATTGGCGGGGTTGCCGACCCCTGCTCTTAAAGGTACTTTAAACTTCTATCGCCACATGATGGCAGTAGAGTGTCCCCGAGTTTTTTGACATTAGTAGACAACTTGTTTTTTCACAACGGTTCGATTTCCTGTTGTTTACCGAGAATTGATGGCACACATATTGCTGTAAAGTCGGCAAAAAATATTCATGGTCTAATGTTACGATGTTTAAATGGCGTTGTTATGCCGAAAAGCAGACCGCCATTGCTCGCTTCTGAGATAAAACCGGTAAAATTAGAACAAATAACCAACGCGGTTTGAACAACTTTATTGCGTAATAAAATGCGGGACTTTAATTGAGTCTATTTAGCTAAAAACGGAAAAATGCATTTTTGTTTTTGTTTTGATTTTATAAACTAACATTTTTCTGTTTTATTTTCTGGTATAACCCTCTTAATTGGCGCGACAAATTATGATTTAACAGTTTTTAATTTTGTTAATGCACATTAGTTTGGGATGTTATACTCTGCAACCCTCGACCCCTTCGTAGTCACTGTCTCCCCTAAAGCGTAAAACGTTTCCACCCCCAGCAAGTATCTATTTTTTTTAATTCCGTATCCAGATTTTATTATTTCGTTGATGATACTAACTGGAAACGTTTCAACGCGAGTTTCGTGTTTAATGAGGAGATAATTCATTTACAAACACAAAAACAAAGTTTTAAATAAAACAAAGTTCAAGCAAGCGAATTTTTAGGAGCAATAACTACAGTTTGAGTTTTAAAACTGTTCGTATCTCATGCCTTAACAATGTGCGTACTCCATAGCTGAGTTAATAGGAATTTTAGTAAAATTGTTTTAGGCGCATAAATATTATGGCATTTTAACTTTAGGAACGACTCAATTAATTACAGTTTGAAATAAAACGTCATATTGACCCGCATTTTTGCTTCAGCGACTTTGCTTAAACTTTTTAAACCACGTGATTGACTAAAGGTAGCCAATAATGGCGGGCGAGGGAAACTTATCGGCGCATAAGTTTGAGAACCTCATCTATCTAGAACAGCGTTCAGTCCAACATATCTTGTTGTTATTTCGTAGATGGAGCTTGTAAATGTGACGACATATGGATCACGTGACTTCACTGCCTTGTCCACCTGCGTCCATAAGACAAACCGCCTTGTGTTGTACAATACGAGCGATCTGTCCGGCTTTGAAGTTCTTACTGCAGCAATCGCACGCAGAGAAACACCTGTAAGTAAACTTACGTGCAACAATTTACATGGTTTTGTCACAATGGTCATTATTACGATGGGGCGGGCGCGATTCTCCAATCACACTATCGACAGTCAAGCTGATAGGGAAAGTACCCTGGGTGAAATGGGGACGCATGAAACCGATAAGGGGCATCCCCGTGGGTCCATTGCACAGGGGAAAGTCCCACCAATCATGGGTAGCTGGGTCAAGTGCCTCGGAACCAGGCTGGTTTAGTAGTTCAAACTTAAATAACTTTAATCAATTGCACGACAAATTAAGATGTTTATTACCGTTTTATATTTTGTTAATGCACATTTGTTTGGGATGTCATACTCTGCAACCCCCGACTCCTTCGTAGTCACTGTTTCCCCTAAAGCGTTAAACGCTTCCACCCACTTTTGGATTTTTTAACAAATGGATAAGTTTTAAATATATTATCCACATTTTATTATTTCGTTGATGATACTAATTGGAAACGTTTCAACGCAAGTTTCGTGTTTAATGAGGGATAATTTTTTGTACCAATAAAAAAGCAATTTTTTTTTTTAAAAACACAATAGAAGCAAGCGAATTTCAGGTACATTAAACCACAGTTCGAGTTTTAAAACTGTAATTAGGAATTTGAGTAATATTGTTTTAAACGCATAAATATATGGCATTTTAACTTTTACAACGACTCAATTAAGTACAGTTTGAAATAAAACGTTATAAGAGCGATCTATCCGGTTTCGAGGTTCTTATTGAAGCAATCGCACGCAAAGAAACCCCTGGAAGTCTTACGTGCAACAATTGACATTTACATGGTTTTGTCACTACCGCAATTAGAATTCGCCTAATTGTTAAGTTTATTGACTTTCAACTTAATTTCATGAAAAAATGTATTTTGTTTCTCCGTCATTCAGCGAATATGATATTTTGTACCCGGAGAGTTTACGAACCAATGAAAGATGCATACACGTTTACTTGTCAATTCAACTGAATAAAAACGACATTTTTGGAAAGACAATTTGTGACGTTTTATGCAGATTTCACATTCCGTTACATAATACTCGATATTCAAACGCGGTTCAAAAATCTGGAAAATCAATTTTTGTAAAATTGCTTAACTGAATTATGAAATTGTTCGGTATGTTTAGTTTCTACGGAGCCTTGTTACTGCTGTGGAGTCAATCTCAACACAACACAATTGTCAAAATCAGCTTGATAAACTCATTTTTTCGTGCTTCGCGCCACCAACAGTATAGATATTATATTTTTTTTCAAATTGTCTCACTGATATGTATTAAAAAAGACCAAATAGTTTTTCGTAGGGGGAAGCAAAAGGGAATGACCAAAAACGCCTTTATATTTTTTAAGTTGCCCAAACTTTTATTTTGGAGTGTGCGATGGGACGCACGACGCCTTTGGGCTAAAACAATTTGATAAAGTGGGCTAAATCTAGAAACATAATTAGGTTAGCGCGGAACGCTAAAAAAATGCATTTACTTTTAGGCAAAAAATACAGTTTGTTGGGAGGGCATAGCAACGTATTCTACCCAGCAAAAAAATAATTTTGCGTTAAAGACACAACAGTTTCTTGTTTATCCCATACTATTCCCGATGTTGAGGGGGCAAATGCTCCCTATTGCAGGCACTTATGGTCCAGGATTAACAGACAGCACCTTGGATGTTATGGAAGCTAATAGAGGGGAGATACGTAACAGTTAAAACTTCTTGTCATTGTAGATGGAATTGTTGGCACTGTTTGAGAGCAAGCTGAATTCACGTGGTTTGAGTTGCCTGGCAACAACTGTACACAACATCAACCGGCTGTATTTGGTTGAATGCGAAATCGCTGGTTCTGATCTTCAACCTCTAACTGACGCCATATCACGAATGAGTCGACCTGTAAGTGTGTGTTGAATATTGATATAACATTAAGATGGATAAACCAGGCAACAGCAATGCGTGTAAACTTTGGTAACTGAACCACTGTCTGGTGTACAATCGATTTTTTCGTAAACGAAATTTTTGTGACACTATTACTAAGTAATTACGGACAGGGGCGATGGCCGGATTTTTGTTTGAGGGGCAAGAAAAAATTGCAGATATGATGTCACAATGTTACGTCAAATCGTGACGTCACAAGTAACGATATAGCGTTACGTCTAAACGTGAATATTTTTAATATTACGGTATAACGACGGAAATCACTCGCGTGCAGCGTGAAAAAATGTCTTTGTAAAGTTTAACTTTCCCAAACTTTAATTTTCGAGGGTGTGATAAGACGCACGGCGCCCATAGATAACCGGTTTTCAAGTGGGCTAAGACATACTAGAAACATAATTAAATTCGCGGGTATTCCAAAAAACTTTTGCATTCACTTAGTTACAAAAGGGATAATACAGCTACGTTCCCTCTCCCATGAATCCACCCCTGATTACGACCACACTCCTACAAGATTTGAGATGGCCTGTCTTCGTGAGGCCAGACAGGTCCAATTCTTTCCTTTAGTTCAGACACATGAACAGTCAATTTTGCTGTCTCAGTATTTTCTCCCTGCACTAGGCAGTACTGGGTGATACTGGTTGATACTCGATTTTATTCGATTGTGCGACAATACTTATAGGCGAAAAGATTTCTAAAATGCACAGGAAATATTGACGTAGATATTCTTACGATTTTCAATAATAAATCACGTGACAACAAGGCGTGGTCTAAACCTTTTTCTCTCGACTCTTATAGACGGAAATAATATTTTTGTCCCAATATGGCTTGAACAAAAGCACTTCGATCTACAGTGCGACGTAACTGGCTTTCGATTCTAAAAATTCTGGATTGTTGACAATAAGGCGAATTTCAAAACAAAGCGCTCACATTAAACGGATATACGTCACATCACATACAGCTCTGACGCATAAAAATTGGTGTAACAAGGCATTCGTTGCAAACTCTAGCAAGAGATATCGGCAATCGGATTTAAACAAAAACTTTCATGACGCAACATTAAGGCGATAAAACAAAGAATTAATTTGATGTGCTGACGTGTTGCGACAAGTGGTTGTTTGCTGCATGGAAAAAAATCCTTACAAGACCAACCGAATATGTTTTTTCAGCCGGTAGGCCTAGGCAATGGACTTTGCAGCTTTGACTTTCGTGCATTTCAATTGATTTGCCTAAAATCTATACAATTGCATTTTATAGCAACACCGCAAGATTAGCATTATTAGATTTGTAATTTTATTTATTGCCAGTTCAGTTCGCTTTTGTCTATCGCCGAATGAATAGATAAGAAATACGAATAAATTTAAGCCACAGAGTTTACGTAAAATACGAACGCCGGGTGTAGGCTATTCTGCATGTCATTACGGTGATTTTGAGAAATTATGTAGAAATAATTAAACTGTTGTGGGTCGTTTTTGTGGGTCGTTAAAACGCGTACACGGCTATAGTTCATCAAAACATGCAATAAAATTATTTTGTCCACCATTGTCCCCATATATATTATATATCCCAATCCAAGTGTTATTACCTGACCTATTACGAATAGCAGTTTTCTTGGTGTAAATTGCGAATATGCATTGTTTAATTTGCTAGAACCTGTATGCAGCCTAACACGTGCTTGTATCTTACATTATGTTGTGCTTATGTAGATGAGGAAGTTGAAACTGAGAGGCAACTTCTTGGGATCTCTAGGACTCGCTTTCCTCCGAACTTGTGCCCACAATGTACAAGAGATGAGGTTAGAAGGATGCGGTATCGATGAAGCTGATGTGGATTCTCTGCGCAAGGTAGGCACTCAAAATTTGGGAATATGTTGCCGGGGCAACGTTGCGACACTAGTGACGTCATTGTTTGGACGTGATGCTTCCCGTTGCATCGAATGTACAACTTTAGTTTAAAAAACATGTCGATATTTATCAAATACCTATCTCCAGCTTGATGGTATAGTTAGTGGCGTTCACGAAATAATATTTATGAAGAATAATTTAATATTAATTTGTGAAGTAAGGCGCTTGGAGGTCTGACCTTTTTGCGATCGAATGCATTCGCTTGTTTCTCGCTGAGAACAAGTTTGCTTGGACCTGTCCAGGCCCGACTGAACTAAGAAGCAGAACTAAAAGCAGGAAAAGCTAAACACAAAGCTACGGGTTAAGAACGAAACAACCTGACTTGACTCGGGCGAGTAACGAGTAGAGCGAGTTGCGCAATTACGAATCCGCGAGTAATCGGTTAATATGAAGTTACTTGTATAATGACATTTAATGTATTTTTAAATAGTGGCAATTGCGTGTCAGATAAGCGCATGTTTCAATTTCAAATGTGATAACTTTTTTTAGTCTGAGTGACGCCTTATGTTGTTACACAGATACACGTATATCCGCTATAGTAAGTTTTACTTTTATGAATAACCAACCAAACCAACAATACGAGTACTCAATGTACCGGTAATCTGTGTACCAAGGTAATCACCTATTTTTGCGCCTTTCCATGTACTGCATTTTTGTCGCCAAGAGTAACTCTTAAAAACAGAACATAGAAACTTAAACAGAACATAGAATCGTTACATAATCGATTCACGTCTTAAAAATCTGTCTCCACAGTTATATCAAGAAAAGCAAGCGGAACCAGAAGCAAGTCAAAGCCAAGAAACATACACTGAACAAGACTTGGACGAAGAAACAGAGACAGATCATGTAAGAACATTTCAACGTTAAACCAGCAATACATGCTTCCTACGTCATACCAAATGTTGTGTGAACACAAAACCCTAGGGCCTGGAGTTTTGCAAACAATATCAAAATTAAATTAATTATACTCAGTGTAACTATCTTTGTGTTTTAGTGACCACGTGATTTTCAAATCTTGTATAAGCGAGTTAACCCACAAACAATAATTTCTTCTAATGGCTTTTCAATACACAAGGTTTGAAAATAAAATTTTGAATCACAACAATATTAGTTAAACATTTTTTGAAAATATTTTCATTCGTTAGCGCAGATGCATTACACTTGGGGTTTGATTTGGTAAAGACAAAGTGAAAACTTCATGCGAATCCTTACAATAACATAGATAGAACTAATGAACTTTGAATTAGTGCGTTTTAAAAAATAAAATTGACATTTACTACAATCAAAGTCACGGATTTAAGACATTCAAAAAGAGGTTTAAAAACACCCACTTGCCTATTTTATCATATTGAACGAGAATTTTAAGGTGATTTTTCGATCCGTTGACTCTGCTGAGCAGATTCAATTTTTACGCAAAACCATGTTTTAAAGAATCAGAACAAGTGGCGCGAACCTGGGATTTATGTAAGGGCCCCCAATTCAAAAATTAGGGGAGAGAAAACTAAAAAATACGTTGCGCCACTTAAAAGTGACGTTTTGCTAATTTCGGGGTAGACACAATTTTAGTGATGTTCTAGTTTTTAATGCAGCCCCAGCTGGGTCCACCGCCGCTCTGCGCAAAGTGTATTGTGGATATATCTCGCATCACCATAGCTGCATGGATCCGGTAAAAGAAATATATTAAGCGCAGTGTTATTCGCACCAAATCGATGCGCCATAATTCGTCGTAAATGCGTTAAAAAAATCAAAAACAATATGCACAGAAACCATTTGTCGAATTAAATTCTACATTCCTTTTTGTTATTAACGCTTCTCAACTCGTACATTCGCCTGGCAAAGTAAGACGCACGGCGCCCATGAATAAAAAAACAAGTATTATAAAGTAGAAATTTAAGTGCTTAGACTGACTCTTAATAAGCCACTAAATATGACAGGGATAATATTTAGGGAAATTTTTTCTTTAAGTAAAGTAAATGTAATTGTCTTTACACTCCCCACAAAATATACGGACCTTATTGAAATAAAAAAATTACCCTTAGATATACAATGCTCGTTATCAGCGCATACCACTCAATTGAAACCAACGACTTTAGCGTGTAATAATTGCATCTGCTTAAGGCTACTGTAACTACTGTAAATCGTAAAGGTGGAATAGCATAGATTTTGGGTTTTTTCAAATAAATCTACGTTATACGGGTGCGTGAGTTACATTACACCCCTATGGCTGGATTGCTGTATATCCGCCTTATTTTGGTTACACTGGTTGTTTTAAACCGATCACGCAGCACTGGACTAAAGTGGTTACGGGGATAGATGTAATACAGGGCTGTGGGTCGGAGCCGGACACGGGACTCTATGAAGGATTCGGCTTTATATTTCAGCCAGGGTGGAACCCCGGTTGTTTTAAACCGACTCCGCAGCCCTGGATAAAGTAGTGTGTGATGTACAAAGCATTTTATTGCGTTTGTTTTGTGTTACAGCGATAAGCTCGGAGAAGGCGCAGACGTCGGTGATACCTTCTGCTATGAGGATCAGAGATCGAATTGAGAATCTATCAACGGGAAAATAATTTTGCGCTGGATTGTAAGCGTAAACCAAGGCTTTGTAGCAACAGACGGAACGCCAAGCAATTACGACCATCGCGAAGTTGGCTATAGAACAGAAAGGACAAAGTTGTGTTTCATGCAAACGCACAACTAAATCCGATGCATTCCTTTGCATGTTTTTGTCTTTTCGTATTTTCTTACCACAGTAGCAACAGGGTTTATTTTCCATCCTGTTTAAACAGTTCGTCTGCGCTTTAAACAACCGAATAATACACGAACACAAGCAAGATAATCTCGACGGTTCACTACCTATTTTTTGTATATAACTGGGCGGTAACAATTGGTCAGTAACCTGGCAATACTCGACTGTTACTTCAGTGTTTTCCTTCTTCTAACCATCCTTTTGATTATAGTGATCATAGAATGTCAGCATCTGGGGCCACAATGATTTTTGCGTTTTTGTCGCAAACCATATACAGTAGGCCCCAGATTTAATACTTTTTTGTTTCCTTAATTTACCAAACTGTATTAGCTTTTCTTGTTTTTGATATGTCCTTGTTATGGGTAGAACGCGAACACTCTGCGAAGAATGCTATGCGACAAGAGCATAAATATAAAGTTTAAGCGTCACTAAATTAAACAATTTTCTACAGATAACGATTTTGCGCCGGGCAACAATAGTTTTTCACAGCCACTTAGTTTTCACACAGCGTTTTATTTGTAAGGCCGCCACATATAAAGTTGTGGCACTGACACTTTACAAATGGTATCACTTTCCTTGCAAGGATGTGTAAATAAAAAACCCAACTCACCTAAAGTCAACTTTCAATGTTTCAAACCCTTTAAAACCAGCGCAATTAACAAGGAATTGAGTCAACATCAAACTAATTACAATTTGAAAGATAGTAATGGTTGGACGTGTTTCAAGTTTAGAATAAATGTATTGTAAATTAAATGTTTTTAAATCATTAAACATTGAACAGCAGTATTTTACTTTTATTCGTGCTGTAAACTTTCTGCTTTCGATTTTTGTGTGATTTTTCGCCCGAATAAATGGAAGTTAAACAATGGTTGGCTGTAATGCGAATAATGTCAATATGAGTTAAATAAAGGTAATTTAAATGTGGAATAAAACCCCAACCTTTTACTTTTTCTTTACATTTCAATAACTGCTCGATGTTTTGCTTGAAATACACATTTAAAATTTCCTCTTAATAACAAAACAAAAACATTACAATAATAGTAAGCAAAAAAGAAAAACATATAGTTCGGTTGCTTTAGTCTTAAACTAAGTTATAAGTGATAAACAAACAAAATAAAACTCTTAACTTACCTTATCAAAGTAGACTTGTAGCTTTCATCAGCAGCAAACTTAACACAGAGGTCAACTATAACACAACACAACTAGATAAACTGATGATCAAATGCTTTCCTCGTGTGATTGCTTACGGCTCATTCTGCACCAAACTGATTGCGTTTGCTTCGGCGCCTTTAATTCGCTTTGCTCAACATAAAATCGGCCAGTTTAAATGGCCGCTTTCAAATCAGCCGTTTTTTTCATCAGGTCTTGCGGTTTCATATAAGGCACGAAACGCGGCCGAAATAATGGAGTCGGCCGATTGCATTGCAAGCCGCGACTCCAAGTAGGACAGGAAAGTATAATATCAATTATAACAAAACTCAAAATAGAAATTTGAGAGACTGTGATTTAAACGCCTCCTGTGCAAGGCCAAAAGTAATATGACTTAAAATGCATGGAAGTTTTCTAGATGACATAAGAACAGGACGTCTAAAACAAGCAACGTTTGATTAAACATGGAGGAGGGGGCGCCAATTTTATAGTTTGGCCCCGGGCGCAAAATACCCTGGCTACGCCTCTAGTTACAAACAGGCCCTTATAAGGTGTGTCCCTAAAAATCCAGCATTTTTATCCTGATTGTGTTATTTCTGTGTTTCTCAACAAACCTTGGCTCAAAAGTGCTACGTAATATCGTAAATGGAACGGAAGACCTTTTAAGTTTTATGCGTGAGTTTAGCAAAATTACCTTAAATGTACTAATATTGTAATTGCCGTGAGTTGTATTCTCTATCTGCCACAATAATTTGGCCTTTAACATAAAATCGGATGTCACTGGAAGCTAGGTTTTTTAATTTGTTACTTTGGTCTTGTGTTAATTCAGGGATTCCCAACCTTGTTACGATCTCGTACCACTTGGACGCTCTGTACTGTCACGCGCACCACTTTAGCAGAAAAATAATTTAATTAATCATATTTTTATCTATTTTTAGCTTAGAACTAGCATTATTCAACGCTATTTGTAGCTTAAGGCTTAAGCTATTAAACAGTAGATTATATCTATCAAGAGCAGTCATTTTTCCACCTGAAAAACCTACGCGTACCACTAGTGGTTCACGTACCACAGGTTGGGAACCCCTGTGTTAATTGGATCAGAATGGCTTGCTGTGAAACCCGGCGGTACGCAGCAAAACTAAAAGCCACTATGCGATGTACACTGCCGGAAAAACGCACCGGTAAAAAAACGAGACAGTGACTCAAATGTACGCCAAGGCTACCAGGCGCGGATCTAGGATGTTTGTTTGGGGGGCAATGAATTGTTTCGAATATGACGTCACACAGCTGCACAACTAACCTTAAGAAAACCAGTTGGTTTATTTCCAGGTTGGAGAAGTGGTGCTTTTAATACAAAAGTTACATTACAAAGCTGTAGCACGAAGCGAAAAATTGCCTTTATATCGTTTAAGTTGTCAAAAGCATTTATATGAGGTGATGAGAGTAACGACGCCTTTAAGCTAAAGCAACTTAAATAAAGCGGGCCAAGAGATATTTAAAAATTTCGATGGGCCGCAAAACCTTTATACTTGTTCTTTAATGTTAACATAGACTTTGTTTTTTTATTTCAATGCCTTCCAAATGTAGGTAACTGTAAAAATCACAACGATTTTAATACTGTGTAGAAACGCATCGTATTTGTAAATACAGCCGTTTTTTGTGTTTTATGTTTTAGTTGCTTTTCATATTATACTGGAATTAAAAGCTGAAGTATTGTGGTACTTTTCTGGTTTCCGCAAATACCACAAAATGGCTTCCAAAAAAATGTATTTTTTGTTACTAGGGTAACATTATAAATGCAAAAGAATTCGCGAATCTTAAAGCTTCTTGTATATCTCTTGGCCCGCTTTATTTAAGTTGCTTTAGACCAAAGGCATCGTTAGTCTCATCACCTCATATAAATGCTTTTGACAACTTAAACGATATAAAGGCAATTTTTCGCTTCGTGCTACAGCTTTGTAATGTGACTTTTGTATTAAAAGCACCACTTCTCCAACCTGGAAATAAACCAACTGTTTGGTTTTCTTGAGGTTAGTTGTGCAGCTTTGTGACGTCATATTCGAAACAATTCATTGCCCCCCTAACAAACATCCTAGATCTGCGCCTGCCAGCCTTGGCGTACATTTAAGTCACTGTCTTGTTTTTTTACCGGTGCGTTTTTCCGGCAGTGTACATCGCATAGTGGCTTTTAGTTTTGCTGCGTACCGCCGGGTTTCACAGCAAGCCATTCTGATCCAATTAACACAGGGGTTCTCAACCTGTGGTACGTGAACCACTAGTGGTACGCGTAGGTTTTCACGTGGAAAAATGATTGCTCTTGATAGATAGCTACTGTTTTATAGCTTAAACCTTGAATAATGCTAGTTGTAAGCTAAAAATAGATAAAAATATGATTCAATTAAATTATTTTTCTGCTAAAGTGGTACGCGTGGCAGTACAGAGCGTCCAAGTGGTACGAGATCGTAACAAAAATACATTTTTTGTCAAAATACTTTAGCTTTTTTATTCCAGTAAAATATGAAGAATAACTAAACCATAAAACATGCCTAAAAAAACGGCTGTATTTACAAATACGATGTGTTTCTACACAGTATTGAAATCGTTGTGATTTTTACAGTTACCTACATTTGGGAGGCATTGAAATAAAAAAACAAAGTCTATGTTAACATTAAAGAACAAGTATAAAGTAAAGTGTAAGCTTTGAAACAGAACAATAACGAAGAAATAATTACACAGTAAAAATGGAAAAGTTAGCATTTGCACAAATGGATGACAACACTGAAATATTTGCTCTTCCTGTACAACATACCTTCTGCATAGCCGTGCAAGCCCAGAACACAAAGAGCTCTATTTCGATGAAATTCGAACCAACCGAAAGCTATCTTTACACGCGGGAAAATAAAACCGCTCAATGCTTCTTTGTAAGCCCCGAGAGAATGTCAAGTGAGCCTCGAAACTTTTTGTAATATTGGAAAAGAAATTATTTGTATTACCAATATATGCATAGACACAATCGTTTTAGACTTAAATACGCACTATCCATGAAAAATTATTAATATTGAGACATTTAGATACAGTTTGTCGTGGATTTAGGTTTTTGCATGCCATAAAGGTAAAACCCACTTTAGGTTATTGCAAGTCGTGGCTTACGTAGAACACAATGAATCGTGTTGCGATAAAATCGAACGCAAAGAGAATACTTTTGAAGTTATAGAAGGGCGAGTGAGTCGCCGATGAACTCTGTGAGTTGCCAGAGCGAACTCGTCAATCCACTTGCAACGGCGAGTCCGCAAACTCCTAAGGCAGCTCCCGAGTAGAAACACTTCTCAACCAAACGCAATCTGAACAAATTAAACACAAGGTTAAAACGGGCTCAGCCATCTTGTTTTAGTTGCAATGTTTTCTGGTTAACTAATCTTCTTAGGTTTCAACTAACATTAAAACGCAATCTGAACAAATTAAACACAAGGTTAAAACGGGCTCACCCATCTAATCGCATTTTAAGATAAAACGCATGAATAAACTTTGTTTATTTCAACTTTTTGTGTAATACTTTTTAATAAAACCACAAACAAAGCTTAAATGGACACATTTTGGCGCCGATACTACGTCAGTATCGGACCAGTGGCGATACGATAAACCTGATACTATCGGACAGCCAAAAGTAAAAACATAAAAAAACGGGCCCAACCATCCAATAGAGTTTTAGATAAAAAGGAAATTCGGCAATGAATCGGCGAAATTAGGATATGAACAAATATGAAGGCAGATTCTAGGGATTTCGATATTTTGGCGAAAAAAGTGTGATCTAATGAAACCACTACGAATTCTAGGGCAGTGGTCAGCAAACTTTTTTTGTCGCGGCCCAAAGTATTTTTCTCAGAGCTATTGTAGGCCCACTAAAACCACTACGAAGCAGTGACGGATTCTGAATATTTGATTTTTAGGTGAAATATTACACGGCGCCTTTATGCCCAAAACTCTGCCATACCATATTATAAAACATACTATACAACGAAGAATATACGCGCGAAGCGAGAAACATTTTTTTTATTTTTTTTTACATTGGGCACGTGGGTCTTTTCAAACTGAGCCAAATTAAAAATTCTATGCCACACCAATATTTACAATAAAGTGCAATGAATGTACGGCTATCACGCGGCCCACAGCTACATGATATTACTCAGCTGCCCAAAAGTAACTCGCGGCAGACATCTGGGCCGCGGCCCATAGTTTGCCGACCACTGTTCTAGGGATTTCGATATTTTGGTGGAAAAAGTGTATAATGAAGTCACTAAGAATCTTCTTTAGAAAAACGCTTTGTTTTACGTTTACAGTGTCATGTCACAAATAAACATCAAAGTATTTATAAGATCAAAAATTCTGGTTTTAAACAAAACTTCCACAAGCATAAAGTTCCTTACTTGGTTAGTTTTTGTTTCGATTGTAGATCGTTGTTCTTCTGCTTTAGAATGAACTGGTTGCAACCGGCGATGTAAGTTGTGAAGTAATCTCCCACTGATAAACCCCACAATCAAGGTTGTAAGCCTGAGAAACAATTAACAAATAGCTTGATAATGAGTTTCAAGCCAAAAAGTTCGAGTAAATCCACATCATCTTGATTAAGACGTTTCGATTCACACTTGTATCATCGTCAGTTAATCTCATTGTTTTTTAACAGCACTTTCTGAACACATAACTTATACCGAGCATAAAATTAATTCAAAGACTGTTCAAAAACCGCTGGAAAAATAAGGTTCCACAAAATATAGGGCTTTATTCAGAGACTGATGATGCCAGATTGGCGAAATATATTTCTCTATTAACAACTAGTCTAGAACTTACAAATGACAAATTATGACTCGGACAAGAAAGTCTATAGTAAGTTACTACCATCCACTTGAAGTCCTTGTCGTCATTAACGTGCATTAGGGCGAGGAGATATCTTCTTTTTTACATATTCAGTTTGCGTTCTACAAGATCTTTCAACACGCAAATCAATTCAAAGGCATTTAAACGCTTTTAAAGATTCAAATAATTTGTGACAAACGTGCAACACACAAATTTAACCCTATGATTAGATGCTCTGAACTAGAAGACCTTGTAATATTTCACCTTTTGGTCTTCGGCATTCAGTGAGGAATGCAGCTGGTCGACATTCGTGTTGCTGAACTTGAAGTTTGTCGTAAAAAAGAATTCCATCACTCCCATGGCGCTCATGATCTTTTCATTGAGTCTTGCCATTCTGAAAAAATAAAGAAATATTGAAGTCTTTGCCATTCTGAAATTAAACATTATATTTTGTAGGATTAGCGTAGCATTGGGTTCAGAATAAAGTATTTTTGTGAACTGGGACCAATAATTTCAAGCTAAATAAAATCCTATATTCTTGCCTAAATGGTGATGGTCATTCAAACAAGTAATCCAATTTTATGTCATATTGAAAAAAAAACAGACAATTGTTATAACATAATAAAGGAAGTTTAAATCCTAACAGTTTGAGAGGTGTAAAGACAGGTTGACAAAAAGCTAGATATTAAATGATAAAATAAACTTCCATCTAGACTATTACCTTTAATATTAAAAAAAAACAATAAAAAAACTAGACAAAACATTGCACGATTCAACAAACGAAAATCAAGAAAAGCAAAAATTCTCAAACTGTTCAATCCACAATAAAGCATAGGTGACAAACTAGAGTTTTTAGTCTCTGCTTAGACTTTATTTCAAGTATAACTCACTTTTGTTTTTTCCTCATAATAGCCAGACCGGCATCCATCGCATGGGCAGGAATAGTTTGCGAATAAAAGGTGGTGAGATCGTACAGCTTTCTGCATATAAATATAGAAAAATGTTTAAATGAACACAACTTTGCCGAAAGTGTTAATGAAAACTATATCTCTTAATGTTAGATAGGATACTAACTAATCAGGTGTCACTATATAAAAAAAGCAGCTTTGAAGGGCTAGATCTCAGCTATTAACACACATATGTGTGAATGTTTCATTGAATACCCTTATAGGTTAATGAATTATATGAATCACACTACGAGCGGTATGTTGAATATCCACCTAATTTTTGTTAAATAAATGTGTGAAATACAAGCTGTAGAGTGGGATCCGGACTGGGGACTCGCAGAAACCGCACTTTATGCCGGAGTCGGATTTGAGACTTAAGTAAGACTACGCAAGACTATCCTTTTTAAACCATACAAATCCCACCACAGGTTAGCTTTACAAATAAACTATTTTTAGAATTTATATTCTAGTGAAATAATCTCAACTCGCTCCCCTCTGATCCTGTGCAGCTCAGTTGGTAGAGCAACGGTCCCAGTATAACCGGAGGTCATGAGTTCGAACCTCACCAAAGGCTAGTTGTTTTTTAACCTGCCTTGCTTAATTGATCGACAGATTTCATGAGTCTGCGGTGTCTTTCGGTGAATAATCTCATCAATCAGGGTTGATTTATTTTAAAACTTCAAATGTACTTAATACATTACTTTCCCAGGCAAAGTTATAATCCTAATCAGTGTTTCAACCTTTTTTGCAACTATTCAAATATTAAGCGCAAGTATCACAACGAAGCTTTGTCGACCCAATTCTTTTACCTCAACTTTATGCAAGTTAATAAAAGCTGTGGCTACCCAAAATTAAATTTTATGAGCATTTCTTCAAAATTGCTTCAGCAATTTATTTAAAAAATCCAATCGTGTGAAGTTGTGAACTATTTCTGTCGGCGACTCAACTAAAGCAAACGGCCTTTGGATTTTGGGTCACTGTGGTTGAGAAAACACTGGTTTTACAGACATCAGCATTAATAAAGTCAAGTTTGATTTATAAGAGCCATGTTTTGGACTTGCCTTAAAATTTCCCTAAAATTTTGCTTAACTTATTTGAGGAATTTAAAACATGTGAACTGCTGCAGTCTGCAACCCAACAAAATCAAAATGAGAACTCAATTTTTCCCATTGGTTAAGAAACACTAAAACCTACATTTAGAGAGATAACATTAATAGTTTATAGTTGTCCATTCTTACTCAAGCGGTCCATAGCAAGGCCATTTTTGATGCCAGAGTTGACGTGGTAGATGGAAGGCGATCCATTAACCCTTGGAATTCGGTTGCAAGTAAAGGAAATGATGCTTTCGTTGTCCGAAGATGAATCCCCTGGAAATTCATGTTTAACTGGTTAAGTTTTAAATTGATCAACAATAAATATAGGTGGAATTAGTTATTCACAGTAGACAACCTAAAAACCTCTTGGTAATTTAGAATGACTACATCAGAGTAAAAATGCAGTTTTGAAACAGATTTTTTTAAACACTGGTCCTATCAAAGCCCATACAGACGTAGGTAGCATTTCGTGAATGTTTCGAATAATTCTTTATTTATTTTCACATGGTCTTGTCAGCCGATAAAATGCAATTACTTTTGTATATTCTTTGATATTGATTATACGTCTAACTACAACACCAGCCAATATGAACAAAAACGTCAACTTTTGGGTAACCTATCTGTATTTACAACCTTGTAAGCCAATTTCCCCAAGCGATGAAACTGCACTGTCGCTCTCGTAGCCGAGCGAGCACCTTCTTTCTGCTGAGTCACAAGCGGTCTTCATCGCTGCGCAAATCACGCCGTTCACAACAAAGTCGACCGGTATGAGGTCACAGGTTATGGAGTTGTCGACAATCACAGAACGAAGCACCCCCTTGGCGTACGCTATTATGAAAGCGGTGGGTCCGTACACGTTTGTACACCAACCCTGGAGAAAAAACAGTAATTTTTGCTATGAAATATAATTATGCAGTGAAATTTGGAACACGATTAAGCAGTACACCGGAAGCCTTTAATAGACTAACCCAGTGGTTCCCAACCGGGGTGCCATTTGGAAGCTTAAAGGGTAATTGAAGTTCCTTAAAAACATAATTATCGCTCTTTTTAAAATCCTATTAATACAACTTTTTGTGTATGATTTGGGTACAGAAATCAAATGATATTTTCCTACATGCAAATAAATTTGATTGCGATGTTTGAGTTCCGTTTTTAGTGACACTACAGAAATCAACTTTCAAGATTCAAGTAGTTGTGCCGCAATCTATTTAGCGTTCCTTAGGGGTGCTGCAATCTATTTATTGTTCCTTATGGGTGCTGCAAACCATAAAAGGTGGGAACCACTGGAGTATCAGAATCAGTCGATCAACTAAGAATTTTTGTGCAAGCAAGGCCAGGCTAGAAATGCAACTGAGGTGTGGTTTGCACTCCAAACTGGCCTTGCTTGCATGAAATCCCTAATTGGTTAAATGATTTCTTATCACGCTTCCAAATGCCGGCTTTTCGATTCAGCGTAAACTCTGCGCAATTCAGAGTTTTTGCTCAAGCTTATCCTTGGCCTTTGTGACTTAAACTTCAGCGTCGTGCATGAATGCATATATGCTTTTGTATGGGGGAACAATAAAGAGGGGTTAGTGGATTTTTTGAGGAGAAAAGGGTATACCTCAATTAACTAATTTATGTTCTATTTAAAGTAGAAGGGTGCAATAGTTTTCAATGGCGAGCCAAATTCGATTAAAGCGACCAACAAGAACTTCTCAGGGAAGCGAAAATGTAAACGAAATTAAAAAACAAAAAAACAAGACGCAATTTAAAATATAATTAAGTAAAACTCTAAGTTTGTCGAGATTTTTAAAAAGGTAATACAGTTTGTTAAACACAACAGAAATGTATTTAGCAACGATTCCTGTTATTACAAATCCTAATTGTATTATTTGGATTGTAAAAACATATTTAAGCATCCAGGAATCGGTTTGGAATCGACTAAGCAATGTAAAAATGGCAAACATTTAGTGGCGAGCCAAAATCAAACTTCAAATATTTGACGAGGTTTTTGGTTTTCCACATTGGTATTGTAAGCAACAAATTTAGTGGAGTCTAATTCCACGTCCAACGAAGCCATTATTTCAAGCTAAAACGCAAATTCTATCAGTATTAAGCTTTTACACACTTGCCATAATTTTAGTGCGACAAAACATAACTTATTTCATGACAAAGAGCTAAATGCAGGCTACGGCGCAATAGTGGGGGACAGTCGCCATCCAATAAGCTAAATTCAAGTGTGACAGATGATATTATATTGGAATCGTTGTTGTGGCGTAATCAAAGTCAAAATAACACTCATCCTTCATGTGTTGTACGCCTCTAGTTTGAAGATTCGTTCGTCAAATTTATTTCCACACTACTTCTTTGGAAAAGTTAAATTCAAGACCCCACCCCTTAATTCCAACCAACATCCTCCCTAATATTTCACGATATCCCAGCGTAGTTTATTGAAAACTTTATGCTTTTCTTGGTCGAGTGACTTGGTGAAGCCTATCTTCATCGGAATAAGGCCTAAAAGGACCAAATAACGCCTGAAACTGTAAGAAAGGGTATAAGACGATCGGGACCATGGGTCTGGCTCATCCCATATATCTTCGCAGCTAAATTAACGAGATCTTACGTACGGTTGAACATGACTGGATCGACAGTTTTGGTGTTGACGTTTTGGGGTCCTTGGTGTGAAAGGCGACGTTAGGGCGCCGCTGTTTTGGCACCGGATTGTTTGCCCCTGTTTGGGGGTTGTGTGCATTTTAATTTTCTCATGCGGCCCGCGGTAAAAATAAATTGCCCAACCCTGGCTTGGAGTTTAGTTACGTAAAAAGAAGTGAACTTTTTACTTAAAACTACAGTCTTTCTAGCGGCTGAAATCAGCATCCATTATCCTGTTCGGTTTTATCGGCGATTTATCGGCGACTTACAAGCCATATACATCAAAGCTTGGATGTTAATTTCCATACTTGCGCACCATTTTACAGGATACAATCTTACAGTCGATCATTATTTACATTCGCTAAATCAGACCTATTACTTATTGGTGTTGCATTTCGCCCATGGAATAAAGAAATGTTTAAACGACTAAAATAACAAATGTTGTACAACAACCACAACCCTAAAGCTTTTAAAGAAAGTCAGGTGTATAGTGAGTGAGGTCCGACACCTCTATTCTTGGCTCTGTATGATAATGTCGATATTGTTTTAGCGCACTTTATTTTCTAGACTTTCTTGTGCTTTATACTTTGTTTCCTCAAACAAGGTTTTTCGCAACACATTTAAGTAAGTCATAGTTGTCATCTAATTCTCAACTAATGTTTTCCTTTTTTTCAGACAAGCCTGTTTATGTTAGCTAAAAACCTGTTCAACGATCAACCAATAAAACACTAGCACCAAAATGGCAAATCAAGTAAGTTTTTTCGTACTAAATAACAAAATCGTGCGGTGTGTTTTCCCTTTAAATAACCTGTCCTTCATACGTGACCCTTATAGCATCCTTACTTTTGAGGTTTAAAAATACAACGAAATTGGTGGATCGAGGATTTAGTTTAAAGTGAAAGTGTGTGTTCGACTTTCGACATCATTATCTAGTATTGTCTTGTTGCCAATTTACGCAAATTCTAGATTCAAGAACAAACGGGAATCCAAAGTTTTTTTCTGTAGGTTCGTGAAAGTTTTTCAATTTTCAGCAACGTTAACGAAAGTCCGACTGATTTTTACCAGGTTATAGTATAGAATGCTTTGCTTTGCCGCTCAATTTATCTTTAGATAAAACATTGTAAAATTTACACTTGGTAGGAAATACATATTTCAGTAAATTACGGAGAACTACGTCTGCGCGGGAAAGAAAGTTAGCTTCATAGCCACAATATTTTTTAGTATTTTTAAATGTTTTGTTGTATTTTATATTTTCGGTTTTGTGACTTTTCGTTATTTTGTAAAATTTGTGAGGACAAAAAACAGTTATCTTGTAATGTTGTTATTAGAGTTGTTTCTTTTCGTGTTTAACAAATACATATTTGGATGTTGAATGACAAATACACTTAAGTTTAATAGCATCAACGTTTTCGCCACAGAATCCAAATGCAGCTCAGAATCCACCTGGAAACAGCCAGCCAATCATTGCCGAGCATGTAAATGTCGGTGACATACAGAATCGTGGTCCAATACATCAACTTAACGTTCACGGCAACTTCTATAACATTGGCAACCAACCAAGACCGGAAGTTGCTCATGATTCAGCAGAGCACTTATCTAACATTGGTTAGTGATAATATTTACTCATAACAGTTAGTCATAAAACAAGCAGAAATGCAAAGTTCTTAAACGTCACTTTACTAAACTATTAACAATAATCACACAATTGTAGCACTAACATTAAGTTAATCAAAATTAACGATAATATATAGAATGCTATAGAATGCTATATTCATTAGAATTAAGATAAGCATATGGGACCACTGCTTTCTAAAAAAAATATATATTTATAGAATGCTACATGAATTTCCAATGGCTGATTGTATTTCACGGTTAAGTAAATTGTTTATGTTTTATCCAAGAGAACAAACTGTTACTGATTAATTTGTATTAAGCAGCATTTTGGTAGGATATGTTTATATAGCACAAATCAGTACCTAGAATCAAAGCGTGCCCATATTGGATTTTGAATTTAAGTTACAAAATAAATTTGGGTTTGTTATTTTTATACACAGCTTGTAATAACATCCTAAGTCATTTTATCATATCGTCATAGCTATTTAAGAGTTGGACTGTTAAGTTGAACACAGATGAAGGTAAACGTTAGTGCAAACCAAGTAGCCCGCCTTTAGTCTTTTGTTAGGGTTCTGCTGTTTGCTAGGGTTTAAAGTTTGGTAATTTGATGCGCTATGAAGTTAACGTTTCGCTTAAGGTCGGAGAGGACCTCCTTAACGTCACATATGGCTTTAACGCACGCCTTTATAAGCCGCTTATTACCGGGACAGCCCACACTAAATGAAAGAGAGATTAAAAGTCAAAGCCATCCTTAAAGTAAAAAATGTGGATATAAAAGTAACCAAGTTTAATATTATTATTATCATAATTATAATTCAGAAGCATCATGGCAAGAAAAGTCTCAGGAAGCAGCTGATAAGGTCATCGGAACTCTACCAAGCAACCCAGTTCCTCTTGACATCATTCGGGATTCGCAAGCACCATTGGAGGAGTTTGGTTTAAAAGGACTGAAGCAACTCAGAGAAAAACAGGTCAACTCAACCACGCTTCAACTCAACCAACTATTTACTGCTGCAAAACAAGAAGCAATCGATGAAGCCAAAAGTAAGAACTTTAGAAATAAAGCAGCATATGACGATTACGTAGAGAGGCATGGCAACGTGGTCGGTATGACTGGAATAGCTGGAATTGGAAAAACTACTGCTACTATACAGACACTAACGGAGCTTGCAGGTAAATTACCTGCAGATGATAAGGGATATTGGCTTTTTAAATACTTGAAGACTTTAGATCTTAATAAACCACTAGGTGTTCTGGAACTCCTGTCATCCAACCCAAACTGGAAACACACAAAGGAAATAGATGATCAAATACTGGAAAAACTTTCCAAATCCAACAAGCTGTTTATCTTCCTGGATGGTTTGGACGAACCTAGGTTCAAGGATCTTGACTTGGATGCTCCAGTGATCGGATTGTACGATCGCGCAACGCCGGTTGTCATTCTACAAAACCTACTCCGTGGCGACATTCTTCCAAATGCTCACAAGCTGCTTACTTCACGACCGGGAGCTTTTCTTAAGCTACATCCAAATTCCAAGCCACATTTTGTTGTCAATGTAATCGGCTTTAACGAAAGCTCTCAAAATTTGTATTTCCGACA
Organism: Ascidiella aspersa; assembly: GCF_963924565.1. Lineage (NCBI taxonomy): Eukaryota > Metazoa > Chordata > Ascidiacea > Phlebobranchia > Ascidiidae > Ascidiella > Ascidiella aspersa. Next base: position 3,253,872 of record NC_139453.1, on the reverse strand, counting down.
AATTTGCCCAGAGAAAGAAGAATATGAGAAGGTCACCAAGTCACTTGGGCAAAACCCACATGCAAAGGCTTTGTGCTTTCTTCCTATGTTTGCCAAAACCGTCGCTCCTTACATCATAAAGCACGGCACTAAAGATGGCACTTTTACTCTCACAGATGTGTTTGCGGCTTTTGTGGCTGATTGCATTCGCTCGCCTAAGTTTAAGGAACATCCAAGAATTTTGCGCAAACTTTCAGACTTGGCTTTACACGGAATGCTCAACGACAAGATCATGTTCGACGAAGAAGTGTTTGATGAAGTCGGAATTAATTCTGAAGGAATGGAGGACTTTCTTAACATGCAAGTTTTCTCTAGCGACCTCAACCTTCGTATACTGGAAGGGGATAAAGTATTCTTCTTTATTCATTTGCTGTGGCAAGAATTTTTTACATCACTCAAGCTGTTGTTCGATACAGACCTGGCTACATTTTCTGGGCTGCTGCAAAGCATGGAAAGTAATACGTGGGAAATGGTTCTTCGGTTTCTTTTCGGGTTGCTAAACACGGGACTCCACCAAAAGCTAAAGCCTATTTTTAAAATCTCTTCCACCGATGTTGCCAGCAAGAAAAGTTTGCTGAAAGGCTTGATTGATTCGCTTGGATCCCAACTTTTATCAAACGATGGCGAAAGCTTTAACTCCAAATTGTTTGAGCTTTGCAGTTTGGCGCAGGAATCAAACGATGAAGAAATCACCGCGAAAGTGGCCGATTCCCTCCCTGGAGAGCTTCGTATAAAGAGGGGAACGATCCTTCCCAGTGAAGTGTCAAGTCTCTGCCACGTGCTACGAGCAACACAAAGGGAGCTGGTCATCAGCATCGGGGAATCTTACGACCCAGTCATATTTGCCGGCAACGATTTAGAAATGTTGATGGAGGCTATGGCGAGAACCAAACACAAGGTTTGTGAAGTTTTACTGTTGTTTTAAGTTTTAATTTTTATACACTATTTTCAAATAGATGCAACAAAGCAGCGGTAAACGCTAAACGAACCCTGCACCGTTTTGAAGCCACACAACATTTAACTTTCTGAAGCAGGAGTCGGTAACCTTTTCTAGTCGCGGACCTGACCCAAATTTAAAAAGGGCTCGGCGAGCCGTAATAAATATATACTTAAAATTTTAGTAAACTGTTGAGTTTTGAGCGTTTTATTATAATAACTGTTAATCAGTGGCGATCTAGTTTTTTTTAGTTGAAAATCAGCTTTGATCTAACACTAGACGAAATGCCCGGCGTTTCCCAGGTTAAATAGAATATTTATCAGTTAACCTTACTGGTTAAAAAATAATTACATCTACAATAACCTTCATAATGTACGAAGTCTACCTGAATTTAATCTGGTTAAACAAAATGTAACAATCCATCATACTTTGGCTCTTATACTTTAGCGCCCCTCCTGCCCTTTGCCAAGTGGGGCAAGAGGGGGGCAAAAGTGCCCTTTTCATAAAAAAATGATATTTAGCTTTCACAACGTTAAATACTAAGCGACGGAAATAATGCAAAAAAATTCGTAAAATGACATCCTTGACATTTGTTAAAACATTTTTGGTACCATTTTAAGCCAATCTAGAGGGCGTGGCTGCAAAAATTTTGCCGGGGGAATCCCCCCGAATCCCCCAATATTTCGGCTTGCTACCCTCGCCTGCGGTCTATGTTGCCCTTACCAAGAAAGTCGCCACCCTTGCCCTGAAATCGCTCCGGCGTCCCTGTAAACACACAAACTTGGCTAAACACGTCTCGCATATATTTCTTAACGAAAACCTGGAAATTAGACTATCTTTTACGTGGTTAAACAAACTGCAAAAAGCTATAAGCGTTTGCACTACGTGTCACTAAATAGAAATTTCAAATCATGTCATATCGTGTGTCTAAAATCGGTTAACCTAATGCTTCCCCACAATCAGAGTAACACCCCACAGCCTGTGTAAAAGCGGTATTAATGTGAAAGCGAAATGGCGTGTTTAACTTTGTGACATATCTGCGTGGCTTTAAAGATCTAATGCTTTGTTGCCGTAAATTTCCAGTAAATTGTTCATTTGGTTTAAACAGTGTAAAGATGAAAAATTAACTTATAACCTAAAAAGCAGTTTTGTGTCTGAAATAGGTCACAAAAAATCACTAATTCACGTGTTACCAACATTGTATAAGCTGGCTGAAGCCGTATATTATAGCCGATAATTACAAAAAAATTGCGGTATTTACAACAAACAAATTGCAACGTTGTGTGTTTTTTTAAATGGAGCTACTAAACACGACTCGCATATTTTACCTAACGAAAACCCGTGACATATATCGATGGAAAATCGCTCAAAAAGTAGTAGCAGCAATTATTCAAATTGGCGAAATTCAAGCAAATACGTAAAACCCATACTGCGTCCAACGAAAGAAAATCCTCTTTTAAAAGTAAATTTGCTTAAAGTTCAAACCGCTACAATAAACGCGATATAAACTTTTCCACATGAAACTTTATTTTTACCAAGGCAATTTACTTCACGCAGGTTATTGCCTTATAAATGTGTGAAAAGGTTTAACCCGTTTCGTCATAAGGTTCTGCAAGTCGCACGCCCGCTCTTTCAAGTTAACATGCAACGAATGTTGTGTGATGTTTTTGAAATGGTATAAAAATTACTCACCCGTGACCGGTTCGCGACGGCGTTCGCTTGAGATGCGAGACTTTCTCTCATAGAAAGAAACGAATTTTTTTCTGTCTGGGAGCGCACGAGTTTCTTTCTATTTTACCGACTTGCCAGGCGACTCGCTTAAGAGGAGCAATAGGAGCCATACGTTTCTCTGTCTGTTTCCCTAAAACGCGAACATGCTGACCAACAAACTTTTCCATTTTATATATTAGATTTGAAAAAAGGCCGGTAAAGCGTTTGCGCCAAGCGCGAAGAAAAGCTATTGTGCAAATATTTGATGTTCCCCGGGGGTAGCGAAAGGACGTGAGGTTCATCGAGTGCGCTGCCGCCGATAAACATAGTCTAATCATAACCAACAATAAAATTGAAAAAAAAGATATGCGGAAAATTTAATCGTTAATCTATGATGTAATTGGAATAGGATATGATGTAATTTAAATAGAACCGTTAAAATGTCGATATAGTTTATTTTTCATATTTAAACCACACAAGAACTATAGTGTGCAGCACCATAAAATACAATCAGACATACTAAGATAGCGTAACGTTCATTGTTGATAGTACTAGTTTATGTACGTCGCATTTGGGCCGAAAAAATGCGCACAAAAAGCGCAAAATTTTTACATTTATGTAGTTAAAATAGACAACAAATTTCGGCAAAGGCCTCTTGCCAAGTTTGTAAAAGAGGTGGAGGGCCGGATGAATTACATTGGCGGGGTTGCCGACCCCTGCTCTTAAAGGTACTTTAAACTTCTATCGCCACATGATGACAGTAGAGTGTCCCCGAGTTTTATAAAGAGGTTTGAAATGATACTTAAGAAATAAAAAAAGCAAAAATGCTTTTTAACCTGGCCTCTATTGAGGTCTAAGTTGTATTATTTTATGAAACACTGAGTGAGGCACCATTAAAATGATGCCTTTAGTACGTGCTCATTTTACTTACAACTAGATTAATTATGACTTTTTTAAATTAGATTAGAATTAAAATTAGACCACATTAGTCTAATAGATCCAAGTCAAAAAATAACAAGTCAATTTACACTCCAAGCCATAAACTGCCCAAGTTGAGTATTTAATATAGCAATCAACTTGAAGTCATTGTCATATAGCAAAACCATAGTTTATTAAAATGGTATCAAAAAAACTTAATTAAAACCCGGAGTGTTTAGGTCCAATTAAGTCATTTGAAAAAAATCATTTGAAAAAATCATTTGAGTCATTTGAAAAGTCATTTGCTTACTTTTAATGGTTGAAGACAAGGATGTATCAAATTTTGTAAAATGACTGAACTGAATTATGAAATTCTTCGGTATATTTAGTCACTCCGAATATTACCGATTTCATTACCCCACCACCTGGTACAACACTCGACTGTCTTTCACCTAAGGATGTCCGAAACAGCGGTTTCGTCCCGATATTAAGCTAAATAAGTCAAGTTCTTTCTCGTAATGTTTTCCGGGTTAATCGGCACGAAATGATTTAGCAATGGTAAACTAAGTCTATATTTTAATATGTTTCCTTGAAGAAATATATTTTAAATATAGAAATTATTGCGTAACTCGGACTATAATGATGAATCACGTGCCGTGTACGTTTGATGTGTTTATTTCTTTAGAGCAATTGGTCGCGCAAATATTTATCGAGTAGAATCTAAAATTAACATTTACGACGTTTTCCGGTTTACAATCAATTTTACCTCTGTCTGTATTTAGCTGCTTAAATAGGTTTTATCAGTAAGATTAAAACCTCGTTAACACAGCAAACTATATTTTGTGTAGATGGAAGAATTATTCGTGACAAAGTTGGGGTCTCGTGAGTTGAGTTGCCTGGCAACAAGTGCAAGCAACATCAACAATCTGACGTTGTGGAGATGCGACACTGCTGGGTCAAATCTGCAAGCTCTAACTGACGCCATCTCAAGCAGAAACCATCCTGTATGTTTATGTTAGTTGTGATAAGTAAATACGTTAGCATTAACCGCACATGCGTGGGCCTCGACATAAATTAGGGGGATGGGGGGCAAAAAATATTTTTTACGAACTGTTTATATTAAACATACCGAGACATGTAGGTTTATCCTTAATACATCAGTGAGAGTATAATACACGCTTCCATACAACTAAAGTCGGCACTTGTTTGCAAAAAAATGAAAGTCGGCACTTGTTTGCAAAAAATTACCCTCTCTGGTTTTGTCTAGTTAATAATTCAAACTGTTCTAACAGCCTTGTGCATATTGATAGATGTTTAAAAAGGTCTACAAACAAACACTAAAAAACGTCAGCCAAAGAGGGTTTGGAAACCTGGGACAAGCACATGGGACATTTGCTTGGAAGAAATCTGTAAACCACAAACGTTCAAAAAATTGTTTATTCAGATACACACTATTTTGCGCGTTCAGTTTTCACAATTAGGCTTATTTGCTCCAATATCTGGATATTTTGTGCAAACGTTTGTAACACGACAAATAAGAAAAATTCAGTTTCGACAGCGGCTTTTGCTTTCACACAGACAATGCTATATTCATTAAACACATTCGGTAGTGGCATGTTTTTCAGGCAAATATGTTGACTTATTTCGGTACTTCAGTATTACGACAATAATACAAATTTTTAGCAAATTATTATTCTACCTAGGAAATTTAATTTTGTGTCATAGACACAGCAGTTTCTTGTTTATTCCATAATGCTCCAGATGTTCAGCATGGGCGCCCGCAGGGGGGGCAAGGGGGGCACTTGCCCCCCCCCCTGGAATTCAAAATGTGATTATTAGTATTATTTGTAAGTGTAATGTGTATTACTTATGAAGGTTAAAAATAATATACACTATCCATTGCCCCCAGTGGCGTATCCAGAGGTGGCGGGAGTTCTTACCACCCCTTTTTGTAAGTGATATTATCGTTTTTGGTTCGTTTTTGTCATGGTTTAACAAACTGTTCGAAGCGGCGTGCTTTTTAAGTAATTGGGTCACGCGTCTTAATCTAATGCGAAGCCAAAATCGAGTGCAAAACGCCGTTTTTCGTCTTTAGTTTGGTCGACCGCAAACGCTGGATAGTTTTTCTCTTTCGTTATTTGTTTAGGTCAGTGGTTCTCAACCTTTTTTCTTTCGTGTCCCATTTACCTTGCAAAAAAATTCTGTGGCCCAGAAAAAAACTTTAAAATAGGTTTAAAACAAAACACAGCAGAATATATTTCAAAACAGATTGTTTAATCAACCGTGCATTAGTGAGATACTTGCGGCTGAACAATAAATTTACATTCCTTTTTAATACCTCCCAAACCATTATTCCTTTAAAATGAAATAAAATGACACAAATGAAACTAAATCTAGCTTTTTAAATTGGTATGTGGCCAACCTCAAATGTTCTTATGGCCCCACTGGTTGAGAAGCGCTGGTTTAGGTTGACTGATTAGCAAGTGTGTATTCGACAATTGACAACGCTAGTCAAACTTTAAATGAAACAGATTCCTAAAAGGAGGTATAATGGTGACTGTCCTGCGCGTTTTAAAGTATAAATTTAAGTAATGATAGTTAACGCAAAATTATGCTCTTCAAGCATACTCTAAGACCACGTGCTAAGTGAGCAATGGACACGACTTATTTCACCTCAACCAAAGCTTGTAATTTAGCTGACTTGGCACACAGCTCGGCGCAGATGTTGCGCCAATCGTGGCATGATAACACCCGGTAAAAACGATCTTCGTTTAGTATTGCACGTGGTGAAAGGATTGCTTGTAATTTAGCGCTAGTTCCGTTCATGGAACTTGAAAACTGCGCTGCTGATAGTCGAATTATGTATGATTCTACCACAATTAAACACACATATTTCACGGTCTTGGTTTGTTTTTTTGCCCGAAGTTAACGATTGTACACCGTGGTTTCGCAGCTGGCGCCTGACAGGATTGTCGACGACGCACATGCTCGCTTTTGCTGGACGTATTTGGCTGTTTCTGGGTTTTTTCTATCACGTCTTGCAATCACCATTCTATGACGTAATACTGTCACAATTTTAAGGACGTCATTATTCATTAACATCAGGCGAAAATAGGGGAATTCCCTAAGTTGAAAATTTAGGACCCCTTTTTTGATTTTCTGGTTACGCCCCTGATTGCCCCCCCCTGAAAAATTTTCTGCGGGCGCCCCTGGGCTCGAGCGCTACTGTAATATTTCACTTTTTGTAGTGATTTTAATGGTTTCGTTTCGTGTTTATTATGTTTTTAAGATGTCCTTTCATTTACATTAAAATTACACGCGTGTAGTTAAGTAACTGAAGATATAATTCATGGATTAGGAAACTTTCTTGAATTTTAGACTAATTGCTACTTTTTACGACCGATTTGGATTATGTTTAGTTACTAACTCTCTTTATTGCTACTTTTAATTAAAACTGCATATTTTCTGCAAATTATCTACAGTTTTAGCTTTGTCAAAAGTTCCCTGTGATTACCACTGCATGATTTGTGTCTAATAGACATATTTATTTTCTGAAATACACATATTATCGAACGATAACGGCCCTATTCAAATACAGTTTGGCTGAGTTGCAGATAAACGATAAATGTTATCCCCCTATCCAACAATATTTGTTCATATTTTAATATAATAACACCTTAGTAACAGGGAGACTCCAACTATACTCCATAATGTTTTTTTTTTTATTGTGTGTCGTCACACCTTTTGAAACATGATTTACGCAATGGTTATTTTTTGCGCTGCAGGCGACATTGTTACGTGGTTTCTACGGAGCCTTGTTACTGCTGTGGAATCAATGCCCTCACAACACAATTGTTAAAATCAGCTTGATAAACTCATTTTTTCGCGATTCGCGCCACAAACAGTAGATACTTTAGTTTTTTCAAATTGTCTCACTGATATGTAATTCAAAATAAGTTTTTCGTAGGGGGAAGCAAGGCATAAGGAAATGACCAAAAACGTCTTTATAAAAGAAAAAAAAAAAAAAAACCAAAAACGTCTTTATATTGTTTAAGTTGCCCAAAGTTTTATTTTGGAGTGTGCGATGAGACGCACGACGCCTTTGGGCTAAAACAATTTGATCAAAGTGGGCTAAACCTAGAAACATAATTAGATTAGCGCGGAACGCTAAAAAAAATGCATTTACTTGATCAAAAAATACAGTTTGTTGGGGGGGAGGGGGGCATAGCAACGTATTCTACCCGGCAAAAAAAAAACTTTGCGTTAAAGACACAACAGTTTCTTGTTTATCCCATACTATTCCCGATATTGAGGGGGAAATGCTCCCCTATTGCAGGCACTCATGGTCCAGGATTAGCAGACGACACCTTCGATGTTATGGAAGCTAATAGAGGGGAGATACGTAACAGTTAAAACTTCTTGTCATTGTAGATGGAATTGTTGGTACTGTTTGGGTGCAAGCTGGATTTAGGTGGTTTGAGTTGCCTGGCAACAAGTGTACACAACATCAACCAGCTGGAATTGATTAAATGCGAAATCGCTGGTTCCGATCTGCAACCTCTAACAGACGCCATATCACGAATGGATCGACCTGTAAGTGTGTGTTGTTGGAATGAAGGATTTGTTGAATATTGGAATGACATTGAAGTGGATAAACCAGGCAACAGCATTGCGTGTAACATTTGGTAGCTCAGCCACTGTCTGACGAACGAAAGATTTTTGGTAAACGTATTTTTTATGTCACCATTACTAAGTAATTACTGGCAGGGGGAATGCGGATTTTTGTATAAGGGCGCATGAAAAAATTGCAGGTATGATGTCACAATGTTACGTCAAATCGTGACGTCACAAGTAACAGACATAGCGTTACGTCAAAACGTGACTATTTTTTATTTTATCAAGACGGAAAAACACTCGCGTGTAGAGTGAAAAAATGCCTTTGTAAAGTATAAGTTTCCTAAACTTTAATTTTCAAGGGTGCGATAAGACGCACGGCCCCCATGGATAAACTGGTTTTCAAGTGAGCTAAGACACCCAGAAACATAGCTTTGATACGCGGGTATTCCGAAATACTTTTGCATTCACTTAGTTGCATTAGGAATAAATATGGTTTATGGGAGCCATGGCCACTTGTCCTGTCCCTGATTACTGGCCTCTAACCCTGATTACTGGCCCCTCTGGCCCTGGCCTGGGTACATTTTTTTCTGATAGCACATCTTCTCAATGGACCATTATTAACTGGACACCCTTTTTGTTTGTGTTTACATAATTTACAAAACAACACTTGAATTACAATTAATATTTTTTTAAACATTTTCCTGTTGAAGTAATTGCAACCCGAAAAGCGCCTACGTTCCCTCATACTTTTATATTTCCTCAATTCTGGAGCGACATTTAATGATTTTTTATTTGCTTTAGCGCTGATCTTGCACAGCTCAGTCGCTTGAGTGACTGTCCCGGTATGGCCGAGGATATTCTCAAATAAATAACATTAGGCGGTAGTTGTTTTTTCAGCCGGTAGGCCCAGGTCGTGGTGAGATTTATTTTCGTGCATCAAGTGTATCCTACTTAGACTGCAATTCAATTTATTTGTCAAGAATTGATGCAATAACATTTTAAGTAACATCGTAATATTAACGATATTAGATGTGCATTTTTTATTTAATGCTAGTTTAATTTATAGCCTTTCGTTTCGCCAAGTGAATGGATAAGAACTATAAAAGAATTTAAGCATAAGGTTTTAAAATACGAACGCCGGATCTTGCAAAACTCATGTAGAAATAATTAAACTGTGGTTCTTTTAAAAACGCGCACACAAAAGTTATGACCTGGGGCCTGGTCTATTTTGGTCGATTTAATGAAAAATAATAAAATATTCAATAACGTTGAGCTTCTGTATAGTTAACCAAAACATTTCATAAATTTATTTTGTCCACCATTGCCCCAATAGATATTACATATCCCAGAGATATACCTGACCTGTTTCTCGGAGGATAGCGAGTCTTCGCGATTTTAAATAGTTGTTATGTGGCTTACTATACAACTTCAGTATGCGGCCTGCGAAATAGTTTGTTTTTTGCTTGTTGTGGTCCTTGCACCATTTTAAGTTGTACAGGCCTGGTTTAAACTCATCTTCCTTGTACAATTACGCATTGCACATCAAGCTTTGAGTTTTGGAATTTGGCATTTTAAACGTGTTGCTTTGTAAAAAAAGCAGAAAAGCTAGTTAGTTATTTATGCCAAATTTATGCGGAATATTTAATGACATAAGTTGGTTAAAGCGAAATATCGATTAGGCTCTTATAACTTGAAAATACTTTACTGCTTCAACCTTAATTTCCATCAAGTTAAGGATTCTGAAATTTTCTTTTTCTTTTACAGTTAATAATTTAAAAATACTCCTGGAAATGTACATTATAAGCGATGGTCAATCCTAGCACACCCAAATATAATTAAATTAATGCGGTTCAAGTCACCAGTTCTATATTCGTAGATGTTGTGTGGGTTTATAGAGTAGGCAAATCTACCAATTTATTATTGTCACAGTTGGAGAAACTGAATCTAAGTGACAACAAGCTGGAGTCACGTGGTTTGAGTTGCCTGGCAACAAGTGTACACAACATCAACCAGCTGGAATTGGAGAATTGCAATATCGTTGGTTCTGATCTTCAACCTCTAACTGACGCCATATCACGAATGGATCGACCTGTAAGTGTGTGTTGTTGGAATGAAGGGTGTGTTAAATATTGGAATTGCATTGAGGTGGGTAAAACAGGCAACAGCATTGCGTGTAAGATTTGCTAACTCAACCACTGTCTGGTGTACAAAAAAATTTTCCGTAAATGGAATTTGATGATTTTTTTTGAAGTAATTTCTGGCAGGGGCGAATGCGGGATTTTTGTTTGAGGGCGCATGAAAAAGGTTGCAGGTATGATGTCACAATGTTACATCAAATCGTGACGTCACAATAACGGACATAGCTCTACGTCAAAACGTGACTATTTTTTATGTTATAAAGACAGAAAAGCACTCGCGTGCAGCGTGAAAAAATGTCTTTGTAAAGTTTAACTTTCCCAAACTTTAATTTTCGAGTGTGCGATAAGACGCACGACGCCCATAGATAACCGGTTTTCAAGTGGGCTAAGACATACTAGAAACATAACTTAAATTCGCGGGTATTGCGAAATATTTTTGTATTCATTTAGTTACAAAAGGAATAATACAGCTACGTTCCCTCTCCCATGGATCCATCCCTGGTTAGTGACCTTTAAATGGCTCTGGCCTGGGTACATTTGTTCTGATAGCACTTCTTCTCAATTGACATTTATAAACTGAACACCCGTTTTATTTGTGTTTACTTATGGGAATAATTTACCAACCAACACTTGAATTGCGATTATTCCTTTGTAACAACGTTTTCCTGTTGAAGTAATTGCAACCCGATAAGCGCCTATGTTCCCTCATACTTTTATATTTCCTCGATTCTGGAGCGACATTTAGAGGTTGTTTGCTGCATGGCTGATCTTGCATTGCTCAGTTGCTTGAGTGACGTTCCCGGTATGGCCGAGGTCATGAGTTCGAATGTCACCGCAGGCAATTTTTACTTACCTTGCTTGCACGGAAATCCTTGCAAGACCAACCGAATATGTTTAGACATTCTCAAAAAATAACATTAAGCGGTGGTTGTTATTTCAAACTGTAGGCCTAGGTCGTGGAGATATTCAGTGCATCCTACTTAGACAGCAATTCAAATTGTTTGCCCGAAATTGATACAACAACATTTTAAATTTAGACCGCAATAATTTTCATTTAATGCCAATTTAATTCGTATAGCTTCAGTCTATCGCCAAGTGAATGGATAAGAAATACGAATAAATTTAGGCGAGAGGGTTTACGTTAAAATACGAACGCCGGGCTCTTTCTGCATTTTATTTGTGCGATTTTGCAAAAAAGATTTAGATAAAATTAACCTGTTGTGCATTTTATGAAAACTCGTACACGGATGTAATGACCTGGGGCCTGGTTTATTTTAGTGATTTAGCGAAAAATAACAATTCATTTAATAATTTTAAGTTGCTAGAGTTCACTAAAACGTCCCATAAAATTATTTTGTCCATCATTGCCCCAATAGGTAATATATATTCCAGAGTTGTTACTTGACCTATTGATCGGAGGAAAGCGAGTCTTTGCGATTTTACGTATTTGTTGCCTGACCTATTGTACAACCTTAGTATGCGACCTGCCAAATTGTTTGTTTTTTGCTTGTTGAGGCCCTTGCACCATTTTAATTTGTACAGGCCTAGTTTAAGCTCATCTTCCTTGTACAATTACGCTGTGCCCATCAAGTTTCGAGTTTTTTGGATTTGGCATTTTAAACGAATTGCTCTGTAAAAAACAACACAAAGGCTAGATAGTTATTTATGCGAAAGTTAAGCAGAATATTTAACACTATAGGTTGTTTAAAGTGAAATATTAACATAGCTCTAATATTTTAAAATAAGTTTACTCCTTCAACCTTAATTTCCCTTAAGTTAAGCTCTCTGAATTTAATTTCTCTTCCACAGTAAATATTTTAAAAAATTACTCTTGATCAAGTGCATTATAGGCGATGGTCAATCCTAGCACACCCAAATATAATTAAATTAATGCGGTTCAAGTCACCAGTTCTATATTCGTAGATGTTGTGTGGGTTTATAGAGTAGGCAAATCTACCAATTTATTATTGTCACAGTTGGAGAAACTGGATCTAAGAGGCAACAAGCTGGATTCACGTGGTTTGAGTTGCCTGGCAACAAGTGTACACAACATCAACCAGCTGGAATTATGGGCTTGCGAAATCGCTGGTTCCGATCTGCAACCTCTAACTGAGGCCATTTCACGAATGGATCGACCTGTAAGTGTGTGTTTATGGAATGAAGGATGTGTTGAATATTGATATAACTTTGAGGTAGATAAACAACACAACAGCATTACGTATAAGATTTGCTAACTCAACCACTGTCTGGTGTACAACATTTTTTTCGTAAATGGAAGTTGATAATTTTTTTTGAAATAATTACTGGCAGGGCGAATGCGGGATTTTTGTTTGAGGGCGCATAAAAAATTGCAGGTATGATGTCACGTCTAAACATGACGTCACAAGTAACGGACATAGCGCTACGTCAAAACGTGACTATTTTTTATATTATAAAGACGGAAAAGCACTCGCGTGCAGCGTGAAAAAATGTCTTTGTAAAGTTTAACTTTCCCAAACTTTAATTTTCGAGGGTGGGATAAGACGCACGGCGCCCATGGATAACCGGTTTTCAAGTGGGCTAAGACATACTAGAAACATAACTTAGATTCGCGGGTATTGCGAAGTGTTTTTGCATTCACTTAGTTACAATAGGCAAAATACAGTTGGGGGAGCCATGGCCACGTGCACTCTCCCATGGATCCACCCCTGATTACTGGCCTCTAAAATGAACCTAAAATGAACCAGTGTTTTTTTTGCATTTCCTTTAGCGCTGATCTTGCACAGCTCAGTTGCTTGAGTGACTTTCCCGGTATGGCCGAGGTCATTAGTTCGAATCTCACCGCAGGCAATTTTTACTTGCCTTGCTTGCACGAAAATCCTTACAAGACCAACCGAATATGTTTTTTTCAGCCGGTAGGCCTAGGCAATGGACTTTGCAGCTTTGACTTTCGTGTATTTCAATTGATTTGCCTAAAATCTATACAATAGCATTTTATAGCAGCACCGCAAGATTAGCATTATTAGATTGGCAATTTTTATTTAGTGCCAGTTCAGTTCGCTTTTGTCTATCGCCGAATGAATAGATAAGAAATACGAATAAATTTAAGCCACAGAGTTTACGTAAAATACGAACGCCGGGTGTAGGCTATTCTGCATGTTATTACGGTGATTTTGAGAAATTATGTAGAAATAATTAAACTGTTGTGGGTCGTTTTTGTGGGTCGTTTTTGTGGGTCGTTTGAAAACGCGTACACGGCTATAGGTCATCAAAACATCCCATAAAATTATTTTGTCCACCATTGCCCCCATATATATTATGTATCCCAATCCAAGTGTTATTACCTGACCTATTACGAATAGCAGTTTTGGTGTAAGTTGCGAATATGCATTGTTTAATTTGCTAGAACCTGTATTCAGCCTAACAACTGCTTGTATCTTACATTATGTTGTGCTTATGTAGATGAGGAGGTTGGACCTGAGCGACAACAAGTTGGGATCGCAAGGACTCGCTTTCCTCCGAACTTGTGCCCACAATGTACAACTGCTGGGGTTAGAACTATGCGGTATCGATGAAGCTGATGTGGATTCTCTGCGCAAGGTAGGCACTCAAAATTTGGGAATATGTTGCCGGGGCAACGTTGCGACACTAGTGACGTCAGTGTTTAGACGTGTGACGTCATGATGCTTCCCGTTGCCTCGAATGCACAAGTTTAGATGAGCAAATATGTCGACATTTACCAATAACCCATCTCCGGCTTGATGGTAGTTAGTGGCGTTCAGGCGAATAATTTGTGAAGTAAGGCGCTTGGAGGTCTGACCTTTTTGCGATCGAATGCATTCGCTTGTTTCTCGCTGAGATCAAGTTTGCTTGGATCTGTCCACGCCCCACTGAACTAAGAAGCAGAACTAAAAGCAGGAAAAACTAAACACAAAGCTTCGGGTTAAGAACGAAACAACCTGGTTTGACTCGGGCGAGTAACGAGTAGAGCGAGTTGCGCAATAACGCATCCACGAGTAATCGGTTAATATGACTTTTTTATATAATGACATTTCATGTATTTTTAAATAGTGGCAATTGCGTGTCAGATAAGCGCATGTTTTAATTTCAAATGTGATAACTTTTTTTTAGTCTGACTGACGCCTAATGTTGTCACACAGATACGCGTATATCCGCTATAGTAAGTTTTACTTGTATAAATAACCGACCAAACAAACAATACGAGTACTCAATGTACCGAGGTAATCACAACATTTTTGCGCATTCCCATGTACTGCATTTTTGTCGCCAAGAGTAACTCTTAAGTAGTTTGATCAAGCACTTAAACAGAACATAGAATCGTTACATAATCGATCAACGTCTTAAAAATCTGTCTCCACAGTTATATCAAGACAAGCAAGCGGAACCAGAAGCAAGTCAAAGCCAAGAAACATCCACTGAACAAGATGTGGACGATGGGACAGATCATGTAAGAACATTTCAACGTTAAAGTACCAATACATGCTTCTTACTAGACATACCATATGTTGTGTGAACACAAGAAACCCTAGTCGCGTATGTAAATAATATCAAAATAACTTGGGGTTTGTTTTGCTAAATTAGTGCGTTTCTTTACTTTAACAGGTATCAACAGAGAGTTCAACACAAAGGTCAACTCAAGGGTCAACGCAAAGGTCACCCCAGGGGTCAACGCAAAGGTCACCTCAGGGGTCAACACAAAGATCAACTCAGGGGTCAACGCAAAGGTCACCCCAGGGGTCAGCTCAGGGGTCAACAAAGGGAGGTCGGAGGTCCGTTGCGGATTTGGCAAAATTATTTGAACAACTATAACTTTATTTTAGATTAACTGAAATTGAGTTCTTTCTCATCCAATAGTTTTTTGCAATATTTTGTTTTATACAAGAGAGCGATTAACAACATTGTCTTTTCTATAGAACCAGTTAATTTTTTTAAAATGATCCAAATGATATCGTAAGTCTCTCTAAACAACAACTGAATAAACCGGTTTGCAACCAATACTTTCATATTGTAATAGAAATAGTTGACTTATTTCATAAAGCATAACTGTGGTAAAACGATGGAACCAAATACAGCTACAATACTCACACATTTAATCAACGTTATATTCGTTTAATGTTTTTGTTGTTAATACAATTTTATTACGCGCTGTGCCAACCTCTTTAGCTCTCCTGGAGGTTATTTATAGTATTCCTGTCTTAATCAATGTGCCTTGGCAATTATTTAACATGTCGCCAACTTTTGGACAAACGTTGTATTTGCATAAAAATCACGAATGTTAACTAGTTGTTTACCACAGTCTAGTAAAACAAAATGTTGTGTTGTCACACTTTTTCATTTTCGTTTTGGCTAAATATTATTAATTTTATTGTCGTTCTTGATTTTATTATTACGATTCACAAAGATTAAATGTGTTACATTTTTAATAAATCGTGGTTGATTGATGGATGCCTAACCTGAATACGCTGGTCGTTTTAAAATATTTTCTCGTTTTGAAATTACGAAATGTGTTAGGCCGAAGTGAAGCTACATAATTTTATGTTGCCCTTCTTTGTCATCCACCCTTTCAACTAGAGTTCACTTTAAACTTACGCCTCTTTACCTTTGCTACTGGTAACATTGTGAACTAATTATGTGGGTTAAATGTAAAATAACAAAAAAAACTTGAAAAGCACACTATCTACAATGTCATTCTTGCCACAAATAACTGCAAAAAACTCACACAGAAATCCTCATTTTGTCTTAGCATAAAACAAACTTGCCTTATACTTGTTAAAAGTCGCAATTGTGTTTATTTGATTATTTTCTCGCAACTTTTTTTCTTCGCCAATTCAAACTCATATAATGCTAAAATAGAAAGGGTCGGTCTCTTTGTATAACCACTTGTGGTTCAAGCCTGATCCTTCCCCAAATCCGGTAACGTTATTTACTTTTCTATTTTGCGTGTGTATTGTATAAAGCGTGTATTGTAGAAAAATAAAACTTGAAACTAAACAACTGCCACGAGATTTGTCAGGCAATATAACGACAACATTTGCAGATAAAAACCTACATAACTACAACACTCGAGCCTTTGAACGAAAACGCATGCATATAAAAACCTTGACAAATAGACCGTGGTTGGAAATGTGTCATTTAAGTGGGCGGCAAAATCATACATGTCAGAGTATTGGTTTGGCGGGCATAAACTATTCTCGCTGTCAGATGTCTGTGGGCCGGTGGCACAGTCACCCGTATTAGGCGGTATTTTAGACCGTGATGTGATTTACAAAGCATTCAATAATCATTGAAGGATTCACTAAAAATAGAGAACAGAAAGCTTAAATTACCTTATCAAAGAAGACCTGCAGCTTTCATCCGCAGCAAACTTTATCACAGAGGTCAACTACAACACAACACAACTAGCTCAACTGATGATCAAATGCTTTCCTCGTGTGATTGCTTACGGCTCATTCTGCACCAAACTGATTGCGTTTGCTTCGGCGCCTTTAATTCGTTTAGCTCAACATAAATCGGCCAGTTTAAATGGCCGCTTCAAAAGTAGCCGGCTCCCTTTTCATCAAGTCTTGTAGCTTCATATAAGCCACAAAACGCGGCCAAAATAATAGAGCCGGCAGAATTAGAAACGGCCATATAAAGTGTCTGATTGCTTTGCAAGCCGAGCTTACGAAACAACAAGCCAGAGTGCAATAAGGTGAGATTTTGTGGGGACAAACTTTAAAAACAAAATCATTCCAACATCTGGCGAGCCAAATTGAAAAGCACAGTGGGCTGCAATTTGGTTAATCTGCGATTGCAATTTCCTCAAAATGATTTTGTTTTTTATATTTTCCTTTTTACTACCGTTTACCACATTAGTCATAATAAAAGTAAAACAAAATAAAAACTATTTCACGACAGAATAAGTTTGTAAAACTTGTCTATTATTACTCTAATCAACATTTTTCAATATATTGATAGTTTCTAATACAAAAACTTTTCTGAACAGCTATATTTCAAATTAAAATTTAAACATAGTTCAGTATAATAAATAATAGATTCGATCTTATCCATCGCTAATAAAAAAGAAAACAATAATATCTAATTTTTTAATCGCTAATAAAAAGAAAACAATAACATCTAATTTTTGTAAAATAGTCCAAAATTTTGGGTGGTGGGTATATATGACCCCGGGCTTCAAGGTACAGGGGTACCAAGATGAGGCTTACAAATGCCAGAATGAGGCTTTTTATTCTTAAAATACAATGTTCTAATAAAATTTGAATTGTTTGTCGTATAAAGCAAAGTATATTACCGGTTTGTTAATGTAATAAAAAATGTGATTAAACATGGAGGGTGCGCCAATTTTATAGTTTGCCCCCGGGCGCAAACAACCCTGGCTACGCCACTGGGTACTAGCAAGCCCTTATAAGTTGTCACTAAAAATCCAGCATTTTTATCCTGATTGTGTTATTTCTGTGTTTCTCAACGAACCTTGCTTCAGTGCTACGTAATATCGTAAATGCCAATGAAACGCGAGAAATTTTAAGTTTTATGCGTGAGTTTACAAAAATTAACGCAAATGTAAAAATATTGCAATTGCCGTGAGTTGTATTCTCTATCTGCCACAAAAACTTGGCCTTAAATATAAAATCGAGTGTCACTGGAAGCTAGGTTTTTAATTTGTTACTTTAGTCTTGTGTTAATTCAGGGGTTCCCAACCTTGTTACGATCTCGTACCACTTGGACGCTCTGTACTGTCACGCGTACCACTTTAGCAGAAAAATAATTTAATTGAATCATATTTTTATCTATTTTTAGCTTACAACTAGCATTATTCAACGCTATTTGTAGCTGAAGGCTTAAGCTATAAAACAGTAGATTATATATATCAAAAAAGCAATCATTTTTCCACCTGAAAAACCTACGCGTACCACTAGTGGTTCACGTACCACAGGTTGGGAACCCCTGTGTTAATTGGATCAGAATGGCTTGCTGAGAAACCCGGCGGTACGCAGCAAAACTAAAAGCCACTATGCGATGTACACTGCGGGAAAAACGCACCGGTGAAAAAACGAGACAGTGACTTAAATGTACGCCAAGGCTACCAGGCGCGGATCTAGGATGTTTGTTTGGGGGGCAATGAATTGTTTCAAATATGACGTCACACAGCGGCACAACTATCCTTAAGAAAACCAAACAGTTGGTTAATTTCCAGGTTGGAGAAGTGGTGCTTTTAATACAAAATTTACATTACAAAGCTGTAGCACGAAGCGAAAAGTTGCCTTTATATCGTTTAAGATGTCAAAAGCATTTATATGAGGTGATGAGACTAACGACGCCTTTAAGCTAAAGCAACTTAAATAAAGCGGGCCAAGAGATATACAAGAAGCTTAAAGATTCGCGAATTCTTTTGCATTTATAATGTTACCCTAGTAACAAAAAAAACATTTTTTTGGAAGCCATTTTGTGGTATTTGAGGAAAACAAGAAAAGTACCAGAATATTACAGCATTCCAGCATAATATGAAAAGCAACTAAACTATAAAATATGCCTACAAAAAAAACGGCTGTATTTACAAATACGATGCGTTTCTACGCAGTATTAAAATCGTTGTGATTTTTACAGTTACCTACATTTGGAAGGCATTGAAATTGAAAAACAAAGTCTATGTTAACATTAAACAACAAGTATAAAGTAAAGTGTAAACTTTGAAACAGAACAATAACGAAGAAATAATTACACAGGAAAAATGGAAAAGTTAGCATTTGCGCAAATGGATGACAACACTGAAATATTTGCTCTTCCTGTACAACATACCTTCTGCATAGCTATGTAAGCCCAGAATACAAAGAGCTCTATTGCGATGAGATTCGAACCAAACGAAAGCTATCTTTACACGCGGGAAAATAAAACCGCTCAATGCTTCTTTGTAAGCCCCGAGAGAATGTCAAGTGAGCCTCGAAACTTTTTGTAATATTGGAAAATAAATTATTTGTATTACCAATATGCATAGACGCAATCGTTTTAGACTTAAATACGCACTATCCATGAAATATTATTAATATTGAGACATTTAGATACAGTTTGTCGTGGATTTAGGTTTTTGCATGCCATAAAGGTAAAACCCACTTTAGGTTTTGCAAGTCGTGGCTTATGTAGAACACAATGAATCGTGTTGCGATAAAATCGAACGCAATGAGAATACTTGTGAAGTTATAGAAGGGCGAGTGAGTCGCCGATGAACTCTGTGAGTTGCCAGAGCGAACTCGTCAATCCACTTGCAACGGCGAGTCCGCAAACTCCTAAGGCAGCTCCCGAGTAGAAGCACTTCTCAACCAAACGCAATCTGAACAAATTAAACACAAGGTTAAAACGGGTTCAGCCATCTAATCGCATTTTAAGATTAAACGCATGAATAAACTTTGTTTATTTCAACTTTTTGTGTAATACTTTCTAATAAGACCTTAAAACAAAGCTTAAATGCACACATCTTGGCGCCGATACTACGTCAGTATCGGACCAGTAGCGATACGATAAATCTGATATTATCGGGCAGCCAAAAGTAAAAACATAAAAAACGGATCCAACCATCCAATAGAGTTTTACCTAAAAAGGAAATTCGGTGATGAATCGGCGAAACTAGGATATGAACAAATATGAAGGTAGATTCTAGGGATTTCAATATTTTGGCGAAAAAAGTGTGATCTAATGAAACCACTACGGATTCTGGTGCAGTGGTCAGCAAACTTTTTTTGTCGTGGCCCAAAGTATTTTTTTTCAGAGCTATTGTAGGCCCACTAAAATCACTATGAAGCAGTGTCGGATTCTGAATATTTGATTTTTAGGTGAAATATTACACGGCGCCTTTATGCCCAAAACTCTGCCATACCATAATATAAAACATACTATACAACGAAGAATATACGCGCGAAGCGAGAAAAAATTTTCAATTACACATAGTTAAAGTTGACAAAAAATATATTTGGACAGGCATTTAGGACCACATTGGGCACGTGAGTCTTTTCAAACTGAGCCAAATGAAAAATTCTATGCCACACCAATATTTACAATAAAGTGAAATGAATGTACGGCTATCACGCGGCCCACAACTACATGATATCACTCAGCTGCTCAAAAGTAACTCGCGGCAGACATCTGGGCCGCGGCCCATAGTTTGCCGACCACTGTTCTAGGGATTTCGATATTTTGGTGGAAAAAGTGTATAATGAAGTCACCACGAATCTTCTTTAGAAAAATGCATTGTTTTACGTTTACAGTGTCATGTCACAAATAAACATGAAAGTATTTATAAGATCAAAATTTCTGGCTTTAAACAAAAGTTCCACAAGCATAAAGTTCCTTTACTTGGTTAGTTTTTGTTTCGATTGTAGATCGTTGTTCTTCTGCTTTAGAATGAACTGGTTGCAGCCGGCGATGTAAGTTGTGAAGTAATCTTCCCACTGATAAACCCCACAATCAAGGTTGTAAGCCTGAGAAACAATTAACAAATAGCTTGATAATGAGTTTCAAGCCAAAAAGTTCGAGTAAATCCACATCATCTTGATCAAGACGTTTCGATTCACACTTGTATCATCGTCAGTTAATCTCATTGTTTTTTTAACAGCACTTTCTGAACACATAACTTAAGCTAAACAAAAAATAAATTCACTTTTGGACAAATATAAGGTTCTGCGAAGACTTTTCAATACGCAAATCAATTCAAAGGCATTTAAACGCCTTTAAAGATTAAAATAATTTGTAACAAACGTGCAACACACAAATTTAACCCTGTGATTAGATGCTCTGAATTAGAAGACCTTGTAATATTGTTTTCACCTTTTGGTCTTCAGCATTCAGTGAGGAATGCAGCTGATCGACATTCGTGTTGCTGAACTTAAAGTTCGTCGTAAAAAAGAATTCCATCACTTCCATGGCGCTCATGATCTTTTCATTGAGTCTTGCCATTCTGAAAAATAAAGAAATATTGAAGTCTTTGTCATTCTGAAATTAAACATTATATTTTTTAGGATTAGCGTAGCTTTGGGTTCAGAATAAAGTATTTTTGTGAACTGGGACCAATAATTTTAAGCTAAATAAAATCCTAAATTCTTGCCTAAATGGTGATAGTCATTCAAACAAGTAATCCAGAAAACAACAGACAATTGTTATAACATAATAAAGGAAGTTTAAATATTAACAGTAGAGATTTGTAAAGACAGGTTGACAAAAAGCTAGATATTGAATGATAAAATAAAGTTCCATCTAGACTATTGCCTTTAATATTAAAAAAAACTAAAAAAAAAACTAGACAAAACATTGCACGATTCAACAAACGAAAATTTCAAGAAAAGCAAAAATTTCAAAACTGTTCAATCCACAATAAAGCATAGGTGGCAAACTAGAGTTTTTAGCATCTGCTTAGACTTTATTTTATTTCAAGTATAACTCACTTTTGTTTTTTCCTCATAATAGCCAGACCGGCATCCATCGCATGGGCAGGAATAGTTTGCGAATAAAAGGTGGTGAGCTCGTACAGCTTTCTGCATATAAATAAATAAAATGTTTAAATCCATGAACACGCCTTTGCCGAAAGTGTTGCAATAATGAAAACTATATTTCTTCAAGTTGAATAGAGTAATCAGGTGGCACTACATAGAAAAATTGTATTTAATAGCTTTCGCACAGGAAACTCTTTTTTGGAAAACTATATTTAACAATTTTTGATAAAATGTGACAATCACAAAAGCAAAAACTAAAGAATCTATTTCACCTGTTATTGGTGCATAACACCCAAGGTGCACGGAATGGGTCGCTTGGATTCTCTGCCACATTGTTCTTTGCAAGCGAAACTGAAAACAAAAATACAATTTGTAAATGATGAATTTAAGCCAGGGTTGTGGAGTCGGGACTCAACAGAGTCGGTTTATTTTGCTGGAGTAGAGAACACGGGGCTTAAGTAAGAAGTTAGACTACCCTTATAGGTTAATAAATTATATGACACACTACGAGTGGTATGTTGAACATATCTACCTAATTTTCGTTAAATAAATGTGTGAAATACAGGCTGTAGAGTCGGATCCGGACTGGGGAATCGCAGAAACAGGACATTTGGTGAAAGTCGGACTCCTGACTCGAGTAAGACTACGCTAAACTAAGACTAAAATTTTCCCTTCAGCAAAACTTTGCCCAACTTAACTGAACAATTTTAGATATGTAAACTGCTGCAGCCTGGAACCGAACAAAATCAACATGGCAACACAATTTTTCCCATTGGTTAAGAAACACTAAAACCTACATTTACTGATGTAACACTTTTAGTTAAAGTTGTCCATTCTTACTCAAGCGGTCCATAGCAAGGCCATTTTTGATGCCAGAGTTGACGTGGTAGATGGGAAGTGATCCATTGACCCTCGGAACTCGGTTGCACGTAAAGGAACTGATGCTTTCATTGTCCGAAGATGAATCCCCTGGAAATTCATGTTTAACAGGTTAAGTTTTAAATTGATCAAACTATTCAATAAATATAGGTAGAATTAGTTATTCATAGTAGACAACCTAAAAACCTCTTGGTAATTTAGAATGACTAAACTAGAGTAAAAATGCAGTTTTAGAACAGATTTTTTATACAGGACTCAAAATACAAAAAGAACACAACAACAATGAAGTAAAAAAAATTTACATGTTTTCGAACAGGGGTTTATTTATGAAATGAATACAAAATTAGTGGTAATAAATTCAAACACTGGCTAGATACAGGGTTTTTTTCTCAAGCATAAAATAGTTTTGTACAATTTAAAACGAAGTAAATTGTAGAATGAATATCAAGGCACGTGTATAACTAAGTAGCATTTTGTGGAAATTTAAAAAAATTCTTTGTTGATTTTCACATGGTCAGATGACAAAATGCAACCTACTTCTGTATGGGCTTTGATATTCATTCTACATCTAACTACAACAAAAGCGGATATGAACAAAAACGCCAACTTTTTGGTAATCTATCTGTATTTACAACCTTGTAAGCCAATTTCCCCAAGCGATGAAACTGCACTGTCACTCTCGTAGCCGAGCGAGCACCTTCTTTCTGCTGAGTCACAAGCGGTCTTCATCGCTGCGCAAATCACGCCGTTGACAACAAAGTCGACCGGTATGAGGTCACAGGTTATGGAGTGGTCGACAATCACAGAACGAAGCACACCCTTGGCGTACGCTATTATGAAAGCGGTGGGTCCGTACACGTTTGTACACCAACCCTGGAGAAAAAGCAGCAATTTTTGATATCAAAGACTATAATGCAGTGAAATTTGAAATACTATTAAGCAGTACACTGGTAGCCTTAAGTAACCCAGTGGTTTCAAGGTGCAATTTCAAAGCTTGAAGTTGAAATTTTCTAAGAACATAGTTTTTTTTTTCTATTTGAAAGCCTCCTAATACAACTTTGTGTATGATTTGGGTACAATAAATCAAATGATATTTTCCTACATGCATAGAGTTGATTGCGATGCCCCAATTCCGTTTTTAGTGACACTACAGAAATCCACTCAACAGAAATTCAAGTCGGTATTTTATAGTTTCTTATGGGTTTTGTAAACCAAAAAACGTTGGGAACCACTGGATTAACCGATTCAGTCAATCCACTAAGGATTTTTGTGCAAACCAGAGGTCAGGCTAGAACCATTTGTGTTATTTCTGCACTGAAAAGATCTAACTTATACTTAAACTAGAAACTTACTGGCAAAGGTTCTTTGTAAGCTGGTATTATCATGCTGGGCCTGACGATGCAGATTGGAAGATGAGATCCTTCTCTTGCAACGACGTCCTCAGCAAGCGCCTTCGTCAGCGTGTAAGTGTTCGGTCTGAAACAAAATCAACGTTTATGTACAACTTTAAACCAGTAATTCTATTACACCAGAAGCCTTTGTCATCGTGTATGTGTACGGTCTAAAACCCAAACGCAGCATGTTGTATAAAAGTCACGAGAGGAATTTTGATACAAAATTATTCTTTTTTAGAAGCTTTTGGCTTAGTTATTTTAGAAAAATGTTGTATTTGGGTGACTTGATATGTGTAGGCTAATTTTTTTATTTGAAAGTTTGTATGATCCCTGTTCAGAGGCAGATTCAGCATTTATGTTTGGGGGCATAACATTTTTTTAAGTTATGTCATAACATGACGTTATAACAGCAAAAAACAACTAATTCAAGAAAAAAAAAATCCAGCGAAACTCCATAGACATTTACTTTGTGTGCCGCTGAATATATTTAGCATTTAGTTATCTTGGTGTGCCGCAAGTGAAAAAGGTTGCGGAGCACTTCTAGGCCACTTTCAGGTTAAACAAAATAACTACTATTTCAAGCTGAACTTACCTCTTGCCAAGAAGTTGCGGCGTGACCTTGGTGATAAGGTCATCGTCCATCCACCGGAGGGAGCCCTCGAGGTCAAGGTAATCGATTCCAACATCGTAAAGCTTTTCATCGGTCTCTTGTCGGTTGCAATGGACATATGCTGGACAAAAATGATGTAAATTCAACTACCTTCTACTGCTTTTTGCAATATTCTTTATATATTGAGCGATACAATGGTTTAAAATATATATAGTTTACACAAAAAAATTGTATGATAATGGCAGTTTATAAGGTAGTTACAACGTCAAAACAATTTTCAGGCTTTTTAATTAAATATATTTCCTTATTTGTAAACAAAAATGTATACGAAAGATAAAGATTTAAATTACAATTTCTCGGTACAAATTTCCATGAATGGCGGAATAGTTAAATCAGTAGTTCCTAAACATTTTAGCTTGTGGCACAGTAAAAAACTAAAACATTTCATGCCACATCATGCACTAAAAACAACAATTTTAACAGTTAATGTCCTGGAAAAGTTCTATGAAATATATAAATCGTCTATCTTTGATCATTTATTCGTGGTACATTTTTTTTTGAATAGCTGTTTTTAAAGTCTTGTCAGTAGTGAATGAAATTTATCATTGTACAACATTTTTGGCTCACTACATGATTATTTAATTTTCCTTCGTTCACCGATAAATTAATAATGAAGTTAATAAAATTTGACAAAAAAATTACACCCGGCCTGTGCTCGTACATCCCAACTGTATTTCAAGAAAAATATTTGGTGACCCCTGGCCTAGTGTGCGGTATACTATATACCACAGATTTACAAAGTCAAACGCATATGGCATTAAAAAACAGCATGATCTAAAAAGATTGATCTTTTGATAAAAAAGCAAACTTAAATTTTTTTGTGTAACACTGCATATTGCTAAAACACACCTGTGGAGATGTGAACGAATGCTTGGAGTTTGTTTTGTTGCGGTCGAAAGATTTTGAAAAGCCTCCTCACACACTGGAAGTTTATTTTAAAGGCCAACCTGTAGAAATTAATAAATAAACCAGTGGTTATTAAGCAAAGATAAAAACAAATTCGGGGTATATTTTACACCATCATGTAATTAACACTAAACAAGCATGCGGGGCAATATGAATTACAGATAATTTAACTTCAGTAACTATTAAAATATACAAACGATTTTATTTAAATAGACATTTATATACAAATCAATATCATTGCATTAGTAACTTAGTAAAACTGAGTTACAACATATAAAGCAATAAAATTATAAACAATAATAATAATCGCATTTTTTTTCCAGACGGGGCAACCCTGTAGGGGCGCCCATGCACACTTAAGAATCAGATGTGTGCGCTGGTCTAGAATCCTACCACAGCGTTCAAACAATTAAAGCAACGCAAAATATTTGGGTTAGGGTGCAGTGACTTGACTTGACTTAAGTCTTTTGGACTAATGACTTGACCTGACTTAAGTCATTTGGGAAAAATGACTTGACTTGACTTAAGTCTTTCGGACAAATGACTTGACTTGACTTAAGTCATTTGGACAAATGACTTCGGTTAAAATGAAGCATTTTTTTCAAGAATTTTTTATAAAATTGAACTATTTATCCAAATTTTAGCACATAAAACAAATTGCTTGCTATATGTTGCGTTTTTTCTTATTTTTTAGTTTAGTTATTGCTCATAATCATACAAATTTAAAAAAGGACATAACTTGAAATTGACTTGCTCTAATTATGACTTGACTTGGACTTAAGTTGTTTTACAAATGACTTGACTGGGACTTAAGTCAATTTAAAATGATTTGTTTACAACACTGAGCTGCACCGACCCTAACTCAAATAATGTTCGTTGTGGGATCCTAGACCAGCGCCCAGTAGCTTGATTATTTGGCGCTCTTTCACTATTGTACGTAAAAATTACTACAAAAAAATTTTTCTTTAAATGCCGCATACCACAACACATATTGTTTGGGTTAGGGTGCAGGTTAGCGTTTGGTTGAGGGTGGGTCAAGTTATTATTAATAATAAACATAATATTACTTGACCCACCCTCACCCAAACGCTAACCCGCACCCTAACCCAAACAAAATGCGTTGTGGAATGCGGTATTATTATTATTTTTTTTTGCATAACTTTTCACGTACAATAGTGAAAGAGCGCCGATTATTTTGAAAGCGTAATACTTTTGCCGAACATATCAAATAACAACAGTAGATCGAATTAAATACAAAGTATCGGAAATCCTAACACGTTTGGTATAGTTAAGTGCCCTTACTTGAGGTGTTCGTTGAACTTGAGTGTTGCAGCGCAGTGGATGAAAACCTGGCACTTCTTCTGTAGAATCTCCCTCGAAGTTTGATCCAAACCAAGATCTTCAGCGCCAAGGTCGCACGAAACAAATTCGAGCTTTGACGCAAAATTCGGCTGCAGCTCACGAAGAACGTCGAAAGCCTGGAAGGGTAAAAGGTTTTAAACGTCAAATGACTCAAAGAGATTTAAACCAATGAGTGGAAAGTTGGGGAAAATGGCGAATTTGTTTGGTCGTCTGTCACGCTCTGGTGCATATGAAGAAACAACAAAGTTTAGAGTAGACTCGTTTGCTCGTAGTTCTGTTTGCGCCATCAACAGCCTCTGATTGGTACAGGGTTAAGCACCTTTTTGCCTAGGATCGCCAAAAAAAGTGTTGAACAGATTGGCATGGCTTTTCAACTATGATTTGAGTTCAGGCTAAGTCATTTAGCCGCGGTATATAATACTACCACAACGAACATTATTTGGGTTAGAGTGTGGTGCGGGTTTGCGTTTGGGTTTTGGTAGGTTAATGAGAAATATTGTTAATGAATAACGATAATACTTGATACGCCATCAACCAAACACTGACCAATACCCTGATCAAAATATTGTGCTTTGCTTTAATAATTGTTTTAATGCTGTGGTAGGATTCTAGACCAAAAGCGTAGCACTACGAAGCGAGCCAAAATTAAAATATTCAAAGAAGAATCTTACCACAATTTTGTCTGGGGGTGATATTGCTCTTTGGGTAAGGGTGAGCGTTTTGGTGGGTGTTTTTTTATTATATTTATTCTCCCATATTTATTTCTTGTTGCAATTTTTATTGCACAATTCGTTTCGTTGCTGTAAAAAAACTGGTAGGATTCTAGACCAGCGCCCAATTTTTTTCTCAAGAAACTATTTTAATTCCAATTTATGTAAATAGTTTATTGTGGAAATCACTCACAGGCTCCAAGTTGACTACCTAATCAAAAATGTGTCTTGGCCCTGTAAAATAGTTCCTGAATAAACGCTGTTGTACCAATAGTATGTATCAGTAGACTATATCCTAATGTTACTCTTTATGATAGAAATACTTAAATCTTCCCAATTCTATTTATAAACCACATTGAAAAATTATGTCACAAATGTGCTGTCTGCCAAACTGTGGCAATAGAGCACCTCTTGTGTCTCTATTTCATGTCCCTTGCAAAAAGTTTTGTAAAAATGATCAAGTTGAATGGGCTACTAACCTGGAAAAGATTATATTAAGATTTCGGAACGACTGCCATATCTTGGGTTTATATAAACGAGATGCTGTAAGGATTTGTTCTAGTCACTTTCATTCATCTGATATGATATCAAGTAAGAAAGTTTTGTAAAATTTTTTATCAAAAGAAAATTATTTGGTATGTAAATAAGAGTTTAGACATTTGCTCAATGGTAATCTTTTTAAATTATAAAATTAATTATTATTATTTTTTTACTATTATCTAGGAGGAAATAGAAGGGAATTGAAAAATGGAGCAATTCCAAAATTATAATTGCCAATAAAACAAATTCGTAATTCAATACCCAAAGAACGACCTGCTCCTAAGGCCAGAAGCACTTTGCCAACTATTCATAAATCATTCGTTTGCTAATCTTGTTGGTAAAACCCAAAAAATCCCCTATGGTTGGAAAACGTTTTTGGAATCTGAATTTGTTTCATTTAAATTGGAAGATGGCCTTGATCAGTTCAAGTTTCATGTTCAACTTGACATGAACCTAAATTTATATGCCTGTTATTATGGGTGGGGTGCATCACCAGAAAGTAATGTCAGACTTATTGATGTTACAAAAACCACTATTTACGATGTTTTGTACTCTGTTTCGGAGTATAAAATATGTAAAGGTGTCACTCTTGAGTCTGATATTACTGCCCCCTATATAACAGTGGCGGCCAACCCATGTGGACCGAAACTATCACCAGAAGTTTCAATAATTGCTAAACGGTAAGCAACTTTTGTAATTCAATTCAAGTCTTATTACATGTAAAGAACCAACAGACTGCAGTTCCATTAGATCTTCTGCATGCAAGGTTTTTGTACAAGGTGTGACCAGTGTTCGACTTGCAAGGAGGTTGATTCCAAATTTATAATAAGAAAACAACGCAGGGAGCGGTATGAGAAAAAAGTTGGAAAGATACCAGTCCAGTGTGGCCAGCATGGTCACAATCTTCCATCAAGGGTGTAGAGCACCATAAATTTAAAAGATGCTAGGTACAAGCTGCAAAAGAAAACCAGAACACCAGAACAGCTTGTGTATTTTATGTATTATAACAGAATCAAAAGCTTACATGAGGAAGTCCAGAATTACCTTAGAAAAGAAAATGAATTAGTTACCGTTGAAGAAGACTTGTCTAACGATTTCAAAATAATAATGGATAAAGGTAAAGGTGTAAAACGTTGCAATAAAATTACATTCCTATTAAACACTTCGTTTTACACTATTTTAGAAAAGCTATTGTTTAAATTGTTGTATATGTAGGTAAGACAGGAAGATTAAGCAGTGAGTTATATCTTTTAACACTATAGTGTATTTTAAATATACAAAATTGATTTAGCATACTGTGCCCCAGTTAAGTGTGCGACACTTTTAAAACCCTCCAAACATTTAGTGATTTTATTAGTTCGCAAAAACGATGAACTAGATGAATTTCATCAAATTTTTTGGAATGAGCAAATCAAACTGCAAGATAGGAAGTTGAAAGGAGAGCGTTATCATCCTGAAATTATTAAGTAAGTAAGCATTTTTTGCATATTTTTATTTAAATAATTTCTGTAGTAATCTGTAGCCATATATTTATGGATTCTGCTTAAGCCTTGCAATTGAAAGCAAGTCCGCTTGTGAGGAACTGAGGCAATCTGGCTTACTTTGTTTGCCAAGTTCTCGTCTTTTAAATGATTACAGGTCCCATATTAAATTATATACTTTTAGTTTAAGAAAAATATATAAATATTTTATAAACAAAAGCGAAGGTGGTCTAGAATCCTAACCCAGATGTCTCTTTCAATGACTAAAAAGGTGAAAGTCGTTAACGTAAAATCCTGGAAGGGTGAAAGTTTTAACTTTAAACGCCAAAATCCTTTAAAGGATAGAGGCTTTTACGTCAAAATCAAGAAAGGGTAATAGTTTAAACGTCAAAATTCTAAAAGGGTAGGCTTTCAACTAATATCAACTCTTGGAGAGATAGATGAAAAAACGTCAAAATTCTGGAAGATTAGGGGTTCATCCCCAGGGTTTAAGTTTTTAACGGCTAAAATGCGACCCCGAAAAAACACTGCGACTAAGATATATAAACGTCGAAAACATGAAAAGGGAAAGAGCTAACGTCAAACTCTTGGAAGCGTAAAGGTTTTAACATCAAAACCTGGAAGCGTAAGGGTCTTACGATTTGTTCGCTTTGAGCTTAGAACAGTTGAGTGAAGAGAAATTAGGTCGCCAAAGCTTCGCTGTTTTACTTATGCCTATAGTATTCGGGTAGCAACCACAAAAAAGGTTTAGAAACACTGTTGATCACAAGAACAACTGAACATTTAACCCAGGGGCTCTGAAACTTTGAAACGCGGACTCATGGGGGTATGTGGACCAATTTTCGAGGTCTAAGCATGCCGAGGTAAAATCGTAGTGTATATAAAAATAATAGAATTGAACACACAGTTTAAATGGGCTCCGCCATCTAATCGAAATTTAAGATAAAATGCATAAATAAACTTTGTTTATTTTAACTTTTTGTGTAATACTTTCTAATAAGACCACAAAACAAAGCTTAAATGGACACATTTTGGCGCCGATACTACGTCAGTATCGGACCAGTAGCGATACGATAAATCTGATATTATCAGACAGCCAAAAGTAAAAACATAAAAAAACGGGCCCAACCATCCAATAGAGTTTTAGATAAAAAGGAAATTCGGTGATGAATCGGCGAAACTAGGATATGAACAAATATGAAGGCAGATTCTAGGGCAGTGGTCAGCAAACGTTTTTCGTCGCGGCCCAAAGTATTTTTTTCAGAGCTATTGTAGGCCCACTAAAATCACTACGAAGCAGTTACGGATTCTGAATATTCCATTTTTTAGTTGAAATATTACACGGCGCCTTTATGCCCAAAACTCTGCCATACCATATTTTAAAACATACTATACAACGAAGAATATACGCGCGAAGCGAGAAAAATTTTTCAATTACACAGTTAAAGTTGACAAAAAATATATTTGGACAGGCATTTAGGACCACATTGGGCACGTGGGTCTTTTCAAACTGAGCCAAATTAAAACTTCTATGCCACACCAATATTTCCAATAAAGTGCAATGAATGTACGGCTATCACGCGGCCCACAGCTACATGATATCACTCAGCTGCTCAAAAGTAACTCGCGGCAGACATCTGGGCCGCGGCCAATAGTTTGCCGACCACTGTTCTGGGGATTTCGATATTTTGGTGGAAAATGTGATCTAATGAAGTCACCACGAATCTTCTTTAGAAAAATGCATTGTTTTACGGTTACAGTGTCATGTCACAAACAAACATGGAAGTATTTATAAGATCAAAATTTCTGGTTTTAAACAAAACTTCCACAAGCATAAAGTTCCTTACTTGGTTAGTTTTTGTTTCGATTGTAGATCATTGTTCTTCTGCTTTGGAATGAACTGGTTGCAGCCGGCGATGTAAGTTGTGAAGTAATCTTCCCACTGATAAACCCCACAATCAAGGTTGTAAGCCTGAGAAACAATTAACAAATAGCTTGATAATGAGTTTTAAAGCCAAAAAGTTCGAGTAAATCCACATGATCTTGATTAAGACGTTTCGATTCACACTTGTATCATCGTCAGTTAATGTCATTGTTTTTTCAACAGCACTTTATGAACACATAACTTAAGCTAAACAAAAAATAAATTTACTTTTGGACAAATATAAGGTTCTGCGAAGACTTTTCAACACGCAAATCAATTCAAAGGCATTTAAACGCTTTTAAAGATTCAAATAATTTGTAACAAACGTGCAACACACAAATTTAACCCTGTGATTAGATGCTCTGAACTAGAAGACCTTGTAATATTGTTTTCACCTTTTGGTCTTTAGCATTCAGTGAGGAACGCAGCTGATCGACATTCGTGTTGCTGAACCTAAAGTTCGTCGTAAAAAAGAATTCCATCACTTCCATGGCGCTCATGATCTTTTCATTGAGTCTTGCCATTCTGAAAAATAAAGAAATATTGAAGTCTTTGCCATTCTGAAATTAAACATTATATTTTTTAGGATTAGCGTAGCATTGGGTTCAGAATAAAGTATTTTTGTGAACTGGGACCAATAATTTCAAGCTAAATAAAATCCTAAATTCTTGCCTAAATGGTGATAGTCATTCAAACAAGTAATCCAATTTTATGTCATATTGAAAAAACAGACAATAGTTATAACATAATAGAGTAAGTTTAAATCTTAACAGTAGAGATTTGTAAAGACAGGTTGACAAAAAGCTAGATATTAAATGATAAAATAAAGTCCCATCTAGACTCGGGCCTTAAATATTAAAAAAAACTAAAAAAAAACTAGAAAAAACATTACGACTCAACAAACGAAAATTTCAAGAGAAGCAAAAATTTCAAAACTGTTCAATCCACAATAAGGCATAGGTGACAAACTAGAGTTTTTAGCATCTGCTTAGATTTAGACTTTATTTTATTTCAAGTATAACACACTTTTGTTTTTTCCTCATAAGAGCCAGACCTGCATCCATCGCATGGGCAGGAATAGTTTGCGAATAAAAGGTGGTGAGATCGTACAGCTTTCTGCATATAAATAAATAAAATGTTTAAATCCATGAACACGCCTTTGCCGAAAGTGTTCCAATAATGAAAACTATATCTCTTCATGTTAAATAGAGTAATCAGGTGGCACTATATAAAAAAATTGTATTTAATAGCTTTCGCACAAGAAACTCTTTTTTGGAAAACTATATTTAACAATTTTTGATAAAATGTGACAATCACAAAAGCAAAACTAAAGAATCTATTTCACCTGTTATTGGTGCATAACACCCAAGGGGCACGGAATGGGTCGCTTGGATTCTCTGCCACATTGTTGATTGCAAGCGAAACTGAAAACAAAAATACAAATTGTAAATGATGAATTTAAGCCAGGGTTGTGGAGTCGGGACTCAACAGAGTCGGTTTATTTTGCTGGAGTAGAGAACACGGGGCTTAAGTTAGAAGTTAGACTACCCTTATAGGTTAATGAATTATATGACACACTACGAGTGGTATGTTAAACATATCTACCTAGTTTTCGTTTAATAAATGTGTGAATTACAGGCTGTAGAGTCGTATCCGGACTGGGGACTCGCAGAAACATGACATTTGGTGAAAGTCGGACTCCTGACTCGAGTAAGACTACGCTAAACTAAGACTACTCAAACATAAGAGTCCCGAGTGAGACGTGCACAGCACCAAATTTCAAAACTGATAAGGTCACAAATTGTAAAGTGTAAAGGTGAAATACCATAAGGTAGATAAAGTCAATTTTGTTTATAAGATCCATATCTTTGACTTTGCCTTAAATTTTCCCTTCGGCAAAACTTTGCCCAACTTAACTGAACAATTTTAGATATGTAAACTGCTGCAGCCTGGAACCCAACAAAATCAACATGGCAACACAATTTTTCCCATTGGTTAAGAAACCCTAAAACCTACATTTACTGATAGAACACTTTTAGTTAAAGTTGTCCATTCTTACTCAAGCGGTCCATAGCAAGGCCATTTTTGATGCCAGAGTTTTGACGTGGTAGATGGGAAGTGATCCATTGATCCTCGGAACTCGGTCGCACGTAAAGGAACTGATGCTTTCATTGTCCGAAGATGAATCCCCTGGAAAATCGTATTTAACTGGTTAAGTTTTAAATTGATCAACAATAAATATAGGTGGAATTAGTTATTCATAGTAGACAACCTAAAAACCTCTTGGTAACATAGAATGGCTACACTACAGTAGAAATCCAGTTTTGGAACAGATTTTTTATACAGGACTCAAAATACAAAAAGAACTCAACAATGAATTAAAACAAAATTTACATGTTTTCGAACAGGGGTTTATTTATCAAATGAATACAAAATTAGTAATAAATTCAAACACTGGCTAGATACAGGGTTTTTTCTCAAGCTTAAAATAGTTTTGTACAATTTAAAACGAAGTAAATTGTAGAATGAATATCAAGGAACATGTATAAGTAAGTAGCATTTTGTGGAAATTTAAAAAAATTCTTTGTTGATTTTCACATGGTCAAATGACAAAATGCAACCTACTTCTGTATGGGCTTTGATATTCATTCTGCATCTAACTGCAACACCAGCCGATATGAACAAAAACGCCAACTTTTTGGTAATCTATCTGTATTTACAACCTTGTAAGCCAATTTCCCCAAGCGATGAAACTGCACTGTCACTCTCGTAGCCGAGCGAGCACCTTCTTTCTGCTGAGTCACAAGCGGTCTTCATCGCATCACGCCGTTCACAACAAAGTCGACCGGTATGACGTCACAGGTTATGGAGTTGTCGACAATCACAGAAGGAAGCACACCCTTGGCGTATGCTATTATGAAAGCGGTGGGTCCGTACACGTTTGTACACCAACCCTGGAGAAAAAGCAGAAATTTTTGCTATGAAAGATAATTATGCAGTGAAACTTGAAACACGATTAAGCAGTACACCGGAAGCCTTTAATAGACTAACCCAGTGGTTCCCAACCGGGGTGCCATTTGGAAGCTGAAAGGGTAATTGTAGTTCCTTAAAAACATAATTATCGCTCTTTTTAAAATCCTATTAATACAACTTTGTGTATGATTTGGGTGCAGAAATCAAATGATATTTTTCTACATGCAAATAAATTTGATTGCGATGTCCCAGTTCCGTTTTTAGTGACACTACAGAAATCAACTTTCAAGATTCAGGTAGTTGTGCCGCAATCTATTTGTTGTTCCTTATGGGTGCCGCAAACCATAAAAGGTGGGAACCACTGGAGTATCAGAATCAGAATTTTTGTGCAAGCAAGGTAGCAAATGCAACTGCGGTGTGGTTTGCACTCCAAACTGGCCTTGCTTGCATGAAATCCCTAATTGGTTGAATGATTTTATTAGTCTTTATCAGTGTTTTAAGTTTCATTACACGGGGCAATTTAAAAAAGCTAGATTTATAATTATTTGTGTCACTTAATTAATTTTACAGGAATAATGCCTTGGGGAGAAATTGATAAGGAAAGTAAAAGAAATGTAAATGCATTGTTCGCAAGAATCTCACTAATGCACAGCTGAATAAATATCTGTTTCAAAATATGTTATGCTGTTTTTTGTTCTAAACCTATTTCTTAGTTCTTTTTATTTATAAAAAAATATTGAGCCACAAAATTTTTATGCAACGAAAATGGGATTTGCTTAAATTGGCAAACCCTTAAATAAAACAGTGCTTTAAACCTAAGTTTCAAAGATTGAATAGGACTACTTAAAGTTATTTAATCCTTCTAAATGTTTAACATCAATGAAACCACTCAAAACATTTTAGTATTTTAAACACATCTTTTCGTGTTCTTTCTGCACTGAAAAAATATCTAACTTATAACAAGTCTAAAAACATACCGGCAGGCGGCAACGGTTCTTTGTAAGCTGGTATTATCATGCTGGGCCTGACGATGCAGATTGGAAGATGAGATCCTTCTCTTGCAACGACGTCCTCAGCAAGCGCCTTCGTCAGCGTGTAAGTGTTTGGTCTGAAACGAAAACGCAACATTTAGCTACAACTTTAAACCAATAATTATAATACACCTAAAGCCTTCGACAGCGTGTAAGTGTTCGGTCTGAACGAAAACACAACAGGTTACATTTCAGTCAAGAGAGATATTTTGATACAAAACTGTTCTTTTTTGAAGCATTTGGCTTAGTTATTTCACAAAAAATGTTGTATTTGTGTGATGTGATATGTATAAATTGTTTATTGGAAAGTTTGTATGGTCCCTGTTCTGAGGCGAATTTTTTTTTAGATTTTTGTTTGCTTGACAGTTTTTAAGTTACGTCAAAATACGACTTAATAAAGCAATAAATTTATAAAATGAAGTTTTTCCAGCGAACTTGTGCACAAATATGCAGCTGAACAATAGCTTAATTGCGTGAAGGACTAAAAAAATTGTATTTAAATAGTAAAAGAACTTGAAAATATAGATTTTTGGGAAAATTCGAAGTAGTCTCTGCTAGAAACTAGAGAAAAGTGTTATGAAGGTCAACACAAGAAGAAGGACAATCGTGCAACATGCCATGAGTCCAGTTTTTGAGATATATATATATAAATATAGTTAATTATTGCTACCGCTAGATGATAACAAAAACGAACATAATGGACCAAGGTATCTCAGGCAGTGCATGTTAAATATGTGGTGTTAAAACATTCTAGCTTGTGGCACATTAAGTATAAAGTATTTTAGGCACTGTTTTCTTCTAGCAACACTTTTAAAACTTGGTATTTGTCCTTAATATATTGGCAAGAACACGGTTTAAAGCAGGGGTGACAAACCTATTTGTTGTCGCGGGCCACTTTGTCAGTTACCGCTGACGGCGCTGAGTACAACTTTTTACCTACACTATAAAACCTGTTAAAATCACAAACAATTGTTCATCAAACCAAACTAATCGAAACCCATGCGAACCATACAGCTTAAATTATTTAATGTAATATTGAAATATGAAATAATAAAAAATAACAAATAAACATTTAATGAATTTTGTTGCTCAATGAGAAATTTGGAAACATTTTTGCTTTGCTAAGCAATTGATATTAGGACGAACTGTTGATGTGGCAACTCTCAACTGCATACTAAGATTTTCGTCTGTTAGCCTTGACCTGTAACGACTTTTTGTGATGTTCATTTTACAAAAAAAATGTTCGCATAGATATGTGCTTCCAAAAACCCGCGGGCCACGTTTTCGTCACCCCTAGTTTAAAGGATTAAAATAAAAACTTAAGCAGTGTAAAAACGAAATAATGCAAGAGTTCAATTCAAATATTAAACTTCTTGGGCCACTTCCAGGGTAAAACAAACACTTATTTCAAAGTGACCTTTGTCAAAATGTCCTAATAACTAACCTAAGGACTTTAATTTCGCTTTGAATTAGCGAATATGGTCACCTACCTCTTGCCAAGAAGCTGTGGTGTGACCTTGGTGATAAGGGCATCGCCCATTCACCGGAGGGAGCCCTCAAGATCGAGGTAATCGATTCCAACATCGTAAAGCTGTTCATCGGTTTCTTGTTGGTTGCAATAGACGTACGCTGGACAAAAATGATGTAAATTTGTCTACCTTCTACTGTTTTATGCATTATTCTCTATATATCAAACAATACAATGGTTTAAGTATAGATAAAAAAATGTTATAGTTAAAAAAAATAACTTTTTTTATAAAATATAGATTATAGTTTACACAAAAAAAGTGTATGACAATAGCACTTTATAAGGTAGTTACAACGTCAAAACAATTTTCTGGCTTTTTAATTAAATATATTTAACCTTATCCTTAAGCAAAAATATATAAGAAAGATGAAGGTTTAAATTACAATTTCTTGCGACAAAATTCCATGGATGGGGGAGAAGTTAAATCGGTAGTTTCTAAACTTTTCAGCTTGCGGCACAGTAAAAAACTAAAATATTTCATGCCACACCATGTACAAAAACAACAAGTTTAACAGATAAATGCCTTGAAAAGGCCTATGAAATAAATCGTCTATCTTTGCTCATTTATTTTTGATACAATGAATTTTGGAATCTTTGTAACTGTTTTTTAAAGTATTGTCAATAGTGAATGAAATTTATAACTCTACAACAATTTTTAGCTTGCTACATGATTATTTAATTTTCTTCATTTAAAGATAATTTAATAAAGTTAATAAATATTGACAAAAGAGTTACACCTGGTCTGCGCTCGTACATCCTAACAGTTAACCGACCTGCGATGGTCAGGCCCAACAGTTACCCACCCTTCAGAAAAAAAAATGGTAACCCTCGGCCTAGTGTGTGGAATATGGGTATATTTACCCTATAATAGAGTAACCTTAGCACAAATTTACAAAGTTTACAAAAGAGTGATTTTGAAAGCTTTATCATTTAATAAAACAGCAAAATTAAAATTTTTTGTGTAACACTGCATATTGCTAATACACACCTGTGAACGAATGCTTGGAGGTTGTTTCGTTCAGGTCAAAATATTTTGAGAAGCCTCCTCACACACTGGACGTTTATTTCGAAGGCCAACCTGTAGAAATTAATAAATAACCAGTGGTTAACAAGCTTTTTTACACGGCAGCAAACTAAACAGACAAAAACAAATTAGGGGTATACTTTTTACACCATCATGTAATTAACACTTAACAAGCATGCGGGGCATTATGAACTATACATATAATTCAATTCAGTAACTGTGATATTAAAATGTACATACGATTTTATAATAGTAGACATTTATATACAAATCAATATCATACATCTGAAGCAACAAAATTTAAAACAATAATAATAATCGCATTTTTTTTTATTCCAAACCGGGGGTAACCCCTTGGGAGCACCCATGCACACTTAAGAATCAGATGTATGCGCTGGTCTACAATCCTACCACAGCGTTCAAACAATTAAAGCAACGCAAAACATTTGTGTTAGGGTGCAGGTTAGTGTGTGGGTGAGGGTGGGTCAAGTATTATTTTTATTAGTATTGCTTAACCTACCCAAATCCAAACGCTAAGCTGCACCGACCCTAACTCAAATAATGTTCGTTGTTGGATCCTAGACCAGCGCCCAGTAGCTTGATTATTTTTAAAGCGTAATACTTTTGCCGAACATATCAAATAACAGCAGTAAATCGTAATTAAATACAAAGTATCGGAAATCCTGAGATGTTGTGTATACTTAAGTACCCTAACCTGAGGTGTTCGTTGAACTTGAGTGTTGCAGCGCAGTGGATGAAAACCTGGCACTTCTTCTGTAGAATCTCCCTCGAAGCTTGATCCAAACCAAGATCTACAGGGCCAAGGTCGCACTAAACAAATTCGAGCTTCGACGCAAAATTCGGCTGCAGCTCACGAAGAACGTCGAAAGCCTGGAAGGGTAAAAGGTTTAAACGACAAATGACTCAAAGAGATTTAAACCAATGAGTGGAAAGTTGGGGAAAATGGCGAATTTGTTTGGTCGTCTGTCACGCTCTGGTGCATATGAAGAAACAACAAAGTTTAGAATAGACTCGTTTACTCGTAGTTCTGTTTGTGCCATCAACAGCCTCTGATTGGTACATGGTTAAGCACCTTTTTGCCTCGGATCGCCAAAAAAATGGTTGAACAGATTGGCATGGCTTTTCAACTCTGATTTGAGTTCAGGCTAAGTCATTTAGCCGCGGTATATAATACTACCACAACGAACATTATTTGGGTTAGGGTGTGGTGCGGGTTAGCGTTTGGGCTTTGGTAGGTTAATCAGCAATATTGTTAATGGATATCAATTATACTTGATACGCCATCAACCAAACACTAACCAACACCCGGATCAAAATATTGTGCTTTGCTTTAATAACTGTTTTAACGCTGTGGTTGGATTCTAGAACAAAATCGTACCACAACGAAGCGAGGCAAAATTAAAATATTCAAAGAAGAATTCTGTAGTAATCTGTAGCCATATATTTATGGATTCTATTTAAGCCTTGCAATTAAAACCAAGTCCGCTTGTGAGAAGCTGAGGCAATCTGGCTTACTTTGTTTGCCAAGTTCTCGTCTTTTAAATGATTACAGGTCCCATATTAAATTATATACTTTTAGTTTAAGAAAAATATATAAATATTTTATAAACAAAAGCGAAGGTGGTCTAGAATCCTAACCCAGATGTCTCTTTCAATGACTAAAAAGGTGAAAGTTGTTAACGTAAAATCCTGGAAGGGTTAAAGTTTTAAATTTAAACGCCAAAATCCTTTAAAGGATAGAGGCTTTAACGTCAAAATCAAGAAAGGGTAATAGTTTAAACGTCAAAATTCTAAAGGGGTAGGCATTTTACCTAACATCAAACTCTTTGGAGAGATAGATGAAAAAACGTCAAAATTCTGGAAGATTAGGGGTTCATCCCCAGGGTTTAAGTTTTTAACGGCTAAAATGCGACCCCGAAAAAACACTGCGACTAAGATATATAAACGTCGAAAACATGAAAAGGGAAAGAGCTAACGTCAAACTCTTGGAAGCGTAAAGGTTTTAACATCAAAAACCTGGAAGCGTAAGGGTCTTACGATTTGTTCGCTTTGAGCTTAAAACAGTTGAGTGAAGAGAAATTAGGTCGCCAAAGCTTTGCTGTTTTACTTATGCCTATAGTATTTGGGTAGCAACCAGAAAAAAGGTTTAGAAACACTGTTGATCACAAGAACAACTGTACATTTAACCCAGGGGCTCTTGAACTTTGAAACGCGGACTCATGGGGGTACGTGGACCAATTTTCGAGATCTAAGCACGCCGAGGTAAAATCGTAGTGTATATTAAAAATAATAGAATAACATTTTTTTAAAAGAAAAATTTAGTTAAGAAAAATTATTCCTTAGTTTCACATTTGCTGAGCCGAATACGCAACCAATTATTTTCAGTGGACTGCTTTAAAAAAGTTAAAGAACTCCGGTTCTTTGAGGCTGCTTCTTCTTTAAATACAATGTTCTTTTAAAATTTTAATTGTTTCGCCGTATGAAGTAAGGTATATTATGTCAACGTAATAGAAAATGTGATTAAACA
Source organism: Ascidiella aspersa (assembly GCF_963924565.1). Taxonomy (NCBI): domain Eukaryota; kingdom Metazoa; phylum Chordata; class Ascidiacea; order Phlebobranchia; family Ascidiidae; genus Ascidiella; species Ascidiella aspersa. Next base: position 3,213,066 of record NC_139453.1, on the reverse strand, counting down.
TGAAGTAGGGGGCGCCAATTATAAAGTTTGCCCCCAGGCGCAAAATACCCTAGCTACCAATCTGCTTATGGAGTTGGAGAATAGAAAACCAGGGATAAAAAACAAGAATGCATAGAGTTACTTTCTTAAGACGAGGTTTTTGGGTAAACGAAATCCGTAAGATGAGGTTAGTTAGCCTACTTCCCGCATTTCTTTAACGTAATGTTGGTCCATATGCTATTGCTCATTGCTAAATTTGCAAGAATTCAATAAATTCATTTGGACACTTTTTGAAACTATTGATTGCGTGGGCTCCAGAAAACGATTGGTGTTGAAAGTCTTTAAAAACTCTTTTACATTTGTAAAAAAAAGTGCGTTTAGCGGATACAGTGGTGGCAATCAGGTATAACTTAGTTTCTTTAACGTTTTTATTGGATCGAACGAATTTCGTGAGAAGATCCTCGGCATGATTTTAATCAGGGCTTTCCAAAATGTTCTCTCTGCAAGTAATTTTGCTCGAAAAGACTTAAGTCTTGACTTAAGGGCACCAGCATCGGCCGAACTCGTTGCGCGCTTTGTCGCCACCCGGCGGCACCGCCATAATAAATCACCTGGAAAAAGCGGTCACTTGAAGCGTGAGCGAGCGAGCGCACGAGGTGCTCGTATCGCGTGACCCGATCAATCGGCGGCCGCCAAAGTTATTCAAGTTCTTAAACGGACCGCGTGGTCTAAGCATTGACTTGGGTCATTGCAACACTGGTTATTTATCTTAATTTTGGAAGATAAAACAATTCAATTGCTATATGTTGCGTTTATGTTATTTTTTCCTTGAGATTTTGCTCATATTCTCACGATTTTACCAGTATTGTGTTTTAATGTTTACTTTTTGGACAAATAATTATATTCAATTTGACATGCTTCAATCATAACTTGACTGAGAATTAAAGAGTTGCTATTTGTTCTAAAAGATTTTATTTAGATAAAAACGTAAAGGTGTAACGGCAGGAAACTAAATAGGACAAAAAGTGAAGAGCAGTGAAGCAAATTGAACAAACAAAAGGAAACTTAAAAAACAAATTTAACTGCATTTTGACGTAATACAAAGTCAGAAATGATCGCGATCTAGTTGAAAGCAACAACATCTTGAAAATAGAACTTAGGGCAAACGGGGCATAGGCGTAGCCAGGGTTGAGCCTCAGAGGGCATGGCCCTTCCAAAACTTTATAAATATTTTACTCATAATAATTTGTTATTTTAGCATTTATGAGCAGTACAACAGTCGATCACAGATATACCACACCTTCAATTGTCATGCTCTGTTACGTCACAAACAATGTAGTAAATATTACGTTTGCCATACGTTAATGTAGTTTTACTAATTTAAAACAGTTTTTGCTTTTTGAACGGATTTTGAATATTGCTTTAACACTCATTCAGTTGCTGCTCGAAACGGTTTGCTTACATTGTTATTTGTGTTCGTTACGGCAGTTAATACAAAGAACTTATACTTTTTGAACTTATACCCCCCTCCTAATTTTCGGCTGGCTGCGCCACTGAAACGGGCAACTTGACCAAGTCGAAAGACGAAAAAAAAAAGATTTGCTAAAATATAAGTCTCACGCAGCACCTATTTATTACTAGTGTCAAGTTTAGCGCGAATTTTAGGGAAATAATTCGGCATGCTGCAAGTATAGGGATGTCCGATAATATCGGATCAAAGTCGATACCCGATACCAAATGGTGGTATCGTTGATACTCGTCCGATACTAGGGTTGCATCGGTGCCAATCCTAAACCAAATTACGGACATTCCTAAATGCAAGTAAGAAAGTCTAATGGAGTTATTATCATTGCGCCAGTGAAGCAACTAAACTAACTATATAGAACAATAAGAATACGCATTTCTATGCAACCTAAATTGAAGCTGGGAATTTTTTTACCTTTACAATAGCTCGCGTGATTTCCAGACAGGAAATGAGTGAAGGCGTTGGAGGGCAAACTAAATGGATGGAGCCTTAACGTCATTTCCTTTAGATTAGAACAACGAAATACGTTGCAGTCCGCCTTCAACAAAGAGCTTAGCGTTTGGTTGTTGCCTGTAGTTTGGTGCAATCCCCTTACTGCTGTACTCAGGTAAATGTGTAATGTTGTGTAGGTATATGAACAGGAATGTCAGGTTGGTTTATAACATCAAAACCTTAAATCAGTGGATCTCAACCTTTTCCTGCCGCACTCCAATCTGTGGTGTTTTAATGTCACTTCGAGCTACCTGGTTTCAAAAGAAACCATTTTTACTCAAGTTTACTTAGATTTAATAAGCCAAATAAAGAATAAAAAACAATTATTTTCAACTCTAGCCGTAGATTTAAGATTATGGGTCGTCTTGCCGCAATGCACTTGCGTTTATTTCTATAAAACTTCGATTGCAGCCAGAAAGCTGTTCGCGTAAAATTGGTCCGTGTGCTAAAGGTTGACAATCACTATTTTCCAAACATGAAATTGTATGTACGAACAAGATCCAGCAGGCAACGCTGCTATAATTATCGTTTCACGACTTGCTCCCACTGAGCCTGCGTACCTCTGAACCTGGTATAATATTATGTGTATGCCAATCGTTGGTCAGTGTTACTTCAACAGTGCTAGATCACAGATATCACAGTATATACCCAAACTGTCATTTAACTTGGTATCTTGTTCCATTTTACAGACTATATTTGGTTAAAAAAAAAACTGTATCAACCAATCAAGCACAAGGAATAACATGGCCGATACTCCAAACCAAAACCAAGTAAGTTTTTGTCGTATAAAATAATAAACATCTTTGCTGCTTTGGGTTTTTAATTCCACGCCAACCTCCTCATAAATCCGTCTAGCACTGGTATTTGTCAAAGTGAAACTTATCTTATTAACTTTATCACAATACACATATTGCATAGTGTCTGAAAAATGGAAAAATTGTTTTTCAACGTGCCTGTATAGCATACGACCTTGTAATGCGTCTGTACTAACTCTTTCGGTTTATTAGTTTGATTTTAAATAATTTTAATGAATATAATACACTAATGTTAAACCAATTAGGTTAAAAAAATTATACTAAGTTTTATAGTGACCTTTTGGGAGGTTGGTTTATTCTTTAAAATCGGTCATTTTATTCAATTACTAGACGAAATACCCGGCGTTGCCCAAGTTATATATAGGGTACTTACTTGTACCAATAATATGCAGCCTTTTGCTATAAGCGCGATATATTATGTGCATTCGGGCAATGCCACGATTTTGCGTGGTTATAAAGTGCTGGGTCGAGTAAATACTTTCTCACAATTAAAGTAGGATGCGGCCCTTATGAAAGCAGCAACAGTATTAGGTCTCACTAATCTCGCAACTTTAGCAAAACAGCAGCAATTACCAAACAAACGATATCAAGTTTAAAAGTACGTAACCAAATAGCGATTCTGTCGCAGTGTTTAAACTGTATGGCAATATAAAGCCCGTAGTTCAGCTGCGCGTCTATATATACTGATAAGCAGCAAACATAACTGTCTTTAGTTTTACGGTTGTTACCGAACAGCGATCAACATTAATTTGAAACTTCGTATAATCCGACAAAATTTATTTTACAAAAATCAAGCATTATTAACAAACTGTTTTGAAAATTTGAAAATATTCGCACAGCGGGGTTATTATTTGTAATCTTGCGACTTTGTCAAAACCGCCGGCGCCACATCATTTTCGGGATACTTTAGTAAATAAGCGCTAACCTAATCGGCTCCAACTAAACGATATTTCGTGATGTGCATATCGATCGGAAATCACTAACATACCTAAACCTTATTTTTTTAGAGAACCCTCACAAATGTAAAACCTTAAGTTGTAGCAGACAATGTTCGCATTGCGTGGTATACAAGCAAATAAGTAATCCCAGTACCATACTGCGTCCAACGTAAGTAAAATCTCGTCTAAAACTGAAAAGTGGTTACTATTAAACCCACCGCATTAAATGCGATATTTTGCGAACTCTATAAACCTAATTTTTCGCGGTAACATAGTTCAAGGAGTTCTTAATTACAAAATTCGCAAGTTGGAAACATAGAAATTTATTTTTATTAAGCCAATATACTTCATTTGATTTTTATTTCCACGCAGGTAATTGCGCTTGAAAAAAAGTTTTGCACGGTTACGTTAGGACAGGGTTTCTCAACCGTGGCCCTCGGCCACCCTGGGGGGGCACGGAGTGGTAATTAGGGGGGTCACGGTCATAGGCTTAGCCAGTGGAACACAGGGGCTATTTCTCTCAAGGAAATTATGAATATTTTAGTCTTAATTATTTGTTTTGTAGCATTTATGAGCAGTACACGACTGTCGATTAAAAGCATGTCACACCTCCATTTGTCAAGTACTGTTACTACACAAACGATTTAGTTATTACGTTTGTTGTATACATTAATGTAGTTTTACTACTTTTAGTCATTTTGTTTTTTTCCTTTGAATGGCTTTTGAGTATTTCGTTAAAACTCAGTCAGTTGCTGCGCGAAACGGTTTGCTAGCATTTTTGTTTGTGTTCGATACGGCAGTTAATACCATGGCCAAAGCAATCAAGTTATAACGAGCCTCGCTGGCGGGAAGCGACTAATGGACTTTTAATCGTAGTGTCATTACTGATTCGTTGTAAATAGTTATTTGTTTATGTTTTATATCAAGTCGATTTATCGCTGTGAGGTAACAGTTTTAGTGTCAAGTTATTTAAGTTGACAGTTTGCCTACTCAGGGTGTCTAGTCTTTTTCTGCTTCAAGAAGCGGTGTTTCAAATGAAGTACTCTTACTAGTTCAAGTTCAAAATTTTCGCCCCTCACATATTTCGGCTGCCTAAGCCATTGACCACGGGCAAAACTCTCTAGCTAGGTATTTCAAAACCAAAATGTCACCATTTGTTTGCCATTTAACCTAATTTTGTGTTTTTCGTTATGCCTGTAAAACTTTTTTGTAACGTTTTGTAACACATTTTTCTAAAATGTTTCTTGACGCGTCATTAGAGTTGTTTAAAACTAGAAAAGTGAATCCTTTTTATTCGTTTATCGCGGAAAGTTACACCTAATTGTTCGTACGTGAGTGGCAAGTTTGGACAAATGCCTGTCGCTGTGACGAAGTAATTACTGTGCTGCTTTATATGTATCCATTCAATATCCATGTAGTGAGGCGCAAGTGTTTTTCGGGCGGCAGGTCGATTGCTTGCCGATAAAAAGTTTTCAAATGCCATTGGGCGAGAAACTAACGAAGAGATTTCGCAATTCCCATAAGGGGCGTTAAGTTGCAAAAGAAACATTCCATTGTAAAACACATAAGGTGCGCTGTAAGGTTACTCAAGGTCATTTTAGGCCAATATTCAGCTAGAGTATGTCAAGTAATAGTGTTACGCCAAACTAATCCAGAACTCTACTTAACGGCCTGCCGACTGCCAAGCGCTGCAACGCGTGTCTTTTACTTGTATTAAAATAAGCGACAGTAAACTGCTAAAACACTGAAACAACGAAAAGCGGCCAACGCCTAAAAAGGTGACTTAAACGTTAATTCCCAGGGTTTTCTACAATGCAATGAACTCAAGCTAGACCCCAAACGCGACTGCCCACATTAGATTTCGTGTACCCATTCACTACAACCAGAGAAAAAAGGTGTGCGTGTCAAACGAGGTGCCAACCGAAAACGTGATAAGATAAGAAATAAAGCGTGAAAGGTGAGGTGCAAAAGTGGAAAAGCGATATAATTTATGTGAGTGAGAAAGAAATAGGAAAACGAAAACACGCGTACAAACGATAAAACAGAGAAACAATAACACACATAGAAACTATAAATAATCGGTGCAACACCGTGGTCGCACTTGGATGACCTTGTACGGGCCTGCATAGGGAAATTACATTTTCGGTTTGGCCCAACTGGGACTACGTTATCCCTTAGTAAAACCGAGTCGCCGACGTTGAATGCGGTGTCATCTGCATTCCTGTTGAAATGCGCCTCCATTCGCTGGCGCTGCTTAACGATGGTAGTCCGAACAACATCTTCGGCACGAACAAGTCGGTCGTGAAGGCTTTTGATGTTGTCGTTAATGAAATGCGACTCTTCGGATCCTGCTCCGACCAAGTCCGCAGGTAGCCGCAATTGTCGACCTGTTAATAAGAAATGTGGTGAAAATCCCGTACTTTCATGGGTACTTGCATTGTACGACGCCACAACAGCAGACAGCGCTTCATCCCAGGAGCGTTCATCTTTTTGAACGTAATTTCGCATCATCGAGATTATCGTTCTGTTGTTTCGTTCAACACCTTTGTTTCCGGCGGGATGATAACCAGTTGTGCGTGACTTACCGCAACCAATCAGCTGAAGCAACTCCTTAAACATCTTGCTTTCGAAATTCCCGCCACGATCTGAATGGATGATGTCGGGAACTCCGTGAACAGTCATCCAGCGGTTGTACAATACGCTGGCCGTTTCGGTTGCTGTTTGCGTACGCAAGGGCCAAGCTCGGACATATTTAGTAAACACGTCACAAGCAACAAGGACATATTGGTACCCGTGGCGTGTTAAAGGTAACGGCCCCATGATGTCCACTTCTACCCTTTCTAAAGAACCTTCTTCGCAAGATGGTACCAAGGGGACTTTTGATGTTTTTGAGGGTTTCTTGTTTAACTCGCACTCACGACATTCCATGCAATACCGCTCAGTCTCCTCGCGCCAGCCTGGCCAGAAGTGTCGTTCAGCAACCTTGGCGCATGTTTTACGAATCCCCAGGTGACCACCGCCTAACTTTGCATCATGAAGTAAATCGAAGATTTTGGGTTTTAGTTCACGCGGTGTTACAAGTCTTAAAAGTGTTTTATCCTGGTCATAGAAATGAATGACCCCGTCTCTAAGTTTCAATTGACCAAAGTGACTCCATAAGTGCCTGGTCATACGCGATGTATTTGACACAGCGTTATATGGGGGTCTGTGTCCTAGGCTTAACCATTGGAAAGCTGAAGCTATTTCTTGGTCTTGCTCCTGTGCTGGCGCAATCTCACCCATTGTCAAACCACTAGAGGCACGAACATCGATAGTGGCAACCTTCGGCGCATCGGTCAACTGGTCTTCGCCTATTCGACTAAGAGCGTCTGCATTTTTATGTTTGACACCCGGACGATGTATTAGATTAAAGTCGTATTGTGACAGGCGCTCGACCCATCGGACACACTGGCCATAGAGGTCTTTAGACTGATATAGCCACTTAAGAGAGGCGTGGTCAGTGCGCAAAGTGAAAGCTTGGCCTAGGAGGTAGCAGCGAAATAACTTGGTGGCATGAACGACCGCTAATAATTCTTTGCGAGTGGTGGAATAATTTCGTTCTGTTTTGGTTAAAGTCCTGCTGCCATAAGCTATAACGTGTTCTTTTCCCTCGTGCCACTGCGCTAACACGCATCCAATGGCAAAATCAGTCGCGTCGGTGTCTAATACGAAAGGCTTCTGGAAATCAGGGTAGCGAAGGACTGGTGATCTTATCAAAGAAGATTTTAGTTTTGGCGAAGCTTGTCTCGACTTTTCTGTTAGACGGTGAAGCGGCGCAGCTATTTTGGCATAATCACGTATGAACTTGCGGTAGTACGAAGTTAAACCAACGAACTGTCGTACTTGCTTTGTATTCTTCGGGGCCGGCCATGATTTTACTGCAGCAATTTTTTCGGGGTCACATAAAACACCTTCGGCAGAAACAATGTGGCCTAAAAACTTTACCTCTTTCTTGAAAAGAGCGCACTTCTTGGGCTTAAGTGTCAGGCCCGCGTCGGCAAGTCGTTGTAGCACGCCCTCCAATAGCTCCAGATGTTACTGAAAGGTACGCCCATACACAATGATGTCATCAAAAATAAGCGAGTACTCCTTGCCATTCTATGCCATTTAAAACAATACGCATTAGTTGCTGGAAACTAGCAGCGGAATTGCAAAGACCCATTGGCATCACATTGAATTCGAACAGACCCATATGGCTCGCGAAAGCGGTCTTTTCTCGGGAACTCTTATCCATAGGAATTTGCCAATACCCAAATTTTAAATCGAGTGTACTAAAATAAGATCGAGGCTTTCGTCTACTCGTGGTATAGGGTAGCTGTTTTTCCTTGTCACCTTATTAAAGCCCCGATAATCAATGCAAAAACGAGTTTCACCTGACTTTTTCCTCACAAGTACGATCGGGCTCGACCATGGGGATGATGATGGACGTATAAGACCCTGGGTCTTCATCTCGTGGACGATTTCCTCCACTTTCTTCTTTTCGGGTGGTGCCATCCGACGAAAGGGTTGTCGCACTGGGCGAGCATCTCCGGTGTTAATCACATGCTCGGCGAGATCCGTCCGTCCTATTTCTGTTGAGTGGGTCGCGAACGATCTGCGATATTGTTGCAGTAAGGCCTGAACCCGTGCGATCTCGCTTGTTGTAAGACCGCCACCAATTTCAATTTCGTCTGTAAAATCCCTGTTTTCTTCAGTTGGGTATACGGAGCTAACGCTCTGTTGGGTAGGACAAGAAAAGTCCACGCATCCCTGGTCATTACAATAACATGTGTGTGTTAACGACTCGACTGTGACACAAGTACCACTTTGAATACATGCGACATCCCCGGATGTTAGAATGGGCGAAAGTGTGGCAACCCGACTGCTTTCAGGAAGCTAGATAACGTCGTCGGTAAAATTCGCTATTCGAGTCTGGACTAAACAACCTTTAGTTGTCGTTAAATATGACCCAATCTTTGCACCATATTTATCCATTATTTCTGGTCTCCCTTCAATAAGTACAGCATGGGTAGGTACTGGGCGACGTTCAGAATTATGAATAAAATAAGCTGGAACACAAATCTCTGTGGTCGGTTGGATCAGGACTTTATCATCGAGAAAGACGTCTCGGCTTCCAAGCTTGAATGGCATATCGAGCAGAGGTACACTGCTGTTGTCGATTTTCAAGGTCTTGTTGCGGTAACAAACGGCGCACTCCTGCGTTTCTAGGAAATCTATTCCAAGAATGCAATCGAATGAAATAGAGTCACAAACGAAAACATTCATACGTAATTCTTTAGCAGCTACTGTAAGTTGTACTGGAAGTAAATCATCCATATTTAGTTTGTGGCCGTCAGCATTGGCGAATGACAGGGTCTCGGGGCACTTCGACAAGTTACGTTTAACTTTAGCCTTTAAACAGTTCCTACTTTTCCCGTAATGATGGTAACTGCTGAACCCGTATCAACAAGGGCGCATACTGGGAGGTTCTCGATCATAATATTTATGAAGGAATGAGGCCTTTGACCAGATGCGATTTGTACGATAGGCTGTTTAGTTAAATCACCAAGGTCAAACCTGCCGACGTCCCTGTCCAGTTGTTGGTATTGGCCGGAGCGAAGGTCGGCTACCTCTTGTCGTAGATGGTCGATAGTTTCCATAAAATCACCCATTGGCGTTGGAATTCCATTTGGAAAGCTGCAAACGGAGTCTGCAGCGACACTCTCCGTCGTAGCATTACTGCTAATGTGGCCTACATCCTGTGAGGGCTGGCAAGCAATGCTGGCGTGGACAGCCATCTTCGCAGCTTTAGTGAAGTCGCGCTTTATTGACGCGTCCTTACTAATTGCAGTGGCGAGTGTTCTGTCGCTCAAGCCGCGCAGTAGAACCATACATAACCTCATTTTTTACTGTAGGCTTGTCGCCGCCGTCTGGGTAAGCTTGTTCGCCAAGGGTTTGCAAACTATAAACGTATTCCCTTATGCTTTCTTTAACCATTTGACCACTTTCTAGTAACTGGTCACGTTTATCATAGCCACATTTTTTGCCTTTGGCCGCTGAAGCAAGTTCAATTATAGCGCTAGACGATAGTTCGTACAGGCTACTTGCGCCATCACTAATATCAAACAAAAAATCACGGTCGAGACATGTCAATAATAAATGTCTCTTAACATCTTCATTGGCTGCGATGCTCTTACAATACGATTCAAAAACTGGTAAAATCGATTTAAAATTGTCGCCTGATCTATAAAAAGGCGGTGGCAACGTGAAAGACATGCTGCATGTAGCGCTTCTCCCCTCGGCTGTAGAGTCCTGGCGTGCTCGCCATTTTGTTACGCCAAACTAATCCAGAACTCTACTTAACGGCCTTCCGACTGCTAAGCGCTGCAACGCGTGCCTTTTACTTGTATTAAAATAAGCGACAGTAAAATGCTAAAACACTGAAACAACGAAAAGCGGCCAACGCCTAAAAAGGTGACTTAAACGTTAATTCCCAGGGTTTTCTACAATGCAATGAACTCAAGCTAGACCCCAAACGCGACTGCCCACATAAGATTTCGTGTACCCATTCACTACAACCAGAGAAAAAAGGTGTGCGTGTCAAACGAGGTGCCAACCGAAAACGTGATAAGATAAGAAATAAAGCGTGAAAGATGAGGTGCAAAAGTGGAAAAGCGATATAATTTATGTGAGTGAGAAAGAATATCAAGTCGATTTATCGCTGTGAGGTAACAGTTTTAGTGTCAAGTTATTTAAGTTGATAGTTTGCCTACTCAGGGTGTCTAGTCTTTTTCTGCTTCAAGAAGCGGTGTTTCAAATGAAGTACTCTTACTAGTTCAAGTTCAAAATTTTCACCCCTCACATATTTTGGCTGCCTAAGACACTGACCACGGGCACAACTCTCTAGCTAGGTATTGCAAAACCAAAATGTCACCATTTGTTTGCCATTTAACCTAATTTTGTGTTTTTCGTTATGACTGTAAAACTTTTTTGTAACGTTTTGTAACACATTTTTCTAAAACGTTCTTTGGCGCGTCAGTAGAGTTGTTTAAAACTAGAAGAGTGAATCCTTTTTATTCGTTTATCGCGGAAAGTTACGCCTAATTGTTCGTACGTGAGTGGCAAGTTTGGACAAATGCCTGTCGCTGTGACGAAGTAATTACTGTGCTGCTTTATATGTATCCATTCAATATCCATGTAGTGAGGCGTCAGTGTTTTACGGGCGGCAGGTCGATTGCTTGCCGATCAATCATTAAGTTTCCGTCAAATGCCATTGGGCGAGAAACTAACGAAGAGATTTCGCAATTCCCTTAAGGGGCGTTAAAGGTTACTCAAGGTCATTTGAGGCCAATATTCAGCTAGAGTATGTCAAGTAATAGTGTTACGCCAAACTAATCCAGAACTCTACTTAACGGCCTGCCGACTGCCAAGCACTGCAACGCGTGTCTTTCACTTGTATTAAAATAAGCGACAGTAACATGTTAAAACACTGAAACAACGAAAAGCGGCCAACGCCTAAAAAGGTGACTTAAACGTTAATTCCCAGGGTTTTCTACAATGCAATGAACTCAAGCTAGACCCCAAACGCGACTGCCCACATTAGATTTCGTGTACCCATTCACTACAACCAGAGAAAAAAGGTGTGCGTGTCATTCAGTCGTTGGGTGCGGTTGTGCTTCAGGTGAACGTGGCGTTGTAGTCATGGTGACGCGATATCCCATGTCGGTGGGGGGCTCCGTTTTGGTTCTTCGGTGTTGTCTTCTTTGTCTTTTTCTTGATCATATTGCGTGTGATGTCCGCGGCTACGCTTCAAACGGTTTCGATGGACGTTCTGTTGTCGTCCGTTGGCCGCTTCTATTAAATAATTTACCGGTGGTCGCACTTGGATGACCTTGTACGGGCCTGCATAGGGGAAATTAAATTTTCGGTTTGACCCTACAGGGACTACGTTATCCCTTAGTAAAACCGAGTCGCCGACGTTGAATGCGGTGTCATCTGCATTCCTGTTGAAATGCGCCTCCATTCGCTGGCGCTGCTTAACGAGGGTAGTCCGAACAACATCTTTGGCACGAACAAGTCGGTCGTGAAGGCTTTTGATGTTGTCGTTAATGAAATGCGACTCTTCGGATCCTGCTCCGACCAAGTCCGCAGGTAGCCGCAATTGTCGACCTGTTAATAATAAATGTGGTGAAAATCCCGTACTTTCGTGGGTACTCGCATTGTACGACGCCACAACAGCAGACAGCGCTTCATCCCAGGAGCGTTCATCTTTTTGAACGTAATTTCGCATCATCGAGATTATTGTTCTGTTGTTTCGTTCAACACCTTTGTTTCCGGCGGGATGATAACCAGTCGTGCGTGACTTACCGCAACCAATCAGCTGAAGCAACTCCTTAAACATCTTGCTTTCGAAATTCCCGCCACGATCTGAATGGATGATGTCGGGAACTCCGTGAACAGTCATCCAGCGGTTGTACAATACGCTGGCCGTTTCGGTTGCTATGGTACCAAGGGGGCTTTTGGTGTTTTTTAGGGTTTCTTGTTTAACTCGCACTCACGACATTCCATGCAATACCGCTCAGTCTCCTCGCGCCAGCCTGGCCAGAAGTGTCGTTCAGCGACCTTGGCGCATGTTTTACGAATCCCCAGGTGACCACCGCGTAACTTTGCATCATGAAGTAAATCGAAGATTTTGGGTTTTAGTTCACGCGGTGTTACAAGTCTTAAAAGTGTTTTATCCTGGTCATAGAAATGAATGACCCCGTCTCTAAGTTTCAATTGACCAAAGTGACTCCATAAGTGCCTGGTCATACGTGATGTATTTGACACAGCGTTATATGGGGGTCTGTGTCCTAGGCTTAACCATTGGAAAGCTGGAGCTATTTCTTAGTCTTGCTCCTGTGCTTGCGCAAATCACCCATTGTCAAACCACTAGAGGCACGAACATCGATAGTGGCAACCTTCGGCGCATCGGTCAACTGGTCTTCGCCTAATCGACTAAGAGCGTCTGCATTTTTATGTTTGACACCCGGACGATGTATTAGATTAAAGTCGTATTGTGACAGGTGCTCGACCCATCGGGCACACTGGCCATAGAGGTCTTTAGACTGATATAGCCACTTAAGAGAAGCGTGGTCAGTGCGCAAAGTGAAAGCTTGGCCTAGGAGGTAGCAGCGAAATAACTTGGTGGCATGAACGACCGCTAATAATTCTTTGCGAGTGGTGGAATAATTTCGTTCTGTTTTGGTTAAAGTCATGCTGCCATAAGCTATAACGTGTTCTTTTCCCTCGTGCCACTGCGCTAACACGCATCCAATGGCAAAATCAGACGCGTCGGTGTCTAATACGAAAGGCTTCTGGAAATCAGGGTAGCGAAGGACTGGTGATCTTATCAAAGAAGATTTTAGTTTTGGCAAAGCTTGTCTCGACTTTTCTGTTAGACGGTGAAGCGGCGCAGCTATTTTGGCATAATCACGTATGAACTTGCGGTAATACAAAGTTAAACCAACGAACTGTCGTACTTGCTTTGTATTCTTCGGGGCCGGCCATGATTTTACTGCAACAATTTTTTCGGGGTCACATAAAACACCTTCGGCAGAAACAATGTGGCCTAAAAACTTTACCTCTTTCTTGAAAAGAGCGCACTTCTTGGGCTTAAGTGTCAGGCCCGCGTCGGCAAGTCGTTGTAGCACGCCCTCCAATAGCTCCAGATGTTCCTGAAAGGTACGCCCATACACAATGATGTCATCCAAATATGCGAGTACTCCTTGCCATTCTATGCCATTTAAAACAATACGCATTAGTCGCTGGAAACTAGCAGCGGAATTGCAAAGATCCATTGGCATCACATTGAATTCGAACAGACCCATATGGCTCGCGAAAGCGGTCTTTTCTCGGGAATTCTTATCCATAGGAATTTGCCAATACCCAAATTTTAAATCGAGTGTACTAAAATAGGTGGAGTTAGACAAAAGATCGAGGCTTTCGTCCACTCGTAGTATAGGGTAACTGTTTTTCTTTGTCACCTTATTAAGGCCTCGATAATCAATGCAAAAACGAGTTTCACCTGACTTTTTCCTCACAAGTACGATCGGGCTCGACCATGGGGATGATGATGGACGTATAAGACCCTGGGTCTTCATCTCGTGGACGATTTCCTCTACTTTCTTCTTTTCGGGTGGTGCCATCCGACGAAACGGTTGTCGCACTGGGCGAGCATCTCCGGTGTTAATCACATGCTCGGCGAGATCCGTCCGTCCTATTTCTGTTGAGTGGGTCGCGAACGATCTGCGATATTGTTGCAGTAAGGCCTGAACCCGTGCGATCTCGCTTGTTGTAAGACCGCCACCAATTTCTATTTCGTCTGTAAAATCCCTGTTTTCTTCAGTTGGGTATACGGAGCTAACGCTCTGTTGGGTAGGACAAGAAAAGTCCACGCATCCCTGGTCATTACAATAACATGTGTGTGTTAACGACTCGACTGTGACACAAGTACCACTTTGAATACATGCGACATCCCCGGATGTTAGAATGGGCGAAAGTGTGGCAACGCGAGTGCCTTCAGGCAGCTAGATAACGTCGTCGGTAAAATTCGCTATTCGAGTCTGCACTAAACAGCCTTTAGTTGTCGTTAAATATGACCCAATCATTGCACCATATTTATCCATTATCTCGGGTCTCCATTCAATAAGTACAGATTGGGTAGGTACTGGGCGACGTTCAGAATTATGAATAAAATAAGCTGGAACACAAACCTCTGTGGACGGTTGGATCAGGACTTTATCATCGAGAAAGACGTCTCGGCTGCCAAGCTTGAATGGCATATCGAGCAGAGGTACACTGCTGTTGTCGATTTTCAAGGTCTTGTTGCGGTAACAAACGGCGCACTCCTGCGTTTCTAGGAAATCTATTCCAAGAATGCAATCGAATGAAATAGAGTCACAAACGAAAACATTCATACGTAATTCTTTAGCAGCTACTGTAAGTTGTACTGGAAGTAAACCATCCATATTTAGTTTGTGGCCGTCAGCATTGGCGAATGACAGGGTTTCGGGACACTTCGACAAGTTACGTTTAACTTTAGCCTTTAAACAGTTCCATACTGTTCCCGTAATGATGGTAACTGCTGAACCCGTATCAACAAGGGCGCATACTGGCAGGTTCTCGATCATAATATTTATGAAGGAATGAGGCCTTTGACCAGATGCGATTTGTACGATAGGCTGTTTAGTTAAATCACCAAGGTCAAACCTGCTGACGTCCCTGTCCAGTTGTTGGTATTGGCCGGACCGAAGGTCGGCTACCTCTTGTCGTAGATGGTCGATAGTTTCCATAAAATCACCCATTGGCGTTGGAATTCCATTTGGAAAGCTGCAAACGGAGTCTGCAGCGACACTCTCCGTCGTAGCATTACTGCTAACGTGGCCTACATCCTGTGAGGGCTGGCACGCAATGCTGGCGTGGACAGCCATCTTCGCAGCTTTAGTGAAGTCGCGCTTTATTGACGCGTCCTTACTCATTGCAGTGGCGAGTGTTCTGTCGCTCAAGCCGCGCAGTAGAGCCAGATACATAACCTCATTTTTTATAGGCTTGTCGCCGCCGTCTGGGTAAGCTTGTTCGCCAAGGGTTTGCAAACTATAAACGTATTCCCTTATGCTTTCTTTAACCATTTGACCACTTTCTAGTAACTGGTCACGTTTATCATAGTCACATTTTTTGCCTTTGGCCGCTGAAGCAAGTTCAATTATAGCGCTAGACGATAGTTCGTACAGGCTACTTGCGCCATCACTAATATCAAACAAAAAATCACGGTCGAGACATGTCAATAATAAATGTCTCTTAACATCTTCATTGGCTGCGATGCTCTTACAATACGATTCAAAAACTGGTAAAATCGATTTAAAATTGTCGCCTGATCTATAAAAAGGCGGTGGCAACGTAAAAGACATGCTGCATGTAGCGCTTCTCCCCTCGGCTGTAGAGTCCTAGCGTGCTCGCCATTTTGTTACGCTAAACTAATCCAGAACTCTACTTAACGGCCTGCCGACTGCTAAGCGCTGCAACGCGTGCCTTTTACTTGTATTAAAATAAGCGACAGTAAAATGCTAAAACACTGAAACAACGAAAAGCGGCCAACGCCTAAAAAGGTGACTTAAACGTTAATTCCCAGGGTTTTCTACAATGCAATGAACTCAAGCTAGACCCCAAACGCGACTGCCCACATTAGATTTCGTGTACCCATTCACTACAACCAGAGAAAAAAGGTGTGCGTGTCAAACGAGGTGCCAACCGAAAACGTGATAAGATAAGAAATAAAGCGTGAAAGGTGAGGTGCAAAAGTGGAAAAGCGATATAATTTATGTGAGTGAGAAAGAATATCAAGTCGATTTATCGCTGTGAGGTAACAGTTTTAGTGTTAAGTTATTTAAGTTGATAGTTTGCCTACTCAGGGTGTCTAGTCTTTTTCTGCTTCAAGAAGCGGTGTTTCAAATGAAGTACTCTTACTAGTTCAAGTTCAAAATTTTCGCCCCTCACATATTTTGGCTGCCTAAGACACTGACCACGGGCAAAACTCTCTAGCTAGGTATTGCAAAACCAAAATGTCACCATTTGTTTGCCATTTAACCTAATTTTGTGTTTTTCGTTATGACTGTAAAACTTTTTTGTAACGTTTTGTAACACATTTTTCTAAAACGTTCTTTGGCGCGTCAGTAGAGTTGTTTAAAACTAGAAGAGTGAATCCTTTTTATTCGTTTATCGCGGAAAGTTACACCTAATTGTTCGTACGTGAGTGGCAAGTTTGGACAAATGCCTGTCGCTGTGACGAAGTAATTACTGTGCTGCTTTATATGTATCCATCCAATATCCATGTAGTGAGGCGTCAGTGTTTTTCGGGCGGCAGGTCGATTGCTTGCCGATAAATCATTAAGTTTCATTCAAATGGCATTGGGCGAGAAACCAACGAAGAGATTTCGCAATTCCCTTAAGGGGCGTTAATTTGCAAAAGAAACATTCCATAGTAAAACGCATAAGGTGCGCTGTAAGGTTACTCAAGGTCATTTTAGGCCAATATTCAGCTAGAGTATGTCAAGTAATAGTGTTACGCCAAACTAATCCAGAACTCTACTTAACGGCCTGCCGACTGCCAAGCGCTGCAACGCGTGTCTTTTACTTGTATTAAAATAAGCGACAGTGAACTGCTAAAACACTGAAACAACGAAAAGCGGCCAACGCCTAAAAAGGTGACTTAAACGTTAATTCCCAGGGTTTTCTACAATGCAATGAACTCAAGCTAGACCCCAAACGCGACTGCCCACATTAGATTTCGTGTACCCATTCACTACAACCAGAGAAAAAAGGTGTGCGTGTCAAACGAGGTGCCAACCGAAAACGTGATAAGATAAGAAATAAAGCGCGAAAGGTGAGGTGCAAAAGTGGAAAAGCGATATAATTTATGTGAGTGAGAAAGAAAGGGAAAACGAAAACACGCGTACAAACGATAAAACAGAGAAACAATAACACACATAGAAACTATAAATAATCGGTGCAACAATAATAATTCATTATAACCGAAAAACCATAAATCATTTCGACGAATGTACTAACGTTTGCTTCGCTCAGTACAAAACAAAGCCGAATATAAACAAATACCTTCCCATCATCAAGCTTTGTAATCACTAAATATATTCACTTAAATTAAAATAAGTGATATGTTAAATTTTGGAGAAACTAAGTGCATTGATGCGTTGATTAATGGCTGTATTTCTTAATAACGTGGAGAAGTAAAACAAGAAAAACACGTAGAAACAATGCTAAATATTTTATAGCATGGGGGCCACGAGGGTTGGGAACCTTTTAAAGGGGGCCACGAAGCATAAAAGGTTGACAACCACTGATTTAAGGTATAAAGGCCATATTTAATTGCAATTTTACTAACTTAGAGATATACGATAAAATTCATCCACCGTTAGATCTATTTTTTAATCATATTTTATATATCAGGCTAGCATCAGGGGGACTCGAACTTTTATCGCGATCGATGTTTTTTTGCAATATTGTCGTTGTATTGTATGTCGTCACATACTTTTTTCGCTTGACTATTTTATTTGCGCTCGACATCACCGCCTTACAACTGTGGAGTAAATGCCCTCACAACACGTTTGTCAAAATCAGCTCGTGCACGAGCAATTTGTTATGTGCCCAATGAGAAAAGCCTCCTGAATTTACAGTTTAGCTCCAATTTAACCAATTAAACTCAATTTTTGTCGCGCTTCGCGTGACCGAACCAATCTTTAATATTTTCAAGTTTACTCAGTGATGTTTCATTATAAAAGGCCGAATTGCGTTTCGTAGGGGGGTGCAAGGCATAGGAAAATTACCAAAGGGGCGCGGCTGATAAAAGGTAAAGAGCCACTATTTTTAGACAACCAATAGGCAAAATAAGCTATAAACTATAATGCCGAAGAGGAAAACTCTGTTTACTGATGTTTACTGCTACGCCAGAAGTATCATTGTTTCAGAAAACGACGTATTAATTTCGAAGCTGAATGCATTACCTTTGGATATGGCACGTTTTTCTCAAACGTAACAATTCTACTTTCGTTTTACTTGCAGGAAAAAAATGTCCTCTTTTTGGGTGCTGAAAATATGGTAGCCCTATATTTACTGAGCTTGGATTTGTCATAGATTTAGATGAAAACTATACACTTGGGCTCGCTGTGTTGTTAGGTCATATACCACAATTCATCATTAGAAAAGTACAAACTGAAAAGACACAGAGACGCAAGCATTTTGAACACAAAAACAAGTCGAAATCCTTTTTCAAACATCAAACACGACATTTCGCTAAGCAAAAGCAAAAATTTGATCAATTAATGAAGGCATTCTCTTATTAACCTCTGTATGCATTACTGAAAATAGCCCATGTCCTTATGTCTCAAAGGCAGCCCATTTACTTTGGCAGAAACCGTTGTTAAACCGTGTTTAGAGGTAGCAGCGCAAGAGATTCATGGAAGAGCTAAAGATGTGGCCAAAGTGCAAAAGCTAGCATTGTCCGATAATACGATGCAAAGGAGATGTTCAATGATCGCTGCATCACTAAAAAATTGTTCTAGCCAAGCTTCGTCATGTGCCCTGCTTCGGGCTTCAATTAGATGAAACGACTGATATTACCAGTCAAGCTCAATTGATCGTTTATGTTCGCTTTCCAAACACAGAACGCAAGACAATTTTAGATCACTATCTGTTATGTCTTTCTACTGGCATAAACACTACTGCTTTAAGTATATTTTCAAAAGTAAACAATTACTTCTCCGAACATGCAGTAATGTGGTGCAAGTGCAAGGCTGTATTCACCGACGGCGCCAGGGCTATGGTCAAAGTGCGTAACGGGGTAGTTGCTCTCATAAAGCAAGTCACAACGGAGGTTGTATATATTTCAACAGTGGAGACATGACCACCGTGCTATCTAAACGCCACTATATCGAAACTAAAACAATCTGTCATTGCATTTCAAAGTGCATACTGTCAGGTCGCTTATAAATTTATTGTACGTTCAAATAATTCAGCATAGCTCGCTTTAAATGAAATAGCTTACAGCGCAGTAAAAACACGTGTTGCCAGTAAGGAGTACATCGTTGACTGGATTGCAGTACAATTCGGATACGACTAACGTCCAGGAAAAACGAATGCGTTGGGGATTAAAACTGGCCAGACCACAATACTAAAAACAAAATCGTATCGCGCTTTTAATAAACTTGTCAGCGAAATGGAAGATGACGGGCGTCTTGTTTATTATTCCAAAGTTAAGTGGCTCTCTCGTGGAAGAGTATTGGAAAGAGTGTGGAAACGGCGAGGGGAACTTGTTGTGTGGTTCAATGGACAAGACGACAATAGAACTAATTTGTTTCAAGATTTGTTTTGGCTAGATATGCTAGCTTATCTTGTTAAAATATTCGATATGCTTAATGAGCTCAATACAACTTTACAAGGAAAAGGAATTGATAAATTCAAAGCTACCTCCAAATCGCATCATTCAAGAAAAAGTTCAATGTTTGGAAAAATAAATTTCTAGTAACAACCTGAACAGTTTGAAAACCCTGCAGACCTTCGTGTCTGCATGTAAATGAAAAGAACAGAAAATAAGCTGGAGCGACGTATCATCAAGGCGGCGAGCTCTCATTTGCACACACTGCTCGAGAGGTTTGAAGCTTATTTTCCAAGTCATCAGGCAGCAAAAATAAAATCAGAACTGTGGATTTTGAACCCCTTTGGCGAACAGCAGCCTCCGGGAACTTTAGATCATATTCTTGAAAAAGGCTTACCATATGTTCTCTTTTAGGAGGATTTGTCTTCTTTTTTCAAAAAACGGTCCTCCGAGGACGCTCAAAAATGCCCAAATGTCCTTTTTTGTCATTTCGAGTTAGTTGCCTATACTTTCAACAGGACGTTAAGGCGAGACGTATTTATTTCCAAAAAAATACTGCAGCCATGAAACATGCTGAATTGCTTGTTTAAAAAGGTTTTACAACAAATTACCCTACTAGCCCTACCTTCTTAATTGTTATTGCAAACATTGCGTCAAAAGAATTGCAACGGAAGCTCACATGTAAAAACAGCTTCTCACATGTTTTGTGCCTTTTTTTGCTTTGTTTTTGTAACTTTTGCCTCCAACTACTAAGGAACTGAAAAACATCATCAAAGTCAAAGATAACAATTTTACTTTCGTTTTACTTGCCGTGAAAAACGTCGTTTAAAATCTCCCCACCTTAAAAACGATTTCTGTCAACAAGCGTTTTTGAATCGTGAAAAACACTCTGAATGCTTTTGTTCCCAATTGGGCTGAAATTTTCACAAATATTCAGCAGCAAACGAGTCATTAATCACGTGCATTAACGACTGCTAATTCTCTTTGTGTATAAATGGTCGTTGTTAATTAAGGTAAATCTATTGAAGCATAAGCTATCTATATCTATATCGGTAAAGGCTCACGGTTTCAATACACAAATTATTTCATTGTTATTTTACAAATAGGGGAAACTAAAGGGTGCAAACTTACTGTGCTTGTTTCGTGCGGATAAAACTTTTCCAAAAATAAAGTGCGGACAGTTCTTTTAAAGATTGAAAAGCGCTGCACTAGGAAACAGTCATTCGTTTTTCTGGCATGCGATACTGATGAGCCTGTATAGCACAGTTACCTTGGACATAATCTTTGTAGTTTTGCCATCAAAAATTTAAAATAACAATAAAAGAGAACTATTTTCTTATCTTAAAACCATCTTAAATTGGCTTTTAACTTTACACATTATATCTCTGTTTAATTACATTATTTATTTGGCCTTTTCTTCAAAGCTGTTTTAGGTAAAACGCAGTTTCAAAAGTAAAATAAATCAAATATATTTGTTGTTTTAAGTAAAATAAATGCTAAAAATGACCCGAAACTATTTGTGTTAAAATGTTATATCGCAATTAAATTAAAATTGAACATCAACGTATTTATGCAGGGTGAAAATGCACCTCAGCTTCCACCAGCAAACAACCAGCCAATCAATGTGCTACCTGTAAACATTGGTGATGTTTACGGTCATCAAGGTCCCATACAAAACCTCCAAGGCGACGTTCATATATATCGCCAGCTACAGGGACCTGGAGTGGCTTCCGACTCAACAGCGACCTCAACCGACAACGGTTGGTGATAACTTCGATTTAAAACTAATGGCCAAGTGTGGGTTGCGCTACAGCAGGGCTGAGTCGGAGTCGGACTCGGGACTCGAGTAAGACCACGTTAAACTACTATGAGTCCTGAGTCGGACGTGCGCATGCGCAGTACCATATTATAAAACTGAAATGGTTACCAACTGTAAATCGTAAAGGCGGAATAGCATATGTTGTATACTTTCCAACCACGTATTGTGGGTGGATGAATTATATGAACCCCTAAGTGGTTGCAGAATAACCACCATATTTAATTACGTAATGGGTGAAATAAAGGCTGTAGAGTCAGGGCTGGACTCGGGACGAAATCTCACATTTGACCGGAGTCGGACTCGGGTTTACTTTTTTGGCCGGAGTCGGACTCGGGTTATTTTTAACCGGCTCCGCAGCCCTGCACCACAGTAGTGATTTATTTGCGTGCATAAACGCGACTGTTTCTTAATAAGTTGCCTGTGATGGATTCCAAAAACAGTTTTGATCGTTTTTTTCTTAACATTAAAATCGGCTAGAATAGATCGATGCAGAGCAGTGTGCGTTGCCAGGTAATATTTCACCGTGGGACGAAATGACGTCACTCGGAAATACTTTTATGACTTATCATAAATACAAATAGATAAAACACAATCATCATACAACAGTTGTGAGGCCAAAATTATGATTCACATGTGGCTTTAAATCGCATTAGCAGCTGGACAGCAATGGTTGCGTTGTTTGGAATACAAAAATTAAAAAAAAAATCCCAATTTTAAACGATATAATAGTATCCCCATTTTAAACAATATAATAGTATCCCCATTTTAAACAATATAATAGTATCCCCATCTTAAACAATATAGTGGCATCCCCATTTTAAACAATATAGTGGCATCCCCTTTTCAAACAATATAATGGCATCCCCATTTTAATCTTTTTCCGGACAAAATAAGTGTTTTTTAACCGATTAGTGTCATTTTAAGGGTTTTTGCATTTACCTATAATTAACGGTAAAAAGTAAGTCATGGGGGAGGGGTATTCCCTTGTTTCATTTAAATTGTAATACGACGGCGTTAAATTAACCCCATAATGATGTTAATATCGTTTGCTAGAACGATTTCCAATATTGCTGATCCCAGTATGAGCCTTTTGCTTGTTAAAGAGTTCTTAAGTTGGAGATACATCAAAAGTGATTAGCGATTAGACAATAAATAAAACAGTGTAGGTAACTTTGTATAGGCCCTAAAGCAAAATCAGTTGCTGACAAAATAACACACATTAATTTTGTAAATAAAAAAGCGTTTATTAATATAAGCTTATCGTTTGCTCGCGATTCGCGTTGAAGTAAAATAAACACGAGGCGTTAACCATTTACTCACTGTTCGGTGGCTGGGATAAGCTAAGCGTGCAGAGCAAAATGTTACGCTAGTTTATCAAGGAAGTTGTACATTCATCCATATGTGTTAGTTAACTAACATCTTAAAACAAAATGGTGAACCAATTGAGTGCATTAATATTGCGGACAACATTTAACTTTTATTCGTTTTATTCCTGCCTTGGTAGCGTCCATCTTTAAAGAATAGTTCATACCTTTTCAGCAGCATCATGGCAAGAAAAGTCTCAGGAAGCAGCTGATAAGGTCATCGGGACTCTACCAAGCAACCCAGTTCCTCTTGACATCATTCGGGATTCGCAAGCACCTTTGGAGGAATTTGGTTTAAAAGGATTGAAGCAAATCAGAGACAACCAGGTCAACTCAACCACGCTTAAACTCAACCAACTATTTACTGCTGCAAAACAAGAAGCAATCAATGAAGCTAAAAGTAAGGAATTTAGAAATAAAGCAGCATATGACGATTACGTGGAGAGGCATGGCAATGTGGTCGGTATGACTGGAATAGCTGGAATTGGAAAAACTACTGCTACTATACAGACACTATCGAAGCTTGCAGATGAACTACCAGCAGATCAAAAGGGATATTGGCTTTTTAAATACCTAAAGACTTTAGATCTTAACAAAGAAATGGGTGTTCTACAATTGCTGTCATCCAACCCAAACTTGAAACACACAAAGGAAATGGATGATCAAATACTGGAAAGAATTTCCAAATCCAACAAGCTGTTTATCTTTCTGGATGGTTTGGACGAACCTAGGTTCAAGGATCTTGACATGGATGCTCCAGTGATCGGATTGTACGATCGCGCAACGCCGGTTGTCATTCTACAAAACCTACTTCGTGGCGACATTCTTCCAAATGCTCACAAGCTGCTTACTTCACGACCGGGAGCTTTTCTCAAGCTACACCCAAGTTGCAAGCCCCACTTTGTAGTCAAGGTAATCGGCTTCAACGAACGCTCTCAAGATTTGTATTTTCAACAAATTTGCCCAAAGCAAGAAGATTATGAGAAGGTCACCAAGTCACTTGATCAAAACCCACATGCAAAAGCTTTATGCTTTCTTCCTATATTTGCCAAAACCGTCGCTCCTTACATCATAAAGCATGGCACTAAATATGGCACTTTTACTCTCACAGATGTGTTTGCGGCTTTTGTGGCTGATTGCATTCGCTCGCCTAAGTTTAAGGAACATCCAAGAATTTTGCGCAAACTTTCAGACTTGGCTTTACACGGAATGCTCAACGACAAGATCATGTTCGACGAAGAAGTCTTTGATGAAGTCGGACTTAATTCTGAAGGAATGGAGGACTTTCTCAACATGCAAGTTTTCTCTAGCGACCTCAACCTTCGTATATTGGAAGGGGATAAAGTATTCTTCTTTATTCATTTGCTGTGGCAAGAATTTTTTACATCACTCAAGCTGTTGTTCGATACAGACCTGGCTACATTTTCTGGGCTGCTACAAAGCATGAAAAGTAATACGTGGGAAATGGTTCTTCGGTTTCTTTTCGGGTTGCTAAACACGGGACTTCACCGTAAGCTAAAGCCTATTTTTAAAATCTCTTCCACCGATGTTGACAGCAAGAAACGTTTGCTGAAAGGCCTGATTGATTCGCTTGGATCTCAACTTTTATCAAACGATGACGAAAGCTTTAACTCCAATTTGTTTAGGCTTTGCAGTTTGGCGCAGGAATCAAACGATAAAGAAATCACCGCGAAAGTGGCCGATTCCCTCCCTGGAGAGCTTCATATAACGGGTGGAACGATCCTTCCCAGTGAAGTGTCAAGTCTCTGCCACGTGCTTCGAGCAACACAAAGAGAGCTGGTCATCAGTATCGGGGAAACTTACAACACAGTCACATTTACCGGCAACGGTTTAGAAATGTTGATGGAGACAATGGCGAGAACCAAACACAAGGTTTGTGAAGTTTTACTGTTGTTTTCAGTTTTAATTTTTATACACTATTTTCAAATAAATGCAACAAAGCAGCGGTAAACGCTAAACGAACCCTGCACCGTTTTGAAGCCACACAACATTTAACTTTCTGAAGCAGGAGTCGGTAACCTTTTTTAGTCGCGGACCTGACCCAAATTTAAAAAGGGCTCGGCGAGCCGTAATAAATATAAACTTAAAATTTTAGTAAAATGTTGAGTTTTGAGCGTTTCATTATAACAACTGTTAATCAGTGGCGACCTAGTTTTTTTTTAGTTGAAAATCAGCTTTTATCTAACACTAGACGAAATACTCGGCGTTTCCCAGGTTAAATAGAATATTTACCAGTTAATCTTACTGGTTGAAAAATAATTACACCTACAATAACCATCATAATGTACGAAGTCTACCTGAATTTAATCTGGTTAAACAAAATGAAACAATCCATCCTATTTTGGCTCTTTATTACTATTGCACATTACGTTGTACCATGTTAAACTGACAGCCTCATGTTATAGCCTATAATTATGGAATCAACAAATAACCCGAAAGTTATGTTACGGATAGCGTATAAAGTTCTTAAGAGGCATAAATAATGCAAACATATTTTTGTAATGTCATAACAAATTTGCTTATGCCTAAACGTTTGTACTGCGTGTCACTAAATAGAAAATTCAAATCATGTCATATCGTATGTCTAAAATCAGTTAACCTAATGCTTTTCCACAGTCAGAGTAACACCCCACACCCTGTGTGAAAGCGGTATTAATAGAATGTCGTGTTTAATTATATGACTTATCTGCGTGGCTCTAAAGATCTAATTCTTTGTCTCCGTTATTTCCCAATACTTTTTCAATTTGTTTAACACAATCTAAAGACTAAAAATTAACGTAGGCCTGTAACCTAAAAAGCAGTATCTGAAATTTTGTGTCTGAAATAGGTCACTAAAGAAAAGTCGCGAACGCGCTGTGGCCGTATAATTACTAATTCACGTGTTACCAGCATAGTATAAGCTTTCTAAAGCCGCATAATATAGCCGATGATTTAAAAAAATATTGGGGTATTTAACATCAAACCAAAATGCAACGGTGTGTGTTTGTTTTAATTGAGGTACTAAACACACAGGGACGCCGGAGAGGGGGGGGGGGGGAAGCGCCCCTCGTGTCCTTTGCCAAGTGGGGCAAGAGGGGGGCAAAAGTGCCCTTTTCATAAAAAATGATATATTGCTTTCACAACGTTAAATACTATGCGACGGAAATCATAAAGGGTCTAGGGAGTGAGCTACGGAATAATGCAAAAAAAATCGTAAAATGACATCCTTGACATTTGTTAAAACATTTTTGGTACCATTTCAAGCCAATCTAGAGGGCGTGGCTGCAAAAATTTTGCCGGGGGAATACCCCCGCACCCCCCAATATTTCGGCTCGCTACGCTCGCTTGCGGTCTATGTTGCCCTTACCAAAAAAGTCGCCACCCTTGCCCTGCAATCGCTCCAGCGTCCCTGTAAACACACAAACTTGGCTAAACACGTCTCGCATATATTTCTTAACGAAAACCTGTGAAATTAGACTTTTACGTGGTTAAACAAACTGCAAAAAGCTATAAACGTTTGCACTGCGTGTCACTAAATAGAACTTTAATTATTAGGTCATATCGTGTGTCTAAAATTTGTTAACCTAATGCTTC
Source organism: Ascidiella aspersa (assembly GCF_963924565.1). Taxonomy (NCBI): domain Eukaryota; kingdom Metazoa; phylum Chordata; class Ascidiacea; order Phlebobranchia; family Ascidiidae; genus Ascidiella; species Ascidiella aspersa. The sequence continues at coordinate 3,186,597 of NC_139453.1, read as the reverse complement.
CCCACAATCAGAGTAACACCCCACAGACTGTGTAAAAGCGGTATTAATGTGAAAGCGGAATGGCGTGTTTAACTTTGTGACATATCTGCGTGGCTTTAGAGATCTAATGCTTTGTTGCCGTAAATTTCCAGTAAATTGTTTATTTGGTGTAAACAAGGTAAAGATGAAAAATTAACTTATAACCTAAAAATCAGTTTTGTGTCTGAAATAGGTCACAAAAAATCACTAATTCACGTGTTACCAACATTGTATAAGCTGGCTGAAGCCGTATATTATAGCCGATAATTACAAAAAAATTGCGGTATTTACAACAAACAAATTGCAACGTTGTGTGTTTTTTTAAATGGAGCTACTAAACACGACTCGCATATTTTACCTAACGAAAACCCGTGACATATATCGATGGAAAATCGCTTAAAAAGTAGTAGCAGCATTTATTCAAATTGGCGAAATTCAAGCAAATACGTAAAACCCATACTGCGTCCAACGAAAGAAAATCCTCTTTTAAAAGTAAATTTGCTTAAAGTTCAAACCGCTACAATAAACGCAATATAAACTTTTCCACATGAAACTTTATTTTTACCAAGGCAATGTACTTAACGCAGGTTATTGCCTTATAAATGTGTGAAAAGGTTTAACCCGTTTCGTCATAAGGTTCTGCAAGTCGCACGCCCGCTCTTTCAAGTTAACATGCAACGAATGTTGTGTGATGTTTTTGAAATGGTATAAAAATTACTCACCCGTGACCGGTTCGCGACGGCGTTCGCTTGAGATGCGAGACTTTCTCTCATAGAAAGAAAAACATTTTTTTTCTGTCTGGGAGCACACGAGTTTCTTTCTATTTTACCGACTTGCGAGGCGACTCGATTAAGAGGAGCAATAGGAGCCATACGTTTCTCTGTCTGTTTCCCTAAAACGCGAACATGCTGACCAACAAACTTTTCCATTTTATATATTAGATTTGAAAAAAGGACGGTAAAGCGTTTGCGCCAAGCGCGAAGAAAAGCTATTGTGCAAATATTTGATGTTCCCCGGGGGTAGCGAAAGGACGTGAGGTTCATCGAGTGTGCTGCCGCCGATAAACATAGTCTAATCATAACCAACAATAAAAGTGAAAAAAAAGATATGCGGAAAATTTAATCGTTAATCTATGATGTAATTTGAATAGGATATGATGTAATTTAAATAGAACCGTTAAAATGTCGATATAGTTTATTTTTATATTTAAACCACACAAGAACTATAGTGTGCAGCACCATAAAATACAATCAGACATACTAAGATAGCGTAACGTTCATTGTTGATAGTACTAGTTTATGTACTTCGCATTTTGGCCGAAAAAAATGCGCAAAACGTGCGCAAAATTTTTACATTTATGTAGTTAAAATAGACAACAAATTCTGGCAACGGCCTTTTGCCAAGTTGTAAAAGAGGTGGAGGGCCGGGTGAATTATATTGGCGGGGTTGCCGAACCCTGCTCTTCAAAGGTACTTTAAACTTCTATCACCGCATGATGACAGTAGAGTGTCCCCGAGTTTTTTGACATTTACCAACGCGGTTTGTACAACTTTGTTGCGTAATAACATGCGCGACTTTAATTGAGTCTATTTAGCTAAAAACGCAAAACGCATTTTTTTTATTTTTTTTATTTTATACACTAATATTTTTCTGTTTTATTTTCTCATATAACCCTCTTAATTGGCGCGACAAATTACGTTTTTCAGTTTGTTATTGGACATTAGTGTTTGGGATGTTATACTCCGCACTCCCCAAACTCTTCGTAGTCACTGTCTTCCCTACAGCGTTAAACGCTTCCACCTCCAGCAAGTATTTAAGTTTTTTAATTCAGTATCCAGATTTTATTATTTCGTTGATGATACTAACTGGAAACGTTTTAACGCGAGTTTCGTGTTTAATGAGGAGATAATTAATTTACAAATACAAAAACGAAGTTTTAAATAAAACAAAGTTCAAGCAAGCGAATTTTAGGATCAATAACTACAGTTTGAGTTTAAAACTGTTCGCATCTCATGCTTTAACAATGTGCGTACTTTATAGCCGAGTAACTAGGAATTTTAGTAAAATTGTTTTAGGCGCATAAATATTATGGCATTTTAACTTTAGGAACGATTCAATTAATTACAGTTTACAATAAAACGTCATATTGACCCGCATTTTTGCTGCAGCGACTTTACTTACACTTTTTAAAGCACGTCATTGACTAAAGGTAGCCAACAATGGCGGACGAGGCAAACTTATCGGCGCATAAGTTTGAGAACCTCATCTATCTGGGACAGCGCACCCACCAACATATCTTGTTGTTATTTTGTAGATGGAGCTTGTAAGTGTGACAACAACTGGATCACGTGACTTCACTGCCTTGTCCACCTGCATCCATAAGATAAACCACCTGGTGTTGCGCAATACGAAGGATCTGTCCGGTTTCGAAGTTCTTACTGAAGCAATCGCACGCAGAGAAACACCTGTAAGTAAACTTAGTACAACAATTGACATGGTTATGTCATAATGGTCATTATTGCGATGAGGCGGGCGCGATTATCCAAGCACACTATCGACAGTCAAGCGGATAGGGGAAGTCCCATGGGTGAAACGGGGACGTGTGAAACTGATAAGGGGCATCCCCGTGGGTCAACCATTGCACAGGGGAAAGCCCCAACAAGCATGGGTAGTGTTTGGGATGTTCGTAGTCACCATCCAGATTTTATTATTTCGTTGATGAAACTAACTGGAAACGTTTAAACGCAAGTTTCGTGTTTAATGAGGAGATAATTAATTTACAAATACAAAAGAAAAGTTTTAAATAAAACAAAGTTCAAGCAAGCGCATTTTTAGGAGCAATAACTACAGTTTGAGTTTAAAACTGTTCGGATCTCATGCCTTAACAATGTGCGCACTCTATAGCTGAGTTAATAGGAATTTTAGTAAAATTGTTTCAGGCGCATAAATATTATGGCATTTCAACTTTAGGAACGATTCAATTAATTACAGTTTACAATAAAACGTCATATTAACCCGCATTTTTTCTTCAGCGACTTTGCTTACACTTTTTAAAGCACGTGATTGACTAAAGGTAGCCAACAATGGCGGGCGAGGCAAACTGATCGGCGCATAAGTTTCAGAACCTCATCTATCTGGGACAGCGCACAGTCCAACATATCTTGTTGTTATTTTGTAGATGGATGAAGTAAGTGTGACGACAACTGGATCACGTGACTTCGTTGCCTTGTCCACCTGCGTCCATAAGATAAACCGCCTGGAGTTGCACAATAGAATCGATCTGTCCGGTTTCGAAGTTCTTACTGAAGCAATCGCAAGCAGAGAAACACCTGTAAGTTAACTTACGTGCAACAATTGGCATGGTTATGTCATAATGGTCATTATTGCAATGAGGCGGGCGCGATTCTCCAATCACACTATCGACAGTCAAGCGGATAGGGGAAGTCCCATGGGTGAAACGGGGACGTGTGAAATAGATAAGGGGCATCCCCGTGTGTCAACCATTGCACAGGGGAAAGCCCCAACAAGCATGGGTAGTGTTTGGGATGTTCGTAGTCACCATCCAGATTTTATTATTTCGTTGATGATACTAACTGGAAACGTTTAAACGCAAGTTTCGTGTTTAATGAGGGATAATTTTTTGTACCAATAAAAAGCAATTTAAAAAACAAAAAAAAACACAATAGAAGCAAACGAATTTCAGGTACATTAAACCACCGTTCGAGTTTTAAAACTGTAATTAGGAATTTTAGCAAAATAATTTTGAGCGCATAAATATATGGAATTTTAACTTTTACAACGACTCAATTAAGTACAGTTTAAAATAAAACGTTATAAGAGCGATCTATCCGGTTTCGAGGTTCTTATTGAAGCAATCGCACGCAAAGAAACCCCTGGAAGTCTTACGTGTAACAAGTGACAATTCCATGGTTTTGTAATTGCCGCCATTATAATTCGCCTAATTGTTAAGTCTATTGACTTTCAACTTAATTTCATTAAAAAATTAATTTTGTTTCTCCGTCATTCAGCGAATCTGATGATTTGTGTCCAGTATGTTTACGAAGCCATGAAAGATACATACACATTTACTTGTCAATTCAACTGAATAAAAACGACATTTTTGGAAAGACAATTTGTGACGTTTTATGCAGATTTCACATTCCGTTACATAATACTCGATATTCGAACACGGTTCAAAAATCTGGAAAATCAAATTTTGTAAAATGACTGAACTGAATTATGAAATTCTTCGGTATATTTAGTCACTCCGAATATTACCGATTTCATTATCCCACCACCTGGTACAACACTCGACTGTCTTTCACCTAAGGATGCCCGAAACAGCGGATTCGAACCGATATCAAGCTAAATAAGTCAAGTTCTTTCTCGTAATGTTTTCCGGGTTAATCGGCACGAAATGATTTAGCAATGGTAAACTAAGTCTATATTTTAATATGTTTCCTTGAAGAAATATATTTTAAATATAGAAATTATTGCGTAACTCAGACTATAATGATGAATCACGTGCCGTGTACGTTTGATGTGTTTATTTCTTTAGAGCAATTGGTCGCGCAAATATTTATCGAGTAGAATCTAAAATTAACATTTACGACGTTTTCCGGTTTTTAATCCATTTGACCTCTGTCTGTATTTAGCTGTTTAAATAGGTTTTATCAGTAAGATTAAAACCTCGTTAACACAGCAAACTATATTTTGTGTAGATGGAAGAATTATTCGTGACACAGTTGGGGTCACGTGAGTTGCGTTGCCTGGCAACAAGTGCAAGCAACTTCAACAACCTGAGGTTGTTTGATTGCGACACTGCTGGGTCAAATCTGCAAGCTCTAACTGACGCCATCTCAAGCAGAAACCATCCCGTATGTTTATGTTAGTTGTGATAAGTAAATACGTTAGCATTAACCGCACATGCGTGGGCCTCGACATAAATTAGGGGGATGAGGGGCAAAAAATATTTTTTACGAATTGTTTATATTAAACATACCGAGACATGTAGGTTTATCCTTAATACATCAGTGAGAGTATAATACACGCTTCCATACAACTAAAGTCGGCACTTGTTTGCAAAAAAATGAAAGTCGGCACTTGTTTGCAAAAAATTACCCTCTCTGATTTTGTCTAGTTAATAATTCAAACTGTTCTAACAGCCTTGTGCATATTGATAGATGTTTAAAACGGTCTACAAACAAACACTCAAAAATGTCAGCCGAAGAGGGGTTGGCCACCCGGGGCAAGGACTTTTGACAATTAATTGGAAGCAATCTGTAAACCACAAACGTTCCAAAAACTGATTGTTTATTCGGATACACACTATTTGCGCGTTCAGTTTTCACAATTAGGCTTATTTGCACCAATATCTGGATTTTTGTGCAAACGTTTGTAACACGACAAATAAGAAAAATTCAGTTTCGACAGCGGCTTTTGCTTTCACACAGACAATGCTATATTCATTAAACACATTCGGTAGTGGCATGTTTTTCAGGCAAATATGTTGACTTATTTCGGTACTTCAGTATTACGACAATAATACAAATTTTTAGCAAATTATTATTCTACCTAGGAAATTTAATTTTGTGTCATAGACACAGCAGTTTCTTGTTTATTCCATAATGCTCCAGATGTTCAGCATGGGCGCCCGCAGGGGGGCAAGGGGGGGCACTTGCCCCCCCCCCCCTGGAATTCAAAATGTGATTATTAGTATTATTTGTAAGTGTAATGTGTATTACTTATGAAAGTTAAAAATAATATACACTATCCATTGCCCCCAGTGGCGTATCCAGAGGTGGCGGGAGTTCTAACCACCCCTTTTTGTAAGTGATATTATCGTTTTTGGTTCGTTTTTGTCATGGTTTAACAAACTGTTCGAAGCGGCGTGCTTTTTAAGTAATTGGGTCACGCGTCTTAATCTAATGCGAAGCCAAAATCGAGTGCAAAACGCCGTTTTTCGTCTTTAGTTTGGTCGACCGTAAACGCTGGATAGTTTTTCTCTTTCGTTATTTGTTTAGGTCAGTGGTTCTCAACCTTTTTTCTTTCGTGTCCCATTTACCTTGCAAAAACATTCTGTGGCCCAGAAAAAAACTTTAAAATAGGTTTAGAACAAAACACAGCAGAATATATTTCAAAACAGATTGTTTAATCAACCGTGCATTAGTGAGATACTTGCGGCTGAACAATAAATTTACATTCCTTTTTAATACCTCCCAAACCATTATTCCTTTAAAATGAAATAAAATGACACAAATGAAACTAAATCTAGCTTTTTAAATTGGTATGTGGCCAACCTCAAATGTTCTTATGGCCCCACTGGTTGAGAAGCGCTGGTTTAGGTTGACTGATTAGCAAGTGTGTATTCGACAATTGACAACGCTAGTCAAACTTTAAATGAAACAGATTCCTAAAAGGAGGTATAATGGTGACTGTCCTGCGCGTTTTAAAGTATAAATTTTTAAGTAATGATAGTTAACGCAAAATTATGCTCTTCAAGCATACTCTAAGACCACGTGCTAAGTGTGCAATGGACACGACTTATTTCCCCTCAACCTCAGCTTGTAATTTAGCTGACTTGGCACACAGTTCGGCGCAGATGTTGCGCAATCGTGGCATAATAACACCCGGTAAAAACGATCTTCGTTTAGTATTGCACGTGGTGAAAGGATTGCTTGTAATTTAGCGCTAGTTCCGTTCATGGAACTTGAAAACTGCGCTGCTGATAGTCGAATTATGTATGATTCTACCACAATTAAACACACATATTTCACGGTCTTGGTTTGTTTTTTTGCCCGAAGTTAACGATTGTACACCGTGGTTTCGCAGCTGGCGCCTGACAGGATTGTCGACGACGCACATGCTCGCTTTTGCTGAACGTATTATGCGCCCTACAGCGGATACAGCTTACGATTGACTGTGAAGTTCCGTCGTTAAGTCATAGACAGCAACTGCCAAAGCCAATCGATGTAGCGCTGTTTGCTGAGTATCAAAGTTTAACACTAAAGCTTTCATTTACGGATAAACCTTAAAAATAAAAAAATAAAACTTTTTAAAGTTAGACCGCAATGTTATTGTTAATAGTTTTGCTATTTTCATTTAATGCCAGTTTAATTCGTATAGCTTCAGTCTATCGCCAAGTGAATGGATAAGAAATACAAATAAATTTAGGCGAGGGTTTACGTTAAAATACGAACGCCGGGTTCTTTCTGCATCTTATTTGTGTGATTTTGCAAAACCTAGGTAGAAATAATTAACCTGTTGTGCATTTTTTGAAAACTCGTACACGGATGTAATGACCTGGGGCCTGGCTTATTTTAGTGATTAAACGAAAAATAACAATTCATTTAATAATTTTAAGTTGCTAGAGTTCACTAAAACGTCCCATAAAATTATTTTGTCCAACATTGCCCCAATAGGTAATATATATCCCAGAGTTGTCACCTGACCTATTAATATATATCCCAGAGTTGTCACCTGACCTATTGATCGGAGGAAAGCGAGTCTTTGTGATTTTACGTATTTGTTGCTTGACCTATTACACAATCTTAGTATGCGGCCTGCCAAATTGTTTGTTTTTGCTTGTTGTGGCCCTTGCACCATTTAAATTTGCACAGGCCTGGTTTAAACTCATCTTCCTTGTACAATTACACTGTGCACATCAAGTTTCGAGTTTTTTTCGATTTAGCATTTTAAACGAATTGCTCTGTAAAAAACAACACAAAGGCTAGATAGTTAGTTATGCGAAAGTTAAGCAGAGCATTTAACACTATAGGTTGTTTAAATTGAAATATTAATATAACTCTAATATTTTAAAACTAGTTTACTGCTTTAACCTTAATTTCCCTTAAGTTAAGCTCTCTGAATTTAATTTCTCTTCTACAGTTAATATTTACAAAAATTACTCTTGATCAAGTGCATTTTTGGCGATGGTCAATCCTAGCACACCCAAATATAATTAAATTAATGTGGTTCAAGTTACCGGTTCTATATTCGTAGATGTTGTGTGGGTTTATAGGGTAGGCAAATCTACCAATTAACCTTTTTTATTGTCACAGTTGGAGAAACTGCATCTAAGTTCCAACAAGATGGATTCATGTGGTTTGAGTTACCTGGCAACAAGTGTACACAACATAAACCAGCTGAGGTTGAGGTATTGCGAAATCGCTGGTTCCGATCTGCAACCTCTAACTGACGCCATATCACGAATGGGTCGACCTGTAAGTGTGTGTTGTTGGAATGAAAGGTGTGTTAAATATTGGAATTGCATTGAGGTGGATAAACCAGGCAACCGGCATTGCGTATAAAATTTACTAACTGAACCACTGTCTGGTGTACAAAAGATTTTTCCGTAAACACAATTTTTATGTCACCAAAAGTAAGCAATTACTGGCAGGGGCAAATGCGGGATTTTTGTTTGAGGGGGCATTAAAAAATGCAGGTATGATGTCACAATGTTACGTCAAATCGTGACGTCACAAAACATAGCGTTACGCCAAAACGTGACTAATTTTTTTAAGAGGGAAAAGCACTAACGTGAAAAATACTTTTGTATAGTTAATGTTCCCAAACTTTAATTTTCGAGGGTGTGATAAGACGCACGGCGCCCATGGATAAACCGGTTTTCAAGTGGGCTAAGACATACTAGAAACATAACTTAAATTCGCGGGTATTGCGAAATGTCTTTGTAAACTTTAATTTTCGAGGGTGCGATAAGACGCACGGCGCCCATAGATAACCGGTTTTCAAGTGGGCTAACACATACTAGAAACATAACTTAGATTCACGAGTAGGCAAATCTACCAATTAACCGTTTTTTATTGTCACAGTTGGAGAAACTGAATCTAAGTGGCAACAAGATGGATTCATGTGGTTTGAGTTGCCTGGCAACAACTGTACACAACATCAACCAGCTGGAATTACGGGCTTGCAAAATCGCTGGTTCCGATCTGCAACCACTAACTGACGCCATATCACGAATGGGTCGACATGTAAGTGTGTGTTGTTGGAATGAAGGTTGTGTTGAATATTGGAATTGCATTGAGGTGGATAAAACAGGCAACGGCATTGCGTATAAAATTTACTAACTGAACCACTGTCTCATGTACAAAATATTTTTGGTAGACGGAATTTTTATGTCATCAAAAGTAAGTAATTACTATCAGGGGCAAATGCGGGATTTTTGTTTGAGGAGGCAATAAAAAATGCAGGTATGATGTCACAAAGTTACGTCAAATCGTGACGTCACAAAACATAGCGTTACGCCAAAACGTGACTAATTTTTTAATAAGAAAAAGCACTAACGTGAAAAATGTCTTTGTATATTTAATGTTCCCAAACTTTAATTTTCGAGGGTGTGATAAGACGCACGGCGCCCATGGATAAACCGGTTTTCAAGTTAGCTAACACATACTAGAAACATAACTTAGATACGCGGGTATTGCAAAATGTGTTTGCATTCAATGCGAAATGTGTTTGCATCCAATGTTTGCATTCACTTCGTTACAATAGGCAAAATACAGTTTGGGGGGAGCCATGGCCACGTGACCACTCTCCCATGAATCTACCCCTGATTACTGGCCTCTAAAATACACCTGACCTGGGTATATTTATTGTGATAACGCTTCTTCTCAATGGACCTTTATTAACTAGACATCGATTTTTGATTGGGTTTACTTATACATTCAATTTACCAACCACAGCTTTTTACAATTATTAGCTCGATAAACATGTTGCTGATAAAATTATTGCACCCCAAAAAAAGATCCTACTTTTGCGCAAAGAATATTTCTGAAATTTGGTAGCGACATTTAGTGTTTTTTTATTTGATTTAGCGCTGATCTTGCATAGCTCGGTTGTTTGAATGACTGTCCCGGTATGGCCGAGGTCATTAGTTCGAATCTCACCGCAGGCAATTTTTACTTGCCTTGCTTGCACGGACGTCCTTGCAAGACCAACGAATACGTTTAGACATTCTCAATAAATAACATTAAGCGGTTGTTATTTTTTCAAACGGTAGGCCTAGGTCGTGGAGATATTTATTTTCGTACAATTAGTGCAGCATCATACTTAGACTACAATTCAAATTGTTTGCCCAAAATTGATGCAATAATATTTTAAAATTAGACCCCAATACTATTGTTATTAGATTTACATTTTTTATTTAATGCCAGTTTAATTCGTATAGCTTCAGTCTATCGCCAAGTGAATGGATAAGAAATACGAATAAATTTAAGCGAGAGGGTTTACATTAAAAAACAAACGCCGGGTTCTTTCTGCATTTTATTTGTGTGATTTTGCAAAACCTAGGTAGATATAATTAACCTGTTGCGCATTTTTTAAAAACTCGTACACGGATGTAATGACCTGGGGCCTGGCTTTTTTTAGCGGATTTAACAAAAAAATAACAATTCATTTAATAATTTTAAGTCGCTAGAGTTCACTAAAACGTTCCATCAAATTATTTTGTCCATCATTGCCCCAATAGGTAATGTATAACCCAGAGTTGTTACCTGACCTATTGATCGGAGGAAAGCGAGTCTTTGCGATTTTACGTATTTGTTGCTTGACCTATTATGCAACCTTAGTATGCGGCCTGCGAAATAGTTTTTTTTTTTGCTTGTGGTGGCCCTTGCACAATTTTAATTTGTACAGGCCTGGTTTAAACTCATCTTCCTTGTACAATTACACTGTGCACATTAAGTTTTGAGTTTTTTGATTTGGCATTTTAAACGTGTTGCTTTGTAAAAACAAAATAGCTAGGTATGCGAGAGTTAAGCGAATATTTAAAACTACCAGTTGGTTAAGGCAAAATATTGACTTAGCTCTAAAATTTTGAAATTAGTTTACTGCTTTAATAACCTTGATTTTGGTTAAGTTGAGCTCGCTGAAATTTATTTGTTTCACTACAGTTAATAATTAAAACAAAATACTCTTGACAATGTCCATTATGGGCTATGGGTCAATCCTTGCACACCCAAATATAATTCAATTAATGCGGTTCGAGTCACCGGTTCTATATTCGTAGATGTTGTGTGGGTTTATAGAGTAGGCAAATCTACCAATTTATTATTGTTACAGTTGGAGAAACTGAATCTAAGTCGCAACATGCTTGGTTCACGTGGTGTGAGTTGCCTGGCAACAACTGTACACAACACCAACCAGCTGGAATTGAGGAGATGCAAATTCGCTGGTTCTGATCTACAACCTCTAACTGACGCCATATCACGAATGGATCGACCTGTAAGTGTGTGTTTATGGAATGAAGGGTGTGTTGAATATTGGAATGACATTGAGGTGGATAAACCAGGCAACAGCACTGCGTATAAGATTTGGTAACTCAGCCACTGTCTGTTGGACAAAATATTTTTGGTAAACGGCTTTTTTATGTCACCATTATTAAAGCAATTGAATTAAATCGTCCGTCACGAGTAACGGACATAGCGTTTCGTCAAAACGTGACTATTTTTTTAAGACGGAAAAGCACTAGCGTGAAAAAAATCATTAGTATAGTTTAAGTTTCCCAAACTTTAATGTTCTATGTTGCGATATGACGCGGATAATTTGGTACATAATTTGGTAGCAACATTTTTAACTTAAAAGGCATTTAACTTTAATAATGCAGTTGGTCGGTTTTTACAGTATTTTTTGCCCTTTACTCAATTGATCATTCAGATCACATTAAGCGCATCTAATTTATTAGCACAACTATGAGTAATCTTATTCGTTAAGCCTTGTATGCAAACAAATGTGCAGGCTTCTATTGTTTATGGCTCTGTGAACTGAAAGACAGGTCACATCATTGTGCTTAAAATGTTTGGTGGTTAAAATTGGAAGTCAATTTAGTCAATTTTCGCCGATGGATAAACCGGTTTTCAAGTGGGCTAAGACATACAAGAAACATACTTTAGATTCGCGGGTATTGCGAAATATTTTTTCTTTCACGTAGATACAATAGGAAAAAACAAGGTTGAGGAGAGCCATGGCCAAGTGTTTCATCAAGCTTATGTAGATTTAATTGAGCGGGTGTAGAAAACGCGTAGCCTGAAGTAATGACCCGGGGTCTGGTTTATTTTAGACGCATGTTCACTTTACACAAATTGTGGATTTAATGAAAAATGACAATATTTACAACCACTATAGGCATTCAATAAATTTTCAGCTGCTATAGTTAACCAATGTACCAAAAAATTTATTATTTTTTTCCACAATGGTCCCAATAGATTTTATACATCCCAGAGTTTTTCCTGACCTATTACGAATAGCAGTTTTATTGGTGTAAGTTGCGAATATGTTTACTAAAAGCTTGCTTTGAAGATTCATTGTTTAATTTGGTAAAACCTGTATGCAGCCTAACACGTGCTTGTATCTTACATTATGCTGTGCTTATGTAGATGAGGAAGTTGGAGCTGTACCGCAACAAGTTGGGATCGCAAGGACTCGCTTTCCTCCGAACTTGTGCCCACAATGTACAAGAGCTGGAGTTAGAACTATGCGGCATCGGTGAAGCTGATGTGGATTCTCTGCGCAAGGTAGGCACTCAGAATTTGGGAATATGTTGCCGGTGCAACGTTGCGACACTAGTGACGTCAGTGTTTAAGATGTGTGACGTCAGTATGCTTCCTGTTGCATCGAATGTACAAATTTAGTGGAAGAAACAGGTCGATATTCGCAAAATACCCATTTCCAGCTTGATGGTAGTTAGTGGCGTCAGTATGCTTCCTGTTGCTTAAAATGTACAACTTAAGTTGAAGAAACAATATGAGGATATTTGCGAAATAATCAACCTAAGCTTGATGGTAGTTAGTGGCGTTCAGGCGAATAATTTGTGAAGTAAGGCGCTTGGAGGTCTGACCTTTTTGCGATCGAATGCATTCGCTTGTTTCTCGCTGAGATCAAGTTTGCTTGGATCTGTCCAGGCCCGACTGAACTAAGAAGCAGAAATAAAAGCAGGAAAAGCTAAACACAAAGCTTCGGGTTCAGAACGAAACAGCCTGGCTCGACTCTGGCGAGTAACGAGTAGAGCGAGTTGCGCAATAACGAATCCGCGCGTACTCGGTTAATTATATATGACTTTACTTCTATAATGCCGTTTAATCAATTTTTATAACGTGGCAAATGCGATTTAAATAGGCGCATGTTCTAAGTTCAAATGTGATAATTTATTTTTTAGTCTGACGGACACCTAATGTTGTTACAGTGATACGCGTATATCCGCTATAGCAAGTTTTACTTTTATAGATAACGGACCAAACCAACAATACGAGTAGTCAATGTACCGAGGTAATCACAACATTTTTGCGCATTTACATATCCTGCATTTTTGTCGCCAAAAGAAACTCTCAAGTAGTTTGTTAAGCACTTAAAAAGAACACAGATTGTGTTTTACAGTCTCCACTACGTCCTTATATTTTATACTTTCGAAGTAGTAATTTTTGCAAACGATTATAATCGATTCACGTCTTAACAAATTTGCCTTCACAGTTATATCAAGAAAAGCAAGCCTCCGGTAAAGCGAAATCAATACCAGAACCAGAAGCAAGTCAAAGCTAAGAAACATACAGTGAACAAGATTTGGACGTTGAGACGGATCATGTAAGAACATTTCAACGTAAAAGTACCAATACATGCTTCTTACTGGACATACAAATGTTGTGTGAACACAAGAAACCCCAGTTATAGTGGCAAACAATAGCAAAAAATAAATATACTCAGTGTAACTATCTTTACGTTTTAGTGATCATGTAAATTTGAACTCTTGTGTAAGCCAGTTTGCCGACAAACAATATTCTCTTTTAATAGCATTTTTATACACAAGGTGTGAATCAATTTTTTTAATTTATCAAAAATAGAGTTTTAAACTATTTGGCGGTAAATATTGTATTTGTTTATAACTGGCGTGTTTTGTGACAAAATCGTTTTATAAAGACAAAGTAATGACTCCATTCCAATTCTTACAATAAAATATAAATGAATAACTGACTGAAAATTTATAAACTTCAACAGGGATCAACACAGAGGTCAACACAGAGGTCAAAACAAGGATCAACACAGGGATCATCGCAGATGTCAACACAGGGGTCAGCGCAAAGGACAAAAAAGAGGTCAGCAGAGGACTCAAAAGAAGAATGGGAAGAAAAGAAAGCTCGTTACTGATTTGCAAAAATTCTTGGAACTCTAACTTCGCTTCACATTAACTGTAACGGAGTTATTTTTAATCCAACAAAATTATTTGGATTGCAGCTAAGGTATCACCGTTTTAATGCTTCCATATTTTCTTACACCGGGTTTAATTCAATGACTATTGGAATTTTTGTGAAACAGCGCGTTCAACTTATTTATCGTTCTGAGTCAAGCTTGGAACTTTTCTTTTAAAAACAGTATAACTGTTGTCCCAAAGCCTCCCTGTTCTTTAGATATAGCTTCTGATTTTTACCACTGTTGCTTGCTGTGTATCAAAACTAACTTTTTTATTAAAATTGTTTGCGCCATGGCCGCAAATTCTGTTACCTCGCACATAGATATAAAATAATATTTAGTTGTGCTCACCTCTCTAGCTCCCCTAGTATTTCTGTAGTCACCCTTCATTTAAAGGGCAACTTCGTCTCATTTACATCTAACTGAAACCTACTCAGTCATAACGCCTAATTGACTGTTTAAATCAAAAAAACTAATGCTTAAGCTCAATAGAAACTTACTTTCGGGCGTAAAACGATCGCAATAAACACTGGTATAATAATTACATAATATTTACAACATCAGAATAAAGCATTCCGAATGATAATCTGACAATCGCCACGTTATAACGCTATATTGCAACACTAATATACACCACTAGTTATTTTACTAATGGGCACCAGAGCACAGATATGAGAGACCTGTTGTTACCGACCATCTCCACTACAGTGGTTCTTGACCGTCGGTTAACTATGTTTTCCACTAGGTCTATCAACCCTGTTAAACCCTACTCCTTGAAAATTGTTCATTATTGACTCGCCTAGTTGTCTCAGTAAAGAATTGTGCCTTCGAAATTTTAATTACCGGTCCTTGAAAAGATTTTACTATTTTTAAGTCCTCCAGTTACGTTAAGAGCCACCATCAGTTAAGGTTAAGAGCCACCACTCTATAGTGCAATGCTTCTCAAACTTTTAAAGTTTGCGAAACACTTCAAATCAAAACCAAACATCGCGGCACACTTTTTACGAAACAACATTGTTATTACTTGACAACCTATTTTCATACACGACAAGACAATAGGTAAATATTAATCAAGACAAAAGGTAAAAACACATAAATTTTCGTCTGCTGCACATTCAATTTGTTAAATTGTTTTGCTTGAAACACGATGTATCGGTGACCTGACCAATCAGTCCGGGAACTTTGTTTCTAACTTTTTAATTAATAATTGTTTCCACTAACTTTTTAATTAATAATGATCTGTTTAGCTTGTCTTATATGAGTTCTCGCGCGTGCACACATAAAACTATTTTCATTTAATTCATTGCTGCATTTTTAAGTCGTGATTTTTCGATGAAAGGTATTATTTGCTTTTCACGAAGTGATGTTTTATATTTGCATTTTCAGTTATGCCCTCATTGCGTCTTATTAATGATTTTGCTTTTGAACCGACCTCGTCGTTCTTGCTTTTTTAATTATGAAATACAAACATCAAATGTGTTACATTTTTTCCGATCAAATAAATCGTGGTGGACTGTTTTAATAGTTACAGGCTTTACATGAAAACCCAACCTGAAATGCTGGTTGCTTAGAAATTCTTCTTGTTTTGAAATTACTAAATGATGTGGTAGACCTAAGTTAAGCTACTGTCGTCAGCCATTTATAATAATCCACATTAAACGTAGGCCTCTATACTTTACACGTGGTTTTATAGGGAACTAACGTTCTGACTTACGCATATTAAATGCAAGATTTTATGCAAAGCATGTTCAAGAACCACAATTAAAAGGCGAATCTCTGCAATGTTTTCGTGTCACAAATAACTGCGAACACACACAAAAATCACCAGTTTGCCTTGCCACGAGACAAACTTACCCTACTGTATGCACGTTGAACAGCTGCCCAAAAGTTGCCAGGCCTCAGAACGACAACATTGGTATATAAAACTTATAAGTACAACATTAGAGCCACAGAACGACAACACTTGCGCATAAAAACCTATATTACTACAACATTAGAACCATAGAACGACAACACTTGCGCATAAAAACCTATATTACTACAACATTAGAACCATAGAACGACAACACTTGCGTATTTTAGACCGTGGTGTGTTATCTAGGCATTAAAGAAATATGAACGCATTCACTTAAAATATATATAATAAAAAAAAAAGCTTTAATACCTTATCAAAGTAGACTTGGAGCTTTTATCCGCAGCAAGTTTATCACAGAGGTCAACTTCAACACAACAAGCTAAACTGATGATCAAATACTTTTCTCGTGTGATTGCTCACGGCTCATTCTGCACCAAACTGATTGCGTTTGCTTCGGCGCCTTTAATTCGTTTAGCTCAACATAAATCGGTCAGTTTAAATGGCCGCTTCCAAAGTAGCCGGCTCCCTTTTCATCAAGTCTTGTCGCTTCATATAAGCCACAAGCGGCCGAAATAATGGAGCCGGCCGGTTTAGAAACGGCCATATAAAGTGTCTGATTGCGTTGCAAGCCGAGATTACGAAACAACAAGCCAGAGTGCAATAATGTGAGATTTTGTGTGGACAAACTTAAAAACAAAATCATTCCAACATCTGGCGAGCCAAATTGAAAAGCACAGTTGGGCGTAATTTGGTTAATTTACGATTGCGATCTCCGCAAAGTGATTTTGGATTTTATTTTTTCCTTTTTACTACCGTTTACCATAATATTCATAACAGAAGTAAAACAAAATAAAAACTATTTTACGACAGAATAAATTTGTAAAACTTGTCTAATATTACCCTAATCAATGTTTTTCAATATATTTATAGTTTCTAATACAAAAACTCTTTTGAACAGCTATATTTGAGATTAAAATTTAAACATAGTTCAGTATAATTTAAATAATAAATTTAATCTTATCCATCAATGTATTGATTAATTTTAGTTTTAATAAAAATATTGCTTTGATTGCATTTTTTCGTTCTAATATTATGCCCTAAAAGTATTTTGTTATAGCTTTACGATTATTGCCTGCTTTATGACAATCAGTAATAAAAAGAAAACAATAATATTTAATTTTTGTTAAATAGTCCAAAATTTTGGGTGGGGTATATATGTCCCCGGGCTTCAAGGAACAGGGGTACCAAGATGAGGCTTACAAATGCCAGAATAAGGCTTTTTATTCTTAAAATACAATGTTCTAATAAAATTTGAATTGTTTGCCGTTGAAACATAACGGTTTAGTGACGCAGGAATTTCAGACGAAGTGATCAGGTTATTTTGGGTGTGACTCAAGACATCAATCACCATAACACGTGACCAGAGACAATAGCCGCAGTGGCCTTGACACGTTGGAAGTAACGACTTCTGTAAGTGCTGGTTAAGATAGAATCTATGCGTTTATTGGTTTCGAGATTAGATATCACGAGAAGTGTTCGCAGTCAACCTCGATCGTAATTTTTTCACCTTAAAAACTTTACCAAAAAAAGGGCCATAATTTCGCAACAATAACTATAACAGTCTTGCGTAACCACTAATTTAAAGCGTCAAACGATTTTTCTCTGCATTACGGCTAATCAAATATCAATTTAACAAGCAATAACGCTGGCATAAACTTGTCAACAAACGTTTCAACAAATCATAACTGATCGGCGTAGCTTAAAAATACTTACAAGCGAGAAACTGCGCTAGCAAACCAAATGAATACATACTTTCTATGCAACCTGACAGTATGCATAAAATTTAAATCAGAAGGGTTTAATTGCGTGTTCATATCTCAGTCGGGGTCTCCAATGTATATTTCAACAGGTGAGACATGACCACCGTGCTATCTGAACTCCACTAAATCGAAACTAAAACAAACTGTCATAGCATTTCAAAGTGCATACTGTCAGGTCGCTTATAGATTTATTGTACATGCACATAATTTAGTATAGCTCGCTTTCAATAAAATGGCTTACAGCGCAGTAAAAACACGTGTTGCCAGTAAGGAGTACATCGTTGACTGTAGTGTTTTATCCAGCAGTAGCGTGACGCTATATAGCACAAGAGCGACTGCGATGGAGATTTGCTGAGTCGAAAGTCGGCTAGATTTGCCAGAACGGCCACGAAAGGAAATGAGTGTCGAGGTGAAATATTTAACACTTTACCAGGGGAACACGCTATAATTACAAGCACAAACAGACATGCGTCGTTTCTCTACACCGTATAAAGCAAAGTATATCATGTTATTGTAGTAGAAAATGTGATTAAACATGGAGGAGGGAGCGCCAATTTTATAATTTGTCCCCGGGCGCAAAATCCTATGGCTACGCCACTGGGTATAAGCGAGCCCTTATAAGTTGTCACTAAAAATCCAGCATTTTTATCCTGATTGTGTTGTTTCTGTGTTTCTCAACAAACCTTGGCTCAAGTGCTACGTAATATCGTAAATGGAACGGGAGACCTTTTAAGTTTTATGCGTGAGTTTACAAAAATTACCTTAAATGTAATAATATTGCAATTGCCGTGAGTTGTATCCTCTATCTGCCACAATAACTCGGCCTTTAACATAAAATCAAGTGTCACTGGAAGCTAGGTTTTTTAATTTCTTACTTTGGTCTTGTTTTAATTCAGGGGTTCCCAACCTTGTTACGATCTCGTACCACTTGGACGCTCTGTACTGTCACGCGTACCACTTTAGCAGAAAAATAATTTAATTGAATCATATTTTTATCTATTTTTAGCTTACAACTAGCATTATTCAACGCTACTTGTAGCTTAAGACTTAAGCTATAAAACAGTCGATTATATCTATCAAGAGCTCATTTGGCATAATTAACGCCCACAGTCTCACAGCATTGTACACTTTACAAAGCAACTGTGCTCCTTGTCAACAATTGACACGGCCTGTATTTTGAAGATTGCGTTGTTTCGAAACAACAGGAATAGCTACGTAACAATAAGAATGGGCTTCGGGTAATTTTTTTTATTTAAATAAAACAAGAAAACAAAATATAAAGTTGTGAATCCAGGGTTTTGTGAAAAAAACGGAAGCTACTCGCGTACCACCTGAAAAACCTACGCGTACCACTAGTGGTTCACGTACCACAGGTTGGGAACCCCTGTGTTAATTGGATCAGAATGGCTTGCTGTGAAACCCGGCGGTACGCAGCAAAACTAAAAGCCACTATGCGATGTACACTGCCGGAAAAACGCACCGGTAAAAAAACGAGACAGTGACTTAAATGTACGCCAAGGCTACCAGGCGCGGATCTAGGATGTTTGTTTGGGGGGCAATGAATTGTTTCGAATATGACGTCACAAAGCTGCACAACTAACCTCAAGAAAACCAAACAGTTGGTTTATTTCCAGGTTGGAGAAGTGGTGCTTTTAATACAAAAGTCACATTACAAAGCTGTAGCACGAAGCGAAAAATTGCCTTTATATCGTTTAAGTTGTCAAAAGCATTTATATGAGGTGATGAGACTAACGACGCCTTTGGTCTAAAGCAACTTTAATAAAGCGGGCCAAGAGATATACAAGAAGCTTAATTTTAAGATTCGCGAATTTTTTGCATTTATAATAGTTCCACTAAAGACAAAACATACAGTTTTTTGTCAAAATACATTTTGTCAAATAGCTTTTTTATTCCAGTAAAATATGAAGAATAACTAAACCATAAAACATAGCTACAAAAAAACGGCTGTATTTACAAATACGATGCGTTTCTACACAGTATTAAAATCTTTGTAATTTTTACAGTTACCTACATTTGAAAGGCATTGAAATAAAAAAACAAAGTCTATGTTAACATTAAAGAACAAGTATAAGAAAAGTGTAAGCTTTGAAACAGAACAATAACGAAGAAATAATTACACAGTAAAAATGGAAAAGTTAGCATTTGCGCAAATGGATGACAACACTGAAATAGTTGCTATTCCTGTACAGCATACCTTCTGCATAGCTATGTAAGCCCAGAATACAAAGAGAGCTCTATTGCGATGAGATTCGAACCAAACGAAATCTTTACACGCGGGAAAATAAAACCGCTCAATGCTTCTTTGTAAGCCCCGAGAGAATGTCAAGTGAGCCACGAAACTTTTTGTAATATTGGAAAAGAAATTATTTGTATTACCAATATATGCATAGACACAATCGTTTTAGACTTAAATACGCACTATCCATGAAAAATTATTAATATTGAGATATTTAGATACAGTTTGTAGTGGATTTAGGTTTTAAAGGTAAAACCCACTTTAGGTTTTGCAAGTCGTGGCTTATGTAAAACACAATGAATCGTGTTGCGATAAAATCGAACGCAAAGAGAATACTTTTGAAGTTATAGAAGGGCGGGTGAGTCGCCGATGAACTCTGTGAGTTGCCAGAGCGAACTCGTCAATCCACTTGCAACGGCGAGTCCGCAAACTCCTAAGGCAGCTCCCGAGTAGAAGCACTTCTCAACCAAACGCAATCTGAACAAATTAAACACAAGGTTAAAACGGGCTCAGCCATCTTGTTTAAGTTGCAATGTTTTCTGGTTAACTAATCTTCTTAGGTTTCAACTAACATTGAAACGCAATCTGAACAAATTAAACACACGGTTAAAACGGGCTCAGCCATCTTGTTTTGTGCAATGTTTTCTGGTGAACTAATCTTCTTAGGTTTCGACTAACATTAAAACGCAATCTGAACAAATTCAACACACGGTTAAAACGGGCTCACCCATCTAATCGCATTTTAAGAAAAAACGCATAAATAAACTTTGTTTATTTTAACTTTTTGTGTAATACTTTCTAATAAAACCACAAACAAAGCTTAAATGGACACATTTTGGCGCCGATACTACGTCAGTATCGGACCAGTAGCGAGTGGCGATACGATAAATCTGATATTATCGGACAGCCAAAAGTAAAAACATAAAAAAACGGGCCCAACCATCCAATAGAGTTTTAGATAAAAAGGAAATTCGGTGATGAATCGGCGAAACTAGGATATGAGCAAATATGAAGGCAGATTCTAGGGATTTCAATATTTTGGCGAAAAAAGTGTGATCTAATGAAACCACTACGAATTCTAGGGCAGTGGTCAGCAAACTTTTTTTGTCGCGGCCCAAAGTATTTTTTTCAGAGCTATTGTAGGCCCACTAAAATCACTACGAAGCAGTGTCGGATTCTGAATATTTGATTTTTAGGTGAAATATTACACGGCGCCTTTATGCCCAAAACTCTGCCATACCATATTATAAAACATACTATACAACGAAGAATATACGCGCATAGCGAGAAAATTTTTTTAATTACACATAGTTAAAGTTGACAAAAATATATTTGGACAGGCATTTAGGACCACATTGGGCACGCGAGTCTTTTCAAACTGAGCCAAATTAAAAATTCTATGCCACACCAATATTTACAATAAAGTGCAATGAATGTACGGCTATCACGCGGCCCACAACTACATGATATCACTCAGCTGCTCAAAAGTAACTCGCGGCAGACATCTGGGCCGCGGCCCATAGTTTGCCGACCACTGTTCTAGGGATTTCGATATTTTGGTGGAAAATGTGATCTAATGAAGTCACCACGAATCTTCTTTAGAAAAATTCATTGTTTTACGTTTACAGTGTCATGTCACAAATAAACATGAAAGTATTTATAAGATCACAATTTCTGGTTTTAAACAAAAGCTCCACAAGCATAAAGTTCCTTACTTGGTTAGTTTTTGTTTCGATTGTAGATCGTTGTTCTTCTGCTTTAGAATGAACTGGTTGCAGCCGGCGATGTAAGTTGTGAAGTAATCTTCCCACTGATAAACCCCGCAATCAAGGTTGTAAGCCTGAGAAACAATTAACAAATAGCTTGATAATGAGTTTTAAAGCCAAAAAGGTCGAGTAAATCCACATCATCTTGATTACGACGTTTCGATTCACACTTGTATCATCGTCAGTTAATGTCATTGTTTTTTAACAGCACTTTCTGAACACATAACTTATACCGAGCATAAAATTAATTCAAAGACTGTTCAAAAAACGTTGGGAAAATAAGGTTCCACAAAATATAAGGCTTTTTTCATAGACTGATGATGCCAGATTGGCGAAATATATTTCTCTATTAATAACTAGTCTAGAACTTATAAATGACTAATTATGACTCGGACAAGAAAGTCTAAAGTATATTGCTACCAACCACTTGAAGTCCTTGTCGTCATTAACGTGTATTGGGGCGAGGAGATATCTTCTTTTTTACAGATTCAGTTTGCGTTCTACAAAGACTTTTCAATACGCAAATCAATTCAAAGGCATTTAAACGCTTTTAAAGATTCAAATAATTTGTAACAAACGTGCAACACACAAATTTAACCCCATGATTAGATGCTCTGAACTAGAAGACCTTGTAATATTTCACCTTTTGATCTTCAGCATTCAGTGAGGAACGCAGTTGATCGACATTCGTGTTGCTGAACTTGAAGTTTGTCGTAAAAAAGAATTCCATCACTTCCATGGCGCTCATGATCTTTTCATTGAGTCTTGCCATTCTGAAAAAATAAAGAAATATTGAAGTCTTTGCCATTCTGAAATTAAACATTATATTTTGTGGAATTAGCGTAGCATTTGGTTCAGAATAAAGTATTTTTGTGAACTGGGACTTCTTGCCTAAATGGTGATAGTCATTCAAACAAGTAATCCAATTTGATGTCATATTGAAAAAAAAACAGACAATTGTTATAACATAATAAAGGAAGTTTAAATCCTAACAGTTTGAGAGGTGTAAAGACAGGTTGACAAAAAGCTAGATATTGAATGATAAAATAAAGTTTCATCTAGACTATTACCTTTAATATTAAAAAAAAAATAATAAAAAAACTAGACAGAACATTGCACGATTCAACAAACGAAAATTTCAAGAGAAGCAAAAATTTCAAAACTGTTCAATCCACAATAAGGCACAGGTGGCAAACTAGAGTTTTCAGCTTCTGCTTGGACTTTATTTTATTTCAAGTATAACTCACTTTTGTTTTTTCCTCATAAGGGCCAGACCGGCATCCATCGCATGGGCAGGAATAGTTTGCGAATAAAAGGTGGTGGGATCGTACAGCTTTCTGCATATAAATAAATTAAATGTTTAAATCCATGAACACGCCTTTGCCGAAAGCGTTGCAATAATGAAAACTATATCTCTTTATGTTAAATAAAGTAATCAGGTGGCACTATATAAAAAAAATTGTATTTAATAGCTTTCGCACAAGAAACTCTTTTTTGGAAAACTATATTTAACAATTTTTGATAAAATGTGACAATCACAAAAGCAAAACTAAAGAATCTATTTTACCTGTTATTCGTGCATAACACCCAAGGGGCACGGAATGGGTCGCTTGGATTCTCTGCCACATTGTTCTTTGCAAGTGAAACTGGAAACAAAAATACAAATTGTAAACGATGAATTTAAGCCAGGGCTGTGGAGTCGGGACTCAACAGAGTCGGTTTATTTTGCTGGAGTAGAGAACACGGGGTTTAAGTTAGAATTTAGACTACCCTTATGGGTTAATGAATTATATGACACACTACGAGTGGTATGTTAAACATATCTACCTAGTTTCGTTTAATAAATGTGTGAAATACAGGCTGTAGAGTCGGATCCGGACTGGGCAATCGCAGAAACAGGACATTTGGTGAAAGTCGAACTCCGGATTGAGTAAGACTACGCTAAACTAAGACTACACAAACATAAGAGTCCCGAGCCAGATGTGCACAGCACCAAATTTCAAAACTGATAATGTCACAAACTGTGAAGTGCAAAGGTGAAATACCATAAGGTAGATAAAGTCAATTTTTTTTTTTTTTTTTTGTTTATAAGATCCATATCTTTGACTTTGCCTTAAATTTTCCCTTCGGCAAAACTTTGCCCAACTTAACTGAACAATTTTAGATATGTGAACTTCTGCAGCCTGGAACCCAACAAAATCAACATGGCAACACAATTTTTCCCATTGGTTAAGAAACACTAAAACCTACATTTACTGATGTAACACTTTTAGTTAAAGTTGTCCATTCTTACTCAAGCGGTCCATAGCAAGGCCATTTTTGATGCCAGAGTTGACATGGTAGATGGGAAGTGATCCATTGACCCTCGGAACTCGGTCGCAAGTAAAGGAACTGGTGCTTTCATTGTCCGAAGATGAATCCCCTGGAAATTCATGTTTAACCGGTTAAGTTTTAAATTGATCAACAATAAATATAGGTGGAATTAGTTCTTCATAGTAAACAGCCTGAAAACCTCTTGGTAATATAGAATGACTACATTAGAGTAAAAATGCAGTTTTGGAACAGATTTTTTATACAGGACTCAAAATACAAAAAGAACACAACAACAATGAAGTAAAAAAAATTTACATGTTTTCGAACAGGGGTTTATTTATCAAATTAATACAAAATTAGTGGTAATAAATGCAAACACTGGCTAGATACAAGCGTTTTTTTCTCAAGCATAAAATAGTTTTGTACAAATTAAAACAAAGTAAATTGTAGAATGAATATCAAGGCACGTGTATAACTAAGTAGCATTTTGTGGAAATTTAAAAAAATTCTTTGTTGATTTTCACATGGTCAGATGACAAAATGCAACCTACTTCTGTATGGGCTTTGATATTCATTCTCCATCTAACTACAACAAAAGCGGATATGAACAAAAACGCCAACTTTTTGTAATCTATCTGTATTTACAACCTTGTAAGCCAATTTCCCCAAGCGATGAAACTGCACTGTCACTCTCGTAGCCGAGCGAGCACCTTCTTTCTGCTGAGTCACAAGCGGTCTTCATCGCCGCGCAAATCACGCCGTTGACAACAAAGTCGACCGGTATGAGGTCACAGGTTATGGAGTTGTCGACAATCACAGAACGAAGCACACCCTTGGCGTACGCTATTATGAAAGCGGTGGGTCCGTACACGTTTGTACACCAACCCTGGAGAAAAAGCAGAAATTTTTGATATCAAAGACTATAATGCAGTGAAATTTGAAATACTACTAAGCAGTACACTGGTAGCCTTAAGTAACCCAGTGGTTTCAAGGTGCAATTTCAAAGCTTGAAGTTGAAATTTTTTAAGAACATAGTTTTTTTTCTATTTGAAAGCCTCCTAATACAACTTTGTGTATGATTTGGGTACAATAAATCAAATGACATTTTCCTACATGCATAGAGTTGATTGCGATGTCCCAGTTCCGTTTTTAGTGACACTACAGAAATCCACTCAACAGAAATTCAAGTAGGTATTTTATAGTTTCTTATGGGTTTTGTAAACCATAAAACGTTGGGAACCACTGGACTAACCGATTCAGTCAATCCACTAAGGATTTTTGTGCAAACCAGAGGTCAGGCTAGAACCATTTGTATTATTTCTGGACTGAAACCATCAAACTTATACTTACACTAGAAACTTACCGGCAAAGGTTCTTTGTAAGCTGGTATTATCATGCTGGGCCTGACGATGCAGATTGGAAGATGAGATCCTTCTCTTGCAACGACGTCCTCAGCAAGCGCCTTCGTCAGCGTGTAAGTGGTCGGTCTGAAGCAAAAACGCAACGTTTATGTACAACTTTAAACCAGTAATTCTATTACACCAGAGGCCTTAGTCACCGTGTAAGTGTACGGTCTATAAAACCAAAACGCAGCATGTTGTATAAAAGTCACGAGAGGAATTTTGATACAAAATTATTCTTTTTTAGAAGCTTTTGGCTTAGTTATTTTAGAAAAATGTTGTATTTGTGTGATGTGATATGTATAAATTGTTTATTAGAAAGTTTGTATGGTCCTGTTCTGAGGCGAATTTTTTTTTTTTTAGATTTTCGTTTGCTTGACAGTTTTCAAGTTACGTCAAAATATGACTTAATAAAACAATAAATTTATAAAAAAAATTTGCCAAGTAGTCTCTGGTGGAAACTAGAGAAAAGTGTTATGAAGGTCTAATGGCCAAGGTATCTCAGGCAGTGCATATTAAATATGTGGTGTTAAAGCATTCTAGCTTGTGGCACATTAAGTATAAAGTATTTTAGGCACTGTTTTCTCCTAGCAACACTTTTAAAACTTGGTATTTGTCCTTATATTGGCAAGAACACGGTTTAAAGCAGGGGTGACAAACCTATTTGCTGTCGCGGCTTTGTCAGTTACCGCTGACGGCGCTGAGTACAACTGTTTACTTATACTATGAAACCTGTTAAAATCATAAACAATTGTTCATCAAACCAAACTAATCGACCCATGCGAACCATACAGCTGAAATTATTTAACGCAATATGGAAATATGAAATAAAAAAAATAACAAATAAACATTTAATGAATTTTGTTGCTCAATGAGAAATTTGGAAACATTTTTGCTTTGCTAAGCACTTGATATTAGGACGAACTGTTGATGTGGCAACTCTCAACTGCATACTAAGATGTACGTCTGTTAGCCTTGACCTGTAACGACTTTTTGTGATGTTCATTTTAAAAAAAAATGTTCCCACAGATATGTGCTTCCTAAAACCCGCGGGCCCTGTTTTCGTCACCCCTAGTTTAAAGGAGTTCTTAACTTCTTGGGCCACTTCCAGGGTAAAACAAACATTTATTTCAAAGTGACCTTTTGTCAAAATGTCCTAATAACTAACCTAATGACTTTAATTTCGCTTTGAATTAGCGAATATGGTCACCTACCTCTTGCCAAAAAGTTGCAGTGTGACCTTTGTGATAAGGTCATCGCCCATCCACCGGAGGGAACCCTCGAGGTCGAGGTAATCGATTCCAACATCGTAAAGCTTTTCATCGTTTTCTTGTCGGTTGCAATGGACATACGCTGGACAAAAATTCTCTATATATTAAACAATACAATGCCTTACATATAGATAAAAAAGTTAGATTTAAAAAAAAAACTTTTTTTTATGAAATATATATTATAGTTTACACAAAAAAAGTGTATGGCAATAGCACTTTATAAGGTAGTTACAACGTCAAAACAATTTTCTGGCTTTTAATTAAATATATTTAACCTTATCCTTGAACAAAAATATATCGGTAGGAAAAAGCTTTAAATTACAATTTCTCGTGACAAAATTCCATGGATGGGGGAGAAGTTAAATCGGTAGTTTCTAAACTTTTCAGCTTGTGGCACAGTAAAAAACTAAAATATTTCATGCCACACCATGTACAAAAACAACAAGTTTAACAGGTCTATCTTTGCTCGTTTATTTTTGATACATTGAATTTCGGAATCTTTGTAACTGTTTTTTAAAGTATTGTAAGTAGTGAATGAAATTTATAACTCTACAACAATTTTTAGCTTGCTACATGATTATTTAATTTTCCTCATTTAAAGATAATTTAATAAAGTTAATAAATATTGACAAAAGAATTACACCTGGTCTGCGCTCGTACATCCAACAGTTAACCGACCTGCGATGGTCAGGCCCAACAGTTACCCACCCTTCAGGAAAAAAAATGGTAACCCTCGGCCTAGTGTGTGGAATATGGGTATATTTACCCTATAATAGAGTAACCTAGCACAAATTTACAAAGTTAATCACATAAAGCATTTGAAAAAAAATGTGATTTTGAAAGCTTTATCGTTTAATAAAACAGCAAAATTAAAATTTTTTGTGTAACACTGCATATTGCTAATACACACCTGTGGAGATGTGAACGAATGCTTGGAGGTTGTTTCGTTCAGGTCAAAATATTTTGAGAAGCCTCCTCACACACTGGACGTTTATTTCGAAGGCCAACCTGTAGAAATTAATAAATAACCAGTGGTTAATAAGCTTTTTTAGACGGCAGCAGACTAAACAGACAAAAACAAATTAGGGGTATACTTTAACACCATCATGTAATTAACACTTAACAAGCATGCGGGGCATTATGAATTACACATAATTTAATTCAGTAACTGTGATATTAAAATGTACATACGATTTTATAAGTAGACATTTATATACAAATCAATATCATTGCATTAGTAACTTAGCAAAACTGAGTTACTACATATGAAGCAACAAAATTTAAAACAATAATAATAATCGCATTTTTTTATTTCAGACCGGGGGTAACCCCTTGGGAGCGCCCATGCACACTTAAGAATCAGATGTATGCGCTGGTCTACAATCCTACCACAGCGTTCAAACAATTAAAGCAACGCAAAATATTTGTGTTAGGGTGCAGGTTAGTGTGTGGGTGAGGGTGGATCAAGTATTATTTTTATTAGAATTGCTTAACCTACCCAAACCCCAACGCTAAGCTGCACCGACCCTAACTGAAATAATGTTCGTTGTGGGATCCTAGACCTGCGCCCAGTAGCTTGATTATTTTGAAAGCGTAATACTTTTGCAGAACATATCAAATAACAAAAGTAGATCGTAATTAAATACAAAGTATCGGAAATCCTGAGACGTTGTGTATACTTAAGTACCCTCACCTGAGGTGTTCATTGAACTTAAGTGCCCTAACCTGAGGTGTTCGTTGAACTTAAGTGCCCTAACCTGATTTGTTCGTTGAACTTAAGTGGTCCTAACATGAGGTGTTCGTTGAACTTGAGTGTTGCAGCGCAATGGATGAAAACCTGGCACTTCTTCTGTAGAATCTCCCTCGAAGTTTGATCCAAGCCAAGATTTTCAGCGCCAAGGTCGCACGAAACAAATTCGAGGTTCGACGCAAAACCATAGTTGCCATTTTTTTCTCACAGTAATCATCTAGATTTACCAAAAAAATAATCTAAAAACATCTAGATTTTTATGGAGAAATCTAAAAAAAATAATCTAAAGATGATTTTTGAAAATATTCAATACTTTTGGACAAAAATTCAACATAAAAGCTTAATCAACGCCTGACCTGAGGCTTAATGCCGTATAAAGTTGCATAAAGGGGCTTGCTTGATGCTTTAGATTTAAGATTTCTGCTTTATAAAACATTTACTGAACATGACGAGTCGAGTTACTGAAATTTCGATTTTATATCTCATCATTTTTTTTTTTCAGTTTGCAAAAAAAATCTTTTGAAATTACTGAAATATTTATCGTCAATAGCGAATCTGTCACTAATTTAGATTATACAATATTTTTTTAAAATAATCTAAAAAAACATCTAACATCTAGATTCAAACCAAAACATCTAAATCTAGATTAAAATAATCTAGAATGGCAACTATGCGCAAAATTCGGCTGCAGCTCACGAAGAACGTCGAAAGCCTGGAAAGGTAAAAGGTTTAAACGTCAAATGACTCAAAGAGATTTAAACCAATGAGTGGAAAGTTGGGGAAAATGGCGAATTTGTTTGGTCGTCTGTCACGCTCAGGTGCATATGAAGAAACAACAAAATTTAGAGTAGACTCGTTTACTCGTAGTTCTGTTTGTGCCATCAACAGCCTCTGATTGGTACAGGGTTAAGCACCTTTTTGCCTAGGATCGCCAAAAAAAGTGTTGAACAGATTGGCATGGCTTTTCAACTATGATTTGAGTTCAGGCTAAGTCATTTAGCCGCGGTATATAATACTACCACAACGAACATTATTTGGGTTAGGGTGTGGTGCGGGTTAGCGTTTGGGCTTTGGTAGGTTAATCAGCAATATTGTTAATGAATAACAATAATACTTGATACGCCATCAACCAAACACTAACCAACACCCTGATCAAAATATTGTGCTTTGCTTTAATAACTGTTTTAACGCTGTGGTAGGATTCTAGACCAAAATCGTACCACAACGAAGCGAGCCAAAATTAAAATATTCAAAGAAGAATCCTACCACAATTTTGTCTGGGGGTGATATTGCCCTTTGGGTAAGGGTGAGCGTTTTAGTGGGTGTTTTTTTATTATATTTATTCTCCCATATTTATTTCTTGTTGCTTTTTTTATTGCACAATTCGTTTCGTTACTGTAAAAAAAATGGTAGGATTCTAGACCAGCGCCCAATTTTTTTCTCAAGAAACTATTTTAATTCCAATTTATGTGAAGAGTTTATTGTGGAAATCCCTTACAGGCTCCAAGTTACCTAATCAAAAATGTGTCTTGGCCCTGTAAAATAGTCCCTGAATAAACGCTGTTGTACCAATAGTTTGTATCAGTTAACTATATCCTAATATTACTCTTTATGATAGAAATACTTAAATCTTCCCAATTGTATTTATAAACCCCATTGAAAAATTATGTCACAAATGTGCTGTCTGCCAAACTGTGACAATAGAGCACCTGTTGTGTCTCTATTTCATGTCCCTTGCAAAAAGTTTTGTAAAAATGATCAAGTTGAATGGGCAACTAACCTGGAAAAGATTATATTAAGATTTCGGAACGACTGCCATATGTTGGGTTTATATAAACGAGATTCTGAAAGGATTTGTTCTAGTCACTTTCATTCACCTGATATGATATCAAGTAAGCAAGTTTTTTTTTTTCGGTAGTTAAAAATTTTTATCAAAAGAAAATTATTTGGTATGTAAATAGGATTTTAGACATTTGCTCTATGGTAATCTTTTTAAGTTATAAAATTAATTATTATTATTTTTTTTACTATTATCTAGGAGGAAATAGAAGGGAATTCAAAAATGGAGCAATTCCAAATTTATAATTACCAATAAAACAAATTCGTAATTCAATACCCTGTGGTGGCAGTGGCCATTTTTACGTGTTTAATTAATCGTTTTAAGTAATTAACGAACAACAAAAACATGCGCCCCTTTATTATTTCTTGTCTAATTATCAAAATTGTCATATTTATCAAATATTTTATGATTTGTCACTTTTTTACGCCTTTTACCAAACACTCGCTGTCATTCTGAGAACAAGGCATTCGGCTGTTTCACACATGAATAATGTTATATCGTGACACATACTTCCGTAACAGATAAAAGTATTTCACTTGTGTGAACGCGTTATTGTTAAAGTTCCCGGCTGCCAAAAGGTACCGGGTTATAAATCATTTCCGCTTTCTCGTGTCGCCTTCTCTCTTTCATGCAAACTTTCAACTTGTATATGCGAAACTTATATCAATATATATCCAGTCTAGTCGTGTCAAGACAGCGAGTGGTTGTGCTTGCCGGCATTAGCCGGTTTGCCCACAATAGCCAACACAAACTGTGTGGAATTGTAATCAGACAACAGCAAAAACTTATTGAAGCAATAGCGAGGTTGATTGCCGAGGCAAATTAGTTTAATGAGACTTGCAATCAAACACGCATGCCTCAAATTGATGCCCTCCGAGTGACGAACGAACCACCTACAAGCGACCACCTAAAAACTATTATGTTTGAAACCTGCAAGAAGCTAGCTGTTGGAAGAATTGATCTCGTCGAAAGATACATCGAAAGACGCTCCATATCGTCAGCAAAGCATTTGCTTGGATTACGGAACACTAAATATAAACAAGCGTTGCCGATAAAGACATCACCACCGTTTGGAATCATGGAAAACGAAACGGAATTATGGATTTCACTATAACTGCGATTCTGCCTAGTTTATCAGGTGAAAATCTATTATACTTTTAATATATATATATATATAATAAGTAAAAATATCGACTGAAAGGTCTGTAAATTGTTTTTATGCGACTGTTTATCAAACCATTATGTATCGCATTTCGCAAATTATGTATAGTCTATATCTATGAAGTCTAAGCTTAAACGTCGACCGCACGATCTTTTGATAAATTTTAAAAGAGCTTAATTTATGTGCTTGGAGCTCAATAGTTTGAAATCAAAGCGTTAAACTTGTGAATCACGACTTAATTTTGTTGCGCACGAAATAATTTTGTGTTAAATTTCCGAATTCTTTTAAACAATTGGTACGTTTTGGGTTTTTGTCTGTTTTTCTCTCATCACCCAGCCGCGTTTATACACGAGTTTAAATACCTCGTATCAAAAAGCATAATGATTTATCCACACGTGAAACATTAGCTTTCAAATCACAACTTTAGGAACACCCCATTTCCTGCCTTTTGTTGAAAGCAATAGTGAATAAGCAGCAACTTCAAAGCGTATTTTCTTGTGATGCGTCGTTATTTTAAAACTAACATTGAACGAATTGTGCAAACTAAAATATGCAAAATTTTTAAGGAAATGTTGCTCAATGTTAAAAATCAATAGAATTTAATTCCGAACAAATAACTGCCCCTCCTTAATTTTGTTTTCATAGTTTCACGTTTTTCACCATTTATAACGGAAGTACTTAAAATCATAGTAATTCATTCACTTGCAAACTATATGATTCAATTCGTGTAAGTCTTTAAACGCGACTTTAGGAATAAACCCTACTCGCATTTGTAATGTCTTAAATATTTTATGTAAATAATTTCAATGCATCCCTTACTCTAGTGCTCCCAGTGTGCAACCCTCAATTAAAAAAGGCTGAATATGATATCCAATCTTCTCCTCCGTGTTATAGACACACACCTAATACAGTAAAACGCTGCCGTGTGGCCGTGTACAAACCAGATCACCATTTTCTAAAAATCCCATGGTCACATGCCAACGCATAGTGACGAAAGTTCAAACAACGCATTACTTTTTCGGTGCAAAAACGCACTCTGAAACGACCGACTATGACAACACGCCATCAACTATTAAATGCGACCTTTGGAATAAAAGCTTAAATGCAAATAACATTGGAAAATTACAACCAAACAAGGAAGGTGTGTTTAAAACACACAACCGCCCGAAATACGAATATAAATGGCCGACTACGACCCACGAAACTATAACCAACGCCGTGTTAACGCGCTCAACAATTCTTTACGACCATCAAAACGATAAATTAATATCGCCCTACCAGGAATTAACGCACTGCAACGTCCGAAGCGGACACTGCGAGTTAAACCATATCAGTTTCATATGGCAACCCCCCTCGCAACTTAAAATGCCCGCAAATAAAATTTGTGCAAAATACGACATTGTCGTTACATTTCTCCGACAACGGAATGCCTTACCGTTTGGAAATAAAAAGCCTCTCAATATCAACACATCACTGGGCCCCATGTCAGCAAAATCTCAATGCGTCGATCGCGACGCTATTTATCGAGTGCAAACTTCAACGTCTCATTTCTTTAAGCTTAAAAAAATCAAGCTGCGATATTCCCTTCGCAGATACTATCAATACTCACAGGGACACAAAGGTTCGCAACACGAACAGGTGACACCATTACGGAGATAGCTTGTTCCCCCCAAACGTTGCGTTTAAAGCGGTCTCTAGGTTACGGTGGCTATTTTGCCACGAGGCCACTTTTGGAAAAAGTAGGAGGTCGCGACTCTAGCAAACCCCAAAAGCAGGTTTTTCAGTATACCACTGCAGGCTACGCATCAACCATGGTCCTTCACTTAGAAACGTACAAACCCAATCGCATCTTACGTTTCAAAATAAAAGGAATATTTTACCTTTTCCTAAATTACACGCTCGTACATGCATCGAACGATGTGATGCAACTCTCACCAACACTAATGCCCATCAATGAAACTCAGGTAGCCAATATTTTTGCTGTGACGTCAACTATTCTAGGATATGACTCAAATCAAGCAAACGATTTAGAAGCAATAATCGCTACTTTAAGAACCTCAAGTCTGCAAACAGAGCGCTTAAAATACTTCATAGAAGGCCAGCAAATCAATGAATCATCAAATCAAATAACAAATCCTTTGCACGCGAATCCTGAAAAACTATTAAGAAATAGTTTCTTAATGCTACTATCAACGGTCACAAATCCAATTCTAAATGCCATTTTCTCATTTTTGACAATATTATCCTTGTCATGGGGACTAATTCTAACAATATCCACAATAAGGAATTGTCTAATCCGCCTAAGGCCCACTTTAAGACCACACTTACAGAATCGGTGGCAGAATTTTCAGCACCGTTTCCCGATTTTCAATAGAAACCCACAAATCGCTGAGGCACAAAACGAAAATGAAATTCCAATTGACTTGGAGGAAGTAATTGAGCAATAAATAACGAGAACTGCATGAATCGGGAGCACTGGATCAACTTGTGTGAATCATTATAACCTAATCGTTGCAATTATCGCCCATTAATCGCAAATAACCGAGATTGAAAAAATATGTGTAATCGCTATAATATATGTGTAATTTCATTAAATCGCAAAGAGATGTGTAATGTGAGTAATTATGAATTGTAATTTGTGTGCATTTGAAATGTAACCTAAAGCGTCTATATGTAAAAAAAAAAAAAAAAAAAAAATTGATATATATAAAGAGTAAAGAATATACTCGCAATCAAAGTGTAAGTGTTGAATGGCCTAAATTGCCACAGTGTACTCCCCAATATTTGGACAACATATCTGCCGAAAATTATTTTAATTTTCAGAAACAAACACAAACAAGCGTTGGGCGCTGCAGAGATCAAACGCAAGGCGCGGATCGGTTTTCAAAAGAACACCGAACGGGGTTTTCCCCAGATGCTTCACAAATTTCGACGGCAAAAGCGAAACAGCACTGCTCTGTCATGGCAAACATTGAGTTCGAACAGCAAGCAAACGATGTTTCAAGCAATCAGCAAATGCTGACGTCAAGATCATCGTTGCAACACAAAAGAAGCGTGCCACCTGGCACACAAGAACAATGAAACAAATGTCGAAGAAGCATGAATTGAAGCATAAAAAACAATCGCGCAAACGCGTTCAATGATCGGACAATTCGCGACCAACGCTCCACGAGCATTCCACAAACAAAAAAAACATAACAACACAAACAAGGAAACAAACAGCCAGGGCTTTATATGCACCCTGGCCAAAAATTTAGCGGCCGAGTATCTGTGGTGGCAGTGGCCATTTTTACGTGTTTAATTAATCGTTTTAAGTAATTAACGAACAACAAAAACATGCGCCCCTTTATTATTTCTTGTCTAATTATCAAAATTGTCATATTTATCAAATATTTTATGATTTGTCACTTTTTTACGCCTTTTACCAAACACTCGCTGTCATTCTGAGAACAAGGCATTCGGCTGTTTCACACATGATAAATGTTATATCGTGACACATACTTCCGTAACAGATAAAAGTATTTCACTTGTGTGAACGCGTTATTGTTAAAGTTCCCGGCTGCCAAAAGGTACCGGGTTATAAATCATTTCCGCTTTCTCGTGTCGCCTTCTCTCTTTCATGCAAACTTTCAACTTGTATATGCGAAACTTATATCAATATATATCCAGTCTAGTCGTGTCAAGACAGCGAGTGGTTGCTTGCCGGCATTAGCCGGTTTGCCCACAATAGCCAACACAAACTGTGTGGAATTGTAATCAGACAACAGCAAAAACTTATTGAAGCAATAGCGAGGTTGATTGCCGAGGCAAATTAGTTTAATGAGACTTGCAATCAAACACGCATGCCTCAACCCAAAGAACGACCTGCTCCTATGGCGAGAAGCACTTTGCCAACTATTCATAAATCATTCGTTTGCTAATCTTGTTGGTAAAACCCAAAAAATCCCCTATGGTTGGAAAAAGTTTGTGTAATCTGATTTTGTTTCATTTAAATTGGAAGATGGCCATAATCAGTTTAAGTTTCATGTTCAAGTTGACATGAACCTAAATTTATATGCCAGTTATTATGAGTGGGGTGCATCACCAGAAAGTAATGTCAGACTTATTGATGTTACAAAAACCACTATTTACGATGTTTCGTACTCTGTTTCGGAGTACAAAATATGTAAAGGTGTCACTCTTGAGTCTAGTATTACTGTCCCCTATATAACAGTGGCGGCCAACCCATGTGGACCGAAACTATCACCAGAAGTTTCAATAATTGCTAAACGGTGAGCAACTTTTGTAATTATTCAAGTCTTATTACATGTAAAGAACCAACAGACTGATGTTCCATTAGATCTTCTGCATGCAAGGTTTTTGTACAAGGTGTGACCAGTGTTCAACTTGCAAGGAGGTTGATTCCAAATTTATACTAAGAAAACAACGCAGGGAGCGGTATGAGAAAAAAGTTGGAAAGACACCAGTCCAGCGTGTCCAGTGTGGTCACAATCTTCCATCAAGGGTGCAGAGCACCATAAATTTAAAAGATGCTAGGTACAAGCTGTAAAATAAAACCAGAACCCCGTTTTAAGCAAACTTATAAAATCTGAAGGACATGCTAGCCAGTATAATGATCTTGCTCGAAAAGACTTAAGTCTTGACTTAAGGCACCAGCATCGGCCGAACTCGTTGCGCGCTTTGTCGCCACCCGGCGGCACCGCCATAAGAAATGACCTGGAAAAAGCGGTCACTTGAAGCGTGAGTGAGCGCACGAGGTGCTCGTATCGCGCGACCCGATCAATCGGCGGCCGCCAAAGTTATTCAAGTTCTTAAACGGACCGCGTGGTCCAAGCATTGACTTGAGTCATTGCAACTCTGGTTATTTATCTTAATTTTGGAAGATAAAACAATTCAATTGCTATATGTTGCGTTTATGTTATTTTTTCCTTGAGATTTTGCTCATATTCGCACGAGTTTAGCAGTTTTTTGGTTACACGTTTACTTTTTAGACAAATAATTATATTCAATTTGACATGCTTTAATCATAACTTGACTGAAAATTGAGTTGCTATTTATTCTAAAAGACTTTATTTAGATAAAAACGTAAAGGTGTAACGGCAGGAAACTAAATAGGACAAAAAGTGAAGAGCAGTGAAGCAAATTAAACAAACAAAAGGAAACTTAAAAAACAAATTTAACTGCATTGTGACGTAATACAAAGTAAGAAATGATCGCGATCTAGTTAAAATCAACAACATCCTGAAAATGTAACTTAGGGCAAACGGGGCATAGGCGTAGCCAGGGTTGAGCCTCAGAGGGCATGGCCCATCCAAAACTTAAGTGGGGTTCGTAGTGGAACCCTTGGTTGGTTCCATAGGTTGCTTGTAATTGTGCAAATGTGTTCAAATCGACTTATTACAACAAATCTCATTTGTATTTTTAAGTGTTTTAAACGAAAGCAATGAATAAGCCACAAGCTTTCTAAATCTGTAAGTTTAAAAGCAACTTCATTATGAACGCAGTCTTACTAAGGTTGTTTTGTCAGTTGATGTTTCACATTAGAGGTATTATTAAAATGTTTAGAGTAAGCTATTATTAATATGTGTATAATGGCTCATTCAGAGCTGCTACTCCACTAGTTGGCGCTCTGGCGCAAAACTTGGACAACTAGATTTATTTGAGAGTTATTTTAAATTTGATTAGCAATAAAATTAGCCGCATTTTGCTCCGAAATTTCAACAAGCCACTAGAATTTGCCTGGTGCCACCTCCTAATGTTCCGGCAAAATATTTATCTTAGTTAGAGCGGACTTGGCGCTTTTGCAGCGAAATCACCTAAAACGTTTGCCAAAAGCGCAAAAAAAGTAAATGTGTTTATTTTCTTTTATGGCAAACAATTGCAATATGGATAGTCGGAGTCCACATAGTGCTATTCAGTGGACACATAGAAAGGTTGAAAATACTGCACGGTGACGTTAGCTGGAAATATACCTTAGAAATGTCAAAACCTAAGAAAAAAACAAAGAATGAAAACAAATTGTATCTTGATGGCTAAGGTGATAGCAACAGTCCGGTCTGATTTAAAGTATAATGGATTATTTATAAATATACTGATTTCCAAAAGGGTCAATCGTACAGCAGTCAACAACATAGTGTACGGTTACCGCTGGTGCGTTTCCTATTGATCCTTGAACGAAAAAAATTGAGGCAAATATCAAGGTTTAAATACATCCCTAAACACCAGGAAAAATACATGCCTGAATACTAGGATGTCTGATACTTGACATTTTATTACGATACCCGATACCCGATATCGTGGGCACAAAGTATCGCGATACGTTACCAATGACGTCATTACTATGCTTAAATAAGCAAAACATTGACTACAATTACTTTTTATTAGATTTTAGCTATAAAACCTAATATTTTAGTTTACAACCTTTTCTTTTTGAACAGGTAACATTTGTGATTTTTTAGCGACACGCGACATGAATCGAACGTCACGCGACGCTTGTATGACGTAACGCGACAGACATCTTAGCGAGAATGTGCCGACCTAGTGTAAATGTGTTAAAAAAGTGGCAAAATGGTGAAGGGAGGGTGGTTTTGTGTTGCTGGAGTCTGGAGAGAAAAAAGAACTTGCCAGAATATATTCGGTCGATCTTCAAGTATTCAGCATAACAATTGTCAGCTAGAGTAATGTTCATAACGTTTTCATGATTCTAAGTAAAACCAGAATTTGTAGGGAAACAAATTTGTTGTAGGTTTTCCAGATATTATTTTCGTTTACTGAAAGTAGAAATATATAATTATGCAGTTAATAATAACTTAATCGTTACTACCAACAAAAACCCATTACTACTTTATATATAAATGCTTGAATCGATTAAAAGGTGTTTAGTGTAAAATCGATAAAACAGGTGTATTGCGAAAATGAAGTTGGACATTACAACGAGTCTTTAACCATTTCTTGCATCTGTAGACACGTTCTGCAGTAACAAATTAAAAAATTAAATACGATTTGTACTAATATAAGCATGTATACCAGGTTCAAGTAATAAAATGAGAGTAAAGTTTTGACGGTCACAAATGCAGTACCACATCGATTGTTGTTTGGTAGACATTTGTTTGGTAATAAATGTATTTGGAAGTTTGCCATTTCATAATGTTAAGTGAGTTTAGAGTGCACTTTACTCTGTTCAAGGTATTACTCAATATGCGCTTTCACATATTCTAACGTGAGTATTTAGTGCATGAAAATAGTTTGTGCTGTAGTCAAGTCTTACTGAGGGTCGCACGACATAAACTAAGAAACGAAAATACGTGGAGAGCAAGGTGAGCGCGAAATTTGTTGGTTATATTCGCAATTCTCCGGATTTTCTTGCAACAGTTTATTACATAAAATTCATATGTTTTTTTCTGTTTGCCAGCGGCGCACCGGTTAAAAAGCAGTAGTTTACTTTGTGGTTATGAATATTGACGTTTTAGCAACATTTCTAAATACGAAGTGATAAAGTTGAATGGAAGCCCGCATACATGTTAATGTTGTCGGGCGCCGAATATGCAACGATATTTGTAAATTATTGCATTTTGAATTTAAGGCGCCAAAAAATGAGTTTGAACGTTGCAATAAAAGGTGTTTTTTTATATGTTTTGGTTGACTGTACATTTTGTTTAAAGGCGATTATGTTGATTTTGCTACTGGATAACGATTGTGATCAACTTTTATATTACATTTGTACGACGTCGCTATTTTGTTGTGTTGTTTTATTTTTGTAAACACTCATCATGGAATGGCAGATACTAGCAATTGAATTAGAAGATCGTGAAAACTGAACGTTTATTTCCAGTTAATCACATTATTTCGAACCCTATTTCAAAGTATTTGCTGTTTTTCAGTCGCTCTTTAATATTCGGTATGGAATTGAGATCGCGTGAGAGTTATTAATTACAAACGGCGAGCACAATACCCACGGTGTGTGGCAGTAAGTGTTGGGACATCAACGAACCAATTTGGCCTGTTGTCTTACCATTGTCTAAATAACTTCTTATAGTTTTGCCTTATTGATCGCATAAGGCACAATATTTTCCAACCACGTTTTGTGGTTGACTTGCTTTATGTCTTCCTTATTTAGTTAGTTGGATGGGTCAAATATAGGATGTAGAGTCGGAGCCAGACTCGCCGGAGTCGGCAACTTTGGGCGAAGTGTTTATCATTGTTTCGCTTAGAGCAGACCCTGACAAGCAATTTAAT
The DNA here is from genome assembly GCF_963924565.1 of Ascidiella aspersa. NCBI lineage: Eukaryota > Metazoa > Chordata > Ascidiacea > Phlebobranchia > Ascidiidae > Ascidiella > Ascidiella aspersa. The sequence goes on along the minus strand of NC_139453.1, from coordinate 3,146,711 downwards.
CCGGCCAGCGGCCTTTTTGTACTAAAATACATATAAGCAAAACAAGGGCGAGTTTTTACATGATTGGTTGTGCGGTATCTTAACCAATCTTTTCAAAGATGGATCTAGTCATGCCCCCGCAAAACTTAGATTTTTAGCCTGTTTCAAATAGTAAAATGAAAATTGTTTTATCGTCTTTCTTTCTCGTAAGTTCTACGCAATTTTAGCATCTATACATACAAAAAGCTTCCTCCGCATAATGGTGCTCTATCCAACGAAAGTTTAACAAACTTATCCTAACATTTATATACTTTTCGCACTTCGGTCGAATGTATGCCGTTTATCGACTTTGCTATATGCAGGGTTACCATCTGCTCAGACCAAAAAAAAAAAACAGGCTATCCAAAAACTAAAGACCAGGAGCAGATCCAGGATTCCGATGGTGAAATCCAATCTATCAGGAATAATGTCATAAAATAAAAACTTAAAAAGTCCTATTTTTGTATGCGCAAAACGTAACTTAATCGCGCGAAGCGCGAAAAAAAATGCGCTGTATGCCTAAACCTAAAATGTCAGTCCTTACGTAAAGCCGAAAGTTAACTTGTTTACTAAAGGCAAACTACTACACTTATTTATAGCTTACATTACAATGTACTTTTAGAAAAAAACAATCGTAGCACATTGTTATTATATGTAATATAATGCATTGTTGCTGTAATATGGGCCAAAGAACTTGGTAAATAGTCTCTCACTCCCCGTCGCAGCAAAGAGTTTTGAAAAAAAACAAAAAAACTCTTGGTCAAAATGGAATTGATTAAAAACACTTTAAAAAACTAAAATAAGACTATTTTCTTAAAATAAGAAATAAGCACACAACTCTAAAATAAGCACGTTTCTTAGAAATAAGCACATTAGTGTTTTGTAAGACACTGCACCAAAAATAAGCACAAATCTTAGAAATAAGCACGGTACGGTAACCCTGGTTATATGCCAATTGTACCTAAAGTGACACGTCGGAAACTTAAAGCCTCAAAAGCAAAAAAAAGTTTTTTTCTGCGGAATTACGTATTGTACCCTTGGCTTTAGGGTCAATTGACGCCAATAAATTAAGCAATGTACATTTTTATCTGCTCGATCCACTTATGTCTAAATTAACACAAATAGCCTATAGTCGCAGTTGATCTTTCTTTTGAATTAGACTTAAAATGCGCATTTGCGCACCACTCCCAACGTAAAGTTTGTTAGCTTATTTGTGTTATAGCGTTGAAGTATGACGTCATATTGGGTTTATTCGAGATCTTATTTTTGACCCGGCCCTCCACAACATTTTTATTTTCTGATGCGGCCCGCGGTAAAAAAAAATAAATGCTCAACCCTGGCGTAGAGTTTAGTTACGTAAGAGGAAGTAGACTTTTTACTTAAAATTCGGTAAAGTTTGAGATACAGAAACTCAAAACAGGAACTTGCCACGTCGGCAGAAACCCACCGTTGCGTGACGATTCTGCCCTTGACTCTTTTCACCAACGAACGCGACTGACAGGAATTTATCGAGGAAAGCGAACCCATAGAACAAATTAAAAGAATTCGAAATATATCTTTTTTAAATCGCAAGTTTTGTCGAAATTTTGTGCGATAAAAATATGCGTCAAACTGTCGTTTCAAGGAAAATAATTAAATTGATGCTGAAGTTAAACAAAAACATATTATTATAGAAGAACTGCTAATTCTGACTAATTTTAAGGCGGCACGTGACACCAAAATAACCGTTGGGATCCAAGAATACCGCGATTGAAAACTTCAACAAATTATTTAGTGTTGGCACGCAATGGTATTTCAAAGGAGGTAAAACTGGGCAATATATGTGCTTTATGTTTGACAATTTGTTGCCGTTGGTTTAACGGAATACAAAAAGTGTCACTGGTTTTGCTCAAGGCTGTGGACTCGTGTCTCGAGTAAGACTGCCCTAGTCCCGAGTCCGACGTGCGCAGTACTAAATTCGAAACTCTAATAAGGCCACAAACTGTCAATTGCAAAGATGGAATAGCATATGGTGGGAATTTCCTAGTCACAGATTGTGAGTGGATGAGTTGTATTGCAACCCTATGAGTGCTTGCTGGAAATTTACTCTATTTTAATTAACTAAATGGGTGAAATATAGGCTTTAAGTGGATTCGGAGTTGTATTCGGTGGAATGAGCGAATTTGCCGAGTCGAACTCGACTTTATTTTTTCGGATGAGGTTGGACTCGGGTTGTTTTTAACCGACTCCGCAGCCCTGGCGCTTGTGTGCATTTTTATTACACGCCCATGAGTGCAAAGAAATAATTTATCTATAATCGTTCAAAAAAAAAGTCAAGATCGTAAAAAACCCTTTTGATATCATAGCGAAGTTAAATACTACTTTATTACGAGAGTATCCAAGATAAAGAGAAACTCATATTGTACGTTTGCGTTTCTAACGGCAAAATCGCCAAAATAAAAACAGCCACCGTTGAATAGTTTCAGGTTCCAAGGACGCCGAGAAAGCGCGTCGTATATTTGTCCCTAGTCTTTGTGAATAATCACGTTTCAGCTCTTCTTTGTCCAAACCTTCCGACGGTTGGTGGGACGCGTTGCTACAAACCAAGCGTTACCAAGCGTTGGACGAAAAATTCGCAGCGCCAATTTGCTCGTATCTCACCTTCTCAGTTAAATTATTTTTGAACAGTAGCGTTTCTAACGGCAAAACCGCCAAAATGAAAACAGCTATCGTTGAATAGTTTCAGGTTCCAGGGATGGCGAGACAGCGCGTTGTATATTTGTTCCCAGTCATTGTGAAGAATCACGTTTCAGCTCTTCTTTGTCCAAACCTTCCGACGGTTGGTGGGACGCGTTGCTACAAACCAAGCGTTACCAAACGTTGAACGAAAAATTCGCAGCGCCAATCTTGATCGTATCTCAACCTCTCAGTTGAATTGGCTTGTAAGTGATTTAATTAGGTTCAGTGACGACTTACAAGCCATAAATCGAAGCTTGGATGTTAATTTCCATTCTTGCGCAACATTTTACAGGAATCAATCCGGGAGCATTTGTAAACCAACATCGCAATACGGCGACAAATATTTGTGGTTTGCACTAAAGCAGGCCTTTTACTTATCGGTGTTGCATTTCCCCATTTAATCATTCACAATAGAAGAATCTTAAAACGAGAGAAATGACAAATGTTGTACAACAACTACATCCTTAAACCGTTTCGAAGAAATCCAGGTGTAAAGTGAGTGTCGCCTGATACCTGTGTTCTTGGCTCTGTATGATAATGTCGACATTGTTTTGTGCGCACAATTGTTCGACGTTATTGTGCTTTATACTTTGCTTTCTCAAACTCAGTTATAGTTATATTTTCACAGAAGTTGAAATTCCAATAACTGATTTTGTTGCATTTTTTTAGATAACTTTGTATTTGTTAAAACTTGTGAATCGTTTAACCGGTCGAACACTAGTTCAAGAATGTCCGGCCCTGGCAACCCCAACCAAGTAAGTTTTTTGAAAAAAAAAAATTTATCTATAGAGTGTTCTAGGCAACAGGGGACGTGGCGTTATTTTGCACAATGTGCGCAAAAATGTGCGCGCGAAAATGTGTTTTTCCAGAATGTGCGCACATTTTGAAGGCGTTAATGTGCGCACATTTTCGCGTGCACATTTTCGCGCACATTGTGCAAAAACTCCTCGCATCCTCGTCTCGTTCTACGAATTTCCGATAAATTAATGGATCCAATTCAATACCCGATGGCTACTAATTTGAAATAGGTATTTGAGCCATGAATTGTGATTCAAAGCCGTGATTTCTATAAGAAAAAACAATTTTTGAAACAAGATTTTTTTTCCGGTAAATAGACGTTGACAACTAATTGTTATTAAATCTTAGCTCTAAAGCACATTTTGGCCCAAATAGCCGGAAAAATACGTTCAAATTTAATATGTTTTCTTGCTAGAGAAATGTAACATCATTTGTTAGGATCAGATTGCAGTAGTATTTTATAAGCATCGGGTGTGACAATAAAATGTCAAGTTTGGACATGCTACCGATTTAACCCTTTACGTAAAGCTGCAAAATTTTAAAGAAGATTTAGGTTTATTAAATATCTCTTTTTGGAGAGCTTTGAAACGATAAATTAGGATAAATGCCCAACACGAAAATACATTGAAAATGCCCTATACGCTATAGCAGATGAGTTTTACAAATTTGCTTCATAACATGCTATTTCAATATAGTGAAAAGAAGTTCTTCTGGTACTTTTTATTTTATCCTTTTGGCTACCTATCCTGTGTGATATAAAAATCCCAATGTTTAAAATAAAAAAAGATTAAGGCGATTACGAACAACTCAGTTGGTATCTTTTTTAGGTATCCGAAGCGTCGGATAAAACAATTAAGTAATGGAAGAACTTCTTTTCAGTATGTAAGCCCTACCTTACCTGGTGACAACAGCATATTCATTTTATTCAAATTTGCGTACTATAATACACAGTATAGATTTGATTATAATTAATGTTTTTAAATTGCCTTGGAAAGGCAAAACACTTTTTAAAAAGTAAACAAAATGAATTATGCTTGTTTTTTAAAGCAAAATACATGTAAAAAATAAACAGAAACTATATTTTTATTTTAAGATGTAGTATAGAAACTTAATAAATATTTATCATCAACGTATTTATGCAGGGTCAAAATGCACCTCAGCTTCCGCCAGCAAACAACCAGCCAATCAATGTGCTACCTGTAAACATTGGTGATGTTTACGGTCATCAAGGTCCCATACAAAACCTCCATGGTGACGTTCATATATATGGCCAGCTACAGGGACCTGGAGTGGCTTCCGACTCAACAGCGACCTCATCTGACAACGGTTGGTGATAACTTCGATTTAAAACGAATGACCAAGTGTGGGTTGCGCCACAGTAGAGATATTTTTGCGTGCAATGAACCCAGCCCTTAAACGCTACTATATTTCAAGTGGTTTATGAAGGATTTTAAACACATTTAGTTTTGATAGTGTTTCTTTAACTTTGAAAGCGGCTACAATAGAGCAGTGTGCGTAGCCAGGTTGTATTTCACCGTGGGTACGAATTGACGTAACACGGCAATACGTTGATTACTTATCATAAATGCAAATTGATAAAACACAATCATCATATAATAGTATTGAGGCCTAAAATTATGATTCGAATGTGGCTTTAAATCGCCTTAGCAGCTGGACAGAAATGGTTGTGTTGTTTTGCATACAAAAAGTTAAAAATATAGTATTTCCATTTTAAATCATATAAAATCATCCTAATTTCCAACAACATAATAGTATACTCATTTCTAATTTATCTGGAAAAACTACAGTAGAATGAAGTGTTTATCAATTGAATAATGTCATCCAGGCATTTACTCATAATTAATGGCAAAAATTGTGGCATCGTTTCATTTAAATTGCAATACGATGGCGTTCAATTAATCCTACAATGATGTTAATGTCGTTTGTTAGAACGATTTCGGATATTGCTGATCCCAGTTAAAAACGCTTATGAGTTTCTTCTAAACCTGACTACGCCAAAAATCATTTTGCAAACTCATAAAACTCTGTTACTATTTTTCTGTAAATTCGTTTATTAGCTTTGGTTTGTAAAATAGTTTTTAAGTTGGAGATACATCAAAAGTGATTTACCAATTATACAATTAATAAAACGGTGTAAATTTGTTTAAAGCAAAATCAGTTGCTAACAAAATAACACACTTTGGGATTAAATAAAAAACGTTTATTAATATAACTGAGCAAAGCCAGCCTACGCTTACAGAAGGCATTTCTAGCTTATCGTTTGCTCGCGATTCGAGTTGAAGTAAATTAAACACGAGGCGTTAACCATTTACTAACTGTTCGGTGGCTGGGTTAAGCTAAGCGTGCAGAGCAAAATGTTACGCTATATAGTTTATCAAGGAAGTTGTACACTCATATGTGCTAGTTAACTCACGTCATAAAACAAAATGTATTATATTCGTTTTATTCCTGCCTGGTTAGCGTTCATCTTTAAAGAATAGTTTTTTTTTCAGCAACATCATGGCAAGAAAAGTCTCAGGAAGCAGCTGATAAGGTCATCGGAACTCTACCAAGCAACCCAGTTCCTCTTGACATCATTCGGGATTCGCAAGCACCTTTGGAGGAGTTTGGTTTAAAAGGATTGAAGCAACTCAGAGACAACCAGGTCAACTCAACCATGCTTAAACTCAACCAACTATTTACTGCTGCAAAACAAGAAGCAATCGATGAAGCCAAAAGTAAGAAATATAGCAATAAAGCTGCAAATGACGATTACGTGGAGAGACATGGCAACGTGGTCGGTATGACTGGAATAGCGGGGATTGGAAAAACTACAGCTATTATACAGACACTAAAGGAGATTGTAGATGGATTACCTGCAGATGAAAAAGGATATTGGCTTTTTAAATACTTGAAAACTTTAGATCTTAATAAAGAAATAGGTGTTCTGGAACTCCTGTCATCCAACCCAAACTGGAAACACACAAAAGAAATAGATGATCAAATACTAGAAAGACTTTCCAAATCCAACAAGCTGTTTATCTTCCTGGATGGTTTGGACGAACCTAGGTTCAAGGATCTTGACATGGATGCTCCAGTGATCGGATTGTACGATCGCGCAACGCCGATGGTCATTTTGCAAAACCTACTTCGTGGCGACATTCTTCCAAATGCTCACAAGTTGCTTACATCACGACCGGGAGCTTTTCTTAAGCTACATCCAAATTGCAAGCCACATTTTGTTGTCAAGGTAATCGGCTTTAACGAAAGCTCTCAAGATTTGTATTTTCAACAAATTTGCCCAGATAAAGAAGATTATGAAAAGGTGACCAAGTCACTTGGTCAAAACCCACATGCAAAGGCTTTGTGCTTTCTTCCTATATTTGCCAAAACCGTCGCCCCTTACATCATAAAGCATGGCACTAAAGATGGCACTTTTACGCTCACAGATGTGTTTGCGGCTTTTGTGGATGATTGCATTCACTCCATTAAGTTTAAGGAACACCCAAGAATTTTGCGCAAACTTTCAGACTTGGCTTTATACGGAATGCTCAACGACAAGATCATGTTCGACGAAGAAGTGTTTGATGAAGTCGGACTTAATTCTGAAGGAATAGAGGACTTTCTCAACATGCAAGCTGTCTCCAGCGACCTCAACCTTCGTATACTGGAAGGGGAGAAAGTATTCTTCTTTATTCATTTGCTGTGGCAAGAATTTTTTACATCACTCAAGCTGTTGTTCGATACTGACCTGGCTACATTTTCTGGGCTGCTGCAAAGCATGGAAAGTAATACGTGGGAAATGGTTCTTCGGTTTCTTTTCGGGTTGCTAAACACGGGACTCCACCGTAAGCTAAAGCCTATTTTTAAAATCTCTTCCACCGATGTTGCTAGCAAAAAAAGTTTGCTAAAAGGCTCGATTGATTCGCTTGGATCTCAACTTTTATCAAACGATTACAAGAGCTTTAACTCCGATTTGTTTAAGCTTTGCAGTTTGGCGCAGGAATCAAACGATAAAGAAATCACCGCGAAAGTGGCCGAAACCCTCCCTGGAGAGCTTCATATAAAGAGGGGAACGATCCTTCCCAGTGAAGTGTCAAGTCTCTGCCACGTGCTTCGAGCAACACAAAGAGAGTTGGTCATCAGCATCGGGAAAACTCACAACCCAGTCACATTTACCGGCAACGGTTTAGAAATGTTGATGGAGACAATGGCGAGAACCAAACACAAGGTTTGTGAAGTTTTACTGTTGTTTTAAGTTTTAATTTTCGGTAACCTTTTTTAGTCGCGGACCTGACCCAAATTTAAAAAGGGCTCGGCGAGCCGTAATAAATATAAACTTAAAATTTTCCTAAAATGTTGAGTTTTGAGCGTTTCATTATAACAACTGTTAATCAGTGGCGACCTAGTTTTTTTTTAGTTGAAAATCAGCTTTTATCTAACACTAGACGAAATACCCGGCGTTTCCCAGGTTAAATAGAATATTTACCAGTTAATCTTACTGGTTAAAAAATAATTACACCACAATAATCACCATAATGTACGAAGTCTACCTGAATTTGATCTGGTTAAACAAAATGAAACAATCCATCATACTTTGGCTCTTTATTACTATTGCACATTACGTTGTACCATGTTAAACTGACAGCCTCATGTTATAGCCTATAATTATGGAATCAGCAAATAACCCGAAAGTTATGTTAAGGAAGCGTATGAAGTTCTTAAGAGGCATAAATAATACAAACATATTGTTGTAATGTCATAACAAATTTGCTTATGCCTAAACGTTTGTACTGCGTGTCACTAAATAGAAAATTCAAATCATGTCATATCGTATGTCTAAAATCAGTTAACCTAATGTTTCCCCACATTCAGAGTAACACCCCACAGCCTGTGTGAACGCGGCATTAATGGAATGTCGTGTTTAATTATATGACTTATCTACGTGGCTCTAAAGATCTAGTTCTTTGTCTCCGTAATTTCCCAATACTTTTTCAATTTGTGTAACACAATCTAAAGACTAAAAATTAACGTAGGCCTGTAACCTAAAAAGCAGTATCTGAAATTTTGTGTCTGAAATAGGTCACTAAAGAAAAATATTATGGTATTTACATCAAACCAAAATGCAACGGTGTGTGTTTGTTTTAATTGAGGTACTAAACACACAGGGACGCCGGAGAGGGGGGCGCGGAGGGGGGGGGAGCGCCCCTCCTGCCCTTTGCCGACTGGGGCAAGAGGGGGGGCAAAAGTGCCCTTTTCATAAAAAATGATATATTGCTTTCACAACGTTAAATATTATGCGACGGAAATCATAAAGGGTCTAGGGATTGAGCTACGGAATAATGCAAAAAAATTCGTAAAATGACATCCTTGACATTTGTTAAAACATTTTTGGTACCATTTTAAGCCAATCTAGAGGACGTGGCTGCAAAAATTTTGCCGGGGGAATACCCCCGAATCCCCCAATATTTCGGCTCGCTACGCTCGCTTGCGGTCTATGTTGCCCTTACCAAAAAAGTCGCCACCCTTGCCCTGAAATTTGTACTGCGTGTCACTAAATAGAAATTTCAAATCATGTCATATCGTGTGTCTAAAATCGGTTAACCTAATGCTTCCCCACAATCAGAGTAACACCCCACAGCCTGTGTAAAAGCGGTATTACAGTGAAAGCGGAATGGCGTGTTTAACTTTGTGACATATCGGCGTGGCTTTAAAGATCTAATGCTTTGTTGCCGTAAATTTCCAGTAAATTGTTCATTTGGTTTAAACAGTGTAAAGATGAAAAATTAACTTATAACCTAAAAAGCAGTTTTGTGTCTGAAATAGGTCACAAAAAATCACTAATTCACGTGTTACCAACATTGTATAAGCTTGCTGAAGCCGTATATTATAGCCGATAATTACAAAATAATTGCGGTATTTACAACAAACAAATTGCAACGTTGTGTGTTTTTTTAAATGGAGCTACTAAACACGACTCGCATATTTTACCTAACGAAAACCCGTGACATATATCGATGGAAAATCGCTTAAAAAGTAGTAGCAGCAATTATTCAAATTGGCGAAATTCAAGCAAATACGTAAAACCCATACTGCATCCAACGAAAGAAAATCCTCTTTTAAAAGTAAATTTGCTTAAAGTTCAAACCGCTACAATAAACGCGATATAAACTTTTCCACATGAAACTTTATTTTTACCAAGGCAATTTACTTCACGCAGGTTATTGCTTTATAAATGTGTGAAAAGGTTTAACCCGTTTCGTCATAAGGTTCTGCAAGTCGCACGCCCGCTCTTTCAAGTTAACATGCAACGAATGTTGTGTGATGTTTTTGAAATGGTATAAAAATTGCTCACCCGTGACCGGTTTGCGACGGCGTTCGCTTGAGATGCGAGACTTTCTCTCATAGAAAGAAACCAATTTTTTTCTGTCTGGGAGCACACGAGTTTCTTTCTATTTTACCGACTTGCCCGGCGACATGCTTAAGAGGGAGCAATATGAGCCATACGTTGCTCTGTTTGTCCCCTTAAAAGGCGAACATGCTGAAGACTGAACCACAAACTTTCCACTTTATATATATAAGATATTGCATGGTATAAACATTATGGTGGTTACTTCGACATTAGTAAACGGCACGCGAAAATTAGTTTTCTTGCTGTGTCCCTTCCGCCATTTTGAGTTGTATGAGCCTGTTTTTAAAGCTCAATTATCGTTTCCTAACATAAAGTGCGACTCGCTTAAGAGGAGCAATAGGAGCCATACGTTTCTCTGTCTGTTTCCCTAAAACGCGAACATGCTGACCCACAAACTTTTCCATTTTATATATTAGATTTGAAAAAAGGACGGTAAAGCGTTTGCGCCAAGCGTGAAGAAAAGCTATTGTGCAAATATTGTTCCCCGGGGGTAGCGAAAGGACGTGAGGTTCATCGAGTGTGCTGCCGCCGATAAACATAGTCTAATCATAACCAACAATGAAAGTGAAAAAAAAGATATGCGAAAAATTTAATCGTTAATCTATGATGTAATTTGAATAGGATATGATGTAATTTTAATAGAACCGTTAAAATGTCGATATAGTTTATTTTTATATTTAAACCACACAAGAACTAGTGTGCAGCACCATAAAATACAATCAGACATACTAAGATAACGTCCATTGTTGATAGTACTAGTTTATGTACTTCGCATTTTGGCCGAAAAAAATTCGCAAAAAGTGCGCAAAATTTTTACATTTATGTAGTTAAAATAGACAACAAATTCTGGCAACGGCCGTTTGCCAAGTTGTGAAAGAGGTGGAGGGCCGGATGAATTATATTGCTCTTAAAAGGTACTTTAAACTTCTATCACCGCATGATGACAGTAGAGTGTCCCCGAGTTTTTTGACATTAGTGGACAACTTGTTTTTTTCACAACGGTTTGATTTCCTGTTGTTCACCAAGAATTGATGGCACACATATTGCTGTATAGTCGGCAAAAATATTCATGGTCTGATGTTACGATGTTAAAATGGCGTTGTTATGCCGAAAAACAGACCGCCATTGCTCGCCTCTGAGATTAAACCGGTGAAATTAGAACAAATTACCAACGCGGTTTGTACAACTTTGTTGCGTAATAATATGCGCGACTTTAATTGAGTCTATTTAGCTAAAAACGCAAAACGCATTTTTTTTATTTGTTTTATTTTATACACTAATACTTTTCTGTTTTATTTTCTGATATAACCCTCTTAATTGGCGCGACAAATTACGTTTTTCAGTTTGTTATTGGACATTAGATTTGGGATGTTATACTCCGCACTCCCCAAACTCTTCGTAGTCACTGTCTTCCCTACAGCGTAAAACGCTTCCACCCCCAGCAAGTATTTAAGATTTTTAATTCAGTATCCAGATTTTATTATTTCGTTGATGATACTAACTGGAAACGTTTTAACGCGAGTTTCATGTTTAATGAGGGGATAGTTAATTTACAAATAAAAAAAGAAGTTTTTAATAAAACAAAGTTCAAGCAAGCGAATGTTAGGATTGATAACTACAGTTTGAGTTTAAAACTATTCGTATCTTATGCTTTAACAATGTGCGTATTCTACAGCCGAGTAACTAGGAAATTTAGTGAAATAGTTTCTAAGTGCATATATATATAACATTTTAGCTCTACAAATGACTAAATTAAATACAGTTTACAATAAAACGTCATATTGACCCGCACTTTTTGCTTCAGCGACTTTGCTTACACTTTTTAAACCTCGTCATTGACTAAAGGTAGCCAACAATGGCGGACGAGGCAAACTGATCGGCGCATAAGTTTGAGAACCTCATCTATCTGAGACAGCGCACCCACCAACATATCTTGTTGTTATTTTGTAGATGGATGAAGTATATGTGAGAGCAACTGGATCACGTGATTTCACTGCCTCTGCCTTGTCCACCTGCGTCCATAAGATAAACCGCCTGTGGTTGGTCGATACGAGCGATCTGTCCGGTTTCGAGGTTCTTACTGAAGCAATCGCATGCAGAGAAACACCTGTAAGTTAACTTACGTGCAACAATTGACATGTTTATGTCATACACCGAAAAGCCATTGCAGACTCACCGAATCTGTCGATCAATGATGCAAGCAGAGCAGACTAGAAAAACAACTAGCCTGCAGTGAGGTTCGAACTCACGACCTCCGGTCAAGCCGGGACCGTCCCGGCTTGCTTTTCGGTGTACTAATAATACGTAATGGCTTTTCGGTGTACTAATAATACGTAAGCCGTTATCGTTGGTCAAAAAGCAGCTTCAGAAGGGCTAGATCTCAGTTGTAAGCACACATATATGTGTGTACATATGTTTCATTGTTTATGTCATAATGGTCATTATTGCGATGGGGCGGTCGCGATTCTCCAATCACACTATCGACAATCAAGCGGATAGGGGAAGTCCCTGGGTGAAACGCGGACGCGTGAAACTGCACAGGGGAAAGTCCCACCAAGCATGGGTAGTGTTTGGAATGTTATACTCCGCAACCCCCCACTCCTTCGTAGTAACCATCCAGATTTTATTATTTCGTTGATGATACTAACTGGAAACGTTTAAACGCAAGTTTCGTGTTTGATGAGGGATAATTTTTTGTACCAATAAAAAAGCAATTTTTTATAAATAAAAAAACACAATAGAAGCCATCGAATTTCAGGTACATTAAACCACAGTTCGAGTTTTAAAACTGTAATTAGGAATTTTAGCAAAATAATTTTAAGCGCATAAATATATGGCATTTTAACTTTTACAACGACTCAATTAAGTACAGTTAAAATAAAACGTTATGAGAGCGATCTATCCGGTTTCGAGGTTCTTATTGAAGCAATCGCACGCAAAGAAACCCCTGGAAGTCTTACGTGCAACAAGTGACAATTCCATGGTTTTGTAATTGCCGCAATTATAATTCGCCTAATTGTTAAGTTTATTGACTTTCAACTTAATTTAATTAGAAAAATTATTTTGTTTCTCCATCATTCAGCGAATCTGATGATTTGTGTCCAGTAAGTTTACGAAGCCATGAAAGATGCATACACATTTACTTGTCAATTCAACTGAATAAAACCGACATTTTTGGAAAGACATTTTGTTACGTTTTATGCAGATTTCACATTCCGTTACATAATACTCGATATTCGAACACGGTTCAAAAATCTGAAAAATCAAATTTTGTAAAATGACTGAACTGAATTATGAAATTCTTCGGTATATTTAGTCACTCCGAATATTACCGATTTCATTATCCCACCACCTGGTACAACACTCGACTGTCTTTCACCTAAGGATGCCCGAAACAGCGGATTCGTCCCGATATCAAGCTAAATAAGTCAAGTTCTTTCTCGTAATGTTTTCCGGGTTAATCGGCACGAAATGATTTAGCAATGGTAAACTAAGTCTATATTTTAATATGTTTCCTTGAAGAAAGATATTTTAAATATAGAAATTATTGCGTAACTCGGACTATAATGATGAATCACGTGCCGTGTACGTTTGATGTGTTTATTTCTTTAGAGCAATTGGTCGCGCAAATATTTATCGAGTAGAATCTAAAATTAACATTTACAAATTTTCCGGTTTACAATCAATTTTACCTCTGTCTGTATTTAGCTGTTTAAATAGGTTTTATCAGTAAGATTAAAACCTCGTTAACACAGCAAACTATATTTTGTGTAGATGGAAGAATTATTCGTGACAAAGTTGGGGTCACGTGAGTTGAGTTGCCTGGCAACAAGTGCAAGCAACATCAACAAGCTGAGGTTGTTTGATTGCGACACTGCTGGGTCAAATCTGCAAGCTCTAACTGACGCCATCTCACGCAGAACCCATCCCGTATGTTTATGTTAGTTGTGATAAGTAAATACGTTAGCATTAACCGCACATGCGTGGGCCTCGACATAAATTAGGGGGATGGGGGGCAAAAAATATTTTTTACGAACTGTTTATATTAAACATACCGAGACATGTAGGTTTATCCTTAATACATCAGTGAGAGTATAATACACGCTTCCATACAACTAAAGTCGGCACTTGTTTGCAAAAAAATGAAAGTCGGCACTTTTACCCTCTCTGATTTTGTCTAGTTAATAATTCAAACTGTTCTAACAGCCTTGTGCATATTGATAGATGTTTAAAAAGGTCTACAAACAAACACTTAAAAATGTCAGCCGAAGAGGGGTTGGCCACCCGGGGCAAGGACTTTTGACAATTAATTGGAAGCAATCTGTAAACCACAAACGTTCCAAAAACTGATTGTTTAGTTTGATAGACACTATTTTGCGCGTTCAGTTTTCACAATTAGGCTTATTTGCACCAATATCTGGATATTTTGTGCAAACGTTTGTAACACGACAAATAAGAAAAATTCAGTTTCGACAGCGGCTTTTGCTTTCACACAGACAATGCTATATTCATTAAACACATTCGGTAGTGGCATGTTTTTCAGGCAAATATGTTGACTTATTTCGGTACTTCAGTATTACGACAATAATGCAAATTTTTAGCAAATTATTATTCTACCTAGGAAATTTAATTTTGTGTCATAGACACAGCAGTTTCTTGTTTATTCCATAATGCTCCAGATGTTCAGCATGGGCGCCCGCAGGGGGGGCAAGGGGGGGCACTTGCCCCCCCCCCTGGAATTCAAAATGTGATTATTAGTATTATTTGTAAGTGTAATGTGTATTACTTATGAAAGTTAAAAATAATATACACTATCCATTGCCCCCAGTGGCGTATCCAGAGGTGGCAGGAGTTCTAACCACCCCTTTTTGTAAGTGATATTATCGTTTTTGGTTCGTTTTTGTCATGGTTTAACAAACTGTTCGAAGCGGCGTGCTTTTTAAGTAATTGGGTCACGCGTCTTAATCTAATGCGAAGCCAAAATCGAGTGCAAAACGCCGTTTTTCGTCTTTAGTTTGGTCGACCGGAAACGCTGGATAGTTTTTCTCTTTCGTTATTTGTTTAGGTCAGTGGTTCTCAACCTTTTTTCTTTCGTGTCCCATTTACCTTGCAAAAAAATTCTGTGGCCCAGAAAAAAACTTTAAAATAGGTTTAGAACAAAACACAGCAGAATATATTTCAAAACAGATTGTTTAATCAACCGTGCATTAGTGAGATACTTGCGGCTGAACAATAAATTTACATTCCTTTTTAATACCTCCCAAACCATTATTCCTTTAAAATGAAATAAAATGACACAAATGAAACTAAATCTAGCTTTTTAAATTGGTATGTGGCCAACCTCAAATGTTCTTATGGCCCCACTGGTTGAGAAGCGCTGGTTTAGGTTGACTGATTAGCAAGTGTGTATTCGACAATTGACAACGCTAGTCAAAGTTTAAATGAAACAGATTCCTAAAAGGAGGTACAATGGTGACTGTCCTGCGCGTTTTAAAGTATAAATTTTCAAGTAATGATAGTTAACGCAAAATTATGCTCTTCAAGCATACTCTAAGACCACGTGCTAAGTGTGCAATGGACACGACTTATTTCCCCTCAACCTCAGCTTGTAATTTAGCTGACTTGGCACACAGCTCGGCGCAGATGTTGCGCAATCGTGGCATAATAACACCCGGTAAAAACGATCTTCGTTTAGTATTGCACGTGGTGAAAGGATTGCTTGTAATTTAGCGCTAGTTCCGTTCATGGAACTTGAAAACTGCGCTGCTGATAGTCGAATTATGTATGATTCTACCACAATTAAACACACATATTTCACGGTCTTGGTTTGTTTTTTTGCCCGAAGTTAACGATTGTACACCGTGGTTTCGCAGCTGGCGCCTGACAGGATTGTCGACGACGCACATGCTCGCTTTTGCTGGACGTATTTGGCTGTTTCTGGGTTTTTTCTATCACGTCTTGCAATCACCATTCTATGACGTAATACTGTCACAATTTTAATGACGTCATTATTCATTAACATCAGGCGAAAAATAGGGGAATTCCCTAAGTTGAAAATTTAGAACCCCATTTTTGATTTTCTGGTTACGCCCCTGATTGCCCCCCCCTGAAAAATTTTCTGCGGGCGCCCCTGGGCTCGAGCGCTACTGTAATATTTCACTTTTTGTAGTGATTTTAATGGTTTCGTTTCGTGTTTATTCCGTTTTTAAGATGTCCTAATATTTACATTAAAATTACACGCGTGTAGTTAAGTAACTGAAGATATAATTCATGGATTAGGAAACTTTCTTGAATTTTAGACTAATTGCTACTTTTTACGACCGATTTGGATTATGTTTAGTTACTAACCCTCTTTATTGCCACTTTTAATTAAAACTGCATATTTTCTGCAAATTATCTACAGTGTTTTCTGTCTAATCGACATATTTATTTTCTGAAATACACATATTATCGAACGATAACGGCCCTATTCAAATACAGTTTGGCTGAGTTGCAGATAAACGATAAACGTTATCCCCCTATCCAACAATATTTGTTCATATTTTAATATAATAACACCTCAGCAACAGGGAGACTGCAACTACTCTATAATGTTTTTTGTATTGTCTGTCGTCACACCTTTTGAAACACGATTAACGCAATGGTTAATTTTTGCGCTGCAGGCGACATTGTTACGTGGTTTCTACGGAGCCTTGTTACTGCTGTGGAGTCAATGCCCTCACAACACAATTGTTAAAATCAGCTTGATAAACTCATTTTTTCGCGATTCGCGCCACCAACAGTAGATACTTTAGTTTTTTCAAATTGTCTCACTGATATGTAATTCAAAAATACCGAATAGTTTTTCGTAGGGGGAAGCAAGAGGGAATGACCAAAAACGCCTTTATATTGTTTAAGTTGCCCAAACTTTTATTTTGGAATCTGTGATAAGACGCACGACGCCTTCGGGCTAAAACAATTTGATCAAAGTGGGCTAAACCTATAAACATAATTAGATACGCGCGGAACGCTAAAAAAAATTGCATTTACTTGATCAAAAAATACAGTTTGTTGGGGGGGGGGGCATAGCAACGTATTCTACCCGGCAAAAAAATAATTTTGCGTTAAAGACACAACAGTTTCTTGTTTATCCCATACTATTCCCGATGTTGAGGGGCCAAATGCTCCCTATTGCAAGCACTCATGGTCCAGGATTAACAGACAGCACCTTGGATGTTATTGACGCTCATAGCGGGGATATACGTAACAATTAAAACTTCTTGTCATTGCAGATGGAATGGTTGATACTGTATGCGAGCAAGCTGGATTCACGTGGTTTGAGTTGCCTGGCAACAAGTGTACACAACATCAACCAGCTGGTATTGGAGGCTTGCAAAATCGCTGGTTCCGATCTGCAACCTCTAATTAATGCCATATCACGAATGGATCGACCTGTAAGTGTGTGTTGTTAAAATGAAGGGTGTGTTGTATATTGAAATTGCATGGACCTGGATAAAACAGGCAACAGCATTGCGTGTAAAATTTACTAACTGAACCACTTCCTGGTGTACAAAAGATTTTAGGTAAACGGAATTTTATGTCGCCATAAGTATAATTACTGGCAGGGCGAATGCGGGATTTTTGTTTGAGGGGGCACTAAAAAAGGTATGATATCACAATGTTACGTCTAAACGTGACGTCACAAGTAACGGACATAGCGCTACGTCAAAACGTGACTATTTTTTATATTATAAAGACGGAAAAGCACTCGCGTGCAGCGTGTAAAAATGTCTTTGTAAAGTTTAACTTTCCCAAACTTTAATTTTCGAGGGTGCGATAAGACACACGGCGCCCATAGATAACCGGTTTTCAAGTGGGCTAAGACATACTAGAAACATAACTTAAATTCGCGGGTATTGCGAAATATTTTTGTATTCACTTAGTTACAATAGGAATTATGCAGCTACGTTCCCTCTCCAATGAATCCACCCCTGGTGAATGGCCTTTAAATGGAACTGGCCTGGGTACATTTGTTCTGATAGCACTTCTTCTCAATTGACAATTATAAACTGAACACCCTTTTTATTTGTGCCTACCTATATGAGAATATTTTACCAACCAACACTTGAATTACGATTATTACTTTGTAACAACATTTTTCTGTTGAAGTAATTGCACCCCGAAAAGCGCCTACGTTCCCTCATACTTCTATATCTCCGCAATTTTGGAGCAACATTTAGTGGTTGTTTGCTGCATGGCTGATCTTGCATAGCTCAGTTGCTTGAGTGACGTTCCCGGTATGGCCGAGGTCATTAGTTCGAATCTCACCGCAGGCAACTTTTACTTGCCTTGCTTGCACGAAAATCCTTACAAGACCAACCGAATATGTTTAGACCTTCTCAATAAATAACATTAAGCGGTTGTTGTTTTTATTAACCGGTACTAGGTCGTGGAGATATTAATTTTCGTGCATTCAGTGCAGCATTATACTTAGACTACAATTCATTTTTTGGGCTACAATTCAAATTGTTTGCCCAAAATTGATGCAATAACATTTTAAAGTTAGACCGCAATATTATTGTTATTAGATTTGCAATTTTTATTTAATGCCACTTCAATTCGTATAGCTTTAATCTATCGCCAAGTGAATGGATAAGAAACACGAATAAAGTTAAGCAGGAGGGTTTACGTTAAAATACAAACGCCGGGTTCTTTCTGCATTTTATTTGTGTGATTTTGCAAAACCTAGGTAGAAATAATTAACCTGTTGTGCATTTTTTTTAAACTCGTACACGGAGGTAATCACCTGGGGCCTGGTTTATTTTAGTGGATTTAACGAAAAATAAAAATTCATTTAATAATTTTAAGTTGCTTGAGTTCACTGAAACGTCCCATAAAATTATTTTGTCCATCATTGCCCCAATAGGTAATATATATCCCAGAGTTGTCACCTGACCTATTGATCGGAGGAAAGCGAGTCTTTGCGATTTTACGTATTTGTTGCTTGACCTATTATGCAACCTTAGTATGCGACCTGCCAAATTGTTTGTTTTTTGCTTGTTGTGGCCCTTGCACCATTTTAATTTGTACAGGCCTGGTTTAAACTCATCTTCCTTGTACAATTACACTGTGCCCATCAAGTTTCGAGTTTTTTGGATTTGGCATTTTAAACGAATTGCTCTGTAAAAAACAACACAAAGGCTAGATAGTTATTTATGCGAAAGTTAAGCAGAGCATTTAACACTATAGGTTGTTTAAAGTGAAATATTAATATAGCTCTAATATTTGAAAATAAGTTTACTGCTTCAACCTTAATTTCCCTTAAGTTAAGCTCTCTGAATTTAATTTTTCTTCTACAGTTAATATTTAAAAAAATTACTCTTGATCAAGTGCATTATAGGCGATGGTCAATCCAAGCACACCCAAATATAATTAAATTAATGCGGTTCAAGTCACCAGTTCTATATTCGTAGATGTTGTGTGGGTTTATAGAGTAGGCAAATCTACCAATTTATTATTGTTACAGCTGAAGAAACTGAGCCTAAGTGGCAACGAGCTGGATTCAAGTGGTGTGAGTTGCCTGGCAACAAGTGTACACAACATCAACCAGTTGGAATTGAAGAAATGCAAAATCGCTGGTTCTGATCTTCAACCTCTAACTGACGCCATTTCACGAATGGATCGACCTGTAAGTGTGTGTTGTTGGAATGAAGGGTGTGTTTAATATTGATATAACATTGAGGTGGACAAACAACACAACAGCATTACGTATAAGATTTGCTAACTCACTGTCTGGTGTACAAAAAATTTTTCCGTAAATGGAATTTGATGATTTTTTTGAAGTAATTACTGGCAGGGCGAATGCGGGATTTTTGTTTGAGGGCGCATAAAAAAGTGCAGGTATGATGTCACAAGTAACGGACATAGCGCTACGTCAAAACGTGGCTATTTTTTATATTATAAAGACGAAAAGCACTCGCGTGAAGCGTGAAAAAATGTCTTTGTGAAGTTTAACTTTCCCAAACTTTAATTTTCGAGGGTGCGATAAGACGCACGGCGCCCATGGATAAACCGCTTTTCAAGTGGGCTAAGACATACTATAAACATAACTTAAATTCGCGGGTATTGCGAAATATTTTTGCTTTCACTTAGTTACAATAGGAATAATGCAGCTACGTCCCCTCTCCCATGAATCCACCCCTGATTACTGGCCTTTAAATGGTCCTGGCCTGGGTACATTTGTTCTGATAGCACTTCTTCTCAATTGACAATTATAAATTGGACATCATTTTTGTTTGTGTTTTCTTATGGGAATAATTTACCAACCAACACTTGAATTACGATTATTACTTTGTAACAACATTTTTCTGTTGAAGTAATTGCACCCCGAAAAGCGCCTACGTTCCCTCATACTTCTATATCTCCGCAATTCTGGAGCGACATTTAGTGGTTGTTTGCTGTATGGCTGATCTTGCATAGCTCAGTTGCTTGAGTGACGTTCCCGGTATGGCCGAGGTCATTAGTTCGAATCTCACCGCAGGCAATTTTTACTTGCCTTGCTTGCACGAAAATCCTTACAAGACCAACCGAATATGTTTAGACATTCTCAATAAATACCATTAAGCGGTTGTTGTTTTTATTAACCGGTACTAGGTCGTGGAGATATTAATTTTCGTGCATTCAGTGCAGCATTATACTTAGACTACAATTCAAATTGTTTGCCCAAAATTGATGCAATAACATTTTAAAGTTAGACCGCAATATTTTTGTTATTACATTTGCAATTTCTATTTAATGCCACTTCAATTCGTATAGCTTTAATCTATCGTCAATGAATGGATAAGAAATACGAATAAAGTTAAGCAGGAGGGTTTACGTTAAAATACAAACGCTGTGTTCTTTCTGCATTTTAATTGTGTGATTTTGTAAAACTTATGTAGAAATAATTAAACTGATGTGTATTTTCTGAAAACTCGTACACGGAAGTAATCACCAGGTGCCTGGTTTATTTTAGTAGATTTAACGAAAAATAACAATTCATTTAATAATTTTAAGTTGCTAGAGTCCACCGAAACGTCCCATAACATTACTATTTTGTCCATCCCCAATAGGTAATAATAGCCCAGAATTGTTGCCTGACCTATTATGCAACCTTAGTATGCGGCCTGCCAAATTGTTTGTTTTTGCTTGTTGTGGCCCTTGCATCATTTTAATTTGTACAGGCCTGGTTTAAACTCATCTTCCTTGTACAATTACGCTGTGCACAATAAGTTTTGAGTTTTTTTTATTTGGCATTTTAAACGTGTTGTTTTGTAAAAAAAATAGCTAAGTATGCGAGAGTTAAGCGAATATTTAAAACTACCTGTTGGTTAAGGCAAAATATTGACTTAGCTCTAAAATTTTGAAATTAGTTTACTGCTTCAATAACCTTGATTTTGGTTAAGTTGATCTCTGTAATTTTTTTTTCTCTACAGTTATTAATTAAAACAAAATACTCTTGACAATGTGCATTATGGGCTATGGGGCAACAGCGTTGCGTATAAAATTTGGTAACTGAACCACTGTCTGGTGTACAAAAGATTTTTCCGTAAACACAATTTTTATGTCACCAAAAGTAAGCAATTACTGGCAGGGGCAAATGCGGGATTTTTGTTTGAGGGGGCATTAAAAAATGCAGGTATGATGTCACAATGTTACGTCAAATCGTGACGTCACAAAACATAGCGTTACGCCAAAACGTGACTAAGTTTTTTAAGAGGGAAAAGCACTAACGTGAAAAATACTTTTGTATAGTTAATGTTCCCAAACTTTAATTTTCGAGGGTGTGATAAGACGCACGGCGCCCATGGATAAACCGGTTTTCAAGTGGGCTAAGACATACTAGAAACATTACTTAGATACGCGGGTATTGCGAAATGTATTTGCATTCACTTCGTTACAATAGGCAAAATACAGTTGGGGGAAGCCATGGCCACGTGCCCTCTCCCATGGATCCACCCCTGATTACTGGCCTCTAAATGAACCTTGCCTGGTATATTTATTATGACAGCACTTCTTCTCAATGGACCTTTATTAACTAGTCATCGATTTTTGATTGGGTTTACTTATACATTCAATTTACCAACCAAAGCTTTTTATGATTATTAGCTCGATAAACATGTTCCTGATAAAATGATTGCACCCCCAAAAAAAGATCCTACTTTTGCGCAAAGAATATTTCTGGGATTTGGGAGCGACATTTAGTGTTTTTTTATTTGCTACATGATCTTGCATAGCTCGGTTGTTTGAGTGACTGTCCCGGTATGGCCGAGGTCATTAGTTCGAATCTCACCGCAGGCAATTTTTACTTGCCTTGCTTGCACGGACATCCTTGCAAGACCAACCGAATACGTTTAGACATTCTCAAAAAATAACATTAAGCGGTGGTTGTTATTTCAAACGGTAGGCCTAGGTCGTGGAGATATTCATTGCATCCTACTTAGACAGCAATTCAAATTGTTTGCCCGAAATTGATACAATAACATTTTAAAGTTAGACCGCAATAATTTTCATTTAATGCCAGTTTAATTCGTATAGCTTCAGTCTATCGCCAAGTGAATGGATAAGAAATACGAATAAATTTAGGCGAGAGGGTTTAAGTTAAAATACAAACGCCGGGTTCTTTCTGCATTTTATTTGTGCGATTTTGCAAAAAAGATTTAGATAAAATTAACCTGTTGTGCATTTTTTGAAAACTCGTACACGGATGTAATCACCTGGGGCCTGGTTCATTTCAGTGATTTAACGAAAAATAACAATTCATTTAATAATTTTAAGCTGCTAGAGTTCACTAAAACGTCCCATAAAATTATTTTGTCCATCATTACCCCAATAGGTAATATATACCCCAGAGTTGTCACCTGACCTATTGATCGAAGGAAAGCGAGTCTTTGCAATTTTACGTATTTGTTGCTTGACCTATTACACAACCTTAGTATGCGGCATGCGAAATTGTTTGTTTTTTGCTTGTTGTGGCCCTTGCACCATTTTAATTTGTACAGGCCTGGTTTAAACTCATCTTCCTTGTACAATTACACTGTGCCAATCAAGTTTCGAGTTTTTTTGATTTGGCATTTTAAACGAATTGCTCTGTAAAAAACAACACAAAGGCTAGATAGTTATTTATGCGAAAGTTAAGCAGAATATTTAACACTATAGGTTGTTTAAAGCGAAATATTAATATAGCTCTTATATTTTAAAATAAGTTTACTGCTTCAACCTTAATTTCTCTTAAGTTAAGCTCTCTGAATTTAATTTTTCTTCTACAGTTAATATTTAAAAAAATTACTCTTGATCAAGTGCATTATAGGCGATGGTCAATCCTTGCACACCCAAATATAATCAAATTACTGCGGTTCAAGTCACCAGTTCTATATTCGTAGATGTTGTGTGGGTTTATAGAGTAGGCAAATTTACCAATTTATTATTGTCACAGTTGGAGAAACTGAATCTAAGTCGCAACAAGATGGATTCACGTGGTTTCAGTTGCCTGGCAACAAGTGTACACAACATCAACCAGCTGGAATTATGGGATTGCGAAATCGCTGGTTCCGATCTGCAACCTCTAACTGACGCCATATCAAGAATGGATCGACCTGTAAGTGTGTGTTGTTGGAATGAAGGATGTGTTTAATATCGATATAACATTGAGGTGGACAAACAACACAACAGCATTACGTATAAGATTTGTTAACTCAACCACTTTGTGGTGTACAAAATTTTTTTCCGTATATGCAATTTGATGATTTTTTTGAAGTAATTACTGGCAGGGGCGAATGTGGGATTTTTGTTTGAGGGCGCATAAAAAATTGCAGGTATGATGTCACAAGTTACGTCTAAACGTGACGTCACAAGTGACGGACATAGCGCTACGTCAAAACGTGGTTATTTTTATATTATAATGACGGAAAAGCACTCGCGTGCAGCGTGAAAAAATGTCTTTGTAAAGTTTAACTTTCCCAAACTTTACTTTTCGGGTGTGCGATAAGACGCACGGCGCCCATAGATAACCGGCTTTCAAGTGGGCTAACACATACTAGAAACATAACTTAAATTCGCGGGTATTGCGAAATATTTTTGCATTCACTTAGTTACAATAGGAATAATACAGCTACGTTCCCTCTCCCATGAATCCACCCCTGGTGAATGGCCTTTAAAATGTCCTGGCCTGGGTACATTTGTTCTGATAGCACTTCTTCTCAATTGACAATTATAAATTGGACATCATTTTTGTTTGTGTTTACTTATGGGAATAATTTACCAACCAACACTTGAATTGCGATTATTCCTTTGTAACAACGTTTTCCTGTTGAAGTAATTGCACCCCGAAAAGCGCCTACGTTCCCTCATACTTTTATATTTCCTCAATTCTGGAGCGACATTTAGAGGTTGTTTGCTGCATGGCTGATCTTGCATAGCTCAGTTGCTTGAGTGACGTTCCCGGTATGGCCGAGGTCATTAGTTCGAATTTCACCGCAGGCAATTTTTACTTGCCTTGCTTGCACGGAAATCCTTACAAGACCAACCGAATATGTTTAGACATTCTCAATAAACACCATTAAGCGGTTGTTGTTTTTATTAACCGGTACTAGGTCGTGGAGATATTAATTTTCGTGCATTCAGTGCAGCATTATACTTAGACTACAATTCATTTTTTAGACTACAATTCAAATTGTTTTCCCAAAATTGATGCAATAACATTTTAAAGTTAGGCCGCAATATTATTGTTATTAGATTTGCAATTTCTATTTAATGCCACTTCAATTCGTATAGCTTTAATCTATCGTCAATGAATGGATAAGAAATGCGAATAAAGTTAAGCAGGAGGGTTTACGTTAAAATACAAACGCTGTGTTCTTTCTGCATTTTAATTGTGTGATTTTGTAAAACTTATGTAGAAATAATTAACCTGTTGTGTATTTTTTGAAAACTCGTACACAGAAGTAATCACCAGGGGCCTGGTTTATTTTAGTGGATTTAACAAAAAAATAACAATTCATTTAATAATTTTAGGTTGCTAGAGTTCACTAAAACGTCCCATAAAATTATTTTGTCCAACATTGCCCCAATAGGTAATATATATCCCAGAGTTGTTACCTGACCTATTGATCGGAGGAAAGCAAGTCTTTGCGATTTTACGTATTTGTTGCTTGACCTATTGTACAACCTTAGTATGCGACCTGCCAAATTGTTTGTTTTTTGTTTGTTGTGGCCCTTGCACCATTTTAATTTGTACAGGCCTGGTTTAAACTCATCTTCCTTGTACAATTACACTGTGCCCATCAAGTTTCGCGTTTTTTGGATTTGGCATTTTAAACGAATTGCTCTGTAAATAACAACACAAAGGCTAGAGAGTTAGTTATGCGAAAGTTAAGCAGAGCATTTAACACTATAGGTTGTTTAAAGCGAAATATTAATATAGCTCTAATATTTTAAAATAAGTTTACTGCTTCAACCTTAATTTCCCTTAAGTTAAGCTCTCTGAATTTAATTTCTCTTCTACAGTTAATATTTAAAAAAATTACTCTTGATCAAGTGCATTATAGGCGATGGTCAATCCTAGCACACCCAAATAATGTTAAATTAATGTGATTCAAGTCACCGGTTCTATATTCGTAGATGTTGTGTGGGTTTATAGAGTAGGCAAATCTATCAATTTATTATTGTCACAGTTGGAGAAACTGAATCTAAGTTTCAACAAGATGGATTCACGTGGTTTGAGTTGCCTGGCAACAAGTGTACACAACATCAACCAGCTGGAATTACGGGCTTGCGAAATCGCTGGTTACGATCTGCAACCTCTAACGGATGCCATATCACGAATGGATCGACCTGTAAGTGTGTGTTGTTGGAATGAAGGGTGTGTTGAATATTGATATAACATTGAGGTGGACAAACAACACAACAGCATTACGTATAAGATTTGCTAACTCAGCCACTGTCTGGTGTAAGGTATAAAAACATTTTCCGTAAATGGAATTTGATGATTTTTTTAAAGTAATTACTGGCAGGGGCGAATACGGGATTTTTGTTTGAGGGCGCATAAAAAATTGCAGGTATGATGTTAGAAGTTACGTCTAAACGTGACGTCACAAGTGACGGACATAGCGCTACGTCAAATCGTGGCTTTTTTTTATATTATAAAGACGAAAAAGCACTCGCGTGAAGCGTGAAAAAATGTCTTTGTGAAGTTTAACTTTACCAAACTTTAATTTTCGAGGGTGCGATAAGACGCACGGCGCCCATGGATAACCGGTTTTCAAGTGGGCTAAGACATACTAGAAACATAACTTAAATTCGCGGGTATTGCGAAATATTTTTGTATTCACTTAGTTGCAATAGGAATAATACAGCTACGTTCCCTCTCCCATGAATCCACCCCTGGTGAATGGCCTTTAAATGGTACTGGCCTGGGTACATTTTTTCTGATAGCACTTATTCTCAATGGACAAATATCAACTGGACATCATTTTTGTTTGTGTTTACTTATGGGAATAATTTACCAACCAACACTTGAATTGCGATTATTCCTTTGTAACAACGTTTTCCTGTTGAAGTAATTGCACCCCGAAAAGCGCCTACGTTCCCTCATACTTCTATATCTCCGTAATTTTGGAGCGACATTTCGTGTTTGTTTGCTGCATGGCTGATCTTGCATAGCTCAGTTGCTTGA
Organism: Ascidiella aspersa; assembly: GCF_963924565.1. Lineage (NCBI taxonomy): Eukaryota > Metazoa > Chordata > Ascidiacea > Phlebobranchia > Ascidiidae > Ascidiella > Ascidiella aspersa. Next base: position 3,120,075 of record NC_139453.1, on the reverse strand, counting down.
GTGACGTTCCCGGTATGGCCGAGGTCATTAGTTCGAATCTCACCGCAGGCAATTTTTACTTGGCTTGCTTGCATGAAAATCCTTACAAGACCAACCGAATATGTTTAGACATTCTCAATAAATACCATTAAGCGGTTGTTGTTTTTATCAACCGGTACTAGGTCGTGGAGATATTAATTTTCGTGCATTCAGTGCAGCATTATACTTAGACTACAATTCATTTTTTTGGCTAGAATTCAAACTGTTTGCCTTAAATTGATGCAATAACATTTTAAAGTTAGGCCGCAATATTATTGTTATTAGATTTGCAATTTTCATTTAATGCCACTTCAATTCGTATAGCTTTAATCTATCGCCAATGAATGGATAAGAAACACGAATAAAGCGAGAGGGTTTACGTTAAAATACAAACGCCGGGGTTACTTTCAAAAACGCGTACACCAAAGAAAAGGCCTAGGGCCTGGTCTGTTGTAGTGATTAAACGAAAAATAACAATTCATTGAATAATTTTAAGTTGCTATAAAGTTCACCAAAATGTCCCATAAAATTATTTTGTCCATCATTGCCGCAATAGGTATTTTATATACCAGAGTTGTCACCTGGCCTATTGCTCGAAGGAAAGCGAAACTTTGCTATTTTAAGTAGTTGGTACTTGACCTATTATGCAACTTCTAAAAAAAATGTTTGTTTTTGCTTGTTGTGGCCCTTGCACTATTTTAAGTTGTTCAGGCCTGGTTTAAACTAATCTTCCGTCTACAATTACGCTGTGCACGTCAAGTTTTGAGTTTTTTGGATTTGGCATTTTTTTTTTGCTTTGTAAAAATAGCAGAACAGATAGGTAGTTCATTCATGCGACATATTTAACAATATAAGTTGGTTAAAGCAAAATATCGATTTAGCCTCTTATATTTTAAAATTAGTTTACTGATTCTAACTTAATTTCCATTAAGTTAAGGATTCTGCAATTTATTTTTTTTCTACAGTTAATTATTATTTCCTGAAAATGTGCATTATAGGCTACAGTCAAATATTATAAAATTAATGTGTTCTATATTCTTAGATGTTGTGTGAGTTTTAAGCGTAGGCAAATTTACGAATTAACCGGTTTTTATTGTCACAGTTGGAGAAACTGAAGATAAGTGACAACAAGATGGATTCACGTGGTTTGAGTTGCCTGGCGACAAGTGTACACAACATCAACCAGCTGGAATTGGTTAAATGCGAAATCGTTGGTTCCGATCTGCAACCTCTAACTGACGCCATATCACGAATGGATCGACCTGTAAGTGTGTGTTGTTGGAATGAAGGATGTGTTGAATATTGGAATTGCATTGAGGTGGATAAAACAGGCAACAGCATTTCGTATAAGATTTGGTAACTCAGCCACTATATCTGGTGTACAAAAGATTTTCGGTAGACGGATTTTTATGTCACCATTGCTTACAATTGCAGGTATGATGTCACAATGTTAAGTCAAATCGCGACGTCAAAAGTAACGGACATAGCGCTACGTCAAACGTGACTATTTTTTATATTATAAAGACGGAAAAGCACTTGCGTGCAGCGTGAAAAAATGCCTTTGTAAAGTTTAAGTTTCCCAAACTTAAATTTGCGATAAGACGCACGGCGCCCATAGATAAACCGGTTTTCAAAAAGGTTAAGACATACTAGAAATACTTTTACATTTACTTAGTTACTAGGAATAATACAGCCACGTTCCCTCTCCCATGGATCCACCCCTGATTTCTGGCCTCTAAAATGGCCCTAGCCTGGGTACAGTTATTCTGAAACACTTATTCTCAATGGACCATTATTAACTGGACATGCTTTTTGTTTTTGTTTACTTATGAGAATAATATTACGTTCTTATAGTTTAACCTTGTATTTGTCCATGCAAAATCAACCAGGTTACGCATGCTATTTCTACGCAAATTGACTCGACGCAAATTTTTTTTCCTGACCTATTACGAATAGCAGTTTTTTGTTGGTGTAAGTTGCGAATATGCATTGTTTAATTTGGTAGAACCTGTATGCAGCCTAACACCTGCTTGTATCTTACATTATGTTGTGCTTATGTAGATGAGGGAGTTGAACCTGAACCGCAACCACTACTTGGGATCGCAAGGACTCACTTTCCTCCGAACTTGTGCCCACAATGTACAAGAGCTGGAGTTAGAAGGATGCGGTATCGATGAAGCTTATGTGGATTCTCTGCGCAAGGTATAGGCACTCAGAACGTAAGAATATGTTGCCGGGGCAACGTTGCAACACTAGTGACGCCAGTGTTTAGACGTGTGACGTCATGATGCTTCCCGTTGCATCGAATGTACAACTTTGGTGGAATAACATGTCGATATTCGCAAAATACCCATCTCCAGCTTCATGGTAGTTAGTGGCGTTCAGGTGAATAATTTGTGAAGTAAGGCGCTTTGAGGTCTGACCTTTTTGCGATCGAATGCATTCGCTTGTTTCTCACTGAGATCAAGTTTGCTTGGATCTGTCCAGGCCCGACTGAACTGAGAACCAGAACTAAAAGCAGGAAAAGCTAAACACAAAGCTTCGGGTCAAGAACGAAACAACCTGGCTTGACTCGGGCGAGTAACGAGTAGAGCGAGTTGCGCAATAACGCATCCACGAGTAATTGGTTAATATGACTTTTTTATATAATGACATTTCATGTATTTTTAAATAGTGTCAATTGCGTGTCAGATAAGCGCATGTTTTAATTTCAAATGTGATAACTTTTTTTTAGTCTGAGTGACGCCTTATGTTGTTACACAGCTACGCGTATATCTGCTATAGTAAGATTTGCTTTTATAAATAACCGACCAAACCAACAATACGAGTACTCAATGTACCGAGGTAATCACAACTTTTTACGCATTCCCATGTACTGCATTTTTGCCGCCATGAGTAACTCTTAAGTAGTTTGATCAAGCACTTAAACACAACATAGAATCGTTACATAATCGCGTCTTAAAAATCTGTCTCCACAGTTATTTCAAGACAAGCAAGCGGAACCAGAAGCAAGTCAAAGTCAAGAAACATACACTGAACAAGATTTGGACGATGAGACAGATCATGTAAGAACATTTCAACGTTAAACCAGCAATACATGCTTCCTACGTCATACCAAATGTTGTGTGAACACAAAACCCTAGGGCCTAGAGTTTTGGCAAACAATATCAAAATTAAATTAATATACTCGGTGTAACTATCTTTGTGATTTAGTGAGCACGTGATGCACGTGATTTTCAAATCTTGTGTAAGCGAGTTAACCCACAAACAATAATTTCTTCTAATGGCTTTTTAATACACAAGGTTTGAAAATAAAGTTTTGAATCACAACAATATTAGTTAAACATTTTTTTGTCAGTATTTTTATTCGTTAGAACAGATGCATTATACATGGAGTTTATTTTGGTAAAGACAAAGTGAAAACTTCATGCGAATCCTTACAATAACATAGATAGAAATATATAACTTTGAATTAGTGCGTTTTAAAAAAAAGATTGACTTAAACTACAATCAAAGTCACGGATTTAAGCAATTTAATAAGAGGTTTAAAAACAGCAACTTACCTATTTTATCATATTAAAGGAGAATTTCAAGGTGATTTTTCGATCCGTTGACTCTGCTGAGCAGATTCAATTTTGGACGCAAAACCATGTTTTAAAGAACCAGAACAAGTGGCGCGAACCTGGGATTTATGTAAGGGCCCCCAATTCAAATTAGGGTAGAGAAAACTAAAAAATACGTTGCGCCACTTAAAAGTGACGTTTTGCTAATTTTGGGGTAAACACAATTTTAGTGATGTTTTAGTTTTTAATGCAGCCCCAGCTGAGTCCACCGCCGCTTTGCGCAAAGTCTATTGTGGATATACCTCGCATCACCATAGCTGCATGGATCCGCTAAAAGAAATATATTAAGCGCAGTGTTATTCGCACCGAATTGATGCGCCATTATTCGTAAATGTGTTTAAAAAATCAAAAACAATATGCACAGAAACCATTTGTCGAATTAAATTCTACATTCCTTTTTGTTATTAACGCTTCTTAACTCGTACATTCGCCATGGATAAAAAAACAAATATTGTAAAGTAGAAATTTAAGTGCTTACGCCAACTCTTTATAAGCCACTAAATATGAAAGGGATAATATTTAGGGAAAATTTTTCCCAAGTGAAATAAATGTAATTGTCTTTACACTCCCCACAAATTATAAGGACTTTATTAAAATTAAAAAAAATACCCTTAGATATACAATGCTCGTTATCAGCGCATACCACTCAATTGACACCAACAACTTAAGCGTGTAATAATTGCATCTGCTTAAGGCTACTGTAACTACTGTAAATCGCAAAGATGGAATAGCATAGATTTTGGTGCGTGAGTTACATTACACCCCTATGACTGGATTGCTGTATATCCGCCTTATTTTGGTTACACTGGTTGTTTTAAACCGATCACGCAGCACTGGAATAAAGTGGTTACGGGGATAGATGTAATACAGGGCTGTGGAGTCGGAGCCGGACACTGGACTCTATGAAGGATTCGGCTTTATCTTTTAGCCAGGGTGGAACCCCGGTTGTTTTAAACCCACTTCGCAGCCCTGGATAAAGTGGTGTGTGATGTATACTTAGTATTTTATTGCGTTTGTTTTGTGTTACAGCGATCAGCTCGGAAAAGGCGCAGACGTCAGTGATACCTTCTGCTATGAGGAGCAGAGGTCGAAATGAGAATCTATCAACGGGAAAAGAATTTTGCGCTGGATTGTAAGCGTAAACCAAGGGTTTATAGCAACAGACGGAACGCCAAGCAATTACGACCATCGCGAAGTTGGCTATAGAACAGAAAGGACAAAGTTGTGTTTCATGCAAACGCACCACTAAAGCCGATGCATTCCTTTGCATATTTTTGTCGTTTCGTATTTTCTTGCAACAGTAGCAACAGGGTTTATTTTCCATCCTGTTTAAACAGTTCGTCTGCGCTTCAAACAACCGAATAATACACGAACACAAGCAAGATAATCTCGACGGTTCACTACCTATTTTTTGTATATAAATGGGCGGTAACAATTGGTCAGTAACCTGGCAATACTCGACTGTTACTTCAGTGTTTTCCTTCTTCTACCCATCCTTTTGATTATAGTGATCATAGAATGTCAGCATCTGGGGCCCCAATGATTTTTGCGTTTTTGTCGCAAACCATATACAGTAGGCCCCAGATTTAATACTTTTTTGTTTCCTTAATTTACCAAACTGTATTAGCTTTTCTTGTTTTTGATATGTTCTTGTTATGGGTAGAACGCGAACACTCTGCGAAGAATGCTATGCGACAAGAGCATAAATATAAAGTTTGAGCGTCACTAAATTAAACAATTTTCTACAGATAACGATTTTGCGCCGGGCAACAATTGGTCCACGTGCCTTGGTTTTATCAACCAAACGTTAAGCCGTGCTTCTAAAACTGTTTGCATGGAGAAATTCTGAAACGTGGCGTGCAGTTTGCACATTTGTATAACAAACTGTAATGCCGGCAAGCATGCTAGACTTGAATGCAAACCACCAATTATATAACTGATAGCATTATGGTTCTTACCTGTTGCCTTGTTGTGTAATTTCGATAAGTTTTTCACATCCACTTCGTTTTCAGACAGCGTTTAATTTGTAAGGCCGCCACATATAAAGTTGTGGTACTGGCACTTTACAAGGTGGTATCACTTTCCTTGCAAGGATGTGTAAATAAAAAACCCAACTCACCTAAAGTCAACTTTCAATGTTTCAAACCCTTTAAAACCATCGCAATTAGCAATAAATTGAGTCAACATCAAACTAATTACAATTTGACAGATGGTAATGGTTGGACGTGTTTCAAGTTTAAAAGAAATGAATTGTAAATGAAATATTTTTAAATAATAAACATTGAACAGATAGTATTTCAATTTTATTTGTGCTGTAAACTTTCTGCTTTCGATTTTTGAGTGTTTTTTCGCCCGAATAAATGGAAGTTAAACAATGGTTGGCTGCAATGCGAATAATGTCAATATGAGTTAAATAAAGGTAATTTAAATGTAGAATAAAACCCCAACCTTTACTCTTTCTTTACATTTCAATAACTGTTAGACATTTAAAACTTTCTCTTAATAAAAAAAAACATTACAGTAATAGTAAGCAAAAAAAGAAAAACATAGTTCGGTTGCTTTAGTCTTAAACTAAGTTATAAGTGATACACAAACAAAATAAAACTCTTAACTTACCTTATACAAGAAGACTTGCAGCTTTCATCAGCAGCAAACTTAACACAGAGGTCAACCATAACACAACACAACTAGCTCAACTGATGATCAAATGCTTTCCTCGTGTGATTGCTTACGGCTCGTTCTGCACCAAACTGATTGCGTTTGCTTCGGCGCCTGTAATTCGTTTTGTTCAACATCAATCGGCCAGTTTAAATGGCCGCTTTCAAATCTGCCGTTTTTTCACCAGGTCTTGCGGTTTTATATAAGGCACAAAACGCGGCTGAAATAATGGAGCCGGCCGATTGCATTGCAAGCCGCGGCTCCAAGTAGGACAGGAAAGTATAATAGCAATTATTACAAAACTCAAAATATAAATTTGAGAGACTGTGATTGAAACGTCTCCTGTGCAAGGCCAAAAGTAATATAACTTAAAATGCATGGAAGTTTTCGAGATGACGTAAGAACAGGACGTCTAAAACAAGCAACGTTCGGAAACTGGACGTTGTGGTTCGATGCAGTCCACAAATATGCAACGTTTGATTAAACATGAAGGAGGGGGCGCCAATTTTATAGTTTGCCCCCGGGCGCAAAATACTCTGGCTATACGCCTCTGGGTACAATCAAGCCTTTATAAGTTGTCCCTAAAAATCCAGCATTTTTATCCTGATTGTGTTATTTCTGTGTTTCTCAACAAACCTTGGCTCAAGTGCTACGTAATATCGTAAATGCCAATGGAACGCGAGAAATTTTGAGTTTATCAAAATTACCTTAAATGTAATAATATTGTAATTGGCGTGAGTTGTATTCTCTATGTGCCACAATAACTTGGCCTTTAATACAAAATCGGATGTCACTGGAAGGTAGGTTTTTTAATTTCTTACTTTAGTCTTGTTTTAATTCAGGGGTTCCCAACCTTGTTACGATCTCGTACCACTTGGACGCTCTGTACTGCCACGCGTACCACTTTAGCAGAAAAATAATTTAATTGAATCATATTTTGATCTATTTTTAGCTTACAACTAGCATTATTCAACGCTATTTGTAGCTTAGGACTTAAGGCCCGTTTACACTACAGCTGCACCGAGCTGAGCAAAGCGTAATTTGCATTTAAATTCTATTGCGGCGAGCGTTTCAAGCTTTGCTAAACTCAAGCCCCGTGCAGCAGCTGCAGCTAGCTTAAAAATACGCTTTGGAGCGATTTTCACGCTTTGCTAAACTCAAGCCCAGTGCAGCTATAGAAACACATTACGTTTTGAGCGATTTTTACGCCCAGCGCAGCTCACTGCACCTGACGTGAAAACAATTTCACGCCCAGTGCAGCTCAGTGCAGCTCAGTGCAGCTGTAGTGTAAACGGGCCTTTAAGCTTTAAAACAGTCGATTATATCTATCAACAGCAATCACTTGGCATAATTAACGCCCACAGTCTCACAGCATTGTACACTTTACAAAGCAACTGTGCTCCTTGTCAACAATTGACACGGCGTGTATTTTGAAGATTGCGTTGTTTCGAAACAACAGGAATAGTTACGTAACAATAAGAATGGGCTTCGGGTAATTTTTTTTTATTTAAATAAAACAATAAAACAAAATATAAAGTTGTGAATCCAGGGTTTTGTGAAAAAAACGGAAGCTACTCGAGTACCACCTGAAAAACCTAGGCGTACCACTAGTGGTTCACGTACCACAGGTTGGGAAGCCCTGTGTTAATTGGATCAGAATGGCTTGCTGTGAAACCCGGCGGTACGCAGCAAAACTAAAAGCCACTATGCGATGTACACTGCCGGAAAAACGCACCGGTAAAAAAACAAGACAGTGATTTAAATGTACGCCAAGGCTATCAGGCGCGGATCTAGGATGTTTGTTTGGGGGGCAATGAATTGTTTCGAATATGACGTCACACAGCTGCACAACTAACCTTATGAAAACCAAACAGTTGGTTTATTTCCAGGTTGGAGAAGTGGTGCTTTTAATACAAAAGTTATATTACAAAGTTGTAGCACGAAGCGAAAAATTGCCTTTATATCTTTTAAGTTGCCAAAAGCATTTATATGGGGTGATGAGAGTAACGATGCCTTTGGTCTAAAGCAACTTTAATAAAGCGGGCCAAGAGATATACAAGAAGCTTAATTTTGAGATTCGCGAATATTTTGCATTTATAATAGTTCCACTAAAGACAAAACATACAGTTTTTTGTCAAAATACTTTAGCTTTTTTATTCCAGTAAAATATGAAGAATAACTAAACCATAAAACATAGCTACAACAAAACGGCTGTATTTACAAATACGATGCGTTTCTACACAGTATTAAAATCGTTGTGATTTTTACAGTTACCTTCATTTGGAAGGCATTGAAATAGAAAAACAAAGTCTATGTTAACATTAAAGAACAAGTATAAAGTAAAGTGTAAGCTTTGAAACAGAACAATAACGAAGAAATAATTACACAGTAAAAATGGAAAAGTTAGCGTTTGCGCAAATGCATGACAATACTGAAATATTTGTTCTTCCTGTACAATATACCTTCTGCATAGCTATGTAAGCCCAGAATACAAAGAGCTCTATTGCGATGAGATTCGAACCAAACGAAATCTTTACACGAGGGAAAATAAAACCGCTCAATGCTTCTTTGTAAGCCCCGAGAGAATGTCAAGTGAGCCTCGAAACTTTTTGTAATATTGGAAAATAAATTATTTGTATTACCAATATGCATAGACGCAATCGTTTTAGACTTAAATACGCACTATCCATGAAATATTATTAATATTGAGACATTTAGATACAGTTTGTAGTGGATTTAGGTTTTTGCATGCCATAAAGGTAAAACCCACTTTAGGTTTTGCAAGTCGTGGCTTATGTAAAACACAATGAATCGTGTTGCGATAAAATCGAACGCAAAGAGAATACTTGTGAAGTTATAGAAGGGCGAGTGAGTCGCCGATGAACTCGGTGAGTTGCCAGAGCGAACTCGTCAATCCACTTGCGAGTCCGCAAACTCCTAAGGCAGCTCCCGAGTAGAAACACTTCTCAACCAAACGCAATCTGAACAAATTAAACACAAGGTTAAAACGGGCTCACCCATCTTGTTTAAGTTGCAATGTTTTCTGGTTAACTAATCTTCTTAGGTTTCAACTAACATTAAAACGCAATCTGAACAAATTAAACACACGGTTAAAACGGGCTCACCCATCTAATTGCATTTTAAGATAAAACGCATGAATAAACTTTGTTTTTTTAACTTTTTATGTAATACTTTCTAATAAAACCACAAAACAAAGCTTAAATGGACACATTTTGGCGCCGATACTACGTCAGTATCGGACCAGTGGCGATACGATAAATCTGATATTATCAGACAGCCAAAAGTAAAAGCATAAAAAAACGGATCCAACCATCCAATAGAGTTTTAGATAAAAAGGAAATTCGGTGATGAATCGGCGAAATTAGGATATGAACAAATATGAAGGCAGATTCTAGGGCAGTGGTCAGCAAACTTTTTTTGTCGCGGCCCAAAGTATTTTTCTCAGAGTTATTGTAGGCCCACTAAAATCACTACGAAGCAGTGTCGGATTCTGAATATTTGATTTTTAGGTGAAATATTACACGGCGCCTTTATGCCCAAAACTCTGCCATAGCATATTATAAAACATACTACACAACGAAGAATATACGCGCATAGCGAGAAAAAAATTTTCAATTACACATAGTTAAAGTTGACAAAAAATATATTTGGACAGGCATTTAGCACCACATTGGGCACGTAAGTCTCTTCAAACTGAGCCAAATTAAAAATTCTATGCCACACCAATATTTCCAATAAAGTGCAATGAATGTACGGCTATCACGCGGCCCACAACTACATGATATCACTCAGCTGCTCAAAAGTAACTCGCGGCAGACATCTGGGCCGCGGCCCATAGTTTGCCGACCACTGTTCTAGGGATTTCGATATTTTGGTGGAAAATGTGATCTAATGAAGTCACCACGAATCTTCTTTAGAAAAATGCATTGTTTTACGTTTACAGTGTCATGTCACAAATAAACATGAAAGTATTTATAAGATCAAAATTTCTGGTTTTAAACAAAAGTTCCACAAGCATAAAGTTCCTTACTTGGTTAGTTTTTGTTTCGATTGTAGATCGTTGTTCTTCTGCTTTAGAATGAACTGGTTGCAACCGGCGATGTAAGTTGTGAAGTAATCTTCCCACTGATAAACCCCACAATCAAGGTTGTAAGCCTGAGAAACAATTAACAAATAGCTTGATAATGAGTTTTAAAGCCAAAAAGTTTGAGTAGATCCACATCATCTTGATTAAGACGTTTCGATTCACACTTGTATCATCGTCAGTTAATCTCATTGTTTTTTCAACAGCACTTTCTGAACACATAACTTATACCGAGCATAAAATTAATTCAAAGACTGTTCAAAAAACGTTGGAAAAATAAGGTTCCACAAAATATAGGGCTTTTTTCAGAGACTGATGATGCCAGATTGGCGAAATATATTTCTCTATTAATAACTAGTCTAGAACTTATAAGTGACTAATTATGACTCGGACGAGAAAGTCTAAAGTATATTGCTACCATCCACTTGAAGTTATTGTCGTTATTAACGTGTATAAGGGCGAGGAGATATCTTCTTTTTTACATATTCAGTTTGCGTTCTACAAAGACTTTTCAACGCGCAAATCAATTCAAAGGCATTTAAACGCTTTTAAAGATTCAAATAATTTGTAACAAACGTGCAACACACAAATTTAACCCTATGATTAAATGCTCTGAATTAGAAGATCTTGTAATATTTCACCTTTTGGTCTTCAGCATTCAGTGAGGAACGCAGTTGATCGACATTCGTGTTGCTGAACTTAAAGTTCGTCGTAAAAAAGAATTCCATCACTTCCATGGCGCTCATGATCTTTTCATTGAGTCTTGCCATTCTGAAAAAATAAAGAAATATTGAAGTCTTTGCCATTCTGAAATTAAACATTATATTTTGTAGGATTAGCGTAGCATTGGGTTCAGAATAAAGTATTTTTGTTAACTGGGACCAATAATTTCAAGCTAAATAAAATCCTATATTCTTGCCTAATTGATTATAGTCATTCAAACAAGTAATCCAGAAAAAAACCGACAATTGTTATAACATAATAAAGGAAGTTTAAATCTTAACAGAAGAGATTTGTAAAGACAGGTTGACAAAAAACTAGATATTAAATGATAAAATAAAGTTCCATCTAGACTAGGCCTTAAATATAAAAAAAACAATAAAAAAAAACAGACAAAGCATTGCACCATTCAACAAAGCAAAAATTTCAAAAAAATCAAAAATTTCAACAAAGCAAAATTTCAAAAAAATCAAAAATTTCAACAAAGCAAAAATTTCAAAAAAAAGCAAATATTTCAAAAAAAGCAAAAATTTCAAAAAAAACAAAAATTTCGAAAAAAGCAAAAATTTCAAAAAATGTTAAGTGTTCAATTCACAATAAAGCATAGGTGGCAAACTAGAGTTTTTAGCCTCTGCTTAGCCTTTATTTGTGTATAACTCACTTTTGTTTTTTTCTCATGAGAGCCAGACCTGCATCCATCGCATGGGCAGGAATAGTTTGCGAATAAAAGGTGGTGAGATCGTACAGCTTTCTGCATATAAATAAAAAAATTGTTTAAATGAACACAACTTTGCCGAAAGTGTTAATGAAAACTATATCTCTTAACGTTAGATAGGATACCAACTAATCAGGTGGCACTATATAAAGACAAATTGTATAAAATGTCCGACAAGCAGCTTTCGCACAACCGCGCTTTATCAGGTCAAATTATAAAAAAATGACAACTTTTGTTTTTACTTTAACCTGATAAAGCGCGGTTGTATGAAAGCTCAAGAGAAATTCAATACAATTTGTCTTTATATAGTGCCACCTGATTACCATATTTAGAATTAGACAAATACGGTGATTTATAAAGACTCCTAATGTTAAACAATACTAACTGATTACCTGATTTAGAACAGGACAGATATGGAAACCAACAAGGACTATATTTCTGGATAACACTAAATTACGCTAAAATTCTCCTAGAATTTTTTTTTTTTTTGAGGGGGGGAATATATTTAGCATTTTTGATAAATTGTAACAATCACTAAAGCAAAACTAAAAAATCTATTTCACCTGTTATTCGTGCATAACACCCAAGGTGCACGGAATGGGTCGGTTGGATTCTCTGCCACATTGTTCTTTGCAAGCGAAACTGAAAACAAAAATTGTAAATGGTGAATTTAAGCCAGGGTTGTGGAGTCGGGACTCAACAGAGTCGGTTTATTTTGCTGGAGTAGAGAACACGGGGATTAAGTAAGACTAAATATCTTTTAAATACCTCCTTCAAAATTTATAATTTTTTACTATAAAGAGAGAAACAAATTGGTTAATCTTGATAAGCTTTCTAACTTATTAAAATATGTATTGAAATTTGATTTGCTACGTTTTGAGATAAAAGGATTATTAAACACTCCATGATTGTTTGCCCGAATGTAAAATTCAAGAGTATGGGTTAATGAATTATATGGTCGGACTCCAGATTTCGAACTGATAAGGCCACAAATTGTAAAGTGTAAAGGTGAAATACCATAAGGTAGATAAAGTCAATTTTGTTTATAATATCCATATCTTTGACTTTGCCTTAAAATTTCCCCGAAATTTTGACAAAATTTTGCCCAACTTAGCTGAACAATTTTAAACATGTGAACTGCTACAGTCTGCAAACTAACAAAACAAAATGGCAACACAGTTTTTCCTATAGGTTTAGAAACACAAAAACCTACATTTACTGATATATATAACACTCTTAGTTAAAGTTATCCATTCTTACTCAAGCGGTCCATAGCAAGGCCATTTTTGATTCAAGAGTTGACATGGTAGATGAGAAGTGATCCATTGACCCTCGGAACTCGGTCGCAAGAAGGAACTGATGCTTTCATTGTCCGAAGATGAATCCCCTGGAAATTCATGTTTAACGGGTTAAGTTTTAAATTGATCAACAATAAATATAGGTGGAATTAGTTCTTCATAGTAAACGGCCTGAAAACCTCTTGGTAATATAGAATGACTACATTAGAGTAAAAATGCAGTTTTGGAACAGATTTTTTATACAGGACTCAAAATACAAAAAGAACACAACAACAATGAATTAAAACAAAATTTACATGTTTTCGAACAGGGGTTTATTTATCAAATAAATACAATATTAGTGGTAATAAATTCAATCACTGGTTAGATACAAGCGTTTTTTTTCCTTAAAAAATAGTTTCGTACAAATTTAAAACAAAGTAAATTGTAGAATGAATATCAAGGAACATGTATATGTAAGTAGCATTTTGTGGAAATTTAAAAAATTCTTTGTTGATTTTCACATGGTCAGATGACAAAATGCAACCTACTTCTGTATGGGCTTTGATATTCATTCTACATCTAACTACAACACCAGCGGATATGAACAAAAACGCCAACTTTTTGGTAATCTATCTGTATTTACACCTTGTAAGCCAATTTCCCCAAGCGATGAAACTGCACTGTCACTCTCGTAGCCGAGCGAGCACCTTCTTTCTGCTGAGTCACAAGCAGTCTTCATCGCTGCGCAAATCACGCCGTTGACAACAAAGTCGACCGGTATGAGGTCACAGGTTATGGAGTGGTCGACAATCACAGAACGAAGCACACCCTTGGCGTACGCTATTATGAAAGCGGTGGGTCCCTACACGTTTGTACACCAACCCTGAAGAAAAAGCAGTAATTTTTTATATAAAATGCTATAATGCAGTGAAATTTGAAACACTATTAAGCAGTACACTGGTAGCCTTAAGTAACCCAGTGGTTTTGGGGTGCAATTTCAAAGCTTGAAGTTGAAATTTTTTAAGAACATAGTTTTTTTTCTATTTGAAAGCCTCCTAATACAACTTTGTGTATGATTTGGGTACAATAAATCAAATGATATTTTCCTGCATGCATAGAGTTGATTGCGATGCCCCAATTCCGTTTTTAGTGACACTACAGAAATCCACTCAACAGAAATTCAAGTCGGTATTTTATTGTTTCTTATGAGTTTTGTAAACCATAAAACGTTGGGAACCACTGGACTAACCGATTCAGTCAATCCACTAAGGATTTTTTTCAAACCAGAGGTCAGGCTAGAACCATTTGTATTATTTCTGCACTGAAAAAATATCTAACTTATACGAAGACTAGAAACTTACTGGCGAAGGTTCTTTGTAAGCTGGTATTATCATGCTGGGCCTGACGATGCAGATTGGAAGATGAGATCCTTCTCTTGCAACAACGTCCTCAGCAAGCGCCTTCGTCAGCGTGTCAGTGTTCGGTCTGAAACAAAATCAACGTTTATGTACAACTTTAAACCAGTAATTCTATTACACCAGAAGCCTTTGTCATCGTGTATGTGTACGGTCTAAAACCCAAACGCAGCATGTTGTATAAAAGTGACGAGAGGAATTTTGATACAAAATTATTCTTTTTTAGAAGCTTTTGGCTTAGTTATTTTACAAAAATGTTGTATTTGGGTGACTTGATATGTGTAGGCTAATTTTTTTATTTGAAAGTTTGTATGATCCCTGTTCAGAGGCAGATTCAGCATTTATGTTTGGGGGCATAACATTTTTTAAAGTTATGTCATAACATGACGTTATAACAGCAAAAAACAACTAATTCAAGAAAAAAAAAATCCCAGCGAACCCTATAGACATTTACTTTGTGTGCCGCTGAATATATTTAGCATTTAGTTATCTTGGTGTGCCGCAAGTGAAAAAGGTTGCGGAGCACTTCTAGGCCACTTTCAGGTTAAACAAAATAACTACATATTTCAAGCTGAACTTACCTCTTGCCAAGAAGTTGCGGCGTGACCTTGGTGATAAGGTCATCGTCCATCCACCGGAGGGAACCCTCGAGGTAGAGGTAATCGATTCCAACATCGTAAAGCTTTTCATCGGTCTCTTGTCGGTTGCAATGGACGTTTGCTGGACAAAAATGATGTAAATTCAACTACCTTCTACTGCTTTTTGCAATATTCTTTATATATATTAAATGATACAATGGTTTATATTAAATGTATAGTTAAAAAAAGTTATAGTTTAAAATATATATTATAGTTTACACAAAAAAATTGTATGATAATAGCACTTTATAAGGTAGTTACAACGTCAAAACAGTTTTCAGGCTTTTTAATTAAATATATTTAACCTTATTCTTAAAAAAAAATGTATAGGAAAGATAAAGATTTAAATTACAATTTCTCGGTACAAATTTCCATGAATGGCGGAATAGTTAAATCAGTAGTTCCTGAACTTTTTAGCTTGCGGCACAGTAAAAAACTAAAACATTTCATGCCACATCATGCACTAAAAACAACAATTTTAACAGTTAAATGTCCTGGAAAAGGGCGCTGGTCTAGAATCCTACCACAGTTCTATGAAATATATAAATCGTCTATCTTTGATCATTTATTCGCGGCACATTTTTTTTTGAATAACTGTTTTTAAAGTCTTGTCAGTAGTGAATGAAAACCTGGCACTTCTTCTGTAGAATCTCCCTCGAAGTTTGATCCAATCCAAGATCTTCAGCGCCAAGATCGCACGAAACAAATTCGAGCTTCTACGCAAAATTCGGCTGCAGCTCACGAAGAACGTCGAAAGCCTGGAAGGGTAAAAGGTTTAAACGTCAAACGACTCAAAGAGATTTAAACCAATGAGAGGAAAGTTGGGGAAAATGGCGAATTTGTTTGGTCGTCTGTCACGCTCTGGTGCATATAAAGAAACAACAAAGTTTAGAGTAGACTCGTTTACTCGTAGTTCTGTTTGTGCCATCAACAGCCTCTGATTGGTACAGGGTTAAGCACCTTTTCGCCTAGGATCGCCAATATAAGTGTTGAACAGATTGGAATGGCTTTTCAACTATGATTTGAGTTCAGGCTAAGTCATTTAGCCGCGGTATATATTACTACCACTTGGGTTAGGGTGTGGTGCGGGTTAGCGTTTGGGCTTTGGTAGGTTAATCAGCAATATTGTTAATGAATATCAATAATACTTGATACGCCATCAACCAAACACTAACCAACACCCGGATCAAAATATTGTGCTTTGCTTTAATAACTGTTTTAACGCTGTGGTTGGATTCTAGAACAAAATCGTACCACAAAGAAGCGAGCCAAAATTAAAATATTCAAAGAAGAATTCTGTAGTGATCTGTAGTATATTTATGGATTCCTTAAGCCTTGCAATTAAAAGCAAGTCCGCTTGTGAGGAGCTGAGGCAATCTGGCTTACTTTGTTTGCCAAGTTCGTCTTTTAAATGATTACAGGTACCATATTAAATTATATATTTTTAGTTTAAGAAAAATATATAAATATTTTATAAACAAAAGCGAAGGTGGTCTAGAATCCTAACCCAGATGTCTCTTTCAATGACTAAAAAGGTGAAAGTTGTTAACGTAAAATCCTGGAAGGGTTAAAGTTTTAACTTTAAACGCCAAAATCCTTTAAAGGATAGAGGCTTTAACGTCAAATCAAGAAAGGGTAATAGTTTAAACGTCAAAATTCTAAAAGGGTAGGCATTTTACCTAACATCAAACTCTTTGGAGAGATAGATGAAAAAACGTCAAAATTCTGGAAGATTAGGGGTTCATCCCCAGGGTTTAAGTTTTTAACGGCTAAAATGCGACCACGAAAAAACACTTTGACTAAGATATATAAACGTCGAAAACATGAAAAGGGAAAGAGCTAACGTCAAACTCTTGGAAGCGTAAAGGTTTTAACATCAAAAACCTGGAAGCGTAAGGGTCTTACGATTTGTTCGCTTTGAGCTTAAAACAGTTGAGTGAAGAGAAATTAGGTCGCCAAAGCTTCGCTGTTTTACTTATGCCTATAGTATTTGGGTCGCAACCACAAAAAAGGTTTAGAAACACTGTTGATCACAAGAACAACTGTACATTTAACCCAGGGGCTCTGAAACTTTGAAACGCGGACTCATGGGGGTACGTGGACCAATTTTCGAGGTCTAAGCACGCCGAGGTAAAATCGTAGTGTACATTAAAAATAATAGAATAACATTTATTTTTAAGAAAAATTTAGTTACGAAAATTATTCCAAATACGCAACCAATTATTGTTAGTGGACTGCTTTAAAAAAGTTTAAGAACTCCGGTTCTTTACCGAACAGCAACGCAATTAATATGACCGAATCGTAAAAAGTCTCTTTCTAATAATACCACCGACTTGAAAATCTAAACCAAAGTCTGATGGACACAACCATAACTCAGGGGTGGCGGTGGGATACATATAATGGCATATGTCCCCGGGCGCCAAGGTACAGGGGCGCCGAAAAGAGGCTTACAAATGCCAAAATGAGGCTTCTTCTTCTTTAAATACAATGTTCTATTAAAATTTTAATTAAAGGTATAATATGTTAACGTAATAGAAAATGTGATTAAACATGAAGGAGGGGCGCCAATTATAAAGTTTGTACCCGGGCCAAAATACCCTAGCTACCAATCTGCTTATGGAGTTGGAGAATAGAAAACCAGGTATAAAAAACAAGAATGCATAGAGTTACCTTCTTAAGACGAGGTTTTTGGGTAAACGAAATGCGTAAGATGAGGTTAGTTAGCCTACTTCCCGCATTTCCTTAACGTAATGCTGGTCCATATGCTATTGCTCATTGATAAATTTGCAAGAATTCAATAAATTCATTTGGACACTTTTTGAAACTATTGATTGCTTGGGCTCCAGAAAACGATTGGTGTTGAAAGTATTTAAAAACTCTTTTGCATTTGTAAAAAAAGTGCGTTTAGCGGATACGGTGGTGGCAATCAGGTATAACTTAGTTTCTTTAACGTTTTTATTGGATCGAACGAATTTCGTAAGAAGATCCTCGGCATGATTTTAATCAGGGCTTTCCAAAATGTTCTCTCTGCAAGTAATTTTGCTCGAAAAGACTTAAGTCTTGACTTAAGGGCACCAGCATCGGCCGAACTCGTTGCGCGCTTTGTCGCCACCTGGCGGCACCGCCATAAGAAATCACCTGGAAAAAAGCGGTCACTTGAAGCGTGAGTGAGCGCACGACGTGGTCGTATCACGCGACCCGATCAATCGGCGGCCGCCAAAGTTATTCAAGTTCTTAAACGGACCGCGTGGTCCAAGCATTGACTTGAGTCTTTCAACACTGGTTATTTATCTTAATTTTGGAAGATAAAACAATTCAATTGCTGTATGTTGCGTTTATGTTATTTTTTCCTTAAGATTTTGCTCATATTCGCACGAGTTTACCAGTTTTGTGGTTTAATGTTTACTTTTTAGACAAATAATTATATTCAATTTGACATGCTTTAATCATAACTTGACTGAGAATTGAGTTGCTATTTATTCTAAAATACTTTATTTAGATAAAAACGTAAAGGTGCAACGGCGGGAAACTAAATAGGACAAAAAGTGAAGAGCAGTGAAGCAAATTGAACAAACAAAAGGAAACTTAAAAAACAAATTTAACTGCATTGTGACGTAATTCAAAGTCAGAAATGATCGCGATCTAGTTAAAAGCAACAACATCCTGAAAATATAACTTAGTGCAAACGGGGCATAGGCGTAGCCAGGGTTGAGCCTCAGAGGGCATGGCCCTTCCAAAAAACTTTATAAATATTTTACTCTTAATAATTTGTTATTTTAGCATTTATGACCAGTACAACCTTCAATTGTCATGCTCTGTTACGTCACAAACAACGTAGTAAATATAACGTTTGCTATACGTTAATGCAGTGTTTCTCAACCTTTTTAACCCCAGGGCGCACTTGTAAACCTTTCAAAACCTAGCGGCGCACCTTACGGTCGAGGCGACTGCAAACTTTGTTTGGATATTTTGTTTTTTGCTGGCAGTTTTTATTACATCAGGCTCCTAATTTTATTATCTATAAAGAAGCCTGCGGAGTCGGTTAAAAAACATAATCCAACTCCCGAGTCCGACTCCGGTCAAATGTGTGATTTCGTCAAATTCCGAGTGCTTCTGCCTCCCTACAGCATTTATTTTTCCCATTTACGTAACTAAATTAAGGTGGATTTTCAACAATCCCCTCATAGGGGTGTCATATATGTCATCCAACCACAATACGTTACTGGAAAATATCCACCATATGCTATTTCGCCTTTTTAATTTGCATTTGGCGGCATTGTCAGTTTTAAAATTGTTACTGCGCACGTCGGACTCGGCTCAGGCAGTCCGACTTCAGCAAAACAAATCGACTACGGTACGTCGAGTCTCAAATTTGACTCCCGACTCCACAGCCCTGCTTTAAAATACGATGAGCTCAATAATACATGCCTAAAGAGAAAGAAAATAAATGAAATAGGCCTTTCGTGTTGTAAATTATGAAAACACACGGTATGTTAGTTAAAGTTCGATGGAAACACAGAATAAGCCCCAAGAGCAACAACATCTAACTCGGAATAAATCCAAAATGTAACGGAAAAAAACCTAAATGGACAAAATAACGCCCAAAACTGTAAAAAAAACATGGTATGGGACGATTAAAGGACATATTCTTGGCATCGGCCGTTTTGGTGTCAACGTTTGGGTGCCATAGTGTTTTGGCACAGGATTGTTTGCCTCTGTTTGGGGTTAGGCACGAGTAATGGGTAAAATTAGAATTTGGGTTATGGTAAAAATTATTAGGTGAGTTTGTGTTGAAGTTATGGGTGGGGTTTGGGGTTAAGTAATAGGTTGCAAAGGCCTTATTCTTGCCATTTAGGCCTTATTCGGACGAATTTAGGTCTTATTTTGATTTAAACGCTATTACGAGTATTAGGTAGTAGTCCTATTTTGGTCTTACTCCGAACTGTTTTTTATGCCGAAGTTGCTTTTGTTTTAATTTTGGTCTTATGGCGGAAGCCCCGCTAGATTGCAATAGTTTCTCTTTCTTTGTTAGCGAAGAGCCAACATCAACCATTGGGACTTTAATAGGGGCTACGAATCCAGTCATATTGCTCAGTGTTTATTCACAGAAAATAGTGACTAGAGTTTATTCTAAAATTATTCGCAAATTCTACAAATAGGCCTCATACAGAATTTTTGTAACATTTTTTCCCCATTTTCTCGCGGCGCACCTGGCCACCTTCGACGGCGCACCGGTTGAGAAACGCTGCGTTAATGTATAGTTTTACTAATTTTAGACAGTTTTTGCTCTTTGAACGGATTTTGAATATTGCTTTAACACTCATTCAGTTGTTGCTTAAAACGGTTTGCTAACATTGTTATTTGTGTTCGTTACGGCAGTTAATACAAAGAATTCATACTTTTTGCTCCCCCTCCTCCTAATTTTCGGCTGGCTGCGCCACTGAAACGGGCAACTTGACCAAGTCGAAAGACGAAAAAAAAAAGATTTGCTAAAATATACATCTCACGCAACACCTATTTATTACTAGTGTCAAGTTTAGCGCGAATTTTAGGAAAATGATTCGTCATGCTGCAAGTATAGGTATGTCCGATAATATCGGATCAAAGTCGATACCCGATACCAAATGGTGATATCGTTGATACTCGTCCGATACTAGGGTTGTATCGGCGCCAATCCTAAACCAAATTACGGACATTCCTAAATGCAAGTAAGAAAGTCTAATGGAGTTATTATCATTGCGCCAGTGAAGCAACTAAACTAACTATAGAACAACAAGAATACGCATTTCTATGCAACCGAAATTGAAGCTGGGGATCTTTTTACCTTAACAATAGCTCGCGTGATTTCCAGACAGGAAATGGGTGAAGGCGTTGGAGGGCAAACTAAATGGATGGAGCATTAACGTCATTTCCTTTAGAACAAGGAAATACGTTGGAGTCCGCCTTCAACAAAGAGCTTAGCGTTTGGTTGTTGCTTGCAGCTTGGTGCAATCGCCTTACTGCTGTACTCAGGTAAATGTGTAATGTTGTGTAGGTATATGAACAGGAATGTCAGGTTGGTTTATAACATCAAAACCTTAAATCAGTGGATCTCAACCTTTTCCTGCCGCACTCCAATCTGTGGTGTTTTTAATGTCACTTCGAGCTACCTGGTTTCAAAAGAAACCATTTTTACTCACGTTTACTTAGATTTAATAAGCCAAATAAAGAATAAAAAACAATTATTTTCAACTCTAGCCGTAGATTTAAGATTATGGGTCGTCTTGCCGCAATGCACTTGCGTTCATTTCTATAAAACTTCGATTGCAGCCAGAAAGCTGTTCGCGTAAAATTGGTCCGTGTGCTAAAGGTTGACAATCACTATTTTCCAAACATGAAATTGTATGTACGAACAAGATCCAGCAGGCAACGCTGCTATAATTATCGTTTCACGACTTGCTCCCACTGAGCCTGCGTACCTCTGAACCTGGTATAATATTATGTGTTGCCAATCGTTGGTCAGTGTTACTTCAACAGTGCTAGATCACAGATATCACAGTATATACCCAAACTGTCATTTAACTTGGTATCTTGTTCCATTTTACAGACTATATTTGGTAAAAAAAAAAACTGTATCAACCAATCAAGCACAAGGAATAACATGGCCGATACTCCAAACCAAAACCAAGTAAGTTTTTGTCGTATAAAATAATAAGAATCTTTGCTGCTTTGGATTTTTAATTCCACGCCAACCTCCTCATAAATCCGTCTAGCACTGGTATTTGTCAAAGTGAAACTTATCTTATTAACTTTATCACAATACACATATTGCATAGTGTCTGAAAAATGGAAAAATTGTTTTTCAACGTGCCTGTATAGCATACGACCTTGTAATGCGTCTGTACTAACTCTTTCGGTTTATTAGTTTGATTTTAAATAATTTTAATGAATATAATACAATAATGTTAAACCAATTAGGTTAAAAATATTATACTAAGTTTTATAGTGACCTTTTGGGAGGTTGGTTTATTCTTTAAAATCGGTCATTTTATTCAATTACTAGACGAAATACCCGGCGTTGCCCAAGTTATATATAGGGTACTTACTTGTACCAATAATATGCAGCCTTTTGCTATAAGCGCGATATATTCTGCGCATTCGGGCAATGCCACGATTTTGCGTGGTTATAAAGTGCTGGGTCGAGTAAATACTTTCTCACAATTAAAGTAGGATGCGGCCCTTATGAAAGCAGCAACAGTATTAGGTCTCACTAATCTCGCAACTTTAGCAAAACAGCAGCAATTACCAAACAAACGATATCAAGTTTAAAAGTACGTAACCAAATAGCGATTCTGTCGCAGTGTTTAAACTGTACGGCAATATAAAGCCCGTAGTTCAGCTGCGCGTCTATATATACTGATAAGCAGCAAACATAACTGTCTTTAGTTTTACGGTTGTTACCGAACAGCGATCAACATTAATTTGAAACTTCGTATAATCCGACAAAATTTATTTTACAAAAATCAAGCATTATTAACAAACTGTTTTGAAAATTTGCAAATATTCGCACAGCGGGGTTATTATTTGTAATCTTGCGACTTTGTCAAAACCGCCGGCGCCACATCATTTTCGGGATACTTTAGTAAATAAGCGCTAACCTAATCGGCTCCAACTAAACGATATTTCGTGATGTGCATATCGATCGGAAATCACTAACATACCTAAACCTTATTTTTTTTAGAGAACCCTCACAAATGTAAAACCTTAAGTTGTACCAGACAATGTTCGCATTGCGTGGTATACAAGCAAATAAGTAATCCCGGTACAATACTGCGTCCAACGTAAGTAAAATCTTGTCTAAAACTGAAAAGTGGTTACTATTAAAACCACCGCATTAAATGCGATATTTTGTGAACTCTATAAACCTAATTTTGCGCGGTAACATAGTTCAAGGAGTTCTTAAATACAAAAGTCGCAAGTTGGAAACATAAAAATTTATTTTTATTAAATTTTGATTTCCACGCAGGTAATTGCGCTTGAAAAAAAGTTTTGCACGGTTACGTTAGGACAGGGATTCTCAACCGTGGCCCTCGGCCACCCTGGGGGGCCACGGAGCGGTAATTGGGGGGATTAAGGTCATAGGCTTAGCCAGGGGAACACAGGAGCTATTTCTCTCAAATAAATTATGAATATTTTACTCTTAATTATTTGTTTTGTAGCATTTATGAGCAGTACACGACTGTCGATTACAAGCATGTCACACCTCCATTTGTTAAGCACTGTTACTACACAAACGATTTAGTTATTACGTTTGTTGTATACATTAATGTAGTTTTACTACTTTTAGTCATTTTGTTTTTTTCCTTTGAATGGCTTTTGAGTATTTCGTTAAAACTCAGTCAGTTGCTGCGCGAAACGGTTTGCTAGCATTTTTGTTTGTGTTCGATACGGCAGTTAATACCATGGCCAAAGCAATCAAGTTATAACGAGCCTCGCTGGCGGGAAGCGACTAATGGACTTTTAATCGTAGTGTCATTACTGATTCGTTGTAAATAGTTATTTGTTTATGTTTTATATCAAGTCGATTTATCGCGGTGAGGTAACAGTTTTAGTGTCAAGTTATTTAAGTTGATAGTTTGCCTACTCAGGGTGTCTAGTCTTTTTCTGCTTCAAGAAGCGGTGTTTCAAATGAAGTACTCTTACTAGTTCAAGTTCAAAATTTTCGCCCCTCACATATTTCGGCTGCCTAAGCCATTGACCACGGGCAAAACTCTCTAGCTAGGTATTGCAAAACCAAAATGTCACCATTTGTTTGCCATTTAACCTAATTTTGTGTTTTTCGTTATGACTGTAAAACTTTTTTGTAACGTTTTGTAGCACATTTTTCTAAAATGTTCTTTGACGCGTCAGTAGATTTGTTTAAAACTAGAAGAGTGAATCCTTTTTATTGGTTTATCGCGGAAAGTTACACCTAATTGTACGTACGTGAGTGGCAAGTTTGGACAAATGCCTGTCGCTGTGACGAAGTTACTGTGCTGCTTTATATGTATCCATTCAATATCCATGTAATGAGGCGTCAGTGTTTTACGGGCGGCAGGTCGATTGCTTGCCGATAAATCATTAAGTTTCATTCAAATGCCATTGGGCGAGAAACTAACGAAGAGATTTCGCAATTCCCTCAAGGGGCGTTAAGTTGCAAAAGAAACATTCCATTGTAAAACGCATAAGGTGCGCTGTAAGGTTACTCAAGGTCATTTTAGGCCAATATTCAGCTAGAGTATGTCAAGTAATAGTGTTACGCCAAACTAATCCAGAACTCTACTTAACGGCCTGCCGACTGCCAAGCGCTACAGAGTGTGTCTTTTTATTGTATTAAAATAAGCGACAGTAAAATACTAAAACACTGAAACAACGAAAAGCGGCCAACGCCTAAAAAGGTGACTTAAACGTTAATTCCCAGGGTTTTCTACAATGCAATGAACTCAAGCTAGACCCCAAACGCGACTGCCCACATTAGATTTCGTGTCCCCATTCACTACAACCAGAGGAAAAAGGTGTGCGTGTCATTCAGTCGTTGAGTGCGGTTGTGCTTCAGGTGAACGTGGCGTTGTAGTCATGGTGAGGCGAAATCCGATGTCGGTGGGGGGCTCCGTTGTTGGTTCTTCGGTGTTGTCTTCTTTGTCTTTTTCTTGATCATATTGCGTGTGATGTCCGCGTCTACGCTTCAAACGGTTTCGATGGACGTTCTGTTGTCGTCCGTTGGCCGCTTCTATTAAATAATTTACCGGTGGTCGCACTTGGATGACCTTGTACGGGCCTGCATAGGGAAAATGAAATTTTCGGTTTGACCCTACAGGGACTACGTTATCCCTTAGTAAAACCGAGTCGCCGACGTTGAATGCGGTGTCATCTGCATTCCTGTTGAAATGCGTCTCCATTCGCTGGCGCTGCTTGACGAGGACGAAATTCCCGCCACGATCTGAATGGATGATGTCGGGAACTCCGTGAACAGTCATCCAGCGGTTGTACAATACGCTGGCCGTTTCGGTTGCTGTTTGCGTACCAAGGGGGCTTTTGGTGTTTTTGAGGGTTTCTTGTTTAACTCGCACTCACGACATTCCATGCAATACCGCTCAGTCTCCTCGCGCCAGCCTGGCCAGAAGTGTCGTTCAGCGACCTTGGCGCATGTTTTACCAATCCCCAGGTGACCACCGCCTAACTTTGCATCATGAAGTAAATCGAAGATTTTGGGTTTCAGTTCACGCGGTGTTACAAGTCTTAAAAGTGTTTTATCCTGGTCATAGAAATGAATGACCCCGTCTCTAAGTTTCAATTGACCAAAGTGACTCCATAAGTGCCTGGTCATACGCGATGTATTTGACACAGCGT
The DNA here is from genome assembly GCF_963924565.1 of Ascidiella aspersa. Lineage (NCBI taxonomy): Eukaryota > Metazoa > Chordata > Ascidiacea > Phlebobranchia > Ascidiidae > Ascidiella > Ascidiella aspersa. Next base: position 3,094,535 of record NC_139453.1, on the reverse strand, counting down.
TATATGGGGGTCTGTGTCCTAGGCTTAACCATTGGAAAGCTGGAGCTATTTCTTGGTCTTGCTCCTGTGCTTGCGCAATCTCACCCATTGTCAAACCACTAGAGGCACGAACATCGATAGTGGCAACCTTCGGCGCATCGGTCAACTGGTCTTCGCCTATTCGACTAAGAGCGTCTGCATTTTTATGTTTGACACCCGGACGATGTATTAGATTAAAGTCGTATTGTGACAGGTGCTCGACCCATCGGGCACACTGGCCATAGAGGTCTTTAGACTGATATAGCCACTTAAGAGAAGCGTGGTCAGTGCGCAAAGTGAAAGCTTGGCCGAGGAGGTAGCAGCGAAATAACTTGGTGGCATGAACGACCGCTAATAATTCTTTGCCTAAAAACTTTACCTCTTTCTTGAAAAGAGCGCACTTCTTGGGCTTAAGTGTCAGGCCCGCGTCGGCAAGTCGTTGTAGCACGCCCTCCAATAGCTCCAGATGTTCCTGAAAGGTACGCCCATACACAATGATGTCATCCAAATATGCGAGTACTCCTTGCCATTCTATGTCATTTAAAACAATACGCATTAGTCGCTGGAAACTAGCAGCGGAATTGCAAAGACCCATTGGCATCACATTGAATTCGAACAGACCCATATGGCTCGCGAAAGCGGTCTTTTCTCGGGAACTCTTATCCATAGGAATTTGCCAATACCCAAATTTTAAATCGAGTGTACTAAAATAAGATCGAGGCTTTCGTCTACTCGTGGTATAGAGTAGCTGTTTTTCCTTGTCACCTTATTAAAGCCCCGATAATCAATGCAAAAACGAGTTTCACCTGACTTTTTCCTCACAAGTACGATCGGGCTCGACCATGGGGATGATGATGGACGTATAAGACCCTGGGTCTTCATCTCGTGGACGATTTCCTCCACTTTCTTCTTTTCGGGTGGTGCCATCCGACGAAAGGGTTGTCGCACTGGGCGAGCATCTCCGGTGTTAATCACATGCTCGGCGAGATCCGTCCGTCCTATTTCTGTTGAGTGGGTCGCGAACGATCTGCGATATTGTTGCAGTAAGGCCTGAACCCGCGCGATCTCGCTTGTTGTAAGACCGCCACCAATTTCAATTTCGTCTGTAAAATCCCTGTTTTCTTCAGTTGGGTATACGGAGCTAACGCTCTGTTGGGTAGGACAAGAAAAGTCCACGCATCCCTGGTCATTACAATAACATGTGTGTGTTAACGACTCGACTGTGACACAAGTACCACTTTGAATACATGCGACATCCCCGGATGTTAGAATGGGCGAAAGTGTGGCAACCCGACTGCTTTCAGGCAGCTAGATAACGTCGTCGGTAAAATTCGCTATTCGAGTCTGGACTAAACAACCTTTAGTTGTCGTTAAATATGACCCAATCTTTGCACCATATTTATCCATTATTTCTGGTCTCCCTTCAATAAGTACAGAATGGGTAGGTACTGGGCGACGTTCAGAATTATGAATAAAATAAGCTGGAACACAAACCTCTGTGGACGGTTGGATCAGGACTTTATCATCGAGAAAGACGTCTCGGCTTCCAAGCTTGAATGGCATATCGAGCAGAGGTACACTGCTGTTGTCGATTTTCAAGGTCTTGTTGCGGTAACAAACGGCGCACTCCTGCGTTTCTAGGAAATCTATTCCAAGAATGCAATCGAATGAAATAGAGTCACAAACGAAAACATTCATACGTAATTCTTTAGCAGCTACTGTAAGTTGTACTGGAAGTAAACCATCCATATTTAGTTTGTGGCCGTCAGCATTGGCGAATGACAGGGTCTCGGGGCACTTCGACAAGTTACGTTTAACTTTAACCTTTAAACAGTTCCATACTTTTTCCGTAATGATGGTAACTGCTGAACCCGTATCAACAAGGGCGCATACTGGCAGGTTCTCGATCATAATATTTATGAAGGAATCAGGCCTTTGACCAGATGCGATTTGTACGGTAGGCTGTTTAGTTAAATCACCAAGGTCAAGCCTGCTGACGTCCCTGTCCAGTTGTTGGTATTGGCCGGAGCGAAGGTCGGCTACCTCTTGTCGTAGATGGTCGATAGTTTTCATAAAATCCCCCATTTGGCGTTGGAATTCCATTTGGAAAGCTGCAAACGGAGTCTGCAGCGACACTCTCCGTCGTAGCATTACTGCTAATGTGGCCTACATCCTGTGAGGGCTGGCACGCAATGCTGGCGTGGACAGCCATCTTCGCAGCTTTAGTGAAGTCGCGCTTTATTGACGCGTCCTTACTTATTGCAGTGGCGAGTGTTCTGTCGCACAAGCCGCGCAGTAGAACCATACATAACCTCATTTTTTACTGTAGGCTTGTCGCCGCCGTCTGGGTAAGCTTGTTTCTAGTAACTGGTCACGTTTATCATAGCCACATTTTTCGCCGTTGGCCGCTGAAGCAAGTTCAATTATAGCGCTAGACGATAGTTCGTACAGGCTACTTGCGCCATCACTAATATCAAACAAAAAATCACGGTCGAGACATGTCAATAATAAATGTCTCCTAACATCTTCATTGGCTGCGATGCTCTTACAATACGATTCAAAAACTGGTAAAATCGATTTAAAATTGTCGCCTGATCTATAAAAAGGCGGTGGCAACGTAAAAGACATGCTGCATGTAGCGCTTCTCCCCTCGGCTGTAGAGTACTGGCGTGCTTGCCATTTTGTTACGCCAAACTAATCCAGAACTCTACTTAACGGCCTGCCGACTGCTAAGCGCTGCAACGCGTGTCTTTTACTTGTATTAAAATAAGGGACAGTAAAATGCTAAAACACTGAAACAACGAAAAGCGGCCAACGCCTAAAAAGGTGACTTAAACGTTAATTCCCAGGGTTTTCTACAATGCAATGAACTCAAGCTAGACCCCAAACGCGACTGCCCACATTAGATTTCGTGTCCCCATTCACTACAACCAGAGAAAAAAGGTGTGCGTGTCAAACGAGGTGCCAACCGAAAACGTGATAAGATAAGAAATAAAGCGTGAAAGGTGAGGTGCAAAAGTGGAAAAGCGATATAATTTATGTGAGTGAGAAAGAAAGGGAAAACGAAAACACGCGTACAAACGATAAAACAGAGAAACAATAACACACATAGAAACTATAAATAATCGGTGCAACAATAGTAATTCATTATAACCGAAAAACCATAAATCATTTTGACGAATGTACTAACGTTTGCTTGGCTCAGTACAAAACAAAGCCGAATATAAAGAAACACCTTCCCACCATCAAGCTTTGTAATCACTAAATATATTCACATAAATTAAAATAAGTGATATGTTAAATTTTGGAGAAACTAAGTGCATTGATTCGTTGATTAATGTCTGTATTTCTTAATAACGTGGAGAAGTAAAACAAGAAAAACTCGCAGAAACAATGCTAAATATTTTAAAAGCATGGGGGCCACGAGGGTTGGGAGCCTTTTAAAGGGGGCCACGAAGCATAAAAGGTTGAGAACCACTGATTTAAGGTATAACGGCCATATTTAATTGCAATTGTACTAACTTAGAGATATACGATAAAATTCATCCAGCGTTAGATCTATTTTTTAATCATATTTTATATAACAGGCTAGCATCAGGGGGACTCGAACTTTTATCGCGATCGATGTTTTTTTGCAATATTGCCGTTGTATTGTATGTCGTCACATCTTTTGAAACACGATAACGCAATGTTTGATTTTTTCGCTTGACTATTTTATTTGCGCTCGACATCACAGCCTTACAACTGTGGAGTCAATGCCCTCACAACACGTTTGTCAAAATCAGCTCGTGCACGAGCAATTTGTTATGTGCCCAATGAGAAAAGCCTCCTGAATTTACAGTTTAGCTCCAATTCAACCAATTAAACTCAATTTTTGTCGCGCTTCGCGTGACCGAACCAATCTTTAATATTTTCAAGTTTACTCAGTGATGTTTCATTATAAAAGGCCGAATTGCGTTTCGTAGGGGGGTGCAAGGCATAGGAAAATTACCAAAGGGGCGCGGCTGATAAAAGGTAAAGAGCCACTATTTTTAGACAACCAATAGGCAAAATAAGCTATAAACTATAATGCCGAAGAGGAAAACTCTGTTTACTGATGTTTACTGCTACGCCAGAAGTATCATTGTTTCAGAAAACGACGTATTAATTTCGAAGCTGAATGCATTACCTTTGGATATGGCACGTTTTTCTCAAACGTAACAATTCTACTTTCGTTTTACTTGCAGGAAAAAAATGTCCTCTTTTTGGGTGCTGAAAATATGGTAGCCCTATATTTACTGAGCTTGGATTTGTCATAGATTTAGATGAAAACTATACACTTGGGCTCGCTGTGTTGTTAGGTCATATACCACAATTCATCATTAGAAAAGTACAAACTGAAAAGACACAGAGACGCAAGCATTTTGAACACAAAAACAAGTCGAAATCCTTTTTCAAACATCAAACACGACATTTCGCTAAGCAAAAGCAAAAATTTGATCAATTAATGAAGGCATTCTCTTATTAACCTCTGTATGCATTACTGAAAATAGCCCATGTCCTTATGTCTCAAAGGCAGCCCATTTACTTTGGCAGAAACCGTTGTTAACCGTGTTTAGAGGTAGCAGCGCAAGAGATTCATGGAAGAGCTAAAGATGTGGCCAAAGTGCAAAAGCTAGCATTGTCCGATAATACGATGCAAAGGAGATGTTCAATGATCGCTGCATCACTAAAAAATTGTTCTAGCCAAGCTTCGTCATGTGCCCTGCTTCGGGCTTCAATTAGATGAAACGACTGATATTACCAGTCAAGCTCAATTGATCGTTTATGTTCGCTTTCCAAACACAGAACGCAAGACAATTTTAGATCACTATCTGTTATGTCTTTCTACTGGCATAAACACTACTGCTTTAAGTATATTTTCAAAAGTAAACAATTACTTCTCCGAACATGCAGTAATGTGGTGCAAGTGCAAGGCTGTATTCACCGACGGCGCCAGGGCTATGGTCAAAGTGCGTAACGGGGTAGTTGCTCTCATAAAGCAAGTCACAACGGAGGTTGTATATATTTCAACAGTGGAGACATGACCACCGTGCTATCTAAACGCCACTATATCGAAACTAAAACAATCTGTCATTGCATTTCAAAGTGCATACTGTCAGGTCGCTTATAAATTTATTGTACGTTCAAATAATTCAGCATAGCTCGCTTTAAATGAAATAGCTTACAGCGCAGTAAAAACACGTGTTGCCAGTAAGGAGTACATCGTTGACTGGATTGCAGTACAATTCGGATACGACTAACGTCCAGGAAAAACGAATGCGTTGGGGATTAAAACTGGCCAGACCACAATACTAAAAACAAAATCGTATCGCGCTTTTAATAAACTTGTCAGCGAAATGGAAGATGACGGGCGTCTTGTTTATTATTCCAAAGTTAAGTGGCTCTCTCGTGGAAGAGTATTGGAAAGAGTGTGGAAACGGCGAGGGGAACTTGTTGTGTGGTTCAATGGACAAGACGACAATAGAACTAATTTGTTTCAAGATTTGTTTTGGCTAGATATGCTAGCTTATCTTGTTAAAATATTCGATATGCTTAATGAGCTCAATACAACTTTACAAGGAAAAGGAATTGATAAATTCAAAGCTACCTCCAAATCGCATCATTCAAGAAAAAGTTCAATGTTTGGAAAAATAAATTTTTAGTAACAACCTGAACAGTTTGAAAACCCTGCAGACCTTCGTGTCTGCATGTAAATGAAAAGAACAGAAAATAAGCTGGAGCGACGTATCATCAAGGCGGCGAGCTCTCATTTGCACACACTGCTCGAGAGGTTTGAAGCTTATTTTCCAAGCCATCAGGCAGCAAAAATAAAATCAGAACTGTGGATTTTGAACCCCTTTGGCGAACAGCAGCCTCCGGGAACTTTAGATCATATTCTTGAAAAAGGCTTACCATATGTTCTCTTTTAGGAGGATTTGTCTTCTTTTTTCAAAAAAACTGAATGGTCCTCCGAGGACGCTCAAAAATGCCCAAATGTCCTCTTTTTTTCATTTCGAGTTAGTTGCCTATACTTTCAACAGGACGTTAAGGCGAGACGTATTTATTTCCAAAAAAATACTGCAGCCATGAAACATGCTGAATTGCTTGTTTAAAAAGGTTTTACAACAAATTACCCTACTAGCCCTACCTTCTTAATTGTTATTGCAAACATTGCGTCAAAAGAATTGCAACGGAAGCTCACATGTAAAAACAGCTTCTCACATGTTTTGTGCCTTTTTTTGCTTTGTTTTTGTAACTTTTGCCTCCAACTACTAAGGAACTGAAAAACATCATCAAAGTCAAAGATAACAATTTTACTTTCGTTTTACTTGCCGTGAAAAACGTCGTTTAAAATCTCCCCACCTTAAAAACGATTTCTGTCAACAAGCGTTTTTGAATCGTGAAAAACACTCTGAATGCTTTTGTTCCCAATTGGGCTGAAATTTTCACAAATATTCAGCAGCAAACGAGTCATTAATCACGTGCATTAACGACTGCTAATTCTCTTTGTGTATAAATGGTCGTTGTTAATTAAGGTAAATCTATTGAAGCATAAGCTATCTATATCTATATCGGTAAAGGCTCACGGTTTCAATACACAAATTATTTCATTGTTATTTTACAAATAGGGGAAACTAAAGGGTGCAAACTTACTGTGCTTGTTTCGTGCGGATGAAACTTTTCAAAAAATAAAGTGCAGACAGTTCTTTTAAAGATTGAAAAGCGCTACACTAGGGAACAGTCATTCGTTTTTCTGGCATGCGATACTGATGAGCTTGTATAGCACAGTTACCTTGGACATAATCTTTGTAGTTTTGCCATCAAAAATTTAAAATAACAATAAAAGAGAACTATTTTCTTATCTTAAAACCATCTTAAATTGGCTTTTAACTTTACACATTATATCTCTGTTTAATTACATTATTTATTTGGCCTTTTCTTCAAAGCTGTTTTAGGTAAAACGCAGTTTCAAAAGTAAAATAAATCAAATATATTTGTTGTTTTAAGTAAAATAAATGCTAAAAATGACCCGAAACTATTTGTGTTAAAATGTTATATCGCAATTAAATTAAAATTGAACATCAACGTATCTATACAGGGTGAAAATGCACCTCAGCTTCCACCAGCAAACAACCAGCCAACCAATGTCCTTCCCGTAAACATTGGTGATGTTTACGGTCATCAAGGTCCCATACAAAACCTCCATGGCGACGTTCATATATATGGCCAGCTACAGGGACCTGGAGTGGCTTCCGACTCAACAGCGACCTCACCCGACAACGGTTGGTGATAACTTCGATTTAAAACTAATGGCCAAGTGTGGGTTGCGCTACAGCAGGGCTGAGTCGGAGTCGGACTCGGGACTCGAGTAAGACCACGTTAAACTACTATGAGTCCTGAGTCGGACGTGCGCATGCGCAGTACCATATTATAAAACTGAAATGGTTACCAACTGTAAATCGTAAAGGCGGAATAGCATATGTTGTATACTTTCCAACCACGTATTGTGGGTGGATGAATTATATGAACCCCTAAGTGGTTGCAGAATAACCACCATATTTAATTACGTAATGGGTGAAATAAAGGCTGTAGAGTCAGGGCTGGACTCGGGACGAAATCTCACATTTGACCGGAGTCGGACTCGGGTTTACTTTTTTGGCCGGAGTCGGACTCGGGTTATTTTTAACCGGCTCCGCAGCCCTGCACCACAGTAGTGATTTATTTGCGTGCATAAACGCGACTGTTTCTTAATAAGTTGCCTGTGATGGATTCCAAAAACAGTTTTGATCGTTTTTTTCTTAACATTAAAATCGGCTAGAATAGATCGATGCAGAGCAGTGTGCGTTGCCAGGTAATATTTCACCGTGGGACGAAATGACGTCACTCGGAAATACTTTTATGACTTATCATAAATACAAATAGATAAAACACAATCATCATACAACAGTTGTGAGGCCAAAATTATGATTCACATGTGGCTTTAAATCGCATTAGCAGCTGGACAGCAATGGTTGCGTTGTTTGGAATACAAAAATTAAAAAAAAAATCCCAATTTTAAACAATATAATAGTATCCCCATTTTAAACAATATAATAGTATCCCCATTTTAAACAATATAATAGTATCCCCATCTTAAACAATATAGTGGCATCCCCATTTTAAACAATATAGTGGCATCCCCATTTCAAACAATATAATGGCATCCCCATTTTAATCTTTTTCCGGACAAAATAAGTGTTTTTTAACCGATTAGTGTCATTTTAAGGGTTTTTGCATTTACCTATAATTAACGGTAAAAAGTAAGTCATGGGGGAGGGGTATTCCCTTGTTTCATTTAAATTGTAATACGACGGCGTTAAATTAACCCCATAATGATGTTAATATCGTTTGCTAGAACGATTTCCAATATTGCTGATCCCAGTATGAGCCTTTTGCTTGTTAAAGAGTTCTTAAGTTGGAGATAAATCAAAAGTGATTAGCGATTATACAATAAATAAAACAGTGTAGGTAACTTTGTATAGGCCCTAAAGCAAAATCAGTTGCTGACAAAATAACACACATTAATTTTGGAAATAAAAAAGCGTTTATTAATATAAGCTTATCGTTTGCTCGCGATTCGCGTTGAAGTAAAATAAACACGAGGCGTTAACCATTTACTCACTGTTCGGTGGCTGGGATAAGCTAAGCGTGCAGAGCAAAATGTTACGCTAGTTTATCAAGGAAGTTGTACATTCATCCATATGTGTTAGTTAACTAACATCTTAAAACAAAATGGTGAACCAATTGAGTGCATTAATATTGCGGACAACATTTAACTTTTATTCGTTTTATTCCTGCCTTGGTAGCGTCCATCTTTAAAGAATAGTTCATACCTTTTCAGCAGCATCATGGCAAGAAAAGTCTCAGGAAGCAGCTGATAAGGTCATCGGGACTCTACCAAGCAACCCAGTTCCTCTTGACATCATTCGGGATTCGCAAGCACCTTTGGAGGAATTTGGTTTAAAAGGATTGAAGCAAATCAGAGACAACCAGGTCAACTCAACCACGCTTAAACTCAACCAACTATTTACTGCTGCAAAACAAGAAGCAATCAGTGAAGCTAAAAGTAAGGAATTTAGAAATAAAGCAGCATATGACGATTACGTGGAGAGGCATGGCAATGTGGTCGGTATGACTGGAATAGCTGGAATTGGAAAAACTACTGCTACTATACAGACACTATCGAAGCTTGCAGATGAACTACCAGCAGATCAAAAGGGATATTGGCTTTTTAAATACCTAAAGACTTTAGATCTTAACAAAGAAATGGGTGTTCTACAATTGCTGTCATCCAACCCAAACTTGAAACACACAAAGGAAATAGATGATCAAATACTGGAAAAACTTTCCAAATCCAACAAGCTGTTTATCTTTCTGGATGGTTTGGACGAACCTAGGTTCAAGGATCTTGACATGGATGCTCCAGTGATCGGATTGTACGATCGCGCAACGCCGGTTGTCATTCTACAAAACCTACTTCGTGGCGACATTCTTCCAAATGCTCACAAGCTGCTTACTTCACGACCGGGAGCTTTTCTCAAGCTACACCCAAGTTGCAAGCCCCACTTTGTAGTCAAGGTAATCGGCTTCAACGAACGCTCTCAAGATTTGTATTTTCAACAAATTTGCCCAAAGCAAGAAGATTATGAGAAGGTCACCAAGTCACTTGATCAAAACCCACATGCAAAAGCTTTATGCTTTCTTCCTATATTTGCCAAAACCGTCGCACCTTACATCATAAAGCATGGCACTAAAGATGGCACTTTTACTCTCACAGATGTGTTTGCGGCTTTTGTGGATGATTGCATTCGCTCGCCTAAGTTTAAGGAACATCCAAGAATTTTGCGCAAACTTTCAGACTTGGCTTTACACGGAATGCTCAACGACAAGATCATGTTCGACGAAGAAGTCTTTGATGAAGTCGGACTTAATTCTGAAGGAATGGAGGACTTTCTCAACATGCAAGTTTTCTCTAGCGACCTCAACCTTCGTATACTGGAAGGGGATAAAGTATTCTTCTTTATTCATTTGCTGTGGCAAGAATTTTTTACATCACTCAAGCTGTTGTTCGATACAGACCTGGCTACATTTTCTGGGCTGCTACAAAGCATGAAAAGTAATACGTGGGAAATGGTTCTTCGGTTTCTTTTCGGGTTGCTAAACACGGGACTCCATCGTAAGCTAAAGCCTATTTTTAAAATCTCTTCCACCGATGTTGACAGCAAGAAACGTTTGCTGAAAGGCCTGATTGATTCGCTTGGATCTCAACTTTTATCAAACGATGACGAAAGCTTTAACTCCAATTTGTTTAGGCTTTGCAGTTTGGCGCAGGAATCAAACGATAAAGAAATCACCGCGAAAGTGGCCGATTCCCTCCCTGGAGAGCTTCATATAACGGGTGGAACGATCCTTCCCAGTGAAGTGTCAAGTCTCTGCCACGTGCTTCGAGCAACACAAAGAGAGCTGGTCATCAGCATCGGGGAACCTTACAAACCAGTCACATTTACCGGCAACGGTTTAGAAATGTTGATGGAGACAATGGCGAGAACCAAACACAAGGTTTGTGAAGTTTTACTGTTGTTTTCAGTTTTAATTTTTATACACTATTTTCAAATAAATTCAGCAAAGCAGCGGTAAACGCTAAACGAACCCTGCACCGTTTTGAAGCCACACAACATTGAACTTTCTGAAGCAGGAGTCGGTAACCTTTTCTAGTCGCGGACCTGACCAAAATTTAAAAAGGGCTCGGCGAGCCGTAATAAATATAAACTTGAAATTTTCCTAAAATGTTGAGTTTTAAGCGTTTCATTATAATAACTGTTAATCAGGGACGACCTAGTTTTTTGGTTGTAAATTAGCTATTATTTAACACTAGACGAAATGCCCGGCGTTGCCCAGGTTAAATAGAATATTTTCCAGTTATTCTTACTGGTTAAAAAATAATTACACCTACAATAACCATCATAATGTACGAAGTCTACCTGAATTTAATCTGGTTAAACAAAATGAAACAATCCATCATACTTTGGCTCTTTATTACTATTGCACATTACGTTGTACCATGCTAAACTGACAGCCTCATGTTATAGCCTATAATTATGGAATCAGCAAATAACCCGAAAGTTATGTTACGGAGAGCGTATAAAGTTCTGAAGAGGCATAAATAATGCAAACATATTTTTGTAATGTCATAACAAATTTGCTTATGCCTAAACGTTTGTACTGCGTGTCACTAAATAAAAAATTCAAATCATGTCATATCGTAGGTCTAAAATCAGTTAACCTAATGTTTTTCCACAGTCAGAGTAACACCCCACAGCCTGTGTGAAAGCGGCATTAATAGAATGTCGTGTTTAATTATATGACTTATCTGCATGGCTCTAAAGATCTAATTCTTTGTCTCCGTAATTTCCCAATACTTATTTAATTTGTTTAACACAATCTAAAGACTAAAAATTAACGTAGGCCTGTAACCTAAAAAGCAGTATCTAAAAGCCCTCTTGCCCTTTGCCAAGGGGGGCAAGAGGAGGGGCAAAAGTGCCCTTTTTATAAAAAGTGATATATTGCTTTCACAACGTTAAATATTATGCGACGGAAATCATAAAGGGGGTAGGGTTGAGCTACGGAATAATGCAATAAATTCGTAAAATGACATGCTTGACATTTGTTAAAACATTTTTAGTATCATTTTAAGCCAATCTAGAGGGCGTGGCTGCAAAAATTTTGCCGGGGGAATACCCCCGCACCCCCCAATATTTCGGCTCGCTACGCTCGCTTGCAGTCTATGTTGCCCTTACCAAAAAATTCGCCACCCTTGCCCTGAAATCGCTCCGGCGTCTCTGTAAACACACAAACTTGGCTAAACACGTCTCGCATATATTTCGTAACGAAAACCTGTGAAATTAGACTTTTACGTGGTTAAACAAACTGCAAAAAGCTATAAACGTTTGCACTGCGTGTCACTAAATAGAACTTTAATTATTAGGTCATATCGTGTGTCTAATGCTTCCCCACAATCAGAGTAACACCCCACAGCCTGTGTAAAAGCGGTATTAATGTGAAAGCGGAATGGCGTGTTTAACTTTGTGACATATCTGCGTGGCTTTAAAGATCTAATGCTTTGTTGCCGTAAATTTCCAGTAAATTGTTCATTTGGTTTAAACAGTTTAAAGATGAAAATTTAACTTATAACCTAAAAAGCAGTTTTGTGTCTGAAATAGGTCACAAAAAATCACTAATTCACGTGTTACCAACATTGTATAAGCTGGCTGAAGCCGTATATTATAGCCGATAATTACAAAATAATTGCGGTATTTACAACAAACAAATTGCAACGTTGTGTGTTTTTTTAAATGGAGCTACTAAACACGACTCGCATATTTTACCTAACGAAAACCCGTGACATATATCGATGGAAAATCGCTTAAAAAGTAGTAGCAGCAATTATTCAAATTGGCGAAATTCAAGCAAATACGTAAAACCCATACTGCATCCAAAGAAAGAAAATCCTCTTTTAGAAGTAAATTTGCTTAAAGTTCAAACCGCTACAATAAACGCGATATAAACTTTGCCACATGAAACTTTATTTTTTAAGGCAATTTACTTCACGCAGGTTATTGCCTTATAAATGTGTGAAAAGGTTTAACCCGTTTCGTCATAAGGTTCTGCAAGTCGCACGCCCGCTCTTTCAAGTTAACATGCAACGAATGTTGTGTGATGTTTTTGAAATGGTATAAAAATTGCTCACCCGTGACCGGTTTGCGACGGCGTTCGCTTGAGATGCGAGACTTTCTCTCATAGAAAGAAAACAATTTTTTCTGTCTGGGAGCACACGAGTTTCTATTTTACCGACTTGCGAGGCGACTCGATTAAGAGGAGCAATAGGAGCCATACGTTTCTCTGTCTGTTTCCCTAAAACGCGAACATGCTGACCAACAAACTTTTCCATTTTATATATTAGATTTGAAAAAAGGACGGTAAAGCGTTTGCGCCAAGCGCGAAGAAAAGCTATTGTGCAAATATTTGATGTCCCCCGGGGGTAGCGAAAGGACGTGAGGTTCATCGAGTGTGCTGCCGCCGATAAACATAGTCTAATCATAACCAACAATAAAATTCAAAAAAAAAAGATATGCGGAAAATTTAATCGTTAATCTATGATGTAATTTGAATAGGATATGATGTAATTTAAATAGAACCGTTAAAATGTCGATATAGTTTATTTTTATATTTAAACCACACAAGAACTATAGTGTGCAGCACCATAAAATACAATCAGACATACTAAGATAGCGTAACGTTCATTGTTGATAGTACTAGTAGTTTATGTACTTCGCATCTTGGCCGAAAAAAATGCGCAAAAAGTGCGCAAAATTTTTACATTTATGTAGTTAAAATAGACAACAAATTCTGGCAACGGCCTTTTGCCAAGTTGTAAAAGAGGTGGAGGGCCGGGTGAATTATATTGGCGGGGTTGCCGACCCCTGCTCTTAAAAGATACTTTAAACTTCTATCACCGCATGATGACAGTAGAGTGTCCCCGAGTTTTTTGACATTAGTGGACAACTTGTTTTTTTCACAACGGTTTGATTTCCTGTTGTTCACCGAGAATTGATGGCACACATATTGCTGTATAGTCGGCAAAAATATTCATGGTCTGATGTTACGACGTTTAAATGGCGTTGTTATGCCGAAAAACAGACCGCCATTGCTCGCCTCTGAGATTAAACCGGTGAAATTAGAACAAATTACCAACGCGGTTTGTACAACTTTATTGCGTAATAACATGCGCGACTTTAATTGAGTCTATTTAGCTAAAAACGCAAAACGCTTTTTTTTTTATACACTAATATTTTTCTGTTTTATTTTCTGATATAACCCTCTTAATTGGCGCGACAAATTACGTTTTTCAGTTTGTTATTGGACATTAGTGTTTGGGATGTTATACTCCGCACTCCCCAAACTCTTCGTAGTCACTGTCTTCCCTACAGCGTTAAACGCTTCCACCTCCAGCAAGTATTTAAGTTTTTTAATTCAGTATCCAGATTTTATTATTTCGTTGATGATACTAACTGGAAACGTTTTAACGCGAGTTTCATGTTTAATGAGGAGATAATTAATTTACAAATACAAAAGCAAAGTTTTAAATAAAACAAAGTTCAAACAAGCGCATTTTTAGGAGCAATAACTACAGTTTGAGTTTAAAACTATTCGGATCTCACGCCTTAACAATGTGCGTACTCTATAGCTGAGTTAATAGGAATTTTAGTAAAATTGTTTTAGGCGCATAAATATTATGGCATTTCAACTTTAGGAACGACTCAATTAATTACAGTTTACAATAAAACGTCATATTAACCCGCATTTTTCCTTCAGCGACTTTACTTACACTTTTTAAACCACGTGATTGACTAAAGGTAGCCAACAATGGCGGGCGAGGCAAACTGATCGGCGCATAAGTTTGAGAACCTCACCTATCTGGGACAGCGCTCATTCCAATATATCTTGTTGTTATTTTGTAGATGGATGAAGTACGTGTGCGGACAACTGGATCACGTGACTTCACTGCCTTGTCCACCTGCGTCCAGAAGATAAACCGCCTGCGGTTGTACACTACGAGCGATCTGTCCGGTTTCGAAGTTCTTACTGCAGCAATCGCACGCAGAGAAACACCTGTAAGTTAACTTACGTGCAACAATTGGCATGTTTATGTCACAATGGTCATTAGAGTGCGATGGGGCGGGCGCGATTATCCAATCACACTATCGACAGTCAAGCGGATAGGGGATGTCCCATTGGTGAAACGGGGACGTGTGAAATAAATAAGGGGCATCCCCGTGGGTCAACCATTGCACAGGGGAAAGTCCCACCAAGCATGGGTAGTGTTTGGGATGTTCGTAGTCACCATCCAGATTTTAATATTTCGTTGATGATACTAACTGGAAACGTTTCAACGCAAGTTTCGTGTTTAATGAGGAGATAATTAATTTACAAATACAAAAGCAAAGTTTTAAATAAAACAAAGTTCAAACAAGCGCATTTTTAGGATCAATAACTACAGTTTGAGTTTAAAACTGTTCGGATCTCATGCCTTAACAATGGGCGTACTCTAAGCTGAGTTAATAGGAATTTTAGTAAAATTGTTTTAGGCGCATAAATATTATGGCATTTCAACTTTAGGAACGATTCAATTAATTACAGTTTACAATAAAACGTCATATTAACCCGCATTTTTTCTGCAGCGACTTTACTTACACTTTTTAAACACGTCATTGACTAAGGTAGTCAACAATGGCGGGCGAGGCAAACTGATCGGCGCATAAGTTTGAGAACCTCACCTATCTGGGAAAGCGCCCATTCCAACATATCTTGTTGTTATTTTGTAGATGGATGAAGTACATGTGACGACAACTGGATCACGTGACCTCACTGCCTTGTCCACCTGCGTCCATAAGATAAACCGCCTTGTGTTGAACAATTCGAGCGATCTGTCCGGTTTCGAGGTTCTTACTAAAGCAATCGCACGCAGAGAAACACCTGTAAGTTAACTTACGTGCAACAACTGGCATGTTTATGTCACAATGGTCATTATTGCGATGAGGCGGGCGCGATTATCCAACCACACAATCGACAATCGAGCGGATATGGGAAGTCCCTGGGTGAAACGGGGACATGTGAAATAGATAAGGGGCATCCCCGTGGGTCAACCATTGCACAGGGGAAAGCCCCACCAAGCATGGGTAGTGTTTGGGATGTTCGTAGTCACCATCCAGATTTTAATATTTCGTTGATGATACTAACTGGAAACGTTTTAACGCAAGTTTCATGTTTAATGAGGAGATAATTAATTTACAAACACAAACGCAAAGTTTTAAATAAAACAAAGTTCAAACAAGCGCATTTTTAGGAGCAATAACTACAGTTTGAGTTTAAAACTGTTCGCATCTCACGCCTTAACAATGTGCGTACTCTATAGCTGAGTTAATAGGAATTTTAGTAAAATTGTTTTAGGCGCATACATATTATGGCATTTCAACTTTAGGAACGATTCAATTAATTACAGTTTACAATAAAACGTCATATTAACCCGCATTTTTTCTTCAGCGACTTTACTTACACTTTTTAAACCACGTCATTGACTAAGGTAGCCAACAATGGCGGACGAGGCAAACTGATCGGCGCATAAGTTTGAGAACCTCATCTATCTGGGACAGCGCACCCACCAACATATCTTGTTGTTATTTTGTAGATGGAGGTTGTAAGTGTGGAGATAACTAGATCACGTGACTTCACTGCCTTGTCCACCTGCGTCCATAAGATAAACCGCCTGTTGTTGAACAAGACGAGAGATCTGTCCGGTTTCAAAGTTCTTACTAAAGCAATCGCACGCAGAAAAACACCTGTAAGTTAACTTACGTGCAACAACTGACATGTTTATGTCACAATGGTCATTATTGCGATGGGGCGGGCGCGATTATCCAAGCACACTATCGACAATCAAGCTGATAGGGGAAGTCCCATGGGTAAAACGGGGACGTGTGAAACTGATATGGGGCATCCCCGTGGGTCAACCATTGCACAGGGGAAAGCCCCACCAAGCATGGGTAGTGTTTGGGATGTTCGTAGTCACCATTCAGATTTTAATATTTCGTTGATGATACTAACTGGAAAAGTTTTAACGCGAGTTTCATGTTTAATGAGGAGATAATTAATTTACAAATACAAAAGAAAAGTTTTAAATAAAACAAAGTTCAAACAAGCGCATTTTTAGGAGCAATAACTACAGTTTGAGTTTAAAACTGTTCGGATCTCATGCCTTAACAATGTGCGTACTTTATAGCTGAGTTAATAGGAATTTTAGTAAAATTGTTTTAGGCGCATAAATATTATGGCATTTTAACTTTAGGAACGACTCAATTAATTACAGTTTACAATAAAACGTCATATTAACCCGCATTTTTTCTGCAGCGACTTTACTTACACTTTTTAAACCACGTCATTGACTAAAGGTAGCCAACAATGGCGGGCGAGGCAAACTGATCGGCGCATAAGTTTGAGAACCTCACCTATCTGGGACAGCGCACGTTTCAACATATCTTGTTGTTATTTTGTAGATGGATGAAGTACATGTGAGAGCAACTGGATCACGTGACTTCACTGCCTTGTCCACCGGACTCCATAAGATGAACCGCCTGGAGTTGGACAAAACGAGCGATCTGTCCGGTTTCGAGGTTCTTAATGAAGCAATCGCACGCAGAGAAACACCTGTAAGTTGACTTACGTGCAACAACTGGCATGTTTATGTCATAATGGTCATTATTGCGATGGGGCGGGCGCGATTATCCAAGCACACTATCGACAATCAAGCTGATAGGGAAAGTACCCTGAGTGAAATGGGGACGCATGAAACTGATAAGGGGCATCCCCGTAGGTCAACCATTGCACAGGGGAAAGTCCCACTAAGCATAAGTGCCTCGGAACCAGGATAGTTTAGTAATTTAAACTTAAATAACTACTTTAATAAGTTGCGCGACAAATGCAATATTAGCGTATTACACTTTGTTAATGCACATTAGTGTTTGGAATGTTATACTCCGCAACCCCCGACCCCTTCGTAGTCACTGTCGCCCCTAAAGCGTAAAACGTTTCCACCCACTTTTGGTTTTTTTAACAAATGGATAAGTTTTTAATTCACCATCCAGATTTTATTATTTTGTTAAAGATACTAACTGGAAACGTTTAAACGCAAGTTTCGTGTTTGATGAGGGATAATTTTTTGTACCAATAAAAAAGCAATTTTTTTTAAAAAAAACACAATAGAAGCAAACGAGTTTCAGGTACATTAAACCACAGTTCAAATTTTAAAACTGTAATTAGGAATTTTAGCAATATTGTTTTAAACGCATAAATATATGAAATTTTAACTTTTACAACGACTCAATTACGTCCAGTTCAAAATAAAACGTTATAAGAGCGATCTATCCGGTTTCGAAGTTCTTCTATTTGAAAGAAACACCTGTTAGTCTTACGTTCAACAATTGACATTTACATGGTTTTGTCACTACCGCAATTATAATTCGTCTATTGACTTTCAACTTAATTTCATGAAAAAATGTATTTTGTTTCTCCGTCATTCAGCAAATATGATATTTTGTGCCCGGAGAGTTTACGAACCAATAAAAGATGCATACACATTTACTTGTCAATTCAACGGCTACGTTTTATGCAGATTTCACATTCCGTTACATAATACTCGATATTCGAACACGGTTCAAAAATCTGGAAAATCAATTTTGTAAAATGACTGAACTGAATTATGAATTTTTTTGGTAAATTTACTAACTCCGACTATAATGATGAATCACGTGTCGTGTACGTTTGATGTGTTTATTTCTTTAGAGCAATTGGTCGCGCAAATATTTATCGAGTAGAATCTAAAATTAACATTAACAACTTTTCCGGTTTACAATTAATTTGACCTCTGTCTGTATTTAGAAGTTTAAATAGGTTTTATCAGTAAGTTTAAAACTTTCGTTAACTAACCAAACTATATTTTTCTTTTTTTTTTTAATTAATCGTGTGGAAGTTGGGGTCACGTGAGTTGCGTTGCTTTGCAACAAGTGCAAGCATCATAAACAAGCTGACGTTGTTTGATTGCAACACTGCTGAGTCAAATCTGCAACCTCTAACTGACGCCATCTCATGCAGAACCCATCTCGTATGTTTATGTTAGTTGTGATAAGTAAATAGCATTAACCGCACATGCATGAGTGTCTGCATATATTAGAGGGATGGGGGGCAAAAAATTTCTACGGACCATTTATATTAAACATACCGAGACATGTAGGTTTATCCTAAATACATCAGTGAGAAAATAATACACGCTTCTATACAACTCGCCAATTACATACTTTCATAAAAAGTTGCATGGCTGGACGTTTGTGCTTCACTTAAAAAACGTCTTTTAAGCATAAAGTCGGCACTTGTTTTGACAAAATTACCCTCTCTTGTTTTGTCTAGTTAATAATTCAAACTGTTCTAACAGCGTTGTGCATATTGATAGATGTTTGAAAACGTCTGCAAACAAACACTCAAAAACGTCAGCCGAAGAGGGTTTGGAAATCTGGGACAAGCGCATGGGGCATTTACTTGGAAGCAATCTGTAAACCACAAACGTTCAAAAAACTGGTTGTTTATTCGGATACACACTATTTTGCGCGTTCAGTATTCACAATTGGGTTTATTCGCATCAGTATCTGGATTTTTGTGCAAACGTTTGTAACACGACAAATAAGAAAAATTCAGTTTCGACAGCGGCTTTTGCTTTCACACAGACATTGCTATATTCATTAAACACATTCGGTAGTGGCATGTTTTTCAGGCAAATATGTTGACTTATTTCGGTACTTCAGTATTAAGACACCAACGCAAATTTCTCGCATATTAATAATCTACTGCGAAAAAATTATTTTGCGTCATAGACACAACAGTTTCTTGTTTATCCATAATTCTCCAGATGTTCTACTTCAGCACAGCAGACAATGCCTTAGACCAGTGGTTCCTAACACGGCGCCAAGCAATTCTTAGGGGGTGCGAGCTCTATTTAAATTTTTGTAGTGATTTTAATGGTTTCGTTTCGTGTTTATTCTGTTTTTAAGATGTACTTTTATTTACATTAAAATTACACGCGTGTAGTTAAGTAACTGAAGAAATAATTCACGGTTTTGCAAACTTTTTTGAATTTTTGGACTAATTGCTAATTTTTACGACAGATTTGGATTATGTTTAGATACTAACTCACTTTTTTGCCAACATTGATTTAAAATGCATATTTTCTGCAAAATAGTTATAGTTTTGACAAAAATTCCCTGTGATTAGCCTACCACTGCATGATTTCTGTCTAACACATATTTATTTTCTGAAATACACATATTATCGAACGATAACGGCCCTATTCAAATACAGTTTGGCTGAGTTGCAGATAAACGATAAATGTTATCACCCTATCCAACAATATTTGTTCATATTTTAATATAATAACACCTCAGCAACAGGGGGATGCAACTGCTTTGCGCGGATCTATAATGTTTTTGTATTGTGTGTCGTCACACCTTTTGAAACATGATTAACGCAATGGTTAATTTTTGCGCTGCAGGCGACATTGTTACGTGGTTTCTACGGAGCCTTGTTACTGCTGTGGAGTCAAGGCCCTCACAACACAATTGTCAAAATCAGCTTAACAAAGTCAATTTATTGCACTTCGCGCCACCAACAGTAAATACTTCTTAAAATTGTCTCATTGATATGTAATTCAAAAAGACCGAATAGTTTTTCGTAGGGGGAAGCAAAAGGGAATGACCAAAACCGCCTTTATATTGTTTAAGTTGCCCAAAATTTTATTTTGGAGTGTGCAATCAGACGCACGACGCCTTTGGGCTAAAACAATTTGATCAAAGTGGGCTAAACCTAAAAACATAATTAGATACGCGCGGAACGCTAAAAAAAATTCCATTTACTTGATCAAAATATACAGTTTGTGTGGGGAGGGCATAGCAACGTATTATACGTGACAAAAAAAATTTGCGTTAAAGACGCAACAGTTTCTTGTTTATCCCATACTATTCCCGATGTTGAGGGGGGAAATGCTCCCCTATTGCAGGCACTCATGGTCCAGGATTAGCAGACGACACCTTCGATGTTATGGAAGCTAATAGAGGGGAGATACGTAACAATTAAAATTTCTTGTCATTGCAGATGGAATTGTTGAGACTGTATAACAGCAAGCTGGATTTACGTGGTTTGAGTTTCCTGGCAACAACTGTACACAACATCAACAAGCTGGTATTATGGGATTGCAAAATCGCTGGTTCCGATCTGCAACCTCTAACTGACGCCATATCACGAATGAGTCGACCTGTAAGTCTGTGTTGTATCAATGAAGGGTGTGTTGAATATTGATATAACATTGAGATGGATAAACCACGCAACAGCAATGCGTGTAAACTTTGGTAACTGAACCACTGTCTGGTGTACAATCGATTTTTTCGTAAACGGAATTTTTGTGGCACTATTACTAAGTAATTACCGGCAGGGGCGAATGCGGGATTTTTGTTTGAGGGGTATGAAAAAATTGCAGATATGATGTCACAATGTTACGTCAAATCGTGACGTCACAAGTAACGATATAGCGTTACGTCTAAATGTGAATATTTTTAATATTATGGTATAACGACGGAAAACCACTCGCGTGCAGCGTGAAAAAATGTCTTTGTAAAGTATAAGTTTCCTAAACTTTAATTTTCGAGGGTGCGATAAGACGCACGACCCCCATGGATAAACCGGTTTTCAAGGGAGCTAAGACACCCAGAAACATAACTAAGATTTGAGGGTATTCCGAAATACTTTTGCATTCACTTCGTTACAATAGGAATAATACAGTTGGGGGGAGTCATGGTCACGTGCACTCTACCATGGATCCACCCCTTAATGGCCTCTAAAATGAACCTGACCTGGGTATATTTATTGTGATAGTACTTCTTCTCAATGGACCTTTATTAACTTGACATCGATTTTTGATTGGGTTTACTTATACATTCAATTTACCAACCAAAGCTTTTTACGATTATTAGCTCGATAAACATGTTCCTGATAAAATGATTGCACCCCAAAAAAAGATCCTACTTTTGCGCAAAGAATATTTCTGGAATTTGATAGCGACATTTAGTGTTTTTTATTTGCTTCAGCGCTGATCTTGCATAGCTCGGTTGCTTGAGTGACTGTCCCGGTATGGCCGAGGTCATTAGTTCGAAACTCACCGCAGGCAATTTTTACTTGCCTTGCTTGCAAGGACATCCTTGCAAGACCAACCAAATACGTTTAGACATTCTCAACAAATAACATTCGGCGGTGGTTGTTTTTTTAAACGATAGGCCTAGGTCGTGGATATATTTATTTTCGTGCATTCAGTGCATCGTATTAGACAACAATTTAAATTGTTTGCCCGAAATTGGCGCAATAACATTTTCAAACTAGACCGCAATGTTATTGTTATTAGATTTGCAATTTTCATTTAATGCCAGTTCAATTCGTATTACTTCAGTCTATCGCCAAGTGAATGGATAAGAAATACGAATAAATTTAGATGAGAGGGTTTACGTTAAAATACAAACGCCGGGTTCTTTCTGCATTTTATTTGTGTGATTTTGCAAAACCTAGGTAGAAATAATTAACTTGTTGTGCATTTTTTTTAAAATCGTACACGGACGTAATCACCTGGGGCCTGGTTTATTTTAGTGGATTTAACGAAAAATAGTAATTCATTTAATAATTTTAAGTTGCTAGAGTTCACTAAAACGTCCCATATAATTACTTTGTCCACCATTGCCCCAATAGGTAATATATATCCCAGAGTTGTCACCTGACCTATTGATCGGAAGAAAGCAAGTCTTTGCGATTTTACGTATTTGTTGCTTGACCTATTATGCAACCTTAGGATGCGGCCTGCCAAATTGTTTGTTTTTTGCTTGTTGTGGCCCTTGCACCATTTTAATTTGTACAGGCCTGGTTTAAACTCATCTTCCTTGTACAATTACACTGTGCCCATCAAGTTTCGAGTTTTTTTGATTTGGCATTTTAAACGAATTGCTCTGTAAAAAACAACACAAAGGCTAGATAGTTATTTATGCGAAAGTTAAGCAGAGCATTTAACACTATAGGTTGTTTAAAGCGAAATATTAATATAGCTTTAATATTCTAAAATACGTTTACTGCTTCAACCTTAATTTCCCTTAAGTTAAGCTCTCTGAAATTTATTTTTTCTTTTACAGTTATTATTTTAAAAAAAAAATACTCCCCTGTGTTGTTGAAATAAAGGGTGTGTTGAATATTGGAATGACATTGAAGTGGATAAACCAGACAACAGCATTGCGTGTAACATTTGGTAACTCAGCCACTGTCTGTTGGACAAAAGATTTTTGGTAAACGGCTTTTTTATATCACCATTATTAAAGCAATTGAATGAAATGGTGACGTCACAAGTAACGGACATAGCGTTTCGTCAAAACGCGACTATTTTTTTAAGACGGAAAAGCACTAGCGTGAAAAAAATGATTAGTATAGTTTAAGTTTCCCAAACTTTAATTTTCTATGTTGCGATATGACGCGGATAATTTGGTAGGGATTTGCAATTAAGGCAACATTTTTAACTTAAAGGGCATTTAACTTTAATAATGCAGTTGGTCGGTTTTTACAGTATTTTTTGCCCTTTACTCAATTGATCATTCAGATCACATTAAGCGCATCTAATTTATTAGCACAACTATGAGTAATCTTATTTGTTAAGCCTTGTATGCAAACAAATGTGCAGGCATCTGTGAACTGAAAGACAGGTCACATCATTGTGCTTAAAATGTTTGGTGGTTAAAATTGGAAGTCAATTTAGTCAATTTTCGCCGATGGATAAACCGGTTTTCAAGTGGGCTAAGACATACAAGAAACATACTTTAGATTCGCGGGTATTGCGAAATATTTTTGCTTTCACGTAGATACAATAGGAAAAAACAAGGTTGAGGAGAGCCATAGCCAAGTGTTTTAATGACTGACCCGGTGTCTGGTTTATTTTAGACGCATGTTCACTTTACACAAATTGTGGATTTAATGAAAAATGACAATATTTACAACCACTATAGGCATTCAATAAATTTTCAGCTGCTATAGTTAACCAATGTACCAAAAAATGATTTTTTTCCACAATGGTCCCAATACATTTTATACATCCCAAAGTTGTTACCTGACCTGTTACGAATAGCAGTTTTTTGTTGGTATAAGTTGCAAATATGTATTGTTTAATTTGCTAGGACATGTATACAGCCTAACACCTGCTTGTATCTTACATTATGTTGTGCTGATGTAGATGAGGAAGTTGGAGCTGAGCCTCAACAAGTTGGGATCGCAAGGACTCGCTTTCCTCCGAACTTGTGCCCACAATGTACAAGAGCTGGAGTTAGAAGGATGCGGTATCGATAAAGCTGATGTGGATTCTCTGCGCAAGGTAGGCACTCAGAATTTGGGAATATGTTGCCGAGGCAACGTTGCGACACTAGTGACGTCAGTGCTTAGACGTGTGACGTAACGATACTTCCCGTTGCATCGAATGTACAACTTTAGATTAAAAAATATAAGGATATTTGCAAATACCTATCTCCGGCTTGATGGTAGTTAGTGGCGTTCACGCGAACAATTTGTGAAGTAAGGCGCTTGGAGGTCTGACCTTTTTGCGATCGAATGCATTCGCTTGTTTCTCGCTGAGATCAAGTTTGCTTGGACCTGTCCAGGCCCGACTGAACTAAGAAGCAGAACTAAAAGCAGGAAAAGCTAAACACAAAGCTTCGGGTTCAGAACGAAACAACCTGGCTTGACTCGGGCGAGTAACGAGTAGAGCGAGTTGCGCAATAACGAATCCGCGCGTACTCGGTTAATATGACTTTACTTTTGTAATGACATTTCATGTATTTCTAAATAGTGGCAATTGCGTGTCAGACAAGCGCATGTTTTAATTTTAAATGTGATAACTTTTTTTTAGTCTGACTCGCGCCTATTGTTGTTACACAGATACGCGTATATCCGCTATAGCAAGTTTTACTTTTATAAATAACCGACCAAACAAACAATACAAGTACTCAATGTACCGAGGTAATCTGTGTACTGAGGTAATCACCCATTTTTGCGCCTTTCCATGTACTGCATTTTTGTCGCCAAGAGTAACTCTTAAAAACAGAACATAGAAACTTAAACAGAACATAGAATCGTTACATAATCGATTCACGTCTTAAAAATCTGTCTCCACAGTTATATCAAGAAAAGCAAGCGGAACCAGAAGCAAGTCAAAGCCAAGGAAAATACACTGGACAAGATTTGGACGATGGGGCAGATCATGTAAGAATATTTCAACGTTAAAGTTAAAGTACCAATACATGCTTCTTACTAGACATACCATATGTTGTGTGAACACAAAACCCTAGGGCCTGGAGTTTTGCAAACAATATCAAAATTAAATTAATTATACTCAGTGTAACTATCTTTGTGTTTTAGTGACCACGTGATTTTCAAATCTTGTATAAGCGAGTTAACCCACAAACAATAATTTCTTCTAATGGCTTTTCAATACACAAGGTTTGAAAATAAAATTTTGAATCACAACAATATTAGTTAAACATTTTTTGAAAATATTTTCATTCGTTAGCGCAGATGCATTACACTTGGGGTTTGATTTGGTAAAGACAAAGTGAAAACTTCATGCGAATCCTTACAATAACATAGATAGAACTAATGAACTTTGAATTAGTGCGTTTTAAAAAATAAAATTGACATTTACTACAATCAAAGTCACGGATTTAAGACATTCAAAAAGAGGTTTAAAAACAGCAACTTGCCTATTTTATCATATTGAAGGAGAATTTTAAGGTGATTTTTTCGATCCGTTGACTCTGCTGAGCAGATTAAATTTTGGACGCAAAACCATGTTTTAAAGAACCAGAACAAGTGGCGCGAACCTGGGATTTATGTAAGGGCCCCCAATTCAAAAATTAGGGTAGAGAAAATAAAAAATACGTTGCGCCACTTAAAAGTGACGTTTTGCTAATTTCGGTTCGGGTAAACACAATTTTAGTGATGTTCTAGTTTTTAATGCAGCCCCAGCTTTTAGTCTGACTGACGCCTAATGTTGTTATACAAATACGCGTAAATCCGCTATAGTAAGTTTTGCTTTTATAAATAACCGACCAAACAAACAATACAAGTACTCAATGTACCGAGGTAATCTCAACAGTTTTGCGCATTCCTACATTCTGCATTTTTGCCGCCATGAGTAACTTAAGTAGTTTGATCAAACACATATACAGAACATAAAATCGTTACAATCGATTCACGTCTTAAAAATCTGTCTCCACAGTTATATCAAGTAAGGCAAGCGGAACCAGAAGCAAGTCAAAGCCAAGGAACATACACTGAACAAGATTTGTACGATGAGATAGATCTTGTAAGAACATTTTAACATTAAAGTACCAATACATGCTTCTTACTGGTGATACCAAGTGTTGTAACAATAATTTTTCTAATGGCTTTTTAATACACAAGGTTTGAAAATAAACAATATTAGTTAAACATTTTTTTGTAAACATTTTTATTCGTTAGCGCAGATGTATTACACTTGGGGTCAGAGTGAAAACTTCATGCGAATCCTTACAATAACATAGATAGAAATATATAACTTTAAATTAGTGCGTTTTTAAAAATAAAATTGACTTAAACTGCAATCAAAGTCACGGATTTAAGACATTCAAAAAGAGGTTTAAAAACAGCAACTTGCCTATTTTATCATATTAAAGGAGAATTTTAAGGTGATTTTTTCGATCCGTTGACTCTGTTGAACAGATTCAATTTTGGACGCAAAACCATGTTTTAAAGCAGGGGTCGGCAACTTACGACCCGCGGGCCGGATCCGGCCCGCCGATGTAATTCATCCGGCCCGCCGCCTCTTTGACAAATTAGACACTATTTCACATACTTTTTGACTATTTGAACTATATAAGTGCGAAAATTTTTCGCGCTTCGCGCGAATTATCTTTCTGCGTCCTTTTGTTCACGTTTTGATATTGGCTTTTAAATTGATCAGCACTTATTTACAGTGGCGCGGTGGACAGCTGCCAAAGTGCGTCACGGAAAATGTATTCACAAATATTCGACATATCTTTTTTCACATTTTTTTATCTTTCGTTTTCGGCAATGTAATAAAAACTTGCAAGAATTTAAAAGAAATGCCGGTATACCAAAAAAACGCGCTCGCTTCGCTCGCTGGTTGTGCCTTGACTTAAAAACGTTTGCAAACACTGAGCTAGCTTAAGTTTAAATGTTATCGCGTTCACCAAAGTAGTTTTATAACACTTTTCATTAGTAGTATCGAACTCGAATTTTGAACCAAACAAACGCTTTTTTTCAGCTTTGCGCCAACAATATACTGCCTCCATAAATTTAAATAAACACTTTCTTAAGTGCAAAAACGATAAGAGGACCGGCTGATTCACAGTTGTTCTAAAGGGTTAATAACACAATTCCTAGTTAATATTTTGTGCGGCCCGCAGAGACCTTACTGAGTATGGTTTGGGCCCGCGACTAGAAAAAGGTTGCCGACCCCTGTTTTAAAGAATCAGAACAAGTGGCGCGAACGTGGGATTCATGTAAGGGCCCCCAATTCAAAAATTAGGGGAGAGAAAATAAAAATACGTTGCGCCACTTAAAAGTGACTTTTTGCTAATTTCGGTTCGGGTAAACACAATTTTAGTGATGTTATAGTTTTTAATGCAGCCCCAGCTATAGTCCATTGTCGCTTTGCGCAAAGTCTATTGTGGATATATCTCGCATCACCATAGCTGCATGGATCCGGTAAAAGAAATATATTAAGCGCAGTGTTATTCGCATCAAATCGATGCGCCATTATTCGTCGTAAATGTGTTAAAAAAATCAAAAACAACATGCACAGAAACCATTTGTCGAATTAAATTCTACATTCCTTTTTGTTATTAACGCTTCTCAACTCGTACATTCGCCTGGCAAAGTAAGACGCACGGCGCCCATGAATAAAAAAACAAGTATTATAAAGTAAAAATTTAAGTGCTTAGACTGACTCTTTATAAGCCACTAAATATGAAAGGGATAATATTTAGGGAAATTTTTTCTTTAAGTAAAGCAAATGTAATTGTCTTTACACTCCCCACAAAATATACGGACCTCATTAAAATAAAAAAATTACCCTTAGATATACAATGCTCGTTATCAGCGCATACCACTCAATTGAAACCAACGACTTTAGCGTGTAATAATTGCATCTGCTTAAGGCTACTGTAACTACTGTAAATCGTAAAGGTGGAATAGCATAGATTTTGGGTTTTTTCAAATAAATCTACGTTATACGGGTGCGTGAGTTACATTACACCCCTATGGCTGGATTGCTGTATATCCGCCTTATTTTGGTTACACTGGTTGTTTTAAACCGATCACGCAGCACTGGAATAAAGTGGTTACGGGGATAGATGTAATACAGGGCTGTGGAGTCGGAGCCGGACACGGGACTCTATGAAGGATTCGGCTTTATATTTCTGCCAGGGTGAAACCCCGGTTGTTTTAAACCGACTCCGCAGCCCTGGATAAAGTAGTGTGTGATGTACAAAGCATTTTATTGCGTTTGTTTTGTGTTACAGCGATAAGCTCGGAGAAGGCGTAGACTCCAGAGATACCTTTTGCTATGAGGATCAGAGATCGAATTGAGAATCTATCAACGGGAAAATAATTTTGCGCTGGATTGTAAGCGTAAACCAAGGCTTTGTAGCAACAGACGGAACGCCAAGCAATTACGACCATCGCGAAGTTGGCCATAGAACAGAAAGGACAAAGTTGTGTTTCATGCAAACGCGCCACTAAAGCCGATGCATTCCTTTGCAGATTTTTGTCCTTTCGTATTTTCTTGCAACAGTAGCAACAGGGTTTATTTTCCATCCTGTTTAAACAGTTCGTCTGCACTTTAAACAACCGAATAATACACGAACACAAGCAAGATAATCTCGACGGTTCACTACCTATTTTTTGTATATAACTGGGCGGTAACAATTGGTCAGTAACCTGGCAATACTCGACTGTTACTTCAGTGTTTTCCTTCTTCTACCCATCCTTTTGATTATAGTGATCATAGAATGTCAGCATCTGGGGCCACAATGATTTTTGCGTTTTTGTCGCAAACCATATACAGTAGGCCCCAGATTTAATACTTTTTTGTTTCCTTAATTTACCAAACTGTATTAGCTTTTCTTGTTTTTGATATGTTCTTGTTATGGGTAGAACGCGAACACTCTGCGAAGAATGCTATGCGACAAGAGCATAAATATAAAGTTTGAGCGTCACTAAATTAAACAATTTTCTACAGATAACGATTTTGCGCCGGGCAACAATAGTTTTTCACAGCCACTTAGTTTTCACACAGCGTTTTATTTGTAAGGCCGCCACATATAAAGTTGTGGCACTGACACTTTACAAATGGTATCACTTTCCTTGCAAGGATGTGTAAATAAAAAACCCAACTCACCTAAAGTCGACTTTCAATGTTTCAAACCCTTTAAAACCACCGCAATTAGCAATGAATTGAGTCAACATCAAACTAATTACAACTTGACAGATAGTAACGATTGGACGTGTTTCAAGTTTAGAATAAATGTATTGTAAATTAAATGTTTTTAAATAATAAACATTGAACAGGCAGTATTTTACTTTTATTCGTGCTGTAAACTTTCTGCTTTCGATTTTTGTGTGATTTTTCGCCCGAATAAATGGAAGTTAAACAATGGTTGGCTGTAATGCGAATAATGTCAATATGAGTTAAATAAAGGTAATTTAAATGTGGAATAAAACCCCAACCTTTTACTTTTTCTTTACATTTCAATAACTGCTCGATGTTTTGCTTGAAATACACATTTAAAATTTCCTCTTAGTAACAAAAAAAAACATTACAGTAATAGTAAGTAAAAAAGAAAAACATAGTTCGGTTGCTTTAGTCTTAAACTAAGTAAACTTACCTTATCAAAGTAGACTTGCAGCTTTCATCAGCAGCTAACTTAACACAGAGGTCAACCATAACACAACACAACTAGCTAAACTGATGATCAAATACTTTTTCGTGTGATTGCTTACGGCTCATTCTGCACCAAACTGATTGCGCTTGCTTCGGCGCCTTTAATTCATTTAGCTCAACATAAATCGGCCAGTTTAAATGGCCGCTTTCAAATCAGCCGTTTTTTTCATCAGGTCTTGCGGTTTCATATAAGGCACGAAACGCGGCCGAAATAATGGAGTCGGCCGATTGCGTTGCAAGCCGCGACTCCAAGTAGGACATGAAAGCATAATAGCAATTATTACAAAACTCAAAATAGAAATTTGAGAGACTGTGATTTAAACGTCTCCTGTGCAAGGCCGAAAGTAATATAACTTAAAATGCATGGAAGTTTTCGAGATGACGTAAGAATCTAAAACAAGCAACGTTTGATTAAACATGAAGGAGGGGGCGCCAATTTTATAGTTTGCCCCCGGGCGCAAAATACTCTGGCTATACGCCACTGGGTACAAGCAATTAAGCCCTTATAAGGTGTGTCCCTAAAAATCCAGCATTTTTATCCTGGTTGTGTTATTCCTGGGTTTCTCAACGAACCTTGCTCTAGTGCAGAGGTTCTTAACGTGGGCGGTACCGCCCCCCTGTGGGCGTTGGCGAGTTCCAAGGGGGCGTTTTGAGTCTTTTCATGATTTGGGGGGCGCTGTACGCACATACATGAAAGTACTTATATCAAAATTTTATAAAAAGTTTACATAAAACTAGTAACAAAAAGCATTGTAGGTAACTTTTAACCTTAAATGGCAACTTCCGTACTGCGAACAGTAGTTGTTTCCCGACCATTGTTACGTAATAATTGGATTTCAAGCCGTTGGTTGCTGTTGCGTTTCACCGTTTTATATACGAGTCCATTTTATATACTTTTTGACTATTCTAACTACGTGAGTGCGAAACATTTTCGCGCTGCGCGAATGACCTTTCTACGTCCAGTTTGTTTACGTTTTGATGCTGTCTTTGGACTAGATCAGCGCTTCTTTAGCGTTGGGACGTGGAAGGCTGCCAAGTGTGTCGCGGACAAACGGAAAACGTATTCAAAAATATCATATCTTTTTAACATTTTTATTTTTTTCGCCAATGTAATAAAAACTAGCAGGAAATTTAAAAGAAATGCCGTTATACCCCCAAAAAATCGCGCTCGCCGGGTGCGCCCAGACAAAGATTAACAAACACTATTACACTTTTCATTATTAGTATGGATAAAAAAAGGCCGAGGCCCGCCTGATTCACAGTTGTTCTAACATTTTTCTTAGTTTACATTTTGCGCGGCCCACAGAGACATTTATGAGTTTGGTTGGTGCCCGCGACTAGAAAAGGATTTAAAGTCTTGGTTCAGAAAGATATGAATTTTTCCTGGTAATGACATCACCTGGTGAAATAATGTATCCATAAATTCCTATAGTGAATGTATGTTAGGCAACCTAAAATATCACTAACAGCTTATCGATACGAAAGTGAAGACCATATGATGTTGGACTACGATTAATATCATACTTTACTGTAACGCAAGATTAGGGGGCGATAGGAAATAATATTAAGCCCAAGGGGGCACTAGTGTAAAAAAGGTTGGGAAACACTGCTCTAGTGCTACGTAATATCGTAAATGCCAATGGAACGCGAGAAATTTCAGTTTAGCAAAATTACCTTAAATGTAAAAATATTGTAATTGCCGTATGTTGTATCCTCTATCTGCCACAATAACTTGGCCTTTAATACAAAATCGGATGTTACTGGAAGCTAGGTTTTTTAATTTGTTACTTTAGTCTTGTTTTAATTCAGGGATTCCCAACCTTGTAACGATCTCGTACCACTTGGACGCTCTGTACTGTCACGCGTACCACTTTAGCAGAAAAACAATTTAATTGAATCATATTTTTATCTATTTTTAGCTTACAACTAGCATTATTCAACGCTATTTGTAGCTTAAGACTTAAGCTATAAAACAGTCGATTATATCTATCAAGAGCAATCATTTGGCATAATTAACGCCCACAGTCTCACAGCATTGTACACTTTACAAAGCAACTGTGCTCCTTGTCAACAATTGACACGGCGTGTATTTTGAAGATTGCGTTGTTTCGAAACAACAGGAACAGTTACGTAACAATACGAATGGGCTTCGGGTATTTTTTTTTATATAAATAAAACAAGAAAACAAAATATAAAGTTGTGAATCCAGGGTTTTGTGAAAAAAACGGAAGCTACTCGAGTACCACCTGAAAAACCTACGCGTACCACTAGTGGTTCACGTACCACAGGTTGGGAACCCCTGTGTTAATTGGATCAGAATGGCTTGCTGTGAAACCCGGCGGTACGCAGCAAAACTAAAAGCCACTATGCGATGTACACTGCCGGAAAAACGCACAAAAACAAGACAATGACTTAAATGTACGCCAAGGCTATCAGGCGCGGATCTAGGATGTTTGTTTGGGGGGCAATGAATTGTTTCGAATATGACGTCACAAAGCTGCACAACTAACCTTAAGAAAACCAAACAGTTGGTTTATTTCCAGGTTGGAGAAGTGGTGCTTTTAATACAAAAGTCACATTACAAAGCTGTAGCACGAAGCGAATAGTTGCCTTTATATCGTTTAAGTTGTCAAAAGCATTTATATGAGGTGATGAGACTAACGACGCCTTTGGTCTAAAGCAACTTTAATAAAGCGGGCCAAGAGATATACAAGAAGCTTAATTTTAAGATTCGCGAATTTTTTGCATTTATAATAGTTCCACTAAAGACAAAACATACAGTTTTTTTGTCAAAATACATTTTGTCAAATAGCTTTTTTATTCCAGTAAAATATGAAGAATAACTAAACCATAAAACATAGCTACAAAAAAACGGCTGTATTTACAAATACGATGCGTTTCTACACAGTATTAAAATCTTTGTAATTTTTACAGTTACCTACATTTGAAAGGCATTGAAATAAAAAAAACAAAGTCTATGTTAACATTAAAGAACAAGTATAA
Organism: Ascidiella aspersa; assembly: GCF_963924565.1. Lineage (NCBI taxonomy): Eukaryota > Metazoa > Chordata > Ascidiacea > Phlebobranchia > Ascidiidae > Ascidiella > Ascidiella aspersa. The sequence goes on along the minus strand of NC_139453.1, from coordinate 3,061,783 downwards.
GAGAAGTGTAAGCTTTGAAACAGAACAATAACGAAGAAATAATTACACAGTAAAAATGGAAAAGTTAGCATTTGCACAAATGGATGGCAACACTAAAATATTTGTTCTTCCTGCACAACATACCTTCTGCATAGCTATGTAAGCCCAGAATACAAAGAGCTCTATTGCGATGAGATTCGAACCAAACGAAATCTTTACACGCGGGAAAATAAAACCGCTCAATGCTTCTTTGTAAGCCCCGAGATAATGTCAAGTGAGCCACGAAACTTTTTGAAATATTGGAAAATAAATTATTTGTATTACCAATATGCATAGACACAGTCGTTTTAGACTTAAATACGCACTATCCATGAAAAATTATTAATATTGAGACATTTAGATACAGTTTGTAGTGGATTTAGGTTTTTGCATGCCATAAAGGTAACCCACTTTAGGTTTTGCAAGTCGTGGCTTATGTAGAACACAATGAATCGTGTTGCGATAAAATCGAACGCAAAGAGAATACTTGTGAAGTTATAGAAGGGCGAGTGAGTCGCCGATGAACTCTGTGAGTTGCCAGAGCGAACTCGTCAATCCACTTGCAACGGCGAGTCCGCAAACTCCTAAGGCAGCTCCCGAGTAGAAGCACTTCTCAACCAAACGCAATCTGAACAAATTAAACACAAGGTTAAAACGGGCTCACCCATCTAATCGCATTTTAAGATAAAACGCATAAACTTTGTTTATTTCAACTTTTTGTGTAATACTTTCTAATAAGACCACAAACAAAGCTTAAATGCACACATTTGGGCGCCGATACTACGTCAGTATCGGACCAGTGGCGATACGATAAATCTGATATTATCAGACAGCCAAAAGTAAAAACATAATAAAAACGAATCCAACCATCCAATAGAGTTTTAGATAAAAAGGAAATTCGGTGATGAATCGGCGAAACTAGGATATGAACAAATATGAAGGCAGATTCTAGGGCAGTGGTCAGCAAACGTTTTTCGTCGCGGCCCAAAGTATTTTTTTCAGAGCTATTGTAGGCCCACTAAAACCACTACGAAGCAGTGACGGATTCTGAATATTTGATTTTTAGGTGAAATATTACACGGCGCCTTTATGCCCAAAACTCTGCCATACCATATTTTAAAACATACTATACAACGAAGAATATACGCGCGAAGCGAGAAAAATTTTTCAATTACACAGTTAAAGTTGACAAAAAATATATTTGGACAGGCATTTAGGACCACATTGGGCACGTGGGTCTTTTCAAACTGAGCCAAATGAAAAATTCTATGCCACACCAATATTTACAATAAAGTGCAATGAATGTACGGCTATCACGCGGCCCACAACTACATGATATCACTCAGCTGCTCAAAAGTAACTCGCGGCAGACATCTGGGCCGCGGCCCATAGTTTGCCGACCACTGTTCTAGGGATTTCGATATTTTGGTGGAAAATGTGTATAATGAAGTCACCACGAATCTTCTTTAGAAAAATTCATTGTTTTACGTTTACAGTGTCATGTCACAAATAAACATAAAAGTATTTATAAGATCACAATTTCTGGTTTTAAACAAAAGCTCCACAAGCATAAAGTTCCTTACTTGGTTAGTTTTTGTTTCGACTGCAGATCGTTGTTCTTCTGCTTTAGAATGAACTGGTTGCAGCCGGCGATGTAAGTTGTGAAGTAATCTTCCCACTGATAAACCCCACAATCAAGGTTGTAAGCCTGAGAAACAATTAACAAATAGCTTGATAATGAGTTTTAAAGCCAAAAAGTTTGAGTAGATCCACATCATCTAGATGATTAAGACATTTCGATTCACACTTGTATCGTCGTCAGTTAATCTCATTGTTTTTTCAACAGCACTTTCTGAACACATAACTTATACTGAGCATAAAATTAATTCAAAGACTGTTCAAAAAAACGTTGGAAAAATAAGGTTCCACAAAATATAGGGCTTTTTTCAGAGACTGATGATGCCAGTTTGGCGAAATATATTTCTCTATTAATAACTAGTCTAGAACTTATAAATGACTGATTATGACTCGGACAAGAAAGTCTATAAAGTATATTGCTACCATCCACTTGAAGTCCTTGTCGTCATTAACGTGTATTAGGGCGAGGAGATATCTTCTTTTTTACATATTCAGTTTGCGTTCTACAAAGACTTTTCAATACGCAAATCAATTCAAAGGCATTTAAACGCTTTTAAGGATTCAAATAATTTGTAACAAACGTACAACACACAAATTTAACCCTATGATTAGATGCTCTGAACTAGAAGATCTTGTAATATTTCACCTTTTAGTCTTCAGCATTCAGTGAGGAACGCAGTTGATCGACATTCGTGTTGCTGAACTTAAAGTTCGTCGTAAAAAAGAATTTCATCACTTCCATGGCGCTCATGATCTTTTCATTGAGCCTTGCCATTCTGAAACAATTAAGAAATATTGAAGTCTTTGCCATTCTGAAATTAAACATTAGATTTTGTAGGATTAGCGTAGCATTGGGTTCAGAATAAAGTATTTTTGTGAACTGGGACCAATAATTTTAGGCTAAATAAAATCCTATCTTCTTGTCTAATTGATTATAGTTATTCAAACAAGTAATCCAGAAAAAAAAAACAGACAATTGTTATAACATAATAAAGGAAGTTTAAATATTAACAGTAGAGATTTGTAAAGACAGGTTGACAAAAACTAGATATTAAATGATAAAATAAAGTTCCATCTAGACTAGGGCCTTAAATATTAAAAAAACATTGCACCATTCAACAAAGCAAAAATTTAAAATCCGGACTGGGGACTCGCAGAAACAGGACATTTGGTGAAAGTCGGACTCCTGACTCGAGTAAGACTACGCTAAACTAAGACTAAAATTTTCCCTTCGGCAAAACTTTGCCCAACTTAACTGAACAATTTTAGATATGTAAACTGCTGCAGCCTGGAACCCAACAAAATCAACATGGCAACACAATTTTTCCCATTGGTTAAGAAACACTAAAACCTACATTTACTGATGTAAGACTTTTAGTTAAAGTTGTCCATTCTTACTCAAGCGGTCCATAGCAAGGCCATTTTTGATGCCAGAGTTGACGTGGTAGATGGGAAGTGATCCATTGACCCTCGGAACTCGGTCGCACGTAAAGGAACTGATGCTTTCATTGTCCGAAGATGAATCCCCTGGAAATTCATGTTTAATCGGTTAAGTTTTAAATTGATCAAACTATTCAATAAATATAGGTGGAATTAGTTCTTCATAGTAAACGGCCTGAAAACCTCTTGGTAATATAGAATGAACACACTAGTAAAAAAATGCAGTTTTGGAACAGATTTTTTATACAGGACTCAAAATACAAAAAGAACACAACAACAATGAATTAAAACAAAATTTACATGTTTTCGAACAGGGGTTTATTTATCAAATGAATACAAAATTAGTGGTAATAAATGCAAACACTGGCTAGATACAGGTTTTTTTTCTCAAGCTTAAAATAGTTTTGTACAATTTAAAACAAAGTAAATTGTAGAATGAATATCAAGGAACATGTATAACTAAGTAGCATTTTGTGGAAATTTAAAAAAATTCTTCGTTGATTTTCACATGGTCAGATGACAAAATGCAACCTACTTCTGTATGGGCTTTAATATTCATTCTGCATCTAACTGCAACACCAGCCGATATGAACAAAAACGCTTTTTGGTAATCTATCTGTATTTACAACCTTGTAAGCCAATTTCCCCAAGCGATGAAACTGCACTGTCACTCTCGTAGCCCAGCGAGCACCTTCTTTCTGCTGAGTCACAAGCGATCTTCATCGCTGCGCAAATCACGCCGTTCACAACAAAGTCGATCGGTATGAGGTCACAGGTTATGGAGTTGTCGACAATCACAGAACGAAGCACACCCTTGGCGTATGCTATTATGAAAGCGGTGGGTCCGTACACGTTTGTACACAAACCCTGGAGAAAAAACAGTAATTTTTGCTATGAAAGATAATTATGCAGTAAAATTTGGAACACGATTAAGCAGTACACTGGAAGCCTTTAATAGACTAACCCAGTGGTTCCCAACCGGGGTGCCATTTGGAAGCTTAAAGGGTAATTGAAGTTCCTTAAAAACATAATTATCGCTCTTTTTAAAATCCTATTAATACAACTTTTTGTGTATGATTTGGCTACACAAATCAAATGATATGTTTCTACATGCAAATAAATTTGATTGCGATGTCCCAGTTCCGTTTTTAGTGACACTACAGAAATCAACTTTCAAGATTCAAGTAGTTGTGCCGCAATCAATTTATTATTCCTTATGGGTGCTGAAAACCATAAAAGGTGGGAACCACTGGAGTATCAGAATCAGTCGATCAACTAAGAATTTTTGTGCAAGCAAGGCCAGGCTAGAAATGCAACTGCGGTGTGGTTTGCACTCCAAACTGGCCTTGCTTGCATGAAATCCCTAATTGGTTGAATGATTTCATTATTCTTTATCAGTGATTTAAGTTTCATTACACAGGGCAATTTAAAAAAGCTAGATTTATAATTATTTGTGTCACTTACTTAATTTTACAGGAATAATGGCTTGGGGAGAAATTGATAAGGAAAGTAAAAGAAATGTAAATTCATTGTTCGCAAGTATCTCGCTAATGCACAGCTGAATAAATATCTGTTTCAAAATATGTTATGCTGTTTTTTGTTCTAAACCTATTTCTTAGTTCTTTTTATTTATAAAAAAATATTGAGCCACAAAATTTTTATGCAACGAAAATGGGATTTGCTTAAATTGGCAAACCCTTGAATAAAACAGTGCTTTAAACCTAAGTTTCAAAGATTGAATAGGACTGCTTAAAGTTATTTAATCCTTCTAAAGTTTAACATGAATTAAACCACTGTTTTAGTATTTTAAACACATTTAACTCTTTCCGTGTTCTTTCTGCACTGAAAAAATATCTAACTTATAACAAGTCTAAAAACATACCGGCAGGCGGCAAAGGTTCTTTGTAAGCTGGTATTATCATGCTGGGCCTGACGATCCAGATTGGGAGATAAGATCCTTCTCTTGCAACAACGTCCTCAGAAAGCGCCTTTGTCAAAGTGTAAGTGTTCGGTCTGAAACAAAAACGCAACATTTAGCTACAACTTTAAACCAATAATTATAATACACCTAAAGCCTTCGTCAGCGTGTAAGTGTTCAGTCTGAAACAAAAATACAACAGGTTACATTTCAGTCAAGAGAGATATTTTGATACAAAACGGTTCTTTTTTGAAGCATTTGGCTTAGTTAGCACACAAAAACATGTTGTATTTGTGTGATGTGATATGTATAAATTGTTTATTGGAAAGTTTGTATGGTCCCTGTTCTGAGGCGAATTTTTTTTTTAGATTTTTGCTTGCTTGAAGGTCAACACAAGAAGAAGGACAATCGTGCAACATGCCATGAGTCCAGTTTTTGAGATATATATAAAAATATATATATAGTTAATTATTGCTACCGCTAGATGACAACGAAAACGAACATAATGGCCAAGGTATTTCAGGCAGTGCATATTAAATATGTGGTGTTAAAAATTCTAGCTTGTGGCACATTAAGTATAAAGTATTTTAGGCACTGTTTTCTCCTAGCAACACTTTTAAAACTTGGTATTTGTCCTTAATATATTGGCAAGAACACGGTTTAAAGCAGGGGTGACGAAACTATTTGCTGTCGCGGGCCACTTTGTCAGTTACCACTGAGTAAGCGGGCCGCACAACTTTTTACTTATACTATAAAGCCTGTTAAAATCACAAACAATTGTTCATCAAACAAAACTAATCGAAACCCATGCAAACCATACAGCTTAAATTATTTAACGCAATATTGAAATATAAAATAATAAAAAATAACAAATAAACATTTAATGAATTTTGTTGCTCAATGAGAAATTTGGAAACATTTTTGCTTTGCTAAGCGCTTGATATTAGGATGAACTGTTGATGTGGCAACTCTCAACTGCATACTAAGATTTTCGTCTGTTAGCCTTGACCTGTAACGACTTTTTGTGATGTTCATTTTAGAAAAAAAAATGTTTGCATAGGTATGTGCTTCCAAAAACAGATGACCATTTGAGTGCGCTAGCTCTTAAGTTTGGAAACTCTTCCTTGATACATAAACACGATAAAATTCAAGCAAAGCTTACACTCAACTAGTTACCACTGCATTGTACAGCAACAGGCTCATGGTGTTAAATTATTATGAGTATATACATTTTATGACACAACAATGAATAAACAGTTGAATCGTGAATTGATGGTTACTGTATGGATTTACACAACAGTTTCTATGATTCCTGCATGATATACGCGTTATTCAATCCGGCTATTAGCTTTTATATCGCATCGCAAAGAGTAGAAGCGGGTCAAAAAAACTTCAAGACCGTGGTCCCATCCCACTGCTTAGCGGACCACACAAAATTCTTTGGCCCGCGGGTCAGGTGTTTGTCTACCCTGATTTAAAGATTAAAATAAAAACTTAAGCAGTGTAAAAACGAAATAATATAGCAGTTCTTAACTTCTTAGGCCACTTTCAGGGTAAAACAAACATTTATTTCAAAGTGACCTTTTGTCAAAATGTCCTAATAACTAACCTAATGAATTTAATTTCGCTTCGAATTAGCGAATATGGTCGCCTACCTCTTGCCAAGAAGTTGTGGTGTGACCTTGGTAATAAGGTCATCGTCCATCCACCGAAGGGAGCCCCCAAGGTCGAGGTAATTGATTCCAACATCGTAAAGCTTTGCATCGTTTTCTTTTAGGTTGCAATGGACATGCGCTGGACAAAAATTCTCTATATATTAAACAATACAATGGCTTCATATAGATAAAAAAGTTAGGGTTAAAAAAACGACTTTTTTCTATAAAATATATATTATAGTTTACACAAAAAAAGTGTATGACAATAGCACTTTATAAGGCAATTACAATGTCAAAACAATTTTCTGGCTTTTTAATTAAATATATTTAACCTTATCCTTAAACGAAAATATATCGTTAGGAAAAAGTTTTAAATTACAATTTCTTGCGACAAAATTCCATGGATGAGGGAGAAGTTAAATCGGTAATTCCTAAACTTTTCAGCTTGCGGCACAGTAAAAAACTAAAACATTTCATGCCACACCATGTACAAAAAACAACAAGTTTAACAGATAAATGCCTAAAAAAGGTCTATGAAATAAATCGTCTATCTTTGCTCGTTTATTTTTGATACATTGAATTTCGGAATCTTTGTAATTGTTTTTTAAAGTATTGTCAGTAGTGAATGAAATTTATAACTCTACAACAATTTTTAGCTTGCTACATGATTATTTAATTTTCCTCATTAGATAATTTAATAAAGTTAATAAATATTGACAAAAGATTTACACCTGGTCTGCGCTCGTACATCCTAACAGTTAACCGACCTGTGATGGTCAGGCCCAACAGTTACCCACCCTTCAGGAAAAAAAATGGTAACCCTCGGCCTAGTGTGTGGAATATGGGTATATTCCCTATAATAGAGTCACCTTAGCACAAATTTACAAAGTTAATCACATAAAGCATTTGAAAAAAAGTGTGATTTTGAAAGCCTTATCGTTAAATAAAACAGCAAAATTAAAATTTTTTGTGTAACACTGCATATTGCTAATACACAACTGTGGAGATGTGAACGAATGCTTGGTGGTTGTTTCGTTCAGGTCAAAATATTTTGAGAAGCCTCCTCACACACTGGACGTTTATCTCGAAGGCCAACCTGTAGAAATTGATAAAGAAACCAGTGGTTAATAAGCTTTTTTAGACGGCAGCAGACTAAACAGACAAAAAAAAATTAAGGGTATACTTTTTACAGCATCATGTAATTAACACTCTATAAGTATGCAGTGCAATATGAATTACACATAATTTAATTCAGTAACTGTGATATTAAAATGTACATACGATTTTATATAAGTAGACATTTATAGGCGCTCTTTCACTATTGTACTTAAAAATTGATAAAAAAAAATTTTCTTCAAATGCTGCATACCACAACACATATTGTTTGGGTTAGGGTGCGGGTTAGCGTTTGGTTGAGGGTGGGTCAAGTTATTATTAATAATAAACATAATATTACTTAACCCACACTCACCCAAACGCTAACCCGCATCCTAACCCAAACAATATGCGTTGTGGTATCCGGTATTATTTTTTTTTTTTTTTGCATAACTTTTCACGTACAATAGTGAAAAGCGCCCATTTATATACAAATCAATATCATTCCATTAGTAACTTAGTAAAACTGAGTTACTACATCTGAAGCAACAAAATTTAAAACAATAATAATAATCGCATTTTTTTTATTCCAGACCGGGCGTAACCCCTTGGGAGCACCCATGCACACTTAAGAATCAGATGTATGCGCTGGTCTACAATCCTACCACAGCGTTCAAACAATTAAAGCAACGCAAAATATTTGTGTTAGGGTGCAGGTTAGTGTGTGGGTGAGGGTGGGTCAAGTATTATTTTTATTAGTTTGCTTAACCTACCCAAATCCAAACGCTAAGCTGCACCGACCCTAATTCAAATAATGTTTGTTGTGGGATCCTAGACCTGCGCCCAGTAGCTTGATTATTTTAAAAGCGTAATACTTTTGCCGAACATATCAAATAACAACAGTAGATCGTGATTAAATACAAAGTATCGGAAATCCCGAGACGTTGTGTATACTTAAGTGGGCGCTGGTCTAGAATCCTACCACAATTATTAAATCAACGCACAATATTTGGGTTAGGGTGCGAGTTAGTGTTTGGATGTGGGTGGGTCAATTGTTATTATGTTCATTATTTAATAATAAAACTTGACCCACCCTAACCCAAAACGCTAACCCGCACTCTAGCACAAATAGTGTGCGTTGAGGTAGGATTCTAGACCAGCGCCCTTAAGTGCCCTAACCTGAGGTGTTCGTTGAACTTAAGTGTTGCAGCGCAGTGGATGAAAACGTGGCACTTCTTCTGTAGAATCTCCCTCGAAGCTTGATCCAATCCATGGTCTTCAGCGCCAAGATCGCACGAAACAAATTCGAGCTTCGACGCAAAATTCGGCTGCAGCTCACGAAGAACGTCGAAAGCCTGGAAGGGTAAAAGGTTTAAACGACAAATGACTCAAAGAGATTTAAACCAATGAGTGGAAAGTTGGGGAAAATGGCGAATTTGTTTGGTCGTCTGTCACGCTCTGATGCATATGAAGAAACAACAAAGTTTAGAGTAGACTCGTTTACTCGTAGTTCTGTTTGTGCCATCAACAGCCTCTGATTGGCACAGGGTTAAGCACCTTTTCGCCTAGGATCGCCAAAAAAATGGTTGAACAGATTGGCATGGCTTTTCAACTCTGATTTGAGTTCAGGCTAAGTCATTTAGCCGCGGTATATAATACTACCACAACGAACATTATTTGGGTTAGGGTGTGGTGCGGGTTAGCGTTTGGGTTTTGGTAGGTTAATCAGCAATATTGTTAATGAATAACAATAATACTTGGTACGCCATCAACCAAACACTAACCAACACCCTGATCAAAATATTGTGCTTTGCTTTAATAACTGTTTTAACGCTGTGGTTGGATTCTAGAACAAAATCGTACCACAACGAAGCGAGGCAAAATTAAAATATTCAAAGAAGAATTCTGTAGTAATCTGTAGTATATTTATGGATTCCTTAAGCCTTGCAATTAAAAGCAAGTCCGCTTGTGAGAAGCTGAGGCAATCTGGCTTACTTTGTTTGCCAAGTTCTCGTCTTTTAAATGATTACAGGTCCCATATTAAATTATATATTTTTAGTTTAAGAAAAATATATAAATATTTGAAAACAAAAGCGAAGGTGGTCTAGAATCCTAACCCAGATGTCTCTTTGAATGACTAAAAAGGTGAAAGTTGTTAACGTAAAATCCTGGAAGGGTGAAAGTTTTAACTTTAAACGCCAAAATCCTTTAAAGGATAGAGGCTTTAACGTCAAAATCAAGAAAGGGTAATAGTTTAAACGTCAAAATTCTAAAAGGGTGGGCATTTTACCTAACATCAAACTCTTTGGAGAGATAGATGAAAAAACGTCAAAATTCTGGAAGGTTAAGGGTTCATCCCCAGGGTTTAAGTTTTTAACGGCTAAAATGCGACCCCGAAAAAACACTTTGACTAAGATATATAAACGTCGAAAACATGAAAACGGAAAGAGCTAACGTCAAACTCTTGGAAGCGTAAAGGTTTTAACATCAAAAACCTGGAAGCGTAAGGGTCTTACGATTTGTTCGCTTTGAGCTTAAAACAGTTGAGTGAAGAGAAATTAGGTCGCCAAAGCTTTGCTGTTTTACTTATGCCTATAGCATTCGGGTAGCAACCACAAAAAAGGTTTAGAAACACTGTTGATCACAAGAACAACTGTACATTTAACCCAGGGGCTCTGAAACTTTGAAACGCGGACTCATGGGGGTACGTGGACCAATTTTCGAGATCTAAGCACGCCGAGGTAAAATCGTAGTGTATATTAAAAATAATAGAATAACATTTTTTTAAAAGAAAAATTTAGTTAAGAAAAATTATTCCTTAGTTTCACATTTGCTGAGCCGAATACGCAACCAATTATTTTCAGTGGACTGCTTTAAAAAAGTTTAAGAACTCCGGTTCTTTGAGGCTGCTTCTTCTTTAAATACAATGTTCTTTTAAAATTTGAATTGTTTTGCCGTATAAAGTAAGGTATATTATGTTAACGTAATAGAAAATGTGATTAAACATGAAGTAGGGGGCGCCAATTATAAAGTTTGCCCCCGGCGCAAAATACCCTAGCTACCAATCTGCTTATAGAGTTGGAGAATAGAAAACCAGGGATAAAAAACAAGAATGCATAGAGTTACTTTCTTAAGACGAGGTTTTTGGGTAAACGAAATCCGTAAGATGAGGTTAGTTAGCCTACTTCCCGCATTTCCTTAACGTAATGCTGGTCCATATGCTATTGCTCAATGCTAAATTTGCAAGAATTCAATAAATTCATTTGGACACTTTTTGAAACTATTGATTGCGTGGGCTCCAGAAAACGATTGGTGTTGAAAGTCTTTAAAAACTCTTTTACATTTGTAAAAAAAAGTGCGTTTAGCGGATACAGTGGTGGCAATCAGGTATAACTTAGTTTCTTTAACGTTTTTATTGGATCGAACGAATTTCGTAAGAAGATCCTCGGCATGATTTTCATCAGGGCTTTCCAAAATGTTCTCTCTGCAAGTAATTTTGCTCGAAAAGACTTAAGTCTTGACTTAAGGGCACCAGCATCGGCCGAACTCGTTGCGCGCTTTGTCGCCACCCGGCGGCACCGCTATTAGAAATCACCTGAAAAAAAGCGGTCACTTGAAGCGTGAGTGAGCGCACGACGTGGTCGTATAGCGCGACCCGATCAATCGGCGGCCGCCAAAGTTATTCAAGTTCTTAAACGGACCGCGTGGTCCAAGCATTGACTTGAGTCTTTCAACACTGGTTATTTATCTTAATTTTGGAAGATAAAACAATTCAATTGCTATATGTTGCGTTTATGTTATTTTTTCCTTGAGATTTTGCTCATATTCGCACGAGTTTACCAGTTTAAATGTTTAAGGTTTACTTTTTAGACAAATAATTATATTCAATTTGACATGCTTTAATCATAACTTGACTGAGAATTGAGTTGCTATTTATTCTAAAAGATTTTATTTAGATAAAAACGTAAAGGTGTAACGGCAGGAAACTAAATAGGACAAAAAGTGAAGAGCAGTGAAGCAAATTGAACAAACAAAAATGAAACTTAAAAAACAAATTTAACTGCATTGTGACGTAATACAAAGGCAGAAATGATCGCGATCTAGTTAAAAGCAACAACATCCTGAAAATAGAACTTAGGGCAAACGGGGCATAGGCGTAGCCAGGGTTGAGCCTCAGAGGGCATGGCCCATCCAAAACTTTATAAATATTTCACTCTTAATAATTTGTTATTTTAGCATTTATGACCAGTACAACATTCGATCACAGATATACCACACCTTCAATTGTCATGCTCTGTTACGTCACAAACGATGTAGGTAATATTACGTTTGCTATACATTAATGTAGTTTTACTAGTTTTAGACAGTTTTTGCTCTGTGAACGAACGTTTTGAACTGCAACAGTACTCATCTTTCACAAGTTACCTGATCATTTTTCCTGCTGCAAAAACATCCAGCTAACAAAACACAACAACTAAACGTCAGTAAATCATCAGGAATAACCAGCTAGTAATAATGGCCATTGTTTTGAAACAATTAAAAAAACAAACAGCAAGTAAACAGTCCAGGTTATTAAATATTTGTGGAGACTGGGGAATATAATTTTAGTTTCAATCAGTGTTTTTCAACAGATGGGTCGCCTTTTGATTTTGCTGGCTTGACCACTGCAGTAGTTTATATTTATTTCACTTTTTCGTTTGCTTTCTTACGGCTCGTTCTGCACCAAACTGATTGCGTTTGCTTCGGCGCCTTAAATTCGTTTTGCTCAACATAAATCGGCCAGTTTAAATGGCCGCTCCATAAGTAGCCGGCTCCACTTTTATCAAGTCATGTCGCTTTATATAAGGCACAAACGCGGCCAAAGTATTAGAGCGGCCGAAACAGAAGCGGAAAATTGTAAAAGGTAGTTTTTTTTTCAGATAAAAATTAAATTTAATCGTCTCAAATTTTGTATAGGACAAGAACTGATAGTACCACTTGGCATCTGGTATCAGCTCTTATCAAATAACTTACGGCAGATTTCGTCGAAGGCCAACGTCACCTTTTTCTCCGAACCACAAGCCGAACAACTCACGTGACCCACAACCCCGACGTGATTGGCTAAGGCGTTTGCCTGTTCCAGCTCTACGCTTCTAGAATGTTCCAGGTCGCATTTGTTTCCCACCAGGACCAGGGGTAGGAACCTGGCCCCGCCTGAACCCCCTCAACCCGCTTCTTTATTTCCTCCACGCGACGCAGGCTACCTGACATTGTGACGTCATAGACCATAATAAAGCCTTCGGCGCGATTTATAAAGTGGCCGATTACATTGCAAGCCGCGATTCCGAGTAACGCAGAAAAGCGATTATTACAAAACGATAAACTAGAACAAAGTTAATTTTGTCAAAATTACAAATATTGCATACGTCACAAGCCAAAAATTATTTTTCAATCCATTAAAAAAACTCCTGGATATGTTTTCTCGAAGTGGGGTTCGTAGTGGACCCATGGTTGGTTTCAAAGGTTGCTTGTAATTGTGCAAATGTGTTCAAATCAACTTCATTTACAACAAATCTCATTTGTATTTTTAAGTGTTTTAAACGAAAGCAATGAATAAGTCACAAGCTTTCTAAACCTGTAAGTTTAAAAGCAACTTCATTATAAACGCAGTCTTACGTAAGTTCTTTATCAGTTGATGTTTCACATTAGAGGTATTTTTAAAATGTTTAGAGTAAGCTATTATTTAAATGCTTATATGGCTGATACAGAGCTGAAACTCCACTAGTTGGCGCTCTGGCGCAAAACTTGGACAACTAGATTTATTTGAGAGTTAATTTAAATTTGATTAGCAATAAAATTAGCCAAAACGTTTGATGGAAACAAAAAAAGAAAAGAAAATGTGTATATTTTCTTTTAACAGCTCGGTCGGTGCTACTGAGAATTCACAACCATATGGCATAAATGTTCTAAATGTGCACACATGCATAGCAAACAACTGCATTTTTTGGATAGTCGGGGTTCACATTGTGCTATGTTGTGGAAACAAAGAAAAACGTCACTACTGTGCTACCAGGTAACATTTGTAACTATTATAGCGACACGCGACATGAACTGAAGGTAACGCGACAAGTGTATGACGTCACGCGCCATGCAGTCTGAGCGAAAATTTATTGGTTGTAAGAAAAAAGTTAACCGCCCCGTTTAAAGGTGCTGAGAAAAACATCAAAGCTGGTCAAATGGTGAAGCAAGACATTTCGTGTCGGTAAAAAGCAGGGGTTCTTAACCAGGGTACGTGTACTCCTTGGTGGTACGGAGCACCAAAACAGGAGGTACGACATGTAGTGTGAAGTTATGTGCTATTAAGGCATATTTATGAAGAATTAAATATGTTAATTTACTAAAAGCAACAACAAAATAGCCATTAGTAAATTGACTGATTGTGCGAGGTATTGTCAATGCATGCATTCAACACGTAAGTTATAATTACACAGCGTACAATTCGTATTATGTCAATTTTATTTACTTCTGTCGACCATTGTAGACAGGATTTACGAGAAAATTTCATGAAAGCTCAAAGGGTACGAGCGCTAAAACGGTTAGGAAACACTGCTATAGAGTCATGTAGAGAAAATAGAATTTGCCAGAATAATTCGATTGAACTTCTTGTTTTCAGCAGTCAAATTTTCAGCAAAACCTTTTTTAATATTATAAGTAAAACCATGTTTTATTCAAAGTCCAGCCAATTACTTAATTTTGTCAGGCAAGAGCAATAAGAACAGCGTGTAGAATTGAGAATTGTAATATTCTAAGCCTTTATTTTTAATTGCTGTATTTTTTGAAAGATTATTTTGATACATTAATAATCCGATAGAAATGTGGAGTTTTGTGATATAGCCGGTGTTCAAACGTTTTGTCTATTTATTTCTGCAACTTTGCGATGAGAAAAAATGAACAACATAAACGACATTACAGTTTTTATTGACCATTCAGGTGCATGAGTATGCACGAATACAAAGACTTTGCCACTTTAGTTTGAAAGAAAGAGCGCGCAAAAACAATAAACTGTAAATGAACGGTTCTTGTTTATAATCAAGGAAAAGGCAGGATTTATATATTTAAGTAAAACATATATCAATGTTTGGCCGCAATCAAGTAGACATTGTCAGTTTGTCAAACTTATTTTATTGCACTTCACAAATACGTTGAAAAGGTTTGTAAATCGGACAACGTTGGTGTTTCAATCTATCACTTATTTTAATACGTAATCAGTGTCGCAAAATATGCGCATCTTGCAAACTTGAAATTCTTTCTAACATATCAAAACGAAAAGTGGTTTTAAATGCAAAAACAAAAACTATCTGCGATAACAATTAAAACAACACATATTTCGTTTTTGTATGAAATTTATTAATAGATGACACGAAATTTTTTTTTTTTTAAATGATCAGCATTTACACATCAGCATTTGCTTATAATTTTGATAGCTTATTCAAAACTTGCTCGATATTACCTCCAGTAGCCTTATTTAGTGTAGTTTGCTTTAATTAAGTATGACTGAACAAAATGTAAATAGTATAGTGTTTTTAACAGTACTTTTACAGTAACATTTTAATTACCCCCAATCATCTAATGTCCTAAATGAGTAGGCTGTTGAGATAAAGGAACAATATGTCAACCCGCAGAAACATTTTACTTAAAACAGAAAAATGTGAAGAATTATTAGAATTTACGAGTGTATTAGATTTCAAAAGTTGTGCCAAGAAGTTTTGCTCGAACAGCAAATACCACTATTGCAACAATGTCGGGTTGCTGGCGACAGCAGAGAGCACAATTTTTTTAAATATGTTATGGTACACATCAGCATTTGCTTAAGATTTTGGTAGATTTTTTATAACTTGCCCGGCATTACCTCCAGAAGCCCTATTTAGTGCAGTCTCCTTATTTAGCATGACTTAACAATTAACCTTCCATTAGTAAACCCTGTCCCAACAAAAGACGTATGTACACAATAAGGACAATTACATAATTTCAGAGAAGGTTTTTATAGGAATTACGAGTTGAACATGTTAAACACATGCTAATAGAGATGCAAAGTTTAAATATTTGGCTACTTCAAAATAAAAGTGTTTTTAACAGTACTTTTACAGTAACATTGAATTGCCCCTTAATCATCTAATTGCCCTTATTAAGTAAGCTATTAAGATAAAGAAAAAATGTGCCGACCTATTAAGCGCAGAAAACGTTTACTTAAAACAGAAAAATGTTAAAAATTATTAGAAATTTAAGAGTGTATTGGATTTCAAAAGTTGTGCCAAGATAAGTTTTGCTCGAACAGCAAATACTCCCATTACAACATTAGCGGGTTGCTGGTGACAGCAGAGAGCAGGTTGATTGTTTCACAGAATAAAATTCCTTGGCTGGGCGTTTTGAAAGAAAACGATTGCAACGTAGGTAGCCGTGCTTCCCTCCTATTGGTTAATGTTTGTCACGTGATATGGGTATATTGGCAAGAGGGTTATTGCGCAACTTACTCCGCACGTTTCTTCCAAAATACATTGTCATTGTTGTTTGCGAATGGCGTTCCCGGGACGAGAGCACATAAAGTAACGATTTATTTCATGGAACCTCAACTTTTGGATGTTTTGGGGTTTTTGATGCTTTTAGGAAAATTATAGCTTCCAATAAGTGGCCTTTGTGGCTTTAATTAAACATTTAATGAGAGATTTATTGCAGCATGTGGCAAAGTAACGTTGCTTCTTTTGTAAAGTAAGCGCGATTTACTGTTGGCTTCGTTTTATTGCTCAACCGTCGGTTCTAAATTATGGCATCGATGTTTGCTGTTGCGCGCTAACGGTTTTACGAGAGACGGACGATACCTACAGCTACTTGTTGAATTGCCCTACATGCGTTGAGTCACTCTGGGTTTGATTCGTTTCTCATTGATTCAACATCAACTAAATTTCTACTTAGATGAGTTACTTCCGTTTAAAGGTAAACAAATGTATTTTTGCAAAACTTAACGGGTTAGGAAGGTGTTCCATTAAAGTGCACACATTAATTTGCTATAGGATGTGAACCTTTGCCACCCAAATATTGAACGGGAAGCGATATTATAACTTGGTTTAGGATATCAGTTCTGACCTTGTCGATCATTCCCAAAATGAATCCAGCGTTATCTCCACTAATGCATTATAAAATAATACAATTTGCGCACAAATCTCTGTTTAGAAATACTGATGTTGGCCAGTTCGACTTTTGAAGGTCACTGGTCCAAGTTTGAAGAGTACCCTTATGTGTGCAGATTGTTCAAATCACACTTCAACACTTTAAGATGATTAAATATGATTTGTGACATTGCAGTTTTTACTGGCCATATATATGTACGAGTACACACAAATACAAAGATTTTAACACTTTTGTTTTGAAAAAATAGCAAAAAATAGCAAAATAGCAACCGATCAAGCGCAAAAACCGTTTACTTAAAACAGAAAAATGTGAAAAATTATTTGAAATTTAAGAGTGTATTAGATTTCAAAATTGTGCCAAGATAAGTTTTAATGTTCGAACAGCAAATACCACCATTGCAACATTGTCGGGTTGCTGGTGACAGCAGAGAGCAGGTTTTTTTGTTTCACAGAATAGAATTCCTTGTCTCGGCATTTTGAAAGAAAACGATTGCAACGTAGGTGGTCGTGCTTTCTTCTTATTGGTTAGTGTTTGTCACGTGATATGGGTATATTGGCAAGAGGGTTATTGCGCAACTTACTCCGCACGTTTCTTCCAAAATTTACATTGTCATTGTTGTTTGCGAATGGCGTTCCCGGGACGAGAGCACATAAAGTAATGATTTATTCCATGGAACAACGTAGCTTTTGGATGTTTTGGGTTTTATGATGCTTTTAGAAAAAATATAGCTTCCAATTCCAACCGGTTGCCTTTCTGGCTTTAATTAAACATTTAATGAGAGATTTATTGCAGCCTGTTGCAAAGTAACGTTGCTTCTTTTGTAAAGTAAGCGCGATTTACTGTTGGCTTCGTTTTATTGCTCAACCGTCGGTTCTAAATTATGGCATCGATGTTTGCTGTTGCGCGCTAACGGTTTTACGAGAAATGGGCGATACCTACAGCTACTTGTTGAATTGCCCTACATGCGTTGAGTCACTCTGGGTTTGATTCGTTTTTCATTGATTCAACATCAACTAAATTTCTACTTAGATGAGTTACTTCCGTTTAAAGGTGAATAAATGTATTTTTGCAAAACTTAACGGGTTAGGAAGGTGTTCCATTAAAGTGCACACATTAATTTGCCATAGGATGTGAACCTATGCCACCCAAATATTGAACGGGAAGCGATATTATAACTTGGTTTAGGATATCAGTTCTGACATTGTCGATCATTCCCAAAATGAATCCATCGTTATCTCCACTAATGCATTATAAAATAATAAAATTCGCGCACAAATCTCTGTTTAGAAATACTGATGTTGGCCAGTTCGACTTTAAAGGTCACTGATCCAAGTTTGAAGAGTACCCTTATGTGCGCAGATCGTTCAAATCACATTTTAACACTTGATGATTAAATATAATTTGTGACATTACAGTTTTTACTGGCCATATAGATGTACGAGTACACACAAATACAAATATTTTAACACTTTAAGATGATTAAATATGATTTGTGACCTTGCAGTTTTTATTGGCCATATAGATGTACGAGTACACACACAAATACAAATATTTTAACACTTTAGTTTAAAAAATAGCACACAGAAAATAAATTGTAAATGAACGGTTCTTGTTAAGTAAAAATTTTGGCGCATTCAATCAGACATTGTCAGTTTGTCAAACTTATTTCATTGCACTTAACAAATACGTTAAAAAGGTTTGTAAATCGGACAACGTTGGTGTTTCAATTTATCACTTATTTTAATACGTAATCAGTGTCGCAAAGTATGCGCATATTGCAAACTTAAAAATTTTTCTAACTTATCAAAACGAAAAGTGTTTTTAAATTAAAAAAAAAACTATCTGCAATAATAATTGAAAAAGCACCTAATTCGTTTTTGTATGAAATTTATTAATAGGTGACACGAAAATTTTTTTGTTTAAATATGTTATGGTACACATCAGCATTTTCTTATGATTTTAATAGCTTATTTAAAACTTGCCCGGCATTACCTCCAGTGGCCCTGTTTAGTGCAGTTTGCTTTAATTAAGTATGACTTAACGAACAAAGCAGAATTTACACACACAGCCTTGCGTTAACTTTCTATTAGTAAACCCGGCCCCAACAAAAGACGTATGTACACAATAACGACCACTGCATAACATCAGAAATAGTTTTATGGGCATTACGACTTAAACATGTTAAACACATGCTAATGAGCATGCCCGATACTTGACAGTTTATCCCGATACCGATTCCCGATATATTGGAGGAAACCTATTTTAGTCGATACCAAATGACGTCCTTACTCTGCCCAAACAAGCAAAATGCATGAAATTGAAACGTTTAAAATAGCAATTTTTTCCAGGTTGTTAGGACAAATTTGTCTTTATCGTTCAGATTTCAGTTACCCCAAGTTACTGACCTAATACTTTTGATAAACTTACCTTTTAACATAGAAATCGAGAATCAAAATCATGCCTGAATTCCTGTATAAATATTAGTTTTGTATTGGCACCGATACCACCATCATATCGGACGACTACAGATACTATTTGGCATCGGGTATCGGCTACGATCCGATATTATCGGACATCCCTACATGCTAGTTATTCTCTACGGCGCAAAACTAACTTTTTTACGGTAAATGTTAATAGTTGGCTACTTTAAGCAAAAAAGTGTTTTTAACAGTACTTTTACAGCAACATTTTAATGACCCCCAATCCTCTAATTGTCCTTGATAAGTAGGCTGTTGAGATAAAGAAAGATATGTCAACCGATCAAGCGCAAAAACCGTTTACTTAAAACAGAAAAATGTGAAAAATTATTTGAAATTTAAGAGTGTATTAGATTTCTAAATTGTGCCAAGATAAGTTTTGCTTGAACAGCAAATACCACCATTGCAACATTGGCGGGTTGCTAGTGACAGCAAAGAGCAGGTTTTTTTGTTTCACAGAATAGAATTCCTTGGCTGGGCGTTTTGAAAGAAAACAATTGCAACGTAAGTGGTCGTACTTTCTTCCTATTGGTTAATGTTTGTCACGTGATATTGGTATATTGGCAAGAGGGTTATTGCGCAACTTACTCCTCACGTTTCTCCCAAAATTTACATTGTCAATGTTGTTTGCGAATGGCGTTCCCGGGACGAGAGCACATAAAGTAACGATTTGTTCCATGGAACAACGTAGCTTTTGGATGTTTTGGGTTTTATGATGCTTTTAGGAAAAATATAGCTGCCAATACGTGGCCTTTCTGGCTTTGATTGAACATTTATGGAGAGATTTACTGCAACCTGTGGCAAAGTAACGTTGATTATTTTTGTAAAGTCTTCGCGATTTACTGTTGGCTTCGTTTTATTGCTCAACCGTCGAGTCTTAACTATGGCATCGATGTTTGCTTGCGCACTAACGTTTAGCAAGAAACGGGCGATATCTCCAGGGACTTAATAGCTGGATTGTCCTACATGCGTTTATTACTTTTGCACACGGAACTATTCAGCACTTTGCTGATTGTCTCCAGATAAGGCGATGTTTTTGCCAGCACCTGTTGTGAAAATTTCCGGTGCCCACCTTTATCCTTGGCAGAAAGCTAGGAAAATAGCACTCGTACAAATATTCTCGCAATTTGACGGGGTGGCTCATATTTCTTGCATAAAGATGAGCAGTATTTTTGTATTGCTTTAATTTTACAAAAAACATAGAAAAAAGATGAAAATTGATATTCTTTTTGCCATTGAACTCCAAACATAACAAACATCACGAGGGCACAAAAATCGTTTACCCCGAGTCACTTTGGGTTTGTTTCGTTCACCATCAACTGAATTTTAAACTAGTTGAGTTACTTCCGTTAAACAAAGTAAACAAAGGTGTTTTTTAAAGGGTTTGGATGGCATTCCCCAAAATGCACAAATTAATTTGGTGTAAGATGTGAACCTATGTAACCCAAGTATTGGACGAAAAGCGGTATTAGCCTATCACTCGGTATCGAAGATCGGCTATGGTATTATCGATCATTCCTATGCACCCGTCGTTTATTCTCTCTACTAAAGTATTTTAGAATAATATAATTTGCTCACAAAGCTCTATTCGGGAATTGATGTTGGTCAGGTTAAATTTTCAAGGTGGCTGATCCAGGATTAAAAAGTACCGATATGTGTACAGATGGTTTACATCACATAATAACACTTGAAGACAATTAAAGTAGAATTGTGACACTTTTCGATTTGTGATCGTTTTTTTTATAAAGGCATCTTGCATAGGTGGCCAAAACGTCGAATAAAATAAACAAGTACCGGAAATAACTTCCTTTTCCGAAAAATAACTATGCCTGGTAGCAACAGTATACTTATATGTTCTTAAGTTTAAATTTCATGAATTGCTATTCAGTATTCGGAAAAACAACAGTTATAGCTGGGAGTTATTCAGCTACTCATTTTTGAACAATATATTTTCGACAGACAAGTTTACATCTGTTAAAAAAACACTGTGGAACTGAAATCCAACATGGCCGACAATCGCAACGAAAATGAAGAAGCTAATCAACCAAATGTCAATATGGTAAATAACTAAATACAATAAAAAAACGGATAGCCGCTCATTTTTTACGTTATTTTTTAATTGATTGCAAAGTTTATATTAAATTTACATCTTTTTGTAGCAAAAGTAATTATAATGGAATATTTTTCAGGTTGCAAATAAAAAGAGATACTTTAAAAGTGTTTGCTATTGGCATTTAATTCGTCGTGTGCTTTTTCTCTGTTCTTTCAGAGTTGCTTTAAAAAAATGCTAGGCTGTTCACAATGAATTGATTCAATAACAATTTTCTTAAGAGGTTTATTTTATCAAGAAATCACCCCAATTTCTATCTTTTTGCTCCCCTAGGTTAATTTTTATGCAACGGTGCAACATTTTGCTGTAAGTGTAAAGCAAACCTACAATTTGCCAATAAAATTGAAAATTATTTTACATTTTTTATTATTTGTATAGGCGCTTAAAAAAATTTGTTAAAATTCAATAAAAAAACTACCCCTTATTTTTCCGTGGAATAAAATGTTTATATTTTGTTAAGTTTTAAAAGTTTCTCTAACGTTTGTGAAATTTTAAGATTTCTATGTCATTTCGTTAATTGATATTTCATGAAATTACAAAATTGTGCATTTGACCCCCGGACAAATATCAGCAGACTGAGGTTGAAAATTTTCTTCTTTTTTGTATGACATGTATTTGTCAGTAATTTGTTCATCAGATCTTTTTTTCACAAATTTCCATCCTTAAAAACCGATTAAAACCAAAAAAGGAGACTGTGCACCCCTAAAATCCACCCCTTAGTTGTGGGGACATTTTTTTACTGGAGAAACAACATTGTAAGGGTATTTAACAGCTGGACAAAAATATCATAATTTAAGTCCGTTTCCTTCTCTGACAAAAAAGCAGTGTTGTAATGACTTAAGTTAATGACTTGACTTAAGTGCACTTAAGTCACTGTTTTTAAATGACTTGACTTGACTTAAGTCTTTTGGGCAAAATGACTGGACTTAAGTCTTTTGGGCAAATGACTTGACTTGACTTAAGTCATTTGGTCAAATGACTTGGGTTAAAATAAATTGTTTTAATTAAGCAATTATTTATAAAATTGCGTTATTTATCCCAATCTTTGCACATAAAATAATTTTCTTGTTATATGCTGCTTTTATGTTATTTTTGACTTAAGTTGCTCATAATAATCGGAGAAGTTTGCCGGTTTTGATAATTTAAAGTTTTATTTTTTTTGCCCAGGGCTGGACTTGAAGTTGACTTGCTCCAATTATGACTTGACTGAGACTTGACTTGTTATTTATTCAAAAAGACTTGACTGGGACTTAAGTTATTTTACGAATGACTTGACTGGGATTTAAGTTATTTCAAAATGACTTGTTTACAACACTGCAAAAAAGTGCCACTACAAAATTGATTGAAGGAAAAAATAATTCGGAAATAAGGATTTTTTTCTGGGCCACATAATCAAATTTTACAATACTTATACAGGGTGAAAATGCACCTCCGCTTCCACCAGCAAACAACCAGCCAATCAATGTGCTACCTGTAAACATAGGTGACATTTACGGTCATCAAGGTCAAATAGAAAACGTTTATGGGGATGTCTATTTCAATGACAACCAACCGCAACCTGAAGTAGCTCCCGACTCAACAGCGACCTCATCTGACAACGGTTAGTGACAACTTTAAATTAAAAAAGGGGCTCAGTATGCTTGTATGACGTTCCTGCGTACAAATCAACCCTATTTTAGTCGCGGTCGTATTCCAAATTCCCTCATGTGACATTTTAAACATTTTGAAACAAAAGCGGCGAAAATAATTAAATGTGCTGTAAATCACAAAGCGTAGCCAGGGTATATTTCGCCTAGGGATAACACAATATCGAGGGTAGCTTTATGATATAAAAGAGAAACAAAAAAGATAAGTGCTGACATTGCATTTAGGTGTTTGCTTTTTTAATAGTCGTATACAAACGCTAGCACAAGGTAACATAAAAACATCACAATGATTTGAAAGCGCGTCTAAAATTGTTCTTTATCTTTTGTAGTTTAAGTTGACACAAATTTAAGTTGGAATGGGAGCGTTAAACTTTTCGACGTTGTGTTAATATTTCCAAAGCTGGAAACACTAGCACAATGCGTAAAGTTATTATAAAAATACTTTTTATTATAAAAAATAAAAAATTAATTAAAGCATATTCGCGCGTAGCGCATTTAGAAGGGAAAATGCACAAGAAATATTGTTTGCGGGTACATGACCTCATGCTGCAGACTCTAACGTTTTCCATACTTATTTAAAATATGGGAGGTTTTTAGTAAATTCGCTTGCATCAGCGCAGTGGTCGGCAAACTTTCTTAGGCCCTATTGAAGGCCCACTATATAAAACCACTACCGGTACGAAAACAGTGACAGGATAATTATTTTAATTTTGAGGCATTAGAATGACGTCACAAAGTTGGAAACATTTTTTTTTTCGGACGAACTGGTGCGCAAATATGAAGCTAAACCCCAGTTTTGAGCGTAAAAAAATACGTAATGTGTAAAAGACTAACACTATATCATCTCCACGGCTGAATGGCGGCGCCCGCAATCACGTAAAATGTTCGCATGAAACACGTAAAAGAAATCCATTACGTTAATCTTGTTTTAACACTTGGGTAAATGTGACTCATGAAACAATAGCCATATTGCAAAGTTGAATGGAAAAATAAATTTAGCAGAATATATTTTGGCAGAAATTGCATTTTGCAGGGAGTCTAACTTCACACAGCGTTAGGCTGTTAACAACAAGAAAAGGTGAAATGTTACACAGCGCCATGAGGCAGAAAACACTGCCATACCATATCGTAAAACGTAGTATAAAACGTAAAATATACGCGCGAAACGCAAAAAAATTTTGCCTTTACATATAGTTTAATAAAACAATATAATTATTAGCCACATCAACTTTTTTTTAACACTGCTGTGAGTGTACGGCTATTACGCGACCCACAACTACACGACAACCCTAACTATTCAAAAGTAACTCACGGCCCACTAAAACGCCTCTGCGGATCACAGTTTGCCGACCACTGCATTAGCGTTTTCTTTGTTAACTTTAAGAGTTGGAGAAACATGAAACATTATTTATCAATTATACAAATATAAAACAGTCTACGTTTTCCCTGCAACAAAACCGGTTTATAATGACTTCGATAACCACCCAGCAATAAATCAAAACGTTTTTGAGTATTATTTGGCGAACCCAGCCTACGCTTAAACACGCTCGTATTTCTAGTTTATCGTTCGGTCGCGATTCGCGTTGAAGTAAAACCGACACTAGGCGTTAATCATTTACTAACTTTTAGGTGGCTGGGATAAGCTAAGTGCGCAGAGCAAAATTTTACGCTACATATTATTACTGCCTTTTGGCGTTCAGCTTTAAACAACAGTTCTTACGTTTACAACAGCATCATGGCAAGAAAAGTCTCAGGAAGCAGCTGACAAGGTCATCGGAACTCTACCAAGCAACCCAGTTCCTCTTGACATCATTCGGGATTCGCAAGAACCTTTGGAGGAGTTTGGTTTAAAAGGACTGAAGCAACTCAGAGAAAAACAGGTCAACTCAACCATGCTCAAACTCAACCAACTATTTACTGCTGCAAAACAAGAAGCAATCGATGAAGCCAAAAGTAAGAACTTTAGAAATAAAGCAGCATATGACGATTACGTGGAGAGGCATGGCAACGTGGTCGGTATGACTGGAATAGCTGGAATTGGAAAAACTATAGCTATTATACAGACACTAACGGAGCTTGCAGGTAAATTACCTGCAGATGAAAAAGGATATTGGCTTTTTAAATACCTAAAGACTTTAGGTCTTAACAAAGAAATGGGTGTTCTAGAAATGCTGTCATCGAACCCAAACTGGAAACACACAAAGGAAATAGATGACCAAATACTGGAAAGACTTTCCAAATCCAACAAGCTGTTTATCTTCCTGGATGGTTTGGACGAACCTAGGTTCAAGGATCTTGATTTGGATGCTCCAGTGATCGGATTGTACGATCGCGCAACGCCGATGGTCATTTTGCAAAACCTACTCCGTGGCGACATTCTTCCAAATGCTCACAAGCTGCTTACTTCACGACCGGGGGCTTTTCTCAAGCTACACCCAAGCTGCAAGCCCCACTTTGTAGTCAAGGTAATCGGCTTCAACGAAACCTCTCAAGATTTGTATTTCCGACAAATTTGCTCAAAGCAAGAAGATTATGAGAAGGTCACCAAGTCACTTGGTCAAAACCCACATGCAAAGGCTTTGTGCTTTCTTCCTATATTTGCCAAAACCGTCGCACCTTACATCATAAAGCATGGCACTAAAGATGGCACTTTTACGCTCACAGATATGTTTGCGGCTTTTGTGTCCGATTGCATTCATTCGCCTAAGTTCAAGGATCATCCCAGAATTTTGCGCAAACTTTCAGATTTGGCTTTTTACGGAATGCTCAATAACAAGATCACATTCGATGAAGAAGACTTTGATGATGTCGGACTTGATGCTGAAGGAATGGAGGACTTTCTCAACATGCAAGTTTTCTCCAGCGACCTCAACCTTCGTATACTGGAAGGGGAGAGAGTATTCTTCTTTATTCATCTTCTATGGCAAGAATTTTTCACATCACTCAAGCTGTTGTTCGATACAGACCTGTCCACATTTTCTGGGCTGCTACAAAGCATGGAAAGTAATACGTGGGAAATGGTTCTTCGGTTTCTTTTCGGGTTGCTAAACACGGGACTCCACCGTAAGCTAAAGCCTATTTTTAAAATCTCTTCCACCGATGTTGCCAGCAAGAAAAGTTTGCTGAATGGTCTGATTTATTCGCTTGGATCTCAACTTTTATCAAACAATGTTGAGAGCTTTAACTCCAAATTGTTTAAGCTTTGCAGTTTGGCGCAGGAATCAAACGATGAAGAAATCACCGCGAAAGTGGCCGATTCCCTCCCTGGAGAGCTTCGTATAAAGTGGGGAACGATCCTTCCCAGTGAAGTGTCAAGTCTCTGTCACGTGCTTCGAGCAACACAAAGAGAGCTGGTCATCAGCATCGGGGAATCTTACGACCCGGTCACATTTACCGGCAACGGTTTAGAAATGTTGATGGAGACTATGGCGAGAACCAAACACAAGGTTTGTGAAGTTTTACTGTTGTTTTTAAGTTTTAATTTTTATACACTATTTTCAAATAAATGCAACAAAGCAGCGGTAAACGCTAACGAACCCTGCACCGTTTTAAAGCCACACAACATTTAACTTTCTGAAGCAAGAGTCGGTAACCTTTTCTAGTCGCGGACCTGACCCAAATTTAAAAAGGGCTCGGCGAGCCGTAATAAATATAAACTTGAAATTTTCCTAAAATGTTGAGTTTTGAGCGTTTCATTATAATAACTGTTAATCAGTGGCGACCTAGTTTTTTGGTTGTAAATTAGCTATTATTTAACACTACACGAAATACCCGGCGTGGCCCAGGTTAAATAGAATATTTTCCAGTTATTCTTACTGGTTAAAAAATAATTACACCTACAATAACCATCATAATGTACGAAGTCTACCTGAATTTAATCTGGTTAAACAAAATGAAACAATCCATCATACTTTGGCTCTTTATTACTCTTGCACATTACGTTGTACCATGTTAATCTGACAGCCTCATGTTATAGCCTATAATTATGGAATCAGAAAATAACCCGAAAGTTATGTTACGGATAGTGTATAAAGTTCTGAAGAGGCATAAATAATACAAACATATTTTTGTAATGTCATAACAAATTTGCTTATGCCTAAACGTTTGTATTGCGTGTCACTAAATAGAAAATTCAAATCATGTCATATCGTAGGTCTAAAATCAGTTAACCTAATGTTTTTCCACAGTCAGAGTAACACCCCACAGCCTGTGTGAAAGCGGCATTAATAGAATGTCGTGTTTAATTATATGACTTATCTGCGTGGCTCTAAAGATCTAATTCTTTGTCTCCGTAATTTCCCAATACTTATTTAATTTGTTTAACACAATCTAAAGACTAAAAATTAACGTAGGCCTGTAACCTAAAAAGCAGTATCTAAAAGCCCTCTTGCCCTTTGCCAAGGGGGGCAAGAGGAGGGGCAAAAGTGCCCTTTTCATAAAAAGTGATATATTGCTTTCACAACGTTAAATATTATGCGACGGAAATCATAAAGGGGGTAGGGTTGAGCTACGGAATAATGCAAAAAATTCGTAAAATGACATGCTTGACATTTGTTAAAACATTTTTAGTATCATTTTAAGCCAATCTAGAGGGCATGGCTGCAAACATTTTGCCGGGGGAATAACCCCGCACCCCCCAAATATTTCGGCTCGTTACGCTCGCTTGCGGTCTATGTTGCCCTTACCAAAAAAGTCGCCACCCTTGCCCTGAAATCGCTCCGGCGTCCCTGTAAACACACGAACTTGGCTAAACACGTCTCGCATATATTTCTTAACGAAAACCTGTGAAATTAGACTATCTTTTACGTGGTTAAACAAACTGCAAAAAGCTATAAATGTTTGCACTGCGTGTCACTAAATTGAAATTTAATTATTAGGTCATATCGTGTGTCTAAAATCGGTTAACCTAATGCTTCCCCACAATCAGAGTAACACCCCACAGCAAACACCCCACAGCTTTTACACAGACTGTGTAAAAGCGGTATTAATGTGAAAGCGGAATGGCGTGTTTAACTTTGTGACATATCTGCGTGGCTTTAAAGATCTAATGCTTTGTTGCCGTAAATTTCCAGTAAATTGTTCATTTGGTTTAAACAGTGTAAAGATGAAAAATTAACTTATAACCTAAAAAGCAGTTTTGTGTCTGAAATAGGTCACAAAAAATCACTAATTCACGTGTTACCAACATTGTATAAGCTGGCTGAAGCCGTATATTATAGCCGATAATTACAAAAAAATTGCGGTATTTACAACAAACAAATTGCAACGTTGTGTGTTTTTTTAAATGGAGCTACTAAACACGACTCGCATATTTTACCTAACGAAAACCCGTGACATATATCGATGGAAAATCGCTCAAAAAGTAGTAGCAGCAATTATTCAAATTGGCGAAATTCAAGCAAATACGTAAAACCCATACTGCATCCAACGAAAGAAAATCCTCTTTTAAAAGTAAATTTGCTTAAAGTTCAAACCGCTACAATAAACGCGATATAAACTTTGCCACATGAAACTTTATTTTTACCAAGGCAATTTACTTCACGCAGGTTATTGCCTTATAAATGTGTGAAAAGGTTTAACCCGTTTCGTCATAAGGTTTTGCAAGTCGCACGCCCGCTCTTTCAAGTTAACATGCAACGAATGTTGTGTGATGTTTTTGAAATGGCATAAAAATTGCTCACCCGTGACCGGTTTGCGACGGCGTTCGCTTGAGATGCGAGACTTTCTCTTATAGAAAGAAACCAATTTTTTTCTGTCTGGGAGCACACGAGTTTCTTTCTATTTTATCCACTTGCCAGGCGACTCGCTTAAGAGGAGCAATATGAGCCACACGTTTCTCTGTCTGTTTCCCTAAGACGCGAACATGCTGACCCACAAACTTTTCCATTTTATATATTAGATTTGAAAAAGGACGGTAAAGCGTTTGCGCCAAGCGAGAAGAAAAGCTATTGTGCAAATATTTGATGTTCCCCGGGGGTAGCGAAAGGACGTGAGGTTCATCGAGTGTGCTGCCGCCGATAAACATAGTTTAATCATAAACAACAATAAAAGTGAAAAAAAAGATATGCGGAAAATTTAATCGTTAATCTATGATGTAATTTGAATAGGATATGATGTAATTTAAATAGAACCGTTAAAATGTCGATATAGTTTATTTTTATATTTAAACCACACAAGAACTATAGTGTGCAGCACCATAAAATGCATTCAGACATACTAAGGTAGCGAAACGTCCATTGTTGATAGTACTAGTTCATGTATGTCGCATTTTTTTGAAAAATGCGCAAAAATAGTTTGGTTGGGCTGGGATAGTTCTTTTTGTGTACAATGTTATGTTGGCCGTAATCGGTTTTCTAAAGCGTGACTTGGAGATATGTTGGTGAGCGTAACGCGTCATATACGTTTTCGCCTTTAGTTGCAATTATATTGCCCTAAAGACGATTGCCTGAAAAGGTTCGTTGGCACTTTGATAAAATTTTGCCGGAAGAACAATTGTAACGCATCGGTTCTATTTAACGACATAGATTTTTATATTTATGTAGTTAAAATAAACAACAAATTTCGGCAACGGCCTTTTGCCAAGTTTGTAAAAGAGGTGGAGGGCCGGATAAACTATATTGGCGGGGTTGCCGACCCCTGCTCTTAAAGGTACTTTAAACTTCTATCACCGCATGATGACAGTAGAGTGTCCCCGAGTTTTTTAACATTAATGGACAACTTGTTTTTTCGCAACTGTTTGCTTTCCTGTTGTTCACCGAGAATTGATGGTACACACATTGCTGTATAGTCGGCAAAAATGTTCATGGTCTGATGTTGCGTTTAAATAGCGTTGTTATGCCGAAAAACAGACCGCCATTGCTCGCCTCTGAGATTAAACCGGTGAAATTAAACAAATTACCAACGCGGTTTGTACAACTTTGTTGCGCAATAACATGCGCGACTTTAATTGAGTCTTTTTAGCTAAAAACGCAAAACGCATTTTATTTTTTTATTTTATACACTAATATTTTTCTGTTTTATTTTCTGATATAACCCTCTTAATTGGCGCGACAAATTACGTTTTTCAGTTTGTTATTGGACATTAGTGTTTGGGATGTTATACTCCGCACTCCCCAAACTCTTCGTAGTCACTGTCTTCCCTACAGCGTTGAACGCTTCCACCCCCAGCAAGTATTTAAGTTTTTTAATTCACTATCCAGATTTTATTATTTCGTTGATAATACTAACTCGAAACGTTTTAACGCGAGTTTCGTGTTTATAGGAGGATTATTGACAACAAATAAAAAGCAAAGTTTTGAATAAAAGAAAGTTCAAGCAAGCGAATTTTAGGAGCAATAACTACAGTTTGAGATTAAAACTGTTCGCATCTCACGCCTCAACAATGTGCGTACTCCACAGCCGAGTAACTCGGAATTTTAGTGAAATTGTTTCTAAGTGCATATATATATAACATTTTAGCTCTACAAGCGACTAAATTAAATACAGTTTACAATAAAACGTCATATTGACCCGCATTTTTGCTTCAGCGGCTTTGCTTACACTTTTTAAACCACGTCATTGACTAAAGGTAGCCAACAATGGCGGGCGAGGCAAACTTATCGGCGCATAAGTTTCAGAACCTCATCTATGTGGGACAGCGCTCAGTGCAACATATCTTGTTGTTATTTTGTAGATGGATGAAGTACGTGTGACGACAACTGGATCACGTGACTTCACTGCATTGTCCACCTGCGTCCATAAGATAAACCGCCTGCGGTTGCACAATACGAGCGATCTGTCCGGTTTCGAGGTTCTTACTGAAGCAATCGCACGCAGAGAAACACCTGTAAGTTAACTTACGTGCAACAACTGACATGGTTATGTCATACTTGTCATTATTACGATGGGGCGGGCGCGATTATCCAATCACACTATCCACAGTCAAGCTGATAGGGAAAGTACACTGGGTGAAAAGGGGACGTGTGAAACTGACAAGAGGCTTCTCCGTGGATCAACCATTGCACAGGGGAAAGTCCCACCAATCATGGGTAGCTGGGGCAAGTGCCTCGACACCAGACTGGTTTAGTAATTCAAATTTAAATAACTTATTTTATAAATTGCGCGACAAATTGCGATGTTAACGTATTACACTTGGTTAATGCACATTAGTTTGGGATGTTATACTCTGCAACCTCCGACCCCTCGTAGTCACTGTCTCCCCTAAAATGTTAAACGTTTTCACACAGTTTTTAACTTTTTAGCAAGTATCTAATTTTTTTAATTCCGTATCCAGATTTTATTATTTCGTTGATGATACTAACTCGAAACGTTTTAACGCAAGTTTCATGTTTAATGAGGAGATAATTAATTTACAAATACAAAAGCAAAGTTTTAAATAAAACAAAGTTCAAGCAAGCGAATTTTAGGATCAATAACTACAGTTTGAGATTAAAACTGTTCGCAAATCACGCCTTAACAATGTGCGTACTCCACAGCCGAGTAACTCGGAATTTTAGTAAAAC
The DNA here is from genome assembly GCF_963924565.1 of Ascidiella aspersa. Taxonomy (NCBI): domain Eukaryota; kingdom Metazoa; phylum Chordata; class Ascidiacea; order Phlebobranchia; family Ascidiidae; genus Ascidiella; species Ascidiella aspersa. The sequence continues at coordinate 3,030,120 of NC_139453.1, read as the reverse complement.
TGTTTCTAAGTGCAACATTTTAGCTCTACAAGCGACTGAATTAAATACAGTTTACAATAAAACGTCATATTGACCCGCATTTTTTTTCAGCGACTTTGCTTACACTTTTTAAACCACGTCATTGACTAAAGGTAGCCAACAATGGCGGACGAGGCAAACTTATCGGCGCATAAGTTTGAGAACCTCACCTATCTGGGACAGCGCACCCACCAACATATCTTGTTGTTATTTTGTAGATGGAGGTTGTAACTGTGACGACAACTGGATCACGTGACTTCACTGCTTTGTCCACCTGCGTCCATAAGATAAACCACCTGGAGTTGCACAATACGAGCGATCTGTCCGGTTTCGAGGTTCTTACTGAAGCAATTGCACGCAGAGAAACACCTGTAAGTCAACTTACGTAAAACAACTGACATGGTTATGTCATAATGGTCATTATTGTGATTGGGTGGGCGCGATTCTCCAACCACACTATCGACAATCAACCGGATAGGGGAAGTCCCTGGATGCAACGGGGACGCGTGAAACTGATAATGGGCATCCCCGTGGGTCAAACATTGCACAGGGGAAAGTCCCACTAAGCATGGGTAGCTGGGTCAAGTGCCTGTTAATGCACATTAGTGTTTGAGATGTTCTACTCCGCAATCCCCGACCCCTTCAAAGTGTTAAACGCTTCCAACCACTTTTGGAATTTTTTTTTTAACTATAGAGAAGTTTTTTAATTCACTATCCAGATTTTAATATTTCGTTGATGATACCAACTGGAAACGTTTTAACGTGAACGTTCAAATACAAAAGCAAAGATTGCACAAAATAAGCCAAAATCAAGCGAATGTCAGGTTTAATAAACCACAGTTTGAGTAAACCGTTTGCAAATCACGCTTTAACAAATCTATATGTATAACTGACTAGGAATATTTTTTTATGTTGTTTTAAGCGCATAAATATGGCATCATTTTTCAAACGAATAAATTAATATCAGTTTGAATAAAACGTTACAAGATTCGTCTGATTTTAAAGTTCTTACTGAAGCAATCGCACGCAGAGAAACACCTGTAAGTTAACTTAAACGTAAAACAGCTGACACTTACATGGTTTTGTCATTTAAATGCGTTCAGCGCCCCCCAAATCATGAAAAGACCCAAAATGCCACAAGGGGGCGATACTGCCCACGTTGGGAACTTCTGCGTTACATAATACTCGATATTCAAACACGTTTTAAAAATCTAGAAAATCAATTTTTGTAGAATTAATCAACTGAATTATATTTTTTTCGGTAAATTTACTCTGAATATTACTTATTCGGTAAATTTACTAACTCCGATTATTATTATTACCGATGAATCGCGTGTCGTGTACGTTTGATGTGTTTATTTCTTAAGAGCAATTGGCCGCGCAAATATTTTTCGAATAGAATCTAAATTTAACTTTTACGAAATTTTCCGGTTTACAATCCATTTTACCTCTGTCTGTATTTAGCAGTTTGAATAGGTTTTATCAGTAAGTTTAAAACTTTCGATAACAAACCAAACTATATTTTGTGTAGATGGAAGAATTCATCGTGGACAATTTGGAGTCACGTGAGTTGAGTTGCCTGGCAACAAGTGCAAGCAACATCAACAAGTTGAAGTTGTTGTTCTGCGACACTGCTGAGTCAAATCTGCAACATCTAACTGACGCCATCTCACGCAGAAACCATCCCGTATGTTTATGTTAGTTGTTATAAGTAAATAAGTTAGCATTAACCGCACATGCAAGGGCGTCGACATAAATTAGGGGGATGGGGGCAAAAAATAGTTTTACAGACCGTTAATATTTAACATACCGAGACATGTAGGTTTATCCTAAATACTTCAGTGAGAATATAATACACGCTTCCATACAACTCGCCAATCACATACTTTCATAAAAAGTTGCATGGCTGGACGTTTGTGTTTCACTTAAAAAACGTCTTTAAAGCATAAAGTCGGCACTTGTTTGCAAAAAATTACCCTCTCTTGTTTTGTCTCGTTAATAATTTAAACTGTGTTAACAGCCTTGTGCATATTCATAGATGTTTAAAAAGGTCTACAAACAAACACTTAAAAATGTCAGCCAAAGAGGGTTTGAGACCCGGGGCAAGCAATTTGGACAATTAATTGGAAGCAATCTATAAACCACAAACGTTCAAAAAATTGTTTATTCGGATACACACTATTTAGCGCGTTCAGTATTCACAATTAGGCTTATTTGCACCAATATCTGGATATTTTGTGCAAACGTTTGTAACACGACAAATAAGAAAAATTCAGTTTCGACAGCGGCTTTTACTTTTACACAGACAATGCTATATTCATTAAACACATTCGGTAGTGGCATGTTTTTCAAGCAAATGTTGACTTATTTCGGTACTTCAGTATTAAGACACTAATGCAAATTTTTAGCAAATTATTATTCTACCTAGGAAATTTAATTTTGTGTCATAGACACAGCAGTTTCTTGTTTATTCCATAATGCTCCAGATGTTCAGCATGGGCGCCCGCAGGGGGGGGGGGGGGACAAGGGGGGCACTTGCCTCCCCCCCCCCTGGAATTTCAAAATGTGATTATTAGTATTATTTGTAAGTGTAATGTGTATTACTTATAAAGGTTAAAAATAATATACACTATCCATTGCCCCCAGTGGCGTATCCAAAGGTGGCGGGAGTTCTTACCACCCCTTTTTGTAAGTGATATTATCGTTTTTGTCATGGTTTAACAAACTGTTCGAAGCGTGCGTTTTAAGTAATTGGGTCACGCGTCTTAATCTAATGCGAAGCCAAAATCGAGTGCAAAACGCCGTTTTTCGTCTTTACTTTGGTCGACCGTAAACGCTGGATAGTTTTTCTCTTTCGTTATTTGTTTAGGTCAGTGGTTCTCAACCTTTTTTCTTTCGTGTCCCATTTACCTTGCAAAAAAATTCTGAGGCCCAATAGAATTTTTATGAAAGAAAAAACTTTAAAATAGGTTTAGAACAAAACACAGCAGAATATATTTCAAAACAGATTGTTTAATCAACCGTGCATTAGTAAGATACTTGCGGCTGAACAATAAATTTACATTCCTTTTTAATACCTCCCAAACCATTATTCCTTTAAAATGAAATAAAATGACACAAATGAAACTAAATCTAGCTTTTCAAATTGGTATGTGGCCCACCTCAAATGTTCTCATGGCCCCACTGGTTGAGAAGCGCTGGTTTAGGTTGACTGATTAGTGTGTATTCGACAAATTGACAACGCTAGTCAAACCTTTTTTTCTCGCTAAAAAACGTCAAGTTATACGCAGTATGTTCCTCGCTGTTCGGTCTCTGCGCTATTATCCGATGTTGGTGTAACATCGACATTTGTTTAAATGAAACAGATTCTTAAAAGGAGGTATAATGGTGACTGTCGTGCGCGTTTTAAAATATAAATGTTTAAGTAATGATAGTTAACGCAAAATTATGCTCTTCAAGAATACTCTAAGACCACGTGCTAAGTGTGCAATGGACACGACTTATTTCCCCTCAACCAAAGCTTGTAATTTAGCTGACTTGGCACACAGCTCGGCGCAGATGTTGCGCCAATCGTGGCATAATAACACCTGGTAAAAACGATCTTCGTTTAGTATTGCACGTGGTGAAAGGATTGTTTGTAATTTAGCGCTAGTTCCGTTCATGGAACTTGAAAACTGCGCTGCTGATAGTCGAATTATGTATGATTCTACCACAATTAAACACACATGTTTCACGGTCTTGGTTTGTTTTTTTGCCCGAAGTTAACGATTGTACACCGTGGTTTCGCAGCTGGCGCCTGACAGGATTGTCGACGACGCACGTGCTCGCTTTTGCTGGACGTATTTGGCTGTTTTTGGGTTTTTTCTATCACGTCTTGCAATCACCATTCTATGACGTAATACTGTCACAATTTTAATGACGTCATTATTCATTAACATCAGGCGAAAAATAGGGGAATTCCCTAAGTTGAAAATTTAGGACCCTTTTTTGATTTTCTGGTTACGCCCCTGATTGCCCCCCCCTGAAAAATTTTCTGCGGGCACCCCTGGGCTCGAGCGCTACTGTAATATTTCACTTATTGTAGTGATTTTAATGGTTTCGTTTCGTGTTTATTCTGTTTTTAAGATGTTCTTTTGTTTACATTAAAATTACACGTGTGTAGTTAAGTAACTGAAGATATAATTCATGGATTAGGAAACTTTCTTGAATTTTAGACTAATTGCTACTTTTTACGACCGATTTGGATTATGTTTAGTTACTAACTCTCTTTATTGCCACTTTTAATTAAAACTGCATATTTTCTGCCAATTATCTACAGTGTTTTCTGTCTAATCGACATATTTATTTTCTGAAATACACATATTATCGAACGATAACGGCCCTATTCAAATACAGTTTGGCTGAGTTGCAGATAAAAAATAAACGTTATCCTCCTATCCAACAATATTTGTTCATATTTTAATATAATAACACCTCAGCAACAGGGAGACTCCAACTACACTATAATGTTTTTTGTATTGTCTGTCGTCACACCTTTTGAAACACGATTAACGCAATGGTTAATTTTTGCGCTGCAGGCGACATTGTTACGTGGTTTCTACGGAGCCTCACAACACAATTGTCAAAATCAACTTGATAAACTCATTTTTTCGCGATTCGCGCCACCAACAGTAGATACTTTAGTTTTTTCAAATTGTCTCACTGATATGTAATTCAAAATGAGTTTTTCTTAGGGGGAAGCAAGGCATAAGGGTATGACCAAAAACGTCTTTATAGAAAAACGCCTTTATATTGTTTAAGTTGCCCAAACTTATATTTTGGAGTGTGCGATGAGACGCACGACGCAATTTGATCAAAGTGGGCTAAACCTAGAAACATAATTAGATTCGCGCGGAACGTTAAAAAAATTCCATTCACTTGAGCAAAATATACAGTTTGTTGGGGGCGAGGGCATAGCAACGTATTGCACCTGGCAAAAAAATAATTTTGCGTTAAAGACACAACAGTTTCTTGTTTATTCCATACTATTCCCGATGTTGGGGGGGCAAATGCTCCCTATTGCAGGCACTTATGGTCCAGGATTAGCAGACGACACCTTCGATGTTATGGAAGCTAATAGAGGGGAGATACGTAACAATTGGAACTTCTTGTCATTGTAGATGGAATTGTTTCAACTGATTGGTAGCAAGCTGGATTCACGTGGTTTGAGTTGCCTGGCAACAAGTGTACACAACATCAACCAGCTGCAATTGGTTGGATGCGAAATCGCTGGTTCCGATCTGCAACCTCTAACTGACGCCATATCACGAATGGGTCGACCTGTAAGTGCGTGTTGTTGAAATAAAGGGTGTGTTGAATATTGGAATGACATTGAGGTGGATAAACCAGGCAACAGCATTGCGTGTAAACTTTGGTAACTCAGCCAACCACCGTCTGGCGAACGAAAGATTTTTGGTAAACGTATTTTTTATGTCACCATTACTAAGTAATTACTGGCAGGGGGAATGCGGATTTTGCATTAGGGCGCATGAAAAAATTGCAGGTATGATGTCACAATGATACGTCAAATCGTGACGTCACAAGTAACGGACATAGCGTTACGTCAAAACGTGACTATTTTTTATTTTATCAAGACGGAAAAACAGTCGCGTGTAGAGTGAAAAAATGCCTTTGCAAAGTTTAAGTTTCCTAAACTTTAATTTTCAAGGGTGCGATAAGACGCACGGCCCCCATGGATAAACCGGTTTTCAAGTGAGCTAAGACACCCAGAAACATAACTTTGATACGCGGGTATTCCGAAATACTTTTGCATTCACTTAGTTACATTAGGAATAAATATGGTTTATGGGAGCCATGGCCACGTGCCCTGTCCCATGGATCCACCCCTGATTACTGGCCTCTACTCCCATATAAACTCACTTGGTTGATCTCCATAGACTTCAATTCTCCCATGAGGACCTAAACACAAATCAGCGATGAATGAAATGTGAAATTCAGGAACAACACACCCAGATATTAATATGGCTACTGTTTCAGAACCTATTTATTCTTTAATAACAGATCGCTCACACGAAAGAAGTAAAAATCTATTCTTTGGGCAATGAAAGTATTTTTTTAAATTACAGAAAAACTTTTGCATTCACTTAGTTACAATAGGAATAATACAGCTACGTTCCCTCTCCCATGAATCCACCCCTGGTGAATGGCCTTTAAATGGCCCTGGCCTGGGTACATTTATTCTGATAGAATTTCTTCTCAATAGACCATTATTAACTGGAGATCCTCTTTGTTTGTGTTTACTTATGAGAATTAATTACGAACTAACACTTGAATTACAATTACTAGTTTTTTTTAACATTTTCCTGTTGAAGTAATTACACCCTGAAAGCGCCTACGTTCCCTCATACTTTTATATTTCCGCAATTCTGGAGCGACATTTAGTGTTTTTTTTTTGCATTTTCTTTAGCGCTGATCTTGCATAGCTCAGTTGCTAGAGCAACTGTTCTGGTATGGACGTGGTCATTAGTTCGAATCTCACCGCAGGTAATTTTTACTTGCCTTGCTTGCACGGACATCATTGCAAGACCAACCGAATACGTTTAGACATTCTCAATAAATAACATCAAGCGGTGGTTGTTATTTCAAACTGTAGGCCTAGGTAATGGAGATATTCAGTGCATCCTACTTAGACAGCAATTCAAATTGTTTGCCCGAAATTGATGCAATAACATTTTAAAGTTAGACCGCAATGTTATTGTCAATAGATTTGCAATTTTCATTTAATGCCAGTTTAATTCGTATAGCTTCAGTCTATCGCCAAGTGAATGGATAAGAAATACGAATAAATTTAGGCGAGAGGGTTTACGTTAAAATACGAACGCCGGGTTCTTTCTGCATTTTATTTCTGTGATTTTGCAAAACCTAGGTAGAAATAATTAACCTGTTGTGCATTTTTTGAAAACTCGTACACAGATGTAATGACCTGGGGCTTGGCTTATTTTAGTGATTTAACGAAAAATAACAATTAATTTAATAATTTTAAGTTGCTAGAGTTCACTAAAACGTCCTATAAAATTATTTTGTCCAACATTGCCCCAATAGGTAATATATATCCCAGAGTTGTCACCTGACCTATTGATCGGAGGAAAGCGAGTCTTTGCGATTTTACGTATTTGTTGCTTGACCTATTACACAACCTTAGTATGCGGCCTGTGAAATTGTTTGTTTTTGCTTGTTGTGGCCCTTGCACCATTTTAATTTGTACAGGCCTGGTTTAAACTCATCTTCCTTGTACAATTACACTGTGCCCATCAAGTTTCGAGTTTTTTGGATTTGGCATTTTAAACGAATTGCTCTGTAAAAAAAAACACAAAGGCTATATAGTTAGTTATGCGAAAGTTAAGCAGAGCATTTAACACTATAGGTTGTTTAAAGCGAAATATTAATATAGCTCTAATATTTTAAAATAAGTTTACTGCTTCAACCTTAATTTCCCTTAAGTTAAGCTCTCTGAATTTAATTTCTCTTCTACAGTTAATATTTTAAAAAATTACTCTTGATAATGTGCATTTTTGGCGATGGTCAATCCTAGCACACCCAAATATAATTAAATTAATGCGGTTCAAGTCACCAGTTCTATATTCGTAGATGTTGTGTGGGTTTATAGAGTAGGCAAATCTACCGATTAACCAATTTATTATTGTCACAGTTGGAGAAACTGAATCTAAGTAACAACAAGATGGATTCATGTGGTTTGAGTTGCCTGGCAACAAGTGTACACAACATTAACCAGCTGGAATTACCGTATTGCGAAATCGCTGGTTCTGATCTGCAACCTCTAACTGACGCCATATCACGAATGGATCGACTTGTAAGTGTGTGTTGTTGGAATGTAGGGTGTGTTGAATATTGGAATTGCATCGAGGTGGATAAACCAGACAACAGTATTGCGTGTAGCATTTGGTAACTGAACCACTGTCTGGTATACAAAAGATTTTTTTGTAAACGGAAGTTTTATGTCACCAAAAGTAAGCAATTACTGGCAGGGGCCAATGCGGGATTTTTGTTTGAGGGGGCATTAAAAAATGCAGGTATGATGTCACAATGTTAAGTCAAATCGTGACGTCACAAAACATAGCATTACGCCAAAACATGACTAATTTTTTTAAGAGGGAAAAGCACTAACGTGAAAAATACTTTTGAATAGTTGATGTTCCCAAACTTTAATTTTCGAGGGTGTGATAAGACGGACGGCCCCCATGGATAAACCGGTTTTCAAGTGGGCTAACACATACTAGAAACATAACTTTGATACGCGGGTATTCCGAAATACTTTTGCATTCACTTAGTTACATTAGGAATAAATATGGTTTATGGGAGCCATGGCCACGTGCCCTGCCCCATGGATCCACCCCTGATTACTGGCCTCTAAAATGAACCTAAAATGAACCAGTGTTTTTTTACATTTCCTTTAGCGCTGATCTTGCATAGCTCAGTTGCTTGAGTGACTTTCCCGGTATGGCCGAGGTCACTAGTACGAATCTCACCGCAGGCAATTTTTACTTGCCTTGCTTGCACGAAAATCCTTACAAGACCAACCGAATACGTTTTTTCAGCCGATAGGCCTAGGCAATGGACTTTGCAGCTTTGACTTTCGTGCATTTCAATTGATTTGCCCAAAATCTATACAATAGCATTTTATAGCAACACCGCAAGATTAGCATTATTAGATTTGCAATTTTTATTTAATGCCAGTTCAGTTCGCTTTTGTCTATCGCCGAATGAATAGATAAGAAATACGAATAAATTTCCACAGAGTTTACGTAAAATACGAACGCTCGGTGTAGGCTATTCTGCATGTCATTACGGTGATTTTGAGAAATTATGTAGAAATAATTAAACTGTTGTGGGTCGTTAAAACGCGTACACGGCTATAGTTCATCAAAACATCCCATAAAATTATTTTGTCCACCATTGACCCTATATATATTATATATCCCAATCCAAGAGTTATTACCTGACCTATTACGAATAGCAGTTTTGGTGTAAGTTGCGAATATGTATTGTTCAATTTGCTAGAACCTGTATACAGCCTAACACCTGTTTGTATCTTACATTATGTTGTGCTGATGTAGATGATGAAGTTGGACCTGAGCCTGAACTACTTCTTGAGATCGCAAGGACTCGCTTTCCTCCGAACTTGTGCCCACAATGTACAAGAGCTGGAGTTAGAACGATGCGGCATCGATGAAGCTGACGAGGATTCTCTGCGCAAGGTATAAGCACTCAGAATTTGGGAATATGTTGCCGGGGCAACGTTGCGACACTAGTGACGTCAGTGTTTAGACGTGTGACGTAACGATACTTCCCGTTGCATCGAATGTACAACTTTAGATGAAAAAATATAAGGATATTTGCAAATACCTATCTCCAGCTTGATGGTAGTTAGTGGCGTTCACGCGAATAAGTTGTGAAGTAAGGAGCTTGGAGGTCTGACCTTTTTGCGATCGAATTTATTCGCTTGTTTCTCGCTGAGATCAAGTTTGCTTGGATCTGTCCACGCCCCACTGAACTAAGAAGCAGAACTAAAAGCAGGAAAGCTAAACACAAAGCTTCGGGTTCAGAACGAAACAACCTGGCTTGACTCGGGCGAGTAACGAGTAGAGCGAGTTGCGCAATAACGAATTCACGAGTAATCGGTTAATATGACTTTACTTGTATAATGACATTTCATGTATTTTTAAATAGCGGCAAATGCTATTTAAATAGGCGCATGTTCTAAGTTCAAATGTGATAACTTTTTTTTAGTCTGAGTGACGCCTAATGTTGTTACACAGATACGTGTATATCCGCTATAGCAAGTTTTACTTTTATAAATAACCGACCAAACAAACAATACAAGTATACTCAATGTACCGAGGTAATCTCTAAATTTTTGCGCATTCCCATGTACTGCATTTTTGCCGCCAAGAGTAACTCTCAAGTAGTTTGATCAAACACATATACAGAACATAGAATCGTTATATAATCGATTCACGTCTTAAAAATCTGCCTCCACAGTTATATCAAGAAAGGCAAGCGGAACCAGAAGCAAGTCAAAGTCAAGGAACATACAGTGAACAAGATTTGGACGATGAGACAGATCATGTAAGAACATTTTAACATTAAAGTACCAATACATGCTTCTTACTGGTGATACCAAGTGTTGTAACAATAATTTTTCTAATGGCTTTTTAATGCACAAGTTTTGAAAATAAAGTTTTGAATCACAACAACAATAGTTAACCATTTTTTTGTAAACATTTTTATTCGTTAGCGCAGATGCATTACACTTGGGGTTTATTTTTGTAAAGGCAAAGTGAAAACTTCACGCGAATCCTTACAATAACATAGATAGAAATATTGAACTTTGAATTAGTGCGTTTTAAAAAATAAAATTGACATTCACTACAATTAAAGTCATGGATTTAAGCAATTTAATAAGAGGTTTATAAACAGCAACTTGCCTATTTTATCATATTGAAGTAGAATTTTAAGGTAATTTTTCGATCCGTTGACTCTGCTGATCAGATTCAAACCATGTTTTAAAGAACCAGAACAAGTGGCGCGAACCTGGGATTTATGTAAGGGTCCCCAATTCAAATTAGGGTAGAGAAAACTAAAAAATACGTTGCGCCACTTAAAGTGACGTTTTTGCTAATTTCGGGGTAAACACAATTTTAGTATTGTTCTAGTTTTTAATGCTGTTTCTAGTTTTTTTTTGATGTTTCTAGTTTTTGATGTTTCTAGTTTTTTTTAATAGTTTTTAAAAAGAGTTGTAAGCTATAGTCCATTGCCGCTTTGCGCAAAGTGTTATGTGGATATACCTCGCATCTCCATAGCTGCATGGATCAGGTAAAAGAAATATATTAAGCGCAGTGTTATTCGCACCAAATCGATGCGCCACTATTCGACGTAAATGCGTTAAAAAAATCAAAAACAATATGCACAGAAACCATTTGTCGAATTAAATTCTACATTCTTTTTTGTTATTAACGCTTCTCAACTCGTACATTCGCCTGGCAAAGTAAGACGCACAGCGCCCATGGATAAAAAAAACAAGTATTATAAAGTAGAAATTTAAGTGCTTAGACTAACTCTTTATAAGCCACTAAATATGAAAGGGATAATATTTAGGGAAAATTTTTCCCAAGTAAAATAAATGTAATTGTCTTTACACTCCCCAGAAAATATAAGGACCTTATTGAAATAAAAAAACTACCCTTAGATATACAATGCTCGTTATCAGCGCATACCACTCAATTGAAACCAACGACTTTAGCGTAAAATAATTGCATCTGCTTAAGGCTACTGTAACTACTGTAAATCGCAAAGATGGAATAGCATAGATTTAGTTTTTTTTCAAATAAACCTACGTTATACGGGTGCGTGAGTTACATTACACCCCTATGACTGGATTGCTGTATATCCGCCTTATTTTGGTTACACTGGTTGTTTTAAACCGATCACGCAGCACTGGATAAAGTGGTTACGGGGATAGGTGTAATACAGGACTGTGGGTCGGAGCCGGACACGGGACTCTATGAAGGATTCGGCTGTATTTTTTAGCCAGGGTGGATCCCCGGTTGTTTTAAACCCACTTCGCAGCCCTGGACAAAGTGGTGTGTGATGTATACTTAGTATTTTATTGTGTTTGTTTTGTGTTACAGCGATCAGCTCGGAAAAGGCGCAGACGTCAGTGATACCTTCTGCCATGAGGAGCAGAGGTCGAAATGAGAATCTATCAACGGGAAAATAATTTTGCGCTGAATTGTAAGCGTAAACCAAGGCTTTATAGCAACAGAAGGAACGCCAAGCAATTACGACCATCGCGAAGTTGGCTATAGAACAGAAAGGACAAAGTTGTGTTTCATGCAAACACACCACTAAAGCCGATGCATTCCTTTGCATATTTTTGTCGTTTCGTATTTTCTTGCAACATTAGCAACAGGGTTTATTTTCAATTATTTTTGATTAGTTTATCTGTGCTTCCAACAACCGAATAATACACGAACACAAGCAAGATAATCTCGACGGTTCACTACCTATTTTTTGTATATAACTGGGCGGTAACAATTGGTCAGTAACCTGGCAATACTCGACTGTTACTTCAGTGTTTTCCTTCTTCTACCCATCCTTTTGATTATAGTGATCATAGAATGTCAGCATCTGGGGCCACAATGATTTTTGCGTTTTTGTCGCAAACCATATACAGTAGGCCCCAGATTTAATACTTTTTTGTTGCCTTAATTTACCAAACTGTATTAGCTTTTCTTGTTTTTGATATGTTCTTGTTATGGGTAGAGAGCGAACACTCTGCGAAGAATGCTATGCGACAAGAGCATAAATATAAAGTTTTGGCGTCACTAAATTAAACAATTTTCTACAGATAACGATGTTGCGCCGGGCAACAATTGGCCCACGTGCCTTGGTTTTATCAACCAAGCGTTAAGCCGTGCTTCTAAAACTGTTTGCATGGAGAAATTCAGAAACGTGGCGTGCAGTTTGCACATTTGTATAACAAACTTGAATGCCGGCAAGCATGCTAGACTTGAATGCAAACCACCAATTATATAACTGATAGCATTATGGTTTTTACCTGTTGCCTTGTTGTGTAATTTCGATAAGTTTTTCACAGCCACTTAGTTTTCAGACAGCGTTTTATTTGTAAGGCCGCCACATATAAAGTTGTGGTACTGGCACTTTACAAATGGTATCACTTTCCTTGCAAGGATGTGTAAATAAAAAACCCAGCTCACCTAAAGTCAACTTTCAACGTTTCAAACCTATTAAAACCATCGCAATTAGCAATGAATTGAGTCAACACCAAACTAATTACAACTTGACAGATAGTAATGGTTGGACGTGTTTCAAGTTTAAAAGAAATATATTGTAAATTAAATATTTTTAAATAATAAACCTTAAACAGACAGTATTTTACTTTTATTCGTGCTGTAAACTTTCTGCTTTCGATTTTTGTGTGATTTTTCGCCCGAATAAATGGAAGTTGAACAATGGTTGGCTGTAATGTGAATAATGTCAATATGAAATGTGGAATAAAGGTTATTTAAATGTAGAATAAAACCCCAACCAACCCTTTACTCTTTCATTACATTTTAGTAACTGCTCGATGTTTTGCTTGAAATACACATTTAAAACTTTCTCTTAATAACAAAAAAACATTACAGTAATAGTAAGCAAAAAAAAGAAAAACATAGTTCGGTTGCTTTAGTCGTAAACTAAGTTATAAGTGATAAACAAACAAAATAAAACTCTGAACTTACCTTATCAAAGTAGACTTGCAGCTTTCATCAGCAGCAAACTTTAACACAGAGGTCAACTTCAACACAACTAGCTCAACTCATGATCAAATGCTTTTCTCGTGAGATTGCTTACGGCTCATTCTGCACCAAACTGATTGCGTTTGCTTCGGCGCCTTTAATTTGTTTAGCTCAACATAAATCGGCCAGTTTAAATGGCCTCTTCTAAAGCAGTCGGCTCCTTTTTCACCAGGTCTTGCGGTTTCATATAAGGTACAAAACGCGGCCTAAATAATGGAGCCGGCCGATTGCATTGCAAGCCGCGGCTCCAAGAAGGACAGGAAAGTATAATAGCAATTATTACAAAACTCAAAATAGAAATTTGAGAGACTGTGATTTAAACGTCTCCTGTGCAAGGCCAAAAGTAATAGAACTTAAAATGCATGGAAGTTCTCGAGATGACGTAAGAACAGGACGTCTAAAACAAGCAACGTTTGATTAAACATGAAGGAGGGTGCGCCAATTTTATAGTTTGCCCCCGGGCGCAAAATACTCTGGCTATACGCCACTGGGTACAAGCAATTAAGCCCTTATAAGGTGTGTCCCTAAAAATCCAGCATTTTTATCCTTATTGTGTTATTTCTGAGTTTCTCAACGAACCTTGCCCTAGTGCAGAGGTTCCCCCCCACCTTGTGGGCGTTGGCGAGTTCCAAGGGGGCGTTTTGAGTCTTTTTATGATTTGGGGGGCGCTGAACGCACATAAGGGGGCGTTACATGAAAGTACTTATATCAAAATTTTATAAAAAGTTCTCATAAAACTAGTAACAAAAAGCATTGTAGGTAACTTTTAACCTTAAATGGCAACTTACGTACTGCGAACAGCTGTTTCCCGATCATTGTTACGTAATAATTGGATTTCTTATGTAAAGCCGTTGGTTGCTGTTGCGTTTCACCGTTTTATATACGAGTCCATTTTACATACTTTTTGACTATTCTAACTACGTAAGTGCAAAACATTTTCGCGCTGCGCGAATGACCTTTCTACGTCCAGTTTGTTTATGTTTTGATGCTGTCTTTGGACTAGATCAGCGCTTCTTTAGCGTTGGGACGTGGAAGGCTGCCAAGTGTGTCGCAGACAAACGGAAAACGTATTCAAAAATATCATATCTTTTTAACATTTTTATTTTTTTCGCCAATGTAATAAAAACTAGCAGGAAATTTAAAAGAAATGCCGTCATACCCCAAAAAAATCGCGATCGCTTCGCTCGCCAGGTGCGCCCAGACAAAGATTAACAAACACTATTACACTTTTCATTATTAGTATGGAAAAAAAAGGCCGAGGCCCGCCTGATTCAAAGTTGTTCCAACATTTTTCTTTTTTTTTTTACATTTTGCGCGGCCCACAGAGACATTTATGAGTTGGGTTGGTGCCCGCGACTAGAAAAGGATTTAAAGTCTTGGTTCAGAAAGATATGAATTTTTCCTGGTAATGACATAACCTGGTGAAATAATGTATGTATAAATTCCAATAGTGAATGTATGTTAGACAACCTAAAATATCACTAACAGCTTATCGATACGAAAGTGAAGACCATATGATGTTGGACTACGATTAATATCATACTTTACTGTAACGCAAGATTAGGGGGCGATAGGAAATAATATTAAGCCCAAGGGGGCACTAGTGTAAAAAAGGTTGGGAAACACTGCTCTAGTGCTACGTAATATCGTAAATGCCAATGGAACGCGAGAAATTTGAGTTTAGCAAAATTACCGCAAATATAAAAATATTGTAATTGCCGTGAGTTGTATTCTCTATCTGCCACAATAACTTGGTCTTTAATATAAAATCGGATGTCACTGGAAGCTAGGTTTTTTAATTTGTTACTTTAGTCTTGTTTTAATTCAGGGGTTCCCAACCTTGTTACGATCTCGTACCACTTGGACGCTCTGTACTGCCACGCGTACCACTTTAGCAGAAAAATAATTTAATTGAATCATATTTTTATCTATTTTTAGCTTACAACTAGCATTATTCAACGCTATTTGTAGCTTAAGGCTTGAGCTATAAAACAGTAGATGCTATCTATCAAGAGCAATCATTTTTCCACCTGAAAACCTACGCGTACCACTAGTGGTTCACGCACCACAGGTTGAGAACCCCTGTGGTAATTGGATCAGAATGGCTTGCTGTGAAACCCGGCGGTACGCAGCAAAACTAAAAGCCACTATGCGATGTACACTGCCGGAAAAACGCACCGGTAAAAAAACGAGACAGTGACTCAAATGTACGCCAAGGCTACCAGGCGCGGATCTAGGATGTTTGTTTGGGGGGGGCAATGAATTGTTTCGAATATGACGTCACACAGCTGCACAACTAACCTTAAGAAAACCAGTTGGTTTATTTCCAGGTTGGAGAAGTGGTGCTTTTAATACGAAGTTACATTACAAAGCTGTAGCACGAAGCGAAAAATTGCCTTTATATCGTTTAAGTTGTCAAAAGCATTTATATGGGATGATGAGAGTAACGATGCCTTTAAGCTAAAGCAACTTAAATAAAGCGGGCCAAGAGATATACAAGAAGCTTAATTTTGAGATTCGCGAATATTTTGCATTTTATAGTTATCCTAGTGACAAAAATACAGTTTTTTTGGAAGCCATTTTGTGGTATTTGTGGAAACCAGAAAAGTACCAGAATATTACAGCTATTAATTCCAGTATAATATGAAAAGCAACTAAACCATAACACATGCGTTTCTACAAAGTATTAAAATCGTTGTGATTTTTACAGTTACCTACATTTGGGAGGCATTGAAATAGAAAAACAAAGTTTATGTTAACATTAAAGAACAAGTATAAAGTAAAGTGTAAGCTTTGAAACAGAACAATAACGAAGAAATAATTACACAGTAAAAATGGAAAAGTTAGCATTTGCGCAAATGGATGACAACACTAAAATATTTGTTCTACCTGTACAACATACCTTCTGCATAGCTGTGCAAGCCCAGAATACAAAGAGCTCTATTGCGATGAGATTCGAACCAAACGAAATCTTTACACGCGGCAAAATAAAACCGCTCAATGCTTCTTTGTAAGCCCCAAGAGAATGTCAAGTGAGCCTCGAAACTTTTTGTAATATTGGAAAAGAAATTATTTGTATTACCAATATGCATAGACGCAATCGTTTCAGACTTAAATACGCATTATCCATGAAAAATTATTAATATTGAGACATTTAGATACAGTTTGTCGTGGATTTAGGTTTTTGCATGCCATAAAGGTAAAACCCACTTTAGGTTTTGCAAGTCGTGGCTTATGTAGAACACAATGAATCGTGTTGCGATAAAATCGAACGCAAAGAGAATACTTGTGAAGTTATAGAAGGGCGAGTGAGTCGCCGATGAACTCTGTGAGTTGCCAGAGCGAACTCGTCAATCCACTTGCAACGGCGAGACCGCAAACTCCTAAGGCAGCTCCCGAGTAGAAGCACTTCTCAACCAAACGCAATCTGAACAAATTAAACACAAGGTTAAAACGGGCTCAGCCATCTAATCGCATTTTAAGATAAAACGCATAAATAAACTTTGTTTATTTCAACTTTTTGTGTAATACTTTCTAATAAGACCTCAAAACAAAGCTTAAATGGACACATTTTGGCGCCGATACTACGTCAGTATCGGACCAGTAGCGATACGATAAATCTGATTATCGGACAGCCAAAAGTAAAAACATAAAAAACGGGCCCAACCATCCAATAGAGTTTTAGATAAAAAGGAAATTCGGTGATGAATCGGCGAAACTAGGATATGAGCAAATATGAAGGCAGATTCTAGGGATTTCAATATTTTGGCGAAAAAAGTGTGATCTAATGAAACCACTACGAATTCTAGGGCAGTGGTCAGCAAACTTTTTTTGTCGCGGCCCAAAGTATTTTTTTCAGAGCTATTGTAGGCCCACTAAAATCACTACGAAGCAGTGACGGATTCTGAATATTTGATTTTTAGGTGAAATATTACACGGCGCCTTTATGCCCAAAACTCTGCCATACCATATAATAAAACATACTACACAACGAAGAATATACGCGCGAAGCGAGAAACATTTTTCAATTACACAGTTAAAGTTGACAAAAAATATATTTGGACAGGCATTTAGTTAAAGTTGACAAAAAATATATTTGGACAGGCATTTAGGACCACATTGGGCACGTGGGTCTTTTCAAACTGAGCCAAATTAAAAATTCTATGCCACACCAACATTTACAATAAAGTGCAATGAATGTACGGCTATCACGCGGCCCACAACTACATGATATCACTCAGCTGCTCAAAAGTAACTCGCGGCAGACATCTGGGCCGCGGCCCATAGTTTGCCGACCACTGTTCTGGGGATTTCGATATTTTGGTGGAAAATGTGATCTAATGAAGTCACCACGAATCTTGTATTTATAAGATCAAAATTTCTGGCTTTAAACAAAAGTTCCACAAGCATAAAGTTCCTTACTTGGTTAGTTTTTGTTTCGATTGTAGATCGTTGTTCTTCTGCTTTGGAATGAACTGGTTGCAGCCGGCGATGTAAGTTGTGAAGTAATCTTCCCACTGATAAACCCCACAATCAAGGTTGTAAGCCTGAGAAACAATTAACAAATAGCTTGATAATGACTTTTAAAGCCAAAAAGGTCGAGTAAATCCACATGATCTTGATTAAGACGTTTCGATTCACACTTGTATCATCGCCAGTTAATCTCATTGTTTTTTCAACAGCACTTTATGAACACATAACTTAAGCTAAACAAAAAATAAATTTACTTTTGGACAAATATAAGGTTCTGCGAAGACTTTTCAACACGCAAATCAATTCAAAGGCATTTAAACGCTTTTAAAGATTCAAATAATTTGTAACAAACGTGCAACACACAAATTTAACCCTATGATTAGATGCTCTGAACTAGAAGACCTTGTAATATTGTTTTCACCTTTTGGTCTTTAGCATTCAGTGAGGAATGCAGCTGATCGACATTCGTGTTGCTGAACTTAAAGTTCGTCGTAAAAAAGAATTCCATCACTTCCATGGCGCTCATGATCTTTTCATTGAGTCTTGCCATTCTGAAAAATAAAGAAATATTGAAGTCTTTGCCATTCTGAAATTAAACATTATATATTTTAGGATTAGCGTAGCATTGGGTTCAGAATAAAGTATTTTTGTGAACTGGGACCAATAATTTCAAGCTAAATAAAATCCTAAATTCTTGCCTAAATGGTGATAGTCATTCAAACAAGTAATCCAATTTTATGTCATATTGAAAAAACAGACAATAGTTATAACATAATAGAGTAAGTTTAAATCTTAACAGTAGAGATTTGTAAAGACAGGTTGACAAAAAGCTAGATATTAAATGATAAAATAAAGTCCCATCTAGACTCGGGCCTTAAATATTAAAAAAAACTAAAAAAAAACTAGAAAAAACATTACGACTCAACAAACGAAAATTTCAAGAGAAGCAAAAATTTCAAAACTGTTCAATCCACAATAAGGCATAGGTGACAAACTAGAGTTTTTAGCATCTGCTTAGATTTAGACTTTATTTTATTTCAAGTATAACACACTTTTGTTTTTTCCTCATAAGAGCCAGACCTGCATCCATCGCATGGGCAGGAATAGTTTGCGAATAAAAGGTGGTGAGATCGTACAGCTTTCTGCATATAAATAAATAAAATGTTTAAATCCATGAACACGCCTTTGCCGAAAGTGTTCCAATAATGAAAACTATATCTCTTCATGTTAAATAGAGTAATCAGGTGGCACTATATAAAAAAATTGTATTTAATAGCTTTCGCACAAGAAACTCTTTTTTGGAAAACTATATTTAACAATTTTTGATAAAATGTGACAATCACAAAAGCAAAACTAAAGAATCTATTTCACCTGTTATTCGTGCATAACACCCAAGGGGCACGGAATGGGTCGCTTGGATTCTCTGCCACATTGTTGATTGCAAGCGAAACTGAAAACAAAAATACAAATTGTAAATGATGAATTTAAGCCAGGGTTGTGGAGTCGGGACTCAACAGAGTCGGTTTATTTTGCTGGAGTAGAGAACACGGGGCTTAAGTTAGAAGTTAGACTACCCTTATAGGTTAATGAATTATATGACACACTACGAGTGGTATGTTAAACATATCTACCTAGTTTACGTTTAATAAATGTGTGAATTACAGGCTGTAGAGTCGTATCCGGACTGGGGACTCGCAGAAACATGACATTTGGTGAAAGTCGGACTCCTGACTCGAGTAAGACTACGCTAAACTAAGACTACTCAAACATAAGAGTCCCGAGTGAGACGTGCACAGCACCAAATTTCAAAACTGATAAGGTCACAAATTGTAAAGTGTAAAGGTGAAATACCATAAGGTAGATAAAGTCAATTTTGTTTATAAGATCCATATCTTTGACTTTGCCTTAAATTTTCCCTTCGGCAAAACTTTGCCCAACTTAACTGAACAATTTTAGATATGTAAACTGCTGCAGCCTGGAACCCAACAAAATCAACATGGCAACACAATTTTTCCCATTGGTTAAGAAACACTAAAACCTACATTTACTGATAGAACACTTTTAGTTAAAGTTGTCCATTCTTACTCAAGCGGTCCATAGCAAGGCCATTTTTGATGCCAGAGTTTTGACGTGGTAGATGGGAAGTGATCCATTAACCCTCGGAACTCAGTCGCAAGTAAAGGAACTACTGATGCTTTCATTGTCCGAAGATGAATCCCCTGGAAAATCGTATTTAACTGGTTAAGTTTTAAATTGATCAACAATAAATATAGGTGGAATTAGTTATTCATAGTAGACAACCTAAAAACCTCTTGGTAACATAGAATGGCTACACTACAGTAGAAATCCAGTTTTGGAACAGATTTTTTATACAGGACTCAAAATACAAAAAGAACTCAACAATGAATTAAAACAAAATTTACATGTTTTCGAACAGGGGTTTATTTATCAAATGAATACAAAATTAGTAATAAATTCAAACACTGGCTAGATACAGGGTTTTTTCTCAAGCTTAAAATAGTTTTGTACAATTTAAAACGAAGTAAATTGTAGAATGAATATCAAGGAACATGTATAAGTAAGTAGCATTTTGTGGAAATTTAAAAAAATTCTTTGTTGATTTTCACATGGTCAGATGACAAAATGCAACCTACTTCTGTATGGGCTTTGATATTCATTCTGCATCTAACTGCAACACCAGCCGATATGAACAAAAACGCCAACTTTTTGGTAATCTATCTGTATTTACAACCTTGTAAGCCAATTTCCCCAAGCGATGAAACTGCACTGTCACTCTCGTAGCCGAGCGAGCACCTTCTTTCTGCTGAGTCACAAGCGGTCTTCATCGCATCACGCCGTTCACAACAAAGTCGACCGGTATGACGTCACAGGTTATGGAGTTGTCGACAATCACAGAAGGAAGCACACCCTTGGCGTATGCTATTATGAAAGCGGTGGGTCCGTACACGTTTGTACACCAACCCTGGAGAAAAAGCAGAAATTTTTGCTATGAAAGATAATTATGCAGTGAAACTTGAAACACGATTAAGCAGTACACCGGAAGCCTTTAATAGACTAACCCAGTGGTTCCCAACCGGGGTGCCATTTGGAAGCTGAAAGGGTAATTGTAGTTCCTTAAAAACATAATTATCGCTCTTTTTAAAATCCTATTAATACAACTTTGTGTATGATTTGGGTGCACAAATCAAATGATATTTTTCTACATGCAAATAAATTTGATTGCGATGTCCCAGTTCCGTTTTTAGTGACACTACAGAAATCAACTTTCAAGATTCAGGTAGTTGTGCCGCAATCTATTTGTTGTTCCTTATGGGTGCCGCAAACCATAAAAGGTGGGAACCACTGGAGTATCAGAATCAGAATTTTTGTGCAAGCAAGGTAGCAAATGCAACTGCGGTGTGGTTTGCACTCCAAACTGGCCTTGCTTGCATGAAATCCCTAATTGGTTGAATGATTTTATTAGTCTTTATCAGTGTTTTAAGTTTCATTACACGGGGCAATTTAAAAAAGCTAGATTTATAATTATTTGTGTCACTTAATTAATTTTACAGGAATAATGCCTTGGGGAGAAATTGATAAGGAAAGTAAAAGAAATGTAAATGCATTGTTCGCAAGAATCTCACTAATGCACAGCTGAATAAATATCTGTTTCAAAATATGTTATGCTGTTTTTTGTTCTAAACCTATTTCTTAGTTCTTTTTATTTATAAAAAAATATTGAGCCACAAAATTTTTATGCAACGAAAATGGGATTTGCTTAAATTGGCAAACCCTTAAATAAAACAGTGCTTTAAACCTAAGTTTCAAAGATTGAATAGGACTACTTAAAGTTATTTAATCCTTCTAAATGTTTAACATCAATGAAACCACTCAAAACATTTTAGTATTTTAAACACATCTTTTCGTGTTCTTTCTGCACTGAAAAAATATCTAACTTATAGCAAGTCTAAAAACATACCGGCAGGCGGCAACGGTTCTTTGTAAGCTGGTATTATCATGCTGGGCCTGACGATGCAGATTGGAAGATGAGATCCTTCTCTTGCAACGACGTCCTCAGCAAGCGCCTTCGTCAGCGTGTAAGTGTTTGGTCTGAAACGAAAACGCAACATTTAGCTACAACTTTAAACCAATAATTATAATACACCTAAAGCCTTCGACAGCGTGTAAGTGTTCGGTCTGAACGAAAACACAACAGGTTACATTTCAGTCAAGAGAGATATTTTGATACAAAACTGTTCTTTTTTGAAGCATTTGGCTTAGTTATTTCACAAAAAATGTTGTATTTGTGTGATGTGATATGTATAAATTGTTTATTGGAAAGTTTGTATGGTCCCTGTTCTGAGGCGAATTTTTTTTTAGATTTTTGTTTGCTTGACAGTTTTTAAGTTACGTCAAAATACGACTTAATAAAGCAATAAATTTATAAAATGAAGTTTTTCCAGCGAACTTGTGCACAAATATGCAGCTGAACAATAGCTTAATTGCGTGAAGGACTAAAAAAATTGTATTTACATAGTAAAAGAACTTGAAAATATAGATTTTTGGGAAAATTCGAAGTAGTCTCTGCTAGAAACTAGAGAAAAGTGTTATGAAGGTCAACACAAGAAGAAGGACAATCGTGCAACATGCCATGAGTCCAGTTTTTGAGATATATATATATAAATATAGTTAATTATTGCTACCGCTAGATGATAACAAAAACGAACATAATGGACCAAGGTATCTCAGGCAGTGCATATTAAATATGTGGTGTTAAAACATTCTAGCTTGTGGCACATTAAGTATAAAGTATTTTAGGCACTGTTTTCTTCTAGCAACACTTTTAAAACTTGGTATTTGTCCTTAATATATTGGCAAGAACACGGTTTAAAGCAGGGGTGACAAACCTATTTGTTGTCGCGGGCCACTTTGTCAGTTACCGCTGACGGCGCTGAGTACAACTTTTTACCTACACTATAAAACCTGTTAAAATCACAAACAATTGTTCATCAAACCAAACTAATCGAAACCCATGCGAACCATACAGCTTAAATTATTTAATGTAATATTGAAATATGAAATAATAAAAAATAACAAATAAACATTTAATGAATTTTGTTGCTCAATGAGAAATTTGGAAACATTTTTGCTTTGCTAAGCAATTGATATTAGGACGAACTGTTGATGTGGCAACTCTCAACTGCATACTAAGATTTTCGTCTGTTAGCCTTGACCTGTAACGACTTTTTGTGATGTTCATTTTACAAAAAAAATGTTCGCATAGATATGTGCTTCCAAAAACCCGCGGGCCACGTTTTCGTCACCCCTAGTTTAAAGGATTAAAATAAAAACTTAAGCAGTGTAAAAACGAAATAATGCAAGAGTTCAATTCAAATATTAAACTTCTTGGGCCACTTCCAGGGTAAAACAAACACTTATTTCAAAGTGACCTTTGTCAAAATGTCCTAATAACTAACCTAAGGACTTTAATTTCGCTTTGAATTAGCGAATATGGTCACCTACCTCTTGCCAAGAAGCTGTGGTGTGACCTTGGTGATAAGGGCATCGCCCATTCACCGGAGGGAGCCCTCAAGATCGAGGTAATCGATTCCAACATCGTAAAGCTGTTCATCGGTTTCTTGTTGGTTGCAATAGACGTACGCTGGACAAAAATGATGTAAATTCGTCTACCTTCTACTGTTTTATGCATTATTCTCTATATATCAAACAATACAATGGTTTAAGTATAGATAAAAAAATGTTATAGTTAAAAAAAATAACTTTTTTTATAAAATATAGATTATAGTTTACACAAAAAAAGTGTATGACAATAGCACTTTATAAGGTAGTTACAACGTCAAAACAATTTTCTGGCTTTTTAATTAAATATATTTAACCTTATCCTTAAGCAAAAATATATAAGAAAGATGAAGGTTTAAATTACAATTTCTTGCGACAAAATTCCATGGATGGGGGAGAAGTTAAATCGGTAGTTTCTAAACTTTTCAGCTTGCGGCACAGTAAAAAACTAAAATATTTCATGCCACACCATGTACAAAAACAACAAGTTTAACAGATAAATGCCTTGAAAAGGCCTATGAAATAAATCGTCTATCTTTGCTCATTTATTTTTGATACAATGAATTTTGGAATCTTTGTAACTGTTTTTTAAAGTATTGTCAATAGTGAATGAAATTTATAACTCTACAACAATTTTTAGCTTGCTACATGATTATTTAATTTTCCTCATTTAAAGATAATTTAATAAAGTTAATAAATATTGACAAAAGAGTTACACCTGGTCTGCGCTCGTACATCCTAACAGTTAACCGACCTGCGATGGTCAGGCCCAACAGTTACCCACCCTTCAGAAAAAAAAATGATAACCCTCGGCCTAGTGTGTGGAATATGGGTATATTTACCCTATAATAGAGTAACCTTAGCACAAATTTACAAAGTTTACAAAAGTGTGATTTTGAAAGCTTTATCATTTAATAAAACAGCAAAATTAAAATTTTTTGTGTAACACTGCATATTGCTAATACACACCTGTGAACGAATGCTTGGAGGTTGTTTCGTTCAGGTCAAAATATTTTGAGAAGCCTCCTCACACACTGGACGTTTATTTCGAAGGCCAACCTGTAGAAATTAATAAATAACCAGTGGTTAATAAGCTTTTTTACACGGCAGCAAACTAAACAGACAAAAACAAATTAGGGGTATACTTTTTACACCATCATGTAATTAACACTTAACAAGCATGCGGGGCATTATGAACTATACATATAATTCAATTCAGTAACTGTGATATTAAAATGTACATACGATTTTATAATAGTAGACATTTATATACAAATCAATATCATACATCTGAAGCAACAAAATTTAAAACAATAATAATAATCGCATTTTTTTTTTATTCCAAACCGGGGGTAACCCCTTGGGAGCACCCATGCACACTTAAGAATCAGATGTATGCGCTGGTCAACAATCCTACCACAGCGTTCAAACAATTAAAGCAACGCAAAACATTTGTGTTAGGGTGCAGGTTAGTGTGTGGGTGAGGGTGGGTCAAGTATTATTTTTATTAGTATTGCTTAACCTACCCAAATCCAAACGCTAAGCTGCACCGACCCTAACTCAAATAATGTTCGTTGTTGGATCCTAGACCAGCGCCCAGTAGCTTGATTATTTTTAAAGCGTAATACTTTTGCCGAACATATCAAATAACAGCAGTAAATCGTAATTAAATACAAAGTATCGGAAATCCTGAGATGTTGTGTATACTTAAGTGCCCTAACCTGAGGTGTTCGTTGAACTTGAGTGTTGCAGCGCAGTGGATGAAAACCTGGCACTTCTTCTGTAGAATCTCCCTCGAAGCTTGATCCAAACCAAGATCTACAGGGCCAAGGTCGCACTAAACAAATTCGAGCTTCGACGCAAAATCGGCTGCAGCTCACGAAGAACGTCGAAAGCCTGGAAGGGTAAAAGGTTTAAACGACAAATGACTCAAAAAGATTTAAACCAATGAGTGGAAAGTTGGGGAAAATGGCGAATTTGTTTGGTCGTCTGTCACGCTCTGGTGCATATGAAGAAACAACAAAGTTTAGAATAGACTCGTTTACTCGTAGTTCTGTTTGTGCCATCAACAGCCTCTGATTGGTACATGGTTAAGCACCTTTTTGCCTCGGATCGCCAAAAAAATGGTTGAACAGATTGGCATGGCTTTTCAACTCTGATTTGAGTTCAGGCTAAGTCATTTAGCCGCGGTATATAATACTACCACAACGAACATTATTTGGGTTAGGGTGTGGTGCGGGTTAGCGTTTGGGCTTTGGTAGGTTAATCAGCAATATTGTTAATGGATATCAATTATACTTGATACGCCATCAACCAAACACTAACCAACACCCGGATCAAAATATTGTGCTTTGCTTTAATAACTGTTTTAACGCTGTGGTTGGATTCTAGAACAAAATCGTACCACAACGAAGCGAGGCAAAATTAAAATATTCAAAGAAGAATTCTGTAGTAATCTGTAGCCATATATTTATGGATTCTATTTAAGCCTTGCAATTAAAACCAAGTCCGCTTGTGAGAAGCTGAGGCAATCTGGCTTACTTTGTTTGCCAAGTTCTCGTCTTTTAAATGATTACAGGTCCCATATTAAATTATATACTTTTAGTTTAAGAAAAATATATAAATATTTTATAAACAAAAGCGAAGGTGGTCTAGAATCCTAACCCAGATGTCTCTTTCAATGACTAAAAAGGTGAAAGTTGTTAACGTAAAATCTTGGAAGGGTTAAAGTTTTAACTTTAAACGCCAAAATCCTTTAAAGGATAAAGGCTTTAACGTCAAAATCAAGAAAGGGTAATAGTTTAAACGTCAAAATTCTAAAAGGGTAGGCATTTCAACTAATATCAACTCTTGGAGAGATAGATGAAAAAACGTCAAAATTCTGGAAGGTTAGGGGTTCATCCCCAGAGTTTAAGTTTTTAACGGCTAAAATGCGACCCCGAAAAAACACTGCGACTAAGATATATAAACGTCGAAAACATGAAAGGGGAAAGAGCTAACGTCAAACTCTTGGAAGCGTAAAGGTTTCAACATCAAAAACCTGGAAGCGTAAGGGTCTTATGATTTGTTCGCTTTGAGCTTAAAACAGTTGAGTGAAGAGAAATTAGGTCGCCAAAGCTTCGCTGTTTTACTTATGCCTATAGTATTTGGGTCGCAACCACAAAAAAGTTTTAGAAACACTGTTGATCACAAGAACAACTGAACATTTAACCCAGGGGCTCTGAAATTTGAAACGCGGACTCATGGGGGGTACGTGGACCAATTTTCGAGGTCTAAGCATGCCGAGGTAAAATCGTAGTGTATAATAAAAATAATAGAATAACGAAAAATTTAGTTAAGAAAAATTATTCCTTAGTTTCACATTTGCTGAGCCGAATACGCAACCAATTATTTTTAGTGGACTGCTTTGAAAAAGTTTAAGAACTCCGGTTCTTTACCGAACAGCAACGCAATTAATATGACCGAATCGTAAAAAGTCTCTTTCTAATAATACCACCGACTTGAAAATCTAAACCAAAGTCTGATGGACACAACCATAACTCAGGGGTGGCGGTGGGGTACATATGTCCCCGGGCGCCAATGTTCAGGGGCGCCGAAAAGAGGCTTACAAATGCCAAAATGAGGCTGCTTCCTCTTTAAATACAATGTTCCATTAAAATTTGAATTGTTTTGCCGTATGAAGTAAGGTGTATTATGTTAACGTAATGGAAAACGTGATTAAACATGAAGGAGGGGGCGCCAATTATAAAGTGTGCACCCGGGCGCAAAATACCCTAGCTACCAATCTGCTTATGGAGTTGGAGAATAGAAAACCAGGGATAAAAAACAAGAATGCATAGAGTTACTTAAGACGAGGTTTTTGGGTAAACGAAATCCGTAAGATGAGGTTAGTTAGCCTACTTCCCGCATTTCATTAACGTAATGCTGGTCCATATGCTATTGCTCAATGCTAAATTTGCAAGAATTCAATAAATTCATTTGGACACTTTTTGAAACTTGGGTGAAGTAAGCATTGGGTACTTAAGGTATTATATTTAAATATCCTTGCAAACTATTGATCGCGTGGGCTCCAGAAAACGATTGGTGTTGAAAGTCTTTAAAAACACTTTTACATTTGTAAAAAAAAGTGCGTTTAGCGGATACAGTGGTGGCAATCAGGTATAACTTAGTTTCTTTAACGTTTTTATTGGATCGAACGAATTTCGTAAGAAGATCCTCGGCATGATTTTAATCAGGGCTTTCCAAAATGTTCTCTCTGCAAGTAATTTTGCTCGAAAAGACTTAAGTCTTGACTTAAGGGCACCAGCATCGGCCGAACTCGTTGCGCGCTTTGTCGCCACCCGGCGGCACCGCCATAAGAAATCACCTGGAAAAAAGCGGTCACTTGAAGCGTGAGTGAGCGCACGAAGTGGTCGTATCGCGCGACCCGATCAATCGGCGGCCGCCAAAGTTATTCAAGTTCTTAAACGCATTTAAAAGCATTGACTTGGGTCATTGCAACACTGGTTATTTATCTTAATTTTGGAAGATAAAACAATTCAATTGCTATATGTTGCGTTTATGTTATTTTTTCCTTAAGATTTTGCTCATATTCGCACGAGTTTACCAGTTTTGTGGTTTAATGTTTACTTTTTAGACAAATAATTATATTCAATTTGACATGCTTTAATCATAACTTGACTGAGAATTGAGTTGCTATTTATTCTAAAATACTTTATTTAGATAAAAACGTAAAGGTGTAACGGCGGGAAACTAAATAGGACAAAAAGTGAAGAGCAGTGAAGCAAATTGAACAAACAAAAGGAAACTTAAAAAACAAATTTAACTGCATTGTGACGTAATACAAAGTCAGACATGTTCGCGATCTAGTTGAAAGCAACAACATCCTGAAAATAGAACTTAGTGCAAACGGGGCATAGGCGTAGCCAGGGTTGAGCCTCAGAGGGCATGGCCCTTCCAAAAAACTTTATAAATATTTTACTCTTAATAACTTGTTATTTTAGCATTGATGACCAGTACAACCTTCAATTGTCATGCTCTGTTACGTCACAAACAATGTAGTAAATATAACGTTTGCTATACGTTAATGCAGTGTTTCTCAACCTTTTTCACCCCAGGGCGCACTTGTAAACCTTTCAAAACGCGGCGGCGCACCTTACAGTCGAGGCGACTGCAAACTTTGTTTGGATATTTTGTTTTTTGCTGGCAGTTTTTATTACATCAGGCTCCTAATTTTATTATCTATAAAGAAGCCTGCGGAGTCGGTTAAAAAACATAATCCAACTCCCGAGTCCGACTCCGGTCAAATGTGTGATTTCGTCAAATTCCGAGTGCTTCTGCCTCCCTACAGCATTTATTTTTCCCATTTACGTAACTAAATTAAGGTGGATTTTCAACAATCCTCTCATAGGGGTGTCATATATGTCATCCAACCACAATACGTTGCTGGAAAATATCCACCATATGCTATTTCGCCTTTTTAATTTGCATTTGGCGGCATTGTCAGTTTTAAAATTGTTACTGCGCACGTCGGACTCGGGACTCAGGCAGTCCGACTTCAGCAAAACAAATCGACTACGGTACGTCGAGTCCCAAATTTGACTCCCGACTCCACAGCCCTGCTTTAAAATACGATGAGCTCAATAATACATGCCTAAAGAGAAAGAAAATAAATGAAATAGGCCTTTCGTGTTGTAAATTATGAAAACACACGGTATGTTAGTTAAAGTTCGATGGAAACACAGAATAAGCCCCAAGAGCAACAACATCTAACTCGGAATAAATACAAAATTTAACGGAATAAGACCTAAATGGACAAAATAACGCCCAAAACTGTAAAAAAAAACATGGTATGGGACGATTAAAGGACATATTCTTGGCATCGGCCGTTTTGGTGTCAACGTTTGGGTGCCATAGTGTTTTGGCACAGGATTGTTTGCCTCTGTTTGGGGTTAGGCACGAGTAATGGGTAAAATTAGAATTTGGGTTATGGTAAAAATTATTAGGTGAGTTTGTGTTGAAGTTATGGGTGGGGTTTGGGGTTAAGTAATAGGTTGCAAAGGCCTTATTCTTGCCATTTAGGCCTTATTCGGACGAATTTAGGTCTTATTTTGATTTAAACGCTATTACGAGTATTAGGTAGTAGTCCTATTTTGGTCTTACTCCGAACTGTTTTTTATGCCGAAGTTGCTTTTGTTTTAATTTTGGTCTTATGGCGGAAGCCCCGCTAGATTGCAATAGTTTCTCTTTCTTTGTTAGCGAAGAGCCAACATCAACCATTGGGACTTCAATAGGGGCTACGAATCCAGTCATATTGCTCAGTGTTTATTCACAGAAAATAGTGACTAGAGTTTATTCTAAAATTATTCGCAAATTCTACAAATAGGCCTCATACAGAATTTTTGTAACATTTTTTCCCCATTTTCTCGCGGCGCACCTGGCCACCTTCGACGGCGCACCGGTTGAGAAACGCTGCGTTAATGTATAGTTTTACTAATTTTAGATTTTGAATATTGCTTTAACACTCATTCAGTTGTTGCTTAAAACGGTTTGCTAACATTGTTATTTGTGTTCGTTACGGCAGTTAATACAACGATTCATACTTTTTGCTCCCCCTTCTCCTAATTTTCGGCTGGCTGTGCCACTGAAACGGGCAACTTGACCAAGTCAAAAGACGAAAAAAAAGATTTGCTAAAATATACGTCTCACGCAACACCTATTTATTACTACTACACCGAAAAGCCATCGCAGACTCGCCGAATCTGTCGATCTATGATGCAAGCAGAGCAATCCAGAAAAACAACTGGCCTGCAGTGAGGTTCGAACTCACGACCTCCGGTCAAGCCGGGACCGTCGCTCTACCAACTGAGCTATGCAGGCTCAGAGAGGAGCGAGTCGAGAAACAACCATGCGCCAATACTTGCACATTTTGTTAGTACAAGCAACTTCACACTGGGGGATCAGCAGTCCGTATCAATCAATGAAAGATACACACAAACATATGTGTTTAATAACATCTGTGATCTAGCCCCTCGGAAGTTGCTTTATGACCAACGATTACTATTGATACGGAAGCCGTAATCGTTGGTCATAAAGCAACTTCCGAGGGGCTAGATCACAGATGTTATTAAACACATGTTTGTGTGTGTCTTTCATCTATTTATTACTAGTGTCAAGTTTAGCGCGAATTTTAGGAAAATAATTCGTCATGCTGCAAGTATAGGGATGTCCGATAATATCGGATCAAAGCCGATACCCGATACCAAATGGTGGTATCGTTGATACTCGTCCGATACTAGGGTTGTATCGGCGCCAATCCTAAACCAAATTACGGACATTCCTAAATGCAAGTAAGAAAGTCGAATGGAGTTATTATCATTGCGCCAGTGAAGCAACTAAACTAACTATAGAACAACAAGAATACGCATTTCTATGCAACCGAAATTGAAGCTGGGGATCTTTTTACCTTAACAATAGCTCGCGTGATTTCCAGACAGGAAATGAGTGAAGGCCTTGGAGGGCAAACTAAATGGATGGAGCCTTAACGTCATTTCCTTTAGAACAAGGAAATACGTTGGAGTCCGCCTTCAACAAAGAGCTTAGCGTTTGGTTGTTGCTTGCAGCTTGGTTCAATCGCCTTACTGCTGTACTGAGGTAAATGTGTAATGTTGTGTAGGTATATAAACAGGAATGTCAGGTTGGTTTATAACATCAAAACCTTAAATCAGTGGATCTCAACCTTTTCCTGCCGCACTCCAATCTGTGGTGTTTTTAATGTCACTTCGAGCTACCTGGTTTCAAAAGAAACCATTTTTACTCAAGTTTACTTGGATTTAATAAGCCAAATAAAGAATAAAAAACAATTATTTTCAACTCTAGCCGTAGATTTAAGATTATGGGTCGTCTTGCCGCAATGCACTTGCGTTCATTTCTATAAAACTTCGATTGCAGCCAGAAAGCTGTTCGCGTAAAATTGGTCCGTGTGCTAAAGGTTGACAATCACTATTTGTATGTACGAACAAGATCCAGCAGGCAACGCTGCTATAATTATCGTTTCACGACTTGCTCCCACTGACCCTGCGTACCTCTGAACCTGGTATAATATTATGTGTATGCCAATCGTTGGTCAGTGTTACTTCAACAGTGCTAGATCACAGATATCACAGTATATACCCAAACTGTCATTTAACTTGGTATCTTGTTCCATTTTACAGACTATATTTGGTAAAAAAAAACTGTATCAACCAATCAAGCACAAGGAATAACATGGCCGATACTCCAAACCAAAACCAAGTAAGTTTTTGTCGTATAAAATAATAAGAATCTTTGCTGCTTTGGATTTTTAATTCCATTTCCCCCTTCTCATAAATTCGTCTAGCACTGGTATTTGACAAAATGAAACTTATCTTATTAACTTTATCACAATACACATATTGCATAGTGTCTGAAAAATGGAAAAATTGTTTTTCAACGTGCCTGTATAGCATACGACCTTGTAATGCGTCTGTACTAACTCTTTCGGTTTATTAGTTTGATTTTAAATAATTTTAATGAATATAATACACTAATGTTAAACCAATTAGGTTAAAAAAATTATACTAAGTTTTATAGTGACCTTTTGGGAGGTTGGTTTATTCTTTAAAATCGGTCATTTTATTCAATTACTAGACGAAATACCCGGCGTTGCCCAAGTTATATATAGGGTACTTACTTGTACCAATAATATGCAGCCTTTTGCTATAAGCGCGATATATTATGCGCATTCGGGCAATGCCACGATTTTGCGTGGTTATAAAGTGCTGGGTCGAGTAAATCCTTTCTCACAATTAAAGTAGAATGCGGCCCTTATGAAAGCAGCAACAGTATTAGGTCTCACTAATCTCGCAACTTTAGCAAAACAGCAGCAATTACCAAACAAACGATATCAAGTTTAAAAGTACGTAACCAAATAGCGATTCTGTCGCAGTGTTTAAACTGTATGGCAATATAAAGCCCGTAGTTCAGCTGCGTGTCTATATATACTGATAAGCAGCAAACATAACTGTCTTTAGTTTTACGGTTGTTACCGAACAGCGATCAACATTAATTTGAAACTTCGTATAATCCGACAAAATTTATTTTACAAAAATCAAGCAGTATTAACAAACTGTTTTGAAAATTTGTAAATATTCGCACAGCGGGGTTATTATTTGTAATCTTGCGACTTTGTCAAAACCGCCGGCGCCACATCATTTTCGTGATACTTTAGTAAATAAGCGCTAACCTAATCGGCTCCAACTAAACGATATTTCGTGATGTGCATATCGATCGGAAATCACTAACATACCTAAACCTTATTTTTTTTAGAGAACCCTCACAAATGTAAAACCTTAAGTTGTAGCAGACAATGTTCGCATTGCGTGGTATACAAGCAAATAAGTAATCCCGGTACCATACTGCGTCCAACGTAAGTAAAATCTCGTCTAAAACTGAAAAGTGGTTACTATTAAACCCACCGCATTAAATGCGATATTTTGCGAACTCTATAAACCTAATTTTTCGCGGTAACATAGTTCAAGGAGTTCTTAATTACAAAATTCGCAAGTTGGAAACATAAAAATTTATTTTTATTAAGCCAATATACTTCATTTGATTTTTATTTCCACGCAGGTAATTGCGCTTGAAAAAAAGTTTTGCACGGTTACGTTAGGACAGGGTTTCTCAACCGTGGCCCTCGGCCACCCTGGGGGGGCACGGAGTGGTAATTAGGGGGGTCACGGTCATAGGCTTAGCCAGTGGAACACAGGGGCTATTTCTCTCAAGGAAATTATGAATATTTTACTCTTAATTATTTGTTTTGTAGCATTTATGAGCAGTACACGACTGTCGATTAAAAGCATGTCACATCTCCATTTGTCAAGCACTGTTACTACACAAACGATTTAGTTATTACGTTTGTTGTATACATTAATGTAGTTTTACTACTTTTAGTCATTTTGTTTTTTTCCTTTGAATGGCTTTTGAGTATTTCGTTAAAACTCAGTCAGTTGCTGCGCGAAACGGTTTGCTAGCATTTTTGTTTGTGTTCGATACGGCAGTTAATACCATGGCCAAAGCAATCAAGTTATAACGAGCCTCGCTGGCGGGAAGCGACTAATGGACTTTTAATCGTAGTGTCATTACTGATTCGTTGTAAATAGTTATTTGTTTATGTTTTATATCAAGTCGATTTATCGCTGTGAGGTAACAGTTTTAGTGTCAAGTTATTTAAGTTGATAGTTTGCCTACTCAGGGTGTCTAGTCTTTTTCTGCTTCAAGAAGCGGTGTTTCAAATGAAGTACTCTTACTAGTTCAAGTTCAAAATTTTCGCCCCTCACATATTTCGGCTGCCTAAGCCATTGACCACGGGCAAAACTCTCTAGCTAGGTATTGCAAAACCAAAATGTCACCATTTGTTTGCCATTTAACCTAATTTTGTGTTTTTCGTTATGACTGTAAAACTTTTTTGTAACGTTTTGTAACACATTTTTCTAAAATGTTTCTTGACGCGTCAGTAGAGTTGTTTAAAACTAGAAGAGTAAATCCTTTTTATTCGTTTATTGCGGAAAGTTACACCTAATTGTACGTACGTGAGTGGCAAGTTTGGACAAATGCCTGTCGCTGTGACGAAGTAATTACTGTGCTGCTTTATATGTATCCATTCAATATCCATGTAATGAGGCGTCAGTGTTTTACGGGCGGCAGGTCGATTGCTTGCCGATAAATCATTAAGTTTCCTTCAAATGGCATTGGGCGAGAAACCAACGAAGAGATTTCGCAATTCCCTTAAGGGGCGTTAATTTGCAAAAGAAACATTCCATAGTAAAACGCATAAGGTGCGCTGTAAGGTTACTCAAGGTCATTTTAGGCCAATATTCAGCTAGAGTATGTCAACTAATAGTGTTACGCCAAACTAATCCAGAACTCTACTTAACGGCCTGCCGACTGCCAAGCACTACAACGCGTGTCTTTTACTTGTATTAAAATAAGCGACAGTAAACTGCTAAAACACTGAAACAACGAAAAGCGGCCAACGCCTAAAAAGGTGACTTAAACGTTAATTCCCAGGGTTTTCTACAATGCAATGAACTCAAGCTAGACCCCAAACGCGACTGCCCACATTAGATTTCGTGTACCCATTCACTACAACCAGAGAAAAAAGGTGTGCGTGTCCAACGAGGTGCCAACCGGAAACGTGATAAGATAAGAAATAAAGCGTGAAAGGTGAGGTGCAAAAGTGGAAAAGCGATATAATTTATGTGAGTGAGAAAGAAAGAGGAAAACGAAAACACGCGTTCAGACGATAAAACAGAGAAACAATAACACACATAGAAGATATAAATAATCGGTGCAACAATAATAATTCATTATAACCGAAAAACCATAAATCATTTCGACGAATGTACTAACGTTTGCTTCGCTCAGTACAAAACAAAGCCGAATATAAACAAATACCTTCCCATCATCAAGCTTTGTAATCACTAAATATATTCACTTAAATTAAAATAAGTGATATGTTAAATTTTGGAGAAACTAAGTGCATTGATTCGTTGATTAATGTCTGTATTTCTTAATCTGATCTAAGGTATAACGGCCATTTTTAATTGCAATTTTACTAACTTAGAGATATACGATAAAATTCATCCACCGTTAGATCTATTTTTTAATCATATTTTATATAACAGGCTAGCATCAGGGGGACTCGAACTTTTATCGCGATCGATGTTTTTTTGCAATATTGCCGTTGTATTGTATGTCGTCACATAATTTTTTCGCTTAACTATTTTATTTGCGCTCGACATCACAGCCTTACAACTGTGGAGTAAATGCCCTCACAACACGTTTGTCAAAATCAGCTCGTGCACGAGCAATTTGTTATGTGCCCAATGAGAAAAGCCTCCTGAATTTACAGTTTAGCGCCAATTAAACTCAATTTTTACCGAAACCAATCTTTAATATTTTCAAGTTTACTCAGTGATGTTTCATTATAAAAGGCCGAATTGCGTTTCGTAGGGGGGTGCAAGGCATAGGAAAATTGCCAAAGGGGCGCGGCTGATAAAAGGTAAAGAGCCACTATTTTTAGACAACCAATAGGCAAAATAAGCTATAAACTATAATGCCGAAGAGGAAAACTCTGTTTACTGATGTTTACTGCTACGCCAGAAGTATCATTGTTTCAGAAAACGACGTATTAATTTCGAAGCTGAATGCATTACCTTTGGATATGGCACGTTTTTCTCAAACGTAACAATTCTACTTTCGTTTTACTTGCAGGAAAAAAATGTCCTCTTTTTGGGTGCTGAAAATATGGTAGCCCTATATTTACTGAGCTTGGATTTGTCATAGATTTAGATGAAAACTATACACTTGGGCTCGCTGTGTTGTTAGGTCATATACCGCAATTCATCATTAGAAAAGTACAAACTGAAAAGACACAGAGACGCAAGCATTTTGAACACAAAAACAAGTCAAAATCCTTTTTCAAACATCAAACACGACATTTCGCTAAGCAAAAGCAAAAATTTGATCAATTAATGAAGGCATTCTCTTATTAACCTCTGTATGCATTACTGAAAATAGCCCATGTCCTTATGTCTCAAAGGCAGCCCATTTACTTTGGCAGTAACCGTTGTTAAACCGTGTTTAGAGGTAGCAGCACAAGAGATTCATGGAAGAGCTAAAGATGTGGCCAAAGTGCAAAAGCTAGCATTGTCCGATAATACGATGCAAAGGAGATGTTCAATGATCGCTGCATCACTAAAAATCTGTTCTAGCCAAGCTTCGTCATGTGCCCTGCTTCGGGCTTCAATTAGATGAAACGACTGACATTACCAGTCAAGCTCAATTGATCGTTTATGTTCGCTTTCCAAACACAGAACGCAAAACATTTTAGATCACTATCTGCTATGTCTTTCTACTGGCATAGACACTACTGCTTTAAGTATATTTTCAAAAGTAAACAATTACTTCTCCGAACATGCAGTAATGTGGTGCGAGTACAAGGCTGTATCCACCGACGGCGCCAGGGCTATGGTCAAAGTGCGCAACGGGGTAGTTGCTCTCATAAAGCAAGTCACAACGGAGGTTGTATATATTTCAACAGTGGAGACATGACCACCGTGCTATCTAAACGCCACTATATCGAAACTAAAACAATCTGTCATTGCATTTCAAAGTGCATACTGTCAGGTCGCTTATAAATTTATTCTACGTTCAAATAATTCAGCATAGCTCGCTTTAAATGAAATAGCTTACAGCGCAGTAAAAACACGTGTTGCCAGTAAGGAGTACATCGTTGACTGGATTGCAGTACAATTCGGATACCACTAACGTCCAGGAAAAACGAATGCGTTGAGGACTAAAACTGGCCAGTTAACGAGCAGGATGCAGGGAAAAGAAAATGTGACAGAAATACTTTAGCAGAATTTTAGCACACGCACAACGAACACAGTAAATAACAAATACAGACGCTGGTTCCTCTACAGTTGTATGTATTCACTGCATTTTACACCGTGAAGCATTGATAGCGAAAAAACTTGGCAATGAAGAAGAAAACTGCCAACTCGCGATTTCTAATGTCATCAAAATTGTGACCACAATACTAAAAACAAAATCGTATCGCGCTTTTAATGAACTTGTCAGCGAAATGGAAGATGATGGGCGTCTTGTTAATTATTCCAAAGTTAAGTGGCTCTCTCGTAGAAGGGTATTGGAAAGAGTGTGGAAACGGCGAGGGGAACTTGTTGTGTGGTTCAATGGATAAGACGACAATAGAGCTAATTTGTTTCAAGATTTGTTTTGGCTAGCTAGGCTAGCTTATCTTGTTAAAATATTCGATATGCTTAATGAGCTCAATACCACTTTACAAGGAAAATTAATTAATACATTCAAAGCTACCTCCAAATCGCATCATTCAAGCAAAAGTTCAATGTTTGGAAAAATAAATTTCTAGTAACAGCCTGA
This sequence comes from Ascidiella aspersa, assembly GCF_963924565.1. Lineage (NCBI taxonomy): Eukaryota > Metazoa > Chordata > Ascidiacea > Phlebobranchia > Ascidiidae > Ascidiella > Ascidiella aspersa. The sequence goes on along the minus strand of NC_139453.1, from coordinate 2,992,690 downwards.
ACAGTTCGAAAACCCTGAAGACCTTCGTGTATGCATGTAAATGAAAAAAATAGAGAATAAGCTGGAGCGACGTATCATCAAGGCGGCGAGCTGTCATTTGCACACACTGCTTGAGAGGTTTGAAGCTTATTTTCCGCTGTGGATTTTAAACCCCTTTGGCGAACAGCAGCCTCCGGGAACTTTAGATCATATTCTTAAAAAGGCTTACCATATGTTCTCTTTTAGGAGGATTTGTCCTCATTCTTCAAGAAAAGTAAACGGTCCTCCGAGGACGCTCAAAAATGCCCAAATGTCCTCTTTTTTCTCATTTCGAGTTAGTTGCCTATACTTTCAACAGGACGCTTAGGCGAGACGTATTTATTTCCAAAAAATACTGCAGCCATGAAACATGCTAAATTGCTTGTTTAAAAAGGTTTTACAACAAATTACCCTACTAGCTCTACCTTCTTAATTGTTATAGTAAACATTGCGCCAAAAGAATTGCAACAGAACCTCACATGTAAAAACAGCTTACTTTTCTTTGCTTTGTTTTTGTAACTTTTGCCTCCAACTACTAAGGAACTGTAAAACATCATCAAAGTCAAAGATAACAATTTTGCTTTCGTTTTACTTGTCGTCAAAAACGTCATTTTTGGGTGGTGAAAATCTGGTAGCCCCATCTTCAAAACGATTTCTGTCAACAAGCGTTTTTTAATCGTGAAAAACACTCTGAATGCTTTTGTTCCCAATTGGGCTGAAATTTCCACAAATATTCAGCAGCAAACGAGTCATTAATCACGTACATTAATGACTGCTAATTATCTTTGTGTATAAATGGTCGTTGTTATTCTTGTCGTTGTTAATTGAGGTAAATATATTGAAGCATACGCTATCTATATTTATATCGGTGAAGGCTCACGGTTTTAATACACAAATTATTTCATTGTAATTTTAGAAATTAAGGAAACTGAAGGGTGCAAACTTATTGTGCTTGTTTCGTGCGGATGAAACTTTTCCAAAAATAAAGTGCGGACAGTTCTTTTAAAGATTGAAAAGCGCTACACTAGGGAACAGTCATTCGTTTTTCTGGCATGCGATACTGATGAGCTTGTATAGCACAGTTACCTTGGACATAATCTTTGTAGTTTTGCCATCAAAAATTTAAAATAACAACAAAAGAGAACTATTTTCTGCTCTTAAAACCATAAAAAAAATGTTAGATCGCAATTAAATTAAAATTGAACATCAACGTATTTATACAGGATGAAAATGCACCTCAGCTTCCACCGGCAAACAACCAGCCAATCAATGTCCTGCCTGTAAACATTGGTGATGTTTACGGTCATCAAGGTCCCATACAAAACCTCCATGGCGACGTTCATATATATGGCCAGCTACAGGGACCTGGAGTGGCTTTGGACTCAACAGCGACCTCATCTGACAAAGGTTGGTGATAACTTCAATTTAAAACTAATGACCAAGTGTGGGTGGCGCCACAGCAGGGCTGCGGAGTCGGAGTCGGGACTCGAGTAAGACCACGTAAGACTAGCCGAGTCCCGAGTTGTACGTGCGCATGCGCAGTACCATATTACAGAACTAATATAGTCACCAACTGTAAATCGTAAAGGCTAAATAGCATATGGTCAGGGGCGTATCTAGAAATTCAAAAAGGGGGGTTCCGAATTTTTAACTTAGGGAATTCCCCGTTGTTTTTTCGTCTGACGTTAATGACGTCATAAAATAGTGACGGATATAACGTCATAAAATAGCGGTGGTAATGACGTCACAATAAGGAAAAAAATCATTCAAAACAGCCAATTAACGTCCAGCAAAAGCGAACATTTAGACGCAAAGCGAACACGTGCGCTTAGTGTGCAATCGTTAACTTCAGGCGATAATCTAAACCACTACCGTGAAATATATGTGATTGATTTTGGTGGATCCAAGTACGGGACCACGCTAAATTACAAGCAAGTCTGTCGCCACCTGCAATACTAAACGGAGATCGTTTTTCCCGGGTGTTTTTCGATTAGCGCGACATATCAAACTACTTCGAATAAACGGTATAACTTTAATAGTTAGTTAATCTAGTTCAGCGTTTGATAACCGTTATAAGTTTGGGCGCACCTGGCGAGCCAAGCGAGCGCGATTTTTTTTGGTATAACGGCATTTATTTTAAATTTCTTTTTTATTACATTGCCGAAAATAAAAATGTTAAAAAATATGTGTCAAATATTTTTGAATACGTTTTCGGTGTGTCCGCAACGCACTCGGCAGCTTTCCACGGCGTAACGGTAAAGAAGCGCTGATCTAGTTCAAAATGCAGCATGAAAACGTTAACAAACCGGACGTAGTGAAATCATTCGCGCGAAGCGCGAAAATTTTTCGCACTTACGTAGTTAAAATAGTCAAAAAGTAATTGAAATAAACTTGTATATAGTTTGTCAAAGAGGCGACGGGCCCGATGAATTACAGTAGGTTGCCGACCCCAGTCTTACACCAACATCTGATATTAACGCAGACCACTAACAGCGACCAACATCAGCACCGTCTAACTTGACGTTTTCAGAGAGAAAAACCGCTTGATTTATATTATTAATTGTCGAACACACACTTGCTGATCAGCCAACCCGAACGAATAACAATAGGCGTAAGAGAAAAACTATCGAGCCTTTACGGTCGACTAAACAAAAGACGAAAAATGGCGTTTTGCGTTTGATTTTGGTTTCGCATTTGGTCAAGACGCGTGACCCAATTCCATTAAAAACACGCAGCTTCGGACGGTGAGTAAAACTCCGACAAAAACGAACAAAAAACGATGATGTCACTTACGAAAAGGGATACGCCACTGCATATGGTGTATATTTCCCAACCATGTATTGTGAATTATATGAACCCCTATAAGTCGTTGCAGAAGATCCACCATATTTAATTACGTAATGGGTGAAATAAAGGCTGTAGAGTCAGGGATGGACTCGGGACGAAATGTCACATTTGACCGGAGTCGGACTCGGGTTATTTTTAACCGACTCCGCAGTCCTGCACCACAGTAGTGATATCTTTGCGTGCATTGAACCCAACCCCTTAAACGCGACTGTTTTTGCGAGTTATCATTATGGATTTGAAAAATATTTATTTTGATAGATTTTTGTTGACATTAAAAGCGGCTACAATAGAGCAGTGTGCGTAACCAGGGAATATTTCACCGTAGGTATAAATTGACATCATTCGTACCACATAGTGACATCTTTGCGTGTAATTAACCCAACCGCTTAAACGCGACTGTATTTCAAGTTGCTTGTGTTGGACTTCAAACACATTTGGTTTTGATCGGCCTTTCTTAAAGTTTGAAAGCGTCTAGAATAAAGCAGTGTGTTTAGCCAGGTTATATTTCACCGTGCGTACGAATTGACGTCAGTCGGCAATACGTTTATGACTTACAATGAATACAAACTGATAAAACACAATCATCATATACTAGTAATTAGGCGTAAAATTATGATTCGCATGTGGCTTTAAAGCACATTAGCAGCTGGACAGCAATGGTTGCGTTGTTTGGAATACAAAAATTAAAAAAAAATCCCCATTTTAAACAATATAATAGTATCCCCATTTTAAACCTTTTCCGGACAAAATAAGCGTTTTTTAACCGATTAGTGTCATTTTAAGGGTTTTTGCATTTACCTATAATTAACGGCAAAAAGTAAGTCATGGGGGAGGGGCATGGCTTCGTTCCATTTAAGTTGTTATACGACGGCGTTAAATTAGTCCCATAATGATGTTAATGTCGTTTGCTAGAACGATTTCCGATATTGCTGATCCCAGTATAAGCCTTTTGCTTGTTAAAGAGTTCTTAAGTTGGAGATACATCAAAAGTGATTAGCGATTATACAATAAGTAAAACAGTGTAGGTAACTTTGTATAGGCCCTAAAGCAAAATCAGTTGCTGACAAAATAACACACATTAATTTTGGAAATAAAAAAGCGTTTATTAATATAACTGAGCAAAGCCAGCCTACGCTTACAGAAGGCATTTCTAGCTTATCGTTTGCTCGCGATTCGAGTTGAAGTAAATTAAACACTAGGCGTTAACCATTTACTAACAGTTCGGTGGCTGGGATAAGCTAAGCGTGCAGAGCAAAATGTTACGCTACATATTATACCAAGAAAGTTATACATTCATGCTAGTTAACTCACATCATAAAACAAAATGTGTTTCATTCGTTAAAGAATAGTTTTTTTTTCAGCAGCATCATGGCAAGAAAAGTCTCAGGAAGCAGCTGATAAGGTCATCGGAACTCTACCAAGCAATCCAGTTCCTCTTGACATCATTCGGGATTCGCAAGCACCATTGGAGGAGTTTGGTTTAAAGGGACTGAAGCAACTCAGAGAAAAACAGGTCAACTCAACCATGCTCAAACTCAACCAACTATTTACTGCTGCTAAACAAGAAGCAATCGATGAAGCCAAAAGTAAGGAATTTAGAAATAAAGCAGCAAATGACGATTACGTGGAGAGGCATGGCAATGTGGTCGGTATGACTGGAATAGCTGGAATTGGAAAAACTACTGCTACTATACAGACACTAACGGAGCTTGCAGATGAATTACCTGCATATGAAAAGGGATATTGGCTTTTTAAATACTTGAAGACTTTAGATCTTAATAAACCACTAGGTGTTCTGGAACTCCTGTCATCCAACCCAAACTGGAAACACACAAAGGAAATAGATGATCAAATACTGGAAAAACTTTCCAAATCCAACAAGCTGTTTATCTTCCTGGATGGTTTGGACGAACCTAGGTTCAAGGATCTTGACATGGATGCTCCAGTGATCGGATTGTACGATCGCGCAACGCCGGTTGTCATTTTGCAAAACCTACTCCGTGGCGACATTCTTCCAAATGCTCACAAGCTGCTTACTTCACGACCGGGAGCTTTTCTTAAGCTACACCCAAGCTGCAAGCCCCACTTTGTAGTCAAGGTAATCGGCTTCAATGAAAGCTCTCAAGATTTGTATTTTCGACAAATTTGCCCAGAGAAAGAAGAATATGAGAAGGTCACCAAGTCACTTGGGCAAAACCCACATGCAAAGGCTTTGTGCTTTCTTCCTATGTTTGCAAAAACCGTCGCTCCTTACATCATAAAGCATGGCACTAAAGATGGCAATTTTACTCTCACAGATGTGTTTGCGGCTTTTGTGGCTGATTGCATTCGCTCGCCTAAGTTTGAGGAACATCCAAGAATTTTGCGCAAACTTTCAGACTTGGCTTTACACGGAATGCTCAACGACAAGATCATGTTCGACGAAGAAGTCTTTGATGAAGTCGGACTTAATTCTGAAGGAATGGAGGACTTTCTTAACATGCAAGTTTTCTCTAGCGACCTCAACCTTCGTATACTGGAAGGGGATAAAGTATTCTTCTTTATTCATTTGCTGTGGCAAGAATTTTTTACATCACTCAAGCTGTTGTTCGATACAGACCTGGCTACATTTTCTGGGCAGCTACAAAGCATGAAAAGTAATACGTGGGAAATGGTTCTTCGGTTTCTTTTCGGGTTGCTAAATACGGGACTCCACCTTAAGCTAAAGCCTATTTTTAAAATCTCTTCCACCGATGTTGCCAGCAAGAAACGTTTGCTAAAAGGCTTGATTGATTCGCTTGGATCTCAACTTTTATCAAACGATGGCGAGAGCTTTAACTCCAAATTGTTTAAGCTTTGCAGTTTGGCGCAGGAATCAAACGATGAAGAAATCACCGCGAAAGTGGCCGATTTTCTCCCTGGAGAGCTTCGTATAAAGAGTGGAACGATCCTTCCCAGTGAAGTGTCAAGTCTCTGTCACGTGCTTCAAGCAACACAAAGGGAGATGGTCATCAGGATCGGGGTAGACGGCTCAGTCACATTTACCGGCAACGGTTTAGAAATGTTGATGGAGACAATGGCGAGAACCAAACACACGGTTTGTGAAGTTTTACGATTGCTTGTCGTTTAGTTTTTTATACACTGTATCAAATTAAATGCAACAAAGCAGCGGTAAACGCTAAACAAACCCTACACCAATTAAACCACTCTCTAAAGCAGGAGTCTGCAACGTTTTACTAGTCGCGGATATGACCGAAACCTAAAAAGGGCTCGGCGAGCCGTAACAAATATAAACTTAAAATTTTCCTAAAATGTTGAGTTTTGAGCGTTTCATTATAATAACTGTTAATCAGGGGCGACCTAGTTATTTAGTTGAAAATCAGCTATTAACTAAGATTTGAAAAAAGGACGGTAAAGCATTTGCGCCAATCGCGAAGAAAAGCCTTTGTGGATTAAATTCAATTAAACATTTTGCAAAGATTTGATGTTCCGGGGTAGGGAAATAACGTGAGGTTCATCGAGTCTGCTGCCGCCGATAAACATAGTTTAATCATAAGCGACATTAATGGTTCTCTATTTGGTTATGGGTTATGGTTGGGATAACTAATGTCTGTTAACTGTAATTGAACCTTTAAATGTTGGTTGTTACCGACAATCAAATACCAGGGTGAAATAATGCTGACTTAAGGTGTAAATTCATTAATCGCAATATAAAAGTGAAAATAAAGATATTCGATAAATTTAATCGTTAATCTATGATGTAATTTGAATAGGATACGATGTAATTTGAATAGGGCCGTTAAATGTCGATATAGTTTATTTTTGTATTTAAACCACACAAGAACTAGTGTGCAGCACCATAAAATGCATTCAGACATACTAAGACAGCTAAACGTCCAAAGTAACTTGTAAATTCTGTACACACAAACCATTTATGAAGTGCTGCAAGAAGTATAAATGGCGTTGTTATCCCCCTCCAAACAAACATACTGCCATTTCACGCCTAAATTATACAGATTTTAAATTTCGCTGATGATACTTACTGCAAACGGTTTATCACAAGTTTCGTGTTTTACAAGGGGATAATTAAAGTGCAAATAAAAAAAGCAAAGTTTTTATTAAAACGCAGTTCAAGTAAGCGAATGTCTGGTTCAATAAACCAAAGTTTAAGTTTTAAAACGGTTCGCAAATCACGCAGTGACAGTGTGCGACTGTGCGTACACTACAGCTAAGTAACTAGGAATTTTAGTAAAATAGTTTTAGGCGCATAAATATATGGATTTTTAACTTTAAAAACGACTAAATGAAGTACAGTTCTAAATAAAACGTTATATTGACCCGCATTTTTGCTTCGGCGGCTTTGCTTACACTTTTTAAACCACGTCATTGACTAAAGGTAGCCAACAATGGCGGGCGAGGCAAACTGATCGGTGCATAAGTTTGAGAACCTCATCTATCTGGGACAGCGCACAGTTCAACATAACTTGCTGTTAATTTGTAGATGGAGTTTTTACGTGTGAATACAACTGGATCACGTGACTTCACTGCCTTGTCCACCTGCGTCCATAAGATAAACCGCCTTGTGTTGAGCAATAGGAGCGATCTGTCCGGTTTCGAAGTTCTTACTGAAGCAATCGCACGCAGAAAAACACCTGTAAGTTAACTTACGTGCAACGATTGACATGGTTATGTAATAATGGTCATTATTGTGATGGGGCGGGCGCGATTATTCAATCACATAATCGACAGTCAAGCGGATAGGGGAAGTCCCTGGGTGAAACGCGGACGCGTGAAACTGATAAGGAGCATCCCCGTGGGTCAACCATTGCACAGGGGAATGTCCCACCAAGCATGGGTAGTGTTTGGGATGTTCGTAGTCACCATCCAGATTTTATTATTTCGTTGATGATACTAACTGGAAACGTTTAAACGCAAGTTTCGTGTTTAATGAGGGATAATTTTTTGTACAAATAAAAAAGCATTTGTTTATGAAAAAAAACACAATAGAAGCAAGCGAATTTCAGGTACATTAAACCACCGTTCGAGTTTTAAAACTGTAATTAAGAATTTTAGCAAAATAATTTTGAGCGCATACATATATGGAATTTTAACTTTTACAACGACTCAATTAAGTACAGTTTAAAATAAAACGTTATAAGAGCGATCTGTCCGGTTTCGAGGTTCTTATTGAAGCAATCGCACGCAAAGAAACCCCTGGAAGTCTTGCGTGCAACAAGTGACAATTACATGGTTTTGTAATTTCCGCAATTATAATTCGCCTAATTGTTTATTGACTTTCAACTTAATTTCATTAAAAAATTATTTTGTTTCTCCGTCATTCAGCATATCTGATGGTTAGTGTCCAGTAAGTTTACGAAGCCATGAAAGATGCAAACACAATTACTTGTCAATTCAACTGAATAAACGACATTTTTGAAAAAACAATTTGTGCTGTTTTATGCAGATTTCACATTCCGTTACATAATAATCGATATTCGAACACGGTTCAAAAATCTGGAAAATTAATTTTGTAAAATTGCTTAACTGAATTATGAAATTGTTCGGTATGTTTAGTCACTCCGACTATAATGATGAATCACGTGCCGTGTACGTTTGATGTTTTTATGTTTTTATAGCAATTGGTCGCGCAAATATTTATCGAGTAGAAACTAAATTCAACTTTTACGACGTTTTCCGATTTACAATCATTTTTACCTCTGTCTGTATTTAGCTGTTTAAATAGGTTTTATCAGTAAGTTTAAAACCTCGTTAACACAGCAAACTATATTTTGTGTAGATGGAAGAATTCATCGTGTACAAGTTGGGGTCACGTGAGTTGAGTTGCCTGGCAACAAGTGTAAACAACATCAGCAAGCTGAAGTTCTTTGATTGCGACACTGCTGGGTCAAATCTGCAACCTCTAACTGACGCCATCTCAAGCAGAAAGCATCCCGTATGTTTATGTTAGTTGTGATAAGTAAATACGTTAGCATTAACCGCACATGCGTGGGCGTCGACATAAATTAGGGGGATGGGGGGCAAAAAATAGTTTTACAGACCGTTAATATTAAACATACCGTGACATGTAGGTTTATCCTAAATACTTCAGTGAGAATATAATACACGCTTCTATACAACTCGCCAATTACATACTTTCATAAAAAGTTGCATAACTAGACGTTTGTGTTTCACTTAAAAAACGTCTTTGAAGCATAAAGTCGGCACTTGTTTTCACAAAATTAGCCTCTCTGGCTTTGTCTCGTTAATAATTCCAACTGTGCTAACAGCCTTGTGCATATTGATAAATGTTTAAAAAGGTCTGCAAACAAACACTTAAAAACGTCAGCCAAAGAGAGTTTGAGAACCGGGGCAAGCACACGGGGCATTTACTTGGAATCAATATGAAAACTACAAACGTCCAAAAACTGATTGTTTATTCGGATACACACTATTTTGCGCGTTCAGTAATCACAATTAGGCTTATTTGCACCAACATCTGGATATTTTGTGCAAATATTTGTAACACGACAAATAAGAAAAATTCAGTTTCGACAGCGGCTTTTGCTTTCACACAGACAGTGCTATATTCATTAAACACATTCGGTAGTGGCATGTTTTTCAGGCAACTACGTTGACTTATTTCAGTACTTCAGTATTAAGACACTAATGCAAATTTCTCGCATATTAATAGTCTACTGCGAAAAATAATTTTGCGTCATAGACACAACAGTTTCTTGTTTCTCCATAATGCTCCAGATGTTCTACTTCAGCACAGCAGACAATGCCTTAGACCATTGGTTGCTAACCTGGAGCTAAGCAATTCTTAGGGGGTTCGAGCTCTACTTAAATTTTTGTAGTGATTTTAATGGTTTCGTTTCGTGTTTATTCTGTTTTTAAGATGTCATTTTATTTACATTAAAATTACACGCGTGTAGTTAAGTAACTGAAGAAATAATTCACGGTTTTGCAAGCTTTTTTAAATTTTTGGACTAATTGCTACTTTTTACGACAGATTTGGGCTATGTTTAGTTACAAACTCACTTTTTTGCCAACATTAATTTAAAATGCATATTTTCTGTAAAATATCTACAGTTTTAGTTTTGACAAAAATTCCCTGTGATTAGCCTGTCACTGCATGTTTTCTGTCCAATAGCCATATGTATTTTCTGAATACATAATAAAAGAAACATAATTAGATTCGCGCGGAACGCTAAAAAATTCCATTTACTATTAGGCAAAAAAAACAGTTTGTGGGGGAGGGGGGCATAGCAACGTATTCTACCCAGCAAAAAAATAATTTTGCGTTAAAGACACAACACTTTCTTGTTTATCCCATACTATTCCCGATGTTGAGGGGGCAAATGCTCCCATTGCAGGCACTTATGGTCCAGGATTAACAGACAGCACCTTGTATGTTATTGACGCTCATAGCGGGAAGATACGTCACAGTTAAAACTTCTTGTCATTGTAGATGGAAGTGTTGTATCTGTGTAAGAGCAAGCTGGATTCACGTGGATTGAGTTGCCTGGCAACAAGTGTACACAACATCAACCAGCTGGAATTGGAGTATTGCAAAATCGCTGGTTCCGATCTAAAACCTCTAACTGACGCCATATCACGAAAGGATCGACCTGTAAGTGTGTGTTGTTGGAATGAAGGGTGTGTTGAATATTGGAATGACATTGAGGTGGATAAACCAGGCAACAGCACTGAGTATAAGATTTGCTAACTCAACCACTGTCAGGTGTACAAAAGATTTTTCCGTAAATGGAATTTGATGATTTTTTATGAAGTAATTTCTGGCAGGGGCGAATGCAGGATTTTTGTTTGAGGGCGCATAAAAAATTGCAGGTATGATGTCACAATGTTATGTCAAATCGTGACATCACAAGTAACGGACATAGCGTTACGCCAAAACGTGACTATTGTTTATATTATAAAGACGGAAAAGCACTCGCGTGCAGCGTGAAAAAATGTCTTTGTAAAGTTCAACTTTCCCAAACTTTAATTTTCGAGGGTGCGATAAGACGCACGGCGCCCATGGATAAACCGGTTTTCAAGTGGGCTAAAACATACTAGAAACATAACTTAAATTCGCGGCTAATGCGAAATATTTTTGTATTCACTTAGTTACAATAGGAAATGAATCCACCCCTGGTGAATGGCCTTTAAATGGCCCTGGCCTGGGTATATTTGTTCTGATAGCACTTCTTCTCAATTGACAATTATAAACTGAACACCCTTTTTATTTGAGCTTACCTATATGAGAATATTTTACCAACCAACACTTGAATTACGATTATTACTTTGTAACAACATTTTTCTGTTGAAGTAATTTTAACCCGAAAAGCGTCTACGTTCCCTCATACTTCTATATCTCCGCAATTTTGGAGCGATATTTAGTGGTTGTTTGCTGCATGGCTGATCTTGCATAGCTCAGTTGCTTGAGTGACGTTCCCGGTATGGCCGAGGTCATTAGTTCGAATCTCACCGCAGGCAATTTTTACTTGCCTTGCTTGCACGAAAATCCTTACAAGACCATCCGAATATGTTTAGACATTCTCAATAAATACCATTAAGCGGTTGTTGTTTGTATTAACCGGTACTAGGTCGTGGAGATATTAATTTTCGTGCATTCAGTGCAGCATTATACTTATACTACAATTCGTTTTTTAGACTACAATTCAAATTGTTTGCCCAAAATTGATGCAATAACACTTTAAAGTTAGGCCGCAATATTATTGTTATTAGATTTGCAATTTCTATTTAATGCCACTTCAATTTGTATAGCTTCAGTCTATCGTCAATGAACGGATAAGAAATACGAATAAAATTAAGCAGGAGGGTTTACGTTAAAATACAAACGCCGTGTTTTTTCTGCACTTTAATTGTGTGATTTTGTAAAACTTATGTAGAAATAATTAAACTGATGTGTATTTTCTGAAAACTCGTACACGGAAGTATTCACCAGGGGCCTGGTTTATTTTAGTGGATTTAACGAAAAATAAGAATTTATTTAATAATTTTAAGTTGCTAGAGTCCACGCTGTGCACAATAAGTTTTGAGTTTTTTTTATTTGGCATTTTAAACGTGTTGTTTTGTAAAAAAAAATAGCTAAGTATGCGAGAGTTAAGCGAATATTTAAAACTACCAGTTGGTTAAGGCAAAATATTGACTTAGCTCTAAAATTATGAAATTAGTTTACTGCTTCAATAACCTTGATTTTGGTTAAGTTGAGCTCTCTAAAATTTATTTTTTTCTCTACAGTTGTTAATTAAAACAAAATACTCTTGACAATGTGCATCATGGGCTATGGGGCAACAGCATTGCGTATAAAATTTGGTAATTGAACCACCGTCTGGTGTACAAATGATTTTCCATAAACACAATTTTTATGTCACCAAAAGTAAGCATTTACTGGCAGGGGCAAATGCGGGATTTTTGAGGGAAAAGCACCAACGTGAAAAATACTTTTGTATAGTTAATCTTCCCAAACCACTAATTTTCGAGGGTGTGATAAGACGGACGGCGACCATGGATAAACCGGTTTTCAAGTGGGCTAAGACATACTAGAAACATAATTAAATTTGCGGGTATTGCGAAATACTTTTGCATTCACTTCGTTACAATAGGCAAAATACAGTTGGGGCCACGTGCCCTCTCCCATGGATCCACCCCTGATTACTGGCTTCTAAAATGAACCTTGCCTGGGATATTTATTGTGATAGTACTTCTTCTCAATGGACCTTTATTAACTAGACATCGATTTTTGATTGGGTTTACTTATACATTCAATTTACCAACCAAAGCTTTTTACGATTATTAGCTCGACAAAAATGTTGCTGATAAAATCATTGCTCCCCCAAAAAAGATCCTACTTTTGCGCAAAAATATTTCTGGAATTTGGTAGCGACATTTAGTGTTTTTTTATTTGCTTCATCGCTGATCTTGCATAGCTCGGTTGTTTGAGTGACTGTCCCGGTATGGCCGAGGTCATTAGTTCGAATCTCACCGCAGGCAATTTTTACTTACCTTGATTGCACGGACATCATTGCAAGACCAACCGAATACGTTTAGACATTCTCAATGAATAACATTAAGTGGTGGTTGTTATTTCAAACTGTAGGCCTAGGTCGTGGAGATATTCAGTGCATCCTACTTAGACAGCAATTCAAATTGTTTGCCCGAAATTGATACAATAACATTTTAAAGTTAGACCGCAATGTTATTGTTATTAGATTTGCAATTTTTATTTAATGCCCGTTTAATTCGTATAGCTTCAGTCTATCGCCAAGTGAATGGATAAGAAATACGAATAAATTTAGGCGAGAGGGTTTAGGTTAAAATACGAACGCCGGGTTCTTTCTGCATTTTATTTGTGTGATTTTGCAAAACCTAGGTAGAAATAATTAACCTGTTGTTCATTTTTTGAAAACTCGTACACGGATGTAATGACCTGGGGCCTGGCTTATTTTAGTGATTTAACGAAAAATAATAATTCATTTAATAATTTTAAGTTGCTAGAGTTCACTAAAACGTCCCATAAAAATATTTTGTCCATCATTGCCCCAATAGGTAATAACAGCCCGGAGTTGTCACCTAACCTATTGATCGGAGGAAAGCGAGTCTTTGTGATTTTACGTATTTGTTACCTGACCTATTTCACAACGTTAGTATGCGGCCTGCCAAATTGTTTGTTTTTTGTTTGTTGTGGCCCTTGCACCATTTTAATTTGTACAGGCCTGGTTTAAACTCATCTTCCTTGTACAATTACACTGTGCCCATCAAGTTTCGAGTTTTATGGATTTGGCATTTTAAAGGAATTGCTCTGTAAAAAACAACACAAAGGCTAGATAGTTAGTTATGCGAAAGTTGAGCAGAGCATTTAACACTATAGGTTGTTTAAAGCGAAATATTAATATAGCTCTAATATTTTAAAATAAGTTTACTGCTTCAACCTTAATTTCCCTTAAGTTAAGCTCTCTGAATTTAATTTCTCTTCTACAGTTAATATTTACAAAAATTACTCTTGATCAAGTGCATTATAAGCGATGGTCAATCCTAGCACACCCAAATATAATTAAATTAATGCGGTTCAAGTCACCAGTTCTATATTCGTAGATGTTGTGTGGGTTTATAGAGTAGGCAAATCTACCAATTTATTATTGTCACAGTTGGAGATACTGAAACTAAGTGCCAACAAGATTGATTCACGTGGTTTGAGTTGCCTGGCAACAAGCGTACACAACATCAACCAGCTGGAATTAACGTATTGCGAAATCGCTGGTTCCGATCTGCAACCTCTAACTGACGCCATATCACGAATGGATCAACCTGTAAGTGTGAGTTGTTGGAATGAAGGGTGTGTTGAATATTGATATAACATTGAGGTGGACAAACAACACAACAGCATTACGTATAAGATTTGCTAACTCAACCACTGCCTGGTGTACGCCCATAGATAACATAGATAACGGGAATAAATGTGTTGTTTTGTAAAAAAAAAATAGCTAAGTATGCGAGAGTTAAGCGAATATTTAAAACTACCAGTTGGTTAAGGCAAAATATTGACTTAGCTCTAAAATTTTGAAATTAGTTTACTGCTTCAATAACCTTGATTTTGGTTAAGTTGAGCTCTCTAAAATTTATTTTTTTCTCTACAGTGATTAATTAAAGCAAAATATTCTTGACAATGTGCATTATGGGCTATGGGGCAACAGCATTGCGTATAAAATTTGGTAACTGAACCACTGTCCGGTGTACAAAAGATTTTTTCCGTAAACACAATTTTTATGTCACCAAAAGTAAGCAATTACTGGCAGGGGCAAATGCGGGATTTTTGTTTGAGAGGGCATTAAAAAATGCAGGTATGATGTCACAATGTTACGTCTAATCGTGACGTCACAAAACATAGCGTTACGCCAAAACGTGACTAATTTTTTTAAGAGGGAAAAGCACTAACGTGAAAAATACTTTTGTATAGGTAATGATCCCAAACTTTAATTTTCGAGGGTGTGATAAGACACACGGAGCCCATGGATAAACCGGTTTTCAAGTGGGCTAAGACATACTACAAACATAACTTAAATTTGCGGGTATTGCGAAATGTATTTGCATCCACTTCGTTACAATAGGCAAAATACAGTTGGGGGAGCCATGGCCACGTGCACTCTCCCATGGATCCACCCCTGATTATTGGCCTCTAAAATGAACCTCGCCTGGGATATTTATTGTTATAACGCTTTTTCTCAATGGACCTTTAGTAACTAGTCATCGATTTTTGATTGTGTTTACTTATACATTCAATTTAACAACCAAAGCTTTTTACGATTATTAGCTCGATAAACATGTTCCTGATAAAATAATTGCACCCCCCAAAAAAGATCCTACTTTTGCGCAAAGAATATTTCTTGAATTTGGTAGCGACATGTAGTGTTTTTTTATTTGCTACATCGCTGATCTTGCATAGCTCGGTTGTTTGAGTGACTGTCCCGGTATGGCCGAGGTCATTAGTTCGAATCTCACCGCAGGCAATTTTTACTTACCTTGCTTGCACGGACATCCTTGCAAGACTAACCGAATACGTTTAGACATTCTCAATAAATAACATTAAGCGGTGGTTGTTATTTGAAACTGTAGGCCCAGGTCGTGGAGATATTTAGTGCATCCTACTTAGACAGCAGTTCAAATTGTTTGCCCGAAATTGATACAATAATATTTTAAAGTTAGACCGCAATACTATTGTTATTAGATTTGCAATTTTTATTTAATGCCAGTTTAATTCGTATAGCTTCAGTCTATCGCCAAGTGAATGGATAAGAAACACGAATAAATTTAGGCGAGAGGGTTTATGTTAAAATACGAACGCCGGGTTCTTTCTGCATTTTATTTTTGTGATTTTGCAAAACCTAGGTAGAAATAATTAACCTGTTGTGCATTTTTGTAAAACTCGTACACGGATGTAATGACCTGGGGCCTGGCTTATTTTAGTGATTTAACGAAAAATAACAATTCATTTAATAATTTTAAGTTGCTAGAGTTCACTAAAACGTCCCATAAAATTATTTTGTCTATAATTGCCCCAATAGGTATTATATACCCCAGAGTTGATACCTGACCTATTGATCGGAGGAAAGCGAGTCTTTGCGATTTTACGTATTTGTTGCCTGACCTATTGCACAACCTTATTATGCGGCCTGCGAAATTGTTTGTTTTTGCTTGTTGTGGCCCTTGCACCATTTCAATTTGTGCAGGCCTGGTTTAAACTCATCTTCCTTATACAATTACACTGTGCACATCAAGTTTCGAGTTTTTTGGATTTGGCATTTTAAACGAATTGCTCTGTAAAAAAACAACATAAAGGCTAGATAGTTATTTACGCGAAAGTTGAGCAGAGCTTTTAACACTATAGGTTGTTTAAAGTGAAATATTAATATAGCTCTAATATTTTAAAATAAGTTTACTGCTTCAACCTTAATTTCCCTTAAGTTAAGCTCTCTGAATTTAATTTCTCTTCTACAGTTAATATTTACAAAAATTACTCTTGATCAAGTGCATTATAGGCGATGGTCAATCCTAGCACACCCAAATATAATTAAATTAATGCGGTTCAAGTCACCGGTTCTATATTCGTAGATGTTGTGTGGGTTTATAGAGTAGGCAAATCTACCAATTTATTATTGTCCCAGTTGGAGATACTGGATCTAAGTGGCAACAAGATGGATTCACGTGGTTTGAGTTGTCTGGCAACAAGTGTACACAACATCAACCAGTTGGAATTGGAGTTTTGTGAGATCGCTGGTTCTGATCTGCAACCTCTAACTGACGCCATATCACGAATGGATCGACCTGTAAGTGTGTGTTGTTGGATGAAGGGTGTGTTGTATATTGAAATTGCATGGACCTGGATAAAACAGGCAATAGCATTGCGTGTAAAATTTACTAACTTCCTGGTGTACAAAAGATTTTTGGTAAACGGAATTTTATGTCGCCATAAGTATAATTACTGGCAGGGCGAATGCGGGATTTTTGTTTGAGGGGGCACTAAAAAAGGTATGATGTCACAATGTTACGTCTAAACGTGACGTCACAAGTAACGGACATAGCGCTACGTCAAAACGTGACTATTTTTTATATTATAAAGACAGAAAAGCACTCGCGTGCAGCGTGAAAAAATGTCTTTGTAAAGTTTGACTTTCCCAAACTTTAATTTTCGAGTGTGTGATAAGACGCACGGCGCCCATGAATAACGGGTTTTCAAGTGGGCTAAGACATACTAGAAACATAACTTAAATTCGCGGGTATTGCAAAATATTTTTGTATTCACTTAGTTGCAAGAGGAATAATACAGCTACGTTCCCTCTCCCATAAATCCACCCCTGGTGAATGGCCTTTAAATGGTCTTGGCCTGGGTACATTTGTTCTGATAGCACTTCTTCTCAATTGACAATTATAAACTGAACACCCTTTTTATTTGTGCTTACCTATATGAGAATATTTTACCAACCAACACTTGAATTACGATTATTACTCTGTAACAACATTTTTCTGTTGAAGTAATTGCACCCCGAAAAGCGCCTACGTTCCCTCATACTTCTATATCTCCGCAATTTTGGAGCGACATTTAGTGGTTGTTTGCTGCATGGCTGATCTTGCATAGCTCAGTTGCTTGAGTGACGTTCCCGTTATGGCCGAGGTCATTAGTTCGAATCTCACCGCAGGCAATTTTTACTTGCCTTGCTTGCACGAAAATCCTTACAAGACCAACCGAATATGTTTAGACATTCTCAATAAATAACATTAAGCTGTTGTTGTTTTTATCAACCGGTACTAGATCGTGGAGATATTAATTTTCGTGCATTCAGTGCAGCATTATACTTATACTGCAATTCATTTTTTAGACTACAATTCAAATTGTTTGCCCAAAATTGATGTAATAACCTTTTAAAGTTAGGCCGCAATATTATTGTTATTAGATTTGCAATTTCTATTTAATGCCACTTCAATTTGTATAGCTTTAATCTATCGTCAATGAATGGATAAGAAATACGAATAAAGTTAAGCAGGAGGGTTTACGTTAAAATACAAACGCCGGGCTCTTTCTGCAGTTCAATTGTGTGATTTTGTAAAACTTATGTAGAAATAATTAAACTGATGTGTATTTTCTGAAAACTCGTACACGGAAGTAATCACCAGGGGCCTGGTTTATTTTAGTGGATTTAACGAAAAATAACAATTCATTTAATAAATTTAAGTTGCTAGAGTCCACCGAAACGTTCCATCAAATTATTTTGTCCATCATTGCCCCAATAAGTTATGTATAACCCAGAGTTGTTACCTGACCTATTATGCAACCTCAGTATGCGGCCTGCCAAATTGTTTGTTTTTGCTTGTTGCGGTCCAATTGCAACATTTTAATTTGTACAGGCCTGGTTTAAACTCAAATTCCTTGTAGAATCACGCTGTGCACAATAAGTTTTGAGTTTTTTTTATTTGGCATTTTTAACGTGTTGTTTTGTAAAAAAAAATAGCTAAGTATGCGAGAGTTAAGAGAATATTTAAAACTACCAGTTGGTTAAGGCAAAATATTGACTTAGCTCTAAAATTATGAAATTAGTTTACTGCTTCAATAACCTTGATTTTGGTTAAGTTGAGCTCTCTAAAATTTATTTTTTTCTCTACAGTTATTAATTAAAACAAAATACTCTTGACAATGTGCATTATGGGATATTGGGCAACAGCGTTGCGTATAAAATTTGGTAACTGAACCACTGTCTGGTGTACAAAAGATTTTTCCGTAAACACAATTTTTATGTCACCAAAAGTAAGTAATTACTGGCAGGGGCAAATGCGGGATTTTTAAGGGAAAAGCACTAACGTGAAAAATACTTTTGTATAGTTAATCTTCCCAAACTTTAATTTTCGAGGGTGTGATAAGACGCACGGCGCCCATGGATAAACCGGTTTTCAAGTGGGCTAAGACATACTACAAACATAATTAAATTTGCGGGTATTGCGAAATGTATTTGCATTCACTTAGTTACAATAGGCAAAATACAGTTGGGGGAAGCCATGGCCACGTGCACATTCCCATGGATCCACCCCTGATTACTGGCTTCTAAAATGAACCTTGCCTGGGATATTTATTGTGATAATACTTCTTCTCAATGGACCATTATTAACTAGACATCGATTTTTGATTGGGTTTACTTATACATTCAATTTACCAACCACAGCTTTTTACAATTATTAGCTCGATAAACATGTTGCTGATAAAATGATTGCACCACCCAAAAAGATCCTACTTTTGCGCAAAGAATATTTCTTGAATTTGGTAGCGACATTTAGTGTTTTTTTATTTGCTACATCGCTGATCTTGCATAGCTCGGTTGTTTGAGTGACTGTCCCGGTATGGCCGAGGTCATTAGTTCGAATCTTACCGCAGGCAATTTTTACTTACCTTGCTTGCACGGACATCCTTGCAAGACCAACCGAATACGTTTATACATTCTCAATAAATAACATTAAGCGGTGGTTGTTATTTCAAACTGTAGGCCTAGGTCGTGGAGATATTCAGTGCATCCTACTTAGACAGCAATTCAAATTGTTTGCCCGAAATTGATACAATAACATTTTAAAGTTAGACCGCAATGTTATTGTTATTAGATTTGCAATTTTCATTTAATGCCAGTTTAATTCGTATAGCTTCAGTCTATCGCCAAGTGAATGGATAAGAAATACGAATAAATTTAGGCGAGAGGGTTTACGTTAAAATACGAACGCCGGGTTTTTTCTGGATTTTATTTCTGTGATTTTGAAAAACCTAGGTAGAAATAATTAACCTGTTGAGCATTTTTTGAAATCTCGTACACGGATGTAATGACCTGGGGCCTGGCTTATTTTAGTGATTTAACGAAAAATAACAATTCATTTAATAATTTTAAGTTGCTTGAGTTCACTGAAACGTCCCATAAAATTATTTTGTCCACCATTGTCCCAATAGGTAATATATATTCCAGAGTTGTTACCTGGCCTTTTGCTCGAAGGAATGCGAGTCTTTGTGATTTTACGTATTTGTTGCTTGACCTATTGTACAACTTCAGTATGCGGCCTGCCAAATTGTTTGTTTTTTGCTTGTTGTGGCCCTTGCACCATTTTAATTTGTACAGGCCTGGTTTAAACTCATCTTCCTTGTACAATTACACTGTGCCCATCAAGTTTCGAGTTTTTTAGATTTGGCATTTTAAACGAATTGCTCTGTAAAAAACAACACAAAAGCTAGATAGTTATTTATGCGAAAGTTAAGAAAAGCATTTAACACTATAGGTTGTTTAAAGTGAAATATTAATATAGCTCTAATATTTTAAAATAAGTTTACTGCTTCAACCTTAATTTCCCTTAAGTTAAGCTCTCTGAAATTTATTTTTTCTTATACAGTTATTATTTAAAAATAAATACTCCTGATAATGTGCATTATAAGCGATGGTCAATCCTTGCACACCCAAATATACCGTATTTTATGGAACATAAGGCGCACTTGAAATCTTTTTTTTTTCTCATAAATTGATCGTGCGCCTTATAAGCCGGTGCGCCTAATGTATGGATCAAGTACGGTACAGTGCTTTATTGCCTACACACAAAACCAGTACTGATACTAATATTATATAAATAAACCACCGTCTTACACAACAAACTGGTAAAAGCAGCTGCAACCGTGATATTCACTAGCCTCATTTTTTCTATTGCTCATTGTACTATTGTGACTAGCTTACATTTATTACGTAACAAGTAAAAAAAGGGTGCGTTCTATAGGCCGGTGCACCTTATGTATGAACATAAAACTAATCACAGCAATTTATTGACAGTGCGCCTTATAATCGGGTGCGCCTTATGGTCCGTAAAATACAGTAGCCTAATTAAATTAATGCGGTTCAAGTCACCAGTTCTATATTCGTATAGGTTGTGTGAGTTTATAGAGTAGGCAAATCTACCAATTAACCTTTTTTATTGTCACAGTTGGAGAAACTGAACCTAAGTTACAACAAGCTGGATTCATGTGGTTTGAGTTGCCTGGCAACAACTGTACACAACATCAACCAGCTGGAATTAACGTATTGCGAAATCGCTGGTTCTGATCTGCACCCTCTAACTGACGCCATTTCACGAATGGATCAACCTGTAAGTGTGTGTTGTTGAAATAAAGGGTGTGTTGAATATTGGAATGACATTGAGGTGGATAAACCAGGCAACAGCATTGCGTGTAACATTTGGTAACTCAGCCACTGTCTGTTGGACAAAAGATTTTTGATAAACGGCTTTTTTATGTCACCATTATTAATGCAATTGAATGAAATGGTGACCTCACAAGTAACGGACATAGCGTTTAAACTTTAATGTTCTATGTTGCGATAAGATGCGGATAATTTGGTAGGGATTTGCAATTAAGGCAACATTTTTAACTTAAAGGGCATTTAACTTTAATAATGCAGTTGGTCGGTTTTTACAGTATTTTTTGCCCTTTACTCAATTGATCATTCAGATCACATTAAGCGCATCTAATTTATTAGCACAACTATGAGTAATCTTATTTGTTAAGCCTTGTATGCAAACAAATGTGCAGGCTTCTATTGTTTATGGCTCTGTGAACTGAAAGACAGGTCACATCATTGTGCTTAAAATGTTTGGTGGTTAAAATTGGAAGTCAATTTAGTCAATTTTCGCCGATGAATAAACCGGTTTTCAAGTGGGCTAAGACATACAAGAAACATACTTTAGATTCGCGGGTATTGCGAAATATTTTTGCTTTCACGTAGATACAATAGGAAAAAACAAGGTTGAGGAGAGCCATGGCCAAGTGTTTTAATGACTGACCCGGGGTCTGGTTTATTTTAGACGCATGTTCACTTTACACAAATTGTGGATTTAATGAAAAATGACAATATTTACAACCACTATAGGCATTCAATAAATTTTCAGCTGCTATAGTTAACCAATGTACCAAAAAATGATTTTTTTCCACAATGGTCCCAATACATTTTATACATCCCAAAGTTGTTACCTGACCTGTTACGAATAGCAGTTTTTTGTTGGTATAAGTTGCAAATATGTATTGTTTAATTTGCTAGGACCTGTATACAGCCTAACACCTGCTTGTATCTTACATTATGTTGTGCTGATGTAGATGAGGAAGTTGGAGCTGAGCCTCAACAAGTTGGGATCGCAAGGACTCGCTTTCCTCCGAACTTGTGCCCACAATGTACAAGAGCTGGAGTTAAATGATTGCGGCATCGGTGAAGCTGATGTGGATTCTCTGCGCAAGGTAGGCACTCAGAATTTGGGAATATGTTGCCGAGGCAACGTTGCGACACTAGTGACGTCAGTGCTTAGACGTGTGACGTAACGATACTTCCCGTTGCATCGAATGTACAACTTTAGATGAAAAATTATAAGGAAATTTGCAAATACCTATCTCCAGCTTGATGGTAGTTAGTGGCGTTCACGCGAATAATTTGTGAAGTAAGGCGCTTGGAGGTCTGACCTTTTTGCGATCGAATGCGTTCGCTTGTTTCTCGCTGAGATCAAGTTTGCTTGGATCTGTCCAGGCCCGACTGAACTAAGAAGCAGAACTAAAAGCAAGAAAAGCTAAACACAAAGCTTCGGGTTCAGAACGAAACAGCTTGGCTTGACTCGGACGAGTAACGAGTAGAGCGAGTTGCGCAATAACGAATCCGCGCGCACTCGGTTAATATGACTTTACTTTTGTAATGACATTTCATGTATTTTTAAATAGTGGCAATTGCGTTTCAGATAAGCGCATGTTTTAATTTCAAATGTGATAACTTTTTTTTAGTCTGAGTGACGCCTTATGTTGTTACACAGCTATGAGTATATCTGCTATAGTAAGTTTTACTTTTATAAATAACCGACCAAACCAACAATACGAGTACTCAATGTACCGAGGTAATCTCAACATTTTTACGCATTCCCATGTCAGGCATTTTTGTCGCCAAGAGTAACCCTTAAGTAGTTTGATCAAGCACTTAAACAGAACATAGAATCGTTACATAATCTATTCACGTCTTACAAATCTGTCTCCACAGTTATACCAAGAAAGGCAAGCCACCGATAAAGCGAAATCAAAACCGGAACCAGAAGCAAGTCAAAGCCAAGAAACATACAGTGAACAAGATTTGGACGATGGGACGGATCATGTAAGAACATTTCAACGTTAAATGACCAATACATGATTCTAACTGGACATAGAAATGTTGTGTTAACACAAGAAACCCCAGTTATAGTGGCAAACAATAGCAAAAATTAAATATACTCAGTGTAACTATCTTTATGTTTTAGTGATCATGTAAATTTGAACTCTTGTGTAAGCCAGTTTGCCGTCAAACAATATTTCTTTTAATAGCATTTTATACACAAGGTGTGAATCAATTTCTTTAATTTATCAAAAATAGAGTTTTAAACTATTTGGCGGTAAATATTGTATTTGTTTATAACTGGCGTGTTTTGTGACAAAATCGTTTTATAAAGACAAAGTAATGACTCCATTCCAGTTCTTACAATAAAATATAAATGGATAACTGACTGAAAATTTATAAACTTCAACAGGGATCAACACAGAGGTCAAAACAAGGATCAACACAGGGGTCAAAACAAGGATCAACACAGGGGTCATCGCAGATGTCAACACAGCGGTCAAAACAAGGATCAACACAGGGGTCATCGCAGAGGTCAAAACAAGGATCAACACAGGGGTCATCGCAGAGGTCAAAACAAGGATCAACACAGGGGTCATCGCAGAGGTCAAAACAAGAATCAACACAGGGGTCATCGCAGAGGTCAAAACAAGGATCAACACAGGGGTCATCGCAGAGGTCAAAACAAGGATCAACACAGGGGTCATCGCAGAGGTCAAAACAAGGATCAACACAGGGGTCATCGCAGAGGTCAAAACAAGAATCAACACAGGGGTCATCGCAGAGGTCAAAACAAGGATCAACACAAGGGTCATCGCAGAGGTCAAAACAAGGATCAACACAGGGGTCATCGCAGAGGTCAAAACAAGGATCAACACAGGGGTCAGCGCAAAGGACAAAAAAGAGGTCAGCAGAGGACTCAAAAGAAGAATGGGAAGAAAAGAAAGCTCGTAACTAATTTGCAGAAATTATTCGAACTCTAACTTCGTTTCACATGAACTGTAACTGAGTTATTTTTAATCCAACAAAATTATTTGGATTGCAGCTAGGGTATCACCGTTTCAATGCGTCCCTATTTTCTTACACCGGTTTTAATTCTATGACCATTGGAATTTTTGTGAAAAGTGCGTTCAACTTATTTATCGTTGTAAGTCAAGCTTGGAACTTTTCTTTTAAAAATAGTATAACTGTTGTTCTAAAGCCTCTTTGTTCTTGAGATATAGATTCTGATTTTGACCACTGTTACTTGTTGTGTATCAAAACTAACTTTTTTATTAAAATTGTTTGCGCCATGGCCGCAAATTCTGTTACCTCGCACATAGATATAAAATAGTATTTAGTTGTGCTCAACTCTCTAGCTCCCCTATATCTGTAGTCAACCTTCATTTAAAGGGCAACTTCGTCTCATTTACATCTAACTGAAACCTACTTAGTCATAACGCCTAATTGACTGTTTAAATCAAAAAACCTAATGCTTAAGCTCAATAGAAACTTACTTTCAGGCGTAAAACGATCGCAATAAACACTGTATAATAATTACATAATATTTTCAACACCAGAATAAAGCATTCCGAATGATAATATGACAATCGCCACGTTATAAGGCTATATTGCAACACTAATATACACCACTAGTTATTTTACTAATGGGCGCCAGAGCACAGAGATGAAAGACATGTTGTTACCGACCATCTTTAGTGCAATGGTTCTTGACCGTCGGTTAACTAGGTTTTCCACTAGGTATATCAACCCTGTGAAACCCTACTGCTTGAAAATTGTTCATTATTGACTCGCCTAGTTGTCTCAGTATTGAGTTGTGCCTTCGAAATTTTAATTACCGGTCCTTGAAAAGATTTTACTATTTTTAAGTCCTCCAGTTACGTTAAAAGCCACCATCAGTTAAGGTTGAGAGCCACCACTCTATAACAATGCTTCTCAAACTTTCAAAGTTTGCGAAACACTTAAAATTAAAACCAAACATCGCGGCACACTTTTTACAAAACAACATTGTTATTATTTGACAACCTCTTTACATACACGACAAGACAATATGTTTAGAGAATAGGAAAATCACATAAATTTTCGTCTGCTGCACATTCAATTTGTTATAAATTGTTTTGCTTGAAACACGATGCATCGATGACCTGACCAATCAGTATCACTAACTTTTTAATTAATAATTGTTTCCACTAACTTTTTAAATAATAATGATCTGTTTAGCTTGTCTTATATGAGTTCTCGCGCGTGCACACATAAAACTATTTTCATTTAATGCATTGCTGCATTTTTAAGTCTTGATTTTTCGATGAAAGGTAATATTTGCTTTTCACGAAGTGGTGTTCTATATTTGCATTTTCAGTTATGCCCTCATTTCGTCTTATTAATGATTTTGCTTTAGAACCGATCTCTGCGTTCTTGCTTTTGTAATTATGAAATACAAACATCAAATGTGTTACATTTTTTCCGAGCAAATAAATCGTGGTGGATTGTTTGAGTAGTTACAGTCTTTACACAAAAACCCAACCTGAAATGCTGGTTGCTTAGAAAATCTTCTCGTTTTGAAATTGCGAAATGATGTGGTAGACCTAAGTTAAGCTACTGTCGTCAGCCATTTATAATAATCCACATTAAACGTAGGCCTCTATACTTTACACGTGGTTTTATAGAGAACTAACGTTCTGACTTACGCATATTAAATGCAAGATTTTATGCAAAGCATGTTCAAGAACCACAATTAAAATGCGAATCTCTGCAATGTTATGCGTGTCAAAAATAACTGCGAACACACACAAAAATCATCAGTGTGCCTTGCCACGAGACTAACTTGCCCTACTGTATGCACGTTGAACAGCTGCCCAAAAGTTGCCAGGCCACAGAACGACAACATTGGTATATAAAACTTGTAAGTACAACATTAGAACCATAGAACGACAACACTTGCGCATAAAAACCTATATTACTGCAACATTTTTTTTATACATAAGTACAACATTGGAACAATAGAACGACAACACTTGCGCATAAAAACCTATATTACTGCAACATTTTTTTTATACATAAGTACAACATTAGAACCATAGAACGACAACACTTGCGTATTTTAGACCGTGGTGTGTTTTCTAGGCATTAAAGAAATATGAACGCATTCACTTAAAATATATATAATTAAAAAAACAGCTTTAATACCTTATCAAAGTAGACTTGCAGCTTTTATCCGCAGCAAGTTTATCACAGAGGTCAACTTCAACACAACTAGCTCAACTGATGATCAAATGCTTTTCTCGTGTGATTTCTTACGGCTCATTCTGCACCAAACTGATTGCGCTTGCTTCGGCGCCTTTAATTCGTTTTGCTCAACATAAATCGGTCAGTTTAAATGGCCGCTTCAAAAGTAGCCGGCTCCCTTTTCATCAAGTCTTGTCGCTTCACATAAGCCACAAGCGGCCGAAATAATGGAGCCAGCCGAATTAGAAATGGCCATATAAAGTGTCCGATTGCTTTGCAAGCCGCGATTACGGAACAACAAGCCAGAGTGCAATAAGGTGAGATTTTGTGTGGACAAACTTAAAAACAAAATCATTCCAACATCTGGCGAGCCAAATTAAAAATCACAGTTGGGCGTAATTTGGTTAATTTACGATTGCAATCTCCGCAAAGTGATTTTGGATTTTGTTTTTTTCCTTTTTACCAACCGTTTACCATAATATTCATAATAGAAGTAAAACAAAATAATAACTATTTTACGACCGAATAAATTTGTAAAACTTGTCTATTATTACCCTAATCAACATTTTTCAATATATTGATAGTTTATAATACAAAAACTCTTCTGAACAGCTATATTTCAAATTAAAATTTAAACATAGTTCAGTATAATTCAAATAATAGATTCAATCTTATCCATCAATATATTGATTAATTTTAGTTTTAATAAAAATATTTCTTTGATTGCGTTTTTTTTTAGATTATTATGCCTTAAAAGTATTTTGTTATAGCTTTACGATTATTGCCTGCTTTATGACAATCGGTAATAAAAAGAAAACAATAATATCTAATTTTTGTAAAATAGTCCAACATTTTGGGGGGGTATATATGTCCCCGGGCTTCAAGGTACAGGGGTGCCAAGATGAGGCTTACAAACGCCAAAATAAGGCTTTTTTTCTTAAAATACAATGTTCTGATAAAATTTGAATTGTTTGCCGTATGAAGCAAGGTATATTATGTTACGTAATAGAAAATGTGATTAAACATGAAGGAAGGAGCGCCAATTTTATAGTTTGCCCCCGGGCGCAAAATCCCATGGCTACGCCACTGGGTACAATCAAGCCTTTATAAGTTGTCACTAAAAATCCAGCATTTTTATCCTGATTGTGTTATTTCTGTGTTTCTTAACGAACCTTTGCTCAAGTGCTACGTAATATCATAAATGCCAATGGAACGCGAGAAATTTGAGTTTAGTAAAATTACAGCAAATATAAAAATATTGTAATTGGCGTGAGTTGTATTCTCTATGTGCCACAATAACTCGGCCTTTAATATAAAATCAAGTGTCACTGGAAGCTAGGTTTTTTAATTTGTTACTTTAGTCTTGTTTTAATTCAGGGGTTCCCAACCTTGTTACGATCTCGTACCACTTGGACGCTCTGTACTGTCACGCGTACCACTTTAGCAGAAAAACAATTTAATTGAATCATATTTTTATCTATTTTTAGCTTACAACTAGCATTATTCAACGCTATTGTAGCTTAAGCTATAAAACAGTAGATTATATCTATCAAAAGCAATCATTTTTCCACCTGAAAAACCTACGCGTACCACTAGTGGTTCACGTACCACAGGTTGGGAACCCCTGTGTTAATTGGATCAGAATGGCTTGCTGTGAAACCCGGCGGTACGCAGCAAAACTAAACGCCACTATGCGATGTACACTGCCGGAAAAACGCACCGGCAAAAAAACAAGACGGTGACTTAAATGTACGCCAAGGCTATCAGGCGCGGATCTAGGATGTTTGTTTGGGGGGCAATGAATTGTTTCGAATATGACGTCACAAAGCTGCACATCTAACCTCAAGAAAGCCAAACAGTTGGTTTATTTCCAGGTTGGAGAAGTGGTGCTTTTAATACAAAAGTTATATTACAAAGCTGTAGCACGAAGCGAAAAATTGCCTTTATATCGTTTAAGATGTTAAAAGCATTTATATGGGGTGATGAGACTAACGATGCCTTTGGTCGAAAGCAACTTAAATAAAGCGGGCCAAGAGATCTACAAGAAGCTTAAAGATTCGCGAATTCTTTTGCATTCATAATGTTACCCTAGTGACAAAAAATACAGTTTTTTTGGAAGCCATTTTGTGATATTTGAGGAAAACAAGAAAAGTACCAGAATATTACAGCATTCCAGTATAATATGAAAAGCAACTAAACCATAAAACATGCCTACAAAAAAAACGGCTGTATTTACAAATACGATGCGTTTCTACACAGTATTGAAATCGTTGTGATTTTTACAGTTACCTACATTTGGGAGGCATTGAAATAGAAAAAAAAAGTCTATGTTAACATTAAAGAACAAGTATAAAGTAAAGTGTAAACTTTGAAACAGAACAATAACGAAGAAATAATTACACAGTAAAAATGGAAAAGTTAGCATTTGCACAAATGGATGACAACACTGAAATATTTGTTCTTCCTGTACAGCATACCTTCTGCATAGCTATGTAAGCCCAGAATACAAAGAGAGCTCTATTGCGATGAGAAAGCTATCTTTACACGCGGAAAATAAAATCGCTCAATGCTTCTTTGTAAGCCCCGAGAGAATGTCAAGTGAGCCTCGAAACTTTTTGTAATATTGGAAAATAAATTATTTGTATTACCAATATGCATAGACACAATCGTTTTAAACTTAAATACGCACTATCCATGAAAAATTATTAATATTGAGACATTTAGATACAGTTTGTCTTGGATTTAGGTTTTTGCATGCCATAAAGGTAACCCACTTTAGGTTTTGCAAGTCGTGGCTTATGTAGAACACAATGAATCGTGTTGCGATAAAATCGAACGCAAAGAGAATACTTGTGAAGTTATAGAAGGGCGAGTGAGTCGCCGATGAACTCTGTGAGTTGCCAGAGCGAACTCGTCAATCCACTTGCAACGGCGAGTCCGCAAACTCCTAAGGCAGCTCCAGAGTAGAAGCACTTCTCAACCAAACGCAATCTGACAAATTAAACACAAGGTTAGTCTCCCGGCGAAATTACGGGCTGTATCTTCAGTTTCAATATTTTTAAAAAATATTAAACGTATTTTTTTCTATAAATCGACCAATACACACCACCTTTACGGAAAGAATCCTAAAATTACTGCTGTCCTTTGCATGTTGAGATTAGGCCACAGTCCACTGAATATAACATATACGTTTCGTACTTGTATTTGCGGAGCTTCTGAAACTCCAATACATTTGTTTTTTGAGTGTCCACTATTAACCGCCGAAAGGTCCGTTTTAATGAGCGCAATTTGTTCTCTGTTTGTCGATAATTCTGTAATGTCACCGACTGCGTTGTTTTCCTTGTCTAATGCTACTTTGTTGAGTTACATTCTGTTTGGACATCCTGATTTAATTTGCTCTGAATCTCTCATTTTATTTAACGCTGTACATGACTTTTTGTTAGCTTCTCGTAGATTTTGATGCAAATTCTTTCCAGTGTCCAGTATTAATTTATTACGTGTTGTTCCTTAAAATTGTTTGTTACACGCTGTAATTGGTGTCGCGACAAAAGGTTTTCTTCAGTCGTAAGACTGCCACCTGATTGTCGTTAAATCAATAAAGCTAAAGCAACTTTAATAAAGCGGGCCAAGAGATATACAAGAAGCTTTAAGATTCGCGAATTATTTTGCATTTATAATTTTACCCTAGTAACAAAAAATACATTTTTTTTAGAAGCCATTTTGTGGTATTTGTGGAAACCAGAAAAGTACCAGAATATTACAACTATTAATTCCAGTATAATATGAAAAGCAACTAAACCATAAAACATGCCAAAAAAAAACGGCTTTATTTACAAATACGATGCATTTCTACACAGTATTGAAATCGTTGTGATTTTACAGTTACCTACATTTAGGAGGCATTGAAATAGAAAAAACAAAGTCTATGTTAACAATAAAGAACAAGTATAAAGTAAAGTGTAAACTTTGAAACAGAACAATAACGAAGAAATAATTACACAGTAAAAATGGAAAAGTTAGCATTTGCACAAATGAATGACAACACTGAAATATTTGCTATTCCTGTACAACATACCTTCTGCATAGCTGTGTAAGCCCAGAATACAAAGAGCTCTATTGCGATGAGATTCGAACCAAACGAAAGCTTTACACGCGGGAAAATAAAACCGCTCAATGCTTCTTTGTAAGCCCCGAGAGAATGTCAAGTGAGCCTCGAAACTTTTTGTAATATTGGAAAAGAAATTATTTGTATTACCAATATGCATAGACACAATCGTTTTAAACTTAAATACGCACTATCCATGAAAAATTATTAATATTGAGACATTTAGATACAGTTTGTCGTGGATTTAGGTTTTTGCATGCCATAAAGGTAAAACCCACTTTAGGTTTTGCAAGTCGTGGCTTATGTAGAACACAATGAATCATTTTGCGATAAAATCGAACGCAAAGAGCATACTTGTGGAGTTATAGAAGGGCGAGTGAGTCGCCGATGAACTCTGTGAGTTGCCAGAGCGAACTCGTCAATCCACTTGCAACGGCGAGTCCGCAAACTCCTAAGGCAGCTCCCGAGTAGAAGCACTTCTCAACCAAACGCAATCTGAACAAATTAAACACAAGGTTAAAACGGGCTCAGCCATCTAATCGCATTTTAAGATAAAACTCATAAACTTTGTTTATTTTAACTTTTTGTGTAATACTTTCTAATAAGACCACAAACAAAGCTTAAATGGACATATTTTGGCGCCGATACTACGTCAGTATCGGACCAGTAGCGATACGATAAATCTGATATTATCAGACAGCCAAAAGTAAAAACATAAAAAAACGGGCCCAACCATCCAATAGAGTTTTACCTAAAAAGGAAATTCGGTGATGAATCGGCGAAACTAGGATATCAACAAATATGAAGGTAGATTCTAGGGATTTCAATATTTGGGCGAAAAAAGTGTGATCTAATGAAACCACTACGAATTCTAGGGCAGTGGTCAGCAAACTTTTTTTGTCGCGGCCCAAAGTATTTTTTTCAGAGCTATTGTAGGCCCACTAAAACCACTACGAAGCAGTGTCGGATTCTGAATATTTGATTTTTAGGTGAAATATTACACGGCGCCTTTATGCCCAAAACTCTGCCATACCATATTATAAAACATACTATACAACGAAGAATATACGCGCGAAGCGAGAAACATTTTTCAATTACACATAGTTAAAGTTGACAAAAAATATATTTCGACAGGCATTTAGGACCACATTGGGCACGTGGGTCTTTTCAAACTGAGCCAAATGAAAAATTCTATGCCACACCAATATTTACAATAAAGTGCAATGAATGTAAGGCTATCACGCGGCCCAGAACTACATGATATCACTCAGCTGCTCAAAAGTAACTCGCGGCAGACATCTGGGCCGCGGGCCATAGTTTGCCGACCACTGTTCTAGGGATTTCGATATTTTGGTGGAAAAAGTGATCTAATGAAGTCACCGCGAATCTTCTTTAGAAAAATGCATTGTTTTACGGTGTCATGTCACAAATAAACATGGAAGTATTTATACGATCAAAATTTCTGGCTTTAAACAAAAGTTCCACAAGCATAAAGTCCCTTACTTGGTTAGTTTTTGTTTCGATTGTAGATCGTTGTTCTTCTGCTTTAGAATGAACTGGTTGCAGCCGGCGATGTAAGTTGTGAAGTAATCTTCCCACTGATAAACCCCACAATCAAGGTTGTAAGCCTGAGAAACAATTAACAAATAGCTTGATAATGAGTTTTAAAGCCAACAAGGTCGAGTAAATCCACATCATCTTGATTAAGACGTTTCGATTCACACTTGTATCATCGTCAGTTAATCTCATTGTTTTTTTAACAGCACTTTCTGAACACATAACTTATACCGAGCATAAAATTAATTCAAAGACTGTTCAAAAAACGTTCGAAAAAAAAGGTTCCACAAAATCTAGGGCTTTTTTCAGAGACTGATGATGCCAGATTGGCGAAATATATTTCTCTATTAATAACTAGTCTAGAACTTATAAATGATTGATTATGACTCGGACAACAAAGTCTATAGTAAGTTGCTACCATCCACTTGAAGTTATTGTCGTCATTAACGTGTATTAGGGCGAGTAGATATCTTCTTTTTTACATATTCAGTTTGCGTTCTACAAAGACTTTTCAACACGCAAATCAATTCAAAGGCATTTAAACGCTTTTAAAGATTCAAATAATTTGTGACAAACGTGCAACAAGAGCCAAATGTTAACCCTATGATTAGATGCTCTGCAGTAAAAGACATTTTCATGTTTCACCTTTTGGTCTTCAGCATTCAGTGAGGAACGCAGTTGATCGACATTCGTGTTGCTGAACTTAAAGTTCGTCGTAAAAAAGAATTCCATCACTTCCATGGCGCTCATGATCTTTTCATTGAGTCTTGCCATTCTGAAAAAATTAAGAAATGTTGTAAGTATTTGCCATTCTGAAATTAAACATTATATTTTTTAGGATTAGCGTAGCATTGGGTTCAGAATAAAGTATTTTTGTGAACAGGGACCAATAATTCTAAGCTAAATAAAATCCTATATTCTTGCCTAAATGGTGATAGTCATTCAAACAAGTAATCCAGAAAACAACAGACAATTGTTATAACATAATAAAGGAAGTTTAAATCTTAACAGTAGAGATTTGTAAAGACAGGTTGACAAAAAGCTAGATATTAAATGATTAAATAAAGTTCCATCTAGACTAGGGCCTTAAATATTAAAAAAAATAAATAAAAAAAACTAGACAAAACATTGCACGATTCTACAAACGAAAATTTCAAGAAAAGCAAAAATTTCAAAACTGTTCAATCCACAATAAAGCATAGGTGGCAAACTAGAGTTTTTAGCATCTGCTTAGACTTTATTTGAGAGTATAACTCACTTTTGTTTTTTCCTCATAAGGGCCAGACCGGCATCCATCGCATGGGCAGGAATAGTTTGCGAATAAAAGGTGGTGAGCTCGTACAGCTTTCTGCATATAAATAAATAAAATGTTTAAATAAACACACCTTTGCCGAAAGTGTTGGAATAATGAAAACTATATCTCTTAAATGTTAAATAGAGTAATTAGGTGGCACTTTATAAAAACGAATTGTAGCAAATAGCTTTCGCACAACCGTGCTTCATCAGGTCAAAGCTGAAAAAAGATTTGCAACGTTTTTCTACTTTGGTTGTGCGAAAGCTATTTGATACAATTTGTCTTTATATAGTGCCATCTGATTACCTTATTTAAACTAGACAAATACGGCCTTTTAGAAAGACTCCTAATGTTAAGCAATGCCACTTAATTACCGGATTTAGAACTAGACAAATATGGTTACCAATTAAGATTATGTTTCTGGATAACACTAATATTATGCTAAAATTCTCCTAGAAACTTTTTTTTGGAAAACTATATTTAACAATTTTTGATAAAATGTGACAATCACAAAAGCAAAACTAAAGAATCTATTTCACCTGTTATTGGTGCATAACACCCAAGGTGCACGGAATGGGTCGCTTGGATTCTCTGCCACATTGTTCTTTGCAAGTGAAACTGGAAGGGCTGTGGAGTCGGGACTCAACAGAGTCGGTTTATTTTGCTGGAGTAGAGAACACGGGGCTTAAGTTAAGACTATCCTTATAGGTTAATGAATTATATGACACACTACGAGCGGTATGTTGAACATATCTACCTAGTTTTCGTTAAATAAACGTGTGAAATACAAGCTGTAGCGTCGGATCCGGACTGGCTCTCGCAGAAACCGCATTTTATGCCGGAGTCGGATTTGAGACTTAAGTAAGACTACGCAAGACTATCCTTTTTAAACCATACACTATGCGATTCAAATAAACTATTTTTAGAATTTATCTTCTTGAGAAATAACCCTAACTCGCTCCCCTCTGATCCTGTGCAGCTCATTTGGTAGAGCGACGGTCCCTGTATGATCGAGGTGGTGAGTTCAAATCCCACAACAGGCTACCTTTACAAACAGGATGCATCAACGGTGTTGTTTGTCAACTCGCTCCCCTCTAAGCCTGTGTAACTCAGTTGGTAGAGCAACGGTCCCAGTATAACCGGAGGTCATGAGTTTGAACCTCACTAAAGGCTAGTTGTTTTTCTAACCTGCCTTGCTTAATTGATCGACAGATTTCATGAGTCTGCGGTGTCTTACGGTGAATAATCTCATCAATCAGGGTTGATTTATTTTAAAACTTCAAATTTACTTAATATATAACTCCCCCAGGCAAAGTTATAATCGTAATCAGTGTTTCTCAACCTTTTTGCAACTATTCAAATATTAAGAGCAAGTATCACATCAAAGCTTTGTCGACCCAATTATTTTAACTCAACTTTATGCAAGCGAATAAAAGCTTTGTCGACCCAATTATTTTAACTCAACTTTATGCAAGCGAATAAAAGCTTTAGCTACCCAAAATTTAATTCAATCTTTGTTATGAGCCATTTCTTCAAATTGCTTCGGCAATTTATTTAAAAAATCCAATCGTGTGAAGTTGTGAACTATTTCTGTCGGCAACTCAACTAAAGCAAACGGCCTTTGGATTTTGGGTCACTAAGGTTGAGAAAACACTGGTTTTACAGACATCAGCATTGATAAAGTCACGTTTGATTTATAAGAGCCATGTTTTGGACTTGCCTTAAAATTTCCCTCAAATTTTGCTTAACTTATTTGAGGAATTTAAAACATGTGAACTGCTGCAGTCTGCAACCCAACAAAATCAAAATGGCAACTCAATTTTTCCCATTGGTTGAGAAACACTAAAACCTACATTTACTGATGTAACACTTTTAGTTAAAGTTGTCCATTCTTACTCAAGCGGTCCATAGCAAGGCCATTTTTGATGCCAGAGTTGACGTGGTAGATGGGAAGTGATCCATTAACCCTCGGAACTCGGTCGCAAGTAAAGGAACTGGTGCTTTCATTGTCCGAAGATGAATCCCCTGGAAATTCGTATTTAACTGGTTAAGTTTTAAATTGATCAACAATAAATTTAGGTGGAATTAGTTATTCATAGTAGACAACCTAAAAACCTCTTGGTAATTTAGAATGACTACGAGTAAAAATGCAGTTTTGGAACAGATTTTTTTAAACACTGGTCAGATACCAGCGTTTTTCTCAAACTTAAAATAATTTCGTACAATTTAAAACAAAGTAAAATGTAGAATGAATATCAAGCCCCATGCATAAGTGAATAGCATTTTGTAAACTTTTCAAAAAACCTCTAAAGATAATGGTTGGAAATTGCAGTTAGTCGTAGAATATATATCAAAGCCCATACAGACGTAGGTAGCATTTTGCGAATGTTTTAAATAATTCTTTATTTATTTTCACATGGTCTTGTCAGCCGATAAAATGCAACTACTTTTGTATATTCTTTGATATTGATTATACGTCTAACTACAACACCAGCCGTTATGTTCTAAACAAAAACGGAATTACTTGGTAATCTATCTGTATTTACACCTTGTAAGCCAATTTCCCCAAGCGATGAAACTGCACTGTCACTAGGGATGCTCAAAGTAGAATATCGAATCCAATTCTGCCGTTTATTTCGGGTAATTGGAACCGATATAATTTAATGTTTTACCGCGGATTGTTGCGCCTAATTGCACAAACGCGTGTGGTAAGTTGGCATGTCGCCGCGGCGACCAATTTATAGTTCTTACTTTAAATGTAACCTGGTAGTGCAGTGTCAGCGTTTTTTCGGGCGACCAATTACCGCGTCTGGCGATAACGTTCGTCTAATAATTAAGTGTCAATCAAGCATTATTGGGCGAGCGACTAACGTGTAAAGTCTGGTGTGGAGTGCGCAATTTCCCTAAAGCCAATAAGTTGCAAAAGTAACATTACGTTGTAAAACGTTCTGGCCGTCCACAAAATGCGCTATAGGGTAACTTAAGGTCAACTTTAGGCCAAGATTCAGGACCGAACTGCTTAAGACTTCTG
Source organism: Ascidiella aspersa (assembly GCF_963924565.1). Lineage (NCBI taxonomy): Eukaryota > Metazoa > Chordata > Ascidiacea > Phlebobranchia > Ascidiidae > Ascidiella > Ascidiella aspersa. Next base: position 2,956,427 of record NC_139453.1, on the reverse strand, counting down.
TGTGCAGTGTTGCATTCTACTCACTATTGGCAAAATAAAAGTTTTGGCAACAACCTGGACAGTTGACGTATTACAGTTTACACAACTGCTTCAAATGACAGTTGTTAAGAATGTTAAACATATGGGAGATTTTTTTTATTATAATGTACACATGTTAGCAAATTGTTTGGGCGATTTATTGCTGTGATTGTGGGCCCTGTGGGGTAGATTAAGATTAATCCCTTCCCCAAACAAAATCGAGGTTAAATAATTTAATAAAAATATACTAGGATTCGCTATTCTGGATTCGTTATTCTAGATTCGAAACCTATTATTCTAGAATACCTTGGGATTCTACTTTGAACATCCCTAACTGTCACTCTCGTAGCCGAGCGAGCACCTTCTTTCTGCTGAGTCACAAGCGATCTTCATCGCCGCGCAAATCACGCCGTTGACAACAAAGTCGACCGGTATGAGGTCACAGGTTATGGAGTTGTCGACAATCACAGAACGAAGCACACCCTTGGCGTACGCTATTATGAAAGCGGTGGGTCCGTACACGTTTGTACACCAACCCTGGAGAAAAAACAGTAATTTTTGCTATGAAAGATAATTATGCAGTGAAATTTGAAACACTATTAAGCAGTACACCGGAAGCCTTTAATAGACTAACCCAGTGGTTCCCAACCGGGGTGCCATTTGGAAGCTTAATGGGTAATTGAAGTTCCTTAAAAACATAATTATCGCTCTTTTTAAAACCCTATTAATACAACTTTTTGTGTATGATTTGGGTACAGAAATCAAATGATATGTTTCTACATGCATAAATTTAATTGCGATGTCCCAGTTCTGTTTTTAGTGACACTACAGAAATCATGGGTGCCGCAAACCATAAAATGTGGGAACCACTGGATTATCAGAATCAGTCGATCAACTAAGAATTTTTGTGCAATCAAGGCCAGGCTAGAAATGCAACTGCGGTGTGGTTTGCACTCCAAACTGGCCTTGCTTGCATGAAATCCCTAATCGGTTGAATGATTTCATTCGTCTTTATCAGTGATTTAAGTTTCATTACACAGGCCAATTTAAAAAAGCCAGATTTATAATTATTTGCGTCACTTACTTAATTTTACAGGAATAATGCCTTGGGGAGAAATTGATAAGGAAAGTAAAAAAAATGTAAGTGTAAGTGTTCGGTCTGAAACAAAAACGCAACATTTAGCTACAACTTTAAACCAATAATTATAATACCCCTAAAGCCTTCGACAGCGTGTAAGCGTTCGGTCTGAACGAAAACACAACAGGTTACATTTCAGTCAAGAGAGATATTTTGATATAAAACTGTTCTTTTTCAAGCATTTGGCTTAGTTAGTTCATAAAAAAATGTTGTATTTGTGTGATGTGATATGTATAAATTGTTTATTGCAAAGTTTGTATGGTCCCTGTTCTGAGGCGAATTTTTTTTTAGATTTTTGTTTGCTTGACAGTTTTCAAGTTACGTCAAAATACGACTTAATAAAGCAATAAATTTATAAAATAAAGTTTTTCCAGTGAACTTGTGCACAAATATGCAGCTAAACAATAGATTAATTGCGTGAAGGACTAAAAAAATTTGTATTTACATAGTAAAAGAACTCGAAAATATAGTTTTTTGGCAAAATTTGAAGTAGTCTCTGCTAGAAACTAGAGAAAAGTGTTATGAAGGTCAACACAAGAAGAAGGACAATCGTGCAGCATGCCATGAGTCCAGTTTTTGAGATATATATATATATATAGTTAATTATTGCTACCGCTAGATGATAACAAAAACGAACAAAATGGCCAAGGTATCTCAGGCAGTGCATATTAAATATGTGGTGTTAAAACATTCTAGCTTGTGGCACATTAAGTATAAAGTATTTTAGGCACTGTTTTCTCCTAGCAACACTTTAAAAACTTGGTATTTGTCCTTAATATATTGGCAAGAACACGGTTTAAAGCAGGGGTGACGAACCTATTTGCTGTCGCGGGCCACTTTGTCAGTTACCGCTGACGACGCTGAGTACAAGTTTTTACCTACAATATAAAACCTGTTAAAATCACAAACATTTGTTCATCAAAGCAAACTAATCGAAACCCATGCGAACCATACAGCTTAAATTATTTAAAGCAATATTGAAATATGAAATAATAAAAAATAACAAATAAACATTTAATGAATTTTGTTGCTCAATGAGAAATTTGGAAACATTTTTGCTTTGCTAAGCACTTGATATTAGGACGAACTGTCGATGTGGCAACTCTCAACTGCATACTAAGATTTTCGTCTGTTAGCCTTGACCTGTAACGACTTTTTGTGATGTTCATTTTACAAAAAAAATGTTCTCATAGATATGTGCTTCCAAAAACCTGCGGGCCACGTTTTCGTCACCCCTAGTTTAAAGGATTAAAATAAAAACTTAAGCAGTGTAAAAACGAAATAGTGCAAGAGTTCAATTCAAATATTAAACTTCTTGGGCCACTTCCAGGGTAAAACAAACACTTATTTCAAAGCGACCTTTGTCAAAATGTCCTAATAACTAACCTAATGACTTTAATTTCGCTTTGAATTAGCGAATATGGTCACCTACCTCTTGCCAAGAAGCTGTGGTGTGACCTTGGTGATAAGGGCATCGCCCATCCACCGGAGGGAGCCCTCAAGATTGAGGTAATCGATTCCAACATCGTAAAGCTGTTCATAGGTTTCTTGTTGGTTGCAATAGACGTACGCTGGACAAAAATGATGTAAATTTGTCTACCTTCTACTGGTTTTTGCAATATTCTCTAGATATATTAAACGATACAATGGTTTAAGTATAGACAAAAAAAGTTATAGCTAAAAAAATAACTTTTTTTCATAGAATATAATATTATAGTTTACACAAAAAAAGTGTATGACAATAGCACTTTATAAGGTAGTTACAACGTCAAAACAATTTTCTGGCTTTTTAATTAAATATATTTAACCTTATCCTTAAACAAAAATATATCGGTAGGATAAAGTTTTAAATTACAATTTCTCGCAACAAAATTCCATGGATGGGGGAGAAGTTAAATCGGTAGTTCCTAAACTTTTCAGCTTGCGGCACAGTAAAAAAACAAAACATTTCATGCCACACCATGTACAAAAACAACAAGTTTAACAGATAAATGCCTTAAAAAGGTCTATGAAATAAAATGTCTATCTTTGCTCGTTTATTTTTGATACATTGAATTTCGGAATCTTTGTAACTGTTTTTTAAAGTATTGTCACGTGTCAGTAGTGAATGAAATTTATAACGCTACGACAATTTTTAGCTCGCTACATGATTATTTAATTTTCCTCATTTAAAGATAATTTAATAAAGTTAATAAATATTGACAAAAGAGTTACACCTGGTCTGCGCTCGTACATCCTAACAGTTAACCGACCTGCGATGGTCAGGCCCAACTTTTACCCACCCTTCAGGAAAAAAAATGGTAACCCTCGGCCTAGTGTGTGGAATATGGGTATATTTACCCTATAATAGAGTAACCTTAGCACAAATTTACAAAGTTAATCACATAAAGCATTTGAAAAAAAATGTGATTTTGAAAGCTTTATCATTTAATAAAACAGCAAAACTGAAATTATTTGTGTAACACTGCATATTGCTAATAAACACCTGTGGAGATGTGAACGAATGCTTGGAGGTTGTTTCGTTCAGGTCAAAATATTTTGAGAAGCCTCCTCACACACTGGACGTTTATTTTGAAGGCCAACCTGTAGAAATTAATAAAGAAACCAGTGGTTAACAAGCTTTTTTAGACGGCAGCAGACTAAACAGACAAAAACAAATTAGGAGTGTTTTAAACGAAAGCAATGAATAGCTCAAGTCACAAGCTTTCTAAATCTGTAAGTTTAAATGCAACTTCATTATAAACGCAGTCCTACTAAGGTTGTTTTATCAGTTGATGTTTCACATTAGAGGTATTATTAAAATGTTTAGAGTAAGCTATTATTAATATGTGTATAATGGCTCATTCAGAGCTGCTACTCCACTAGTTGGCGCTCTGGCGCAAAACTTGGACAACTAGATTTATTTGAGAGTTAATTTAAATTTGATTAGCAATAAAATTAGCCGCATTTTGCTCCAAAATTTCAACAAGCCACTAGAATTTGCCTGGTGCCACCTCATAATGTTCCGGCAAAATATTTATCTTAGTTAGAGCGGACTTGGCGCTTTTGCAGCGAAATCACCTAAAACGTTTGCCAAAAGCGCAAAAAAAGTAAATGTGTTTATTTTCTTTTAACAGTTTGGTTGTTGCTACTGGGGATATACAGCAACACTATGACACAGACGTTCTATATGTGTATATTTTCTTTTATGGCAAACAATTTCAATATGGATAGTCGGAGTTCACATATTGCTATTCTGTGGACACATAGAAAGGGTGAAAATACTGCATGGTGACGTTAGCTGGAAATATACCTTAGAAATGTCAAAACCTAATAAAAAAACAAAGAATGAAAACAAATTGTATCTTGATGGCTAAGGTGGTAGCAACGGTCCGGTCTGATTTAAAGTATAATGGATTATTTATAAATATACTGATTTTCAAAAGAGTCAATCGTACAGCAGTCAACAACATAGTGTACGGTTACCGCTGGTGCGTTTCCTATTGATCCTTGAACGAAAAAAATTGAGGCAAATATCAAGGTTTAAATACATTCTTAAACACCAGGATGTCTTAAATAAGCAAAAAATTTCTTAAATAAGCAAAAAATTGACTACAATTACTTTTTATCAGATTTTAGCTATAAAACCTAATATTTTACTTTACAACCTTTTGTTGCCGGACAGGCAACATTTGACATTTTTTAGCGACACGCGACATGAAGCGACACTTGTTTGACGTAACGCGACAGACATCTTAGCGAGAATGTGCCGACCTAGTGTAAATGTGTAAAAAAAGTGGCTAAATGGTGAAGGGAGGGTGGTTTTGTGTTGCTGGAGTCTAGAGAGAAAAAGGAACTTGCGAGAATATATTCGGTCGATCTTCAAGTATTCAGCATAACAATTGTCAGCTGAAGTAATATTTGTAACGTTTTTTATGATTCTAAGTAAAACCAGGATTTGTAGGGAAACAAACTTGTTGTAGGTTTTCCAGATATTATTTTCGTTTAATGAAAGTAGAAATATTTAAAATATGCAGTTGATAATAATTTAATCGTTACTACCAACAAAACCCCATTACTACTTTATATATAAATGCTTGAATCGATTAAAACGAGGTTTAGTGTAAAATCGATAAAATAGATGTATAGCGAAAATGAAGTCGGACATTGCAACGAGTCTTTAACCATTTCTTGCATCTGTAGACACGTTCTGCAGTAAAAAAACAAAAACTAAACACTTGCATTCTTTGATGATGATTTGTCCATACTAATATAAGCATGTACACTAGGTTCAAGTAATAAAATGAGAGTAAAGTTTTGTCAGTCAAAAATGCAGTACTTTAAAAAAAAAAAAAAACGTTATGTATTATCACGTCGATTGTTGTTTGGTAGACATTTGTGTAGTGATAATTGTATTTGGAAGTTTGCCATTTCATAATGTTAAGTGAGTTTAGAGTGCACTTTACTCTGTTCAAGGTATTACTCATTATGCGCTTTCACATATTTTAACGGGGGTGTTTATTGCGTGAAAATAGTCTGTGCTGTAGTCAAGTCTTACTGAGGGTCGCACGACATAAGTTGAGTGCGTCAGCGGGTCGCAACAACAGAACTAAGAAACGGAAATACGTGGAGAGCAAAGTGAGCGCGAAATTTGTTGGTTATATTCGCATTTCTCCGGATTTTCTTGCAACAGTTTATTACATAAAATTCATATGTTTTTTTTTCATTTGCCGGCGGCGCACCGGTTAAAAAGCAGTGAATTACGTTGTTGATATGAATATTGACGTTTTAGCAACATTCATAAATACGAAGTGATAAAGTTGAATGGAAGCCTGCATACATGTTAATGTTTTCGGGCGCCGAATATGCAACGATATTTGTAAAATATTGCATTTTGAATTTAAGGCGCCAAAAAATGAGTTTGAACGTCGCAATAAGAGGTTTTTTTTAACGTTAATTTTTCTACTGGATAACAATTGTGACCAACTTTTATATTACATTTGTACGACATCGCTATTTGTTGTGTTGTTTTATTTTTGCAAACACTCATCATGGAATGGCAGATACTAGCAATTGAACTAGAAGATGGTGGAAACTGAACGTTTATTCCCAGTTGATCAGAATATTTCGAACTTCATTTCTGAGTATTTGCTGTTTTTTAGTCGCTCGCTATTATTCGGTATGGAATCGAAATCGCGTGAAGTTGTTAATTACAAACGGCCAGCACAATGCATTACCCACCAATAACCCCAAACAGGACCGAAAATCCGTTGCCAAAACAGCGGCGCCCGCGCCGGTCAGACTATGGCGTCCAAACTTTGGAACCAAAACGGCCGATGCCAGACCGATGGCCCCCGATCGTCCCATACCCTCCAACCACAGGTTCTGGCGTTATTATGGCCATTTAGGTCTTCTTCCGATGAATTTAGAACTTATTTCGATGAATTTAGGCCTTATTCCATAGGATTTAGGACTAATTCCGATGAATTTAGGCTTTATTCCGATGAATTTAGACCTTATTCCGACAGATTAAGGTCTAATTCAGACGATTTTGATCTTATGCTTTACGGGATATTACTGCGTAATTTGCTGTATTATGCCGTTGGTCTTAATACTATGGTTTATAGATTTTTCTGCTTTAGGTATTTTTGCTTTTTAGGTCTTATTGTGTATTCCCTATAACACTTGTCAAAACTGAAAAAAATCCTTTTGGACAATTTAGTTTAGGTTACACAATTGGTTTTCAACCTTTTATGGTTATGGCTTACGACACCCTTAGAAATATTAAATATAGATTGCGGTACCCCTACTCGAATTTTCGGTAAAATATTTACTGCGATGTCATTACAAACGGAGCCGAAACACAATCAAATCTTCGTATCTCATGACTTGTTTCTGCAAGCAAAAACAGATATGGGACGAATAATTTCTTGCCTTTATCTATCACTTTATGGATGCAAAATAATTTTTGATGGACATATACACATCCCAACATTTCTCCTTGACTTGTTTCTGCAAGCAAAAACAGATATGGGCCGAAAATTCTCTGCCATCCCTTTCGACGTAAATGCAAATATTTTTTCCACAAAAAAATGCTTATTGTTGTAACCCTCTCTCCTCCTTGCCCTCAAACCAAATAAAAGAAATATTTTCCCCTATTAATAAAAAAACTCAATTAAAAAACTATATGTTTGAGGCCCCTGAAACAATAAACAAAAAACAGTCTCCACCCAGGAGTAATTATTTCATTAACAAAACAGTATTTTTAATTTTTTTTTTTTAGGGAGTTTTTTTTTACTCCCTTAAAAGAAATGCAGCCCCAACCATTGGGCCCAAACCACAAAATCTACAAGCTTCTTGATCATTTTTTAGTCTAAATTCGAATTAAGAACAACCAACAGTTTTATTGTAAATCAACTTTTTGTATTAATTTGCCAAAAAAACACCCGATTTGTTGAGTTGAACCAATTAAAAACAAAGAAGGGGTTCGTAGTATCATTTTTATGGTTTACCAGCGATTTGATTTACATAAATAGCATATTGGCGAACACTACAAAAGGGAGATATATTGCTAGATATTACTGTCGCTAAGTGGGAGTAGAAAGCTGAAATAACATAACGTCACACTTTTTTATAGCGAAAAATAGAACCCGCTCATAATTTTGAACCTATAAACCCAACTAACATATTAAACATAAATTTTAAAGACGAAGGCAAATATGTTAAGTTTTAAAGTTTAACTTTATGAGTACCAGGTTATAGACCCTCAAAACTCTTTAAGGCGCAATTAACAAAAAACGTTTTTTAAATACGAACAATGAACATGGTTTAAACAATTAAAAAACATTTTCGCACTTTGCGCAAAAACACTTAACTTAAGCTGCTTGTTTGCGCACTGTTTCGCGTGACAACAGCAAGTTTCTTTCAAAAAATTTAAAATGTTATTTTATGCCCTTTAAACCATCTTATTGTTTATCAGAGAGATTATGTAAAAATTATGGCAACCCTAGTAAATAGTATTCCACGACAGATTTTGTTTTGTTTACTTGTGAATACAAAATCATTTATCATTTTCGATAATAACATTTCCTTAAACTGTGAGACTTTAGTCTAGAATTCATTAGACTAGATTTTACCGTATTTCGTATTTGTTTATTCAGATAAAAATAAATTGCGCTCACAACTTCAAGGTGGCGTTATACATTCCGATGGTCTGGTTATACTGCGAAATCTAAAGGCTTATTGAAACATATTAAACAGTTTTCTTAACTGCATATATAACATCCGATGGCCAGGGAGACGTCTAGGTTTTGTCTGTATTTGTTTGACATACTGACTTTTGGCGTTTTAAAGAGAAATACAACGCTTTGAGGTACCCTGTTTCGCTGCAATAAAAGTGCTCCTTTGTCTTATTAGCGTGAGACAGCTTCCACAAATTTTCCTTTCAACCTATTATGGCTATTGAAGTTATAGTCCAAAAAAAAACTGTACACAATGTTAAAATTGTATACTCGACACTTATAATCAGGGTTACCATCTGCTGAGACCAAAAAATAAGCACGTTGCATAAAATAAAAACTTGAAAAACAGCTATTTCTGTATGCCCAAAACGTAGCCTAATGGCGCGAAGCGCGAAAAAATGCGTTTATTTGCTTGAAATTGGCAAGGTAATCACCCTTATTTAATGAAACCGTTGTCAATTGTTTTGCGTCAGAGCGCACCTGAACGGTGTACACCTTTTAAACCAGGGGCAAGGCAAATACAACTCGCGCAAAGCGCGAACATTTTCTACATTTTTCTATTTAACATAGTTAAAAATATTAGGTATGGCCGATTGGTCGTGTCCACTGTCCAGCTTGTGAAACAGGTCGCGGGCCGGATGATTTTCTCTGGCGGACCGGATCTGGCCCGCGGGCCATAGTTTGCCGACCCCTGTTTTTAAACCGTGGTGCATGGCAGCATTAAACGCCTGAAGTTGACCCTGTCTGGTAGTTAAGTTTAGTTCATTTGGCGGAGTTTGGCTTGTAATAAAATTATTTATTGAATGATTTGCTGTAATGCTTCTAGCAATTTTTTTTGTAGTAACATTTTGTTTTCCATAGCCTATGGGCTGATATCACAATCACAATAACAGCCAGGGACGCCGGAGAAGGGGGCTCGGGGGGGGGGGGGGGGGGGTCCAAGCGCAAAAAAAAAACACATTTTATTTTTATTTTTTTTACAAAAAAAGGTCCGAAACAAACCAAAAAAAAATAAACCATAAAATAATTCGAGCAAAAACAAGATATGTCCCGAAAACACACCAATTTAAAAAACGCTACAGCAAATGTACTGCTATCACGCGGCCCACAACTACATGACAAAGCTTAAATAGTCAAAAATATCCTGCGGCCTACTAAACAATTGCTCAAAGGTCCAAATTTGGCCGCGGCCAACGATAAAAACGGCAAATTTCCACTTAAACTTTCTCTGTAGGTTTGTGTTTATGAATATATTTACAGCCAAGCTAACCAGTCTTCCTTAATGTAATTGCAAATAAACAAAAATGTTCGTGAGAATATTCCGAACTCGCTTTTTTAACGGGATTTTTGGTTTTACTTATACGCAGTAGAGTTGTTAGGAGTACAAAAAGATTTGTCTCTAAGTTGTATTGAAATGACATATATCCTTATTCGGCCTTTTTAGGCTTCCAATATCCAACTCGAAAATTTTTCTGGGCAAAGAACCAAACCGGAAGCTTCACTTGGCAGAGGTCGCAGTGCGCGCTGACACCTAGCGGAAGTTTGGCAAAGCTCGACACCATGGTTGAAGTTGATATTCTGGTGTGTGTTGCAAACCAAACTTTCGGAAGATTCAGAAGTTATGGCATAGGTAAATTGATTTTTTTAGGTTTTCAAAAAAAAAATTGCAAGTAATTCTACTCTTTAAGCCTAAATTGTTGCTGTAGTTTTCCTTAAAATTTCCTTATTTTGTTTTCGAAAAAGACTCGTCTGTTAATTATTTATTTTCAACGGTTCGTCGACCCACACAAGTGGCAAAACTTTAGAAAACAATTAAACCTACCAAAGGAGATAATTTTTTTTGATTAATATTATATCTGCTAGGCTGGTGAAAACAGTTCATATATTTATTGGCATACAAATATGCTAGTACATTATATTAAGTGAATTTAGTCACTATTTGTACATTGCACAATTAGGAAAACCGTAAAACATGCTTTTTGAGACGATGTTCTACCGGAATGGGTAAATAACTAAATGCGTAATATAATATTATAATAATACTAACTCTAACTCGTTATTCGATGAATTCGATAATATAAACGTACTTCGTTCGTTTTATTTGTTATTTGCGATCAGGTTTACAAAATTCTGGCGACGGTCGCGTGACAAATAAAATTGATTGGACGTGGCAAGATGGCTCCAAAGTCGAATTAGACAACTGGGCGCCATATGAACCAAACAATTTTCAAGGCAACAATTTTCAAAATACTTGTGGCATTGCTCAACAACCCGAAAACAGGTGGAACAACGTATATTGCACGTATCTGTCTCGACCTTCCTGCAGCGCTAAAGGTGCAAAGCAGACTATGTAGCATGCTTTTTTACGTTTTTTTTTTTAATCAAAACTAAAAAAAAACTTTTCTATTAAAAAAAATTGTCGCTTTTAAAGGGATACACAATTCCAGCAGTAGGCGTTCCCTTTTACATAATTGAGATGGCGGGATAACAGTAATTTAATCGCACTTGGTTTTTCCCTTTATATGTTTTACAGTCCTATCTAGTAAGTTACAATTCCTTCTTTTTTTATTACAATAGGTAAGACACTTTTAAGAATTACGCCATTACATTCCAAGCCTATACGTGATATTTTACAAGTAAATTATCGCGATTCGAACAGATACCAAATGAATAAAAATACTTCTTTGCCGTTACGCACCGGTAAGGAAACCTCGGTTGAAAACTTTACACTTGCTTTGCTTTCAGTACGCTGGGCACCAATCGGAAAAGTGAGTGAGTTCCTGAAATCAGTTGCACCCGGCAACCTGACGAGCGAAGCAAGCGCGAAAGAAAGCGGCGCGATGCTTGATTTCCAAGACGACCTGCAGGCTTTATTCTCCGATGTGAAGCAAGGCACTCCGCTTCATTTCACGTACGAACAAACCGAAGTCTTTATTGAGAAACTGAAGGCTGTCGGGGGTGAGGTGAAGTCGAAGCGAGAGCTGCAAAACACCGAGCTGGATTTCCAATTTCGGGCTGAGTCGAACAGCAGCGAGATTATCGCGTCGATTTTCGAGAACAGCCCACCTCCTACCGAAGTCGCCGAGCTACCTACAAACAGCGAAGAGCCAAGAGAAAGTCAACCTTCCACCTACATCTACATACGGCCAAGCAAAACTGTCTTCACCAGCGTCACCGGCTACGAAACATCCAGCAATCGCACTCTCAACGGGTCGATTACGATTAGTAGGAATGTGACAGCGGGCGGGTCATCACAAAACCCAGTTTGCGAACTTTTCAGCTCCCACTCTAACCTTTTAAAACAGCACAAGTTCGTAAATGTCAAAGAAACGTGCGCCTTTATACTTCCCTCCTCTGGAAACTTTTCAACTGTCGGATGTCGGACCGAAATGGTCGACGACCAGTTAACCTGCACCTGTAACCACTTCACCATATTTTCGGTACTTCTTGCTGTCAAGATGGTGGCAATTTCACAAGGCGTGAAGGTAGCTATAGTTTTTGCTTTGCTGACAACATTTGCTGGCTTTTTAAATATTACTTAAATCCAGGCTTATATATATTATCAGCATCATTTTATACCTTTAAGCCCATAGTTTGTTGGTTAGTTAATATAAGTTTAACTTGGCCTATTTATTTTCGCTGGTGTCCATCGAACGAAACATTAAAAAATGCGGGTTACACAAAAAAAACTTTTTTTCACTTTTTGAAAAGCAATTTTTTTGCGAAAATAACCTGTTGAAAGCATCCAAAATAAGTATCCATCTACTTTTTATTTCTATATAAACATGTACATTTTACTTTTTATTAGGATCTACTTTTTACTTTTATATTAACATCTCCATTTTACTTTCATATTAACATCGACATTTTAAAATTCTGATGTCCAAAAATTTTCGTCAACTTTTCCTGCAGATTGTCTCATACATTTGCGAATCCAGTTCGGTGATCGTTCTGATCGCAACCCTGGCTCTCCTGCTGATCTACAGGAGGGACATCGGAAGCGACCGGACCGTCTTGCAGATCAACCTCTCCTTCTCTCTCTTAATGCTCCACATCACAACTCTCGGCCACGAGCTGGCGGTTAAGAACCCGCTTGGGTGCATGGCTCTGGCTGGATGTACTCACTTCTTTCTGCTGGCCACAGGTGAACCATATGCTATAGTTGTTCACATAGGCCCAGTGTAGTAAATAAATCATTACGAAAATCCAGGTCAAACATTTTTAAATAAATGACAAGAAGTCAAGTCCCAACCAAGTGATATTTAGAGCCTATTAATTCCAACTCAAGTACAGTCATAAAAAGTAGATGTTAAAGTTCAGTTATTCCCAAACTGTTTGCCGCAGCACACTTGTGTGCCTCGAGAGATCGTCAAGTGTGCCTCGAAACTTTTTGTAAATTTTGAAAAGAGTATTTGTATTACTAATAGGCATACACGCAAACGTTTTAGACTTAAATACACAGTGTTCATTACAAATGAATAATTTTTAGACATTTACATGTAGTTTGTCGTGTGTTTAGGGCGATTGTAAAATAAAATTTCTATTGTTGTTCTGTTAAAAGTGTGCCGCGAAATAGTTAAGGCATAACACCTAAAATAAATCATGTTTCGGCACGTTGGTTTTGTCATTTATTGCCCTGGCGACTTTTTTTTTTATCAAGGCTCTTGGTTCCTAGTTGACGGATCACGCATCCTAATGGCCACGCAGTTTCCAATGAAATTTAGAGCTCAGAGTCCGTCGTAAAGAACCAAGGTGTTCATGTTGATCGGCTGGTCCGCGCCGACCCTCATCACTTCCCTGGCTTTGTGCATCGGCTGGTATTTGGATTCCTACATGAAGCCGAGTGCCCACTACACACAATGTCATCTCCTTGATGAGCAGATACAAAAGTACGACAGGTGCTGGCTCGATCCTGGTACAAACCTCTTCCTTCTTTCGGTGATGATTCCAGTCGGCATCTTCGTTGGAGCGAGCTTTATCTTTGCTCTGGTTTCATCTTCGGTATTACAACGTTTTATATATAATTACTTTTAACGTTATTAAGAGTTATATAGATAAACTTGTGTTCTGTCGTTATTGTTCTGCTCAGCTAAATTATGTCCAATCTGATAAAATAATATAAACTGAATTACTAATTTGTATATTTTACCGCAGGCCAAACGAGTTAGCGAATAAACTAAACCAGTGCGGTACAGCATAGTAGTTTCGAAGTAATGTAATGTGTAGTACAGTAGAACTTCCAGGCTTTTGTAAAGCGCGATTTACCTTTGGACAAAGCCACCGCGGACTTGCAAAACATATAGGGACGTGGCTGGCGGAGATTAGAAGGTGTTAACTATATTTGACCGGCGCACTTCGCTTTATTATGACGTTTAAATGGAACGAGAAATGGACTGTATATTAGCTTATTTTCGTTTTACTATGTAGCGTTAAAAGAAGTTGTAAATACAGGTTATACTTCGTAAAAAGCCTGGCGCCCAGGAAGTAGGCCCACAAGAAACAAAGGAAGCCATTGCAAAGTTCTTTTTTCTCGTGCTTCTGCTTGGTGGTACATGGGCTATTGGATTCTTGGCAGGTGAGCTTTCTTGGCCGAAATACTTGTGGATATAAAGTGTTGCGTTAATCCAAGCAACCTGTTTTGCGTTCTACCTCATCTTAGTTTTACCACTTAAAGTCGATGACTTAATATTAGTGGACTAAAGTCACTGTTTTCAAATGACTTAATATTATTTAAGTCATTTGCACAAGAGACTTGACTTGGAGTTTAGGCCTTCTAGCAAGTGACTTAAATTAGTGTGTCTAAAGTGAGGTTTTGTGTATGTGACATATTTTTTATAATGGATAGCGTTTCTAGTTTTATAAGTTAGTTATTTATTTTTAACGCAATACTTAGATTCGACTTTGTTTGTCAATGATTCGAGTGGGAGTTTAATCAGAACATGACGTTCTCTGCCCTATAAATTCGCGCTGGTTTAAACCCTAAGGCAGAGTTTCTCAACCGGGGTGCCGCGGCACCCTGGGGTGCTTTTTCTAATCCTCAAGGGTTCACTTTTTAATTCTCATATTTGGGAACCTTTAAGAATCTGATTTTTGCTTAAGAACTTTTCGTGCAAGATTAGACTGGAATAAATCCAATTATAACTTTCTACGTTGTGTAGAGTTGATGTGTGCGTTCCGCTTTCGTTTATTGCGACATTCTAGTAAATTACCTACAAAAATATTCTGGGGGTGCCGAAATCTATTTATTATTTCTGGGGGGTGTCGCAAGCCATAAAATGCTGATAAAGACTGCCTTAAAGTTTAATCGCCCTTAACCTTTTACGTTTAGGCTTGAACGACGAGACCAGTTCTTTGGTCTTCCAGTACGCCCACACGATCACCAACGGACTGCAGGGAGCGTTCGTCTTCTACTTCTACTGCTTCCTTAACTCCACCATCCGCGAAAAGATGAGGCTCTTTATGCAAAAGCGCGAGCAACGAGTGGTAGACGCTCCTATACCGATGGTGCCCATCAACCGCAGAACGCAGGACACCGACATGTAGACAGTGTTTTATTACGGAAGTGACGTTTGATGCCACGTTGGCAATAGCTATAGCTGGCCACTGATGAGTTCTAATTGAGAGACTGATGATGCCTTATTTTGTGGCGAAATGTATCTTTTTAGAAACTTATAAATAACTGACTTTGATTAAGGAGTCGGTTAAGAACAACCCGAGTCCGACCCTAACTATGTCTTAAGTCCGGCTTAGACTCCACAGTCTGTATTTCGCCCAACTACGTATACCTAAAATAAGGTGGATATGTGTTCAACAATCCACTCAAAGGGGTGTCATATAACTCATCCACCCACCATACATGGATGGAAAGTTATTGAACTGCATGTTATTGAACTGTATGTTATTCAATCTGTGTAATCCACAGTTGGCGGCCTTATCCGTTTCGAAATTTGGTTCTGCGCATGCGCATGTCGGACTCGGGTGGTCTAAGAGTTTTATTTGTTTGAATTGTATATTTTTCAATTTGAACAGCACCATTCAAAATGCTTTGTTTGCAAAAGGGTGACGTAAATTGAAATAAATTGAATAAATCTTAAACCGTAGGTTAAACTTTTCTGATTTGTCGAAGGGAATTGACTTAAACTTAAGCTAATTTTAATTAAATAAGTGAAGTGCTCTTTTGAATAAAACTTTGCTAAAGATTTCCTTTTTCCTTTTGGTGAACTTTATTGCACAACGTTTGTTATTCTAAAGATTCGAAGATTACTCGAAATCAAATATGTTGATCATTAAACATGGTTTTCAAATACTATCTTTATTTTTTGCTAACAATATTCTTCTTTTATCAGAAAATATTTTACTTGTTATTTACCTGAAATTCATCTTTCTATTACCGGTACCTGACTTGAAATAACTTAAAGCTTAGGTTTGGCTTCAGTTGAAAGTAAAGTAATTAGCCTAAATCAAACTGTACGCATACTGTGCGATGTGTTTAAGGTGATTCCAACTTTGAAATGTTTGTGGAATAACCAAATTTGGCCAATACAGCAAAGGCTTCCAGCGTTCTTTGTGTGACATTGATTGTTTAGTTGGTGGTTGCAAATAATGCCACAACAACACGCAACGCGTTTTCACCTGACGTGCATTGATTAGATTTTACCAAGATTCAGAGTGACAGCCTTGTAAATTCCTGCGTCTGGCGCAATGGGCGAGTTTTTCCTGGATTTTTATCCTTTATTTGACGTTTGTCATGTTTTGCATTTGTGAATCAGCGGATACGAACTGACGTACTGCCAGCGTTAGTAAAATTAAAATGGCGTTAAAACGGTTTAGTGTTGCATGCTGAGGTGTGTGACGTGCGCATATTCTTATTGCGCGATTGGTCTAGTTTTATGCTTTTAACCTGGAGTTGCTTTATACAATCGTTCCAAACCAACGTGCTGCTTTTACTGTTCAAGGGTGTAGAAACAAATATTATATTGTCCAACATTGTAATTTTGCAATATTTGGAAGCCTCTCCATGCAATTGTTGGTGCATGATAAGAGTGTGGCTAAGTAATCAAGAAACAATTTTTGACATAAATTGATGTGTGGGGCATTTAAAGCCTAAAAGTTTGGAAAGAACTGATTTGAGCAACAATGTGAAATGATTCGTGTAATGTCTAATAACTTCTGTTGTTTTACGTTACGGCGAAACGTCGCATTCCCATATTCCTTAAAAAATAATTAATAGAAATCTTACTCGTTCGTGCATTTTTATTAACAAGTGCTTCACAACAAAATAATTCGTTTTACTGCACATAACTCAGTTATTACTGTTAATGACGTTAAGTTAACTATATTTCTTTTATAGCATTTTATTTGCAATGCTTAATATACTTTTTTAAACACGCATTTTTATATCAAATTGTTTTTTTTATATATTGTTTTATATGTTTTAAAACGCATTTTAAAAATAAATTGTAAATAAACTTCACAGTTTGTTTTTTACACAATTTGTTTTCTCCATTCCTCAATATAAGAGGGTTTATGCGAATGAATCTCCCTTCAAAGAACTTAAAATATGAACCTAACATGTCTATAAAGTTGGTCATAGAAACAACACTGTATGGTCTGCATCTAGTTCCAGAAAATCTTCTGCCATCTAGTTTAAGGTCTTACTGGACAACTTCTTTTGGAATATGACTTTGTATTAATTTATCGATAGTTGCATCCATTGTTTGACCGCCTTGTGATCCACCCGACACACAAAAAGCGGTTTGAAATCGTTGTTATTGCAGTGTAATTGATTTAACGCCAGTAGTCCTTGACAGTTAGAATTATAATAGTTAATATTCCAATTAACCTGGGCAACGCTTTTTTTTACCCAAATCTTATTTTTATTATTACGCTATGGTCTACCCGTTTGCTGACATATAGCGGTAACTGTGTTTAATTATGAAGTGTTAATCTTTTTAATAATTTAAAACTTTTTAACTTGGAAGCGACGGCATAAACTCAATGGTCATATTGCAAAAATAAAAAAGTATATTCATGATGGAAGAATGAAAGACACACACAAACATATGTGTTTAATAACATCTGTGATCTAGCCCCTCGGAAGTTGCTTTATGACCAACGATTACGGCTTCCGTATCAATAGTACACCAAAAAGCCATCACAGACTCGCCGAATCTGTCGTTCTATGATGCAAGCAGAGCAAGCCAGAAAAACAACTGGCCTGCAGTGAGGTTCGAGGCTTGACCGGAGGTCTGCTTGCATCATAGATCGACAGATTCGGCGAGTATGTGATGGCTTTTCGGTGTACCATGATGGAAGAACATAGACTTTATTGGTTGTTTTGCAAAATGTGATTTGTTTTTGCCAAGCTGCATTTCAAGCGAAACCAATTAAAAACAAAGCTAAACAATTACTACAAGCGCTTTATAACTTAAATGTTTGCAATAAAATGCGCCAGTTACTTATAATTTCAACTATAGATTGATGTTACATTTTATAAAGCTTTCTGCTTTAATATAGTCGCGAAAAAAAAATGACTTGCTTGGTTTTTATTGAACAATTGATTAGAGAGCATCTTGAAACTGTTGCAAAATAAACATAATTATATAGTAAGCCAGTCTGTTGGCTTATTTTAATTGCTCAACCCAATCCAGTCTTCCTAAAGTACGTACTTCAATGTTTGTTTTTGTGGCGCTGTCGGCACGAAATGTTTGCTTGTTCTACATTTGTTGATAAGCTTAGCTGCAAAACCAAACCAATCACCAACTTTGTGTTTCAATATACAAGGCGTCGTTTTCTGTGGAAAACAGGTTGTTGAACGTTTTGAAGTTTCAAATTAATGATTGGCAGAAAAAAAGTGGTATCTTTATTGTTAAAATATACTTAAGCATTGACTTGAAATCTTATCGTCGTGAAAGAATCACGCAACAAATTTTGGCAACAAAATGTTAAGGGACGTGCCATATGTTGACTACGTTGACTACCAAACTGGCTTAAAATCAGACTTACAGCTATCTTTAACCCACATTTCGCGCCAGGTGCTGTATCGGAAGGTTCCATTGACTGTGAGCACAAGTGACCTCACCAAAAATAAACTTTAATTGAAAGTTTATCCTCGTTTATTTGCACTAATACCGTATATTGGAATGCTGTCTAAAATATTGGAATCATTTAGTATTGTAGTTCATCTCCGAAAGTTGTGCCGGTAATAATCCAAATTTTTATACAAGCCTTGTGTTAGACTAAGTAATCGAACAGTTGAACTCTTATCAAAAATAGGTATAAAAATCATAGCGCTTCAAGTTGACCGAGCTATATAATAACTTAATTGTAGTAATCGTACGGCAGAAATAACGCATCCAGCAGTTAGCGTTGTATGTTGCCTAGTAATGCGCGGCAGAGCAAAAAGATTAACAAGTTATATTAAAAAATAATGTCAGGCAAATATCAGGTTGAATGAGCTACAATCAATTTAGCAAATTGATTTATATCAAAAGAATACTGTTTTAGCTTTAAAACACGGTATGCACAAATGGGTAGTATTTGCCACTATGCGGCGCCACGCGACACAAAATGAAGGTAGCGCGACATTTGTATGACGTCACACAATAGAAAGTCTGAGCAACAATTTATTTGGTATGAGAAAGTCGGCCGGTCCCATTTAGAGGTATAACGGCCACGAAAAGTGGCCAAGTGGTGAAGCGAGGGAAGTTTTGTGTGGCTGGAGTCTGGAGAGAAAAAAGCATTTGCCAAATAAATTCGAAGTAACTTCTTGTTTTTAGCATTCTAATAGCAAATCTACCTTGACTCTGGAAAGAAACAAACTATATAATTTCCTTGGTTCAACATTAATTTAACCAGAATATATTCGTTGGATCTTGATGTTTTCAGCAGTCTAAAAGTAAAAGAAGTAGTACTACTAATTTCATGTAATATAAGGTAAGCAGATGTTGGTTGTAAACAAACGTGGAAAGTAATACATTTGTATTAAACGGGTGTTGTATATTTTAAAATTAAGTTGTGTGTAATACTTGCTGGTTGCTTTCTGACAAAAAATATAGTTAAACATTACAAAGTAATTATTTTTTTGGAAAAACTACAGTAAATCCTTGTGCAATCTAACTTATGGCTGATGGCTGTCAGATTGACAGCTCGAAATCGGGCAAATCATGTTAACAAAGGTATAGACTTAGATATATGCCGTTTGTGGTTATGACGTTAGAAACTCGGTCTAAAGGTTTAGAATTATTTGACATTTTGTTGCGAGAGTCGATTTGTCGTGTTTTTTTTAATTATTCTGTGATTTATATCAATCAACGATAACTTAGATTCCTAAAATTTTACAACAATCGGTTGAATTATTTTTTAGTTTTAGTGTTCCTGGTGTAGAATGGTTGGGAACCACTCGGCTAAATGTTGTTTAGTGTTGTAGGCTAGTGCTTTGCAATTGGGTGCAGTATACATCCCAAAGTGTACTAGAATTGTTAACGGTTGAAACACATTGATAGGGTGTACAAGATACCTCATTACAATAAAGCCTATGACAAGGTATATTATAATGAATAAACAAGTTTATTACCAGACGTGTATTTAAGCGTACGTAGCTTGTAAGTTACTATATTCTATTTGTGACATCATAACCTAATATTTTTCTTGATAATCGTCATTGTGGGATACTAACTAGTTCTTCATAACGGTAAATAGTTCTTTTTGCAGTACAACAGGGTGTATGTGTAAAGGTCAGTGCATTGCGTGGACTGGGGTGTACAAGTTCTTCAGTAAACGTAAAAGAGTTTAAGCACTGTTGTAGACCTACGTTTTGACTAAAACGCAGTATGTACGTGTTTAACACTTATACTATATTTGTTTTAAATTCGTTAAGCGTGGTCGTTCGACCTTTAAAAGTCTTCCATGCTTTACTTTTTCTGAATTAGTCCGTGTTCTTTAACTTGTTAAGGAAGTTTTATGTGGTCCGTGAAAAGTCTATAGCAGTGCTTTTTAACCTTTTCAATTTTCATCCGCACTTTTTTATTTCCGAAAATTTCCATCCACACGAAACAAGCACAGTAAGTTTGCAAGCTTTAGCGAAACACCATACGAGACTATATTGCTGTACCCGTAACTCATAAGTGAGCGCACCAGCTTTTTTGATTACCGTATTAAACATAATAAAAAATATAATATGGATCATTGTCATCTGCACATTCATCCGCACAACGTTTGTCATCCGCATTACAAGTTTTTTCATCCGCACAAGTGCGTACCATCCCACGGGTTGAAAAGCACTGGTCTATAGAATTCATTAACCACTGAGTTATATTAGCCTGTAGGTGTAGGTACAATGTATCGCGGTAATTATATTGATAATAACTAATAGTAAATAGAACCAAAACGAGTATGAATGTCCGGTAATATCGAAACCAAATCGATACAGAAAGCCAACTGGTAACATTGGTAGTCGTCCAAAACTATATAGGGTGGTACCAGCAGAGTGTCGTGAACAAATCATTTCAAAATGGTTAAGGTACCAGTGAAGTCATTTCTAAAATAACTTAAATCCAATTTAAGTCATTCCTAAAATAATTTAAGTTTAAGTCAAGTCATTTGTAAAGTAACTTAAGTCCAATTCAAGTCATTTGTAAAACAATTTAAGTTTAAGTCAAGTCATTTGTAAAGTAACTTAAGTTCAATTCAAGTCATTTGTAAAACAATTTAAGTTTAAGTCAAGTCATTTGTAAAGTAACTTAAGTCCAATTCAAGTCATTTGTAAAACAATTTAAGTTTAAGTCAAGTCATTTGTAAAGTAACTTAAGTCCAATTCAAGTCATTTGTAAAACAATTTAAGTTTAAGTCAAGTCATTTGTAAAGTAACTTAAGTTCAAGTCAAGTCTGTTTCAATAAATTCCAAGTCAAGTCCCAGTCAAGTCATATTTATAGCAATGTTATTCCAAGTCGAGTCCTTGCCACAAAAAGTCAACATCAAACTACTAATATTGGTGAACTAGCTCGATAACGAGCAATAACTAAAAAATAACAAAAAATGTAATATACAAAAAAATTGTTTTATTTAGAAAAATAAAGATATTTGATCATATTTTATCACATCATTTTAACCCAAGCCAAAAATTTGTCAGAAAGACTTAAATCAAGTCAAGTATACTTTAAAAACACTTGACTTAAGTACATGCAATTTACTTAAGTCATTACAACACTGAAAATACACCAAATTAGCTACTGTAGGCGTTTCATTCAATTTGCCTTGCAACCAAGTTACAAGCCCACATTTTCGGACATCAAAAGATAATACGACAACCTAAGATTATAGTAGTGCCACTTAAAAAAACTCTCGATAGTTGTGTTTTAAATTAATTTAAAACGTAGGCATCGGCGAATCAAGCGTATAACGACTAGTTGGGTGGTTCATATAAACGGTAAATGTAAATGCGTTATACCCAGGAGTATTTATCAGTTTACTTCTAACTGTAATGTACGAAGTCAACCTGCATTTTGCAGAAAACAATTCATTATGTTGTGGGCTCTTAACATGTTAAACTGCCAGTCCCATGTTGTAGCCCGTGTTTACGACAATGCATTAGGCAATCAACATATAACCAAAAGTCATGTTATGTTTAGCGTAAGATCTTCGTCAGAAGCGAAAATAATGCGAAAGTATTTTTTCAAATGTCATAACATCTTAGTTATGTCTAAACGTTTTGCACTACGCGTTGATATGCTTCACGCTGTGTTCGAAAGGCGCTAAGCATAGACTGAGGCGTCGCTGGGCGTCCATATTCTTTTTAACCCCTAGTTATTTGTCACCGTAAATTTCTAATTTTGCATTTGGTTCAAACAGTGTATAAAATTAAAAATTTACATATCACGTAAAAAGCAGTTTTGTGTCTGGGATAGGTCAAAAGAAAGATGCGAACGCTCTGTGACCATTTAATCACTAATTCGCGTAGTACCAGCCTTGTGTAAGCTTGCTACATGTTATAGCTAGCCGATGATTAACAAAAAAAATATTTGGGCATTTAACATTTAACATTAAACCAAATTGCAACGTTGTGCCGCAATAAACGCGATATTTTGCGCACTCTGCCTATAGATGTTGCGTGGTTAAACACACTGTAAGAAGCCATTATAGGCTTTGGCCTAAATCAGTATCAAATTAATTTTGGAAAGGTTTGTTGTACGACATCCGTGTACGTTTCTTGATGTATTTAGTATATGATCCGTGTGGTAGCAGTATTTGTTTGACTTGCGTGATATTCAATCCCGGTACCAAATGGAGTACGACGTAAGACCAATTCGTAAAAAACGCCATATCAAACTGTGTTCAACGTCACAAACAACCGAAACCTCTTTAAAATATAAATTGCTTGTTTTACTTGGTTTTAATTCTTCTTGGTAAAGGACTATTGGGGTTATTTCGTAGATGTAAACCAATTAAAACCGTAATAACCGCAGTAGTAACGATCACTCTATCTAAATTTTTCGTGGTTAAGCCTATACATAGAAAAGCAATTCTTTATG
Source organism: Ascidiella aspersa (assembly GCF_963924565.1). Classification (NCBI taxonomy): domain Eukaryota; kingdom Metazoa; phylum Chordata; class Ascidiacea; order Phlebobranchia; family Ascidiidae; genus Ascidiella; species Ascidiella aspersa. The sequence continues at coordinate 2,933,522 of NC_139453.1, read as the reverse complement.
ATGTGGGCTGCTTATCACTATTACATATACCGTTGTAATATATCCGTTAAAGCCTGCTAGCCTCATAAATATGTGTTTGCCTCGTGGTTAGACCCAGTGTTTTTTTAAGGTATTTTGGGGGACCTAATCGGTTCCCCAAATTTCTCCAGCGGTTTCCCAAAATTTGGACATAGACACAGTGTTCCAACATTTTGGGATTGCGAAACTGTTTTGTTGCATGAGAAAGAACCTGAAAAATTTGTTCTGTGATGGTGCACTGTCAGTAGGCTAATAAATAATTCGTTTAAGCAAATATGGCTATTTTTTGGTATTTAAATAAAACACTTGCGGTCTCTTAAAACTACTTAGCGGTCACCCAAACCAAACCTTAAAAACGAACCTGAAAAAATGTGGCAATTCACATGTAAACAAAAAGTGATGTTACGGATATGTCAGAGGGCTAATAAATATGAAAAAATATTTGCAAGTGGCATAACAGTTTTACTTATGTCTAAACGTTGCACTACGTGACACTTCACGTTCATAAAATATAATTTTTTTAACACATTTGATGTTTTTTTTTCTCTGTGATCGGAGAACATGTAACCTACACTGTAAAACAGAAAATGCAACCATTGTCCCTTGACTGTTGATCGCTGATTGTGCCTGAAAAGTTTTAGCTAATCGCTTTCTCGACTGGCGTGGTATAAAGTTTACTGAAGCCGCATGTTACAGCAAATGGTTTAAAACATACAACAATTTGACATGCGACCAACGTGCAGCGTTGTGTGTTGCTTCTGTGATAGCACGACAAAATACGCGACCATAGCACACGACACTTGGCGTAGCATGTCATACAATTTTAAAGTGTCAAAAACTCGTGACATGTATCAATACAGAATTAGTAACAAACGTAAAACTTTGAGTTGTAACATATAGAAAAAGCCTGTGTAAAGGCGGCAAATAATCGATAGGTGTAACATTTAAACAAATATGTAACCCCGGTACCAAATTGTTTTCGGGTGGCAAATGGCAATCAAGTTGTTCCCTGTCAATCACCGTTACATATTATGTTTAACCCATAACGTGTCAGTGAGCCCACATCTCGCTTTATAACTGATGATTTAAAACTTATTTGTGGCAATTTAGCTGAAGGTAATGTTCCGTATTGTGTCTAAAATAGGTCGTCGAAATACAAGTTTAAAATAAAACATTTTAAGGATACCTACAGTCAGTGTTGCAGTGGCAACACCACTCAAATTTAGCGAAGGCGATGGTCGGCCCTAACAAATACGTTTACATGACGCAACATCATTCTCGGGATGGTTCAGTAATTAGGCGCTAGCCCAACCGGCTCCAACGTAATGAAATTTAGTGATATGGATCTCGATGGTGAATCACTAACAAACCTAAACCTTATTTTTCTTTTTTTTTTACTTATCCTTAAACGTTGCAGTATACGTTGCGCAACAAGTTCGGTAAATAGACATTTTAAAACATTTAATGTGTTTTTTGTATTTTGCCGGTCATGGGTAACATGAAGCCTAAATTGTTGTACAGTATATGTGTTGGTCGTTCCTTGATTTTTCACTAATTGTCCCTGAAATGGGTTAACGAAGTGCTTCCCCACAATTGGAGTAACGCCTTTTAACCTGTGTGGAAGCGGAATTTAATCAGGTGGCATGTTATAAATTATCGCATTTATCTGCATAACTGTGAAAAATCTAATTGTAAACAACTCACAAAAGTAAAACCCTAAATTGTAACAGCCATTGTTCGCATTGCGTGATATTCAAGCAAATACGTAATCCTGGTAACATACTGAGTCCAACGTAAGTAAAATCTCGTTTGAAACTGAAATTGGTTACTATTAAAACCGCCGCATTTAATGCAATATTTTGTAAACTCTATTTAGGCTAATTTTGGCGCGATAACAGACTTTAATTAGATCTTAAACATAAAAGTCTGAAGTTGGAAACATTAAAAGTTATTTTTATTGAAGCAATATATTTTATTTTCATGTCCATGCAGGTAATTGCGCTTGAAAAAAGTTTTGGTTACGTTAGGAGTTTAATATGCGCGCGCGCACCCAGGCGACGATTCACTCCCTAACTCAGCGTTTCTTAACCGGTGCGCTGTGGAAGGTTGCCAGGTGCGCCGTGGAAGGGTGCCAGGTGCGCCGCGAGAAAATGAGAGAAAAAATGCCACAAAAATTTTGTATTATTTTTATAATTTGCCACTGATAGTGGATTCCAGCAATAAGACCAAAATTAGGAATAACATCAACGTCGGAATATAACACAGTTCGGAATAAGATCAAAAGAGGACCAATAGATAACATACCCATACCCATACCCCTATCGGACCAACAGTCCAGTGTCAAAACAGCGTCTACAAAAGCCGCCGTTTAAAAAACATGGCCCTTATAAGGCGGTGGCGGCGCCTAATCGTTTTATACCAATTTCCTGGGGATCAAGATGTTATTTAGGCCACTTAGGTCTTATACCAAAATATATATTGGGGGTTATTATGGCGGCGGTCAATTTTGGAATTCAAAGTTAAAAATTTAAAAGACATATTCCAACATTTGAGTAGTTTAAAATTGTCAATGCGGAATCAAACTGAAAACACTCATCCACAGATAAAAGTAAAGCTTTTCTTAAAAAATAGGAGAGGGAAAGTTAAATTATGATTTTTCAATCAAAACTGACCATTTAGATTTATCTTTTTTAATAAAGGACTATGTTTGTAAATAAACTCTAGTCACTATATTCTGTGAATAAACACTGAGCAATATGACTGGATTCGTAGCCCCTATTGGCGTCCTAATGGTTGATGTTGGCTCTTCGCTAACAAAGAAAGAGGAACTATTGCAACATATCTAGCGGGGCTTCCGCCATAAGACCGCGATTAAAACAACATCAACTTCGGCATAAAAAGCAGTTCGGAATAAGACCAAAATAGAACTAATACCTAATACTCGTGATAACGTTTAAATCAAAATAAGACCTAAATTAGTCTGAATAAGGCCTAAATTGCAAGAATAAGGCCTTTACAACCTTTTACTTAACCCCAAACTCCACCCATAACTTCAACACTAACTCCCCTAATAATTTGAACCATGAACTAAATTCTAATTCTACCCATAACTCGCGCCTAATCCCAAACAGAGGCAAACAATCCAGTGCCAAGACAGTGGCGTCCTAACGGCGCCTTTTAAACTAAGGCACCCAAAGGTCGACACCAAAACGGCCGATGCCAAGAAGATGTCCCTCAACCGTCCCATTCCATGTTTTTATAGAGTTTTGGGCGTTATTTTGTCGATTTAGGTCTTATTCCATTAAATTTTGGATTTATTCCGAGTTAGATTTTGTTGCTTAGGGGGCTTATTTTGTGTTTCCATCGAACTCTAACTAACATACCGTGTGTTTTCATAATTTACAACACGAAAGGCCTATTTAATTTTTTTCCTTTTTTTTTAAGGCTTGTCTTATTGAGCACATCGAATTTAATAGCAGGGCTGTGGAGTCACAGTCAAATCTGGGACTCGACGTACCGTAGTCAATTTGTATTACTTGAGTCCCGTCCGACGTGCGGAGTACCAATTTGAAAACTGTTAATGCCGCCAACTGCAAATTGAAAAGGCGGAATAGCATATCGTGTATATTTTCGAGCAATGTATTGTGGGTGGATGAGATATATGACGCCCCTATGAGGGGATTGCTGAAAATCCACCTTAATTTAGTTACGTAAATGGGTGAAATAAAGGCTGTAGGGTGGCAGCCGGACTAAGAATTTGACGAAATCGCTCATTTGGCCGGAGTCGGAACCCGACTCCGCAGGCTTCTTTATAGATAATAAAATTAGGAGCCTGATGTAATAAAAACTGCCAGCAAAAAACAAAATATCCAAACAAAGTTTGCAGTCGCCTCGATCGTAAGGTGCGCCGCTAGGTTTTGAAAGGTGTACAAGTGCGCCCTGGGGTCAAAAAGGTTGAGAAACACTGCCCTAACTCGAGCGCACGGTGTTACGTCGCCTGCCATTTTGCTAGGCGACGATGAACTTGTTCTGTCTGCTTTTCTACCACATGCCAGCGAGCGACCGGGGCAACAAATCGAGACAGGCGACAAATTTTTCCCATTTATTATCACATTTATTTATCATCATTTAGCGTTGGCATGATTTTGCTGCAACGTAGCTGCATGTGGCATTAGAGAGCCCATTTATGTGACGTCAGTAGTATTTGTGAGTGCAAATATTTCGCGGGGGCTAATCAGCAAAGTTATAATGCTGCAACGATACATTAATTCTATTGTTCTGTGTTTAAATAACAACTTTTGTCAGCCGAATGTCCAACTATCAATAACTTATACTTAGCAAAACATTTTTGTTGCTTGTTTTCAATATTTAGGTAAAACTGAAATCAATCTGCCAGTTTGAATTTTTCGTTTTTTATCAAAACTCACAAATGTTCAGAAGCAAAATTTCAAGTTACTATTTTTAATAAGCTTTTTGTGCTTTCAATTTATCGCGTGCAAAGCCTTATTTAGCATGCAGAGTGATTTCGCAATAATGCACAGTTTTGCAAAGCGAGAAAACAAAGTCCATTGAGCAATTAGCTGGAGTTGCAATCAATTCACAAACAACAACCTGAAGTACTTTCAGATTCCCCAAGGCTTGGCGAGAAACCGACGATAAGTACGCAATGTTTGCTTGCTTTTTTATAGCTCAACCGTCTGGCCGTCTTGGAGCAATGTTTGCTTGCGTGCTAACGGTGTAACGAGAGGTCGACACTGTGTACGTGCGACAAAGCCCGTACGTTTATTTCCTTAGCACACGGAAGTATTCAAAACTGTTTCCAAATAAGTCGATGTTTTCGCCATCACCAACAGTGGAAAGTTACTGTAAAGGCTCCAATAACTTGTTGTAAGATAAAGACATAGCCCTGTTTAAAATGCAACCACAACAAACACAGAACTATTGTTTTCTTGTTTTTCAAATTTAATGAGTGTAGTGCCATATTGCAACTAGGTCATAGATGTATGCAAGTAGGAATGTTTCGTAATATCGGTTCGGGACCGATATCCAAAGCCAAGTGGTTGTATTGGTGCTCACCCGATACATTATAGGGTCCTATCAGGGTTGATGAGATACTAAATTAGCACACTGTAGACATTTAAGCCATTATTTGTGGCCAAATCATTGTCTACTATGTTTCGAAAACTTAAAATCTGGAGAAAGATACGTTTGCGCGTGCTAATGTCAACAATTTTGCTTGGAAGGCCATAGTAGTACCGTCATTTGTTTTTGAATCTGAACGCCGTAGTTTTCCCACGAAACATCGTTACTTTATCAGAAATAAACGACGTATCGTTATCACAATGAAATACAATTTTTTTGATATTTAAAGATAAAACGACAACCTAAGCTTTAAGAAGTAGTGAAAAAATCTAGTCGCTTATATTTGTATTTTAAATTAATTTAAAACGCAGGTGAATCAATTGTATAACTAGTTGATTCTTACTTATCAACGGTAATCGCATATGCGTTATCATTTAGCGTCGGCATGATTTTGCTACAACGTGGCTGCATGTGGCAGTAGAGAGCCGATTTATGTGACGTCAGTAGTATTTGTGAGTGCAAATATTTCGCAAGCGCTAATCAGCAACGTTTTAATGCTGCAACGATGTATGTATTATATTGTACTGTGTTAAAATCATTACTTACTTCAAATGTAACAAATTTGTAAACCGAATGACTAGCTATGACTAAATTGTACTTAAAACATTTTGTTGCGTTTTTCCTAATATTCTGGTAAAACTGAAACGAATCTGCGAGTTTAAATTTTTCGTGCTTTTTTTAAAGCCATAATTTATCAGAAATGCAGAGTGATCGTGCAATAATGCACAGGTTTGCTGACCTTAATGCGACAAAGCAAAGTTAATCGAGCAGTTAGCTGGAGCTGCAACCATAAACAACAACGTGAAGTACTTGTTCTGACTCCCCAAGGCTTGGCGAGAAACCGACGATCAGTACGCAATGTTTGCTTGCTTCTTCTAATCGCTCCACTGCCTGATCCCCTTACTAAATTAATGTTTGCTTGCGTGCTAACGGTGTCACGAGAGGTCAACACTGTGTACGTGCGACAAAGCCCGTACGTTTATTTCCTTAGCACACGGAAGTTTTCAAAACTGTTTCCAAATAAGGGCATGTTTTCGCCATCACCAAGAGTGGAAAGTTTTTGTAAAGGTTCCAATACCTGGTTGTGAGATAAAGACATGGCCCTGTTTAAAATACAACCACAACGATCTGATCGTAATACTTGTGGAACCCTTACATCAAGCATTAGGTTTTTAGGAGATTTCTACAACACAACTGACGAGGAAACTAGTGCCGCACTATTGTCCAGTAACAGATATAAAACCCGATCCTATTATCGGATAACCCAAATCTTACTACATATCGGTCTCATTTTATGCATTACGTTTAGGTTTGAGCCAAATACCATAAACGATTGGTATAATTCGTCTCGAAAAATGTAAGGTAACATTTTCTATAACATTATGACAAAAAGTTCGTGTGATAAGCTTAGGGTAAAGATAACCCCTTAAGACTTAAATGTGGTTGCCGTGCCTGGCAGTTTGTGCAAAATCATTCTACCATGAGGTTTGGCCAAACTCAGTGTGAGTGTAACGAATGCAAACCCGCCATTATATAAATATATATAATTTAAAGTTGGTGCCTGACTAAAAATCCTGTCTAGGCATATGATTTTAAACATTTTTATTATCGTTTCCCCCGAGAAAAGCATGATGGATTTTACTTACCTTAAATTTAAATCAAAGTTGTCCATCTAGGCCAGCGGGCAGGATCCGGCCCGCCGATGTAATTCATCCGGCCCGCCGCCTCTTTGACAAATTAGACACGAGGCTATTTCACATACTTTTTGACTATTTTAACCAGGGCTGGGGAGCCGGAGCCGGAGCTGGAGCCCGGAGCCCGGAGCTAAGCATTTTTTCTGGAGCCAGAGCCGGAGCCGGAGCCATTGTTATTATTTTTGTGGAGCTGGAGCCGGAGCCGGAGCCATTTTTATTATTTTTGTGGAGCTGGAGCCGGAGCCGGAGCCATTTCTATTATTTTCTGTGGAGCCGGAGCCGGAGCCCTTTTTATTATTTTTGTGGACTGGGGCCATTTTTCAATTTGTGGTGCTAAAGCTAAGAAATTATATTTTTATCTCCAACGTTAGTTAGCCAAAAGCAATTATTAAAACTTTTTTAAATAGCCATTGAATAAGTGACTGGTGGCACTGGAGCCGGAGTTATTGGGTGTGTGTTTGATGGCTCCGGAGCTGGAGCCGGAGCCAAAGGATATGAGTTTTACTACTCCGGAGCTGGAGCCGGAGCCAAAAGATTTAGTTTTACGACTCCGGAGCTGGAGCCGGAGCCATTTAATAATTGCTTGATGGCTCCGGAGCTGGAGCCGGAGCTAATGCTATTTTACGGTGGCTCCCCAGCCCTGATTTTAACTACGTATAGTGGGAAAATTTTCGCGCTTAGCGCGAATGTTTATTATACGTTACGTTTGTTTAACGTTTCGATGCTGTCTTTTCAACTAGATCAGCGATTTTTTACCGTTGCGTCGTGGAAGGCTGCCAAGGGCGTCGCGCAAAATGAGAAAAAGTATTAAAAAATATTGTGTGTATATATATATTCATATATATATATATTAACATTTTTTATTTTCCATTTTCGGCAATGTAAAAAAAACTTGCAAAAAAATTAAAAGAAATACCGGTGAACCAAGAATAAAATCGCGCTCGTTTGGCTCGCCAGGTGCGCCGACTTGAAAGAGTTAACAAACAGTGAGCTAGATTAACTTTAAATATTGTTGCGTTCCCTCAAAGTAATTTTATTGCACTTTTTATTCGCTTTACGTCAACACTTTACTGCCTCTGTAAAGGTAATTAAACACGGTTTTAAGTGCATAAAATTACTGAGGCCTGCCTGATTCACAGTTGTTTTAACATTTTAATAACACGATTTTTGGTTATCATTTTGTACGGCCAGCAGAGACCTTTTTAAGTTTAGTTATGGCCCGCGACTAAAAAAAGGTTGCCGATTCCTGATCTAGGCAGTACAAGTTGTCAAATCTAGGTTTTTAATCCGATAGACATAACATGTAAACGTTTCAACTTATCCTACTTTTTGGTCATAATAATTACGCCGTTGATTAAAGTTTGGGCGTTTATACAATATTTGGCATCGGAATAAAACATTAAACACACCTGGACATTAGTCGCTATTGGTCAGTTGTTTCCAACTTGACGGTTGTCTGCGGGGTCGCTGGGTGGTATAAAGGAAAGACTAAGTAAAAAGAAACAAGTTTAACCAGACGTTTGGAAGTAGAAGGAGAAAAAAATGTTGTGTTTATGGGGCGTTTACTGCAGTGACCTAGTCGTGTTTATGATGTCATGATTACACTTGTCTTCCATAAATGAATAAAGAATAGCTTCAGTCAAATACTGTTATCTCACGAAAATCGTAATGCTAATGAGGCCTAATCCGTAGTTTTAGCTAGTTGTCGTCCCTTTAGCGTAAATGTGAACATTTAGACCATTTTTTCCGTACCGGTAGCAGGATTGCCAGATTAAATTTTTGATTTAAATATATACTTCATGGTTGATTGGTAAAATATAAAACTAAGTAACAAGCTCTCATGAAGATTGAAACAACGTGTACTGTCACCCTATTAGTTACATAGCTTGTCACAACACTCAAAACTGTATATTTTTATCGCAAAATCTAATCTCTATACAGTGGCTCAACCTTTTTTCTTTCGTGGCCCATTTTCGTTGCACAAAAATTCTGTAGCCCAATATATGTTTATGAAAAAAACAACTATGAAATAGGTTTAGAACAAAAAACAGCAGACCTTGTTTCAAAATGGATTATTTCTTTAACTGTGCATTAGTGAGATACTAGCTGCTGAACAATAAATTTACATTCCTTCTAAATTCCATCCCAAGCCATTATTTGTGTAAAATTAAGTGTAGTGACACAAATAAAACTTAATTCTTCATTAAATCTAGCTTTATAAAATTGGTCTGTGGCCCACTCAAAATGTTCCCAAGGCCCACTAGTGAGCCATGGCCCACTGGTTGAGAACCGCTGCTCTAGTAGGTCTACGACAATTAGGGCATCTCAAGCAGGGGCGTGCAACCTGCGGCCCGCAAGCCAAATGCGGCCCGCGGAACCAAAATATGTGGCCCGCGGTGTGCTTTGGTTTTTGGCCCGCACCACTAAATATTCATGTAACTGTTAAAATATTGAAACTTCCAAACTGTTCCTTAGTCTAGGTCGCCTTATATATAGCATGCAATTTTTTAGTTTATTAGAATTAAAATAGAATGTGACCTGCTAACAAAATAAAACTACAAAATGTGTTTTGGATGCTGTTGAGGAAAGTGCACAACTTTGTGTGAAAGTGAATTGCGCTGAGCGCTGCAATTTTTTTGTTTTTGAAATGCTTTAGAAAAGCTACTTGTGGCCATGTAAACAAAGCTTATTAAAAATTTCCGTTTGATCTTTTTCGCTCATTTGAAATGTACTTGTTTTATATTCAGTTTCAACGTTCATGTTAGTTGTAAAAAAAAGAAACAAATTTCTCTCTGCGCAGCTAAGTAGTTTTTTACTGCGAACATCTCGATCTAAATAAGTTTCCACGGCTGAGAAAATTTGTCGCTTTTAAGGTGGCCTTGTTCGGTTCAACGTACGTGTGTGAGCAATTTTTTTGGGGTAGTCACTAACACAGTGTTAGGCCAACTGTGGACCGCGAGTTATTTTTATAGCTTGGTGTTATCATGTACCGTAGTTGTTGGCCGCATGACAGCCGTACATTCATTGCACTTTATTTTAACAATTGGTGTGGCATATAATGTTTTAAATTGGCTCCGATTGGAAAGACCCAGCACGTGCCGAATGTGGTCTTGTGAGCCTGTAAAACTATATTTTTTGCCAACCTTAACTCTATGTAAACGCAAATTGTCATTAAGCGCCGTAGAATATTTTCCTTAAAACCAAATATCCCCCTCTACCCGCCACTGTTTTCGTAGTGGTTTAACGTAGTGGGCCTTTAAGTAGCTCTGAAAAGACTACGACGAGATATGCAAGTGGCCCGTGGTCTAATCTGAATACACGTATTTGGCCCGGAAGTATGAAAGGTTGCACGCCCCTGATCTAAAGGATTGAAAAGTAGGACTTTTAGACATTTAGTCTTGGGCAATGCACCAATTTGACTAAACAAATCTGCATAAGAAGATTAAATGTAATAATACTAAATCCACCTCAAACCAAACGCTAACCAGCACCCCAACCCAAATAATATGGTTGATTTAATAATTAATTATTATGATTTAGGCCGCTATACATCAATGTGTGACGTAACCATCCTAAATACCCCAGGCGATAAATAATAATCTTATGCCCATCCGAGTTTGGGCTTTTTCTCCAGCGTCCAAAAAATGTTAAATCAACACACATTTATTTGGGTTAGGGTTAGCGTTTGGGTTCGGATGGGTCAAGTATTACTGTATCCCATAGTTTTTTGTTGTTTTTTGAGCAAATTTTCCGCCTATATTTTAATTTTATCATTGCCGGGAGTTAACCTAAAGGGTTTAATTGGTGCATTTTTACGGCCTTTAAGGTCTAAAAGTCAGACTTTTTGGTCCTTAGATGCCCTAATTGTCGTAGACCTTTTGGCCTACGTAGGCTAATATATTTAAAAAAAAATGGGCAAAATATCATGTTTTTTATGGGCATGCTTACACTAAAGTGCAATAGAACAAATTTAAACAAACAATGTTTATAAACAATGTCCCATAATAAAATGATTTATTATTCGTATATTTAGACAGGAAAGGTTTCGAAAAAAAGTATGCCATTTAATTAGTTTTTCCAATCCTCTATAAAAATGATAGAAGAAAGCCAAAAGCTGAATAAATTTTGTGACATCAACCACGTTAAAAAAAAGTCAATCTGGCAAGCCATGTACGAATGTCTATATTATTCGATACTTTTCAGGTGTCAGTCTGTGGTTCGTACTTTTTCGTGTAACTATAGAAAAAGTCGTGTGGGGCCTCGTTGAAAAAGGGATCTGAATTCCAATATTATATATAATAAAGTGTAGTCCCTTATATGAGATTGATCGAAACACTTGTCCACATTACAAGATGTTTGAGAATGGCAGTACAAGCTCCAAAATGATTTTAGCCACTCTATTGGCTGGTATAGTGTTATACTTGTTTTCAGTTTGTCAATTCGGTCGTAATGGCTTTGAATTATTAATCTAAACTTAAGTTTAATAAAGTTAATCTAAAGAACGCATTGCATTTTTTACGATTTAAAAACAATTAGTTTATACAGTTAAATTTCATTAATTGTAGTTAATCATTCAAAACGATTAGACGTTAATCCAGCGTTTCTCAACCGGTGCGCCGCGGCGCACTGGTGCGCCATGAAAGGTTGCTACGTGCGCCGCGAGCAAAAGGAAAAACCATGTCGAAATAAGTCCAAAATTAATCGGATTAAGACTTTAATGGACAAAATAACGTTTTTGGTCTCAAGGCTGGAGGCTCTTTTAAGATATGCAACTATAAATCCTGTATAATAAAAACTTGCAGGCAATGTAAGAGAAATACAGGTACACCTCAAAAAATTCGCGCGCGCTTTGCTCGCAAGGTGCGCCGCCGCGTTTCTATACGTCTCTAGGTGCGCCCCAAGTAAAAAAGGTTAAGAAACACTGCGTTAATCGAAAAAGCAAAAAATACTTTTATATTTTACAGACAATTTTATAATTATTAAAACCTGTTAAACCTGAAATCCAACATGGCCGACATTCGTAAGTGAAACGAAGAAGCAAATCAACCAAACGTCAATATGGTGATTGTTAACACAATTTTACTCGTTGTTGATAATTATTTTGTATTATAAAATATAAAGAAAGGGGCTATTCACCTGGACACCAAGTAGTTTAAATTGACATATAATCACTAATGGGTGCAAGCGTAAAAGAGCGATCCGGTTAAATAGCCACTTCCAGATATATATTCATGTGTAACAAACCTTACTATGGCGAAGGGCAAGATTTTAATAAAATATATACGAGGTTCATGCATTACACAAATAATATTTTAAAATACTTTTCCATTAGTTAGTAATTCTCCATGTTCCTTTTAGAATTCATTTTAACAATATTTGACAATATCAGTTTGGTGCTTTGAAATCGAATTGATTCAAATCGAATTTGAACAACAATTTTGTATAAGAATCGACAACAAGAAGTGTGTGAACAAAAACGTAACATTTTTCATAAAACAGGACGAAAATGCACCTCAGCTTCCACCAGCAAACAACCAGCCAATCAATGTCCTGCCTGTAAACATTGGTGACGTTTACGGTCATCAAGGTCCCATACAAAACCTCCATGGCGACGTTCATATATATGGCCAGCTACCGGGACCAGGAGTAGCTTCCGACTCAACAGCGGCCTCATCTGACAACGGTTGGTGATAACTTCGATTTAAAACTAATGACCAAGTGTGGGTTGCACTACAGCAGGGCTGCGGAGTCGGACTCGGGACTCGAGTAAGAACACGCAAAACTACCCGAGTCCTGAGTCGGACGTGCGCATGCGCAGTACCATATTATAAAACTGAAATGGTTACCAACTGTAAATCGTAAAGGTGGAATAGCATATGTTGTATATTTTCCAACCATGTATTGTTGGTGGATGAATTATATGAATCCCTATAAGTGGTTGCAGAATAACCACTGTATATAATTACGTAATGGGTGAAATAAAGTCTGTAGAGTCAGGGATGGACTCGGGACAAAATCTTACATTTGACCGGAGTCGGACTCGGGTTTACTTTAACCGACTCCGCAGCCCGGCACCACAGTAGTGATTTCTTTGCGTGCATTGAACCCAACCCCTTAAACGCGACTGTTTTTGCGAGTTATCACTATGGATTTGAAAAATATTTATTTTGATAGATTTTTGTTGACATTAAAAGCGGCTACAATAGAGCAGTGTGCGTAACCAGGTTATTTGCGTGCATAAACGCGACTGTTTCTTAAGTTGCCTGTGATGAATTCCAAAAACAGTTTTGATCGTTTTTTCTTTACAGTAAAATCGGCTAGAATAGATCGCAGATCAGTGTGCGTAGCCAGGTAATATTTCACCGTGATACGAAATGACGTCACTCGAAAATACTTTTATGACTTATCATGAATACAAATAGATAAAACACATTCATCATATACTAGTAGTATTTAGGCCTAAAATTAGGATTCGCATGTAGCTTTAAATCGCATTAGCAGCTGGACAGAAATGGTTGCGTTGTTTGGAATACAAAAATTTTAAAATAAAATATCAATTTTAAACAATATAATAGTATCCCCAATTTAAACAATATAATGGCATCCCCATTTTAATCTTTTTCCGGACAAAATAAGTGTTTTGTTAACTGATTAGTGTCATTTAAGGGTTTTTGCATTTACCTATAATTAACGGCAAAAAGTAGGTCATGGGTGAGGGGCATGGCTTCGTTCCATTTAAGTTGTTATACGACGGCGTTCAATTAGTCCCATAATGATGGTAATGTCGTTTGCTAGAACGATTTCCAATATTGCTGATCCCAGTATAAGCATTTTGCTTGTTAAAGAGTTCTTAAGTTGGAGATACATCAAAAGTGATTAGCGATTATACAATAAATAAAACAGTGTAGGTAACTTTGTATAGGCCCTAAAGCAAAATCAGTTGCTGACAAAATAACTCACATTAATTTTGGAAATAAAAAAACGTTTATTAATATAACTGAGCAAAGCCAGCCTACGCTTACAGAAGGCATTTCTAGCTTATCGTTTGCTCGCGATTCGCGTTGAAGTAAATTAAACACGAGGCGTTAACCATTTACTAACTGTTCGGTGGCTGGGTTAATCTAAGCGTCCAGACAAAATGTTACGCTACATATTCATATGTGCTAGTTAACTCACATCATAAAACAAAATGTTATATATTCGTTAAAGAATAGTTTTTTTCCAGCAACATCATGGCAAGAAAAGTCTCAGGAAGCAGCAAACAAGGTCATCGGAACTCTAGCAAGCAACCCAGTTCCTCTTGACATCATTCGGGATTCGCAAGCACCTTTGGAGGAGTTTGGTTTAAAAGGATTGAAGCAACTCAGAGGCAACCAGTACAACTCAACCATGCTTAAACTCAACCAACTATTTACTGCTGCAAAACAAGAAGCAATCAATGAAGCTAAAAGAAAGAAATATAGCAATAAAGCTGCAAATGACGATTACGTGGAGAGACATGGCAATGTGGTCGGTATGACTGGAATAGCGGGGATTGGAAAAACTACAGCTAGTTTACAAACATTAAAGGAGATTGTAGATGGATTACCTGCAGATGAAAAAGGATATTGGCTTTTTAAATACTTGAAGACTTTAGATCTTAATAAAGAAATAGGTGTTCTGGAACTCCTGTCATCCAACCCAAACTGGAAACACACAAAAGAAATAGATGATCAAATACTAGAAAGACTTTCCAAATCCAACAAGCTGTTTATCTTCCTGGATAGTTTGGACGAACCTAGGTTCAAGGATCTTGACTTGGATGCTCCAGTGATCGGATTGTACGATCGCGCAACGCCGGTTGTCATTTTGCAAAACCTACTCCGTGGCGACATTCTTCCAAATGCTCACAAGCTGATTACTTCACGACCGGGAGCTTTTCTTAAGCTACATCCAAATTGCAAGCCACATTTTGTTGTCAAGGTAATCGGCTTTAACGAACGCTCTCAAGATTTGTATTTCCGACAAATTTGCCCGAAGCAAGAAGATTATGAGAAGGTCACCAAGTCACTTGGTCAAAACCCACATGCAAAGGCTTTGTGCTTTCTTCCTATATTTGCCAAAACCGTCGCTCCTTACATCATAAGGCATGGCACTGAAGATGGCAGTTTTACGCTCACAGATGTGTTTGCGGCTTTTGTGGCTGATTGTATTCGCTCACCTAAGTTTAAGGAACACCCCAGAATTTTGCGCAAACTTTCAGACCTGGCTTTACACGGAATGCTCAATGACAAGATCACATTCGATGAAGAAGACTTTGATGAAGTCGGACTTGATGCTGAAGGAATGGAGGACTTTCTCAATATGCAAGTTTTCTCCAGCGACCTCAACCTTCGTATACTGGAAGGGGATAAAGTATTCTTCTTTATTCATCTTCTGTGGCAAGAATTTTTTGTATCACTCAAACTGTTGTTCGATACAGACCTGTCCACATTTTCTGGGCAGCTACAAAGCATGGAAAGTAATACGTGGGAAATGGTTCTGCGGTTTCTTTTCGGGTTGCTAAACACGGGACTCCACCGTAAGCTAAAGCCTATTTTTAAAATCTCTTCCGCCGATGTTGCCAGCAAGAAACGTTTGCTGAAACGTCTGATTGATTCGCTTGGATCTCAACTTTTATCAGACGATGACGAAAGCTTTAACACCAAATTGTTTAGGCTTTGCAGTTTGGCGCAGGAATCCAACGATGAAGAAATCACCGCGAAAGTGGCCGATTCCCTCCCTGGAGAGCTTCGTATCAAGTGGGGAACGATCCTTCCCAGTGAAGTGTCAAGTCTCTGTCACGTGCTCCGAGCAACACAAAGAGAGCTGGTCATCCGCATCGGGGAAACTTATGGTTCAGTCACATTTACCGGCAACGGTCTAGAAATGTTGATGGATACAATGGCGAAAACCAAACACAAGGTTTGTGAAGTTTTACTGTTGTTTTAAGTTTTAATTTTTATTCACTATTTTCAAACAAATGCAACAAAGCAGCGGTAAACGCTAAACGAACCCTGCACCGTTTTGAAGCCACACAACATTTAACTTTCTGAAGCAGGAGTCGGTAACCTTTTCTAGTCGCGGACCTGACCCAAATTTAAAAAGGGCTCGGCGAGCCGTAATAAATATAAACTTAAAATTTTCCTAAAATGTTGAGTTTTGAGCGTTTTATTATAATAACTGTTAATCAGTGGCGACCTAGTTTTTTCTTGGTTGTAAATCAGCTTTTATCTAACACTAGACGAAATGCCCGGCGTTGCCCAGGTTAAATAGAATATTTTCCAGTTATTCTTACTGGTTAAAAAATAATTACACCTATACAATAACCATCATAATGTACGAAGTCTACCTAAATTTAATCTGGTTAAACAAAATGAAATAATCCATCATACTTTGGCTCTTTATTACTATTGCACATTACGTTGTACCATGTTAATCTGACAGCCTCATGTTATAGCCTATAATTATGGAATCAGCAAATAACCCGAAAGTTATGTTACGGATAGCGTATAAAGTTCTTAAGAGGCATAAATAATGCAAACATATTTTTGTAATGTCATAACAAATTTGCTTATGCCTAAACGTTTGTACTGCGTGTCACTAAATAGAAAATTCAAATCATGTCATATCGTATGTCTAAAATCAGTTAACCTAATGCTTTTCCACAGTCAGAGTAACACCCCACAGCCTGTGTAAAAGCGGCATTAATAGAATGTCGTGTTTAATTATATGACTTATCTGCGTGGCTCTAAAGATCTAATTCTTTGTCTCCGTAATTTCCCAATACTTTTTTAATTTGTTTAACACAATCTAAAGACTAAAAATTAACGTAGGCCTGTAACCTAAAAAGCAGTATCTAAAATTTTGTGTCTGAAATAGGTCACTAAAGACAAGTCGCGCTGTGGCCGTATAATTACTAATTCACGTGTTACCAGCATAGTATAAGCTTTCTGAAGCCGCAACGAAAACCTGTGAAATTAGACTTTTACGTGGTTAAACAAACTGCAAAAAGCTATAAACGTTTGCACTGCGTGTCACTAAATAGAAATTTAATTATTAGGTCATATCGTGTGTCTAAAATCGGTTAACCTAATGCTTCCCCACAATCAGAGTAACACCCCACAGACTGTGTAAAAGCGGTATTAATGTGAAAGCGGAATGGCGTGTTTAACTTTGTGACATATCTGCGTGGCTTTAAAGATCTAATGCTTTGTTGCCGTAAATTTCCAGTAAATTGTTCATTTGGTTTAAACAGTGTAAAGATGAAAAATTAACTTATAACCGAAAAAGCAGTTTTGTGTCTGAAATAGGTCACAAAAAATCACTAATTCACGTGTTACCAACATTGTATAAGTTGGCTGAAGCCGTATATTATAGCCGATAATTACAAAAAAATTGCGGTATTTACAACAAACAAATTGCAACGTTGTGTGTTTTTTTAAATGGAGCTACTAAACACGACTCGCATATTTTACCTAACGAAAACCCGTGACATATATCGATGGAAAATCGCTCAAAAAGTAGTAGCAGCAATTATCCAAATTGGCGAAATTCAAGCAAATACGTAAAACCCATACTGCATCCAACGAAAGAAAATCCTCTTTTAAAAGTAAATTTGCTTAAAGTTCAAACCGCTACAATAAACGCGATATAAACTTTTCCACATGAAACTTCATTTTTTAAGGCAATTTACTTCACGCAGGTTATTGCCTTTTAAATGTGTGAAAAGGTTTAACCCGTTTCGTCATAAGGTTCTGCAAGTCGCATGCCCGCTCTTTCAAGTTAACATGCAACGAATGTTGTGTGATGTTTTTGAAATGGTATAAAAATTGCTCACCCGTGACCGGTTTGCGACGGCGTTCGCTTGAGATGCGAGACTTTCTCTCATAGAAAGAAACCAATTTTTTTCTGTCTGGGAGCACACGAGTTTTTTTCTATTTTACCGACTTGCTCGGCGACTCGCTTAAGAGGAGCAATAGGAGCCATACGTTGCTCTGTCTGTTTCCCTAATACGCGAACATGCTGACCAACAAACTTTTCCATTTTATATATTAGATTTGAAAAAAGGACGGTAAAGCGTTTGCGCCAAGCGCGAAGAAAAGCTATTGTGCAAATATTTGATGTTCCCCGGGGGTAGCGAAAGGACGTGAGGTTCATCGAGTGTGCTGCCGCCGATAAACATAGTTTAATCATAACCAACAATAAAAGTGAAAAAAAAGATATGCGGAAAATTTAATCGTTAATCTATGATGTAATTTGAATAGGATATGATGTAATTTAAATAGAACCGTTAAAATGTCGATATAGTTTATTTTTATATTTAAACCACACAAGAACTATAGTGTGCAGCACCATAAAATACAATCAGACATACTAAGATAGCGTAACGTTCATTGTTGAAAAAAAAG
Source organism: Ascidiella aspersa (assembly GCF_963924565.1). Classification (NCBI taxonomy): domain Eukaryota; kingdom Metazoa; phylum Chordata; class Ascidiacea; order Phlebobranchia; family Ascidiidae; genus Ascidiella; species Ascidiella aspersa. The sequence continues at coordinate 2,915,239 of NC_139453.1, read as the reverse complement.
CGCGAAAAGTGCGCAAAATTTTTAAAATTGTGTAGTTAAAATAGACAACAAATTCTGGCAACGGCCTTTTGCCAAGTTGTAAAAGAGGTGGAGGGCCGGATGAACTATATTAGCGGGGTTGCCGACCCCTGCTCTTAAAAGGTACTTTAAACTTCTATTACCACATGGTGACAGTAGAGTGTCCCCGAGTTTTTTGACATTAGTGGACAACTTTTCACAACGGTTTGATTTCCTGTTGTTCACCGAGAATTGATGGCACACATATTGCTGTATAGTCGGCAAAAAATATTCATGGTCTGATGTTATGACGTTTAAATGGCGTTGTTATGCCGAAAAACAGACCGCCATTGCTCGCCTCTGAGATTAAACCGGTGAAATTAGAACAAATAACCAACGCGGTTTGTACAACTTTGTTGTGTAATAACATGCGCGACTTTAATTGAGTCTATTTAGCTAATAACGCAAAACGCATTTTTTTTTTTTTTACACTAATATTTTTCTGTTATATTTTCTGATATAACCCTCTTAATTGGCGCGACAAATTACGTTTTTCAGTTTGTTATTGGACATTAGTGTTTGGGATGTTATACTACGCACTCCCCAAATTCTTCGTAGTCACTGTCTTCCCTCAAGCGTTAAACGCTTTCACCCCCAGCAAGTATTTAAGTTTTTTAATTCAGAATCCAGATTTTATTATTTCGTTGATGATACTAACTGGAAACGTTTTAACGCGAGTTTCATGTTTAATGAGGGGATAATTAATTTACAAATAAAAAAAGAAGTTTTAAATAAAACAAAGTTCAAGTAAGCGAATTTTAGGATTAATAACTGCAGTTTGAGTTTTAAACTGTTCGCATCTCACGCCTTAACAATGTGCGTACTCTATACAGCCGGGGGGAATTGTTCCTAGTGGAATTGTTTCTAAGTGCATATATATATATATATATATATATATATATATATATATAACATTGTGCATGTATATATAACATTTTAGCTCTACAAATGACTAAATTAAATACAGTTTACAATACAACGTCATATTGACCCGCATTTTTTCTTCTGCGACTTTGCTTACACTTTTTAAACACGTGATGGATTAAAGGTAGCCAACAATGGCGGGCGAGGCAAACTGATCGGCGCATAAGTTTGAGAACCTTATCTATCTGGGACAGCGCACCCACCAATATATCTTGTTGTTATTTTGTAGATGGAGCTTGTAAGTGTGGAGACAACTGGATCACGTGACTTCACTGCCTTGTCCACCTGCGTCCATAAGATAAACCGCCTTGTGTTGACCTATACGAGCGATCTGTCCGGTTTCGAGGTTCTTACTAAAGCAATCGCACTCAGAGAAACACCTGTAAGTTAACTTACGTGCAACAATTGACATGATTATGTCCTAATGGTTATTATTGTGATGGGGAGGGCGCGATTGTCCAATCACACTATCGACAGTCAAGCTGATAGGGAAAGTACCCTGGGTGAAACGGGGACGCATGAAACTGATAAGGGGCATCCCCGTAGGTCAACCATTGCACAGCGGAGAGTCCCACTAAGCATGGGTAGCTGGGTCAAGTGCCTCGGAACCAGGATAGTTTAGTAATTCAAACTTAAATAACTTCTTTAATAAATTGCGCGACAAACTGCGACTTAAACGTATTACACTTTGATAATGCACATTAGTGTTTGGGATGTTATACTCTGCAACCCCCGACCCCTCGCAGTCACTGTATCCCCTAAAATGTTAAACGTTTCCAACCACTTTTAACTTTTTAGCAAGTATCTAATTTTTTTAATTTAGTATCCAGATTTTATTATTTCGTTGATGATACTAACTGAAAACGTTTTAACGCGAGTTTTGTGTTTATAGGAGGATTATTAACAACAAATAAAAAGCAAAGTTTTGAATAAAACAAAGTTCAAACAAGCGAATTTTAGGATCAATAACTACAGTTTGAGTTTTAAACTGTTCGCATCTCACGCCTTAACAATGTGCGTACTCTATAGCTGAGTTAATAGGAAGTTTAGTAAAACTGTTTCTAAGTGCAACATTTTAGCTCTACAAATGACTCAATTAATTACAGTTTACAATAAAACGTCATATTGACCCGCATTTTTTCTGCAGCGACTTTGCTTACACTTTTTAAACCACGTCATTGACTAAAGGTTGCTAACAATGGCGGACGAGGCAAACTTATCGGCGCATAAGTTTGACAACCTCATCTATCTAGGGCAGCGCACAGTCCAACATATCTTGTTGTTATTTTGTAGATGGATGAAGTAAGTGTGAGGACAACTGGATCACGTGACTTCACTGCCTTGTCCACCTGCGTCCATAAGATAAACCGCCTGTGGTTGGACACTACGAGCGGGTCCGGTTTCGAGGTTCTTAATGAAGCAATCGCACGCAGAGAAACACCTGTAAGTCAACTTACGTGCAACAATTTACATTGTTTTGTCACAATGGTCATTATTGCGATGGGGCGGGCGCGATTTTCCAACCACACTATCGACAGTCAAGCTGATAGGGAAAGTACCCTGGGTGAAATGGGGACGCATGAAACTGATAAGGGGCATCCCCGTGGGTCCATTGCACAGGGGAAAGTCCCACCAAGCATGGGTAGCTGGGTCAAGTGCCTCGGAACCAGGCTGGTTTAGTAATTCAAACTTAAATAACTTCTTTAATAAATTGCGCGTCAAATTAAGATGTTTATTACCGTTTTTTATTTTGTTAATGCACATTTGTTTGGGATGTTATACTCCGCAACCCCCGACCCCTTCGTAGTCACTGTCTCCCCTAAAGCGTAAAACGTTTCCACCCACTTTTGGATTTTTTAACAAATGGATAAATTTTTAATTCACTATCCAGATTTATTATTTCGTTGATGATACTAACTGGAAACGTTTAAACGCAAGTTTCGTGTTTAATGAGGGATAATTTTTTGTACCAATAAAAAAGCAATTTTTTATAAATAAAAAAACACAATAGAAGCAAACGAATGTCAGTTACATTAAACCACAGTTCGAGTTTTAAAACTGTAATTAGGAATTTTAGTAATATTGTTTTAAACGCATAAATATATGGAATTTTAACTTTTACAACGACTCAATTAAGTACAGTTTGAAATAAAACGTTATAAGAGCGATCTATCCGGTTTCGAGGTTCTTATTGAAGCAATCGCACGCAAAGAAACCCCTGGAAGTTTTACGTGTAACAAGTGACAATTACATGGTTTGTAATTGCCGCCATTATAATTCGCCTAATTGTTAAGTCTATTGCCTCTCAACTTAATTTCATTAAAAAAATCATTTTGTTTCTCCGTCATTCAGCGAATCTGATGATTTGTGTCCAGTAAGTTTACGAAGCCATGAAAGATACATACACGTTTACTTGTCAATTCAACTGAATAAAAACGACATTTTTGGAAAGACAATTTGTGCCGTTTTATGCAGATTTCACATTCCGTTACATAATACTCGATATTCGAACACGCTTCAAAAATCTGGAAGATCAATTTTGTAAAATGACTGAACTGAATTATGAATATTTTTGGTAAATTTACTAACTCCGACTATAATGATGAAACACGTGTCGTGTACGTTTGATGTGTTTATTTCTTTATAGCAATTGATCGCGCAAATATTTATCGAGTAGAATCTAAAATTAACATTTGCAACTTTTCCGGTTTACAATGAATTTGACCTCTGTCCGTATTTAGCAGTTTGAATAGGTTTTATCAGTAAGTTTAAAACTTTCGTTAACAAACCAAACTATATTTTGTGTAGATGGAAGAATTCATCGTGTGGAGTTTGGAGTCACGTGAGTTGAGTTGCCTGGCAACAAGTGCAACCAACATCAACAAGTTGAAGTTGTGGTTCTGCGACACTGCTGGGTCAAATCTGCAAGATCTAACTGACGCTATCTCACGCAGAAAGCATCCCGTATATGTTTATGTTAGTTGTTATAAGTAAATACGTTCGCATTAACCGCACATGCGTGGGCCTCGACATAAATTAGGGGGATGGGGGCAAAAAATATTTTTTATGGACCGTTTATATTAAACATACCGATACTTGTAGGTTTATCCTAAATACATCAGTGAGAATATAATACACGCTTCCATACAACTCGCCAATTACATATTTTCATAAAAAGTTTGCATGGCTGGAAGTTTGTGTTTCACTTAAAAAACGTCTTTGAAGGATAAAGTCGGCACTTGTTTGCAAAACATTAGCCTCTCTTGATTTTGTCTAGTTAATAATTCCAACTGTTCTAACAGCCTTGTGCATATTGATAGATGTTTAAAAAGGTCTACAAACAAACACTCAAAAATGTCAGCCAAAGAGGGTTTGAGACCCGGGACAAGCACATGGGACATTTACTTGGAAGCAATATGTAAACCACAAATGTTCAAAAAATTGTTTATTCGGATACACACTATTTAGCGGTTCAGTGTTCACAATTAGGCTTATTTGCACCAATATCTGGATATTTTGAGCAAATATTTGTAACACGACAAATAAGAAAAATTCAGTTTCGACAGCGGCTTTTGCTTTCACACAGACAATGCTATATTCATTAAACACATTCGGTAGTGACATGTTTTTCAGGCCAATATGTTGACTTATTTCGGTACTTCAGTATTACGACAATAATACAAATTTTTAGCAAATTATTATTCTACCTAGGAAATTTAATTTGTGTCATAGACACAGCAGTTTCTTGTTTATTCCATAATGCTCCAGATGTTCAGCATGGGCGCCCGCAGGGGGGGCAAGGGGGGGAACTTGCCCCCCCCTGGAATTCAAAATGTGATTATTAGTATTATTTGTAAGTGTAATGTGTATTACTTATGAAGGTTAAAAATAATATACACTATCCATTGCCCCCAGTGGCGTATCCAGAGGTGGCGGGAGTTCTTACCCCCTTTTTGTAAGTGATATTATCGTTTTTGGTTCGTTTTTGTCATGTTTTAACAAACTGTTCGAAGCGGCGTGCTTTTTAAGTAATTGGGTCACGCGTCTTAATCTAATGCGAAGCCAAAATCGAGTGCAAAACGCCGTTTTTCGTCTTTAGTTTGGTCGACCGTAAACGCTGGATAGTTTTTCTCTTTCGTTATTTGTTTAGGTCAGTGGTTCTCAACCTTTTTTCTTTCGTGTCCCATTTACCTTGCAAAAAAATTCTGAGGCCCAGAAAAAAACTTTAAAATAGGTTTAGAACAAAACACAGCAGAATATATTTCAAAACAGATTGTTTAATCAACCGTGCATTAGTGAGATACTTGCGGCTGAACAATAAATTTACATTCCTTTTTAATACCTCCCAAACCATTATTCCTTTAAAATGAAATAAAATGACACAAATGAAACTAAATCTAGCTTTTTAAATTGGTATGTGGCCCACCTCAAATGTTCTTATGGCCCCACTGGTTGAGAAGCGCTGGTTTAGGTTGACTGATCAGCAAGTGTGTATTCGACAATTGACAACGCTAGTCAAACTTTAAATGAAACAGATTCCTAAAAGGAGGTATAATGGTGACTGTCCTGCGCGTTTTAAAGTATAAATTTTTAAGTAATGATAGTTAACGCAAAATTATGCTCTTCAAGCATACTCAAAGACCACGTGCTAAGTGTGCAATGGACACGACTTATTTCCCCTCAACCTCAGCTTGTAATTTAGCTGACTTGGCACACAGCTCGGCGCAGATGTTGCGCCAATCGTGGCATAATAACACCCGGTAAAAACGATCTTCGTTTAGTATTGCACGTGGTGAAAGGATTGCTTGTAATTTAGCGCTAGTTCCGTTCATGGAACTTGAAAACTGCGCTGCTGATAGTCGAATTATGTATGATTCTACCACAATTAAACACACATATTTCACGGTCTTGGTTTGTTTTTTTGCCCGAAGTTAACGATTGTACACCGTGGTTTCGCAGCTGGCGCCTGACAGGATTGTCGACGACGCACATGCTCGCTTTTGCTGGACGTATTTGGCTGTTTCTGGGTTTTTTCTATCACGTCTTGCAATCACCATTCTATGACGTAATACTGTCACAATTTTAATGACGTCATTATTCATTAACATCAGGCGAAAAATAGGGGAATTCCCTAAGTTGAAAATTTAGGACCCCTTTTTTGATTTTCTGGTTACGCCCCTGGTTGCCCCCCCCCTGAAAAATTTTCTGCGGGCGCCCCTGGGCTCGAGAGCTACTGTAATATTTCACTTTTTGTAGTGATTTTAATGGTTTCGTTTCGTGTTTATTCTGTTTTTAAGATGTCCTTTTATTTACATTAAAATTACACGCGTGTAGTTAAGTAACTGAAGATATAATTCATGGATTAGGAAACTTTCTTGAATTTTAGACTAATTGCTACTTTTTACGACCGATTTGGATTATGTTTAGTTACTAACTCTCTTTATTGCCACTTTTAATTAAAACTGCATATTTTCTGCAAATTATCTACAGTTATAGTTTTGACAAAAATTCCCTGTGACTAGCTACCACTGCATGTTTTCTGTCTAACACATATGTATTTTCTGAAATACACATATTATCGAACGATAACGGCCCTATTCAAACAGTTTGGCTGAGTTGCAGATAAACGATAAACGTTATCCTCCTATCCAACAATATTTGTTCATATTTTAATATAATAACACCTTAGTAACAGGGAGACTCCAACTATACTCCATAATGTTTTTTGTATTGTCTGTCGTCACAACTTTTGAAACATGATTAACGCAATGGTTATTTTTTGCGCTGCAGGCGACATTGTTACGTGGTTTCTACGTAGCCTTGTTACTGCTGTGGAGTCAATGCCCTCACAACACAATTGTTAAAATCAGTTTGACAAGTCAATTTTTCGTGCTTCGCGCCACCAACAGTAGATACTTAATTTTTTTGAAATTGTCTCACTGATATGTATTCATAAAGACCGAATAGTTTTTCGTAGGGGGAAGCAAGGCATAAGGGAATGACCAAAAACGCCTTTATATTGTTTAAGTTGCCCAAATTTTTATTTTGGAGTGTGCGATGGGACGCACGACACCTTTGGGCTAAAACAATTTGATCAAAGTGGGCTAAACCTAGAAACATAATTAGATTCGCGCGGAACGCTAAAAAAAGTGCATTTACTTGAGCAAAATATACATTTTGTGGGGGGGAAGGCATAGCAACGTATTATACCTGGCAAAAAATAATTTTGCGTTAAAGACACAACAGTTTCTATCCCATACTATTCCCGATATTGAGGGGGCAAATGCTCCCTATTGCAAGCACTTATGGTCCAGGATTAGCAGAAGACACCTTCGATGTTATGGAAGCTAATAGAGGGGAGATACGTAACAGTTAAAACTTCTTGTCATTGTAGATGGAATTGTTGGGACTGTATGGAAGCAAGCTGGATTCACGTGGTTTGAGTTGCCTGGCAACAACTGTACACAACACAAACCAGCTGGAATTGATTGAATGCGAAATCGCTGGTTCCGATCTGCAACCTCTAACTGACGCCATATCACGAATGAGTCGACCTGTAAGTCTGTGTTGTATCAATGAAGGGTGTGTTGAATATTGATATAACATTATAATGGATAAACCAGGCAACAGCAATGCGTGTAAACTTTGGTAACTGAACCACTGTCTGGTGTACAATCGATTTTTTCGTAAACGGAATTTTTGTGTCACTATTACTAAGTAATTACGGACAGGGGCGATGGCCGGATTTTTGTTTAAAGGGCATGAAAAAATGATGTCACAATGTTACGTCATATCGTGACGTCACAAGTAACGATATAGCGTTACGTCTAAATGTGAATATTTTTTATATTACGGTATAACGACGGAAATCACTCGCGTGCAGCGTGAAAAAATGTCTTTGTAAAGTATAAGTTTCCCAAACTTTAATTTTCGAGGGTGTGATAAGACGCACGGCCCCCATGGATAAACCGGTTTTCAAGGGAGCTAAGACACCCAGAAACATAACTAAGATTTGAGGGTATTCCGAAATACTTTTGCATTCACTTCGTTACAATAGGAATAATACAGATGGGGGGAGTCATGGTCACGTGCACTCTACCATGGATCCACCCCTTAATGGCCTCTAAAAAGAACCTGACCTGGGTATATTTATTGTGATAACGCTTCTTCTCAATGGACCTTTATTAACTAGTCATCGATTTTTGATTGGGTTTACTTATACATTCAATTTACCAACCAAAGCTTTTTACGATTATTAGCTCGATAAACATTTTCCTTATCAGATGATTGCACCCCGAGAAAATATCCTACTTTTGCGCAAAGAATATTTCTGGAATTTGGTAGCGACATTTAGTGTTTTTTTATTTGCTACATCGCTGATCTTGCATAGCTCAGTTGCTTGAGTGACGTTCCCGGTATGGCCGAGGTCATTAGTTCGAATCTCACCGCAGGCAATTTTTACTTGCCTTGCTTGCACGGACATCCTTGCAAGACCAACCGAATACGTTTAGACATTCTCAATAAATAACATTAAGCGGTTGTTGTTTTTATTAACCGGTACTAGGTCGTGGAGATATTAATTTTCGTGCATTCAGTGCAGCATTAGACAGACTGAACTGTACAATTCATTTTTTTGGCTACAATTCAAATTGTTTGCCCAAAATTGATACTATAACTTTTTAAAGTTAGACCGCAATATTATTGTTTGTATTAGATTTGCAATTTTTATTTAATGCCACTTTAATTCGTATAGCTTTAGTCTATCGCCAAGTGAATGGATAAGAAACACGAATAAAGTTAAGCAGGAGGGTTTACGTTAAAATACAAACGCCGGGTTCTTTCTGCGTTTTATTTCCTGTGATTTTGCAAAACCTAGGTAGAAATAATGAACCTGTTGTGCATTTTTTGAAAACTCGTACACGGATGTAATGACCTGGGACCTGGTTTATTTTAGTGATTTAACGAAAAAATAACAATTCATTTAATAATTTTAAGTTGCTAGAGTTTGCTAAAACATCCCATAACATTATTTTGTCCATCATTGCCCCAATAGTTAATATATATCCCAGAGTTGTTACCTGGCCTATTGCTTGAAGGAAAGCGAGTCTTTGTAATTTTACGTATTTGTTACTTGACCTATTATACAACCTTAGTATGCGGCCTGCCAAATTGTTTGTTTTTGCTTGTTGTGGCCCTTGCACCATTTTAATTTGTACAGGCCTGGTTTAAACTCATCTTCCATGTACAATTACACTGTGCACATCAAGTTTCGAGTTTTTTTGATTTGGCATTTTAAACGAATTGCTCTGTAAAAAACAACACAAAGGCTAGATAGTTAGTTATGCGAAAGTTAAGCAGAGCATTTAACACTATAGGTTGTTTAAAGTGAAATATTAATATAGCTCTAATATTTTAAAATAAGTTTACTGCTTCAACCTTAATTTCCGTTAAGTTAAGCTCTCTGAATTTAATTTCTCTTCTACAGTTGATATTTGAAAAAATTACTCTTGATCAAGTGCATTATAGGCGATGGTCAATCCTAGCACACTCAAATATAATTAAATTAATGCGGTTCGAGTCACCAGTTCTATATTCGTAGATGTTGTGTGGGTTTATAGAGTAGGCAAGTCTACCAATTTATAATTGTCACAGTTGGAGATACTGAATCTAAGTAACAACAAGATGGATTCACGTGGTTTGAGTTGCCTGGCAACAAGTGTACACAACATTAACCAGCTGGAATTACCGTATTGCGAAATCGCTGGTTCTGATCTGCAACCTCTAACTGACGCCATATCACGAATGGATCGACCTGTAAGTGTGTGTTGTTGGAATGTAGGGTGTGTTAAATATTGGAATTGCATCGAGGTGGATAAACCAGACAACAGTATTACGTGTAACATTTGGTAACTGAACCACTGTCTGGTATACAAAAGATTTTTTTGAAGATTTTTACAAAAGATTTTTTTGTAAACGGAAGTTTTATGTCACCAAAAGTAAGTAATTACTGGCAGGGGCAAATGCGGGATTTTTGTTTGAGGGGGCATTAAAAAATGCAGGTATGATGTCACAATGTTAAGTCAAATCGTGACGTCACAAAACATAGCATTACGCCAAAACGTGACTAATTTTTTTAAGAGGGAAAAGCACTAACGTGAAAAATACTTTTGTATAGTTAATGTTCCCAAACTTTAACTTTCGAGGGTGTGATAAGACGCATGGCCCCCATGGATAAACCGGTTTTCAAGTGGGCTAACACATACTAGAAACATAACTTTGATACGCGGGTATTCCGAAATACTTTTGCATTCACTTAGTTACATTAGGAATAAATATGGTTTATGGGAGCCATGGCCACGTGCCCTGCCCCATGGATCCACCCCTGATTACTGGCCTCTAAAATGAACCTAAAATGAACCAGTGTTTTTTTACATTTCCTTTAGCGCTGATCTTGCATAGCTCAGTTGCTTGAGTGACTTTCCCGGTATGGCCGAGGTCACTAGTTCGAATCTCACCGCAGGCAATTTTTACTTGCCTTGCTTGCACGAAAACCCTTACAAGACCAACCGAATACGTTTTTTCAGCCGGTAGGCCTAGGCAATGGACTTTGCAGCTTTGACTTTCGTGCATTTCAATTGATTTGCCCAAAATCTATACAATAGCATTTTATAGCAACACCGCAAGATTAGCATTATTAGATTTGCAATTTTGTCTATCGCCGAATGAATAGATAAGAAATACGAATAAATTTCCACAGAGTTTACGTAAAATACGAACGCTCGGTGTAGGCTATTCTGCATGTCATTACGGTGATTTTGAGAAATTATGTAGAAATAATTAAACTGTTGTGGGTCGTTTTTGTGGGTCGTTAAAACGCGTACACGGCTATAGTTCATCAAAACATCCCATAAAATTATTTTGTCCACCGCCCCCATATATATTATATATCCCAATCCAAGTGTTATTACCTGACCTATTACGAATAGCAGTTTTCTTGGTGTAAGTTGCGAATATGCATTGTTCAATTTGCTAGAACCTGTATGCAGCCTAACAACTGCTTGTATCTTACATTATGTTGTGCTCATGTAGATGAGGAAGTTGGACCTGAGCCTCAACTACTTGGGATCGCAAGGACTCGCTTTCCTCCGAACTTGTGCCCACAATGTACAAGAGCTGGAGTTAGAACTATGCGGCATCGGTGAAGCTGATGTGGATTCTCTGCGCAAGGTAGGCACTCAGAACTTGAATATGTTGCTGGATCAGCGTTACAACACTAGTGACGTCAGTGTTTAGACGTGTGGCGTCATGATGCTTTCCGTTGCATCCAATGTACAACTTTAGATGAAAAATTATGAGGATATTTGCAAATACCTATCTCCAGCTTGATGGTAGTTAGTGGCGTTCACACGAGTAATAATTTGTGAAGTAAGGCGCTTGGAGGTCTGACCTTTTTGCGATCGAATGCATTCGCTTGTTTCTCGCTGAGATCAAGTTTGCTTGGATCTGTCCAGGCTCGACTGAACTAAGAAGCAGAACTAAAAGCAGGAAAAGCTAAACACAAAGCTTCGGGTTCAGAACGAAACAACCTGGCTTGACTTGGGCGAGTAACGAGTAGAGCGAGTTGCGCAATTACGAATCCGCGAGTAATCGGTTAATTATATATGACTTTACTTGTATAATGACATTTCATGTATTTTTAAATAGTGGCAATTGCGTGTCAGATAAGCGCATGTTTTAATTTCAAATGTGAATTTATTTTTTTAGTCTGAGTGATGCCTAATGTTGTTACACTGATACGCGTATATCCGCTATACCAAGTTTTGGCTTTTATAGATAACGAAACAAACAATACGAGTCCTCAATGCACCGAGGTGATCACAAAATCTCGCGCATTCCCATGTCCTGCATTTTTGTCGCCGTGAGTAACTCTTAAGTAGTTTAACCAAGCACTTAAACAGAACATAGAATCGTTACATAATCTATTCACGTCTTACAAATCTGTCTCCACAGTTATACCAAGAAAAGCAAGCCACCGATAAAGCGAAATCAAAACCGGAACCAGAAGCAAGTCAAAGCCAAGAAACCTACAGTGAACAAGATGTGGACGATGGGACGGATCATGTAAGAACATTTTAACGTTAAATGACCAATACATGATTCTAACTGGACATAGAAATGTTGTGTGAACACAAGAAACCCCAGTTATAGTGGCAAACAATAGCAAAAATTAAATATACTCAGTGTAACTATCTTTACGTTTTAGTGATCATGTAAATTTGAACTCTTGTGTAAGCCAGTTTGCCGACAAACAATATTCTCTTTTAATAGCATTTTTATACACAAGGTGTGAATCAATTTTTTTAATTTATCAAAAATAGAGTTTTAAACTATTTGGCGGTAAATATTATATTTGTTTATAACTGGCGTGTGTTGTGACAAAATCGTTTCATAAAGACAAAGTAATGACTCCATTCCAGTTCTTACAATCAAATATAAATGGATAACTGACTGAAAATTTATAAACTTCAACAGGGATCAACACAGAGGTCAAAACAAGGATCAACACAAGGATCAACACAGGGGTCATCGCAGAGGTCAAAACAAGGATCAACACAGGGGTCAACACAGGGGTCATCGCAGAGGTCAACACAGGGGTCAGCGCAAAGGACAACAAAGAGGTCAGCAGAGGACTCAAAAGAAGAATGGGAAGAAAAAAAAGCCCGTTACTGATTTGCAAAAATTATTCGAACTCTAAATCCGTTTCACATTAACTGTAACTGAGTTTTTTTAAATCCAATAAAATTATTTCGATTGCAGCTAGGGTATCACCGTTTCAATGCGTCCCTATTTTCTTACACCGGTTTTAATTCAATGACTATTGGAATTTTTGTGAAACAGCGCGTTCAACTTATTTATCGTTCTAAGTCAAGCTTGGAACTTTTCTTTTAAAAACAGTATAACTGTTGTTCTAAAGCCTCCCTCTTCTTTAGATATAGCTTCTGATTTTTACCACTGTTGCTTGCTGTGTATCAAAACTAACTTGTTTATTAAAATTGTTTGCGCCATGGCCGCAAATTCTGTTACCTCGCACATAGATATAAAATAATATTTAGTTGTGCTCACCTCTCTAGCTCCCCTAGTATTTCTGTAGTCAACCTTCATTTAAAGGGCAACTTCGTCTCATTTACATCTAACCGAAACCTACTCAGTCATAACGCCTAATTGACTGTTTAAATCAAAAAACCTAATGCTTAAGCTCAATAGAAACTTACTTTCAGGCGTAAAACGATCGCAATAAACACTGAATAATAATTACATAATATTTTCAACATCAGAATAAAGCATTCCGAATGATAATCTGACAATCGCCACGTTATAAGGCTACATTGCAACACTAATATACACCACTAGTTATTTTACTAATGGGTACCAGAGCACAGATATGAAAGACCTGTTGTTACCGACCATCTCTAGTGCAATGGTTCTTAACCGTCGGTTAACTATGTTTCCCACCAGGTATATCAACTCTGTGAAACCCTACTGCTTGAAAATTGATCATTATTGACTCGCCTAGTTGTCTCAGTAAAGAACTGTGCCTTCGAAATTTTAATTACCGGTCCTTGAAAAGATTTTACTATTTTTAAGTCCTCCAGTTACGATATGAGCCACCATCAGTTAAGGTTAAGAGCCACCACTCTATAGTGCAATGCTTCTCAAACTTTTAAAGTTTGCAAAACACTTCAAATCAAAACCAAACATCGCGGCACACTTTTTACGAAACAACATTGTTATTACTTGACAACCTATTTTCATACACGACAAGACAATAGGTAAATATTAATCAAGACAAAAGGTAAAAACACATAAATTTTCGTCTGCTGCACATTCAATTTGTTAAATTGTTTTGCTTGAAACACGGTGTATCGGTGACCTGACCAATCAGTCCGGGAACTTTGTTTCTAACTTTTTAATTAATAATTGTTTCCACTAACTTTTTAATTAATAATGATCTGTTTAGCTTGTCTTATATGAGTTCTCGCGCGTGCACACATAAAACTATTTTCATTTAATTCATTGCTGCATTTTTAAGTCGTGATTTTTCGATGAAAGGTAATATTTGCTTTTCACGAAGTGATGTTTTATATTTGCATTTTCAGTTATGCCCTCATTGCGTCTTATTAATGATTTTGCTTTTGAACCGACCTCGTCGTTCTTGCTTTTTTAATTATGAAATACAAACATCAAATGTGTTACATTTTTTCCGAGCAAATAAATCGTGGTGGATTGTTTTAATAGTTACGGGCTTTACATGAAAACCCAACCTGAAATGCTGGTTGCTTAGAAAATCTACTCGTTTTGAAATTACGAAATGATGTGGTAGACCTAAGTTAAGCTACTGTCGTCAGCCATTTATGATAATCCACACTAAACGTAGGCCTCTATACTTTACACGTGGTTTTATAGGGAACTAACGTTCTGACTTACGCATAATAAATGCAAAATTTTATGCAAAGCATGTTCAAGAACCACAATTAAAAAGCGAATCTCTGCAATGTTTTTCGTGTCACAAATAACTGCGAACACACAAAAATCATCAGTTTGCCTTGCCACGAGACAAACTTACCCTACTGTATGCACGTTGAACAACTGCTTAAAAGTTGCCAGGCCACAGAACGACAACACTTGCGTATAAAACTTATAAGTACAACATTAGAGCCATAGAACGACAACACTTGCGCATAAAAACCTATATTTCTACAACATTAGAGCCACAGAACGACAACACTTGCGTATAAAAACCTATATTACTACAACATTAGAACCATAGAACGACAACACTTGCGCATAAAAACCTATATTACTACAACATTTTTTTTATACAAGTACAACATTAGAACCATAGAACGACAACACTTGCGTATTTTAGACCGTGGTGTGTTTTCTAGGCATTAAAGAAATATGAACGCATTCACTTAAAATATATATAATAATAAAAAAGCTTTAATACCTTATCAAAGTAGACTTGCAGCTTTTATCCGCAGCAAGTTTATCACAGAGGTCAACTACAACACAACACAGCAAGCTACACTGATGATCAAATGCTTTTCTCGTGTGATTGCTTACGGCTCGTTCTGCACCAAACTGATTGCGTTTGCTTCGGCGCCTTTAATTCGTTTTGCTCAACATAAAATCGGCCAGTTTAAATGGCCGATTTCAAATAGCCGGCTCCTTTTTCATCAAGTCTTGCCGCTTCACATAAGGTACAAAACGCGGCCAAAATAATGGAGCCGGCCGAATTAGAAACGGCCATAAAAAGTGTCCGATTGCTTTGCAAGCCGCGATTACGGAACAACAAGCCAGAGTGCAATAATGTGAGATTTTGTGGGGACAAACTTAAAAACAAAATCATTCTAACATCTGGCGAGCCAAATTGAAAAGCACAGTTGGGCGTAATTTGGTTAATTTACGATTGCAATCTCCGCAAAGTGATTTTGGATTTTATTTTTTCCTTTTTACTACCGTTTACCATAATATTCATAACAGAAGTAAAACAAAATAAAAACTATTTTACGACAGAATAAATTTGTAAAACTTGTCTAGCATTACCCTAATCAATGTTTTTCAATATATTTATAGTTTCTAATACAAAAACTCTTCTGAACAGCTATATTTGGGATTAAAATTTAAACATAGTTCAGTATAATTTAAATAACAGATTCAATCTTATCCATCAATGTATTGATTTATTCTAGTTTTAATAAAAATATTGCTTTGATTGCATTTTTTCGTTCTAATATTATGCCCTAAAAGTATTTTGTTATAGCTTTACGATTATTGCCTGCTTAATGACAATCGGTAACAAAAAGAAAACAATAATATTCAATTTTTATTAAATAGTCCAAAATTTTGGGTGGTGGGCATATATGTCCCCGGGCTTCAAGGTACAGGGGTACCAAGATGAGGCTTACAAATGCCAGAATAAGGCTTTTTTTCTTAAAATACAATATTCTAATAAAATTTGAATTGTTTGCCGTTGTAACATAACGGTTTAGTGACGCAGGAATTTCAGACAAATTGATCAGGTTATTTTGGGTGTGACTCAATACATCAATCACCATAACACGTGACCAGAGACAATAGCCGCAGTTGCCTTGACACTTTGGAAGTAACGACTTCTGTAAGTGCTGGTTGAGATAGAATCTACCCGTTTATTGGTTTTGAGATTAGTTATCACGAGAGATGTTCGCAGTCAACCTCGATCGTAATATTTTCACCTTAAAAACTTTACCAAAAAAAGGGCCATAATTTCGCAACAATTACTATAACAGTCTTGCGTAACCACTAATTTAAAGCGTCAAACGATTTTTCTCTGCATTACGGCTAATCAAATATCAATTTAACAAGCAATAACGCTGGCATAAACTTGTCAACAAACGTTTCAACAAATCATAACTGATCGGCGTAGCTTAAAAATACTTACAAGCGAGAAACTGCGCTAGCAAACCAAATGAATACATACTTTCTATGCAACCTGACAGTATGCATAAAATTTAAATCAGAAGGGTTTAATTGCGTGTTCATATCTCAGTCGGGGTCTCCACTGTATATTTCAACCGGTGAGACATGACCACCGTGCTATCTGAACTCCACTAAATCGAAATTAAAACAAACTGTCATAGCATTTCAAAGTGCATACTGTCAGGTCGCTTATAGATTTATTGTACATGCACATAGTTTAGTATAGCTCGCTTTCAATAAAATGGCTTACAGCGCAGTAAAAACACGTGTTGCCAGTAAGGAGTGCATCGTTGACTGTAGTGTTTTATCCAGCAGTAGCGTGACACTATATAGCACAAGAGCGACTGCGATGGAGATTAGCTGAGTCGAATGTCGGCTATTGCCAGAACGGCCACGAAAGGAAATGAGTATCTAGGTGAAATATTTAACACTTTACCAGGCGAACACGCTATAATTACAAGCACAAACAGACATGCGTCGTTTCTCTACACCGTATAAAGCAAAGTATATTATGTTATTTTAGTAGAAAATGTGATTAAACATGGAGGAGGGAGCGCCAATTTTATAATTTGTCCCCGGGCGCAAAATCCCATGGCTACGCCACTGGGTATAAGCAAGCCCTTATACGTTGTCACTAAAAATCCAGCATTTTTATCCTGATTGTGTTATTTCTGTGTTTCTCAACGAACCTTGCTCAAGTGCTACGTAATATCGTAAATGCCAATGGGAGACCTTTTAAGTTTTATGCGTGAGTTTACAAAAATTACCTTAAATGTAATAATATTGCAATTGCCGGGAGTTGTATCCTCTATCTGCCACAATAACTTGGCCTTTAATATAAAATCGGATGTCACTGGAAGCTAGGTTTTTTAATTTGTTACTTTGGTCTTGTGTTAATTAAGGGATTCCCAACCTTGTTACGATCTCGTACCACTTGGACGCTCTGTACTGTCACGCGTACCACTTTAGCAGAAAAATAATTTAATTGAATCATATTTTTATCTATTTTTAGCTTACAACTAGCATTATTCAACGCTATTTGTAGCTTAAGACTTAAGCTATAAAACAGTAGATGCTATCTATCAAGAGCAATCATTTTTCCACCTGAAAAACGTACGCGTACCACTAGTGGTTCAGGTACCACAGGTTGGGAACCCCTGTGTTAATTGGATCAGAATGGCTTGCTGTGAAACCCGGCGGTACGCAGCAAAACTAAAAGCCACTATGCGATGTACACTGCCGGAAAAACGCACCGGTAAAAAAACGAGACAGTGACTTAAATGTACGCCAAGGCTATCAGGCGTGGACCTAGGATGTTTGTTTGGGGGGCAATGAATTGTTTCGAATGTGACGTCACACAGCTGCACAACTAACCTTAAGAAAACCAAACAGTTGGTTTATTTCCAGGTTGGAGAAGTGGTGCTTTTAATACGAAAGTTACATTACAAAGCTGTAGCACGAAGCGAAAAATTGCCTTTATATCTTTTAAGTTGTCATAAGCATTTATATGGGGTGATGAGAGTAACGATGCCTTTAAGCTAAAGCAACTTAAATAAAGCGGGCCAAGAGATATACAAGAAGCTTAATTTTGAGATTCGCGAATACTTTTGCATTTATAATAGTTCCACTAAAGACAAAACATACAGTTTTTTGTCAAAATACTTTAGCTTTTTTATTCCAGTAAAATATGAAGAATAACTAAACCATAAAACATAGCTACAACAAAACGGCTGTATTTACAAATACGATGCGTTTCTACACAGTATTAAAATCGTTGTGATTTTTACAGTTACCTACATTTGGAAGGCATTGAAATAAAAAAAACAAAGTCTATGTTAACATTAAAGAACAAGTATAAGAGAAGTGTAAGCTTTGAAACAGAACAATAACGAAGAAATCATTACACAGTAAAAATGGAAAAGTTAGCATTTGCACAAATGGATGACAACACTGAAATATTTGTTCTTCCTGTACAACATACCTTCTGCATAGCTGTGTAAGCCCAGAATACAAAGAGATCTATTGTGATGAGATTCGAACCAAACGAAAGCTATCTTTGCACGCGGGGAAATAAAGCCGCTCAATGCTTCTTTGTAAGCCCCGAGAGAATGTCAAGTTTGCCGCGAAACTTTTTGTAATATTGGGAAAGAAATTATTTGTATTACCAATATGCATAGACACAATCGTTTTAGACTTAAATACGCACTATCCATGAAAAATTATTAATATTGAGACATTTAGATACAGTTTGTCGTGGATTTAGGTTTTTGCATGCCATAAGGGTAAAACCCACTTTAGATTTTGCAAGTCGTGGCTTATGTAGAACACAATGAATCGTGTTGCGATAAAATCGAACGCAAAGAGAATATTTGTGAAGTTATAGAAGGGCGAGTGAGTCGCCGATGAACTCTGTGAGTTTCCAGAGCGAACTCGTCAATCCACTTGCAACGGCGAGTCCGCAAACTCCTAAGGCAGCTCCAGAGTAGAAACACTTCTCAACCAAACGCAATCTGAACAAATTAAACACACGGTTAAAACGGGCTCACCCATCCAATCGCATTTTAAGATAAAAGGCATGAATAAACTTTGTTTATTTTAACTTTTTGTGTAATACTTTCTAATAAGACCTCAAAACAAAGCTTAAATGCACACATTTGGGCTCTGATACTACGTCAGTATCGGACCAGTGGCGATACGATAAATCTGATATTATCAGACAGCCAAAAGTAAAAACATAATAAAAACGAATCCAACCATCCAATAGAGATAAAAAGAAAATTCGGTGATGAATCGGCGAAACTAGGATATGAACAAATATGAAGGCAGATTCTAGGGATTTCGATATTTTGGCGAAAAAAGTATGATCTAATGAAACCACTACGAATTCTAGGGCAGTGGTCAGCAAACTTATTTTGTCGCGGCCCAAAGTATTTTTTTCAGAGCTATTGTAGGCCCACTAAAATCACTACGAAGCAGTGACGGATTCTGAATATTTGATTTTTAGGTGAAATATTACACGGCGCCTTTATGCCCAAAACTCTGCCATACCATATTATAAAACATACTACACAACGAAGAATATACGCGCGAAGCGAGAAACATTTTTCAATTACACATAGTTAAAGTTGACAAAAAATATATTTGGACAGGCATTTAGGACCACATTGGGCACGTGGGTCTTTTCAAACTGAGCCAAATTAAAAATTCTATGCCACACCAACATTTACAATAAAGTGCAATGAATGTACGGCTATCACGCGGCCCACAACTACATGATATCACTCAGCTGCTCAAAAGTAACTCGCGGCAGACATCTGGGCCGCGGCCCATAGTTTGCCGACCACTGTTCTGGGGATTTCGATATTTTGGTGGAAAATATGATCTAATGAAGTCACCACGAATCTTCTTTAGAAAAATGCATTGTTTTACGTTTACAGTGTCATGTCACAAATAAACATGAAAGTATTTATAAGATCAAAATTTCTGGCTTTAAACAAAAGTTCCACAAGCATAAAGTTCCTTACTTGGTTAGTTTTTGTTTCGATTGTAGATCGTTGTTCTTCTGCTTTAGAATGAACTGGTTGCAGCCGGCGATGTAAGTTGTGAAGTAATCTTCCCACTGATAAACCCCGCAATCAAGGTTGTAAGCCTGAGAAACAATTAACAAATAGCTTGATAATGAGTTTCAAAGCCAAAAAGGTCGAGTAAATCCACATCATCTTGATTAAGACGTTTCGATTCACACTTGTATCATCGTCAGTTAATCTCATTGTTTTTCAACAGCACTTTCTGAACACATAACTTATACTGAGCATAAAATTAATTCAAAGACTGTTCAAAAAACGTTGAAAAAATAAGGTTCCACAAAATATAGGGCTTCTTTCAGAGACTGATGATGCCAGTTTGGCGAAATATATTTCTCTATTAATAACTAGTCTAGAACTTATAAATGACTGATTTTGACTCTGACAAAAGTCTATAGTAAGTTCCCACCATCCACTTGAAGTCCTTGTCGTCATTAACGTGTATTAGGGCGAGGAGATACTTCTTTTTTACATATTCAGTTTGCGTTCTACAGAGATTTTTCAACGTGCAAATCAATTCAAAAGCATTTAAACGCTTTTAAAGATTCAAATAATTTGTAACAAACGTACAACACACAAATTTAACCCTATGATTAGATGCTCTGAATTAGAAGACCTTGTAATATTTCACCTTTTGATCTTCAGCATTCAGTGAGGAATGCAGCTGGTCGACATTCGTGTTGCTGAACTTAAAGTTCGTCGTAAAAAAGAATTTCATCACTTCCATGGCGCTCATGATCTTTTCATTGAGTCTTGCCATTCTGAAAAAAATAAGAAATATTGTAAGTCATTCTGAATATAAACATTCGATTTTGTAGGATTAGCGTAGCATTGGGTTTAGAATAAAGTATTTTTGTGAACTGGGACCAATAATTTCAAGCTAAATAAAATCCTATATTCTTGCCTAAATGGTGATAGTCATTCAAACAAGTAATCCAATTTTATGTCACATTGAAAAAACAACAGACAATTGTTATAACATAATAAAGGAAGTTTAAATCCTAACAGTTTGAGAGGTGTAAAGACAGGTTGACAAAAAGCTAGATATTAAAAGATAAAATAAAGTTCCATCTAGACTATTACCTTTAATATTAAAAAAAATAATAATAAAAAAACTAGACAGAACATTGCACGATTCAACAAACGAAAATTTCAAGAGAAGCAAAAATTTCAAAACTGTTCAATCCACAATAAAGCATAGGTGGCAAACTAGAGTTTTTAGCCTCTGCTTAGACTTTATTTAAAAGTATAACTCACTTTTGTTTTTTCCTCATAAGAGCCAGACCGGCATCCATCGCATGGGCAGGAATAGTTTGCGAATAAAAGGTGGTGAGATCGTACAGCTTTCTGCATATAAATAAAAAAAATGTTTAAATCCATGAACACGCCTTTGCCGAAAGCGTTGCAATAATGAAAACTATATCTCTTCATGTTAAATAGAGTAATCAGGTGGTAATATATAAAAAAATTGTATTTAATAGCTTTCGCACAAGAAACTCTTTTTTGGAAAACTATATTTAACAATTTTTGATAAAATGTGACAATCACAAAAGCAAAACTAAAGAATCTATTTCACCTGTTATTGGTGCATAACACCCAAGGGGCACGGAATGGGTCGCTTGGATTCTCTGCCACATTGTTGATTGCAAGCGAAACTGGAAACAAAAATAAAAATTGTAAATGATGAATTTAAGCCAGGGTTGTGGAGTCGGGACTCAACAGAGTCGGTTTATTTTGCTGGAGTAGAGAACACGGGGCTTAAGTTAGAAGTTAGACTACCCTTATAGGTTAATAAATTATATGACACACTACGAGTGGTATGTTAAACATACCTACCTAATTTTCGTTAAATAAATGTGTGAAATACAGGCTGTAGAGTCGGATCCGGACTGGGGAATCGCAGAAACAGGACATTTGGTGAAAGTCGGACTCCCGACTCGAGTAAGACTACGCTAAACTAAGACTTAAATTTTCCCTTCGGCAAAACTTTGCCCAACTTAACTGAACAATTTTAGACATGTAAACTGCTGCAGCCTGGAACCCAACAAAATCAACATGGCAACACAATTTTTCCCATTGGTTAAGAAACACTAAAACCTACATTTACTGAATTAACACTTTTAGTTAAAGTTGTCCATTCTTACTCAAGCGGTCCATAGCAAGGCCATTTTTGATGCCAGAGTTGACGTGGTAGACGGGAAGTGATCCCTTGAGCCTTGGAACTCGGTCGCACGTAAAGGAACTGATGCTTTCATTGTCCGAAGATGAATCCCCTGGAAATTCATGTTTAACCGGTTAAGTTTTAAATTAATCAACAATAAATATAGGTGGAATTAGTTCTTCATAGTAGACAACCTAAAAACCTCTTGGTAACATAAAATGGCTACACTAGAGTAAAAATCCAGTTTTGGAACAAATTTTTTATACAGGACTCAAACAAAAAGAACACAACAACAATGAAGTAAAAAAAAATTACATGTTTTTGAACAGGGGTTTATTTATCAAATGAATACAAAATTAGTGGTAATAAATTCAATCACTGGCTAGATACATGCGTTTTTTTCTCAAGCTTAAAATAGTTTTGTACAATTTAAAACGAAGTAAATTGTAGAATGAATATCAAGGAACATGTATATCTAAGTAGCATTTTGTGGAAATTTAAAAAAATTCTTTGTTGATTTTCACATAGTCAGATGACAAAATGCAACCTACTTCTGTATGGGCTTTGATATTCATTCTACATCTAACTACAACAAAAGCGAATATGAACAAAAACGCCAACTTATTGGTAATCTATCTGTATTTACAACCTTGTAAGCCAGTTTCCCCAAGCGATGAAACTGCACTGTCACTCTCGTAGCCGAGCACCTTCTTTCTGCTGAGTCACAAGCGGTCTTCATCGCTGCGCAAATCACGCCGTTCACTACAAAGTCGACCGGTATGAGGTCACAGGTTATGGAGTTGTCGACAATCACAGAACGAAGCACCCCCTTGGCGTACGCTATTATGAAAGCGGTGGGTCCGTACACGTTTGTACACCAACCCTGGAGAAAAACAGAAATTTTTGCTATGAAAGATAATTATGCAGTGAAATTTGGAACACGATTAAGCAGTCCACTGGAAGCCTTTAATAGACTAACCCAGTGGTTCCCAACCGGGGTGCCATTTGGAAGCTTAAAGGTAATTGAAGTTCCTTAAAAACATAATTATCGCTCTTTTTAAAAGCCTATTAATACAACTTTTTGTGTATGATTTGGGTACAGAAATCAAATGATATGTTTCTACATGCAAATAAATTTGATTGCGATGTCCCAGTTCCGTTTTTAGTGACACTACAGAAATCAACTTTCAAGATTCAAGTAGTTGTGCCGCAATCTATTTATTGTTCCTTATGGGTGCCGCAAACCATAAAAGGTGGGAACCACTGGAGTATCAGAATCAGTCGATCAACTAAGAATTTTTGTGCAAGCAAGGCCAGGCTAGAAATGCAACTGCGGTGTGGTTTGCACTCCAAACTGGCCTTGCTTGCATGAAATCCCTAATTGGTTGAATGATTTCATTAGTCTTTATCAGTGATTTAAGTTTCATTACACAGGGCAATTTAAAAAAGCTAGATTTATAATTATTTGTGTCACTTACTTAATTTTACAGGAATAATGCCTTGGGGAGAAATTGATAAGGAAAGTAAAAGAAATGTAAATTCATTGTTCGCAAGTATCTCGCTAATGCACAGCTGAATAAATATCTGTTTCAAAATATGTTATGCTGTTTTTTGTTCTAAACCTATTTCTTAGTTCTTTTTATTTATAACAAAATATTGAGCCACAAAATTTTTATGCAACGAAAATGGGATTTGCTTAAATTGGCAAACCCTTGAATAAAACAGTGCTTTAAACCTAAGTTTCAAAGATTGAATAGGACTGCTTAAAGTTATTTAATCCTTCTAAATGTTTAACATCAATTAAACCACTCAAAAAATTTTAGTATTTTAAACACATTTAACTCTTTTCCGTGTTCTTTCTGCACTGAAAAAATATCCAACTTATAGCAAGTCTAAAAACATACCGGCAGGCGGCAACGGTTCTTTGTAAGCTGGTATTATCATGCTGGGCCTGACGATGCAGATTGGAAGATGAGATCCTTCTCTTGCAACGACGTCCTCAGCAAGCGCTCTCGTCAGCGTGTAAGTGGTCGGTCTGAAACGAAAACGCAACATTTAGCTAAAACTTTAAACCAATAATTATAATACACCTAAAGCCTTCGACAGCGTGTAAGTGTTCGGTCTGAAACGAAAACACAACAGGTTACATTTCAGTCAAGAGAGGTATTTTGATACAAAACTATTCTTTTTTGAAGCATTTATTTTTGAAGCATACTTTTTTCTATAAAATATATATTATACTTTACACAAAAAAAGTGTATGACAATAGCACTTTATAAGGCAATTACAACGTCAAAACAATTTTCTGGCTTTTTAATTAAATATATTTAACCTTATCCTTAAACAAAAATATATCGGTAGGAAAAAGTTTTAAATTACAATTTCTCGCGACAAAATTCCATGGATGGGGGAGAAGTTAAATCGGTAGTTCCTAAACTTTTCAGCTTGCGGCACAGTAAAAAACTAAAACATTTCATGCCACACCATGTACAAAAACAACAAGTTTAACAGATAATTCCTAAAAAAGGTCTATGAAATAAAATGTCTATCTTTGCTCGTTTATTTTTGATACATTGAATTTCGGAATCTTTGTAATTGTTTTTTAAAGTATTGTCAGTAGTGAATGAAATTTATAACTCTATGAGAATTTTTAGCTTGCTACATGATAATTTAATTTTCCACATTTAAAGATAATTTAATAAAGTTATTAAATATTGACAAAAGAATTACACCTGGTCTGCGCTCGTACGTCCCAACAGTTAACCGACCTGCGATGGTCAGGCCCAACAGTTACCCACCCTTCAGGGAAAAAAATGGTAACCCTCGGCCTAGTGTGTGGAATATAGGTATATTTACCCTATAATAGAGTAACCTTAGCACAAATTTACAAAGTTAATCACATAAAGCCTTTGAAAAGAGTGTGATTTTGAAAGCTTTATCATTTAATAAAACAGCAAAATTAAATTTTTTTGTGTAACACTGCTGTAGCATTTAGCCTTCTTTGACGTCACTATACACGTGACCGTTGTTCACTGACGCGTGACCTAACGCCGAATTGTGCGTTTTCAACGTTTCGCATGGATTCTATTTTATACGTCTTACTAATAGCGGCTTGAATCACCGCTCCGTTTATCGTATGTACTGCTGAGATTTGTTAATATACTCAACGGGCAACATACACTGAGTGAAGTGTCTTTGTCTAGAGAGTACAAGAAGTTAAGGACAGGCATTTTAGCGACCTGCTCCTTTGGAGTCAGATTAACAACTTGTAAGAGACTAGGCAGCCGTCGGCTCTCGTCTTCAGAGCCAGCAGCCTTCTTACCCATAACTAAACACCACCGATTCGCCACAACTGCATATTGCTAATACACACCTGTGGAGATGTGAACGAATGCTTGGAGGTTGTTTCGTTCGGGTCAAAATATTTTGAGAAGCCTCCTCACACACTGGACGTTTATCTCGAAGGCCAACCTGTAGAAATTGATAAAGAAACCAGTGGTTAATAAGCTTTTTTAGACGGCAGCAAACTAAACAGACAAAAACAAATTAGGGGTGTACTTTAACACCATCATGTAATTAACACTTAACAAGCATGCGGGGCATTATGAACTATACACATAATTTAATTCAGTAACTGTGAGATTAAAATGTACATACGATTTTATATAAGTAGACATTTATATACAAATCAATATCATTCCATTAGTAACACTTAGTAAAACTGAGTTACTACATCTGAAGCAACAAAATTTAAAACAATAATAATAATCGCATTTTTTTTATTCCAGACTGGGGGTAACCCCTTGGGAGCACCCATGCACACTTAAGAATCAGATGTATGCGCTGGTCTACAATCCTACCACAGCATTCAAACTATTAAAGCAACGCAAAATATTTGCGTTAGGGTGCAGGTTAGTGTGTGGGTGAGGGTGGGTCAAGTATTGATTTTATTAGTATTGCTCAACCTACCCAAACCCAAACGCTAAGCTGCACCGACCCTAACTCAAATAATGTTCGTTGTGGGATCCTAGACCTGCGCCCAGTAGCTTGATTATTTTGAAAGCGTAATACTTTTGCCGAACATATCAAATAACAAAAGTAGATCGTAATTAAATACAAAGTATCGGAAAACCTGAGACGTTGTGTATACTTAAGTGCCCTCACCGGAGGTGTTCGTTGAACTTAAGTGCCCTAACCTGAGGTGTTCGTTGAACTTAAGTGCCCTAACCTGAGGTGTTCGTTGAACTTAAGTGCCCTAACCTGAGGTGTTCGTTGAACTTAAGTGCCCTAACCTGAGGTGTTCGTTGAACTTAAGTGCCTTAACCTGAGGTGTTCATTGAACTTAAGTGCCTTAACCTGAGGTGTTCGTTGAACTTAAGTGCCCTAACCTGAGGTGTTTGTTGAACTTAAGTGCCCTAACCTGAGGTGTTCGTTGAACTTAAGTGCCCTAACCTGAGGTGTTCGTTGAACTTAAGTGCCTTAACCTGAGGTGTTCGTTGAACTTAAGTGGTCCTAACCTGAGGTGTTCGTTGAACTTGAATGTTGCAGCGCAATGGATGAAAACCTGGCATTTCTTCTGTAGAATCTCCCTCGAAGTTTGATCCAAGCCAAGATCTTCAGCGCCAAGGTCGCACGAAACAAATTCAAGCTTCGACGCAAAACCATAGTTGCCATTTTTTTCTCACAGTAATCATCTAGATTTACCAAAAAAATAATCTAAAAACATCTAGATTTTTATGGAGAAATCTAAAAAAATAATCTAAAGATGATTTTTGAAAATATTCAATACTTTTGGACAAAAAATCAACACAAAAGCTTAATCAACGCCTGAGGCTTAATGCCGTATAAAGTTGCATAAAGGGACTTGCTTGATGCTTTAGATTTAAGATTTCTGCTTTATAAAACATTTGGCGCTGGTCTAGAATCCTACCACAATTCTAAAATCAACGCACAAAATTTGAGTTAGGGTGCGGGTTAGCGTTCGGGTGTGGGTGGGTCAAGTATTATTATATTCTTTGTTTAATAATAAAACTTGACCCACCTTAACCCAAACGCTAATCCGCACCCTAACCCAAATGGTGTTTCGTTGTGGTAGGATTCTAGACCAGCGCCAAACATTTTACTGAACATGACGAGTCGAGTTACTGAAATTTCGATTTTATATCTCATCATTTTTTTTTCAGTTTGCAAAAAAAATCTTTTGAAATTACTGAAATATTTATCGTCAATAGCGAATCTGTCACTAATTTAGATTATACAATATTTTTTTATAATAATCTAAAAAAACATCTAACATCTAGATTGTATAATCCTACATCTAGATTCAAACCAAAACATCTAAATCTAGATTAAAATAATCTAGAATGGCAACTATGCGCAAAATTCGGCTGCAGCTCACGAAGAACGTCGAAAGCCTGGAAAAGGAAAAGGTTTAAACGTCAAACGACTCAAAGAGATTTAAACCAATGAGTGGAAAGTTGGGGAAAATGGCGAATTTGTTTGGTCGTCTGTCACGCTCTGGCGCATATGAAGAAACAACAAAGTTTAGAGTAGACTCGTTTACTCGTAGTTCTGTTTGTGCCATCAACAGCCTCTGATTGGTACAGGGTTAAGCACCTTTTTGCCTCGGATCGCCAAAAAAATGGTTGAACAGATTGGCATGGCTTTTCAACTCTGATTTGAGTTCAGGCTAAGTCATTTAGCCGCGGTATATAATACTACCACAACGAACATTATTTGGGTTAGGGTGTGGTGCGGGTTAGCGTTTGGGCTTTGGTAGGTTAATCAGCAATATTGTTAATGAATATAAATAATACTTGATACGCCATCAACCAAACACTAACCAACACCCTGATCAAAATATTGTGCTTTGCTTTAATAACTGTTTTAACGCTGTGGTTGGATTCTAGAACAAAATCGTACCACAACGAAGCGAGCCAAAATTAAAATATTCAAGAAAGAATTCTGTAGTAATCTGTAGTATATTTATGGATTCCTTAAGACTTGCAATTAAAAGCAAGTCCGCTTGTGAGAAGCTGAGGCAATCTGGCTTACTTTGTTTGCCAAGTTCTCGTCTTTTAAATGATTACAGGTCCCATATTAAATTATATATTTTTAGTTTAAGAAAATTATATAAATATTTTATAAACAAAAGCGAAGGTGGTCTAGAATCCTAACCCAGATGTCTATTTCAATGACTAAAAAGGTGAAAGTTGTTAACGTAAAATCCTGGAAGGGTTAAAGTTTTAACTTTAAACGCCAAAATCCTTTAAAGGATAGAGGCTTTAACGTCAAAATCAAGAAAGGGTAATAGTTTAAACGTCAAAATTCTAAAAGGGTAGGCATTTCAACTAATATCAACTCTTGGAGAGATAGATGAAAAAACGTCAAAATTCTGGAAGATTAGGGGTTCATCCCCAGGGTTTAAGTTTTTAACGGCTAAAATGCGACCACGAAAAAACACTGCGACTAAGATATATAAACGTCGAAAACATGAAAAGGGAAAGAGCTAACGTCAAACTCTTGGAAGCGTAAAGGTTTAAACATCAAAAACCTAGAAGCGTAAGGGTCTTACGATTTGTTCGCTTTGAGCTTAAAACAGTTGAGTGAAGAGAAATTAGGTCGCCAAAGCTTCGCTGTTTTACTTATGCCTATAGTATTTGGGTTGCAACCACAAAAAAGGTTTAGAAACACTGTTGATCACAAGAACAACTGTACATTTAACCCAGGGGCTCTTGAACTTTGAAACGCGGACTCATGGGGGTACGTGGACCAATTTTCGAGGTCTAAGCACGCCGAGGTAAAATCGTAGTGTACATTAAAAATAATAGAATAACATTTTTTTTTTTAAGAAAAATTTAGTTACGAAAATTATTCCAAATACGCAACCAATTGTTTTTAGTGGACTGCTTTAAAAAGTTTAAGAACTCCGGTTCTTTACCGAACAGCAACGCAATTAATATGACCGAATCGTAAAAAGTCTCTTTCTAATAATACCACCGACTTGAAAAGTGTAAACCAAAGTCTGATGGACACAACCATAACTCAGGGGTGGCGGTGGGATACATATGTCCCCGGGCGCCAATGTTCAGGGGCGCCGAAACGAGGTTTACAAATGCCAAAGTGAGGCTGCTTCTTCTTTAAATACAATGTTCTTTTAAAATTTGAATTGTTTTGCCGTATAAAGTAAGGTGTATTATGTTAACGTAATGGAAAATGTGATTAAAAATGAAGGAGGGGGCGCCAATTATAAGTTTGCCCCCGGGCGCAAAATACCCTAGCTACCAATCTGCTTATGGAGTTGGAGAATAGAAAACCAGGGATAAAAAACAAGAATGCATAGAGTTACTTTCTTAAGACGAGGTTTTTGGGTAAACGAAATGCGTAAGATGAGGTTAGTTAACCTACTTCCCGCATTTCCTTAACGTAATGCTGGTCCATATGCTATTGCTCATTGCTAAATTTGCAAGAATTCAATAAATTCATTTGGACACTTTTTGAAACTATTGATCGCGTGGGCTCCAGAATACGATTGGTGTTGAAAGTCTGTAAAAACACTTTTACATTTGTAAAAAAGTGCGTTTAGCGGATACAGTGGTGGCAATCAGGTATAACTTAGTTTCTTTAACGTTTTTATTGGATCGAACGAATTTCGTAAGAAGATCCTCGGCATGATTTTAATCAGGGATTTCCAAAATGTTCTCTCTGCAAATAATTTTACTCGAAAACACTTAAGTCTTGACTTAAGGGCACCAGCATCGACCGAACTCGTTGCGCGCTTTGTCGCCACCCGGCGGCACCGCCATAAGAAATTACCTGAAAAAAAGCGGTCACTTGAAGCGTGAGTGAGCGCACGAGGTGCTCGTATCGCGCGACCCGATCAATCGGCGGCCGCCAAAATTATTCAAGTTCTTAAACGGACCGCGTGGTCCAAGCATTGACTTGGGTCATTGCAACATTGGTTATTCATCTTAATTTTGGAAGACAAAACAATTCAATTGCTATATGTTGCGTTTATGTTATTTTTTCCTTAAGATTTTGCTCATATTCGCACGAGTTTACCAGTTTTGTGGTTTAATGTTTACTTTTTAGACAAATAATTATATTCAATTTGACATGCTTTAATCATAACTTGACTGAGAATTGAGTTGCTATTTATTCTAAAAGACTTTATTTAGATAAAAACGTAAAGGTGTAACGGCAGGAAACTAAATAGGACAAAAAGTGAAGAGCAGTGAAGCAAATTGAACAAACAAAAGGAAACTTAAAAAACAAATTTAACTGCATTGTGACGTAATACAAAGTCAGAAATGATCGCGATCTAGTTAAAAGCAACAACATCCTGAAAATATAACTTAGTGCAAACGGGGCATAGGCGTAGCCAGGGTTGATCCTCAGAGGGCATGGCCCTTCCAAAACTTTATAAATATGTTACTCTTGATAATTTGTTATTTTAGCATTTATGACCAGTACAACCTTCAATTGTCATGCTCTGTTACGTCACAAACAATGTAGTAAATATAACGTTTGCTATACGTTAATGCAGTGTTTCTCAACCTTTTTCACCCCAGGGCGCACTTGTAAACCTTTCAAAACCTAGCGGCGCACCTTACGGTCGAGGCGACTGCAAATTTTGTTTGGATGTTGTGTTTTTTGCTGGCAGTTTTTATTACATCAGGCTCCTAATTTTATTATCTATAAAGAAGCCTGCGGAGTCGGTTAAAAAACATAATCCAACTCCCGAGTCCGACTCCGGTCAAATGTGTGATTTCGTCAAATTCCGAGTGCTTCTGCCTCCCTACAGCATTTATTTTTCCCATTTACGTAACTAAATTAAGGTGGATTTTCAACAATCCCCTCATAGGGGTGTCATATATGTCATCCAACCACAATACGTTGCTGGAAAATATCCACCATATGCTATTTCGCCTTTTTAATTTGCATTTGGCGGCATTGTCAGTTTTAAAATTGTTACTGCGCACGTCGGACTCGGGACTCAGGCAGTCCGACTTCAGCAAAACAAATCGACTACGGTACGTCGAGTCCCAAATTTGACTCCCGACTCCACAGCCCTGCTTTAAAATACGATGAGCTCAATAATACATGCCTAAAGAGAAAGAAAATAAATGAAATAGGCCTTTCGTGTTGTAAATTATGAAAACACACGGTATGTTAGTTAAAGTTCGATGGAAACACAGAATAAGCCCCAAGAGCAACAACATCTAACTCGGAATAAATCAAAATGTAACGGAAAAAAACCTAAAAGGACAAAATAACGCCCAAAACTGTAAAAAACACATGGTATGGGACGATTAAAGGACATATTCTTGGCATCGGCCGTTTTGGTGTCGACCTTTGGGTGCCATAGTGTTTTGGCACAGGATTGTTTGCCTCTGTTTGGGGTTAGGCACGAGTAATGGGTAAAATTAGAATTTGGGTTATGGTAAAAATTATTAGGTGAGTTTGTGTTGAAGTTATGGGTGGGGTTTGGGGTTAAGTAATAGGTTGCAAAGGCCTTATTCTTGCCATTTAGGCCTTATTCGGACGAATTTAGGTCTTATTTTGATTTAAACGCTATTACGAGTATTAGGTAGTAGTCCTATTTTGGTCTTACTCCGAACTGTTTTTTATGCCGAAGTTGCTTTTGTTTTAATCTTGGTCTTATGGCGGAAGCCCCGCTAGATTGCAATAGTTTCTCTTTCTTTGTTAGCGAAGAGCCAACATCAACCATTGGGACTTTAATAGGGGCTACGAATCCAGTCATATTGCTCAGTGTTTATTCACAGAAAATAGTGACTAGAGTTTATTCTAAAATTATTCGCAAATTCTACAAATAGGCCTCATACAGAATTTTTGTAACATTTTTTCCCCATTTTCTCGCGGCGCACCTGGCCACCTTCGACGGCGCACCGGTTGAGAAACGCTGCGTTAATGTATAGTTTTACTAATTTTAGAGAGTTTTTGCTCTTTGAACGGATTTTGAATATTGCTTTAACACTCATTCAGTTGTTGCTTAAAACGGTTTGCTAACATTGTTATTTGTGTTCGTTACGGCAGTTAATACAAAGAATTCATACTTTTTGCTCCCCCTCCTCCTAATTTTCGGCTGGCTGCGCCACTGAAACGGGCAACTTGACCAAGTCGAAAGACGAAAAAAAAAGATTTGCTAAAATATACGTCTCACGCAACACCTATTTATTACTAGTGTCAAGTTTTGCGCGAATTTTAGGGAAATAATTCGGCATGCTGCAAGTATAGGGATGTCCGATAATATCGGATCAAAGCCGATACCCGATACCAAATGGTGATATCGTTGATACTCGTCCGATACTAGGGTTGTATCGGTGCCAATCCTAAACCAAATTACGGACATTCCTAAATGCAAGTAAGAAAGTCCAATGGAGTTATTATCATTGCGCCAGTGAAGCAACTAAACTAACTATAGAACAACAAGAATACGCATTTCTATGCAACCGAAATTGAAGCTGGGGATATTTTTACCTTAACAATAGCTCGCGTGATTTCCAGACAGGAAATGAGTGAAGGCGTTGGAGGGCAAACTAAATGGATGGAGCCTTAACGTCATTTCCTTTAGAACAAGGAAATACGTTGGAGTCCGCCTTCAACAAAGAGCTTAGCGTTTGGTTGTTGCTTGCAGCTTGGTTCAATCGCCTTACTGCTGTACTGAGGTAAATGTGTAATGTTGTGTAGGCACATAAACAGGAATGTCAGGTTGGTTTATTAGATCAAAACCTTAAATCAGTGGATCTCAACCTTTTCCTGCCGCACTCCAATCTGTGGTGTTTTTAATGTCACTTCGAGCTACCTGGTTTCAAAAGAAACCATTTTTACTCAAGTTTACTTAGATTTAATAAGCCAAATAAAGAATAAAAAACAATTATTTTCAACTCTAGCCGTAGATTTAAGATTATGGGTCGTCTTGCCGCAATGCACTTGCGTTCATTTCTATAAAACTTCGATTGCAGCCAGAAAGCTGTTCGCGTAAAATTGGTCCGTGTGCTAAAGGTTGACAATCACTATTTTCCAAACATGAAATTGTATGTACGAACAAGATCCAGCAGGCAACGCTGCTATAATTATCGTTTCACGACTTGCTCCCACTGAGCCTGCGTACCTCTGAACCTGGTATAATATTATGTGTATGCCAATCGTTGGTCAGTGTTACTTCAACAGTGCTAGATCACAGATATCACAGTATATACCCAAACTGTCATTTAACTTGGTATCTTGTTCCATTTTACAGACTATATTTGGTAAAAAAAAAACTGTATCAACCAATCAAGCACAAGGAATAACATGGCCGATACTCCAAACCAAAACCAAGTAAGTTTTTGTCGTATAAAATAATAAGAATCTTTGCTGCTTTGGATTTTTAATTCCACGCCAACCTCCTCATAAATCCGTCTAGCACTGGTATTTGTCAAAGTGAAACTTATCTTATTAACTTTATCACAATACACATATTGCATAGTGTCTGAAAAATGGAAAAATTGTTTTTCAACGTGCCTGTATAGCATACGACCTTGTAATGCGTCTGTACTAACTCTTTCGGTTTATTAGTTTGATTTTAAATAATTTTAATGAATATAATACACTATAATGTTAAACCAATTAGGTTAAAAAAATTATACTAAGTTTTATAGTGACCTTTTGGGAGGTTGGTTTATTCTTTAAAATCGGTCATTTTATTCAATTACTAGACGAAATACCCGGCGTTGCCCAAGTTATATATAGGGTACTTACTTGTACCAATAATATGCAGCCTTTTGCTATAAGCGCGATATATTCTGCGCATTCGGGCAATGCCACGATTTTGCGTGGTTATAAAGTGCTGGGTCGAGTAAATACTTTCTCACAATTAAAGTAGGATGCGGCCCTTATGAAAGCAGCAACAGTATTAGGTCTCACTAATCTCGCAACTTTAGCAAAACAGCAGCAATTACCAAACAAACGATATCAAGTTTAAAAGTACGTAACCAAATAGCGATTCTGTCGCAGTGTTTAAACTGTATGGCAATATAAAGCCCGTAGTTCAGCTGCGTGTCTATATATACTGATAAGCAGCAAACATAACTGTCTTTAGTTTTACGGTTGTTACCGAACAGCGATCAACATTAATTTGAAACTTCGTATAATCCGACAAAATTTATTTTACAAAAATCAAGCATTATTAACAAACTGTTTTGAAAATTTGCAAATATTCGCACAGCGGGGTTATTATTTGTAATCTTGCGACTTTGTCAAAACCGCCGGCGCCACATCATTTTCGGGATACTTTAGTAAATAAGCGCTAACCTAATCGGCTCCAACTAAACGATATTTCGTGATGTGCATATCGATCGGAAATCACTAACATACCTAAACCTTATTTTTTTTAGAGAACCCTCACAAATGTAAAACCTTAAGTTGTAGCAGCCAATGTTCGCATTGCGTGGTATACAAGCAAATAAGTAATCCCGGTACCATACTGCGTCCAACGTAAGTAAAATCTCGTCTAAAACTGAAAAGTGGTTACTATTAAACCCACCGCATTAAATGCGATATTTTGCGAACTCTATAAACCTAATTTTTCGCGGTAACATAGTTCAAGGAGTTCTTAATTACAAAATTCGCAAGTTGGAAACATAAAAATTTATTTTTATTAAGCCAATATACTTCATTTGATTTTTATTTCCACGCAGGTAATTGCGCTTGAAAAAAAGTTTTGCACGGTTACGTTAGGACAGGGTTTCTCAACCGTGGCCCTCGGCCACCCTGGGGGGGCACGGAGTGGTAATTAGGGGGGTCACGGTCATAGGCTTAGCCAGTGGAACACAGGGGCTATTTCTCTCAAGGAAATTATGAATATTTTACTCTTAATTATTTGTTTTGTAGCATTTATGAGCAGTACACGACTGTCGATTAAAAGCATGTCACACCTCCATTTGTCAAGTACTGTTACTACACAAACGATTTAGTTATTACGTTTGTTGTATACATTAATGTAGTTTTACTACTTTCAGTCATTTTGTTTTTTTCCTTTGAATGGCTTTTGAGTATTTCGTTAAAACTCAGTCAGTTGCTGCGCGAAACGGTTTGCTAGCATTTTTGTTTGTGTTCGATACGGCAGTTAATACCATGGCCAAAGCAATCAAGTTATAACGAGCCTCGCTGGCGGGAAGCGACTAATGGACTTTTAATCGTAGTGTCATTACTGATTCGTTGTAAATAGTTATTTGTTTATGTTTTATATCAAGTCGATTTATCGCTGTGAGGTAACAATTTTAGTGTCAAGTTATTTAAGTTGATAGTTTGCCTACTCAGGGTGTCTAGTCTTTTTCTGCTTCAAGAAGCGGTGTTTCAAATGAAGTACTCTTACTAGTTCAAGTTCAAAATTTTCGCCCCTCACATATTTCGGCTGCCTAAGCCATTGACCACGGGCACAACTCTCTAGCTAGGTATTGCAAAACCAAAATGTCACCATTTGTTTGCCATTTAACCTAATTTTGTGTTTTTCGTTATGACTGTAAAACTTTTTTGTAACGTTTTGTAACACATTTTTCTAAAATGTTTCTTGACGCGTCAGTAGAGTTGTTTAAAACTAGAAGAGTGAATCCTTTTTATTCGTTTATCGCGGAGAGTTACACCTAATTGTACGTACGTGAGTGGCAAGTTTGGACAAATGCCTGTCGCTGTGACGAAGTAATTACTGTGCTGCTTTATATGTATCCATTCAATATCCATGTAATGAGGCGTCAGGGTTTTACGGGCGGCAGGTCGATTGCTTGCCGATAAATCATTAAGTTTCCTTCAAATGGCATTGGGCGAGAAACCAACGAAGAGATTTCGCAATTCCCTTAAGGGGCGTTAATTTGCAAAAGAAACATTCCATAGTAAAACGCATAAGGTGCGCTGTAAGGTTACTCAAGGTCATTTTAGGCCAATATTCAGCTAGAGTATGTCAAGTAATAGTGTTACGCCAAACTAATCCAGAACTCTACTTAACGGCCTGCCGACTGCCAAGCACTGCAACGCGTGTCTTTTACTTGTATTATAATAAGCGACAGTAAAATACTAAAACACTGAAACAACGAAAAGCGGCCAACGCCTAAAAAGGTGACTTAAACGTTAATTCCCAGGGTTTTCTACAATGCAATGCACTCAAGCTAGACCCCAAACGCGACTGCCCACATTAGATTTCGTGTACCCATTCACTACAACCAGAGAAAAAAGGTGTGCGTGTCAAACGAAGTGCCAACCGAAAACGTGATAAGATAAGAAATAAAGCGTGAAAGGTGAAGTGCAAAAGTGGAAAAGCGATATAATTTATGTGAGTGAGAAAGAAAGGGAAAACGAAAACACGCGTACAAACGATAAAACAGAGAAACAATATCACACATAGAAACTATAAATAATCGGTGCAACACCCCCCCTTCACAATTTCGTTGCCCACCTGGGCAACATTGTTAATGGAAGGTTTCCACGTCGGGGTAAAAGCGTGTCGTTTTCCTTGAACGCCTCGGTCTGGTGGAAGCGCTGGTGCCATCGGGCATCAGGCCAGGGCTTGTGTTGTGTGGTTCACATCACTCGCGAGCTGGTGGTTGGTGAATTGAGTCGTTGGGTGCGGTTGTGCTTCAGGTGAACGGGGCGTTGTAGTCATGGTGAGGCGAAATCCGATGTCGGTGGGGGGCTCCGTTGTTGGTTCTTCGGTGTTGTCTTCTTTGTCTTTTTCTTGATCATATTGCTTGTGATGTCCGCGGCTACGCTTCAAATGGTTTCGATGGACGTTCTGTTGTCGTCCGTTGGCCGCTTCTATTAAATAATTTACCGGTGGTCGCACTTGGATGACCTTGTACGGGCCTGCATAGGGAAAATGAAATTTTCGGTTTGACCCTACAGGGACTACGTTATCCCTTAGTAAAACCGAGTCGCCGACGTTGAATGCGGTGTCATCTGCATTCCTGTTGAAATGCGCCTCCATTCGCTGGCGCTGCTTAACACGGGTAGTCCGAACAACATCTTCGGCACGAACAAGTCGGTCGTGAAGGCTTTTGATGTTGTCGTTAATGAAATGCGACTCTTCGGCTCCTGCTCCGACCAAGTCCGCAGGTAGCCGCAATTGTCGACCTGTTAATAAGAAATGTGGTGAAAATCCCGTACTTTCGTTGGTACTTGCATTGTACGACGCCACAACAGCAGACAGCGTTTCATCCCAGGAGCGTTCATCTTTTTGAACGTAATTTCGCATCATCGAGATTATCGTTCTATTGTTTCGTTCAACACCTCCGTTTCCGGCGGGATGATAACCAGTCGTGCGTGACTTACCGCAACCAATCAGCTGAAGCAACTCCTTAAACATCTTGCTTTCGAAATTCCCGCCACGATCTGAATGGATGATGTCGGGAACTCCGTGAACAGTCATCCAGCGGTTGTACAATACGCTGGCCGTTTCGGTTGCTGTTTGCGTACGCAGGGGCCAAGCTTGGACATATTTAGTAAACACATCACAAGCAACAAGGACATATTGGTACCCGTGGCGTGTTAAAGGTAACGGCCCCATGATGTCCACTTCTACCCTTTCTAAAGGACCTTCTTCGCAAGATGGTACCAAGGGGGCTTTCGGTGTTTTTGAGGGTTTCTTGTTTAACTCGCACTCACGATATTCCATGCAATACCGCTCAGTCTCCTCGCGCCAGCCTGGCCAGAAGTGTCGTTCAGCGACCTTGGCGCATGTTTTACGAATCCCCAGGTGACCACCGCCTAACTTTGCATCATGAAGTAAATCGAAGATTTTGGGTTTTAGTTCACGCGGTGTTACAAGTCCTAAAAGTGTTTTATCCTGGTCATAGAAATGAATGACCCCGTCTCTAAGTTTCAATTGACCAAAGTGACTCCATAAGTGCCTGGTCATACGCGATGTATTTGACACAGCGTTATATGGGGGTCTGTGTCCTAGGCTTAACCATTGGAAAGCTGGAGCTATTTCTTGGTCTTGCTCCTGTGCTTGCGCAATCTCACCCATTGTCAAACCACTAGAGGCACGAACATCGATAGTGGCAACCTTCGGCGCATCGGTCAACTGGTCTTCGCCTATTCGACTAACAGCGTCTGCATTTTTATGTTTGACACCCGGACGATGTATTAGATTAAAGTCGTATTGTGACAGGTGCTCGACCCATCGGGCACACTGGCCATAGAGGTCTTTAGACTGATATAGCCACTTAAGAGAAGTGGGTCAGTGCGCAAAGTGAAAGCTTGGCCTAGGAGGTAGCAGCGAAATAACTTGGTGGCATGAACGACCGCTAATAATTCTTTGCGAGTGGTGGAATAATTTCGTTCTGTTTTGGTTAAAGTCCTGCTGCCATAAGCTATAACGTGTTCTTTTCCCTCGTGCCACTGCGCTAACACGCATCCAATGGCAAAATCAGACGCGTCGGTGTCTAATACGAAAGGCTTCTGGAAATCAGGGTAGCGAAGGACTGGTGATCTTATCAAAGAAGATTTTAGTTTTGGCGAAGCTTGTCTCGACTTTTCTGTTAGACGGTGAAGCGGCGCAGCTATTTTGGCATAATCACGTATGAACTTGCGGTAATACTAAGTTAAACCAACGGACTGTCGTACTTGCTTTGTATTCTTCGGGGCCGACTATAATTTTACTGCAGCAATTTTTCCGGGGTCACATAAAACACCTTCGGCAGAAATAATGTGGACTGAAAACTTCACCTCTTTCTTGAAAAGAGCGCACTTCTTGGGCTTAAGTGTCAGGCCCGCGTCGGCAAGTCGTTGTAGCACGCCCTCCAATAGCTCCAGATGTTCCTGAAAGGTACGCCTATACACAATGATGTCATCCAAATATACGAGTACTCCTTGCCATTCTATGCCATTTAAAACAATACGCATTAGTCGCTTGAAACTAGCAGCGGAATTGCAAAGACCCATTGGCATCACATTGATTTCGAACAGACCCATATGGCTCGCGAAAGCGGTCTTTTCTCGGGAACTCTTATCCATAGGAATTTGCCAATACCCAAATTTTAAATCGAGTGTACTAAAATAGGTGGAGTTAGACAAAAGATCGAGGCTTTCGTCTACTCGTGGTATAGGGTAGCTGTTTTTCTTTGTCACCTTATTAAGGCCCCGATAATCAATGCAAAAACGAGTTTCACCTGACCTTTTCCTAACAAGTACGATCGGGCTTGACCATGGGGATGATGACGGACGTATAAGACCCTGGGTCTTCATCTCGTGGACGATTTCCTCCACTTTCTTCTTTTCGGGTGGTGCCATCCGACGAAAGGTTTGTCGTACTGGGCGAGCATCTCCGGTGTTAATCACATGCTCGGCGAGATCCGTCCGTCCTATTTCTGTTGAGTGGGTCGCGAACGATCTGCGATATTGTTGCAGTAAGGCCTGAACCCGTGCGATCTCGCTTGTTGTAAGACCGCCACCAATTTCAATTGTTTTCTTCAGTTGGGTATACGGAGCTAACGCTCTGTTGGGTAGAACAAGAAAAGTCCACGCATCCCTGGTCATTACAATAACATGTGTGTGTTAACGACTCGACTGTGACACAAGTACCACTTTGAATACATGCGACATCCCCGGATGTTAGAATGGGCGAAAATGTGGCAACGCGAGTGCCTTCAGGCAGCTAGATAACGTCGTCGGTCAAATTCGCTATTCGAGTCTGGACTAAACAGCCTTTAGTTGTCGTTAAATATGACCCAATCATTGCACCATATTTATCCATTATCTCGGGTCTCCATTCAATAAGTACAGATTGGGTAGGTACTGGGCGACGTTTAGAATTATGAATAAAATAAGCTGGAACACAAATCTCTGTGGACGGTGGTTGGATCAGGACTTTATCATCGAGAAAGACGTCTCGGCTTCCAAGCTTGAATGGCATATCGAGCAGAGGTACACTGCTGTTGTCGATTTTCAAGGTCTTGTTGCGGTAACAAACGGCGCACTCCTGCGTTTCTAGGAAATCTATTCCAAGAATGCAATCGAATGAAATAGAGTCACAAACGAAAACATTCATACGTAATTCTTTAGCAGCTACTGTAAGTTGTACTGGAAGTAAACCATCCATATTTAGTTTGTGGCCGTCAGCATTGGCGAATGACAGGGTTTCGGGACACTTCGACAAGTCACGTTTAACTTTAGCCTTTAAACAGTTCCATACTTTTCCCGTAATGATGGTAACTGCTGAACCCGTATCAACAAGGGCGCATACTGGCAGGTTCTCGATCATAATATTTATGAAGGAATGAGGCCTTTGACCAGATGCGATTTGTACGATAGGCTGTTTAGTTAAATCACCAAGGTCAAACCTGCTGACGTCCCTGTCCAGTTGTTGGTATTGGCCGGACCGAAGGTCGGCTACCTCTTGTCGTAGATGGTCGATAGTTTCCATAAAATCACCCATTGGCGTTGGAATTCCATTTGGAAAGCTGCAAACGGAGTCTGCAGCGACACTCTCCGTCTTAGCATTAATGCTAACGTGGCCTACATCCTGTGAGGGCTGGCACGCAATGCTGGCGTGGACAGCCATCTTCGCAGCTTTAGTGAAGTCGCGCTTTATTGACGCGTCCTTACTAATTGCAGTGGCGAGTGTTCTGTCGCTCAAGCCGCGCAGTAGAGCCAGATACATAACCTCATTTTTTATAGGCTTGTCGCCGCCGTCTGGGTAAGCTTGTTCGCCAAGGGTTTGCAAACTATAAACGTATTCCCTTATGCTTTCTTTAACCATTTGACCACTTTCTAGTAACTGGTCACGTTTATCATAGTCACATTTTTTGCCTTTGGCCGCTGAAGCAAGTTCAAATATAGCGCTAGACGATAGTTCGTACAGGCTACTTGCGCCGTCACTAATATCAAACAAAAAATCACGGTCGAGACATGTCAATAATAAATGTCTCTTAACATCTTCACTGGCTGCGATGCTCTTACAATACGATTCAAAAACTAGTAAAATCGATTTAAAATTGTCGCCTGATCTATAAAAAGGCGGTGGCAACGTAAAAGACATGCTGCATGTAGCGCTTCTCCCCTCGGCTGTAGAGTCCTGGCGTGCTCGCCATTTTGTTACGCCAAACTAATCCAGAACTCTACTTAACGGCCTGCCGACTGCCAGGCGCTGCAACGCGTGTCTTTTACTTTTATTAAAATAAGCGACAGTGAAATGCTAAAACACTGAAACAACAAAAAGCGGCCAACGCCTAAAAAGGTGACTTAAACGTTAATTCCCAGGGTTTTCTACAATGCAATGAACTCAAGCTAGACCCCAAACGCGACTGCCCACATTAGATTTCGTGCACCCATTCACTACAACCAGAGAAAAAAGGTGTGCGTGTCAAACGAGGTGCCAACCGAAAACGTGATAAGATAAGAAATAAAGCGTGAAAGGTGAGGTGCAAAAGTGGAAAAGCGATATAATTTATGTGAGTGAGAAAGAAAGAGGAAAACGAAAACACGCGTACAAACGATGAAACAGAGAAACAATAACACACATAGAAACTATAAATAATCGGTGCAACAATAGTAATTCATTCTAACCGAAAAACCATAAATCATTTTGACGAATGTACTAACGTTTGCTTGGCTCAGTACAAAACAAAGCCGAATATAAACAAATACCTTCCCACCATCAAGCTTTGTAATCACTAAATATATTCACATAAATTAAAATAAGTGATATGTTAAATTTTGGAGAAACTAAGTGCATTGATGCGTTGATTAATGGCTGTATTTCTTAATAACGTGGAGAAGTAAAACAAGAAAAACTCGCAGAAACAATGCTAAATATTTTAAAAGCATGGGGGCCACGAGGGTTGGGAGCCTTTTAAAGGGGGCCACGAAGCATAAAAGGTGGAGAACCACTGATCTAAGGTATAACGGCCATATTTAATTGCAATTTTACTAACTTAGAGATATACGATAAAATTCATCCAGCGTTAGATCTATTTTTTAATTATATTTTATATAACAGGCTAGCATCAGGGGGACTCGAACTTTTATCGCGATCGATGTTTTTTTGCAATATTGCCGTTGTATTGTATGTCGTCACATCTTTTGAAACACGATAACGCAATGTTTAATTTTTTCGCTTGACTATTTTATTTGCGCTCGACATCACAGCCTTACAACTGTGGAGTCAATGCCCTCACAACACGTTTGTCAAACTCAGCTCGTGCACGAGCAATTTGTTGTGTGCCCAATGAGAAAAGCCTCCTGAATTTACAGTTTAGCGCCAATTAAACCAATTAAACTCAATTTTTACCGAAACCAATCTTTAATATTTTCAAGTTGTCTCAGTGATATTTCATTATAAAAGGCCGAATTGCGTTTCGTAGGGGGTGCAAGGCATAGGAAAATTACCAAAGGGGAGCGGCTGATAAAAGGTAAAGAACCACTGGTCTATCGCATACAGGTGGTTCTCAGCAGATGCTTTCACTTTTCTTTATTATTCTTTAAATTTAGATAACCATAAGGCAAAATAAGCTATAAACTATAATGCCGAAAAGGAAAACTCTGTTTACTGATGTGTTACTGCTACGCCAGAAGTATCATTGTTTCAGAAAACGACGTATTAATCGAAAGCTGAATGCATTACCTTTGGATGTGGCACGTTTTTCTTCAAAAGTAACACTTCTACTTTCGTTTTACTTGCAGGAAAAAAATGTCCTCTTTTTGGGTGCTGAAAATATGGTAGCCCTATATTTACTGAGCTTGGATTTGTCATAGATTTAGATAAAAACTATACACTTGGGCTCGCTGTGTTGTTAGGTCATATACCACAATTCATCATTAGAAAAGTACAAACTGAAAAGACACAGAGACGCAAGCATTTTAAACACAAAAACAAGTCGAAATCCTTTTTCAAACATCAAACACGACATTTCGCTAAGCAAAAGGAAAAATTTGATCAATTGATGAAGGCATTCTCTTATTAACCTCTGTATGCATTACTGAAAATAGCTCATGTCCTTTTGTCTCAAAGGGAGCCCATTTACTTTGGCAGAAACCGTTGTTAAACCGTGTTTAGAGGTAGCAGCGCAAGAGATTCATGGAAGAGCTAAAGATGTGGCCAAAGTGCAAAAGCTAGCATTGTCCGATAATACGATGCAAAGGAGATGTTCAATGATCGCTGCATCACTAAAAAATTGTTCTAGCCAAGCTTCGTCATGTGCCCTGCTTCGGGCTTCAATTAGATGAAACGACTGATATTACCAGTCAAGCTCAATTGATCGTTTATGTTCGCTTTCCAAACACAGAACGCAAGACATTTTTAGATCACTATATGTTTTGTCTTCCAACTGGCATAAACACTACTACTTTAAGTATATTTTCAAAAGTAAACAATTACTTCTCCGAACATGCAGTAAACTGGTGCGAGTACAAGGCTGTATCCACCGACGGCGCCAGGCTATGGTCAAAGTGCGTAACGGGGTAGTTGCTCTCATAAAGCAAGTCACAACGGAGGTTGTATATATTTCAACAGTGGAGACTTGACGACCGTGCTATCTAAACGCCACTATATCGAAACTAAAACAAACTGTCATTGCATTTCAAAGTGCATACTATCAGAATTTATTGTACGTTCAAATCATTCAGCATAGCTCGCTTTAAATGAAATAGCTTACAGCGCAGTAAAAACACGTGTTGCCAGTAAGGAGTACATCGTTGACTGGATTGCAGTACAATTCGGATACCACTAACGTCCAGGAAAAACGAATGCGTTGAGGACTAAAACTGGCCAGTTAACGAGCAGGATGCAGGGAAAAGAAAATGTGACAGAAATACTTTAGCAGAATTTTAGCACACGCACAACGAACACAGTAAATAACAAATACAGACGCTGGTTCCTCTACAGTTGTATGTATTCACTGCATTTTACACCGTGAAGCATTGATAGCGAAAAAACTTGGCAATGAAGATGAAAACTGCCAACTCGCGATTTCTAATGTCATCAAAATTGTGACCACAATACTAAAAACAAAATCGTATCGCGCTTTTAATGAACTTGTCAGCGAAATGGAAGATGATGGGCGTCTTGTTAATTATTCCAAAGTTAAGTGGCTCTCTCGTGGAAGAGTATTGGAAAGAGTGTGGAAACGGCGAGGGGAACTTGTTGTGTGGTTCAATGGACAAGACGACAATAGAGCTAATTTGTTTCAAGATTTGTTTTGGCTAGCTAGGCTAGCTTATCTTGTTAAAATATTCGATATGCTTAATGAGCTCAATACCACTTTACAAGGAAAATTAATTGATACATTCAAAGCTACCTCCAAATCGCATCATTCAAGCAAAAGTTCAATGTTTGGAAAAATAAATTTCTAGTAACAGCCTGAACAGTTCGAAAACCCTGAAGACCTTCGTGTATGCATGTAAATGAAAAAAATAGAGAATAAGCTGGAGCGACGTATCATCAAGGCG
The DNA here is from genome assembly GCF_963924565.1 of Ascidiella aspersa. NCBI lineage: Eukaryota > Metazoa > Chordata > Ascidiacea > Phlebobranchia > Ascidiidae > Ascidiella > Ascidiella aspersa. The sequence goes on along the minus strand of NC_139453.1, from coordinate 2,870,554 downwards.
GCGAGCTGTCATTTGCACACACTGCTTGAGAGGTTTGAAGCTTATTTTCCGCTGTGGATTTTAAACCCCTTTGGCGAACAGCAGCCTCCGGGAACTTTAGATCATATTCTTGAAAAAGGCTTACCATATGTTCTCTTTTAGGAGGATTTGTCCTCATTCTTCAAGAAAAGTAAACGGTCCTCCGAGGACGCTCAAAAATGCCCAAATGTCCTCTTTTTTCTCATTTCGAGTTAGTTGCCTATACTTTCAACAGGACGCTTAGGCGAGACGTATTTATTTCCAAAAAATACTGCAGCCATGAAACATGCTAAATTGCTTGTTTAAAAAGGTTATACAACAAATTACCCTACTAGCTCTACCTTCTTAATTGTTATTGCAAACATTGCGCCAAAAGAATTGCAACAGAACCTCACATGTAAAAACAGCTTACTTTTCTTTGCTTTGTTTTTGTAACTTTTGCCTCCAACTACTAAGGAACTGTAAAACATCATCAAAGTCAAAGATAACAATTTTACTTTCGTTTTACTTGTCGTCAAAAACGTCATTTTTGGGTGGTGAAAATCTGGTAGCCCCATCTTCAAAACGATTTCTGTCAACAAGCGTTTTTTAATCGTGAAAAACACTCTGAATGCTTTTGTTCCCAATTGGGCTGAAATTTCCACAAATATTCAGCAGCAAACGAGTCATTAATCACGTACATTAATGACTGCTAATTCTCTTTGTGTATAAATGGTCGTTGTTATTCTTGTCGTTGTTAATTAAGGTAAATCTATTGCAGCATAAGCTATCTATATTTATATCGGTAAAGGCTCACGGTTTCAATACACAAATTATTTCATTGTAATTTTAGAAATAGGGGAAACTAAAGGGTGCAAACTTACTGTGCTTGTTTCGTGCGGATGAAACTTTTCCAAAAATAAAGTGCGGACAGTTCTTTTAAAGATTGAAAAGCGCTACACTAGGAAACAGTCATTCGTTTTCTGGCATGCGATACTGATGAGCCTGTATAGCACAGTTACCTTGGACATAATCTTTGTAGTTTTGCCATCAAAAATTTAAAATAACAACAAAAGAGAACTATTTTCTGCTCTTAAAACCATAAAAAAAATGTTAGATCGCAATTAAATTAAAATTGAACATCAACGTATTTATACAGGATGAAAATGCACCTCAGCTTCCACCGGCAAACAACCAGCCAATCAATGTCCTGCCTGTAAACATTGGTGATGTTTACGGTCATCAAGGTCCCATACAAAACCTCCATGGCGACGTTCATATATATGGCCAGCTACCGGGACCTGAAGTGGTTTCCGACTCAACAGCGACCTCATCTGACAAAGGTTGGTGATAACTTCAATTTAAAACTAATGACCAAGTGTGGGTGGCGCCATAGCAGGGCTGCGGAGTCGGAGTCGGGACGCGTGTAAGAACACGTAAGACTAGCCGAGTCCCGAGTTGTACGTGCGCATGCGCAGTACCATATTACAGAACTAATATAGTCACCAACTGTAAATCGTAAAGGCTAAATAGCATATGGTCAGGGGCGTATCTAGAAATTCAAAAAGGGGGGTTCCGAATTTTTAACTTAGGGAATTCCCCGTTGTTTTTTCGTCTGAGGTTAATGACGTCATAAAATAGTGACGGATATAACGTCATAAAATAGCGGTGGTAATGACGTCACAATAAGGAAAAAAATCATTCAAAACAGCCAATTAACGTCCAGCAAAAGCGAACATTTAGACGCAAAGCGAACACGTGCGTTATCGACAATCCTGCCAGGCGCCAGCTGCGAAACCGCTTAGTGTGCAATCGTTAACTTCAGGCGAAAATCTAAACCACTACCGTGAAATATATGTGATTGATTTTGGTGGATCCAAGTACGGGACCACGCTAAATTACAAGCAAGTCTGTCGCCACCTGCAATACTAAACGGAGATCGTTTTTCCCGGGTGTTTTTCGATTAGCGCGACATATCAAACTACTTCGAATAAACGGTATAACTTTAATAGTTAGTTAATCTAGTTCAGCGTTTGATAACCGTTATAAGTTTGGGCGCACCTGGCGAGCCAAGCAAGCGCGATTTTTTTTGGTATAACGGCATTTATTTTAAATTTCTTTTTTATTACATTGCCGAAAATAAAAATGTTAAAAAATATGTGTCAAATATTTTTGAATACGTTTTCGGTGTGTCCGCGACGCACTCGGCAGCTTTCCACGGCGTAACGGTAAAGAAGCGCTGATCTAGTTCAAAATGCAGCATGAAAACGTTAACAAACCGGACGTAGTGAAATCATTCGCGCGAAGCGCGAAAATTTTTCGCACTTACGTAGTTAAAATAGTTAAAAAGTAATTGAAATAAACTTGTATATAGTTTGTCAAAGAGGCGACGGGCCCGATGAATTACAGTAGGTTGCCGACCCCAGTCTTACACCAACATCTGATATTAACGCAGACAACTAACAGCGACCAACATCAGCACCGTCTAACTTGACGTTTTCAGAGAGAAAAACCGCTTGATTTATATTATTAATTGTCGAACACACACTTGCTGATCAGCCAACCCGAACGAATAACAATAGGCGTAAGAGAAAAACTATCGAGCCTTTACGGTCGACTAAACAAAAGACGAAAAATGGCGTTTTGCGTTTGATTTTGGTTTCGCATTTGGTCAAGACGCGTGACCCAATTCCATTAAAAAACACGCAGCTTCGGACGGTGAGTAAAACTCCGACAAAAACGAACAAAAAACGATGATGTCACTTACGAAAAGGGATACGCCACTGTATATGGTGTATATTTCCCAACCATGTATTGTGAATTATATGAACCCCTATAAGCGGTTGCAGAATAACCACCGTATTTAATTACGTAATGGGTGAAATAAAGGCTGTGGAGTCAGGGATGGACTCGGGACGAAATGTCACATTTGACCGGAGTCGGACTCGGGTTTACTTTTTTGGCCGGAGTCGGACTCGGGTTATTTTTAAGCGACTCCGCAGCCCGGCACAACAGTAGTGATATCTTTGCGTGCATTGAGCCCAACCCCTTAAACGCGACTGTTTTTGCGAGTTATCATTATGGATTTGAAAAATATTTATTTTGATAGATTTTTGTTGACATTAAAAGCGGCTACAATAGAGCAGTGTGCGTAACCAGGGAATATTTCACCGTAGGTATAAATTGACGTCATTCGTACCACATAGTGACATCTTTGCGTGTAATTAACCCAACCCCTTAAACGCGACTGTATTTCAAGTTGCTTGTGTTGGACTTCAAACACATTTGGTTTTGATCGGCCTTTCTTAAAGTTTGAAAGCGTCTAGATTAAAGCAGTGTGTTTAGCCAGGTTATATTTCACCGTGCGTACGAATTGACGTCAGTCGGCAATACCTTTATGACTTATAATGAATACAAACTGATAAAACACAATCATCATATACTAGTAATTAGGCCTAAAATTATGATTCGCATGTGGCTTTAAAGCACATTAGCAGCTGGACAGCAATGGTTGCGTTGTTTGGAATACAAAAATTAAAAAAAAAATCCCCATTTTAAACAATATAATAGTATCCCCATTTTAAACCTTTTCCGGACAAAATAAGCGTTTTTTAACCGATTAGTGTCATTTTAAGGGTTTTTGCATTTACCTATAATTAACGGCAAAAAGTAGGTCATGGGGGAGGGGTATTCCCTCGTTTCATTTAAATTGTTATACGATGGCGTTAAATTAACCCCATAATGATGTCAATATCGTTTGCTAGAACGATTTCCAATATTGCTGATCCCAGTATAAGCCTTTTGCTTGTTAAAGAGTTCTTAAGTTGGAGATACATCAAAAGTGATTAGCGATTATACAATAAATAAAACAGTGTAGGTAACTTGGTATAGGCCCTAAAGCAAAATCAGTTGCTGACAAAACAACACACATTAATTTTGGAAATAAAAAAACGTTTATTAATATAACTGAGCAAATCCAGCCTACGCTTACAGAAGGCATTTCTAGCTTATCGTTTGCTCGCGATTCGAGCTGAAGTAAATTAAACACGAGGCGTTAACCATTTACTAACTGTTCGGTGGCTGGGATAAGCTAAGCGTGCAGAGCAAAATGTTACGCTACATATTCTACCAAGAAAGTTATACATTCATGCTAGTTAACTCACATCATAAAACAAAATGTATTTCATTCGTTAAAGAATAGTTTTTTTCCAGCAACATCATGGCAAGAAAAGTCTCAGGAAGCAGCTGACAAGGTCATCGGAACTCTACCAAGCAACCCAGTTCCTCTTGACATCATTCGGAATTCGCAAGCACCATTGGAGGAGTTTGGTTTAAAAGGGTTGAAGCAACTCAGAGAAAAACAGGTCAACTCAACCATTCTTAAACTCAACCAACTATTTCCTGCTGCAAAACAAGAAGCAATCGATGAAGCCAAAAGTAAGAAATTTAGAAATAAAGCAGCATATGACGATTACGTTGAGAGGCATGGCAACGTGGTCGGTATGACTGGAATAGCTGGAATTGGAAAAACTACTGCTATTATACAGACACTAACGGAGCTTGCAGATGAATTACCTGCAGATCAAAAGGGATATTGGCTTTTTAAATACTTGAAGACTTTAGATCTTAATAAAAAAATGGGCGTTTTGGAATTGCTGTCATCCGACCCAAGCTGGAAACACACAAAAGAAATAGATGATCAAATACTGGAAAGACTTTCCAAATCCAACAAGCTGTTTATCTTCCTGGATGGTTTGGACGAACCTAGGTTCAAGGATCTTGACTTGGATGCTCCAGTGATCGGATTGTACGATCGCGCAACGCCGATGGTCATTTTGCAAAACCTACTCCGTGGCGACATTCTTCCAAATGCTCACAAGTTGCTTACTTCACGACCGGGAGCTTTTCTCAAGCTACACCCAAGTTGCAAGCCCCACTTTGTAGTCAAGGTAATCGGCTTCAACGAAAGCTCTCAAGATTTGTATTTCCGACAAATTTGCCCAAAGAAAGAAGAATATGAGAAGGTCACCAAGTCACTTGATCAAAACCCACATGCAAAGGCTTTGTGCTTTCTTCCTATATTTGCGAAAACCGTCGCTCCTTACATCATAAAGCATGGCACTAAAGATGGCACTTTTACGCTCACAGATGTGTTTGCGGCTTTTGTGGATGATTGTATTCGCTCGACTAAGTTTAAGGAACATCCAAGAATTTTGCGCAAACTTTCAGACTTGGCTTTACACGGAATGCTCAACGACAAGATTATGTTCGACGAAGAAGTCTTTGATGAAGTCGGACTTAATTCTGAAGGAATGGAGGACTTTCTCAACATGCAAGTTTTCTCTAGCGACCTCAACCTTCGTATACTGGAAGGGGATAAAGTATTCTTCTTCATTCATTTGCTGTGGCAAGAGTTTTTCACATCACTCAAGCTGTTGTTCGATACAGACCTGGCTACATTTTCTGGGCAGCTGCAAAGCATGGAAAGTAATACGTGGGAAATGGTTCTTCGGTTTCTTTTCGGGTTGCTAAACACGGGACTCCACCGTAAGCTAAAGCCTATTTTTAAAATCTCTTCCACCGATGTTGCTAGCAAGAAACGTTTGCTGAAAGGCTTGGTTGATTCGCTTGGATCTCAACTTTTATCAAACGATGGCGAGAGCTTTAACTCCGATTTGTTTAAGCTTTGCAGTTTGGCGCAGGAATCAAACGATGAAGAAATCACCGCGAAAGTGGCCGATTCCTTCCCTGGAGAGCTTCGTACAAAGGGTGGAACGATCCTTCCCAGTGAAGTGTCAAGCCTCAGTCACGTGCTTCGAGCAACACAAAGAGAGCTGGTCATCAGCATCGGGGACTCTCCCTACTCAGTCACATTTACCGACAACGGTTTAGAAATGTTGATGGAGACAATGGCGAGAACCAAACACAAGGTTTGTGAAGTTTTACTGTTGTTTTAAGTTTTAATTTTTATACACTATTTTCAAATAAATGCAACAAAGCAGCGGTAAACGCTAAACGAACCCTGCACCGTTTTGAAGCCACACAACATTTAACTTTCTGAAGCAGGAGTCGGTAACCTTTTTTAGTCGCGGACCTGACCAAAATTTAAAAAGGGCTCGGCGAGCCGTAATAAATATAAACTTAAAATTTTCGTAAAATGTTGAGTTTTGAGCGTTTCATTATAATAACTGTTAATCAGTGGCGACCTAGTTTTTTTTTAGTTGAAAATCAGCTTTTATCTAACACTAGGCGAAATGCCCGGCGTTTCCCATGTTAAATAGAATATTTACCGGTTATTCTCACTGGTTAAAAAATAATTACACCTACAATAACCATCATAATGTACGAAGTCTACCTGAATTTAATCTAGTTAAACAAAATGAAACAATCCATCATACTTTGGCTCTTTATTACTATTGCACATTACATTGTACCATGTTAAACTGACAGCCTCATGTTATAGCCTATAATTATGGAATCAGCAAATAACCCGAAAGTTATGTTACGGATAGCGTATAAAGTTCTTAAGAGGCATAAATAATGCAAACATATTTTTGTAATGTCATAACAAATTTGCTTATGCCTAAACGTTTGTACTGCGTGTCACTAAATAGAAAATTCAAATCATGTCATATCGTATGTCTAAAATCAGTTAACCTAATGCTTTTCCACAGTCAGAGTAACACCCCACAGCCTGTGTGAAAGCGGCATTAATAGAATGTCGTGTTTAATTATATGACTTATCTGCGTGGCTCTAAAGATCTAATTCTTTTGTCTCAAAGACTAAAAATTAACGTAGGCCTGTAACCTAAAAAGCAGTATCTGAAATTTTGTGTCTGAAATAGGTCACTAAAGAAAAGTCGCGCTGTGGCCGTATAATTACTAATTCACGTGTTACCAGCATAGTATAAGCTTTCTGAAGCCGCAAAATATAGCCGATGATTTAAAAAAATATTGGGGTATTTAACATCAAACCAAAATGCAACGGTGTGTGTTTGTTTTAATTGAGGTACTAAACACACAGGGACGCCGGAGAGGGGGGGGGGAAGCGCCCCTCCTTTCCTTTGCCAAGTGGGGCAAGAGGGGGGGAAAGTGCCCTTTTCATAAAAAATGATATATTGCTTTCACAACGTTAAATATTATGCGACGTAAATCATAAAGGGTCTAGGGATTGAGCTACGGAATAATGCAAAAAAATTCGTAAAATGACATGCTTGACATTTGTTAAAACATTTTTAGTGCCATTTCAAGCCAATCTAGAGGGCGTAAAAATTTTGCCGGGGGAATACCCCCGAATCCCCCAATATTTCGGCTCGCTACGCTCGCTTGCGGTCTATGTTTCCCTTACCAAAAAAGTCGCCACCCTTGCCCTGCAATCGCTCCGGCGTCCCTGTAAACACACAAACTTGGCTAAACACGTCTCGCATATATTTATTAACGAAAACCTGTGAAATTAGACTTTTACGTGGTTAAACAAACTGCAAAAAGCTATAAACGTTTGCACTGCGTGTCACTAAATAGAAATTTAATTATTAGATCATATCGTATGTCTAAAATCGGTTAACCTAATGCTTACCCACAATCAGAGTAACACCCCACAGCCTGTGTAAAAGCGGTATTAATGTGAAAGCGGAATGGCGTGTTTAACTTTGTGACATATCTGCGTGGCTTTAAAGATCTAATGCTTTGTTGCCGTAAATTTCCAGTAAATTGTTCATTTGGTTTAAACAGTGTAAAGATGAAAAATTAACGTATAACCTAAAAAGCAGTTTTGTGTCTGAAATAGGCCACAAAAAATCACTAATTCACGTGTTACCAACATTGTATAAGCTGGCTGAAGCCGTATATTATAGCCGATAATTACAAAAAATTGCGGTATTTACAACAAACAAATTGCAACGTTGTGTGTTTTTTTAAATGGAGCTACTAAACACGACTCGCATATTTTACCTAACGAAAACCCGTGACATATATCGATGGAAAATCGCTTAAAATGTAGTAGCAGCAATTATTCAAATTGGCGAAATTCAAGCAAATACGTAACACCCATACTGCGTCCAACGAAAGAAAATCCTCTTTTAAAAGTAAATTTGCTTAAAGTTCAAACCGCTACAATAAACGCGATATAAACTTTGCCACATGAAACTTTATTTTTACCAAGGCAATGTACTTCACGCAGGTTATTGCCTTATAAATGTGTGAAAAGGTTTAACCCGTTTCGTCATACGGTTTTGCAAATCGCACGCCCGCTCTTTCAAGTTAACATGCAACGAATGTTTTGTGATGTTTTTGAAATGGTATAAAAATTGCTTACCCGTGACCGGTTCGCGACGGCGTTCGCTTGAGATGCGAGACTTTCTCTCATAGAAAGAAACAAATTTTTTTCTGTCTGGGAGCACACGAGTTTCTTTCTATTTTACCGACTTGCTCGGCGACTCGCTTAAGAGGAGCAATATGAGCCATACGTTTCTCTGTCGTTTCCCTAAAACGCGAACATGCTGACCAACAAACTTTTCCATTTTATATATTAGATTTGAAAAAAGGACGGTAAAGCGTTTGCGCCAAGCGCGAAGAAAAGCTATTGTGCAAATATTTGATGTTCCCCGGGGGTAGCGAAAGGACGTGAGGTTCATCGAGTGTGCTGCCGCCGATAAACATAGTCTAATCATAACCAACAATAAAATTGAAAAAAAAGATATGCGGAAAATTTAATCGTTAATCTATGATGTAATTTGAATAGGATATGATGTAATTTAGATAGAACCGTTAAAATGTCGGTATAGTTTATTTTTATATTTAAACCACACAAGAACTATAGTGTGCAGCACCATAAAATACAATCAGACATACTAAGATAGCGTAACGTTCATTGTTGATAGTACTAGTTTATGTTCGTTGATAGTACTAGTTTATGTACTGCATTTTGGCCGAAAAAAATGCGCAAAAAGTGCGCAAATTTTTTACATTTATGTAGTTAAAATGGACAACAAATTCTGGCAACGGCCAAGGCCAAGCGGCCAAGTTGCAAAAGAGGTGAAGGGCCGGATGAATTATATTGGCGGGGTTGCCGACCCCTGCTCTTAAAAGATACTTTAAACTTCTATTACCACATGATGGCAGTAGAGTGTCCCCGAGTTTTTTGACATTAGTGGACAACTTGTTTTTTTCACAACGGTTTGATTTCCTGTTGTTCACCGAGAATTGATGGCACACATATTGCTGTATAGTCGGCAAAACATATTCATGGTCTGATGTTACGACATTTAAATGGCGTTGTTATGCCGAAAAACAGACCGTCATTGCTCGCCTCTGTGATTAAACCGGTGAAATTAAACAAATTACCAACGCGGTTTGTACAACTTTGTTGCGCAATAAAATGCGCGACTTTAATTGAGTCTATTTAGCTAAAAACTCAAAACGCATTTTTTTTTTATACACTAATATTTTTCTCTTTTATTTTCTGATATAACCCTCTTAATTGGCGCGACACATTACGTTTTTCAGTTTGTTATTGGACATTAGATTTGGGATGTTATACTCTGCACTCCCCAAACTCTTCGTAGTCACTGTCTTCCCTACAGCGTTAAACGCTTTCACCCCCAGCAAGTATTTAAGTTTTTTAATTCAGTATCCAGATTTTATTATTTCGTTGATGATACTAACTGGAAACGTTTTAACGCGAGTTTCATGTTTAATGAGGGAATAATTAATTTACAAATAAAAAAAGAAGTTTTAAATAAAAAAAGTTCAAACAAGCGCATTTTTAGGAGCAATAACTACAGTTTGAGTTTAAAACTGTTCGGATCTCATGCCTTAACAATGTGCGTACTCTATACAGCCGAGTAACTAGGAAATTTAGTGAAATTGTTTCTAAGTGCATATATATATAACATTTTAGCTCTACAAATTACTAAATTAATTACAGTTTACAATAAAACGTCATATTGACCCGCATTTTTGCTTCAGCGACTTTGCTTACACTTTTTAACCACGTCATTGACTAAAGGTAGCCAACAATGGCGGGCGAGGCAAACTTATCGGCGTATAAGTTTAAGAACCTCATCTATCTGGGACAGCGTTCTTACCAACATATCTTGTTGTTATTTTGTAGATGGAGGTTGTAAGTGTGGAGATAACTAGATCACGTGACTTCACTGCCTTGTCCAGCTGCGTCCATAAGATAAACCGCCTGGTGTTGGCCTATACGAGCGATCTGTCCGGTTTCGAGGTTCTTACCGAAGCAATCGCACGCAGAGAAACCCCTGTAAGTTTACTTACGTGCAACAATTGACATGGTTATGTCACAATGGTCATTATTGCGATGGGGCGGGCGCAATTCTCCAATCACACTATCGACAATCAAGCGGTTAGGGGAAGTCCCTGGGTGAAACGCGGACGCGTGAAACTGCACAGGGGAAAGTCCCACCAAGCATGGGTAGTGTTTGGGATGTTCGTAGTCACCATCAAGGTTTTATTATTTCGTTGATGATACTAACTGGAAACGTTTAAACGCAAGTTTCGTGTTTAATGAGGAGATAATTAATTTACAAATACAAAAACAAAGTTTTAAATAAAACAAAGTTCAAGCAAGCGAATTTTAGGATCAACATATCTTGTTGTTATTTTGTAGATGGAGCTTGTATATGTGACGACAACTGGATCACGTGACTTCACTGCCTTGTCCACCTGCGTCCATAAGATCAACCGCCTTGTGTTGAACAATTCGAGCGATCTGTCCGGTTTGGAGGTTCTTACCGAAGCAATCGCACGCAGAGAAACACCTGTAAGTTAACTTTCGTGCAACAATTGGCATGTTTATGTCACAATGGTCATTATTGCGATGAGGCGGGCGCGATTATCCAATCACACTATCGACAATCAAGCGGTTAGGGGAAGTCCCTGGGTGAAACGCGGACGCGTGAAACTGCACAGGGGAAAGTCCCACCAAGCATGGGTAGTGTTTGGGATGTTCGTAGTCACCATCAAGGTTTTATTATTTCGTTGATGATACTAACTGGAAACGTTTAAACGCAAGTTTCGTGTTTAATGAGGGATAATTTTTTGAACCAATAAAAAAGCAATTTTTTATAAATAAAAAAACACAATAGAAGCAAGCGAGTTTCAGTTACATTAAACCACAGTTCGAGTTTTAAAACTGTAATTAGGAATTTTAGCAAAATAATTTTGAGCGCATAAATATATGGAATTTTAACTTTTACAACGACTCAATTAAGTACAGTTTAAAATAAAACGTTATAAGAGCGATCTATCCGGTTTCGAGGTTCTTATTGAAGCAATCGCACGCAAAGAAACCCCTGGAAGTCTTACGTGCAACAAGTGACAATTACATGGTTTGTAATTGCCGCAATTATAATTCGCCTAATTGTTAAGTCTATCGACTTTCAACTTAATTTCATCAAAAAATTGATATTGTTTCTCCGTCATTCAGCGAATATGATGATTTGTGTCCAGTAAGTTTACGAAGCCATGAAAGATACATACACGTTTACTTGTCAATTCAACTGAATAAAACCGACATTTTTGGAAAGACAATTTGTGACGTTTTATTCAGATTTCACATTCCGTTACATAATACTCGATATTCGAACACGGTTCAAAAATCTGGAAAATCAAATTTTGTAAAATGATTGAACTGAATTATGAAATTCTTCGGTATATTTAGTCACTCCGAATATTACCGATTTCATTATCCCACCACCTGGTACAACACTTTCACCTAAGGATGCCCGAAACAGCGGATTCGTCCCGATATCAAGCTAAATAAGTCAAGTTCTTTCTCGTAATGTTTTCCGGGTTAATCGGCACGAAATGATTTAGCAATGGTAAACTAAGTCTATATTTTAATATGTTTCCTTGAAGAAATATATTTTAAATATAGAAATTATTGCGTAACTCGGACTATAATGATGAATCACGTGCCGTGTACGTTTGATGTGTTTATTTCTTTAGAGCAATTGGTCGCGCAAATATTTATCGAGTAGAATCTAAAATTAACATTTACAACTTTTCCGGTTTACAATCCATTTGACCTCTGTCTGTATTTAGCTGTTCAAATAGGTTTTATCAGTAAGTTTAAAACTTTCGTTAACAAACCAAACTATATTTTGTGTAGATGGAAGAATTAATCGTGGTCAAGTTGGGGTCACGTGAGTTGAGTTGCCTGGCAACAAGTGTAAACAACATCAACAAGCTGAGGTTGTTTGATTGCGACACTGCTGGGTCAAATCTGCAAGCTCTAACTGACGCCATCTCAAGCAGAAACCATCCCGTATGTTTATGTTAGTTGTGATAAGTAAATACGTTAGCATTAACCGCACATGCATGAGTGTCTGCATATATTAGGGGGATGGGGGGCAAAAAATATTTTTTACGAATTGTTTATATTAAACATACCGAGACATGTAGGTTTATCCTTAATACATCAGTGAGAGTATAATACACGCTTCCATACAACTAAAGTCGGCACTTGTTTGCAAAAAAATGAAAGTCGGCACTTGTTTGCAAAAAATTAGCCTCTCTTGTTTTGTCTAGTTAATAATTCCAACTGTTCTAACAGCCTTGTGCATATTGATAGATGTTTAAAAAGGTCTACAAACAAACACTCAAAAATGTCAGCCGAAGAGGGTTTGGAGACCTGGGACAAGCACATGGGACATTTATCTGTAAACCACAAACGTTCAAAAAATTGTTTATTCAGATACACACTATTTTGCGCGTTCAGTTTTCACAATTAGGCTTATTTGCTCCAATATCTGGATATTTTGTGCAAATGTTTGTAACACGACAAATAAGAAAAATTCAGTTTCGACAGCGGCTTTTGCTTTCACACAGACAATGCTATATTCATTAAACACATTCGGTAGTGGCATGTTTTTCAGGCAAATATGTTGACTTATTTCGGTACTTCACTATTACGACAATAATACAAATTTTTAGCAAATTATTATTCTACCTAGGAAATTTAATTTTGTGTCATAGACACAGCAGTTTCTTGTTTATTCCATAATGCTCCAGATGTTCAGCATGGGCGCCCGCAGAGGGGGGGGCAAGGGGGTGCACTTGCCCCCCTGGAATTTCAAAATGTGATTATTAGTATTATTTGTTAGTGTAATGTGTATTACTTATGAAGGTTAAAAATAATATACACTATCCATTGCCCCCAGTGGCGTATCCAGAGGTGGCGGGAGTTCTTACCACCCCTTTTTGTAAGTGATATTATCGTTTTTGGTTCGTTTTTGTCATGGTTTAACAAACTGTTCGAAGCGGCGTGCTTTTTAAGTAATTGGGTCACGCGTCTTAATCTAATGCGAAGCCAAAATCGAGTGCAAAACGCCGTTTTTCGTCTTTAGTTTGGTCGACCGTAAACGCTGGATAGTTTTTCTCTTTCGTTATTTGTTTAGGTCAGTGGTTCTCAACCTTTTTTCTTTCGTGTCCCATTTACCTTGCAAAAAAATTCTGTGGCCCAATAGAATTTTTATGAAAGAAAAAACTTTAAAATAGGTTTAGAACAAAACACAGCAGAATATATTTCAAAACAGATTGTTTAATCAACCGTGCATTAGTGAGATACTAGCGGCTCAACAATAAATTTACATTCCTTTTTAATACCTCCCAAACCATTATTCCTTTAAAATGAAATAAAATGACAAATGAAACTAAATCTAGCTTTTTAAATTGGTATGTGGCCCACCTCAAATGTTCTTATGGCCCCACTGGTTGAGAAGCGCTGGTTTAGGTTGACTGATTAGCAAGTGTGTATTCGACAATTGACAACGCTAGTCAAACCTTTTTTTCTCGCTAAAAAACGTCAAGTTATACGCAGTATGTTCCTCGCTGTTCGGTCTCTGCGCTAATATCCGATGTTGGTGTAACATCGACATTTGTTTAAATGAAACAGATTCTTAAAAGGAGGTATAATGGTGACTGTCGTGCGCGTTTTAAAGTATAAATTTTTAAGTAATGATAGTTAACGCAAAATTATGCTCTTCAAGAATACTCTAAGACCACGTGCTAAGTGTGCAATGGACACGACTTATTTCCCCTCAACCAAAGCTTGTAATTTAGCTGACTTGGCACACAGCTTGGCGCAGATGTTGCGCCAATCGTGGCATAATAACACCCGGTAAAAACGATCTTCGTTTAGTATTGCACGTGGTGAAAGGATTGCTTGTAATTTAGCGCTAGTTCCGTTTATGGAACTTGAAAACTGCGCTGCTGATAGTCGAATTATGTATGATTCTACCACAATTAAACACACATATTTCACGGTCTTGGTTTGTTTTTTTGCCCGAAGTTAACGATTGTACACCGTGGTTTCGCAGCTGGCGCCTGACAGGATTGTCGACGACGCACGTGTTCGCTTTTGCTGGACGTATTTGGCTGTTTCTGGGTTTTTTCTATCACGTCTTGCAATCACCATTCTATGACGTAATACTGTCACAATTTTAATGACGTCATTATTCATTAACATCAGGCGAAAAATAGGGGAATTCCCTAAGTTGAAAATTTAGGACCCCTTTTTTGATTTTCTGGTTACGCCCCTGATTGCCCCCCCCCTGAAAAATTTTCTGCGGGCGCCCCTGGGCTCGAGCGCTACTGCAGTATTTCACTTTTTGTAGTGATGTTAATGGTTTCGTTTCGTGTTTATTCTGTTTTTAAGATGTTCTTTTATTTACATTAAAATTACACGTGTGTAGTTAAGTAACTGAAGATATAATTCATGGATTAGGAAACTTTCTTGAATTCTAGACTAATTGCTACTTTTTACGACCGATTTGGATTATGTTTAGTTACTAACTCTCTTTATTGCCACTTTTAATTAAAACTGCATATTTTCTGCAAATTATCTGCAGTTTTAGCTTTGTCAAAAATTCCCTGTGATTAGCACTGCATGATTTCTGTCCAATAGACGTATTTATTTTCTGAAATACACATATTATCGAACGATAACGGCCCTATTCAAAAACAGTTTGGCCGAGTTGCAGATAAACGATAAACGTTATCACCCTATCCAACAATATTTGTTCATATTTTAATATAATAACACCTCAGCAACTGGGGATGCAACTACTTTGCGCGGATCTATAATGTTTTTGTATTGTGTGTCGTCACACCTTTTGAAACATGATTTACGAAATGGTTAATTTTTGCGCTGCAGGCTACATTGCTACGTGGTTCTACGGAACCTTGTTACTGCTGTGGAGTCAATACGCTCACAACACAATTGTCAAAATCAGCTTGATAAATTATTTTTTTGCGATTCGCACCACCAACAGTAAATACTTTTTTAAATTGTCTCATTGATATGTAATTCAAAAAGACCGAATAGTTTTTCGTGGGGGGAAGCAAGAGGGAATGACCAAAAACGCCTTTATATTGTTTAAGTTGCCCAAACTTTTATTTTGGGGTGTGCGATGAGACGCACGACGCAATTTGATCAAAGTGGGCTAAACCTAGAAACATAATTAGATTCGCGCGGAACGCTAAAAAAATTCCATTTACTTGAGAAAATATACAGTTTGTGGGGGGGGGCATAGCAACGTATTATACCTGGCAAAAAAATAAATTTGCGTTAAAGACACAACAGTTTCTTGTTTATCCCATACTATTCCCGATGTTGAGGGGGCAGATGCTCCCCTATTGCAGGCACTTATGGTCCAGGATTAGCAGACGACACCTTCGGTGTTATGGAAGCTAATAGAGGGGAGATACGTAACAGTTAAAACTTCTTGTCATTGTAGATGGAATTGTTGGGACTGGGTGAAAGCAAGCTGGATTCACGTGGTTTTAGTTGCCTGGCAACAGGTGTACACAACATCAACCAGCTGGAATTGGAGAATTGCAAAATCGTTGGTTCTGATCTTCAACCTCTAACTGACGCCATATCACGAATGGATCGACCTGTAAGTGTGTGTTGTTGGAATGAAGGATATGTTGAATATTGGAATAACATTGAAGTGGATAAACCACGCAACAGCAAAGAGTGTAAACTTTGGTAGCTGAACCACTGTCTGGTGTACAAAACAAATTTCCGTATATGAAGTCACCACTAGGCCTACTAAGTGATTACTGGCAGGGGCGAATGCGGTATTTATGTTTAAGGGGGCGTTAAAAAAATGCAGGAATAATGTCACAACGTTTTTTTGTTAGTGGGCTAAAACATACTAGAAACATAAGTTAGATTTGCCCGAATTGCGAAATATTTTTGTATTCACTTAGTTACAAAAGGAATAATACAGTTTAGGGGGAGCCATGGCCACTTGCCCTCTCCCATGGATCCACCCCTTAATGGCCTCTAAAATGGCACTGGCCTGGGATATTTATTCTGATAGCACTTCTTCTCAATGGACCTTTATTAACTGGACATCAATTTTTGACTGGGTTTACATATATATTTAATTTACCAACCAAAGCTTTTTACGATTATTAGCTCGATAAACATGTTGCTGATAAAATGATTGCACCCCCCAAAAAGATCCTACTTTAGCGCAAAGAATATTTCTGGAAATCGTACACGACATTTAGTGTTTATTTGCTACATGGCTGATCTTGCAAGCTCAGTTGCTTAAGTTAATGTCCTGGTATGGCCGAGGTCATTAGTTGGAATCTTACCGCAGGTAATTTTTACTTGCCTTGCTTGCACGAAAATATTTGCAAGACCGACCGAATATGTTTAGACATTCTCAATAAATAACATTTAGCGGCAGTGTTGTAAACAAGTCATTTTGAAATGACTTAAGTCCCAGACAAGTTATTTGTGAAATAACTTAAGTCCAAGTCAAGTCTTTTCAAATAAATAAGTCAAGTTCCAGTCCAAGTCATAATTAAAGCAAGTCAACTTCAAGTCATGTCCTTGTCATAAAAATAAAGCGTTGAACTATTCGAAGTTTTACACTCGCATGATTATGAACAATAACTGAACTAAAAAAATAAGGAAAACAGAACATATAGCAATCAATTTGTTTTTGTGCAAAAATTTGGAAAAATAGCTCAATTTTATAAAAAAAAAAAATACTTGAAGAAATGCTTTATTTCAACCCAAGTCATTTGTTCAAAAGACTTAAGTCAAGTCAAGTCATTTTGCCCAAATGACTTAAGTTAAGTCAAGTCATTTTAAAACAGTGACTTAAGTGCACTTAAGTCAAGTCATTGAAGTCATTGACTTAAGTCATTACAATACTGTTTAGCGGTGGTTGTTTTTTCAAACTGTAGGCCTAGGTCGTGGAGATATTCAGTGCATCATACTTAGACTGCAATTTAAATTGTTTGCCCGAAATTGATACAATAACGTTTTAAATTTAGACCGCAATATTATTGTTATTAGATTTGCAATTTTTATTAAATGCCAGTTCAATTCGTATAGCTTCAGTCTATCGCCAAGTGAATGGATAAGAAATACGAATAAATTTAAGCGAGAGAGTTTACGTTAAAATACAAACGCCGGGTTCTTTCTGCATTTTAATTGTGTGATTTTGCAAAACCTAGGTAGAAATAATTAACCTGTCGTGCATTTTTTGAAAACTCGTACACGGAAGTAATCACCAGGGGCCTGGCTTATTTTAGCGATTTAACGAAAAATAACAATTCATTTAATAATTTTAAGTTGCTTGAGTTCACTGAAACGTCCCATAAAATTATTTTGTCCATCATTGCCCCAATAGGTAATATATATCCCAGAGGTGATACCTGACCTATTGATCGGAGGAAAGCGAGTCTTTGTGATATTAAGTAATTCATCCTTGACCTATTACACAACCTTAGTATGCGGCCTGCGAAATAGTTTGTTTTTTGCTTGTTGTGGCCCTTGCACCATTTTAATTTGTACAGGCCAGGTTTAAACTCATCTTCCTTGTACAATTACACTGTGCCCAACAAGTTTCGAGTTTTTTGGATTTGGCATTTTAAACGAATTGCTCTGTAAAAAACAACACAAAAGCTAAATAGTTATTTATGCGAAAGTTAAGCAGAATATTTAACACTATAGGTTGTTTAAAGCGAAATATTAATATAGCTCTAATATTTTAAAATAAGTTTACTGCTTCAACCTTAATTTCCATAGATGTTGTGTGAGTTTATAAAGTAGGCAAATCTACCAATTAACTTTTTTTATTGTCACAGTTGGAGAAACTGGACATAAGTTACAACAAGCTGGATTCACGTGGTGTGAGTTGCCTGGCAACAAGTGTACACAACATCAACCAGCTGGAATTAACGTATTGCAAAATAGCTGGTTCCGATCTGCAACCTCTAACTAATGCCATATCACGAATGGATCGACCTGTAAGTGTGTGTTGTTGAATTAAAGAATATGTTGATTATTGGAATAACATTGAGGTAGATAAACCAGACAAGAGCATTTCGTACAAGATGTGGTAACTCAGCCACTATATATGGTGTACAAAAGATTTTTGGTAAACGAAATTTTTCTTTCACCATTACTAAGTAATTACTAATTATAAAGAAGGTTCTTCCGACAATTATTTATTCTATACCGACGTTTCGATAACCTATCCAGGTAATCTTCATCAGGGCATATAAACTTGTAACCTTGCAGAGGTATATATATAGTGAAGAAAAACGACGAAAAAACAATGTGGCAAAACGAGGCGAAAAAGAAAAAGAAAACAAGGCGCGAATAACGTGAAAACGTGGAAAGTAATTACTAGCAGGGAAGAATGCGGATTTTTGTTTAGGTGTGGCATGAAAAAATTGCAGGTATGATGTCACAATGTTACGTCAAATCGTGACGTTGCAAGTAACGGACATAGCGTTACGTCAAAACGTGACTATTTTTTTATATTATAAAGACGGAAAAGCACTCGCGTGCAGCGTGAAAAAATGCCTTTGTAAAGTTTACGTTTCCCAAACTTAAATTTGCGATAAGACGCACGGCGCCCATGGATAAACCTGTTTTCAAATGGGTTAAAACATACTAGAAACATAACTTAGATTCGCGGGTATTCCGAAATACTTTTGCATTCACTTAGTTACAAAAGGAATAATACAGCCACGTTCCATCTCCAATGAATCCATCCCTGGTGAATGGCCCTGGCCTGGGTACATTTGTTCTGATAGCACCTATTCTCAATGGACCATTATTAACTGGACATCCTTTTTGTTTGTGTTTACTTATGGGAGTAATTTACCAACCAACACTCGAATTGCGATTATTCCTTTGTAAGAACGTTTTCCTGTTGAAGATATTGCACCCCGAAAAACGCCTATGTTACCTCACACTTTCACGCAAACAATATTCCTGGAATTTTATAGCTGCATTATTTTTTATTTGCTTCAGCGCTGATCTTGCATAGCTCAGTTGCTAGAGTGACTTTCCCGGTATGGCCGAGGTCATTAGTTCGAATCTCACCGCAGGTAATTTTTACTTGCCTTGCTTGCACGAAAATCCTTACAAGACCAACCGAATATGTTTAGACATTCTCAATAAATAACATTAAGCGGTGGTTGTTATTTCAAACTGTAGGCCTAGGTCGTGGAGATTTTATTTCGTGCATTCAGTGCAGCACCATACTTAGACTACAATTCAAACTGTTTGCCCAAAATTGATGCAATAACATTTTAAAGTTAGACCGCAATGTTATTGTTAATAGATTTGCAATTTTCATTTAATGCCACTTTAATTCGTATAGCTTCAGTCTATCGCCAAGTGAATGGATAAGAAATACGAATAAAGTTAAGCGAAAGGGTTTACGTTAAAATACAAAGGCCGGGTTCTTTCTGTATTTTATTTTTGTGATTTTGAAAAACTTATGTAAAAATAATTAAACTGTTGTGCATTTTCTGAAAACACGTACACGGAAATAATCACCTGTGTTACGACTTTACTAGTAATTCTAGAAAATTACCTAGGCCTCCTGTAAAGTCGCTGTGAGTTCTTATTTTCGGGCAATAAATAACCTACCAAAGAGAACTTATATTAAAGACCACAACAAGAAAACCCAATGTACAGATGTATTGGTTGCAAGAGTAGAATATTTCCAAACCACAAACAATAATGACACTTAGACACACACAATTACTTACAAAAGCGACAGACAGAGCATAATGAAACTTAAAGTTTTACTCGCTAATTTCACAAGGCTACACCCAGACGTCTCCCTCGCTGTAGGCGGTGAGCCGCTCGTAATATACGCTAAAACAAAACTCCTTTTAACGGGAACCGACGCGCTCCCGGAAACCCCAGGCCTGCCTTACAGGGCGGCCGTTTCGTGGAAAGATAACATTGGGCGGACCTTTTAGTGAGAAGTTAAACCGCGCCGAAAAACAAGCGATAAATGATTGTGAGATTTGCAGAAATGTTTGGAGACAGGAAAAAACATGTCTAAAGTCCAATTAACGGCGAACACCACAGCGCACAAGAATATTACGTTAATATACAATTATACATGTCTCGAAATGCGAAAACCTAATTCCTAGCCCTACATTTAAGAACAAAGGCGCAAAATTAATAATGAATGTTAGAATTTACAGTCGGCGTAATTAGCAACCGGTGATAATTTTGTAGTGCTAATTAAGCACGTAACACCTGGGACCTGGTTTATTTTAATGGATTTAACGAAAAATAACAATTCATTTAATAATTTTAAGTTGCTAGAGTTCACTAAAACGTCCCATAAAATTATTTTGTCCATCATTGCACCAATAGGTAATATATATCCCAGAGTTGTTACCTGACCTATTGATCGGAGGAAAGCGAGTCTTTGCGATTTTGCGTATTTGTTACCTCTTCTATTACACAACCTTAGTATGCGGCCTGCGAAATTGTTTGTTTTTTGCTTGTTGTGGCCCTTGCACCATTTTAATTTGTACAGGCCTGGTTTAAACTCATCTTCGTTATACAATTACCCTGTGCACATCAAGTTTCGAGTTTTTTGGATTTGGCATTTCAAACGAATTGCTCTGTAAAAAACAACACAAAGGCTAGATAGTTATTTATGCGAAAGTTAAGCAGAATGTTTAACACTATAGGTTGTTTAAAGCGAAATATTAATGTAGCTCTAATATTTAAAAAAAAGTTTACTGCTTCAACCTTAATTTCCCTTAAGTTAAGCTCTCTGAATTTAATTTCTATTCTACAGTTAATATTAAAAAAAAATACTCTTGATGATGTGCATTATAGGCGATGGTCAATCCTTGCACACCCAAATATAATTAAATTAATGCGGTTTGAGTCACCGGTTTTATATTCGCAGATGTTGTGTGGGTTTATAGAGTAGGCAAATCTACCAATTTATTATTGTCACAGTTGGAGAAACTGAATCTAAGTAACAACGAGCTGGATTCAAGTGGTTTGAGTTGCCTGGCAACAAGTGTACACAACATCAACCAGCTGGAATTATGGGATTGCAAAATCGCTGGTTCTGATCTGCAACCTCTTACTGACGCCATTTCACGAATGGATCGACCTGTAAGTGTGTGTTGTTGGAATGAAGGGTGTGTTGAATATTGATATAACATTGAGGTGGACAAACAACACAACAGCATTACGTATAAGATTTGCTAACTCAACCACTGTCTGGTGTACAAAAAATTTTTCCGTAAATGGAATTTGATGATTTTTTTTGAAGTAATTACTGGCAGGGCGAATGCGGGATTTTTGTTTGAGGGCGCATAAAAAATTGCAGGTATGATGTCACAAGTTACGCCTAAACGTTACGTCACAAGTAACGGACATAGCGCTACGTCAAAACGTGACTATTTTTTATATTATAAAGACGGAAAAGCACTTGCGTGCAGCGTGAAAAAATGACTTTGTAAAGTTTAACTTTCCCAAACTTTAATTTTCGAGGGTGTGATAAGACGCACGGCGCCCATGGATAAACCGGTTTTCAAGTGGGCTAAGAAATACTAGAAACATAACTTAAATTTGCGGGTATTGCGAAATGTATTTGCATTCACTTCGTTACAATAGGAAAAAAACAGTTTGGGGGAGCCATGGCCACGTACCCTCTCCCATGCATCCACCCCTGATTATTGGACTCTAAAATGGCCCTGGCCTGGGTATATTTATTGTGATAGCACTTCTTCTCAATGGACCATTATTAACTAGACATCGATTTTTGATTGGGTTTACTTATACATTAAATTTACAAACCAAAGCTTTTTACGATTATTAGCTCGATAAACATGTTCCTGACAAAATGATTGTACCACGAGAAAAAGATCCTACTTTTGTGCAAAGAATATTTCTGGAATTTTGTAGCGACATTTAGTGTTTTTTGCTACATCGCTGATCTTGCATAGCTCGGTTGCTTGAGTGACGTTCCCGGTATGGTCGAGGTCATTAGTTCGAATCTCACCGCAGGCAATTTTTACTTACCTTGCTTGCACGAATATCCCTGCAAGACCAACCGAATATGTTTAGACATTCTCAATAAATACCATTAAGCGGTTGTTGTTTTTATCAACCGGTACTAGGTCGTGGAGATATTAATTTTCGTGCATTCAGTGTAGCATTATACTTAGACTACAATTCATTTTTTAGACTACAATTTAAATTGTTTGCCCAAAATTGAAGCAATAGCATTTTAAAGTTAGACCGCAATATTATTGTTATTAGATTTGCAATTTTTATTTAATGCCACTTAAATTCGTATAGCTTTAATCTATCGTCAATGAATGGATAAGAAATACGAATAAAGTTAAGCAGGAGGGTTTACTTCAAAATACAAACGCTGTGTTCTTTCTGCATTTTAATTGTGTGATTTTGTAAAACATATTTAGAAATAATTAAACTGATGTGTATTTTCTGAAAACTCGTACACGGAAGTAATCACCAGGGGCCTGGTTTATTTTAGTAATTTAACAAAAAATAACAATTCATTTAATAATTTTAAGTTGCTAGAGTCCACCGAAACGTTCCATAACATTACTATTTTGTCCATCCCCAATAGGAAATAATAGCCCAGAGTTGTTACCTGACCTATTATGCAACCTTAGTATGCGGCCTGCGAAATTGTTTGTTTTTGCTTGTTGCGGCCCTTGCACCATTTAAAATTGTACAGGCCTGGTTTAAACTCATCTTCCTTGTAGAATCACGCTGTGCACAATAAGTTTTGAGTTTTTTGGATTTGGCATTTTAAACGTGTTGCTCTGTAAAAAACAACACAAAGGCTAGATAGTTAGTTATGCGAAAGTTAAGCAGAATATTTAACACTATACGTCGTTTAAAGCGAAATATTAATATAGCTCTAATATTTTAAAATTAGTTTACTGCTTCAACCTTAATTTCCCTTAAGTTAAGCTCTCTAAATTTTATTTCTCTTCTACAGTTAATATTTAAAAAAATACTCCTGATCAAGTGCATTTTAGGCGATGGTCAATCCTAGCACACCCAAATAATGTTAAATTAATGCGGTTGAAGTCACCAGTTCTATATTCGTAGATGTTGTGTGGGTTTATAGAGTAGGCAATTCTACAAATTTATTATTGTTACAGTTGGAGAAACTGAACCTAGGTGGCAACGAGCTGGATTCAAGTGGTTTGAGTTGCGTGGCAACAAGTGTACACAACATCAACCAGCTGGAATTACGGGCTTGCGAAATCGCTGGTTCTGATCTGCAACCTCTAACAGACGCCATATCACGAATGGATCGACCTGTAAGTGTGTGTTGTTGGAATGAAGGGTGTGTTTAATATTGATATAACATTGAGGTGGACAAACAACACAACAGCATTACGTATAAGATTTGCTAATTCACTGTCTGGTGTACAAAAAATTTTTCCTTAAATGGAATTCGATGATTTTTTTGAAGTAATTACTGGCAGGGGCGAATGCGGGATTTTTGTTTGAGGGCGCATAAAAAATTGCAGGTATGATGTCACAGGTTACGTCTAAACGTGACGTCACAAGTAACGGACATAGCGCTACGTCAAAACGTGACTATTTTTTATATTATAAAGACGGAAAAGCACTCGCGTGCAGCGTGAAAAAATGTCTTTGTAAAGTTTGCTTTCCCAAACTTTAATTTTCGAGGGTGCGATAAGACGCACGGCGCCCATAGATAACCGGTTTTCAAGTGGGCTAAGACATACTAGAAACATAACTTAAATTCGCGGGTATTGCGAAATACTTTTTGTATTCACTTAGTTACAAAAGGAATAATACAGCTACGTTCCCTCTCCCATGAATCCACCCCTGATTACAGGCCTTTAAATGGCCCTGGCCTGGGTACATTTGTTCTGATAGCACTTCTTCTCAATTGACAATTATAAACTGAACATCATTTTTATTTGTGCTTACCTATATGAGAATATTTTACCAACCAACACTTGAATTACGATTATTACTTTGTAACAACATTTTTCTGTTGAAGTAATTGCACCCCGAAAAGCGCCTACGTTCCCTCATACTTCTATATCTCCGCAATTTTGGAGCGACATTTAGTGGTTGTTTGCTGCATGGCTGATCTTGCATACCTCAGTTGCTTGAGTGACGTTCCCGTTATGGCCGAGGTCATTAGTTCGAATCTCACCGCAGGCAATTTTTACTTGCCTTGCTTGCACGAAAATCCTTACAAGACCAACCGAATATGTTTAGACATTCTCAATAAATACCATTAAGCGGTTGTTGTTTTTATTAACCGGTACTAGGTCGTGGAGATATTAATTTTCGTGCATTCAGTGCAGCATTATACTTATACTGTAATTCATTTTTTAGACTACAATTCAAATTGTTTGCCCAAAATTGATGCAATAAACTTTTAAAGTTAGGCCGCAATATTATTGTTATTAGATTTGCAATTTCTATTTAATGCCACTTCAATTTGTATAGCTTTAATCTATCGTCAATGAATGGATAAGAAATACGAATAAAGTTAAGCAGGAGGGTTTACGTTAAAATACAAACGCCGGGCTCTTTCTGCAGTTCAATTGTGTGATTTTGTAAAACTTATGCAGAAATAATTAAACTGATGTGTATTTTCTGAAAACTCGTACACGGAAGTAATCACCAGGGGCCTGGTTTATTTTAGTGGATTTAACGAAAAATAAGAATTCATTTAATAATTTTAAGTTGCTAGACTCCACCGAAACGTTCCATCAAATTATTTTGTCCATCATTGCCCCAATAAATAATATATAACCCATAGTTGTTACCTGACCTATTATACAACCTTAGTATGCGGCCTGCCAAATTGTTTGTTTTTGCTTGTTGCGGTCCAATTGCACCATTTTAATTTGTACAGGCCTGGTTTAAACACAAATTCCTTGTAGAATCACGCTGTGCACAATAAGTTTTGAGTTTTTTTTATTTGGCATTTTTAACGTGTTGTTTTGTAAAAAAAAAATAGCTAAGTATGCGAGAGTTAAGCGAATATTTAAAATTACCAGTTGGTTAAGGCAAAATATTGACTTAGCTCTAAAATTTTGAAATAAGTTTACTGCTTCAATAACCTTGATTTTGGTTAAGTTGAGATCACTAAAATTTATTTTTTTCTCTACAGTTATTAATTAAAACAAAATACTCTTGACAATGTGCATTGTGGGCTATTGGGCAACAGCGTTGCGTATAAAATTTGGTAACTGAACCACTGTCTGGTGTACAAAAGATTTTTCCGTAAACACAATTTTTATGTCACCAAAAGTAAGCAATTACTGGCAGGGGGAAATGCGGGATTTTTAAGAGAAAAGCACTAACGTGAAAAATACTTTTGTATAGTTAATCTTCCAAAACTTTAATTTTCGAGGGTGTGCTAAGACGCACGGCGCCCATGGTTAAACCGGTTTTCAAGTGGGCTAAGACATACTACAAACATAATTAAATTTGCAGGTATTGCGAAATGTATTTGCATTCACTTCGTTACAATAGGCAAAATACAGTTGGTGGGAGCCATGACCACGTGCACTCTCCCATGGATCCACCCCTGATTACTGGCCTCTAAAATGAACCTTGCCTGGGATATTTATTGTGATAGTACTTCTTCTCAATGGACCTTTATTAACTAGACATCGATTTTTGATTGGGTTTACTTATACATTCAATTTACCAACCACAGCTTTTTATAATTATTAGCTCGATAAACATGTTGCTGATAAAATGATTGCACCCCCCAAAAAAGATCCTACTTTTGCGCAAAAAATATTTCTTGAATTTGGTAGCGACATGTAGTGTTTTTCTATTTGCTACATCGCTGATCTTGCATAGCTCGGTTGTTTGAGTGACTGTCCCGGTATGGCTGCGGTCATTAGTTCGAATCTTACCGCAGGCAATTTTTACTTACCTTGCTTGCACGAACATCCTTGCAAGACCAACCAAATACGTTTAGACATTCTCAATAAATAACATTAAGCGGTGGTTGTTATTTCGAACTGTAGGCCTAGGTCGTGGAGATATTCAGTGCATCCTACAAAAACAGCAATTCAAATTGTTTGCCCGAAATTGATACAATAACATTTTAAAGTTAGACCGCAATGTAATTGTTATTAGATTTGCAATTTTCATTTAATGGCAGTTTAATTCGTATAGCTTCAGTCTATCGCCAAGTGAATGGATAAGAAATACGAATAAATTTAGGCGAGAGGGTTTACGTTAAAATACGAACGCCGGGTTCTTTCTGCATTTTATTTCTGTGATTTTTCAAAACCTAGGTAGATATAATTAACCTGTTGTGCATTTTTTGAAAACTCGTACACGGATGTAATGACTTGGGGCCTGGTTTATTTAGTGATTTAACGAAAAATAACAATTTATTTAATAATTTTAAGTTGCTAGAGTTCACTAAATCGTCCCATAAAAATATTTTGTCCATTATTGCCCCAATAGGTAATATATATCTCAGAGTTGTTACCTGACCTATTGATCGGAGGAAAGCGAGTTTTTGCGATTTTACGTATTTGTTGCCTGCCCTATTATACAACCTTAGTATGCGGCCTGCGAAATTGTTTGTTTTTTGCTTGTTGTGGCCCTTGCACCATTTTAATTTGTACATGCCTGGTTTAAACTCATCTTCCTTGTACAATTACGCTGAGCACAATAAGTTTTGAGTTTTTTTTATTTGGCATTTCAAACGAATTGCTCTGTGAAAAACAACACAATGGCTAGATAGTTATTTATGCGAAAGTTAAGCAGAGCATTTAACACTATAGGTTGTTTAAAGTGAAATATTAATATAGCTCTAATATTTTAAATTAGTTTACTGCTGTAACCTTAATTTCCGTTAAGTTAAGCTCTCTGAATTTAATTTCTCTTCTACAGTTAATATTTAAAAAAAATAATCTTGGTCAAGTGCATTATAGGCAATGGTCAATCCTAGCACACCCAAATATAATTAAATTAATGCGGTTCAAGTCACCGGTTCTATATTCGTAGATGTTGTGTGGGTTTATAGGGTAGGCAAATCTACCAATTAACCGTTTTTTTTATTGTCACAGTTGGAGAAACTGAACCTAAGTTCCAACAAGCTGGAGTCACGTGGTTTGAGGTTCCTGACAACAACCGTACACAACATCAACCAGCTGGAATTATGGAATTGCAGAATCGTTGGTTCCGCTCTGCAACCTCTAACTGACGCTATATCACAATTGGATCGACCTGTAAGTGTGTGTTTATGGAATGAAGGGTGTGTTAAATATTGGAATTGCATTGAGGTGGGTAAAACAAGCAACGGCATTGCGTATAAAATTTACTAACTGAACCACTGTCTAGTGTACAAAATATTTTTGATAAACGGAATTTTATGTCACCAAAAGTAAGTAATTACTGGCAGGGGCAAATGCTGGCAGGGGCAAATGCGGGATTTTTGTTTGAGGGGGCATTAAAAAATGCAGGTATGATGTCACAATGTTACGTCAAATCGTGACGTCACAAAACATAGCGTTACGCCAAAACGTGACTATTTTTTTTAAGAGGGAAAAGCACTACCGTGAAAAATACTTTTATATAGTTAATGTTCCCAAACTTTAATTTTCGAGGGTGTGATAAGACGCACGGCGCCCATGGATAAACCGGTTTTCAAGTGGGCTAAGACATACTAGAAACATAACTTAGATACGCGGCTATTGCTAAATGTGTTTGCATTCAATGCGAAATGTGTTTGCATCCAATGTTTGCATTCACTTCGTTACAATAGGCAAAATACAGTTTGGGGGGAGCCATGGCCACTTGCACTCTCCCATGGATCCACCCCTGATTACTGGCCTCTAAAATACACCTGACCTGGGTATATTTATTGTGTTAGTACTTCTTCTCAATGGACCTTTATTAACTAGACATCGATTTTTGATTGGGTTTACTTATACATTCAATTTACCAACCACAGCTTTTTACAATTATTAGCTCGATAAACATGTTGCTGATAAAATGATTGCACCCCAAAAAAGATCCTACTTTTGCGCAAAGAATATTTCTGGAATTTGGTAGCGACATTTAGTGTTTTTTTATTTGCTTCAGCGCTGATCCTGCATAGCTCGGTTGCTTGAGTGACTGTCCCGGTATGGCCGAGGTCATTAGTTCGAATCTCACCGCAGGCAATTTTTACTTACCTTGCTTGCACGGACATCCTTGCAAGACCAACCGAATATGTTTAGACATTCTCAATAAATAACATTAAGCGGTTGTTGTTATTTCAAACTGTAGACCTAGGTCGTGGAGATATTCAGTGCATCCTACTTAGACAGCAATTCAAATTGTTTGCCCGAAATTGATACAATAACATTTTAAAGTTAGACCGCAATAATTTTCATTTAATGCCAGTTTAACTCGTATAGCTTCAGTCTATCGCGAAGTGAATGGATAAGAAATACGAATAAATTTAGGCGAGAGGGTTTAAGTTAAAATACAAACGCCGGGTTCTTTCTGCATTTTATTTGTGCGATTTTGCAAAAAAGATTTAGATAAAATTAACCTGTTGTTCATTTTTAGAAAACTCGTACACGGATGTAATGACCTGGGGCCTGGTTCATTTCAGTGATTTAACGAAAAATAACAATTCATTTAATAATTTTAAGGTGCTAGAGTTCACTAAAACGTCCCATAAAATTATTTTGTCCATCATTGCCCCAATAGATATTATATATACCCCAGAGTTGTCACCTGACCTATTGATCGAAGGAAAGCGAGTCTTTGCAATTTTACGTATTTGTTGCTTGAATATGCAACCTTAGTATGCGGCCTGCGAAATTGTTTGTTTTTGCTTGTTGTGGCCCTTGCACCATTTTAATTTGTACAGGCCTGGTTTAAACTTATCTTCCTTGTACAATTACACTGTGCACATCAAGTTTTTGGATTTGGCATTTTAAACGAATTGCTCTGTAAAAAACAACACAAAGGCTAGATAGTTATTTATGCGAAAGTTAAGCAGAATATTTAACACTATAGGTTGTTTAAAGTGAAATATTAATATAGCTCTTATATTTTAAAATAAGTTTACTGCTTCAACCTTAATTTCTCTTAAGTTAAGCTCTCTGAATTTAATTTTTCTTCTACAGTTAATATTTAAAAAAATTACTCTTGATAAGTGCATTATAGGCGATGGTCAATCCTTGCACACCCAAATATTATTAAATTAATGCGGTTCAAGTCACCAGTTCTATATTCGCAGATGTTGTGTGGGTTTATAGAGTAGGCAAATCTACCAATTTATTATTGTCACAGTTGGAGAAACTGAATCTAAGTCGCAACAAGATAGAGTCACGTGGTTTGAGTTGCCTGGCAACAAGTGTACACAACGTCAACCAGCTGGAATTATGGGATTGCGAAATCGCTGGTTCCGATCTGCAACCTCTAACTGACGCCATTTCACGAATGGATCGACCTGTAAGTGTGTGTTGTTGGAATGAAGGATGTGTTTAATATTGATATAACATTGAGGTGGACAAACAACACAACAGCATTACGTATAAGATTTGTTAACTCAACCACTTTCTGGTGTACAAAAATGTTTTCCGTATATGGAATTTGATGATTTTTTTGAAGTAATTACTGGCAGGGGCGAATGTGGGATTTTTGTTTGAGGGCGCATAAAAAATTGCAGGTATGATGTCACAAGTTAAGTCTAAACGTGACGTCACAAGTGACGGACATAGCGCTACGTCAAAACGTGGTTATTTTTATATTATAAAGACGGAAAAGCACTCGCGTGCAGCGTGAAAAAATGTCTTTGTAAAGTTTAACTTTCCCAAACTTTACTTTTCGGGTGTGCGATAAGACGCACGGCGCCCATAGATAACCGGTTTTCAAGTGAGCTAAGACATACTAGAAACATAACTTAAATTCGCGGGTATTGCGAAATATTTTTGCATTCACTTAGTTACAATAGGAATAATACAGCTACGTTCCCTTTCCCATGAATCCACCCCTGGTGAATGGCCTTTAAAATGTCCTGGCCTGGGTACATTTGTTCTGATAGCACTTCTTCTCAATTGACAATTATAAATTGGACATCATTTTTGTTTGTGTTTACTTATGGGAATAATTTACCAACCAACACTTGAATTGCGATTATTCCTTTGTAACAACGTTTTCCTGTTGAAGTAATTGCAACCCGAAAAGCGCCTACGTTCCCTCATACTTTTATATTTCCTCAATTCTGGAGCGACATTTAGAGGTTGTTTGCTGCATGGCTGATCTTGCATTGGTCAGTTGCTTGATTGACGTTCCCGGTATGGTCGAGGTCATTAGTTCGAATTTCACCGCAGGCAATTTTTACTTGCCTTGCTTGCACGGAAATCCTTACAAGACCAACCGAATATGTTTAGACATTCTCAATAAATAACATTAAGCGGTTGTTGTTTTTATTAACCGGTACTAGGTCGTGGAGATATTAATTTTCGTGCATTCAGTGCAGCATTATACTTAGACTACAATTCATTTTTTGGGCTACAATTCAAATTGTTTGCCCAAAATTGATGCAATAACATTTTAAAGTTAGACCGCAATATTATTGTTATTAGATTTGCAATTTTTATTTAATGCCACTTCAATTCGTATAGCTTTAATCTATCGCCAAGTGAATGGATAAGAAACACGAATAAAGTTAAGCAGGAGGGTTTACGTTAAAATACAAACGCCGGGCTCTTTCTGCATTTTATTTGTGTGATTTTGCAAAACCTAGGTAGAAATAATTAACCTGTTGTGCATTTTTTTAAACTCGTACACGGAGGTAATCACCTGGGGCCTGGTTTATTTTAGTGGATTTAACGAAAAATAACAATTCATTTAATAATTTTAAGTTGCTTGAGTTCACTGAAACGTCCCATAAAATTATTTTGTCCACCATTGCCCCAATAGGTAGTATATATTCCAGAGTTGTTACCTGGCCTATTGCTTGAAGGAAAGCGAGTCTTTGTGATTTTACGTATTTGTTGCTTGACCTATTATGCAACCTTAGTATGCGACCTGCCAAATTGTTTGTTTTTGCTTGTTGCGGCCCTTGCACCATTTTAATTTGTACAGGCCTGGTTTAAACTCATCTTCCTTGTACAATTACACTGTGCACATCAAGTTTCGAGTTTTTTGGATTTGGCATTTTAAACGAATTGCTCTGTAAAAAACAACACAAAGGCTAGATAGTTAGTTATGCGAAAGTTAAGCATAGCATTTAACACTATAGGTTGTTTAAAGCGAAATATTAATATAGCTCTAATATTTTAAAATTAGTTTACTGCTTCAACTTTAATTTCTCTTAAGTTAAGCTCTCTGAATTTAATTTTTCTTCTACAGTTAATATTTAAAAAAATTACTCTTGATCAAGTGCATTATAGGCGATGGTCAATCCTAGCACACCCAAATATTATTAAATTAATGCGGTTCAAGTCACCAGTTCTATATTCGCAGATGTTGTGTGGGTTTATAGAGTAGGCAAATCTACCAATTTATTATTGTCACAGTTGGAGAAACTGAGCCTAAGTGACAACAAGATGGATTCACGTGGTGTGAGTTGCCTGGCAACAAGTGTACACAACATCAACCACCTGGAATTGAAGAAATGCAAAATCGCTGGTTCTGATCTTCAACCTCTAACTGACGCCATATTACGAATGGATCGACCTGTAAGTGTGTGTTGTTGGAATGAAGGGTGTGTTTAATATTGATATAACATTGAGGTGGACAAACAACACAACAGCATTACGTATAAGATTTGCTAACTCACTGTCTGGTGTACAAAAAAATTTTCCGTAAATGGAATTTGATGATTTTTTTGAAGTAATTACTGGCAGGGCGAATGCGGGATTTTTGTTTGAGGGCGCATAAAAAATTGCAGGTATGATGTCACAAGTAACGGACATAGCGCTACGTCAAAACGTGGCTATTTTTTATATTATAAAGACGAAAAGCACTCGCGTGAAGCGTGAAAAAATGTCTTTGTGAAGTTTAACTTTACCAAACTTTAATTTTCGAGGGTGCGATAAGACGCACGGCGCCCATGGATAAACCACTTTTCAAGTGGGCTAAGACATACTATAAACATAACTTAAATTCGCGGGTATTGCGAAATATTTTTGCTTTCACTTAGTTACAATAGGAATAATGCAGCTACGTCCCCTCTCCCATGAATCCACCCCTGATTACTGGCCTTTAAATGGTCCTGGCCTGGGTACATTTGTTCTGATAGCACTTCTTCTCAATTGACAATTATAAATTGGACATCATTTTTGTTTGTGTTTTCTTATGGGAATAATTTACCAACCAACACTTGAATTGCGATTATTCCTTTGTAACAACGTTTTCCTGTTGAAGTAATTGCACCCCGAAAAGCGCCTACGTTCCCTCATACTTCTATATCTCCGTAATTCTGGAGCGACATTTAGTGGTTGTTTGCTGTATGGCTGATCTTGCATAGCTCAGTTGCTTGAGTGACGTTCCCGGTATGGCCGAGGTCATTAGTTCGAATCTCACCGCAGGCAATTTTTACTTGCCTTGCTTGCACGAAAATCCTTACAAGACCAACCGAATATGTTTAGACATTCTCAATAAATACCATTAAGCGGTTGTTGTTTTTATTAACCGGTACTAGGTCGTGGAGATATTAATTTTCGTGCATTCAGTGCAGCATTATACTTAGACTACAATTCAAATTTTTTGCCCAAAATTGAAGCAATAACATTTTAAAGTTAGGCCGCAATATTATTGTTATTAGATTTGCAATTTCTATTTAATGCCACAGCAATTCGTATAGCTTTAATCTATCGTCAATGAATGGATAAGAAATACGAATAAAGTTAAGCAGGAGGGTTTACGTTAAAATACAAACGCTGTGTTCTTTTTGCATTTTAATTGTGTGATTTTGTAAAACATATTTAGAAATAATTAAACTGATGTGTATTTCCTGAAAACTCGTACACGGAAGTAATCACCAGGGCCTGGTTTATTTTAGTGGATTTAACAAAAAATAACAATTCATTTAATAATTTTAAGTTGCTAGAGTCCACTGAAACGTCCCATAACGTTACTATTTTGTCCATCCCCAATAGGTAATAATAGCCCAGAATTGTTACCTGACCTATTATGCAACCTTAGTATGCGGCCTGCCAAATTGTTTGTTTTTGCTTGTTGTGGCCCTTGCACCATTTTAATTTGTACAGGCCTGGTTTAAACTTAAATTTCTTGTACAATCACGCAGTGCACAATAAGTTTTCAGTTTTTGGATTTGGCATTTTAAACGTGTTGTTTTGTAAAAAAAATAGCTAAGTATGCGAGAGTTAAGAGAATATTTAAAACTACCAGTTGGTTAAGGCAAAATATTGACTTAGCTCTAAAAATTTGAAATTAGTTTACTGCTTCAATAACCTTGAGTTTGGTTAAGTTGAGCTCTCTAAAATTTATTTTTTTCTTTACAGTTATTAATTAAAGCAAAATACTCTTGACAATGTGCATTATGGGCTATGGGGCAACAGCATTGCGTATAAAATTTGGTAACTGAACCACTGTCTGGTGTACAAAAGATTTTTCCGTAAACACAATGTTTATGTCACCAAAAGTAAGCAATTAATGGCAGGGGCAAATGCGGGATTTTTGTTTTGAGGGGGCATTAAAAAATGCAGGTATGATGTCACAATGTTACGTCAAATCGTGACGTCACAAAACATAGCGTTACGCCAAAACGTGACTAATTTTTTTAAGAAGGAAAAGCACTAACGTGAAAAATACTTTTGTATAGTTAATGTTCCCAAACTTTAATTTTCGAGGGTGTGATAAGACGCACGGCGCCCATAGATAACCGGTTTTCAAGTGGGCTAAGACATACTAGAAACATAACTTAGATTTGCGGGTATTGCGAAATGTATTTGCATTCTCTTCGTTACAATAGGCAAAATACAGTTGGGGGGGGGGGGCCATGGCCACGTGCACTCTCCCATGGATCCACCCCTGATTACTGGCCTCTAAAAATAACCTGGCCTGGGTATATTTATTGTGATAGCGCTTCTTCTCAATGGACCTTTATTAACTAGACATCGATTTTTGATTGGGTTTACTTATACATTCAATTTACCAACCAAAGCTTTTTACGATTATTAGCTCGATAAACATGTTGCTGATAAAACGATTGCACCACGAGAAAAGATCCTACATTTGCGCAAAGAATATTTCTGGAATTCGGTAGCGACATTTAGTGTTTTTTTATTTGTTATATCGCTAATCTTGCATAGCTAGGTTGCTAGAGTAACTGTTACGGTATGGCCGAGGTCATTATTTCGAATCTCACCGCAGGTAATTTTTCTTGCTTGTACGAAAATATTTGCAAGACCAACTGAACTTAGACCTTATCAATAAATAACATTCGGCGGTAGTTGTTTTTATCAACCGGTAGACCTAGTTTGTTTGTTGATTTTCGTGCATTCAGTGCATCATATTAGCCTACAATTCAAATTGTTTGCCCAAAATTGATACAATAACATTTTAAAGTTAAACCGCAATATTATTGTTATTAGATTTGCAATTTTGGTTTTTAATGCCACTTCAATTCGTAAAGCATTATTCCATCGCCAAGTGAATGGATAAGAACAAACAGATTTTAGTGGGCGGGTTTACGTTAAAGTACGAACGCCGGTTGACGATCTTGGTCTCTGACTTGGTTGGCCACCCTAACCTAGTTTAAAACCTACCCGGGTATAGTTACAATAATTTCAGACGAACACGTAAAATGTAAATTAATCAAGCAGCATGTCAAACCATGGTTCTTATAGTTTAACCTTGTATTCGTCCTTGCAAAATCAACCAGGTTACACATGCTAACTCTACGCAAATTGTGGATTTAATGAAAAATGACAATATCTACAACCACTATGGGCATTCAATAAATTTTCAGCTGCTATAGTTCACCAAGGCCCATAAATTATTTTTTTCCACCATTATCCCAATAGATTTTATATTTCCCAGAGTTTTTTCCTGACCTATTACGAATTGGAGTTTTTTATTGGTGTAAGTTGCGAATATGCATTGTTTAATTTGGTAGAACCTGTATGCAGCCTAACACCTGCCTGTATTTTACATTATGTTGTGCTTATGTAGATGGAGTGGTTGGGCCTGAGCTTCAACGAGTTGGGATTGCAAGGACTCGCTTTCCTCCGAACTTGTGCCCACAATGTACAAGAGCTGGAGTTAGAAGGATGCGGTATCGATGAAGCTTATGTGAATTCTCTGCGCAAGGTAGGCACTCATCAGAACGTAAGAATATGTTGCCGGGGCAACGTTGCGACACTAGTGACGTCAGTGTTTAGACGTGTGACGTCATGACGCTTCCCGTTGCATCAAACGTACAAGTTTAAATAAGGAAATATGTCGTTATTAGCAAAATACCCATATCCAGCTTGATGGTAGTTAGTGGCGTTCAGGCGAATAAGTTGTGAAGTAAGGAGCTTGGAATTCTGACGTTTTTGCGATCGAATGCATTCGCTTGTTTCTCGCTGAGATCAAGTTTGCTTCGATCTGTCCAGGCCCGACTGAACTAAGAAGCAGAACTAAAACAGGAAAACCTAAACACAAAGCTTCGGGTTCAGAACGAAACAACCTGGCTTGACTCGGGCGAGTAACGAGTTGAGCGAGTTGCGCAATAACGATTCTCCGAGTAATCGGTTAATTATATGACTTTATTATTATAATGATATTTAATGAATGTTTATATAGTGGCAGTTGCGTTTTAAATAGGCGCTATTCTAAGTTCAAATGTAACAACTTATCTTTTAGTATGAGTGGCGCCTAATGTTGTTACAATGATACGCGTAAATCCGCTATAGCAAGTTTTGCTTTTATAAATAACCGACCAAACCAACAATACAAATACTCAATGTACCGAGGTAATCTCAACAGTTTTGCGCTTTCCTACATTCTGCATTTTTGCCGCCATGAGTAACTTAAGTAGTTTGATCAAACACATATACAGAACATAGAATCGTTATATAATCTATTCACGTCTTAAAAATCTGTCTCCACAGTTATATCAAGAAAAGCAAGCGGAACCAGAAGCAAGTCAAAGTCAAGGAACATACACTGGACAAGATTTGGACGATGAGACAGATCATGTAAAAACATTTTAACATAAAGTACCAATACATGCTTCTTACTGGTGATACCAAGTGTTGTAACAATAATTTTTCTAATGGCTTTTTAATATACAAGGTTTGAAAATAAAGTTTTAAATCACAACAATATTAATAAATATGCTGTTGCTACCTGGCATAGTATATTTAAAACAGGTTCCTCTGGCAATTTATATTATTTTCTACCAACGTTTCGGCTTACTATCCGGCAAGCCTTCGTCAGGGACTGACACACAAAGCCAACAAGACACAAAGTAAAATCACAATAAGAAAAAAGGAGATAAAAATGTGCGAGACGCGTTCAAAATTCACAGCGATAAAACAACGTTCAAAATATAAAGCGATAAGACAACGCGCAATTTAGAGGTTATCTTTTAGCACCTGTCGGTACGGCGCTGGAAACAAAACGTCCGTTTTGATATTCATCGTATCCGGCGTTCGGTGTATCTGCCAGGATTCGCGAAGCAGCCAAACGCTTTTTTTCCGCTTTGCGCCAACAATATACTGCCTCCATAAATTTAAATAAACACGTACAGTTGTTCTAAAGGGTTAATAACACAATTCCTAGTTAATATTTTGTGCGGCCCGCAGAGACCTTACTGAGTATGGTTTGGGCCCGCGACTAAAAAAAGGTTGCCGACCCCTGTTTTAAAGAACCAGAACAAGTGGCGCGAACCTGGGATTCATGTAAGGGCCCCCAATTCAAAAATTAGGGGAGAGAAAACTAAAAAATACGTTACGCAACTTAAAAGTGACGTTTTGCTAATTTCGGGTTAACACAATTTTAGTGATGTTCTAGTTTTTAATGCAGCCCCAGCTGAGTCCACCGCCGCTTTGCGCAAAGTGTATTGTGGATATATCTCGCATCACCATAGCTGCATGGATCCGGTAAAAGAAATATATTAAGCGCAGTGTTATTCGCACCAAATTGATGCGCCATTATTCGTCGTAAATGTGTTAAAAAAATCAAAAACAACATGCACAGAAACCATTTGTCGAATTAAATTCTACATTCCTTTTTGTTATTAACGCTTCTCAACTCGTACATTCGCCTGGCAAAGTAAGACGCACGGCGCCCATATGGATAAAAAAAACAAGTATTATAAAGTAGAAATTTAAGAGCTTAGACCAACTCTTTATAAGCCACTAAATATGAAAGGGATAATATTTAGGGAAAATTTTTCCCAAGTGAAATAAATGTAATTGTTTTTACACTCCCCACAAAATATAAGGACCTTATTAAATCAAAAATAAAATACCCTTAGATATACAATGCTCGTTATCAGCGCATACCACTCAATTGAAACCAACGACTTTAGCGTAAAATAATTGCATCTGCTTAAGGCTACTGTAACTACTGTAAATCGTAAAGGTGGAATAGCATAGATTTTGGGTTTTTTCAACCAAATCTACGTTATACGGGTGCGTGAGTTACATTACACCCCTATGACTGGATTGCTGTATATCCGCCTTATTTTGGTTACACTGGTTGTTTTAAACCGATCACGCAGCACTGGAATAAAGTGGTGACGGGGATAGGTGTAATACAGGGCTGTGGGTCGGAGCCGGACACGGGACTCTATGAAGGATTCGGCTGTATTTTTTAGCCAGGGTGAAACCCCGGTTGTTTTAAACCGACTCCGCAGCCCTGTAGTATGGTGTGTGATGTACAAAGCATTTTATTGCGTTTGTTTTGTGTTACAGCGATCAGCTCGGAAAAGGCGCAGACGTCAGTGATACCTTCTGCTATGAGGATCAGAGATCGAAATGAGAATCTATCAACGGGAAAATAATTTTGCGCTGGATTGTAAGCGTAAACCAAGGGTTTATAGAAACAAAAGAAACTCCCAAGCAATTTCGACCATCGCAAAAAGTTGGCTATAGAACAGAAAGGTGAACGGACAAAGTTGTGTTTCATGCAAACGCACCACTAAAGCGGATGCATTCACCTTTGCATGTTTTTGTCGTTTCGTATTTTCTTGCAACAGTAGCAACAGGGTTTATTTTCCATCCTGTTTAAACAGTTCGTCTGCGCTTCAAACAACCAAATAATACACGAACACAAGCAAGATAATCTCGACGGTTCACTACCTATTTTTTGTGTATAAATGGGCGGTAACAATTGGTCAGTAACCTGGCAATACTGGACTGTTACTTCAGTGTTTTCCTTCTTCTACCCATCCTTTTGATTATAGTGATCATAGAATGTCAGCATCTGGGGCCACAATGATTTTTGCGTTTTTGTCGCAAACCATATACAGTAGGCCCCAGATTTAATACTTTTTTGTTTCCTTAATTTACCAAACTTTATTAGCTTTTCTTGTTTTTGATATGTTCTTGTTATGGGTAGAACGCGAACACTCTGCGAAGAATGCTATGCGACAAGAGCATAAATATAAAGTTTGAGCGTCACTAAATTAAACAATTTTCTACAGATAACGATTTTGCGCCGGGCAACAATTGGTCCACGTGCCTTGGTTTTGTCAACCAAGCGTTAAGCCGTGCTTCTAAAACTGTTTGCATGGAGAAATTCTGAAACGTGGCGTGCAGTTTGCACATTTGTATAACAAACTGTAATGCCGGCAAGCATGCTAGACTTGAATGCAAACCACCAATTATATAACTGATAGCATTATGGTTTTTACCTGTTGCCTTGTTGTGTAATTTCGATAAGTTTTTCACAGCCACTTAGTTTTCAGACAGCGTTTAATTTGTAAGGCCGCCACATATAAAGTTGTGGTACTGGCACTTTACAAATGGTATCACTTTCCTTGCAAGGATGTGTAAATAAAAAACCCAACTCACCTAAAGTCAACTTTCAATGTTTCAAACCCTTTAAAACCATCGCAATTAGCAATAAATTGAGTCAACTTCAAACTAATTACAATTTGACAGATGGTAATGGTTGGACGTGTTTCAAGTTTAAAAGAAATGAATTGTAAATGAAATATTTTTAAATAATAAACAATGAACAGGCAGTATTTTACTTTTATTCGTGCTGTAAACTTTCTGCTTTCGATTTTTGTGTCATTTTTCGCCCGAATAAATGGAAGTTAAACAATGGTTGGCTGCAATGCGAATAATGTCAATATGAGTTAAATAAAGGTAATTTAAATGTGGAATAAAACCCCAACCTTTACTCTTTCTTTACATTTCAATAACTGTTAAATGTTTTGCTTGAAATACACATTTAAAACTTTCTCTTAATAAAAAAAAACATTACAGTAATAGTAAGCAAAAAAAGAAAAACATAGTTCGGTTGCTTTAGTCTTAAACTAAGTTATAAGTGATACACAAACAAAATAAAACTCTTAACTTACCTTATCAAAGAAGACTTACAGCTTTCATCAGCAGCAAACTTAACACAGAGGTCAACTACAACACAACTAGCTCAACTGATGATCAAATGCTTTTCTCGTGTGATTGCTTACGGCTCATTCTGCACCAAACTGATTGCGTTTGCTTCGGCGCCTTTAAATCGTTTTGCTCAACATAAAATCGGCCAGTTTAAATGGCCGCTTTCAAATCAGCCGTTTTTTCATCAGGTCTTGCGGTTTCATATAAGGCACGAAACGCGGCCTAAATAATGGAGCCGGCTGATTGCATTGCAAGCCGCGACTCCAAGTAGGACAGGAAAGCATAATATCAATTATTACAAAACTCAAAATATAAATTTGAGAGACTGTGATTTAAACGTCTCCTGTGCAAGGCCAAAAGTAATATGACTTAAAATACATGGAAGTTTTCGAGATGACGTAAGAACAGGACGTCTAAAACAAGCAACGTTTCATTAAACATGGAGAAGGGTGCGCCAATTTTATAGTTTGCCCCCGGGCGCAAAATACTCTGGCTATACGCCACTGGGTACAATCAAGCCTTTATAAGTTGTCCCTAAAAATCCAGCATTTTATCCTGATTGTGTTATTTCTGTGTTTCTCAACAAACCTTGGCTCAAGTGCTACGTAATATCGTAAATGCCAATGGAACGCGAGAAATTTTGAGTTTATCAAAATTACCTTAAATGTAATAATATTGTAATTGGCGTGAGTTGTATTCTCTATGTGCCACAATAACTTGGCCTTTAATACAAAATCGGATGTCACTGGAAGGTAGGTTTTTTAATTTGTTACTTTAGTCTTGTGTTAATTCAGGGGTTCCCAACCTTGTTACGATCTCGTACCACTTGGACGCTCTGTACTGTCACGCGTACCACTTTAGCAGAAAAATAATTTAATTGAATCATATTTTGATCTATTTTTAGCTTACAACTAGCATTATTCAACGCTATTTGTAGCTTAGGACTTAAGGCCCGTTTACACTACAGCTGCACCGAGCTGAGCAAAGCGTAATTTGCATTTAAATTCTATTGTGACGAGAGTTTCAAGCTTTGCTAAACTCAAGCCCCGTGCAGCAGCTGCAGCTAGCTTAAAAATACGCTTTGGAGCGATTTTCACGCTTTGCTAAACTCAAGCCCAGTGCAGCTATAGAAACACATTACGTTTGGAGCGATTTTTACGCCCAGCGCAGCTCACTGCACCTGAAGTGCAAACAATTTCACACCCAGTGCAGCTCAGTGCAGCACGGGCCTTGTAAACGGGCCTTTAAGCTTTAAAACAGTCGATTATATCTATCAACAGCAATCATTTGGCATAATTAACGCCCACAGTCTCACAGCATTGTACACTTTACAAAGCAACTGTGATCCTTGTCAACAATTGACACGGCGTGTATTTTGAAGATTGCGTTGTTTCGAAACAACAGGAACAGCTACGTAACAATAAGAATGGGCTTCGGGTAAATTTTTTATTTAAATAAAACAAGAAAACAAAAATATAAAGTTGTGAAAGCTACTCGCGTACCACCTGAAAAACCTACGCGTACCACTAGTGGTTCACGTACCACAGGTTGGGAACCCCTGTGTTAATTGGATCAGAATGGCTTGCTGTGAAACCCGGCGGTACGCAGCAAAACTAAAAGCCACTATGCGATGTACACTGCCGGAAAACGCACCGGTGAAAAAACGAGACAGTGACTTAAATGTACGCTCTAAGGCTACCAGGCGCGGATCTAGGATGTTTGTTTGGGGGGCAATGAATTGTTTCGAATATGACGTCACACAGCTGCACAACTAACCTTATGAAAACCAAACAGTTGGTTTATTTCCAGGTTGGAGAAGTGGTGCTTTTAATACAAAAGTTATATTACAAACTTGTAGCACGAAGCGAAAAATTGCCTTTATATCTTTTAAGTTGCCAAAAGCATTTATATGAGGTGATGAGAGTAACGATGCCTTTGGTCTAAAGCAACTTTAAAAAAGCGGGCCAAGAGATATACAAGAAGATTAATTTTGAGATTCGCGAATATTTTGCATTTATAATAGTTCCACTAAAGACAAAACATACAGTTTTTTGTCAAAATACTTTAGCTTTTTTATTCCAGTAAAATATGAAGAATAACTAAACCATAAAACATAGCTACAACAAAACGGCTGTATTTACAAATACGATGCGTTTCTACACAGTATTAAAATCGTTGTGATTTTTACAGTTACCTACATTTGGGAGGCATTGAAATAAAAAAAACAAAGTCTATGTTAACATTAAAGAACAAGTATAAAGTAAAGTGTAAGCTTTGAAACAGAACAATAACGAAGAAATAATTACACAGTAAAAATGGAAAAGTTAGCATTTGCACAAATGGATGACAACACTGAAATATTTGTTCTTCCTGTACAACATACCTTCTGCATAGCTATGTAAGCCCAGAATACAAAGAGCTCTATTGCGATGAGATTCGAACCAAACGAAAGCTATCTTTACACGCGGCAAAATAAAACCGCTCAATGCTTCTTTGTAATCCCCGAGAGAATGTCAAGTGAGCCTCGAAACTTTTTGTAATATTGGAAAAGAAATTATTTGTATTACCAATATGCATAGACACAATCGTTTTAGACTTAAATACGCACTATCCATGAAAAATTATTAAAATTGAGACATTTAGATACAGTTTGTAGTGGATTTAGGTTTTTGCATGCCATAAAGGTAAAACCCACTTTAGGTTTTGCAAGTCGTGGCTTATGTAAAACACAATGAATCGTGTTGCGATAAAATCGAAGGCAAAGAGAATACTTGTGAAATTATAGAAGGGCGAGTGAGTCGCCGATGAACTCTGTGAGTTGCCAGAGCGAACTCGTCAATCCACTTGCAACGGCGAGACCGCAAACTCCTAAGGCAGCTCCCGAGTAGAAGCACTTCTCAACCAAACGCAATCTGAACAAATTAAACACAAGGTTAAAACGGGCTCAGCCATCTTGTTTTAGTTGCAATGTTTTCTGGTTAACTAATCTTCTTAGGTAACAACAAACATTAAAACGCAATCTGAACAAATTAAACACACAGTTAAAACGGGCTCAGCCATCTTGTTTTAGTTGCAATGTTTTATGATCAACTAATCTTCTTAGGTTTCAACAAACATTAAAACGCAATCTGAACAAATTAAACACACGGTTAAAACGGGCTCACCCATCTAATTGCATTTTAAGATAAAACGCATGAATAAACTTTGTTTATTTTAACTTTTTATGTAATACTTTCTAATAAGACCACAAAACAAAGCTTAAATAGACACATTTTGGCGCCGATACTACGTCAGTATCGGACCAGTGGCGATACGATAAATCTGATTATCGGATAGACAAAAGTAAAAACATAAAAAACGGGCCCAACCATCCAATAGAGTTTTAGATAAAAAGGAAATTCGGTGATGAATCGGCGAAACTAGGATATGAACAAATATGAAGGTAGATTCTAGGGATTTCAATATTTTGGCGAAAAAAGTGTGATCTAATGAAACCACTGCGAATTCTAGGGCAGTGGTCAGCAAACTTTTTTCGTCGCGGCCCAAAGTATTTTTTTCAGAGCTATTGTAGGCCCACTAAAATCACTACGAAGCAATGTCGGATTCTGAATATTTAATTTTTAGGTGAAATATTACACGGCGCCTTGATGCCCAAAACTCTGCCATGCCATATTATAAAACATACTACACAACGAAGAATATACGCGCGAAGCGAGAAAAAATTTTCAATTACACATAGTTAAAGTTGACAAAAAATATATTTGGACAGGCATTTAGGACCACATTGGGCACGTGGGTCTTTTCAAACTGAGCCAAATTAAAAATTCTATGCCACACCAATATTAACAATAAAGTGCAATGAACGTACGGCTATCACGCGGCCCACAACTACATGATATCACTCAGCTGCTCAAAAGTAACTCGCGGCAGACATCTGGGCCACGGCCCATAGTTTGCCGACCACTGTTCTAGGGATTTCGATATTTTGGTGGAAAATGTAATCTAATGAAGTCACCACGAATCTTCTTTAGAAAAATGCATTGTTTTACGTTTACAGTGTCATGTCACAAATAAACATGAAAGTATTTATAAGATCGAAATTTATTGCTTTAAACAAAACTTCCACAAGCATAAAGTTCATTACTTGGTTAGTTTTTGTTTCGATTGTAGATCGTTGTTCTTCTGCTTTAGAATGAACTGGTTGCAGCCGGCGATGTAAGTTGTGAAGTAATCTTCCCACTGATAAACCCCGCAATCAAGGTTGTAAGCCTGAGAAACAATTAACAAAAGCTTGATAATGAGTTTCAAGCCAAAAAGTTCGAGTAAATCCACATCATCTTGATTAAGACGTTTCGATTCACACTTGTATCATCGTCAGTTAATCTCATTGTTTTTTTAACAGCACTTTCTGAACACATAACTTATACTGAGCATAAAATTAATTCAAAGACTGTTCAAAAACGTTGGGAAAATAAGGTTCCACAAAATATAGGGCTTTTTTCATAGACTGATGATGCCAGATTGGCGAAATATATTTCTCTATTAATAACTAGTCTAGAACTTATAAATGACTGATTATGACTCGGACGAGAAAGTCTAAAGTATATTGCTACCATCCACTTGAA
Source organism: Ascidiella aspersa (assembly GCF_963924565.1). Lineage (NCBI taxonomy): Eukaryota > Metazoa > Chordata > Ascidiacea > Phlebobranchia > Ascidiidae > Ascidiella > Ascidiella aspersa. The sequence goes on along the minus strand of NC_139453.1, from coordinate 2,826,062 downwards.
GTTATTGTCGTCATTAACGTGTATTGGGGCGAGGAGATATCTTCTTTTTTACAGATTCAGTTTGCGTTCTACAAAGACTTTTCAATACGCAAATCAATTCAAAGGCATTTAAACGCTTTTAAAGATTCAAATAATTTGTAACAAACGTGCAACACACAAATTTAACCCTATGATTAGATGCTCTGAACTAGAAGATCTTGTAATATTTCACCTTTTGGTCTTCAGCATTCAGTGAAGAACGCAGCTGATCGACATTCGTGTTGCTGAACTGAAAGTTCGTCGAAAAAAAAAAATTCCATCACTTCCATGGCGCTCATGATCTTTTCATTGAGTCTTGCCATTCTGAAAAAATAAAGAAATATTGAAGTCTTTGCCATTCTGAAATTAAACATTATATTTTGTGGGATTAGCGTAGCATTGGGTTCAGAATAAAGTATTTTTGTGAACTGGGACCAATAATTTCAAGCTAAATAAAATCCTAAATTCTTGCCTAAATGGTCATTCAAGTCATTCAAACAAGTAATCCAATTTTATGTCATATTGAAAAAAAAACAGACAATTGTTATAACATAATAAAGGAAGTTTAAATCCTAACAGTTTGAGAGGTGTAAAGACAAGTTGACAAAAAGCTAGATATTGAATGATAAAATAAAGTTCCATCTAGACTAGGGCCTTAAACATTAAAAAAAAACAATAAAAAAAATCAGACAAAGCATTGCACCATTCAACAAACGAAAATTTCAAAAGTGTTCAATCCACAATAAGGCATAGGTGGCAAACTAGAGTTTTTAGCATCTGCTTAGACTTTATTTTATTTCAAGTATAACTCACTTTTGTTTTTTCCTCATAAGGGCCAGACCTGCATCCATCGCATGGGCAGGAATAGTTTGCGAATAAAAGGTGGTGAGCTCGTACAGCTTTCTGCATATAAATAAATAAATTGTTTAAATGAACACAACTTTGCCGAAAGTGTTGGAATAATGAAAACTATATCTCTTCATGTTAAATAGAGTAATCAGGTGGCACTATAAAAACAAATTGTATTTAATAGCTTTCGCACAAGAAACTCTTTTTTGGAAAACTATATTTAACAATTTTTGATAAAATGTGACAATCACAAAAGCAAAACTAAAAAATCTATTTCACCTGTTATTGGTGCATAACACCCAAGGGGCACGGAATGGGTCGCTTGGATTCTCTGCCACATTGTTCTTTGCAAGCGAAACTGAAAACAAAAATAAAAATTGTAAATGATGAATTTAAGCCAGGGTTGTGGAGTCGGGACTCAACAGAGTCGGTTAGTTTGCTGGAGTAGAGAACACGGGGCTTAAGTTAGAAGTAAGACTATCCTTATGGGTTAATAAATTATATGACACACTACGAGTGGTATGTTGAACATATCTACCTGATTTTCGTTTAATAAATGTGTGAAATACAGGCTGTAGAGTCGGATCCGGACTGGGCAATCGCAGAAACAGGACATTTGGTGAAAGTCGGACTCCGGATTGAGTAAGAGTACGCTAAACTAAGACTACACAAACATAAGAGTCCCGAGTGAGACGTGCACAGCACCAAATTTCAAAACTGATAAGGTCACAAACTGTAAAGTGTAAAGGTGAAATACCATAAGGTAGATAAAGTCAATTTTGTTTATAAGATCCATATCTTTGACTTTGCCTTAAATTTTCCCTTCGGCAAAACTTTGCCCAACTTAACTGAACAATTTTAGATATGTAAACTGCTGCAGCCTGCAACCCAACAAAATCAACATGTCAACACAATTTTTCCCATTGGTTAAGAAACACTAAAACCTACATTTACTGATGTAACACTTTTAGTTAAAGTTGTCCATTCTTACTCAAGCGGTCCATAGCAAGGCCATTTTTGATGCCAGAGTTGACGTGGTAGATGGGAAGTGATCCATTGACCCTCGGAACTCGGTCGCAAGTAAAGGAACTGATGCTTTCATTGTCCGAAGATGAATCCCCTGGAAATTCATGTTTAACCGGTTAAGTTTTAAATTAATCAACTTATTCAATAAATATAGGTGGAATTAGTTATTCATAGTAGACAACCTAAAAACCTCTTGGTAATTTAGAATGACTAAACTAGAGTAAAAATGCAGTTTTGGAACAGATTTTTTATACAGGACTCAAAATACAAAAAGAACACAACAACTATGAAGTAAAAAAAAATTACATGTTTTCGAACAGGGGTTTGTTTATCAAATGAATACAAAATTAGGAATAAATTCAAACACTGGCTAGATACAGGGTTTTTTTCTCAAGCTTAAAATAGTTTTGTACAATTTAAAACGAAATAAATTGTAGAATGAATATCAAGGCACATGTATAACTAAGTAGCATTTTGTGGAAATTTAAAAAAATTCTTTGTTGATTTTCACATGGTCAGATGACAAATTGCAACCTACTTCTGTATGGGCTTTGATATTCATTCTACATCTAACTACAACACCAGCGGATATGAACAAAAACGCCAACTGTTTGGTAATCTATCTGTATTTACAACCTTGTAAGCCAATTTCCCCAAGCGATGAAACTGCACTGTCACTCTCGTAGCCGAGCGAGCACCTCCTTTCTGCTGAGTCACAAGCGGTTTTCATCACCGCGCAAATCACGCCGTTCACAACAAAGTCGACCGGTATGAGGTCACAGGTTATCGAGTTGTCGACAATCACAGAACGAAGCACACCCTTGGCGTACGCTATTATGAAAGCGGTGGGTCCAGACACGTTTGTACACCAACCCTGGAGAAAAAACAAGAATTTTTTATATCAAAGGCTATAATGCAGTGAAATTTGGAACACGATTAAGCAGTACACCGGAAGCCATAGACTAACCCAGTGGTTCCCAACCGGGGTGCCATTTGGAAGCTTAAAGAAGGGTAATTGAAGTTCCTTAAAAACATAATTATCGCTCTTTTTAAAATCCTATTAATACAACTTTTTGTGTATGATTTGGGTGCAGAAATCAAATGATATGTTTCTACATGCAAATAAATTTGATTGCGATGTCCCAGTTCCGTTTTTAGTGACACTACAGAAATCAACTTTCAAGATTCAAGTAGTTGTGCCGCAATCTATTTATTGTTCCTTATGGGTGCCGCAAACCATAAAAGGTGGGAACCACTGGAGTATCAGAATCAGTCGATCAACTAAGAATTTTTGTGCAAGCAAGGCCAGGCTAGAAATGCAACTGCGGTGTGGTTTGCACTCCAAACTGGCCTTGCTTGCATGAAATCCCTAATTGGTTGAATGATTTCATTAGTCTTTATCAGTGATTTAAGTTTCATTACACAGGGCAATTTAAAAAAGCTAGATTTATAATTATTTGTGTCACTTACTTAATTTTACAGGAATAATGGCTTGGGGAGAAATTGATAAGGAAAGTAAAAGAAATGTAAATCCATTGTTGGCAAGTATCTCGCTAACGCACAGCTGAATAAATATCTGCTTCAAAATATGTTATGCTGTTTTTTGCTCTAAACCTATTTCATAGTTCTTTTTTATTTATAAAAAATTATTGAGCCACAAAATTTTGTGCAACAAAAATGGGCTTTGCTTAAATTGGCAAACCCTTTAATAAAACACGCTTTAAACCTAAGTTTCAGAGATTGAATAGGACTGCTTCAAGTTATTTAATCCTTCTAAATGTTTAACATCAATGAAACCACTCAAAATGTTTAGTATTTTAAACACATTTAACTCTTTTTGTGTTCTTTCTGCACTGAAAAAATATCTAACTTACAACAAGTCTAAAAACATACCGGCAGGCGGCAACGGTTCTTTGTAAGCTGGTATTATCATGCTGGGCCTGACGATGCAGATTGGAAGATGAGATCCTTCTCTTGCAACGACGTCCTCAGCAAGCGCCTTCGTCAGCGTGTAAGTGTTCGGTCTGAAACGAAAACGCAACATTTAGCTACAACTTTAAACCAATAAATATATTACACTTAAAGCCTTCGACAGCGTGTAAGCGTTCGGTCTGAACGAAAACGCAACAGGTTACATTTCAGTCAAGAGAGGTATTTTGATCCAAAACGGTTCTTTTTTGAAGCATTTGGCTTGTTTAGTTCACAAAAAAATGTTGTATTTGTGTGATGTGATATGTATAAATTGTTTATTGGAAAGTTTGTATGGTCCCTGTTCTGAGGCGATTTTTTTTTTTAGATTTTTGTTTGCTTGACAGTTTTCAAGTTACGTCAAAATACGACTTAATAAAGCAATAAATTTTTAAAATGAAGTTTTTCCAGCGAACTTGTGCACAAATATGCAGCTGAACAATAGCTTAATTGCGTGAAGGACTAAAAAAATTTGTATTTACATAGTAAAAGAACTTGAAAATATAGTTTTTTGGGAAAATTTGAAGTAGTCTCTGCTAGAAACTAGAGAAAAGTGTTATGAAGGTCAACACAAGAAGAAGGACAATCGTGCAGCATGCCATGAGTCCAGTTTTTGAGATATATATATATATAGTTAATTATTGCTACCGCTAGATGATAACAAAAACGAACATAATGGCCAAAGTATCTCAGGCAGTGCATATTAAATATGTGGTGTTAAAACATTCTAGCTTGTGGCACATTAAGTATAAAGTATTTTAGGCACTGTTTTCTTCTAGCAACACTTTTAAAACTTGGTATTTGTCCTTAATATATTGGCAAGAACACGGTTTAAAGCAGGGGTGACGAACCTATTTGCTGTCGCGGGCCACTTTGTCAGTTACCGCTGACGGCGCTGAGTACAACATTTTTTTTTTTTTTTTTTACTTATACTGTAAAACCTGTTAAAATCACAAACAATTGTTCATCAAACCAAACTAATTGAAACCCATGCAAACCATACAGCTTAAATTATTTAATGTAATATTGAAATATGAAATAATAAAAAATAACAAATAAACATTTAATGAATTTTGTTGCTCAATGAGAAATTTGGAAACATTTTTGCTTTGCTAAGCACTTGATATTAGGACGAACTGTCGATGTGGCAACTCTCAACTGCATACTAAGATATTCGTCTGTTAGCCTTGACCTGTAACGACTTTTTGTGATGTTCATTTTACAAAAAAAATGTTCGCATAGATATGTGCTTCCAAAAACCTGCGGGCCACGTTTTCGTCACCCCTAGTTTAAAGGATTAAAATAAAAACTTAAGCAGGGTAAAAACGAAATAATGCAAGAGTTCAATTCAAATATTAAACTTCTTGGGCCACTTCCAGGGTAAAACAAACACTTTTTTCAAAGTGACCTTTGTCAAAATGTCCTAATAACTAACCTAAGGACTTTAATTTCGGTTTGAATTAGCGAATATGGTCACCTACCTCTTGCCAAGAAGCTGTGGTGTGACCTTGGTGATAAGGGCATCGCCCATTCACCGGAGGGAGCCCTCAAGATCGAGGTAATCGATTCCAACATTGTAAAGCTGTTCATCGGTTTCTTGTTGGTTGCAATAGACGTACGCTGGACAAAAATGATGTAAATTCGTCTACCTTCTACTGTTTTATGCATTATTCTCTATATATCAAACAATACAATGGTTTAAGTATAGATAAAAAAATGTTATAGTTAAAAAAAATAACTTTTTTTATAAAATATAGATTATAGTTTACACAAAAAAAGTGTATGACAATAGCACTTTATAAGGTAGTTACAACGTCAAAACAATTTTCTGGCTTTTTAATTAAATATATTTAACCTTATCCTTAAACAAAAATATATAAGAAAGATGAAGGTTTAAATTACAATTTCTTGCGACAAAATTCCATGGATGGGGGAGAAGTTAAATCAGTAGTTTCTAAACTTTTCAGCTTGCGGCACAGTAAAAAACTAACACATTTCATGCCACACCATGTACAAAAACAACAAGTTTACCAGATAAATGCCTTGAAAAGGCCTATGAAATAAATCGTCTATCTTTGCTCATTTATTTTTGATACATTGAATTTTGGAATCTTTGTAACTGTTTTTTAAAGTATTGTCAGTAGTGAATGAAATTTATAACTCTACGACAATTTTTAGCTTGCTACATGATAATTTAATTTTCCTCATTTAAAGATAATTTAATAAAGTTAATAAATATTGACAAAAGAGTTACACCTGGTCTGCGCTCGTACATCCTAACAGTTAACCGACCTGCGATGGTCAGGCCCAACAGTTACCCACCCTTCAGGAAAAAAATGGTAACCCTCGGCCTAGTGTGTGGAATATGGGTATATTTACCCTATAATAGAGTAACCTTAGCACAAATTTATAAAGTTAATCACATAAAGCATTTGAAAAAAAGTGTGATTTTGAAAGCTTTATCAATTAATAAAACAGCAAAATTAAGTTTTTTTGTGTAACACTGCATATTGCTAATAAACACCTGTGGAGATGTGAACGAATGCTTGGAGGTTGTTTCGTTCAGGTCAAAATATTATGAGAAGCCTCCTCACACACTGGACGTTTATCTCGAAGGCCAACCTGTAGAAATTGATAAAGAAACCAGTGGTTAACAAGCTTTTTTAGACGGCAGCAAACTAAACAGACAAAAACAAATTAGGGGTATACTTTTTACACCATCATGTAATTAACACTTAACAAGCATGCGGGGCATTATGAACTATACACATAATTCAATTCAGTAACTGTGATATTAAAATGTAGATACGATTTTATAAAAGTAGACATTTATATACAAATCAATATCATACATCTGAAGCAACAAAATTTAAAACAATAATAATAATGGCATTTTTTTTTATGCCAGACCGGGGGTAACCCCTTGGGAGCAGCCATGCGTGGGGGTTGGTCAAGTATTATTTTTATTAGTACTGCTTAACCTACCCAAACCCAAACGCTAAGCTGCACTGACCTTAAGTCAAACAATGTTCGTTGTGGGATCCTAGACCTGCGCCCAGTAGCTTGATTATTTTGAAAGCGTAATACTTTTGCCGAACATATCAAATAACAAAAGTAGATCGTAATTAAATACAAAGTATCGGAAATCCTGAGACGTTGTGTATACTTAAGTGCCCTCACCGCAGGTGTTCGTTGAACTTAAGTGCCCTAACCTCAGGTGTTCGTTGAACATAAGTGCCTTAACCGGAGGTGTTCGTTGAACTTAAGTGTTGCAGCGCAGTGGATGAAAACCTGGCATTTCTTCTATAGAATCTCCCTCGAAGTTTGATCCAAGCCAAGATCTTCAGCGCCAAGGTCGCACGAAACAAATTCGAGCTTCAACGCAAAACCATAGTTGCCATTTTTTTCTCACAGTAATCATCTAGATTTACCAAAAAAATAATCTAAAAACATCTAGATTTTTATGGAGAAATCTAAAAAAATAATCTAAAGATGATTTTTGAAAATATTTAATACTTTTGGACAAAAAATCAACATAAAAGCTTAATCAACGCCTGAGGCTTAATGCCGTATAAAGTTGCATAAAGGGACTTGCTTGATGCTTTAGATTTAAGATTTCTGCTTTATAAAACATTTTACTGAACGTGACGAGTCGAGTTACTGAAATTTCGATTTTATATCTCATCATTTTTTTTCAGTTTGAAAAAAAATCTTTTGAAATTACTGAAATATTTATCGTCAATAGCGAATCTGTCACTAATTTTATACAATATTTTTTTATAATAATCTAAAAAAACATCTAACATCTAGATTGTATAATCCTACATCTAGATTCAAACCAAAACATCTAAATCTAGATTAAAATAATCTAGAATGGCAACTATGCGCAAAACTCGGCTGCAGCTCACGAAGAACGTCGAAAGCCTGGAAGGGTAAAAGGTTTAAACGTCAAATGACTCAAAGAGATTTAAACGAATGAGTGGAAAGTTGGGGAAAATGGCGAATTTGTTTGGTCGTCTGTCCCGCTCTGGTGCATATGAAGAAACAACAAAGTTTAGAGTAGACTCGTTTACTCGTAGTTCTGTTTGTGCCATCAACAGCCTCTGATTGGTACAGGGTTAAGCACCTTTTTGCCTCGGATCGCCAAAAAAAGTGTTGAAGAGATTGGCATGGCTTTTCAACTATGATTTGAGTTCAGGCTAAGTCATTTAGCCGCGGTATATACTACTACCACAACGAACATTATTTGGGTTAGGGTGTGGTGCGGGTTAGCGTTTGGGCTTTGGTAGGTTAACCAGCAATATTGTTAATGAATATCAATAATACTTGATACGCCATCAACCAAACACTAACCAACACCCTGATCAAAATATTGTGCTTTGCTTTAATAATTGTTTTAACGCTGTGGTTGGATTCTAGAACAAAATCGTAGCACAACGAAGCGAGCCAAAATTAAAATATTCAAAGAAGAATTCTGTAGTAATCTATAGTATATTTATGGATTCCTTAAGCCTTGCAATTAAAAGCAAGTCCGCTTGTGAGAAGCTGAGGCAATCTGGCTTACTTTGTTTGCCAAGTTCTCGTCTTTTAAATGATTACAGGTACCATAATAAATTATGTATTTTTAGTTTAAGAAAAATATATAAATATTTTATAAACAAAAGCGAAGGTGGTCTAGAATCCTAACAGATGCCTCTTTCAATCACTTAAAAGGTGAAAGTTGTTAACGTAAAATCCTGGAAGGGTTAAAGTTTTAACTTTAAACGCCAAAATCCTTTGAAGGATAGAGGCTTTAACGTCAAAATCAAGAAAGGGTAGTAGTTTAAACGTCAAAATTCTAAAAGGGTAGGCATTTCAACTAATATCAAACTCTTGGAGAGATAGATGAAAAAACGTCAAAATTCTGGAAGATTAGGGGTTCATCCCCAGGGTTTAAGTTTTTAACGGCTAAAATGCGACCCCGAAAAAACACTGCGACTAAGATATATAAACGTCGAAAACATGAAAAGGGAAAGAGCTAACGTCAAACTCTTGGAAGCGTAAAGGTTTTAACATCAAAAACCTGGAAGCGTAAGGGTCTTACGATTTGTTCGCTTTGAGCTTAAAACAGTTCAGTGAAGAGAAATTAGGTCGCCAAAGCTTCGCTGTTTTACTTATGCCTATAGTATTCGGGTAGCAACCACAAAAAAGGTTTAGAAACACTGTTGATCACAAGAACAACTGAACATTTAACCCAGGGGCTCTTGAACTTTGAAAAGCGGACTCATGGGGGTACGTGGACCAATTTTCGAGGTCTAAGCATGCCGAGGTAAAATCGTAGTGTATAATAAAAATAATAGAATAACGAAAAATTTAGTTAAGAAAAATTATTCCTTAGTTTCACATTTGCTGAGCCGAATACGCAACCAATTATTTTTAGTGGACTGCTTTAAAAAAGTTTAAGAACTCCGGTTCTTTACTGAACAGCAACGCAATTAATATGACCGAATCGTAAAAAGTCTCTTTCTAATAATACGACCGACTTGAAAATCTAAACCAAAGTCTGATGGACACAGGCATAACTCAGGGGTGGCGGTGGGATACATATGTTCCCGGGCGCCAATGTTCAGGGGCGCCGAAATGAGGCTTTCAAATGCCAAAATGAGGCTGCTTCTTCTTTAAATACAATGTTCTATTAAAATTTGAATTGTTTTGCCGTATGAAGTAAGGTATATTATGTTAACGTAATGGAAAATGTGATTAAACATGAAGGAGGGGGCGCCAATTATAAAGTGTGCACCCGGGCGGAAAATACCCTAGCTACCAATCTGCTTATGGAGTTGGAGAATAGAAAACCAGGGATAAAAAACAAGAATGCATAGAGTTACTTTCTTAAGACGAGGTTTTTGGGTAAACGAAATCCGTAAGATGAGGTTAGTTAGCCTACTTCCCGCATTTCCTTAATGTAATGCTGGTCCATATGCTATTGCTCATTGCTAAATTTGCAAGAATTCAACAAACTCATTTGGACACTTTTTGAAACTTGGGTGAAGTAAGCATTGGGTACTTAAGGTATTATATTTAAATATCCTTGCAAACTATTGATCGCGTGGGCTCCAGAAAACGATTGGTGTTGAAAGTCTTTAAAAACTCTTTTACATTTGTAAAAAAAGTGCGTTTAGCGGATACAGTGGTGGCAATCAGGTCTAACTTAGTTCCTTTAACGTTTTTATTGGATCGAACGAATTTCGTAAGAAGATCCTCAGCATGATTTTAATCAGGGCTTTCCAAAATGTTCTCTCTGCAAGTAATTTTACTCGAAAACACTTAAGTCTTGACTTAAGGGCACCAGCATCGGCCGAACTCGTTGCGCGCTTTGTCGCCACCCGGCGGCACCGCTATAAGAAATCACCTGGAAAAAGCGGTCACTTGAAGCGTGAGCGAGCGAGCACACGAGGTGCTCGTATCGCGTGACCCGATCAATCGACGGCCGCCAAAGTTATTCAAGTTCTTAAACGGACCGCGTGGTCTATCCATTAACTTGAGTCATTGCAACATTGGTTTAGTGTCTTTAACACTCGTCAAATAATGCTTAACAATCGCATAACCTGTTCTTATTAAAGTTAGGTGATTGTGAGTGTTTGCCCAGACAAATCTCATTTGTATTTTTAGGTGTTTTAAACGAAAGCAATGAATAAGTCACAAACTTTCTAAATCTGTAAGTTTAAAAGCAACTTCATTATGAACGCAGTCTTACATAAGGTTGTTTTGTCAGTTGATATTTCACATTAGAGGTATTATTAAAATGTTTAGAGTAAGCTATTATTAATATGTGTATAATGGCTCATTCAGAGCTGCTACTCCACTAGTTGGCGCTCTGGCGCAAAACTTGGACAACTAGATTTATTTGAGAGTTAATTTAAATTTCATTAGCAATAAAATTAGCCGCATTTTGCTCCAAAATTTCAACAAGCCACTAGAATTTGCCTGGTGCCACCTCATAATGTTCCGGCAAAATATTTATCTTAATTAGAGCGGACTTGGCGCTTTTGCAGCGAAATCACCTAAAACGTTTGCCAAAAGCGCAAAAAAAGTAAATGTGTTTATTTTCTTTTAACAGTTTGGTCGGTGCTACTGGGGATATACAGCAACAATATGACACAGACGTTTTATACGTGTATATTTTCTTTTATGGCAAACAATTGCAATATGGATAGTCGGAGTCCACATAGTGCTATTCTGTGGACACATAGAAAGGGTGAAAATACTGCACGGTGACGTTAGCTGGAAATATACCTTAGAAATGTCAAAACCTAAGAAAAAAACAAAGAATGAAAACAAATTGTATCTTGATGGCTAAGGTGATAGCAACGGTCCGGTCTGATTTAACGTATAATGGCTTATTTATAAATATACTGATTTCCAAAAGGGTCAATCGTACAGCAGTCAACAACATAGTGTACGGTTATCGCTGGTGCGTTTCCTATTGATCCTTGAACGAAAAAAATTGAGGCAAATATCAAGGTTTAAATACATTCCTGAATACTAGGACGTCTGATACTTGACATTTTATTCCGATACCCGATATCGTTGACACAAAGTATCGCGATCCGATACCAAATGACGTCATTGCCGTGCTTAAATAAGCAAAACATTGACTACAATTACTTTTTATCAGATTTTAGCTATAAAACCTAATATTTTACTTTACAACCTTTTCTTAAACATTTGTTGTCGGATAGGTATCATTGGTAATTTTTATGCGACACGCGACATGAATCGAACGTCACGCGACACTTGTATGACGTAACGCGACAGACATCTTAGCGAGAATGTGCCGACCTAGTGTAAATGCGTAAAAAAAGTGGCAAAATGGTGAAGGGAGGGTGGTTTTGTGTCGCTGGAGTCTGTTGAGAAAAAAAGGATTTTCCAGCATATATTCGGTGGATGTTCAAGTATTCAGCATAACAATTGTCAGCTGAAGTAATATTCATACGCTTTTTCATGATTCTAAGTAAAACCAGGATTTGTAGGAAAACAAATTTGTTGTAGGTGTTTCAGGCTTTAATTTCGTTTACTGAAAGTAGCAATATTTAAAATAAGCAGTTGATAATTTAATCGTTAGGCCAACTAGCAACCGAAACCTATTATTACTATTTTATATATAAATGCTTGAATCGATTAAAAGGTGTTTAGTGTAAAAAATATCAAACAGATGTATTGCAAAAATGAAATTGAACATTGCAATGAATCTTTAACCGTTTCTTGCATCTGTAAAAAAATGAAAAAAATAAATACTTGCATTCTTTGATGGTGTTTTGTCCATACTAATAAACATGTAGGTTAGGTCAAGTAATAAAATGAGAGTAAAGTTTTGATGGTCACAAATGCAGTTCTTTACACAAATACGCTCTTAAGTATACGCTTTATACAGCCACGTCGATTGTTGTTTGATAGACATTTGTTTGGTGATAATTGTTATCCGAAGTTTGCCACTTCAAAATATTAGGTAAGAGTGCACTTTACTCTGTTCAAGGTATTATTCAATATGCGCTTTCACATATTTTAACGGGGGTATTTGGTGCGTGAAAATAGTTTGTGCTGTAGTCAAGTCTTACTGAGGGTCGCACGAGATAATTTGAGTGCGTCAGCGGGTCGCAACAACAGAACTAAGAAACAAAAATACGTGGCAAGCAAAGTGAGCGCGAAATTTGTTGATTATATCCGCATTTCTCTGAAATAGGGTATTCATAAAATTTCAAAAAAGTGTTGCATAAAATTCATATGTTTTTTTTATTTTTCTATTTGCTGGCCGCGCACCAGTTAAAAAGCAGTCAATATTAACGTTTTAACAACATTCATGAATACAAAGTGATAAAGTTGCACGGAAGCCCGCATAAATTTTAACGTTTCCGAGCGCCGAATATGCAACGATTTTGGAGAGTATTGCATTAAATTGTGGATATTTTTTTATAAACTTTTGAAAATCAGCAAATCCACCCAGTTAAGACAGCATTCGTAAGCTTCAAACGTGGTTTATGCCTCAGATGCAAAAATTGAGAAACTATTAGGCGTGTGTGTAAAGTGCGGCATGCGACCTAAAGGATGCATGTTTGACACAACTTATTAGACAGAATTTCTCAGTTTTAAACAGACAAACTTGCCGCGTTTATTTAAGTTTAGTTTTCAGCCGTAAGTTAGCAATAAGTTAAAAAACGCCAGTGCGATTATTGGTGTGTTGATAAAAAAATAACGGTCTTTTTTGACGCCTTTTTTTGCTTAGAGCGTGGAAGACAATTTTCTGTTCTCCAAAAATTTATAAAGTTCTCACGGGTCGCACAAAATAGTCTCCGGCCGCATGTTTGACAACCTTGAGTTTAAGATTAGAGGTGCTTATGTTTTGGTTGACTGTACTTGGTGTTAAAAAGTGTTTTCTACTGAATAACGATTTGTGATCAGCCTTTATATTATATTTTTACGACATCGCTATTTTGCTGTGGTGTTTTATTTTTGCACAAAATCATTAAGGAATGACTGATACTATCGCAATTTAGTCAGAAGCTCGTGAAAATTGAACCTTTTTTTCAGTTGATTATATTATTTCAAATCTTATTTCAAAGTATTTGCTGTTTTTCAGTCGCTCTTTAATATTCGGTATGGAATCGAGATCGCGTGAGAGTTGTTAATTACAAACGGCGAGCACAATACCCACGGTGTGTGGCAGTAAGCGCAAGTTTTTTGCTTCATTAAAAACATATATATATACTGTTTGCTGGTGCGATTTTCATTCAAAGAAAATCACCGCATTACTTTTTCGTCAATTGTTTCATTGGAAGTCTTGTTTATATACTAAAAATCATTTTCTGTTGTAGTGTTGGGTTTTAACGATGCGCACATCACACCAAGTTGGCCTGTTGCCTTATTATTGTCTAAATAACTTCATAGATTATTTTTGCCTTTTTTAATCGCATAGGGTAGAATAATTTTCAACCACGTTTTGTGGGTGACTGAGTTAATTACGATCCGATGAGTGTATTTCTGTATCCACCTTATTTAGTTAGACGCCAATATATCCAGCAATGTACATTTTTTTATCTGTGCTCGACCCCTCTATGTCTAAATTATTAATTACATTTTAAAACTAATAGCCTATAGTAGCAATTTATCTTTCTTTCAAATAAGACTTAAAATGCAAATTTGCGCACCACTTCCAACGTAAAGTTTGTTAGCTTATTTGTCTTATAGCGTCGGAGTATGACGTCATTTTGGGTATATTCGAGATCCTATTTTGACGCGGCCCTTCACAACATTTTAGTTTTCTCATGCGGCCCGCGGTTAAAAATAATTACTCACCCCTGGCTTAGAGTTTACTTACGCAAAAAGAAGTGAACTTTTTACCTTTAAGCTACAGTCTTTCTAACGGCTGAAATCAGCATCCATTATCCAGAGGGGACTCTGTTAGGTTTTATTGGCGATCTTTGCCTTTCGTTATCGCTTAAAACACGCGCTTAATGAAATGTAATTTTACGCAATGCGACAGATCGGAATGATTTAAAGTAGAACACTTTATTTATGTTGACCACATCAGTATATCAAGAAATATTTCAGTTTTTTATGAGCTCCAGTTGTCACACAAAGGCTTTTTATATCAAACTCTTGTTAATAAGACTGTTATGTTATAACTTCATGTTATGACTAAGTTTGGCAACGTGTGTTGGTTCGAAAAGTATCGCTTAAAATCCACTTGTAAGCAAAAAGATGCTGGCCTGTAAATTCTTGGAGAAAAGTTTAAGCTACAGAAACTCCATCGATGCGTGGCGACCCCGACCTTGACTCTTTCCACAAACGAACGCAACCAACAGGAATTTCTCGAGTGAAGCAAACGTGTAGAACAAATTAAAGAATTCGAAATATATCTTTTGTTAATCGCTGAGTTTTGTAGAAATTTTGTGTGATAAAAATACGCGATAAACTGTCGTTTTATGAAAAATAAATAAATTGCTGATGTATAGGTAAACAAAAACATATTATTATAGAAGAACTGCTAATTCTGACTATAGTTCTAAGGCGACACGTGACACCAAAATACCCGTTGGGATCCAAGAATACCGCGATTGAAAACTTCAACAAATTATTTAGTGTTGGCACACAATGGTATTTTAAAGGAGGTGAAACTGGGAAACATATGTACATTATGTTTGACAATTTTATTGCCGTTGGTTTAACGGAATACAAAAAGTGTCACTGGTTTTGTTCAAGACTGCGGACTTGTGTCTCGAGTAAGACTGTCCTAGTCCCAAGTCCAACGTGCGCACTGCTTAATTCGAACACAAACTGACAATTACAAAGATGGAATAACATATGATGGGACATTTCCTAGTCACATATTGTGAGTGGATGAGTTGTATTGCAACCCTATGAGTGCTTGCTGGAAATTTACCCTATTTTAATTACATAAATGGGTGAAATACAGAAGGGACGCCGGAGCGATTTCAGGGCAAGAGGGGCAACTTTCTTGGTAAGGGCAACATAGACCGCAGGCGAGGGTAGCAAGGCGAAATGTTGGAGGGTCCAGGGGCACTCCCCCTGAAAAAATTTTGCGGCCACGCCCTCTAGATTTGCGTAAAATGGTACCGAAAATGTTTTAACAAATGTCAACCATGTTAATTTTACGAATTTTTTTGCATTTTTCCGTAGCTCAAGACCGATTTCCGTCGCATAATATTTAACGTTGTGAAAGCAATATATCATTTTTCATGAAAAAGCTTTAAGTGGATTCGGAGTTGTATTCGGTGGAATGGGCAAACTTGCCGAGTCGAACTCGACTTTATTTTATCGGCTGAGGTTGGACTCGGGTTGTTTTTAACCGACTCCGCAGCCCTGGCGCTTGTGTGCATTTTTTACAAAAAGACTCGTTTTGGATTTTGCAAAAGTCTAAGATTGTAAAAAAGCCGTCTTGATATCATAGCGAAGTTAAAAACTACTTTATTACGAGAGCATCCAAGATGAAGAGAAACTCATATTGTACGCTTGCGTTTCTAATGGCAAAACCACCAAAATAAAAACAGCCACCGTTGAATAGTTTCGTGATCCAAGGACGCCGAAACAGCGCGTCGTATATTTGTTCCCAGTCATTGTGAACAATCACGTTTCAGCTCTTCTTTGTCCGAACCTGCCGACGGTTGGTGGGACGAGTTGCTACAAACCAAGCGTTGCCAAGCGTTGAACGAAAAATTCGCAGCGCCAATCTTGCTCGTATCTCACCCTCTCAGTTAAATAGGCTTCTAAGTGATTTAATTAGGTTCACTGACGACTTATAAGCCATATACATCAAAGCTTGGATGTTAATTTCCATCCTTGCGCAACATTTTACAGAATACAATCTTACAGTCGACCAATATTTACATTCGCTAAATCAAGCCTTTTACTTGCGGTGTTGCATTTCGCCCATGGAATAAAGAAATAAAAAAACGACTAAAATAACAAATTTTGTACAACAACCACAACCCTAAACCTTTTAAAGAAAGTCAGGTGTATAGTGAGTGAGGCCCGACACCTCTATTGTTGGCTCTGTATGATAATGTCGATATTGTTTTAGCGCACTTTATTTTTTCGACTTTCTTGTGCTTAATACTTTGTTTCCCCAAACAAGGTTGTTGTCATCTAAACTAATATGTTTTCCTTTTTTTCAGACAAGCCTGTTTATGTTAGCTATAAAAAACTGTTCAACGATCAACCAATAAAACACTAGCACCAAAATGGCACATCAAGTAAGTTTTTTCGTACTAAATAACAAAATCGTGCGGTGTTTTTTCCCTTTAAACAATCTGTCCTTTATACGTGACCCTTATAGCATCCCTACTTTTGAGGTTTAAAAATACAACGAAATTGGTGAATCGAGGATTTAGTTTAAAGTGAAAGTGTGTGTTCGACTTACGACATCATTATCTAGTATTGTCTTGTTGCCAATTTACGCAAACTCTAGATTCAAGAACAAACGGGAATCCAAGTTTTTTTCTGTAGGTTCGTGAAAGTTTTTTAATTTGCAGCAACGTTAACGAAAGTCCGAATGATTTTTACTAGGTTATAGGGTACTTTAAGTATAGAGTACTTTGCTTTGCCGCTCTATTTATCTTTAGATAAAACATTGTAAAATTTACACTTGGTAGGAAATACATATTTCAGTAAAATACGGAGAACTATGTCTGCGCGGGAAGGAAAGTTAGCTTCGTCGTCACAATATTTTTTAGTATTTTTAAATGTTTTGTTGTATTTTATATTTTCGGTTTTGTGACTTTTCGTTATTTTGTAAAATTTGTGAGGACAAAAAACAGCTATCTTGTAATGTTGTTATTAGAGTTGTTTCTTTTCGTGTTTAACAAATATATATTTGGATGTTGAATCACAAATACACTTAAGTTTAACAGCATCAACGTTTTCGCCATAGAATCCACCTAGAAACAGCCAGCCAATCAATGCCGAGCATGTAAATGTCGGTGACATACAGAATCGTGGTCCAATACATCAAGTTTTCGTTCAAGGCAACTTCTATGACGCTCGAAACCAAATAAGACCGGATGTGGCTCATGACTCAGCAGAGCCCTCATCTAACAGTGGTTAGTGATAACGTTTACTCATAACAGTGAGACACAAACATGCAGAAATGCAAAATTCTTAAACGTCACTTTATTAAACTATTAACCATAATCACACAATTGTAGCACTAACATTAAGTCAATCAAAATGAACGATAATATATAGAATGCTATACAATGCTATATTTATTCGAATTAAGGTAAGCATATGGGACCACTGGTTTCTAAATATATATATAGAATGCTACATGAATTTCCAATGGCTGATTGTATTTCACGATTAAGCAAATTGTTTATGTTTTATCTACGAGAACAAACTGTTACTTATTAATTTGTATTAAGCAGCATTTTTGTAGGATATGTTTATATAGCACAAATCAGTACCTGGAATCAAAGCGTGCCCAAATTGCATTTTGAACTAAAGTTACAAAATAACAAGTTAAATTTGGGTAGTAAGACAGGTTATTACTTACTAACTTTTAATACTTTAACAAGGGGACGCGCGTGGTTTAATATCAATAATATTCTGTAGACCAAACGTCAATAAATCGGTAAAAAATAAAACTTTCTCTGTTTCTCATATTGTGACTCCTGAACCCGTGCTCCGCAAAATTTTTTACATTCGTGGGTGTAAATACTTCATCTTTACAATTTGCAATGCCTCATCGGTTCCTAACTTGCTACTGCAAAATAGTCAAACAAGTTGAGATTTTTGTTTTTTATACACAGCTTGTAATAACATCCTAAGTCATTTTATCATATCGTCATAGCTATTTAAGTGTTGGACTGTGAAGCTGAACACAGATGAAGGTAAACGTTAGTGCAAACCAAGTAGCCCGCCTCTAGTCTTTTGTTAGGGTTCTGCTGTTTGCTAAGGTTTAAAGTTTGGTAATTTGATGCGCTATAAAGTTAACGTTTCGCTTAAGGTCGGAGAGGACCTCCTTAACGTCACATATGGCTTTAACGCACGCCTTTATAAGCCGCTATTACCGAGACAGCCCACACTAAATGAAAGAGAGATTAAAAGTCAAAGCCATCTTTAAAGTAAAAAATGTGGATATAAAAGTAACCAAATTTAATAATATTAATATTACTCAGAAGCATCATGGCAAGAAAAGTCTCAGGAAGCAGCTGATAAGGTCATCGGAACTCTACCAAGCAACCTAGTTCCTCTTGACATCATTCGGGATTCGCAAGCACCATTTGAGGAGTTTGGTTTAAAAGGATTGAAGCAACTCAGAGAAAAACAGGTCAACTCAACCATGCTCAAACTCAACCAACTATTTACTGCTGCAAAACAAGAAGCAATCGATGAAGCCAAAAGTAAGAAATTTAGAAATAAAGCAGCATATGACGATTACGTGGAGAGGCACGGCAACGTGGTCGGTATGACTGGAATAGCTGGAATTGGAAAAACTACTGCTACTATACAGACACTATCGGAGCTTGCAGATGAATTACCAGCTAATCAAAGGGGATATTGGCTTTTTAAATACCTAAAGACTTTAAATCTTAACAAAGAAATGGGTGTTCTGGAATTGCTGTCATCCAACCCAAACTGGAAACACACAAAGGAAATAGATGATCAAATACTGGAAAGACTTTCCAAATCCAACAAGCTGTTTATCTTCCTGGATGGTTTGGACGAACCTAGGTTCAAGGATCTTGACTTGGATGCTCCAGTGATCGGATTGTACGATCGCGCAACGCCGATGGTCATTTTGCAAAACCTACTCCGTGGCGACATTCTTCCAAATGCTCACAAGCTGCTTACTTCACGACCGGGAGCTTTTCTCAAGCTACACCCAAGTTGCAAGCCCCACTTTGTAGTCAAGGTAATCGGCTTTAACGAACGCTCTCAAGATTTGTATTTTCAACAAATTTGCCCAAAGCAAGAAGATTATGAGAAGGTCACGAAGTCACTTGATCAAAACCCACATGCAAAGGCTTTGTGCTTTCTTCCTATGTTTGCCAAAACCGTCGCACCTTACATCATAAAGCATGGCACTAAAGATGGCACTTTTACGCTCACGGATGTGTTTGCGGCTTTTGTGTCCGATTGCATTCACTCCATTAAGTTTAAGGAACACCCCAGAATTTTGCGCAAACTTTCAGACCTGGCTTTACACGGAATGCTCAATGACAAGATCACATTCGATGAAGAAGACTTTGATGAAGTCGGACTTGATGCTGAAGGAATGGAGCACTTTATCAACATGCAAGTTTTCTCTAGCGACCTCAACCTTCGTATACTGGAAGGGGATAAAGTATTCTTCTTCATTCATCTTCTGTGGCAAGAATTTTATACATCACTCAAGCTGTTGTTCGATACAGACCTGGCTACATTTTCTGGGCAGCTGCAAAGCATGGAAAGTAATACGTGGGAAATGGTTCTTCGGTTTCTTTTCGGGTTGCTAAACACGGGACTCCACCTTAAGCTAAAGCCTATTTTTAAAATCTCTTCCACCGATGTTGCTAGCAAGAGAGGTTTGCTAAAAGGTCTGATTGATTCGCTTGGATCTCAACTTTTATCAGACGATGACGAAAGCTTTAACTCCAAATTGTTTAAGCTTTGCAGTTTGGCGCAGGAATCAAACGATGAAGAAATCACCGCGAAAGTGGCCGATTCCCTCCCTGGAGAGCTTCGTATAAAGGGTGGAACGATCCTTCCCAGTGAAGTGTCAAGTCTCTGTCACGTGCTTCAAGCAACACAAAGGGAGCTGGTCATCAGCATCGGGGACTCTAACAAAGCAGTCACATTTACCGGCAACGGTTTAGAAATGTTGATGGAGACGATGGCGAGAACCAAACACACGGTTTGTGAAGTTGTACTGTTGTTTTCAGTTTTAATTTTTATACACTATTTTCAAAAAAATTCAGCAAAGCAGCGGTAAACGCTAACGAACCCTGCACCGTTTTGAAGCCACACAACATTTAACTTTCTGAAGCAGGAGTCGGTAACCTTTTCTAGTCGCGGACCTGGCCAAAATTTAAAAAGGGCTCGGCGAGCCGTAATAAATATAAACTAAAAATTTTCCTAAAATGTTGAGTTTTGAGCGTTTCATTATAATAACTGTTAATCAGTGGCGACCTAGTTTTTTGGTTGTAAATCAGCTTTTATCTAACACTAGACGAAATGCCCGGCGTTGCCCAGGTTAAATAGAATATTTACCAGTTATTCTTACTGGTTAAAAAATAATTACACCTACAATAGCCACTATAATGTACGAAGTCTACCTGAAATTAATCTAGTTAAACAAAATGAAACAATCCATCATACTTTGGCCCTTTATTACTATTGCACATTACGTTGTACCATGTTAAACTGACAGCCTCATGTTATAGCCTATAATTATGGAATCAGCAAATAACCCGAAAGTTATGTTACGGATAGCGTATAAAGTTCTTAAGAGGCATAAATAATGCAAACATATTTTTGTAATGTCATAACAAATTTGCTTATGCCTAAACGTTTGTAGTGCGTGTCACTAAATAGAAAATTCAAATCATGTCATATCGTATGTCTAAAATCAGTTAACCTAATGCTTTTCCACAGTCAGAGTAACACCCCACACCCTGTGTGAAAGCGGCATTAATAGAATGTCGTGTTTAATTATATGACTTATCTGCGTGGCTCTAAAGATCTAATTCTTTGTGTAATTTCCCAATACTTTTTTAATTTGTTTAACACAATCTAAAGACTAAAAATTAACGTAGGCCTGTAACCTAAAAAGCAGTATCTAAAAGCCCTCTTGCCCTTTGCCAAGGGGGGCAACAGGAGGGGCAAAAGTGCCCTTTTCATAAAAAGTGATATATTGCTTTCACAACGTTAAATATTATGCGACGGAAATCATAAAGGGGGTAGGGTTGAGCTACGGAATAATGCAAAAAAATTCGTAAAATGACATGCTTGACATTTGTTAAAACATTTTTAGCATCATTTTAAGCCAATCTAGAGGGCGTGGCTGCAAACATTTTGCCGGGGGAATCCCCCCGAATCCCCCAATATTTCGGCTCGCTACGCTCGCTTGCGGTCTATGTTGCCCTTACCAAAAAAGTCGCCACCCTTGCCCTGCAATCGCTCCGGCGTCCCTGTAAACACACAAACTTGGCTAAACACGTCTCGCATATATTTCGTAACGAAAACCTATGAAATTAGACTATCTTTTACGTGGTTAAACAAACTGCAAAAAGCTATAAACGTTTGCACTGCGTGTCACTAAATAGAAATTTAATTATTAGGTCATATCGTGTGTCTAAAATCGGTTAACCTAATGCTTCCCCACAATCAGAGTAACACCCCACAGCAAACACCCCACAGCTTTTACACAGACTGTGTAAAAGCGGTATTAATGTGAAAGCGGAATGGCGTGTTTAACTTTGTGACATATCTGCGTGGCTTTAAAGATCTAATGCTTTGTTGCCGTAAATTTCCAGTAAATTGTTCATTTGATTTAAACAGTGTAAAGATGAAAAATTAACTTATAACCTAAAAAGCAGTTTTGTGTCTGAAATAGGCCACAAAAAAAATCACTAACTCACGTGTTACCAACATTGTATAAGCTTGCTGAAGCCGTATATTATAGCCGATATTTACAAAATAATTGCGGTATTTACAACAAACAAATTGCAACGTTGTGTGTTTTTTTAAATGGAGCTACTAAACACGACTCGCATATTTTACCTAACGAAAACCCGTGACATATATCGATGGAAAATCGCTTAAAAAGTAGTAGCAGCAATTATTCAAATTGGCGAAATTTAAGAAATACGTAAAACCCATACTGCATCCAACGAAAGAAAATCCTCTTTTAAAAGTAAATTTGCTTAAAGTTCAAACCACTACAATAAACGCAATATAAACTTTGCCACATGAAACTTTATTTTTACCAAGGCAATTTACTTCACGCAGGTTATTGCCTTATAAATGTGTGAAAAGGTTTAACCCGTTTCGTCATAAGGTTTTGCAAGTCGCACGCCCGCTCTTTCAAGTTAACATGCAACGAATGTTGTGTGATGTTTTTGAAGTGGTATAAAAATTGCTCACCCGTGACCGGTTCGCGACGGCGTTCGCTTGAGATGCGAGACTTTCTCTCATAGAAAGAAACCAATTTTTTTCTGTCTTGGAGCACACGAGTTTCTTTCTATTTTACCGACTTGCGAGGCGACTCGCTTAAGAGGAGCAATAAGAGCCATACGTTTCTCTGTCTGTTTCCCTAAAACGCGAACATGCTGACCAACAAACTTTTCCATTTTATATATTAGATTTGAAAAAGGACGGTAAAGCGTTTGCGCCAAGCGCGAAGAAAAGCTATTGTGCAAATATTTGACGTTCCCCGGGGGTAGCATTCAGACATACTAAGATAGCGTAACGTTCATTGTTGATAGTACTAGTTTATGACTTCGCATTTTGGCCGAAAAAAATGCGCAAAAAGTGCGCAAAATTTTTACTTTTATGTAGTTAAAATAGACAACAAATTCTGGCAACGGCCAAGGCCAAGCGGCCAAGTTGTAAAAGAGGTGGAGGGCCGGATGAATTATATTGGCGGGGTTGCCGACCCCTGCTCTTAAAAGGTACTTTAAACTTATATTACCACATGATGGCAGTAGAGTGTCCCCGAGTTTTTTGACATAAGTGGACAACTTGTTTTTTCGCCACGGTTTGCTTTCCTGTTGATCACCTAGAATTGATGGCACACATATTGCTGTATAGTCGGCAAAAAATGTTCATGGTCTGATGTTACGATGTTTAAATGGCGTTGTTATGCCGAAAAACAGACCGCCATTGCTCGCCTCTGAGATGAAACCGGTGAAATTAGAACAAATTACCAACGCGGTTTGTACAACTTTGTTGCGTAATAACATGCGCGACTTTAATTGAGTCTATTTAGCTAAAAACGCAAATCGCATTTTTTTTATTTTTTTTTTTTTATACACTAATACTTTTCTGTTTTATTTTCTGATATAACCCTCTTAATTGGCGCGACAAATTACGTTTTTCAGTTTGTTATTGGACATTAGATTTGGGGTGTTATACTCCGCACTCCCCAAACTCTTCGTAGTCACTCTTCCCTACAGCGTTAAACGCTTTCACCCCCAGCAAGTATTTAAGTTTTTTAATTCCGTATCCAGATTTTATTATTTCGTTGATGATACTAATTGGAAACGTTTTAACGCGAGTTTCATGTTTAATGAGGGGATAATTAATTTACAAATACAAAAGAAATGTTTTAAATAAAACAAAGTTCAAACAAGCGCATTTTTAGGATTAATAACTACAGTTTGAGTTTAAAACTGTTCGGATCTCACGCCTTAACAATGTGCGTACTCTATACAGCCGAGTAACTAGGAAATTTAGTGAAATTGTTTCTAAGTGCATATATATATAACATTTTAGCTCTACAAATGACTAAATTAATTACAGTTTACAATAAAACGTCATATTAACCCGCATTTTTTCTTCTGCGACTTTGCTTACACTTTTAAAACCACGTCATTGACTAAAGGTAGCCAACAATGGCGGGCGAGGCAAACTGATCGGCGCATAAGTTTGAGAACCTTATCTATCTGGGACAGCGTTCTTACCAACATATCTTGTTGTTATTTTGTAGATGGATGAAGTACGTGTGTGGACAACTGGATCACGTGACTTCACTGCCTTGTCCACCTGCGTCCATAAGATAAACCGCCTGTGGTTGTACAATACGAGCGATCTGTCCGGTTTCGAGGTTCTTACCGAAGCAATCGCACGCAGAGAAACACCTGTAAGTTAACTTACGTGTAACAACTGACATGATTATGTCATAATGGTCATTATTGCGATGAGGCGGGCGCGATTATCCAATCACACTATCGACAATCAAGCGGTTAGGGGAAGTCCCTGGGTGAAACGCGGACGCGTGAAACTGCACAGGGGAAAGTCCCACCAAGCATGGGTAGTGTTTGGGATGTTCGTAGTCACCATCCAGATTTTATTATTTCGTTGATAATACTAACTGGAAACGTTTAAACGCGAGTTTCGTGTTTAATGAGGGACAATTTTTTGTACTAATAAAAAGCAATTTTTTATAAATAAAAAACACAATAGAAGCAAGCGAGTTTCAGGTACATTAAACCACAGTTCGAGTTTTAAAACTGTAATTAGGAATTTTAGCAAAATAATTTTGAGCGCATAAATATATGGAATTTTAACTTTTACAACGACTCAATTAAGTACAGTTTAAAATAAAACGTTATAAGAGCGATCTATCCGGTTTCGAGGTTCTTATTGAAGCAATCGCACGCAGAGAAACCCCTGGAAGTCTTACGTGCAACAAGTGACAATTACTTGGTTTGTAATTGCCGCAATTATAATTCGCCTAATTGTTAAGTTTATTGACTTTCAACTTAATTTCATCAAAAAATTAATTTTGTTTCTCCGTCATTCAGCGAATCTGATGATTTGTGTCCAGTAAGTTTACGAAGCCATGAAAGATGCATACACATTTACTTGTCAATTCAACTGAATAAAACCGACATTTTTGGAAAAACAATTTGTGACGTTTTATGCAGATTTCACATTCCGTTACATAATACTCGATATTCGAACACGGTTCAAAAATCTGGAAAATCAAATTTTGTAAAATGAGTGAACTGAATTATGATTTTTTTTTGTAAATTCATTATCCCACCACCTGGTACAACACTCGACTGTCTTTCACCTAAGGATGCCCGATACAGCGATTTCGACCCGATATCAAGCTAAATAAGTCAAGTTCTTTCTCGTAATGTTTTCCGGGTTAATCGGCACGAAATGATTTAGCAATGGTAAACTAAGTCTATATTTTAATATGTTTCCTTGAAAAAATATATTTTAAATATAGAAATTATTGCGTAACTCCGACTATAATGATGAATCACGTGTCGTGTACGTTTGATGTGTTTATTTCTTTAGAACAATTGGTCGCGCAAATATTTATCGAGTAGAATCTAAAATTAACATTTACAACGTTTTCCGGTTTACGATGAATTTGACCTCTGTCTGTATTTAGCAGTTTAAATAGGTTTTATCAGTAAGATTAAAACCTCGTTAACACAGCAAACTATATTTTGTGTAGATGGAAGAATTAATCGTGGTCAACTTGGGGTCACGTGAGTTGAGTTGCCTGGCAACAAGTGCAAGCAACATCAACAAGCTGACGTTGTCGAACTGCGACACTGCTGAGTCAAATCTGCAACCTCTAACTGACGCCATCTCAAGCAGAAAGCATCCCGTATGTTTATGTTAGTTGTGATAAGTAAATACGTTAGCATTAACCGCACATGCGTGGGCCTCGACATAAATTAGGGGGATGGGGGGCAAAAAATATTTTTTACGAACTGTTTATATTAAACATACCGAGACATGTAGGATTATCCTTAATACATCAGTGAGAATATAATACACGCTTCCATACAACTGAAGTCGGCACTTGTTTGCAAAAAAATGAAAGTCGGCACTTGTTTGCACAAAATTACCCTCTCTGATTTTGTCTCGATAATAATTCCAACTGTTCTAACAGCCTTGTGCATATTGATAGATGTTTAAAAAGGTCTGCAAACAAACACTCAAAAACGTCAGCCAAAGAGGGTTTGGAAACCTGGGACAAGCACATGGGACATTTACTTGGAAGAAATCTGTAAACCACAAACGTTCAAAAAATTGTTTATTCAGATACACACTATTTTGCGCGTTCAGTTTTCACAATTAGGCTTATTTGCTCCAATATCTGGATATTTTGTGCAAATGTTTGTAACACGACAAATAAGAAAAATTCAGTTTCGACAGCGGCTTTTGCTTTCACACAGACAATGCTATATTCATTAAACACATTCGGTAGTGGCATGTTTTTCAGGCAAATATGTTGACTTATTTCGGTACTTCAGTATTACGACAATAATACAAATTTTTAGCAAATTATTATTCTACCTAGGAAATTTAATTTTGTGTCATAGACACAGCAGTTTCTTGTTTATTCCATAATGCTCCAGATGTTCAGCATGGGCGCCCGCAGGGGGGGCAAGGGGGGGCACTTGCCCCCCCCCCCTAGAATTCAAAATGTGA
The DNA here is from genome assembly GCF_963924565.1 of Ascidiella aspersa. NCBI lineage: Eukaryota > Metazoa > Chordata > Ascidiacea > Phlebobranchia > Ascidiidae > Ascidiella > Ascidiella aspersa. The sequence continues at coordinate 2,799,545 of NC_139453.1, read as the reverse complement.
TTATTAGTATTATTTGTAAGTGTAATGTGTATTACTTATGAAAGTTAAAAATAATATACACTATCCATTGCCCCCAGTGGCGTATCCAGAGGTGGCGGGAGTTCTTACCACCCCTTTTTGTAAGTAATATTATCGTTTTTGGTTCGTTTTTGTCATGGTTTAACAAACTGTTCGAAGCGGCGTGCTTTTTAAGTAATTGGGTCACGCGTCTTAATCTAATGCGAAGCCAAAATCGAGTGCAAAACGCCGTGTTTCGTCGACCGTAAACGCTGGATAGTTTTTCTCTTTCGTTATTTGTTTAGGTCAGTGGTTCTCAACCTTTTTTCTTTCGTGTCCCATTTACCTTGCAAAAAAATTCTGTGGCCCAGAAAAAAACTTTAAAATAGGTTTAGAACAAAACACAGCAGAATATATTTCAAAACAGATTGTTTAATCAACCGTGCATTAGTGAGATACTTGCGGCTGAACAATAAATTTACATTCCTTTTTATACCTCCCAAACCATTATTCCTTTAAAATGAAATAAAATGACACAAATGAAACTAAATCTAGCTTTTTAAATTGGTATGTGGCCAACCTCAAATGTTCTTATGGCCCCACTGGTTGAGAAGCGCTGGTTTAGGTTGACTGATTAGCAAGTGTGTATTCGACAATTGACAACGCTAGTCAAACTTTAAATGAAACAGATTCCTAAAAGGAGGTATAATGGTGACTGTCCTGCGCGTAAGTATAAATTTTTAAGTAATGATAGTTAACGCAAAATTATGCTCTTCAAGCATACTCTAAGACCACGTGCTAAGTGTGCAATGGACACGACTTATTTCCCCTCAACCTCAGCTTGTAATTTAGCTGACTTGGCACACAGCTCGGCGCAGATGTTGCGCTAATCGTGACATAATAACACCCGGTAAAAACGATCTTCGTTTAGTATTGCACGTGGTGAAAGGATTGCTTGTAATTTAGCGCTAGTTCCGTTCATGGAACTTGAAAACTGCGCTGCTGATAGTCGAATTATGTATGATTCTACCACAATTAAACACACATATTTCACGGTCTTGGTTTGTTTTTTTGCCCGAAGTTAACGATTGTACACCGTGGTTTCGCAGCTGGCGCCTGACAGGATTATCGACGACGCACATGCTCGCTTTTGCTGGACGTATTTGGCTGTTTCTGGGTTTTTTCTATCACGTCTTGCAATCACCATTCTATGACGTAATACTGTCACAATTTTAATGGCGTCATTATTCATTAACATCAGGCGAAAAATAGCGGAATTCCCTAAGTTGAAAATTTAGGACCCCTTTTTTGATTTTCTGGTTACGCCCCTGGTTGCCCCCCCCTGAAAAATTTTCTGCGGGCACCCCTGGGCTCGAGCGCTACTGTAATATTTCACTTTTTGTAGTGATGTTAATGGTTTCGGTTCGTGTTTATTCTGTTTTTACGGTGTCCTTTCATTTACATTAAAATTACACGTGTGTAGTTAAGTAACTGAAGAAATAATTCATGGATTAGGAAACTTTCTTGAATTTTAGACTAATTGCTACTTTTTACGACCGATTTGGATTATGTTTAGTTACTAACTCTCTTTATTGCCACTTTTAATTAAAACTGCATATTTTCTGCCAATTATCTACAGTTTTAGCTTTGTCAAAAATTCCTTGTGACTAGCCTACCACTGCATGTTTTCTGTCTAATCGACATATGTATTTTCTGAAATACACATATTATCGAACGATAACGGCCCTATTCAAATACAGTTTGCCGAATAGTTTTTCGTAGGGGAAGCAAGAGGGAATGACAAAAAACGCCTTTATATTGTTTAAGTTGCCCAAACTTTTATTTTGGAGTGTGCGATGAGACGCACGACGCCTTTGGGCTAAAACAATTTGATCAAAGTGGGCTAAACCTAGAAACATAATTAGATTCGCGCGGAACGCTAAAAAAAATTGCATTTACTTGATCAAAAAATACAGTTTGTTGGGGGGGAGGGCATAGCAACGTATTCTACCCGGCAAAAAAATAATTTTGCGTTAAAGACACAACAGTTTCTTTTTTATCCCATACTATGCCCGATGTTGAGGGGGCAAATGCTCCCTATTGCAAGCACTCATGGTCCAGGATTAACAGACAGTACCTTGGATGTTATTGACGCTCATAGCGGGGATATACGTAACAATTAAAACTTCTTTTCATAGATGGAATCGTTGGAACTGTATGGAGGCAAGCTGGATTCACGTGGTTTGAGTTGCCTGGCAACAAGTGTACACAACATCAACCAGCTGGTATTATGGGATTACAAAATCGCTGGTTCCGATCTGCAACCTCTAACTGACGCCATATCACGAATGGATCGACCTGTAAGTGTGTGTTGTTGGAATGAAGGGTGTGTTGTATATTGAAATTGCATGGACCTGGATAAAACAGGCAACAGCATTGCGTGTAAAATTTACTAACTGAACCACTTCCTGGTGTACAAAAGATTTTAGGTAAACGGAATTTTATGTCGCCATAAGTATAATTACTGGCAGGGCGAATGCGGGATTTTTGTTTGAGGGGGCACTAAAAAAGGTATGATATCACAATGTTACGTCTAAACGTGACGTCACAAGTAACGGATATAGCGCTACGTCAAAACGTGATTATTTTTTATATTATAAAGACGGAAAAGCAGTCGCGTGCAGCGTGTAAAAACGTCTTTGTAAAGTTTAACTTTCCCAAACTTTAATTTTCGAGGGTGCGATAAGACACACGGCGCCCATAGATAACCGGTTTTCAAGTGGGCTAAGACATACTAGAAACATAACTTAAATTCGCGGGTATTGCGAAATTTTTTTGTATTCACTTAGTTACAATAGGAATAATGCAGCTACGTTCCCTCTCCAATGAATCCACCCCTGATTACTGGCCTTTAAATGGAACTGGCCTGGGTACATTTGTTCTGATAGCACTTCTTCTCAATTGACAATTATAAACTGAACACCCTTTTTATTTGTGCCTACCTATATGAGAATATTTTACCAACCAACACTTGAATTACGATTATTACTTTGTAACAACATTTTTCTGTTGAAGTAATTGCACCCCGAAAAGCGCCTACGTTCCCTCATACTTCTATATCTCCGCAATTTTGGAGCAACATTTAGTGGTTGTTTGCTGCATGGCTGATCTTGCATAGCTCAGTTGCTTGAGTGACGTTCCCGGTATGGCCGAGGTCATTAGTTCGAATCTCACCGCAGGCAATTTTAACTTGCCTTGCTTGCACGAAAATCCTTACAAGACCAACCGAATATGTTTAGACATTCTCGATAAATACCATTAAGCGGTTGTTGTTTTTATTAACCGGTACTAGGTCGTGGATATATTAATTTTCGTGCATTCAGTGCAGCATTATACTTAGACTACAATTCATTTTTTGGGCTTGTCACGAACACAAATATTGTGCGCGTTATTTAGAGAAATACTTCGACGTTTTTTCAGTCTGAATACCCAGAAGTGTTACCCTGCAGTTAGATTTCTGAAGCACTCAAAAACACATGTTTTCACAGCCACGTTTAATGTAGAATGACCAGTTTTAACCGGTAAACATCACGCCACTTTTGGGGCATTATGACGTAACACAAAGGCAAATTGTAAACAACATAACAAAGTTTAACGCACAAGGAAAAGTTACGTGGTTAGATTCTAATTTGTGACATCACCCCCAATTCAAGAGAAATTATCCAAATTTCTGTCAACAGTTAACAAATTAGAACACAACGAAAAACACTGCGAAACGAAAACAACAAAGCACATCACGCACGATATATAGTACACAGTTACAGTATTCAGCGTAGGCGACTCATAAAGTCTGCGCCAACGTTATCCACACCCTTAATACACTCGTATTTAATACGATAATTTTGCAGGAACATTGCCCATCTCATAACGCGATCATTTGCAAATTTCGCGCTTTCCAAATACACCAATGGTTGGTGGTCTGTCTGAAGGACAAAGCCAGCACCGTACAGGTATATTCTGAACTTCCGTATTGCCCAAACAATGGCAAGACACTCCTTCTCGATGGTGGAGTAGTTCTTCTCAGCGTGGTTCAACTTCTTGCTAGCATAGCTAACTGGAAAACACTTCCCATCGTGTTCTTGCATCAGCACAGCACCTAGTCCGTTGTCGGACGCATCAGTGCGCAATACAAATGGTTTAGTGATGTCAGGCAAATGAAGTATAGGGTAGTTTAAAAGACTGCCCTTTAGTGAACGGAATGCGGCCTCCTGCGCACCTCCCCAGTTCACCACATTCGGTTGACCCTTTTTTGTCAGGTCGGTCAATGGAGAAGCAACCGCTGCATACTGTGGTATAAAATCCCGGTAGTACCCGGTAAGCCCGAGAAACGAGCTAACTTCCTTCTTAGTTGATGGTCTTTGCGCCATTTTAATCTTTTGGACATTGTCATTCTGGAGTCCGATAACGCCCTGGTTAATGCTGTGCCCCAGAAAATCGACGTTATCTGTACCAACCACGCACTTCGATGGCTTAATTGTAACACCTGCGTCACGAAGTCGCTGAAATAAGGTGTCTAGAACAGTCATGTGCTCCTCCCACGTCGTAGAGTGGACGATAATGTCATCAATATAACTTTCCACGTTATTAAGTCCTTGCAGCAAAATCCTCATAGCCCGAACAAATGTGGCACTGGAGTTCATCATACCGAACGGCATTTTAAGAAACTCAAAACTTCCTTCGGTGGTCACAAACGCGGTCTTTTTTATATCATCCTTTGCAACAGGAACCTGCCAGTAACCCTTCGTCAAATCGATTTTTGTAAAGAAGCGATCACCTCCAAGTTTTTGAAAAATATCCGTTACTGTCGTCATCGGCTCTGGGTCAAATATTGTCACTTTGTTTAACTTCCGATAGTCTATACAGATTCTGTTAGTCCCATCTTTCTTCGCTACAACTACCACTGGAGAGGCATATGCTGAATCGGATCGCCTAATTATGCCCAACCGTAGCATTTCGTCCATGTCCTTCTTTAAACTGTCGCGTAACTTGTATGGGACGGCGTAAGGCTTGGAACGAACTGGTCGTTCATCCGTTAACTTTACTTCGTGTTGAACGAAGTTCATGTTGCCAGGTACGTCGCTAAACACACTGCTGTAATTCTTAGCCAGTGCAGCTGCCTCTGATACCTGAGTGTCCGTCAAGTTTTTGCCGTAACTCACGTCGTTCAGAGTCCCTTTCTCGGAAAATGAACACAGCTCCAGTAAATCGTCATCATTTTCTACTTCATCCGTCAGTGTCGCCGAACACGCATCAACATTTTTCGGCTTATCAGTTGGGTCGTCAATTCGCGCGATATATTGCTTCAACAAATTAATGTGAAACGTCTTCCCTTTTCCCCCAACATCCAGCACGTAGTCGCCAAGTCCGGTCCTCTTTTACACAACAAATGGACCCTTCCACTGCATAAGCAGTTTGTTGTTATCCGTCGGCAACAAAACGAGAGCCTTATCGCCTTCTTCCAAACTTCTGAACTTTGATTTTTTGTCAAAATACTTTTTATACCGCTCGTGTGATTTTTCCAGCTCCGTCTGAGCAATTTTCAGTGTGTCCTCCATACGCTGCTTTAAGTCAAAAACATACCTGTAACTGCTTCGCACATTGGGTTCCGTTGACGCGTTCGTCCACAATTCCTTCAGAATAGACATGGGTCCACGGACAGTCCTCCCATACAGCAATTCAAACGGCGCAAAACCTGTAGATTCTTGCGGCACCTCACGGTAAGCAAATAACAGCGCGTTTATGTATCGATGCCACTGCTTAGGTTGGTCGCAGCACAGGCGCCTAAGCATTCTCTTCAATGTTCCATTAAACTTTTCCACCAGCCCGTTACACATCGGGTGGTACGGGGTCGTTGTCAAATGACGTATTCTTAACAGTCTTTCCACCTCCTTCATGCAGTCCGATACGAACTGAGTTCCCAAGTCGCTTAAAATCTCGTCGGGTATTCCGAGGCGACTGTACATATCAACTAAAGCTTCCGCCACCGCTTCGGTTCTGATCGATTTCAATGGAACCGCTTCTGGATAGCGAGTCGCATAGTCCACTAGAGTAAGTATATAGCGGTGACCGTCCTCACTCGTTGGGTAGATTGGACCAATCAAATCAACTGCCACACGTTTGAAAGGTACATCAATCAGGGGCATCTTTTCCATCGGCACCCTCGGAACGTTACCTTTGCTCACTGTCCGTTGGCATATGTCACACGACCTACAAAACCGCTTGACGTCATCCTTGAGACCGGGCCAATAAAAATCGGAAAGGATTTTATCAGCCGTCTTTTTAATGCCCATGTGTCCTCCCATCATGGCGTCGTGAGCGAGCTCCATTATTTTCCGGCGCAAGCTACTTGGTACAACCAGCTGCCGGATCCACCTTCCACCATTAACTTTTGGGTGCTGATAATTCCTATACAGTAACCCTTCATCCATTCCAAACACAGTAACCTGTTCACCTTTGACCCTTTCTTCATCCATTTCTTTCAAGGCTTGCAAAGTTGTTTCGTCGTTTTGTGCGGCCTCGAACCTGGCCTTATCAATATCAGACCACTCTTCACAACTTGGCACTTTTAATGGTTTGCGTTCCCGCTGTGCTTTCTGTGAACGAGTCTTTGCGGCACAACCTTCGTTCCACATTGGATAGGGATCGTCAGGGTCCCTGGCACCCGGTACGTTTCCTATTATCAAATCGTGGCGTCTGGCAAGCACAACGCGTCCACATCTCCTTTAAAGTATGGCGAATCGATGTGAATTCGAGCCACGTCTGCCTTAACCGTACTCGAGTCCAACAACGTAACAAAACCACTGTGCCCTGTCAGTTGACCGTCCTTGACAAATTTCCGTTTAACCACAACTCCAGTACAGCCCGTATCACGCAAAGTGTCAACCATATGATCTCCCACAAGTCCTTTACGCACTGGTAGCGGCTCGACCTCCACGTGTTTTTCTTGTGGCGTCACAAACGGCTGAACGTCTCCTTCTGCAGTTGATTTGCAAATATTATCCAGAGAGGTTGAACCAGCTCCTCCGCTTTGCTTAACTGGCCGTGACGGCGCCACACGTGATCTGCAGTCTCTCGCCAAATGCCCAGTCTTGTCACAAATAAAACATTTTCTTAAATTACGGGAATCCCCTTTCAACCGTGGACACTCTCTCGCCATATGCCCATGTTGTTTACAATTAAAGCATACGTCATAACCCTGCTGGTCAGCTTGCGGTAAATTTCTGCTAGCCGAAATTGACAAGTTTTTCCCATGTGCAGTGAGAAATTGATCCGCTACCGTGGCTAGCAACTCCAACGATTTCGGCGCCTGTTCACGCAAGTAAACTGATAGTTCCTTAGAGCACGATTTTATAAACTGTTCTTTTATAAACAAATCGCGAACTTCCTTCCATTCAGTAGAGAAACCAGACATTTCAACCCATTTTTGCAGGTAATTTTGTAAGCGCACGATGAATTGCGTAGAGCTTTCATCCGACTGAGGTTTCGCAGAACGGAATTTTGAGCGATAACCCTCCTCTGTGAGGTCATATCTATTTAACAATGCCTGCTTTAGCACATTATAATCAATCGCTTCAATATCTGACAATCGAGAATACACGTCTAGCGCTCTACCTGATAACAAAGCACTAAGAGATGTGGCCCACTCGCGTTTGTCCCAATTACTACTAGCAGCAAATCTTTCATACCTCAGTAAGTAGCTGTCCAATTCATCTTTTCCGTCAACGAACGGTGGTAACTTTGGAGCTTTAGCCTTACTTACTGCTGCTACGTCCTTAGCGTTGTTTGCTTCGGCTAGTTGTAACTCCAATCTTTTCATTTCTAGTTGAAATTCACGCTCCGCCTGAGCGTCAGCTATTTTCTTTTCTTCTAGCCTGTTGGCTTCAGCAATTCTCAGTTCCTCTATCTTGTTGGCTTCAGCCATTTTTAGTTCTTCATTTCGTTTAGCCTCAGCCTCTAAGTCACGTTTCTCTTTCCGTTCCTCGCGCTCAATCGCTTGCTGTTCGTTCACCCACTTAAGCAAATTTTCGCCAGTTAGGCCCATGAGTTTACCAGCTTCTGCTAACTTTTTCATGGCTAACAATCTTCGTCTGTTGGTGCTGAAAAATCTGAAGAGAAGTAATCCCGGACGAGCCCCCAGTTGTCACGAACACAAATATTGTGCGCGTTATTTAGAGAAATACTTCGACGTTTTTTCAGTCTGAATACCCAGAAGTGTTACCCTGCAGTTAGATTTCTGAAGCACTCAAAAACACATGTTTTCACAGCCACGTTTAATGTAGAATAACCAGTTTTAACCGGTAAACATCACGCCACTTTTGGGGCATTATGACGTAACACAAAGGCAAATTGTAAACAACATAACAAAGTTTAACGCACAAGGAAAAGTTACGTGGTTAGATTCTAATTTGTGACAGGGCTACAATTCAAATTGTTTGCCCCAAATTGATGCAATAACATTTTAAAGTTAGACCGCAATATTATTGTTATTAGATTTGCAATTTTTATTTAATGCCACTTCAATTCGTATAGCTTCAGTCTATCGCCAAGTGAATGGATAAGAAACACGAATAAAGTTAAGCAGGAGGGTTTACGTTAAAATACAAACGCCGGGTCCTTTCTGATTTTATTTGTGTGATTTTGCAAAACCTAGGTAGAAATAATTAACCTGTTGTGCATTTTTTTTAAACTCGTACACGGAGGTAATCACCTGGGGCCTGGTTTATTTTAGTGGATTTAACGAAAAATAACAATTCATTTAATAATTTTAAGTTGCTTGAGTTCACTGAAACGTCCCATAAAATTATTTTGACACAAATGAAACTAAATCTAACTTTTTAAATTGGTATGTGGCCAACCTCAAATGTTCTTATGGCCCCACTGGTTGAGAAGCGCTGGTTTAGGTTGACTGATTAGCAAGTGTGTATTCGACAATTGACAACGCTAGTCAAACTTTAAATGAAACAGATTCCTAAAAGGAGGTATAATGGTGACTGTCCTGCGCGTTTTAAAGTATAAATTTTTAAGTAATGATAGTTAACGCAAAATTATGCTCTTCAAGCATACTCTAAGACCACGTGCTAAGTGTGCAATGGACACGACTTATTTCCCCTCAACCTCAGCTTGTAATTTAGCTGACTTGGCACACAGCTCGGCGCAGATGTTGCGCCAATCGTGGCATAATAACACCCGGTAAAAACGATATTCGTTTAGTATTGCACGTTGTGAAAGGATTGCTTGTAATTTAGCGCTAGTTCCGTTCATGGAACTTGAAAACTGCGCTGCTGATAGTCGAATTATGTATGATTCTACCACAATTAAACACACATATTTCACGGTCTTGGTTTGTTTTTTTGCCCGAAGTTAACGATTGTACACAGTGGTTTCGCAGCTGGCGCCTGACAGGATTGTCGACGACGCACATGCTCGCTTTTGCTGGACGTATTTGGCTGTTTCTGGGTTTTTTCTATCACGTCTTGCAATCACCATTCTATGACGTAATACTGTCACAATTTTAATGACGTCATTATTCATTAACATCAGGCGAAAAATAGGGGAATTCCCTAAGTTGAAAATTTAGGACCCCTTTTTTGATTTTCTGGTTACGCCCCTGATTGCCCCCCCCCCTGAAAAATTTTCTGCGGGCGCCCCTGGGCTCGAGCGCTACTGTAATATTTCACTTTTTGTAGTGATTTTAATGGTTTCGTTTCGTGTTTATTCTGTTTTTAAGATGTTCTTTTGTTTACATTAAAATTACACGTGTGTAGTTAAGTAACTGAAGATATAATTCATGGATTAGGAAACTTTCTTGAATTTTAGACTAATTGCTACTTTTTACGACCGATTTGGATTATGTTTAGTTACTAACTCTCTTTATTGCCACTTTTAATTAAAACTGCATATTTTCTGCAAATTATCTACAGTTTTAGCTTTGTCAAAAATTCCCTGTGATTAGCCTACCACTGCATGTTTTCTGTCTAATCGACATATTTATTTTCTGAAATACACATATTATCGAACGATAACGGCCCTATTCAAATACAGTTTGGCTGAGTTGCAGATAAACGATAAATGTTATCCCCCTATCCAACAATATTTGTTCATATTTTAATATAATAACACCTTAGTAACAGGGAGACTCCAACTATACTCCATAATGTTTTTTGTATTGTGTGTCGTCACACCTTTCGAAACATGATTTACGCAATGGTTAATTTTTGCGCTGCAGGCGACATTGTTACGTGGTTCTATGGAGCCTTGTTATTGCTGTGGAGTCAATGCCCTCACAACACAATTGTTAAAATCAACTTGATAAACTCATTTTTTCGCGATTCGCGCCACCAACAGTAGATACTTTAGTTTTTTCAAATTGTCTTACTGATATGTAATTCAAAATGAGTTTTTCGTAGGGGGAAGCAAGGCATAAGGGTATGACCAAAAACGTCTTTATAAAAAAACGTCTTTATATTGTTTAAGTTGCCCAAACTTATATTTTGGAGTGTGCGATGGGACGCACGACGCAATTTGATTAAAGTGGGCTAACCTAGAAACATAATTAGATTCGTGCGGAACGATAAAAAAAATTCCATTTACTTGATCAAAATATACAGTTTGTTGGGGGGGAGGGCATAGCAACGTATTATACCTGGCAAAAAAAAACTTTGCGTTAAAGACACAACAGTTTCTTGTTTATCCCATACTATTCCCGATGTTGAGGGGGCAAATGCTCCCCTTTGCAGGCACTTATGGTCCAGGATTAGCAGACGACACCTTGGATGTTATGGAAGCTAATAGAGGGGAGATACGTAACAATTGGAACTTCTTGTCATTGTAGATGGAATTGTTGAGACTGATTGGGAGCAAGCTGGATTCACGTGGTTTCAGTTGCCTGGCAACAAGTGTACACAACATCAACCAGCTGGAATTGACGTATTGCGAAATCGCTGGTTCTGATCTGCAACGTCTAACTGACGCCATATCACGAATGGATCGACCTGTAAGTGCGTGTTGTTGAAATAAAGTGTGTGTTGAATATTGGAATGACATTGAAGTGGATAAACCAGGCAACAGCATTGCGTGTAAACTTTGGTAGCTGAACCACTGTCTGGCGAACAAAAGATTTTTGGTAAACCTATTTTTTATGTCACCATTACTAAGTAATTACTGGCAGGGGGAATGCGGATTTTTGCATAAGGACGCATGAAAAAATTGCAGGTAAGATGTCACAATGGTACGTCAAATCGTGACGTCACAAGTAACGGACATAGCGTTACGTCAAAACGTGACTATTTTTTATTTTATCAAGACGGAAAAACACTCGCGTGTAGAGTGAAAAAATGCCTTTGTAAAGTATAAGTTTCCTAAACTTTAATTTTCAAGGGTGCGATAAGACGCACGGCCCCCATGGATAAACCGGTTTTCAAGTGAGCTAAGACACCCAGAAACATAGCTTTGATACGCGGGTATTCCGAAATACTTTTGCATTCACTTAGTTACATTAGGAATAAATATGGTTTATGGGAGCCATGGCCACGTGCCCTGTCGCATGGATCCACCCCTGATTACTAGCCTCTAAACCTGATTACTGGCCCCTCTGGCGCCTGGGTACATTTATTCTGATAGCATTTCTTCTCAATAGACCATTATTAACTGGACATCCTTTTTGTTTGTGTTTACTTACGAGAATTAATTACGAACTAACACTTGAATTACAATTACTAGTTTTTTTAAACATTTTCCTGTTGAAGTAATTGCACCCGAAAAGTGCCTACGTTCCCTCATACTTTTATATTTCCGCAATTCTGGAGCGACATTTAGTGATTTTTTGGCATTTCCTTTAGCGCTGATCTTGCATAGCTCAGTTGTTTGAGTGACTGTTCTGGTATGGACGTGGTCATTAGTTCGAATCTCACCGCAGGTAATTTTTACTTGCCTTTCGAGTACGTTTAAACATTCTTAATAAATAACATAAAGCGGTGGTTGTTATTTCAAACTGTAGGCCTAGGTAATGGAGATATTCAGTGCATCCTACTTAGACAGCAATTCAAATTGTTTGCCCGAAATTGATACAATAACTTTTTAAAGTTAGACCGCAATATTATTGTTATTAGATTTGCAATTTTCATTTAATGCCAGTTTAATTCGTATAGCTTCAGTCTATCGCCAAGTGAATGGATAAGAAATACGAATAAATTTAGGCGAGAGGGTTTAAGTTAAAATACAAACGCCGGGTTCTTTCTGCATTTTAATTGTGTGATTTTGTAAAACTTATGTAGAAATAATTAACCTGTTGTGTATTTTCTGAAAACTCGTACACGGAAGTAATCACCAGGGGCCTGGTTTATTTTAGTGATTTAGCGAAAAATAACAATTCATTTAATAATTTTAATTTGCTAGAGTTCACTAAAACGTCCCATAAAATTATTTTGTCCATCATTGCCCCAATAGGTAATATATATCCCAGAGTTGTCACCTAACCTATTGCTCGAAGGAAAGCGAGTCTTCGTGATTTTACGTATTTGTTGCTTGACCTATTGTACAACCTTAGTATGCGGCCTGCCAAATTGTTTGTTTTTGCTTGTTGAGGCCCTTGCACCATTTTAATTTGTACAGGCCTGGTTTAAACTCATCTTCCTTGTACAATTACACTGTGGACACGGAGTTTCGAGTTTTTTTGATTTGGCATTTTAAACGAATTGCTTTGTAAAAAACAACACAAAGGCTAGATAGTTATTTATGCGAAAGTTAAGCAGAGTATTTAACACTATAGGTTGTTTAAAGTGAAATATTGATATAGCTCTAATATTTTAAAATTAGTTTACTGCTTCAACCTTAATTTCCCTTAAGTTAAGCTCTCTGAAATTTATTTTTTCTTCTACAGTTATTATTTAAAAAAAAATACGATAAATGTGCATTATAAGCGATGGTCAATCCTTGCACACCCAAATATACCGTATTTTACGGAACATAAGGCGCACTTGAAATCTTTTTTTTTTCTCATAAATTGATCGTGCGCCTTATAAGCCGGTGCGCCTAATGTATGGATCAAGTACGGTACAGTGCTTTATTGCCTAGACTCAAAACCAGTACTGATACTAATATAATATAAAAAAAAACACCGTCTTACACAATAAACTGGTAAAAGCAACTGCAACCGTGATATTCACTAGCCTCATTTTTTCTATTGCACATTGTACTATTGTGACTAGCTTACATTTATTACGTAACAAGTAAAAAAAGGGTGCGTTCTATAGCCCGGTGCACCTTATGTATGACCAAAAAACTAATCACAGCAATTTATTGACAGTGCGCCTTATGATCGGGTGCGCCTTATGGTCCGTAAAATACAGTAGCCTAATTAAATTAATGCGGTTCAAGTCACCAGTTCTATATTCGTAAATGTTGTGTGAGTTTATAGAGTAGACAAATCTACCAATTAACCTTTTTTATTGTCACAGTTGGAGAAACTGGACCTAAGTTGCAACAAGATGGATTCATGTGGTGTGAGTTGCCTGGCAACAACTGTACACAACATCAACCAGCTGGAATTGAAGTATTGCAAAATCGCTGGTTCTGATCTGCACCCTCTAACTGACGCCATATCACGAATGGATCGACCTGTAAGTGTGAGTTGTTGAAATGAAGGGTGTGTTGAATATTGGAATGACATTGAGGTGGATAAACCAGGCAACAGCACTGCGTATAAGATTTGCTAACTCAGCCACTGTCTGTTGGACAAAAGATTTTTGGTAAACGGCTTTTTTATGTCACCATTATTAAAGCAATTGAATTAAATGGTGACCTCACAAGTAACAGACATAGCGTTTAAATTTTAATTTTCTATGTTGCGATATGACGCGGATAATTTGGTAGGGATTTGCAATTAAGGCAACATTTTTAACTTAAAAGGCATTTAACTTTAATAATGCAGTTGGTCGGTTTTTACAGTATTTTTTGCCCTTTACTCAATTGATCATTCAGATCACATTAAGCGCATCTAATTATTAGCACAACTATGAGTAATTATGTGGCCCGAAAAAAAAAATTTTTTTTTGGACACATGTTGTTTTTGTCCGAATTATTATGTGGCCCGAAAAAAAAAATTTTTTTTATGTGGCCCGAAAAAAAAAATTTTTTTTTTGGACACATGTTGTTTTTGTCCGAATTATTTTTTTTTTTTTTTCAGTCAATTTTTTTGTTGTTCACTTTTGACAAGGAAAAAAACATAGTTGGAACATGAAATTTTCACAACTGGTAAATACCCTCCCAAAGTTGTTTCTAATATAAAATTTTTGTGCACAAGATCTAAGGGGAGGTTTTTAGGGGGGCAAAACTGTCATTTTTTGTTAATTTTGGTTTTAAGCACTTTTCAGAGATAAAAAAATGTAACAAAATCTGATATATTTATGTATGATGGATACATGACATATACAATGCTAAGTAACAAAATTTTAAACCTTACCCGTGAACTTTTCATCCGGGGGGTCAAAATGCACAACACTTTAGGAAATTTCAATGATATATTTACACTAGAAGGAAATGACATAAACATCTGAAAATTTCACAAATGTTAGAGAACCATTTAAAGCTGATGTTAAAATAAATATTTTACCTCTTGAAAAAAAGGGGAGTAATTTAGGGGGGTAAAATTAAAATTCGGCCGTTTTTGTGTTTAGAGGTGTCTAAAAAACTAAAGAAAACATTGTTAAATAGTTTTCAATTATAAAGACAAATTATAGATTGCTCTTCAGGCCAATTTTGAACTCCAATTTAAAATAATTAACCTATGGGGGAAAATAACTAAACAAAAATATAGAAATTAAAGTGATTTCATTCATAGAATAAAAACTGGAAAGTGGTGTACACTGCCTCCACAATTTTTCATTTCAATCTGCGGCGGTAAAATATGTTGTTTTGTAAAAGCAATAAGTTAATTTACTAAGCCTTTTTTTAAAAGGCAAGTCGCACGCGCTTAGTTTCACTGAGACAAGCCACTTCGCACAATGAATGTTGCACGCGCTGGACAAAAAAAGCACAGCAGGGAGCCAGCCGCTTCGCGGCCAGAATAAGTCAAGCGATATGAACAAATTCTGTATTGAAGGTTTTCTGCCGCTAGATTAGAGTAGATAGCTGTAAAGAACTAAATCGAACACATCACACTATTGATTTTTGTCCCCAATTAGAGGCGTATAGGGGTGCAAGAAAAAATTGTCAAATATTTTTCAATTATAAAGACAAGTTATAGGTTTGCTTCGCAGCCAAATTTATATTAAGACCACTGGCAATCAATCTTGTAAAAGTGCACCATGTCCAACCTATAACACGCAACTTCGGGCCACATCCGCTTTTGCCTACTAAAGCACCGAAACTGGAAGCACAACATTGGGAGTATATGGACACTGACAAATAAGACCCGTTGAAAGAATATAGAATAACCAAGGAATAACACCCTGGTAAAGTATAGTGGAACTGCGCTATACCCCCCTGGTATAATATAGTAGAACCGCGCTATACACCCCTAGCAAAATATACAAAAACCGCACACCCTGTCTAGTCTTATTTGTTAAGTCTTGTATGCAAACAAATGTGCAGGCTTCTATTGTTTATGGCTCTGTGAACTGAAAGACAGGTCACATCATTGTGCTTAAAATGTTTGGTGGTTAAAATTGGAAGTCAATTTAGTCAATTTTCGCCGATGGATAAACCGGTTTTTAAGTGGGCTAAGACATACAAGAAACATATTTTAGATTCGCGGGTATTGCGAAATATTTTTGCTTTCACGTAGATACAATAGGAAAAAACAAGGTTGAGGAGAGCCATGGCCAAGTGTTTTATAAAACTTATGTAGATTTAATTGAGCGGGTGTAGAAAATGCGTAGCCGGAAATAATGACCCGGGGTCTGGTTTATTTTAGACGCATGTTCACTTTACACAAATTGTGAATTTAATGAAAAATGACAATATTTACAACCACTATAGGCATTCAATAAATTTTCAGCTGCTATAGTTAACCAATGTACCAAAACATTATTTTTTTCCACAATGGTCCCAATAGATTTTATACATCCCAGAGTTTTTTCCTGACCTATTACGAATAGCAGTTTTATTGGTGTAAGTTGCGAATATGTATTGTTCAATTTGCTAGGACCTGTACGCAGCCAACCACGTGCTTGTTTCTTACATTATGTTGTGCTTATGTAGATGAGGAAGTTGAACCTGAGCTTCAACAAGTTGGGATCACAAGGACTTGCTTTCCTCCGAACTTGTGCCCACAATGTACAAGAGCTGGTGTTGGATGATTGCGACATCGATCAAGCTGATGTGGACTTTCTGTGCGATGTAGGCACTCAAAATTTAGGAATATGTTGCCGGGGCACCGTTGCGATACTAGTGACGTCAGTATTTAGACGTGTGACGTCATGATGCTTCCCGTTGCATCGAATGTACAACTTTAGTGGAATAACATGTCGATATTTACCAAATACCCATCTCCAGCTTGATGGTAGTTAGTGGCGTTCAGGCGAATAAGTTGTGAAGTAAGGCGCTTGGAGGTCTGACCTTTTTGCGATCGAATGCATTCGCTTGTTTCTCGCTGAGATCAAGTTTGCTTGGATCTGTCCAGGCCCGACTGAACTAAGAAGCAGAACTAAAAGCAGTAAAAGCTAAACACAAAGCTTCGGGTCAAGAACGAAACAACCTGACTTGACTCGGGCGAGTAACGAGTAGAGCGAGTTGCGCAATAACGATTCTCCGAGTAATCGGTTAATTATATGACTTTACTTGTATAATGATATTTAATGAATCTTTATATAGTGGCAGTTGCGTTTTAAATAGGCGCTATTCTAAGTTCAAATGTAACAACTTATATTTTAGTCTGAGTGGCGCCTAATGTTGTTACAAAGATACGCGTAAATCCGCTATAGCAAGTTTTGCTTTTATAAATAACCGACCAAACCAACAATACAAGTACTCAATGTAATGAGGTAATCTCAACAGTTTTGCGCATTCCTACATTCTGCATTTTTGCCGCCATGAGTAACTTAAGTAGTTTGATCAAACACATACACAGAACATAGAATCGTTATATAATCGATTCACGTCTTAAAAATCTGTCTCCACAGTTATATCAAGACAAGCAAGCGGAACCAGAAGCAAGTCAAAGTCAAGGAACATACACTGAACAAGATTTGGACGATGAGACAGATCATGTAAGAACATTTTAACATTAAAGTACCAATATTTGCTTCTTACTGGTGATACCAAGTGTTGTAACAATAATTTTTCTAATGGCTTTTTAATATACAAGGTTTGAAAATAAAGTTTTAAATCACAACAATATTAATAAATATGCTGTTGCTACCTGGCATAGTATATTTAAAACAAGTTCCTCTGGCAATTTATATTATTTTCTACCAACGTTTCGGCTCACTATCCGGCAAGCCTTCGTCAGGGACTGACACACAAAGCCAACAAGACACAAAGTAAAATCACAATAAGAAAAAAGGAGATAAAAATGTGCGAGACGCGTTCAAAATACACGGCGATAAAACAACGTTCAAAATATAAAGCGATAAGACAACGCGCAATTTAGAGGTTATCTTTTAGCACCTGTCGGTACGGCGCTGGAAACAAAACGTCCGTTTTGATATTCATCGTATCCGGCGTTCGGTGTATCTGCCAGGATTCGCGAAACAGCCGTTTTCGGTAGTCGCTCTCTCTAGCAAGAACAGTGCCCCCATCGAAATTAATATCGTGTTGACGACTGCAAGCGTGCTGCGCCAAGGCTGACTTTTTGGCGTCGTTGTTGTTCACATCGCGAATATGCTCTTTCCTGCGTGTATCTTTCCGTTTCTCCAACGTACACCATCGGGCAATCGCCGCATGGAATTGTATAAATGACGCCCTTCGTGTTGTTGACGTCTATTGGGTCTTTAGGATGAGACAGCAAGTGTCTACATGGCACAGCTATGGGTTACATAGCACAGCTTTTTCGCGTTGCGCGAATTATCTATGCGTCCTTTTGTTCACGTTTTGATGTTGCCTTTTAAATTGATCAGCACTTCCTTACAGTTGCGCGGTGGACAGCTGCCAAAGTGCGTCACGGAAAACGTATTCACAAATATTCGACATATCTTTTTTAACATTTTTATCTTTCGTTTTCGGCAATGTAATAAAAATTTGCAAGAATTTAAAAGAAATGCCGTTATACCAAAAAAAACGCGCTCGCTTCGCTCGCTGGTTCTGCCTTGACTTAAAAACGTTTGCAAACACTGAGCTAGCTTAAGTTTAAATGTTATCGCGTTCACCAAAGTAGTTTTATAACACTTTTCATTAGTAGCATGGAACTCGAATTTTGAACCAAACAAACGCTTTTTTTCCGCTTTGCGCCAACAATATACTGCCTCCATAAATTTAAATAAACACGTTCTTAAGTGAAAAAACGATAAGAGGACCGGCTGATTCACAGTTGTTCTAAAGGGTTAATAACACAATTCCTAGTTAATATTTTGTGCGGCCCGCAGAGACCTTACTGAGTATGGTTTGGGCCCGCGACTAGAAAAAGGTTGCCGACCCCTGATTTAAAGAACCAGAACAAGTGGCGCGAACGTGGGATTTATGTAAGGGCCCCCAATTCAAAAATTAGGGTAGAGAAAACTAAAAAATACGTTGCGCCACTTAAAAGTGACGTTTTGCTAATTTCGGTTCGGGTAAACACAATTGTAGTGATGTTCTAGTTTTTAATGCAGCCCCAGCTGAGTCCACCGCCGCTTTGCGCAAAGTGTATTGTGGATATATCTCGCATCACAAAATGCTGCATGGATCCGGTTAAAAGAAGGATATAAAGCGCAGTGTTATTCGCCCCGAATTGATGCGCCATTATTCGTCGTTAATGTGTTTAAAACATTTAAAAACAATGTGCATAGAAACCATTTGTGGAACTTCATTTCAGCTTTTTAAAATAGCTTCAGGACTCTTATATTCGCCCATCAAAGTAGCGGTGCTTGCAAAAATTAGGTTCAGACGTGCAGCTTCATACAGTTCCCCAATAGCACAAGTGGCCTTCAGGGAAAATCAGGTTATAAATGGTATTCATCAATTGTCTCCACAGCAATATGCGGAGCCCGAATCCTCCGCTACAAACATGGAAGCATCCACGGAACCAGAAACAAGCCGAGTGCAAGAACATGATTTTAATCAACAACAAGTCTCCGATGAGATCCGTCCCTCCGAACAAGTTAGCCTTCGTTAATTTATTTACATTTATAGTAAGAATATCACGCCCATACAAAATAGTCTGCTGGAAATGAATAAATAGATATTCGAAACGTTCAAAATACTACCTATAGTTCTTGTGGGCTTTGATATTCATTCTACGTCTCACTAAACCTCTAACAATTATGCTCCAAAATATTTATACTCAATTTTACTTGGGTGGTTTATTTAGGATGTGATGTTCTGCACAGGCACTGGGAGTAAGTGTTTTCTACGTCTGTGGCCATATTTGACAACATTTAGTTGTTAACTTTTTAACTTGCTGATGATTGTAGGTATAAATATCAATTAAAGTCAAAACAAAAAAGATTATAAAATAAAACCAGTATTTTAAAGTACAAATAAAATTTGAGTGGATCTAATCAACTCTTTAAACCCCACTAAAATATTACAGGGAAAATATTTAGGGAAATTTTTCATCATGAAAAATCAATGTAATTGCCTTTACGGTGCCCAAAAAATATATGTACCTTTTAAAGATGCGCTGTATGAAAACAACCCTTAAATATAAAATGCTCGTTATCAGCCTTTGTCACTTAATTATATCCAACCACTTTAGCGTGAAAAAATTACAGGCTCTTAAGGCTACTGTCGTAAAAGGTGAAATAGCATAGGATATGTTTTAACCCAAACCACATTATATGGGTGGGCAACTTGTATTACACTCCTATGATTGGATTGGTGTATATACCCATACTATGACGGGGATAGGTGTAATGCAGGGCTGTGGAGTCGGAGCCGGACACAGGACTCTATGAAGGATTCGGCTGTGTTTTTAGCCAGGGTGAAACCCCGGTTGTTTTAAACCCACTCCGCAGCCCTGGATAAAGTGGTGTGTGATGTATACTTAGTATTTTATTGTGTTTGTTTTGTGTTACAGCGATCAGCCCGAAGAAGGCGTAGACGCCAGAGATGCCTTCTGCTATGAGGAGCAGAGGTATAAATGAGGATCTATCAACGGGAAAAGAGTCTTGCGCTGACTTGCATTCGTAAACCAAGGGTTTATAGAAACAAAAGAAACGCCAAACAATTTCGACCATAGCGAAAAAAGTTTAACTTCAAGTTGGCTTTAAAGAAAACGGACAAAGTTGTGTTCATGCAAACGCACCACTAAAGCCGATGCATTCACCTTTGCATATTTTTGTCGTTTCGTATTTTCTTACAACAGTAGCAACAGGGTTTATTTTTCATCCTTTCTGAACAGTTCGTCTGCGCTTCCAACAACGAATAATGCACAAACACAAATTTATTTATTAAACTGTATTAGCTTTTCTTGTATGTTCTTGATATGGTTAGTATACGCAAACACAAAGGATGCCATGTGGAAAAAGCATCGATATTAAGTTTGAGCGTCACTAAATTAAACAATTTTCCACAGATAACGATTTTGCGCCGTGCAACAATTGGTCCACGTGCCTTAGTTTCAACCACTCTGCGTTAAACGGTGCTTCTAAAACTGTTTGCATCGAGTAATTCTGAAGCGTGGCGTGCAGTTTTCGTAGTTTTGAAAATAGCACATTTGTATTACAAACTTGAATGCCGGCAAGCATGCTAGACTTGAATGCAAACCACCAATTATATAACTGATAGTATAATGGTTCTTACCAGTTGACTTGTTGTGTAATTTCGATAAGTTTTTCACAAGCCACTTAGTTTTCACACAGCGTTTTATTTGTAAGGCCGCCACATATAAAGTTGTGGTACTGGCACTTTACAAATGGTATCACTTTCCTTGCAAGGATGTGTAAATAAAAAACCCAACTCACCTAAAGTCAACTTTCAACGTTTCTAACCCTTTAAAACCAGCGCAATTAGCAATGAATTGAGTCAACATCAAACTAATTACAATTTGACAGATAGTAATGGTTGGACGTGTTTCAAGCTTAAAAGAAATGAATTGTAAATGAAATATTTTTAAATAATAAACAATGAACAGCAGTATTTTAGTTTTATTGGTGCTGTAAACTTTCTGCTTTTGATTTTTGTGTGATTTTTCGCCCGAATAAATGAAAGTTAAACAATGGTTGGCTGTAATGTGAACAATGTCAATGTGAGTTAAATAAATGTAATTTAAATGTGGAATAAAACTCAAACCCTTTACTCTTTCTTTACATTTTAATAACTGCTCGATGTTTTGCTTGAAATACACATTTAAAACTTTCTCTTAATAACAAAAAAACATTACAGTAATAGTAAGCAAAAAAAAGAAAAACATAGTTCGGTTGCTTTAGTCGTAAACTAAGTTATAAGTGATAAACAAACAAAATAAAACTCTGAACTTACCTTATCAAAGTAGACTTGCAGCTTTCATCAGCAACAAACTTAACACAGAGGTCAACCATAACACAACACAACTAGCTCAACTGATGATCAAATGCTTTTCTCGTGTGATTGCTTACGGCTCATTCGGCACTAAACTGATTGCGGTTGCTTCGGCGCCTTTAATTCGTTTTGCTCAACATAAGTCGGCCAGTTTAAATGGCCGCTTTCAAATCAGCCGTTTTTTACACCAGGTCTTGCGGTATTATATAAGGCACAAAACGCGGCCGAAATAATGGAGTCGGCCGATTGCATTGCAAGCCGCGGCTCCAAGTAGGACAGGAAAGTATAATAGCAATTATTACAAAACTCAAAATATAACTTTGAGAGACTGTGATTTAAACGCCACCTGTACAAGGCCAAAAGTAATATGACTTAAAATGCATGGAAGTTTACGAGATGACGTTAGAACAGGACGTCTAAAACAAGCAACGTTTGATTAAACATGAAGGAGGGGGCGCCAATTTTATAGTTTGCCCCCGGGCGCAAAATCCCATGGCCACGCCACTGGGTACAAGCAAGCTCCTATAGAGGTGTCCTGAAATCCAGCATTTTATCCTGATTGTGTTATTTCGGTGTTTCTCAACAAACCTTGGCTCAAGTGCTACGTAATATCGTAAATGCCAATGGAACGCGAGAAATTTTAAGTTTTATGCGTGAGTTTAGCAAAATTACCGCAAATGTAATAATATTGCAATTGCCGTGAGTTGTATTCTCTATCTGCCACAATAACTTGGCTTTTAATATAAAATCGAGTGTCACCGGAAGCTAGGTTTTTTAATTTGTTACTTTAGTCTTGTTTTAATTCAGGGGTACCCAACCTTGTTACGATCTCGTACCACTTGGACGCTCTGTACTGTCACGCGTACAACTTTAGCAGAAAAATAATTTAATTGAATCCAATTTTTATCTATTTTTAGCTTACAACTAGCATTATTCAACGCTATTTGTAGCTTAAGACTTAAGCTATAAAACAGTAGATTATATCTATCAAGAGCAATCATTTGGCATAATTAACGCCCACAGTCTCACAGCATTGTACACTTTACAAAGCAACTGTGCTCCTTGTGAACAATTGACACGGCGTGTATTTTGAAGATTGCGTTGTTTCGAAACAACAGGAACAGCTACGTAACAATAAGAATGAGCTTCGGGTAATTTTTTTTCATTTGAATAAAACAAAAAACAAAATATAAAGTTGTGAATCCAGGGTTTTGTGAAAAAAACGGAAGCTACTCGAGTACCACCTGAAAAACCTACGCGTACCACTAGTGGTTCACGTACCACAGGTTGGGAACCCCTGTGTTGATTGGATCAGAATGGCTTGCTGTGAAACCCGGCGGTACGCAGCAAAACTAAAAGCCACTATGCGATGTACACTGCCGGAAAAACGCACCGGTAAAAAAACGAGACAGTGACTTAAATGTACGCCAAGGCTACCAGGCGCGGATCTAGGATGTTTGTTTGGGGGGCAATAAATTGTTTCGAATATGACGTCACACAGCTGCACAACTAACCTCAAGAAAACCAAACAGTTGGTTTATTTCTAGGTTGGAGAAGTGGAGCTTTTAATACAAAAGTCACATTACAAAGCTGTAGCGCGAAGCGAAAAATTGCCTTTATATCTTTTAAGATGTCAAAGGCATTTATATGAGGTGATGAGACTAACGACGCCTTTAAGCTAAAGCAACTTCAATAAAGCGGGCCAAGAGATGAACAAGAAGCTTAATTTTAAGATTCGCGAATTTTTTGCATTCATAATAGTTCCACTAAAGACAAAACATACAGTTTTTTGTCAAAATACTTTTTGTCAAATAGCTTTTTTATTCCAGTAAAATATGAAGAATAACTAAACCATAAAACATAGCTACAAAAAAAACGGCTGTATTTACAAATACGATGCGTTTCTACACAGTATTAAAATCGTTGTGATATTTACAGTTACCTACATTTGGAAGGCATTGAAATTGAAAAACAAAGTCTATGTTAACATTAAAGAACAAGTATAAAGTAAAGTGTAAGCTTTGAAACAGAAAAATAACGAAGAAATAATTACACAGTAAAAATGGAAAAGTTAGCATTTGCACAAATGGATGACAACACTGAAATAGTTGCTATTCCTGTACAGCATACCTTCTGCATAGCTGTGTAAACCCAGAATACAAAGAGAGCTCTATTGCGATGAGATTCGAACCAAACGAAATCTTTACACGCGGGAAAATAAAACCGCTCAATGCTTCTTTGTAAGCCCCGAGAGAATGTCAAGTGAGCCTCGAAACTTTTTGTAATATTGGAAAAGAAATTATTTGTATTACCAATATGCATAGACACAATCGTTTTAAACTTAAATACGCACTATCCATGAAAAATTATTAATATTGAGACATTTAGATGCATTTTGTCGTGGATCTAGGTTTTTGCATGCCATAAAGGTAAAACCCACTTTAGGTTTTGCAAGTCGTGGCTTATGTAAAACACAATGAATCGTGTTGCGATAAAATCGAACGCAAAGAGAATACTTGTGAAGTTATAGAAGGGCGAGTGAGTCGCCGATGAACTCTGTGAGTTGCCAGAGCGAACTCGTCAATCCACTTGCAACGGCGAGTCCGCAAACTCCTAAGGCAGCTCCCGAGTAGAAGCACTTCTCAACCAAACGCAATCTGACAAATTAAACACAAGGTTAAAACGGGCTCAGCCATATTGTTTTAGTTGCAATGTTTTCTGGTTAACTAATCTTCATAGGTTTCAACTAACATTGAAACACAATCTGAACATATTAAACACAAGGTTAAAACGGGCTCTGCCATCTTGTTTTAGTTGCAATGTTTTCTGGTTAACTAATCTTCATAGGTTTCAACTAACATTGAAACGCAATCTGAACAAATTAAACACAAGGTTAAAACGGGCTCTGCCATCTTGTTTTAGTTGCAATGTTTTCTGGTTAACTAATCTTCATAGGTTTCAACTAACATTGAAAGGCAATCTGAACATATTAAACACAAGGTTAAAACGGGCTCTGCCATCTAATCGCATTTTAAGATAAAATGCATAAATAAACTTTGTTTATTTTAACTTTTTGTGTAATACTTTCTAATAAGACCACAAAACAAAGCTTAAATGCACACATTTTGGCGCCGATACTACGTCAGTATCGGACCAGTAGCGATACGATAAATCTGATATTATCGGACAGCCAAAAGTAAAACATAATAAAAACGGGCCCAACCATCCAATAGAGTTTTAGATAAAAAGGAAATTCGGTGATGAATCGGCGAAACTGGGATATGAACAAATATGAAGGCAGATTCTAGGGATTTCGATATTTGGGCGAAAAAAGTTTGATCTTATGAAGACACTTTAGAAAAATGCATTGTTTTACGGTTACAGTGTTAAGTCACAAATAAACATGAAAGTATTTATAAGATCAAAATTTCTGGTTTTAAACAAAAGTTCCGCAAGCATAAAGTTCCTTACTTGGTTAGTTTTTGTTTCGATTGTAGATCGTTGTTCTTCTGCTTTAGAATGAACTGGTTGCAACCGGCGATGTAAGTTGTGAAGTAATCTTCCCACTGATAAACCCCGCAATCAAGGTTGTAAGCCTGAGAAACAATTAACAAATAGCTTGATAATGAGTTTCAAGCCAAAAAGTTCGAGTAAATCCACATCATCTTGATTAAGACGTTTCGATACACACTTGTGTCATCGTCAGTTAATCTCATTGTTTTTTAACAGCACTTTCTGAGCACATAACTTCTACCGAGCATAAAATTAATTCAAAGACTGTTCAAAAACGTTGGAAAAATAAGGTTCCACAAAATATAGAGGTTTTTTCAGAGACTGATGATGCCAGAGTGGCGAAATATATTTCTCTATTAATAACTAGTCTAGAACTTATAAATGACTGATTATGACTCCGACAAGAAAGTCTAAAGTATATTGCTACCATCCACTTGAAGTCCTTGTCGTCATTAACGTGTATAAGGGCGAGGAGATATCTTCTTTTTGACATATTCAGTTTGCGTTCTACAAAGTCTTTTCAATACGCAAATCAATTCAAAGGCATTTAAACGCTTTTACAGATTCAAATAATTTGTAACAAACGTGTCACACACAAATTTAACCCTATGATTAGATGCTCTGAATTAGAAGATCTTGTAATATTTCACCTTTTGGTCTTCAGCATTCAGTGAGGAACGCAGATGATCGACATTCGTGTTGCTGAACTTAAAGTTCGTCGTAAAAAAGAATTCCATCACTTCCATGGCGCTCATGATCTTTTTATTGAGTCTTGCCATTCTGAAAAAATAAAGAAATATTGAAGTCTTTGCCATTCTGAAATTAAACATTAGATTTTGTAGGATTAGCGTAGCATTGGGTCCAGAATAAAGTATATTTGTGAACTGGGATCAATAATTCTAAGCTAAATAAAATCCTAAATTCTTGCCTAAATGGTGATAGTTATTCTTCATGTCATATTTAAAAAAACAGACAATTGTTATAACATAATAAAGGAAGTTTAAATCCTAACAGTTTGAGAGGTGTAAAGACAGGTTGACAAAAAGCTAGATATTGAATGATAAAATAGAGTTCCATCTAGACTAGGGCCTTAAACACGACTTTGGCGAAAGTGTTGCAATAATGAAAACTATATCTCTTAACGTTAGATAGGATACTAACTAACCAGGTGGCACTATATAAAGACAAATTGTATAAAATGTCCGACAAGCAGCTTTCGCACAACCGCACTTTATCAGGTCAAATTAAAAAAAAATGACAACTTTTGTTTTTACTTTAACCTGATAAAGCACGGTTGTATGAAAGCTCAAGAGAAATTCAATACAATTTGTCTTTATATAGTGGCACCTGATTACCATATTTAGAATTAGACAAATACGGTGATTTATAAAGACTCCTAATGTTAAACAATACTGACTGATTACCTGATTTAGAACAGGACAGATGTGGAAACCAACAAGGACTATAGTTCTGGATAACACTAAATTACGCTAAAATTCTCGTAGAATTTTTTGTTGGGGGGAAAACTATATTTAGCATTTTTGATAAATTGTGACAATCACTAAAGCAAAACTAAAAAATCTATTTCACCTGTTATTGGTGCATAACACCCAAGGGGCACGGAATGGGTCGCTTGGATTCTCTGCCACATTGTTCTTTGCAAGTGAAACTGGAAACAAAAATAAAAATTGTAAACGATGAATTTAAGCCAGGGCTGTGGAGTCGGGACTCAACAGAGTCGGTTTATTTTGCTGGAGTAGAGAACACGGGGCTTAAGTTAGAAGTAAGACTATCCTTATGGGTTAATAAATTATGACACACTACGAGTGGTATGTTAAACATACCTACCTAGTTTTCGTTTAATAAATGTGTGAAATACAGGCTGTAGAGTCTGATCCGGACTGGGGAATCGCAGAAACAGGACATTTGGTGAAAGTCGGACTCCTGACTCGAGTAAGACTACGCTAAACTAAGACTAAAATTTTCCCTTCGGCAAAACTTTGTCCAGCTTAACTGAACAATTTTAGATATGTAAACTGCTGCAGCCTGCAACCCAACAAAATCAACATGGCAACACAATTTTTCCCATTGGTTAAGAAACACTAAAACCTACATTTACTGATGTAACACTTTTAGTTAAAGTTGACCATTCTTACTCAAGCGGTCCATAGCAAGGCCATTTTTGATGCCAGAGTTGACGTGGTAGATGGGAAGTGATCCATTGACCCTCGGAACTCGGTCGCAAGTAAAGGAACTGATGCTTTCATTGTCTGAAGATGAATCCCCTGGAAATTCATGTTTAACCGGTTAAGTTTTAAATTGATCAAACTATTCAATAAATATAGGTGGAATTAGTTCTTCATAGTAAACAGCCTGGAAACCTCTTGGTAATATAGAATGACTACATTAGAGTAAAAATGCAGTTTTGGAACAGATTTTTTATACAGGACTCAAAATACAAAAAGAACACAACAACAATGAAGTAAAAAAAATTTACATGTTTTCGAACAGGGGTTTATTTATCAAATGAATACAAAATTAGTGGTAATAAATGCAAACACTGGCTAGATACATGCGTTTTTTTCTCAAGCTTAAAATAGTTTTGTACAATTTAAAATGAAGTAAATTGTACAATGAATATCAAGGCACATGTATAACTAAGTAGCATTTTGTGGAAATTTAAAAATTCTTTGTTGATTTTCACATGGTCAGATGACAAAATGCAACCTACTTCTGTATGGGCTTTGATATTCATTCTACATCTAACTACAACACCAGCGGATATGAACAAAAACGCCAACTTTTTGGTAATCTATCTGTATTTACAACCTTGTAAGCCAATTTCCCCAAGCGATGAAACTGCACTGTCACTCTCGTAGCCGAGCGAGCACCTTCTTTCTGCTGAGTCTCAAGCGGTCTTCATCGCTGAGCAAATCACGCCGTTCACAACAAAGTCGACCGGTATGAGGTCACAGGGTATGGAGTGGTCGACAATCACAGAACGAAGCACACCCTTGGCGTACGCTATTATGAAAGCGGTGGGTCCGTACACGTTTGTACACCAACCCTGGAGAAAAAACAGTAATTTTTTATAAAAAAGACTATAATGCAGTGAAATTTGAAACACCATTAAGCAGTACACTGGTAGCTTTCAGTAAACCAACCCAGTGGTTTCAAAGTGCAATTTCAAAGCTTGTAGTTGAAATTTTTTAAGAATATATATTCTTTTTCTATTTGAAAGCCTCCTAATACAACGTTTTGTGTATGATTTGGGTACAATAAATCAAATGATATTTTTCTACATGCATAGAATTGATTGCGATGTCCCAATTCCGTTTTAAGTGACACTACAGAAATCCACTCAACAGAAATTCAAGTCGGTATTTTATTGTTTCCTATGGGTTTTGTAAACAATAAAACGTTGGGAACCACTGGACTAACCGATTCAGTCAATCCAATAAGGATTTTTTTCAAACCAGAGGTCAGGCTAGAACTATTTGTGTTATTTCTGCACTGAAAAAACATCTAACTTATACGAAGACTAGAAACTTACTGGCAAAGGTTCTTTGTAAGCTGGTATTATCATGCTGGGCCTGACGATGCAGATTGGAAGATGAGATCCTTCTCTTGCAACGACGTCCTCAGCAAGCGCCTTCGTCAGCGTGTAAGTGTTCGGTCTGAAGCAAAACCAACGTTTATCTACGAATTCAAACCAGTAATTCTATTACACCAGAAGCCTTTGTCAGCGTGTAAGTGTTCGGTCTGAAGCAAAACCAACGTTTATCTACGAATTCAAACCAGTAATTCTATTACACCAGAAGCCTTTGTCATCGTGTATGTGTACGGTCTAAAACCCAAACGCAGCATGTTGTATAAAAGTGACGAGAGGAATTTTGATACAAAATTATTCTTTTTTAGAAGCTTTTGGCTTAGTTATTTTAGAAAAATGTTGTAGTTGTGTGACTTGATATGTGTAGGCTAATTTTTTTATTTGAAAGTTTGTATGATCCCTGTTCAGAGGCAGATTCAGTATTTATGTTTGGGGGCATAAAATCTTTTAAGTTATGTCATAACATGACGTTATAACAGCAAAAAACAACTAATTCAAGAAAAAAAAAATCCAGCGAAACTCCATAGACATTTACTTTGTGTGCCGCTGAATATATTTAGCATTTAGTTATCTTGGTGTGCCGCAAGTGAAAAAGGTTGCGGAGCACTTCTAGGCCACTTTCAGGTTAAACAAAATAACTACATATTTCAAGCCGAACTTACCTCTTGCCAAGAAGTTGCGGCATGACCTTGGTGATAAGGTCATCGTCCATCCACCGGAGGGAACCCTCGAGGTCGAGGTAATCGATTCCAACATCGTAAAGCTTTTCATCGGTCTCTTGTCGGTTGCAATGGACGTACGCTGGACAAAAATGATGTAAATTTGTCTACCTTCTACTGCTTTTTGCAATATTCTTTATATATTAAGCGATACAATGGTTTATATTAATTGTATAGTTAAAAAAGTTATAGTTTAAAATATATATAGTTTACACAAAAAAATTGTATGATAATGGCACTTTATAAGGTAGTTACAACGTCAAAACAATTTTCAGGATTTTTAATTAAATATATTTAACCTTATTTGTAAACAAAAATGTATAGGAAAGATAAAGATTTAAATTACAATTTCTCGGTACAAATTTCCATGAATGGCGGA
Organism: Ascidiella aspersa; assembly: GCF_963924565.1. Lineage (NCBI taxonomy): Eukaryota > Metazoa > Chordata > Ascidiacea > Phlebobranchia > Ascidiidae > Ascidiella > Ascidiella aspersa. Next base: position 2,769,676 of record NC_139453.1, on the reverse strand, counting down.
ATAGTTAAATCAGTAGTTCCTAAACTTTTTAGCTTGTGGCACAGTAAAAAACTAAAACATTTCATGCCACATCATGCACTAAAAACAACAATTTTAACAGTTAAATGTCCTGGAAAAGTTCTATGAAATATATAAATCGTCTATCTTTGATCATTTATTCGCGGTACATTTTTTTTTTAATAACTGTTTTTAAAGTCTTGTCAGTAGTGAATGAAATTTATCATTGTACAACATTTTTGGCTCACTACATGATTATTTAATTTTCCTTCGTTCACCGATAATTTAATAATCCAGTTAATAAAATTTGACAAAAAAATTACACCCGGCCTGTGCTCGTACATCCCAACTGTATTTCAAGAAAAATGTTTGGTGACCCCTGGCCTAGTGTGCGGTATACTATATACCACAGATTTACAAAGTCAAACGCATATGGCATTTAAAAAACAGCATGATCTAAAAAGGTTGATCTTTTGATAAAAAAAGCAAACTTAAATTTTTTTGTGTAACACTGCATATTGCTAAAACACACCTGTGGAGATGTGAACGAATGCTTGGAGGTTGTTTCGTTGCGGTCGAAAGATTTTGAGAAGCCTCCTCACACACTGGAAGTTTATTTTGAAGGCCAACCTATAGAAATTAATAAATAAACCAGTAGTTAATAAGCAAAGATAAAACAAATCCGGGGTATGCTTTGCACCATCATGTAATGAACACTAAACAAGCATGCGGGGCAATATGAATTACAGATAATTTAACTTCAGTAACTATTAAAATATACGAACGATTTTATTTAAATAGACATTTATATACAAATCAATATCATTGCATTAGTAACTTAGTAAAACTGAGTTACTACATATGAAGCAATAAAATTATAAACAATAATAATAATCGCATTTTTATTCCAGACCGGGGGTAACTCCTTGGTAGCGCCCATGCACACTTAAGAATCAGATGTATGCGCTGGTCTACAATCCTACCACAGCGTTCAAACAATTAAAGCAACGCAAAATATTTGGGTTAGGGTGCAGGCTAGTGTGTGGGTGGGGGTGGGTCAAGTATTATTTTTATTAGTGCCTTAACCTACCCAAACCCAAACGCTAAGCTGCACCAGTGTTGTAATGACTTAAGTCAATGACTTGACTTAAGTGCAATTAAGTTACTGTTTTCAAATGACTTGACTTGACTTGAGTCTTTTGGACTAATGACTTGACCTGACTTAAGTCATTTGGGAAAAATGACTTGACTTGACTTAAGTATTTTGGACAAATGACTTGACTTGACTTAAGTCATTTGGACAAATGACTTCGGTTAAAATGAAGCATTTTTTTCAAGTATTTTTTATAAAATTGAGCTATTTATCCAAATTTTAGCACATAAAACAAATTGCTTGCTATATGTTGCGTTTTTTCTTATTTTTTAGTTCAGTTATCGCTCATAATCATACAAATTTAAAAAAGGACATGACTTGAAGTTGACTTCCTCTAATTATGAATTGACTTGGACTTAAGTTGTTTTACAAATGACTTGACTGGGACTTAAGTCAATTTAAAATGACTTGTTTACAACACTGAGCTGCACCGACCCTAACTCAAATAATGTTCGTTGTGGGATCCTAGACCAGCGCCCAGTAGCTTAATTATTTGGCGCTCTTTCAATATTGTACGTAAAAATTAATAAAAAAAAAATTTTCTTCAAATGCCGCATACCACAACACATATTGTTTGGGTTAGGGTGCAGGTTAGCTTTTGGTTGAGGGTGGGTCAAGTTATTATTAATAATAAACATAATATTACTTGACCCACCCTCACCCAAACGCTAACCCGCACCCTAACCCAAACAATATGCGTTGTGGTATGCGGTATTATTATTATTATTTTTTTTTTTGCATAACTTTTCACGTACAATAGTGAAAGAGCGCCGATTATTTTAAAAGCGTAATACTTTTGCCGAACATATCAAATAACAACAGTAGATCGTAATTAAATACAAAGTATCGGAAATCCTGAGACGTTGTGTATACTTAAGTGCCCTAACCTGAGGTGTTTCGTTGAACTTGAGTGTTGCAGCGCAGTGGATGAAAACCTGGCACTTCTTCTGTAGAATCTCCCTCGAAGCTTGATTCAAGCCAAGATCTTCAGCGCCAAGATCACACGAAACAAATTCGAGCTTCGACGCAAAATTCGGCTGCAGCTCACGAAGAACGTCGAAAGCCTGGAAGAGTAAAAGGTTTAAACGTCAAATAACAAGAGATTTAAACCAATGAGTGGAAAGTTGGAGAAAATGGCGAATTTGTTTGGTCGTCTGTCACGCTCTGGTGCATATGAAGAAACAACAAAGTTTAGAATAGACTCGTTTACTCGTAGTTCTGTTTGCGCCATCAACAGCCTCTGATTGGTACAGGGTTAAGCACCTTTTTGCCTAGGATCGCCAAAAAAATGTTGAACAGATTGGCATGGCTTTTCAACTATGATTTGAGTTCAGGCTAAGTCATTTAGCCGCGGTATATAATACTACCACAACGAACATTATTTGGGTTAGGGTGTGGTGCGGGTTAGCGTTTGGGTTGTGGTAGGTTAATCAGCAATATTGTTAATGAATATCAATAATACTTGATACGCCTCAACCAAACACTAACCAACACCCTGATCAAAATATTGTGCTTTGCTTTAATAATGGGATGGTTTCCACCACTAGGGGTCGCGCGGACCGACTCAGATGAAGTCGCATTTTTTTACAATGGCGATAGGTCTGAGACTGGCACTATTTGGTCGATAATTCAGTTATTAGGGCCGTTTGCGACATTTTGACCGGTTTAACTGGTAAGTTTATCCCTGTCGTCACTATCAGACCATTTTTTTTCAATTTTTATCGCAAAGAAGTATGTGAACATTGCTTTTTCCAGTCATCAAACTATCCTGGCAATAAATTGTTGTAATTTACGCCTTTCCCACTCCCCGAATCAAAGACTGGATTGTTATTTAAGTTAGTTTACGATTTTAGCTTTGAAGAAACAAGACTTGTTACAAGACGTAATGGAACACTAAGGAATATTCTTAATGCCAAGAACGTCTCTGTTAAGACCTTGCCTTCAATAGATGTTGGAGTATGACTTGATCGCCACACGAACACGTCTCCTGGTTCGTTGTTGGCTTGCAGAGAATGCACAGCCACAATTCCAAGATTGTCTATATTGCTGATATGCCGGAATTCTCTGATGCTAGGAATAGCAAAATGGTCAAAGGCCGTCCTCTTGATAATGGCCTCAAAAGATCCGTTTTGAAGTCTGATTTGTTGGGTAGTTACTGCACGAGCTTTGAAATAAGAATCGACAAAAGGGCAAGATTCCTGATTTTCAAGTAGCCGATCGGAAGCAACTTGCTCTCTTGATGTGCCTGCACTAAACGGGACGTGGATTCGCCACGAAGGTCTTGGAGCTGGCGGGAGATACAGTTCGTAAGAATCTTCGGATTCCGGGGAACGTTCGTGGCTATTTCTTCTGTAATTGTTTCTTCTTTCCGATGGATATCTTCTTATTGGTTGTGATCTTCTGCTTGATGGTGATCTAGATCTTATGGGCGATCTGGATCCTGAAATTCGTCTAATCAAAGGTGGAGTTCTTGGACCTCGAGATGGCTTGCTCAATTGTATTTTCGCTGTATGATTAGCAGCTGCTGAAGTAGATGCTTGAAGTCTATCAAGATTAACGAAGGGTTTACGTACCTTCTGGGCAGGAGAATTTCTGCTTGAATCTGAGCTTGCAGAACTGATTGGCGAGAACTCTGGTTCTCGGCGTACAAACCCTGTTCTGTCCGCTTGCTGCGGTTCGGGTGAGTAGCCTCTATCTGGTTCAGTCACAAAAGCACTCGAGTTTGCTGTCTGAGTAGTAGCTATATAAGCCATTTTATATTGATTGAACACGCTATTTATAGACGAGAATCAGTTAAGAAAATTTCTGCGATAAAGAAAGATTTACGTCATTAATTCTTATAATACTTAACAAAATATCACGTGATAACAAGGCGTGGTTTAAACCTTTTTCACACTTATTTCTGACGCGAAACATACAAATTTTACGTCAAAATGCGATTGCGAAACAGCCTCTGTCTGCAGTTAAAATGTCAACAGTTTAAAAATCACACAACCGGGGAAACCGACTAATGTTCAGACCGCGGTGTTTTGAAACATATACAAAAAAACGGATGTAAATAACTTGACGCATAAAAATTGGTGTCAACAATTTGAATTTTGCAAATTCGCTGCAAATATTATGTGGTTGCAAGAAATCTACGTAACGGAATTTTACCGAAAACTTTCCGCTTATCGTTTGCACATTGGCTGCAAGGAGTAACGTAAACATTAGAATATGGTTACAAAGAATTTAGGCCATAGATTTTTACTGAAAATTTTCCGTTACGACACATCGATTAAAACAAAAATTCTCTGTGTAAACACAATATGACAAAATGGCTTCTACAGCTTGTTATCACACTCAGAAAATCTTTCACGAGAAATTTGTTTGGCAAGGTGGCTGTGGTATGTTTTGGGGTAAGCTTCTAGTTATTGGTCCAGAAAGTGCATTAAACTAGCATGCATTTACCAAGTGAAAGGGTTTACCATAATGAAGTTAGATATATTGGTCAATTTTTACTAATAATGTTGTTTATAATTTTCTGAAGTTAGTGAGAATTTTGTGTAAACTTCTAGAAAATACTTGTTTGGTAATATTAAACCTGCTATGCATTCTCTTCCTGGGTTAACAATTTATGGAACTAAAGAAACTGGTACTGGAATACAATTTAAGCAGATGCTGCTTTCCAAGTGATCTAACAGGTAAAAGTTTATTTTCTACCTCTAGTTCTCCCTGATTATATTAGTTTGTGAAATGCAGTTTTTTTAAGTTATGGGATTCTTTAACGGTGTTTGATTTAGTTGAAATAAATAATAATCTATAATTCAAAAAATACACTTGTTTAGTTGCTATACTGTTTTATTTGTAGCAAATAATCATTATCTTATAAAAATTATTTATACCGTTTTTATAGGTTTGGAATCAAAACAGACAAATCTGGAAATATAATTTCTACAAGGGAAGATTCAAACAAGCCTGCATTAAAAAACTCTTTAAATCATGTTCTTGGTGCCATATACTACGGTTCACACCTAACAAAAAGTCAACAGTTTTGCTTGTTTTATTAAACTTCATAATATGCATTTATTTTTTGTATGATACTAAGTGAAACAAAATTATACAGTTGTTTTAAACGCTGCGAATTAAATTGATGCTTTGCAAACCTGAAGTACACAAAAAACCACAAGTAAAAAACATTCTACTAAATTTCATATTAAAATCAGTACAATATTATTCTAGTGATTTGACTACTATTTGAAGAATGATAAGATTCATTGTAGTTGTGACTTGTTTGTAACATTGGAAACTGACAAACTTCTTTCATTGTCCTGGCGTTGTTCGACAAATATACGGTTTCTTTGTCAAGATGTAAGATTTCAGTTCTGTAGCTAAAATATTCTTCGGAATTCAGCAAGTGCCTGATTTTTCAGCCAAATGCACAAGCTTGCATGATAGTGTCTGCTCTAGGGCTCCAGGCTATATTTATTCAATTTTGGTAAAACCACACGAGGTCACTTGTAAGAAGGGTTATAATAAGATAACATTTACAAAATTACACCCATTTCAAAACAGTACAAATAGTTAGTTGTTTTAAAAGGATGTGGATCACTCGAATATTTTCCTAAGATGTGAGGTATCTTGTATGAAAAGGTGTTAAATTAATGTTGAGTACAAAAGAAATATCTGGTGAAAAATTTAAGTTAATTCACAGGCAATACAATGTCCTTTAGAATACTATACAGAAGATATATTTTCGAATTAAAAATGACTGTTAAAAAGTGTGAATGAACTTGCAAAATGCAAAGGTTAAAAAACAGCAGTACCACAAAAAACTACAATATTCCCTCATAAAAATGCTTATTTCAGCTTTGTTCGCAACTAGCTGGCCTTAAATATTCTAATTACATTTTATTTATAATTTAAAGTTGACGCAAATGCTTCCTGGTTTTAACCGAAACCCTATTTTAAGTACAAAATTAAACTTGTAACAGTACATGTTTAACAACTTCTCGCTACCAGCATTTGACGAAATTGCGAATAAAAACTGATTATAGGTATTAATTAAAGTTAACTTTAAACGAATAATTAGCTTCATAATAGATTCTACAAAAACAAAGCGCGAAAACACGTAATTGAAAACCACGGATTACCATTGTAAAAGATAGGCGCTCGCAACTGTTCATCTGACTCACGCAACGCCTCTAGTGGTGGAAACCATCCCATTGTTTTAACGCTGTGGTAGGATTCTAGACCAAAATCGTATCACAACGAAGCGAGCAAAAATTAAAATATTCAAAGAAGAATCTTACCACAATTTTGTCTGGGGGTGAAATTGCTCTTTGGGTAAGGGTGAGCGCAAAGAGTTTTTATTCCATGAGTTGAAACTGTGACGTCATTTCGCATATATCCTGTTTTATATTACTTCGACCTGGTCACGGTTGAATGTACGACAATAAAACACAAGGTCATCTTGGTCGTCAGTTTACAAGGTTGCGAGTGACAACGAATTTCGTGCAATTTTGAAAGAAAAGGGGGCAAATTTACAACAATTAATAAAAAATCTTTAAAGAAGATACATTTATTGGCGAAAAGTACTGTTTATTTATTGTTTGATACTAGAAAAATGTGTATTGAGTTATAGCCTAGGTTACTTTATGTGTCAAAACTTCTTTCTTTTATTTAACTAAAAACATGTTTTTTTTTCACTGAAGGGTAGTAAAAACAGATATTTCCAATTATAAACACGGCAAGAATGTGCTGTCTTCCGAATTGCGACAATAGATCGCCAGATGTAAGTCTGTTCCATGATCCATCTAAAAGGGTATGATAGCCTAAATCAATTTTACACATAACAATGTATTGGGTAATTTTTGGCTTTTCCTAAATAATAATTTGATTGTTTAAAGGTATGCAAAAGTAATTTACTTAAATGGGCGGATGATTTGGAAAAGATCATATTGGGATGCAGGCAAGATAAGTAAATTGTTCAATTATATTTGCGAGATGTTGTAAAAATATGTGACAGACATTTCCATGCAACGGATATTGTATTTCGTAAGTTTGACATTATATTAGGACTTTAATTTGTTTTTCATTTTGATTTTTTGCGTTCTTAATTTAAAGTATTTATTTCATTAGGAGGAAGTAGAAAATAATTACGTGTTGGAGCATTGCCCACATTATTTATGCCAAAAACAGTAGTCAAAAGCATGCGACCACCCCCAAAAGAGCGCAATTTGTTATGTGTAAAAGATGTGTACAAAAGCTTCACCTCTTTGAGGAAAGTAAATGCCCCGAAAGGTTGGACAAAATTTGTCAAAGAAAAATACATTTCGTTTTTTTGTTATAATGATTATGATCAAGCCAAATTTCGAGTTGATATTGCTGAAGACTTTAAAGTAAATGCTTCATATTACGGTTGGGGAGCACCAAGTGAATGTTACATTCGCTCATTTGATGTAAAGAAGTGCACCGTTTTCAAAACACTTTAAAAAATTGAATCGTCTAATATTTGCTGTGGCACAAGTCTAAACAATCCCCAGGCAGTGTCACATTATTTAACCAAATCAGCTGACCTACAGACCCAGTGTTTGATCCCTGATGTCAAAACATTAACAACCAGGTTTGAATATTGTGTAGTTAAAATTTAATATGTTATTGTTAAAATTTAATATGTTATTATAAAATTGGTTCCAAATTTGGATCCTTGAATTGCTCAATATTTTTAGTTCACTAAAAAAAACAGTTACAAAGAAAAAGTTAGAAACAAACCCCTAGGAATAAAAACTCTTTGGTGAGCGTTTTGGTGGGTGTTTTTTTATTATATTTATTCTCCCATATTTATTTCTTGTTGCAATTTTTATTGCACAATTCATTTCGTTACTGTAAAAAAACTGGTAGGATTCTAGACCAGCGCCCAATTTTTTCTCAAGAAACTATTTTAATTCCAATTTATGTAAATAGTTTATTGTGGAAATTCCTCACAGGCTTCAAGTTGACTACCTAATCAAAAATGTGTTTTGGGCCTGTAAAATAGTTCCTGAATAAACGCTGTTGTACCAATAGTATGTATCAGTAGACTATATCCTAATGCTACTCTTTATGATAGAAATACTCAAATCTTCCCAATTGTATTTATAAACCACATTGAATAATTATGTCACAAATGTGCTGTCTGCCAAACAGTGACAATAGAGCACCTCTTGTGTCTCTATTTCATGTCCCTTGCAAAAAGTTTTGTAAAAATGATCAAGTTGAATGGGCTACTAACCTGGAAAAGATTATATTAGGATTTCGGAACGACTGCCATATGTTGGGTTTATATAAACGAGATGCTGTAAGGATTTGTTCTAGTCACTTCCATTCATCTGATATGATATCAAGTAAGCAAGTTTTTTTTTCGGTAGTTTCGGTAGCACAACTTGCGTATTTTATGTGTTTTAACAGAATCAAAAGCTTACATGAGGAAGTCCAGAATTACCTTAGAAAAGAAAATGAATTAGTTACCGTTGAAGAAGACTTGTCAAATGATTTCAAAATAATAATGGATAAAGGTAAAGGTGTAAAAAGTTGCAATGAAATTACATTCCTATTAAACACTTCGTTTTGCACTAGTTTAGAAAAGCTATTGTTTAAATTGTTGTATATGTAGGTAAGACAGGAAGATTAAGCAGTGAGTTATATCTTTTAACACTATAGTGTATTTTAAATATACAATATTGATTTAGCATACTGTGCACCAGTTAAGTGTGCGATGCTTTTAAAACCTTCCAAACATTTAGTAATTTTATTAGCTCGCAAAAACAATGAACTCGATGAATTTCATCAAATTTTTTGGAATGAACAAATCAAACTGCCAGATAGGAAGTTGAAAGGAGAGCGTTATCATCCTGAAATTATTAAGTAAGTATGAATTTTTTGCATATTTTTATTTAAATAACTTCTGTAGTAATCTGTAGCCATATATTTATGGATTCTATTTAAGCCTTGCAATTAAAAGCAAGTCCGCTTGTGAGGAACTGAGGCAATCTGGCTTACTTTGTTTGCGAAGTTCTCGTCTTTTAAATGATTACAGGTACCATATTAAATTATATATTTTTAGTTTAAGAAAAATATGTAAATATTTTATAAACAAAAGCGAAGGTGGTCTACAATCCTAACCCAGATGTCTCTTTGAATGACTAAAAAGGTGAAAGTTGTTAACGTAAAATCCTGGAAGGGTGAAAGTTTTAACTTTAAACGCCAAAATCCTTTAAAGGATAGAGGCTTTAACGTCAAAATCAAGAAAGGGTAATAGTTTAAACGTCAAAATTGTAAAAGGGTAGGCATTTCAACTAACATCAAACTCTTTGGAGAAATAGATGAAAAAACGTCAAAATTCTGGAAGGTTAAGGGTTCATCCCCAGGGTTTAAGTTTTTAACGGCTAAAATGCGACCCCGAAAAAACACTTTGACTAAGATATATGAACGTCGAAAACATGAAAAGGAGCTACGTCAAAACTCTTGGAAGCGCAAAGGTTTTAACATCAAAAACCTGGAAGCGTAAGGGTCTTACGATTTGTTCGCTTTGAGCTTAAAACAGTTGAGTGAAGAGAAATTAGTTCGCCAAAGCTTCGCTGTTTTACTTATGCCTATAGTATTTGGGTCGCAACCACAAAAAAGGTTTAGAAACACTGTTGATCACAAGAACAACTGTACATTTAACCCAGGGGCTCTGAAACTTTGAAACGCGGACTCATGGGGGTACGTGGACCAATTTTCGAGATCTAAGCACGCCGAGGTAAAATCGTAGTGTACATTAAAAATAATAGAATAACATTTTTTTAAAAGAAAAATTTAGTTACGAAAAATTATTTCTTAGTTTCACATTTGCTGAGCCGAATACGCAACCAATTATTTTTAGTGGACTGCTTTAAAAAAGTTTAAGAACTCCGGTTCTTTACCGAACAGCAACGCAATTAATATGACCGAATCCTAAAAAGTCTCTTTCTAATAATACCACCGACTTGAAAATCTAAACCAAAGTATGATGGACACAATAACTCAGAGGTGGCAGTGGGGAACATATGTACCCGGGCACCAATGTTCAGGGGCGCCGAAATGAGGCTTACAAATGCCAAAATGAGGCTGCTTCTTCTTTAAATACAATGTTCTATTAAAATTTGAATTGTTTTGCCGTATGAAGTAAGGTGTATTAAGTTAACGTAATGGAAAATGTGATTAAACATGAAGGAGGGGGCGCCAATTATAAAGTGTGCACCCGGGCGCAAAATACCCTAGTTACCAATCTGCTTATGGAGTTGGAGAATAGAAAACCAGGGATAAAAAACAAGAATGCATAGAGTTACTTTCTTAAGACGAGGTTTTTGGGTAAACGAAATGCGTAAGATGAGGTTAGTGAGCCTACTTCCCGCATTTCCTTAACGTAATGCTGGTCCATATGCTATTGCTCATTGCTAAATTTGCAAGAATTCAATAAATTCATTTGGACACTTTTTGAAACTATTGATTGCGTGGGCTCCAGAAAACGATTGGTGTTGAAAGTCTGTAAAAACACTTTTACATTTGTAAAAAAAGTGCGTTTAGCGGATACAGTGGTGGCAATCAGGTATAACTTAGTTTCTTTAACGTTTTTATTGGATCGAACGAATTTCGTAAGAAGATCCTCGGCATGATTTTAATCAGGGCTTTCCAAAATGTTCTCTCTGCAAGTAATTTTACTCGAAAAGACTTAAGTCTTGACTTAAGGCCACCAGCATCGGCCGAACTCGTTGCGCGCTTTGTCGCCACCCGGCGGCACCGCCATAAGAAATCACCTGGAAAAAAGCGGTCACTTGAAGCGTGAGTGAGCGCACGAGGTGCTCGTATCGCGTGACCCGATCAATCGGCGGCCGCCAAAGTTTTTCAAGTTCTTAAACGGACCGCGTGGTCCAAGCATTGACTTGGGTCATTGCAACATTGGTTTAGTGTCTTTAACACTCGTCAAATAATGCTTAACAATCGCATAACCTGTTCTTATTAAAGTTAGGTGATTGGGAGTGTTTGCCCAGACAAATCTCATTTGTATTTTTAAGTGTTTTAAACAAAAGCAATGAATAAGTCACAAACTTTCTAAATCTGTAAGTTTAAAAGCAACTTCATTATAAACGCAGTCTTACTAAGGTTGTTTTGTCAGTTGATGTTTCACATTAGAGGTATTATTAAAATGTTTAGAGTAAGCTATTATTAATATGTGTATAATGGCTCATTCAGAGCTGCTACTCCACTAGTTGGCGCTCTGGCGCAAAACTTGGACAACTAGATTTATTTGAGAGTTAATTTAAATTTGATTAGCAATAAAATTAGCCGCATTTTGCTCCAAAATTTCAACAAGCCACTAGAATTTGCCTGGTGCCACCTCATAATGTTCCGGCAAAATATTTATCTTAGTTAGAGCGGACTTGGCGCTTTTGCAGCGAAATCACCTAAAACGTTTGCCAAAAGCGCAAAAAAAGTAAATGTGTTTATTTTCTTTTAACAGTTTGGTCGGTGCTACTGGGGACATACAGCAACAATATGACACAGACGTTCTATATGTGTATATTTTCTTTTATGGCAAACAATTGCAATATGGATTGTCGGAGTCCACATAGTGCTATTCTTTGGACACATAGAAAGGGTGAAAATACTGCACGGTGACGTTAGCTGGAAATATACCTTAGAAATGTCAAAACCTAAGAAAAAAACAAAGAATGAAAACAAATTGTATCTTGATGGCTAAGGTGATAGCAACAGTCCGGTCTGGTTTAACGTATAATGGCTTATTTATAAATATACTGATTTCCAAAAGGGTCAATCGTACAGCAGTCAACAACATAGTGTACGGTTACCGCTGGTGTGTTTCCTATTGATCCTTGAACGAAAAAAATTGAGGCAAATATCAAGGTTTAAATACATGCCTGAATACTAGGGCGTCTGATACTTGACATTTTATTACGATACCCGATATTTTTGACACAAAGTATCGCGATACGATACCAAATGACGTCATTACTATGCTTAAATATGCAAAACATTGACTACAATTACTTTACATCAGATTTTAGCTATAAAACCTAATATTTTACTTTACAAACTTTTGTTGTCGGACAGGCAACATTTGACATTTTTTAGCGACACGCGACATGAATCGAATGTCACGCGACACTTGTATGACGTAACGCGACAGACAATATTAGCGAGAATGTGCCGACCTAGTGTAAATGTGTAAAAAAAGTGGCAAAATGGTGAAGGGAGGGTGGTTTTGTGTCGCTAGAGTCTGGAGAGAAAAAAGAACTTGCCAGAATATATTCGGTCGATCTTCAAGTATTCAGCATAACAATTGACAGCTGGAGTAATATCACAACGTTTTTTATGATTCTAAGTAAAACCAGGATTTGTAGGGAAACAAACTTGTTGTAGGTTTTTCAGATATTATTTTCGTTTACTGAAAGTAGAAATATATAATTATGCAGTTAATAATAACTTAATCGTTACTACCAACAAAAACCCATTACTACTTTATATATAAATGCTTGAATCGATTAAAATATGTTTAGTGTAAAATCGATAAAACAGATGTATTGCGAAAATGAAGTCGGACATTACAACGAGTCTTTAACCATTTCTTGCATATGTAGGCACGTTCTGCAGTAAAAAATTAAAAAACTAAATACGATTTGTACTAATATAAGCATGTATACCAGGTTCAAGTAATAAAATGAGAGTAAAGTTTTGACGGTCACAAATGCAGTACTTTACACAAATACGCTCTTAGCTTCATTATGTATTATCACGTCGATTGTTGTTTGGTAGACATTTGTTTGGTAATAATTGTATTTGGAAGTTTGCCATTTCATAATGTTAAGTGAGTTTAGAGTGCAATTTACTCTGTTCAAGGTATTACTTAATATGAGCTTTCACATATTCTAACATGAGTATTTAGTGCATGAAAATAGTTTGTGCTGTAGTCAAGTCTTACTGAGGGTCGCACGACATAAACTAAGAAACGAAAATACGTGGCAAGCAAGGTGAGCGCGAAATTTGTTGGTTATATTCGCAATTCTCCGGATTTTCTTGCAACAGTTTATTACATAAAATTCATATGTTTTTTTTTCATTTGCCGGCGGCGCACCGGTTAAAAAGCAGTGAATTACGTTGTTGATATGAATATTAACGTTTTAGCAACATTCATAAATACGAAGTGATAAAGTTGAATGGAAGCCCGCATACATGTTAATGTTTTCGCCGCCGAATATGCAACGATATTTGAAAAATATTGCATTTTGAATTTTAGGCGCCAAAAAATGAGTTTGAATGTTGCAATAAGAGTTGCTTTTTTATATGTTTTGGTTGACTGTACATTTTGTTTAAAGGCGATTATGTTGATTTTTCTACTGGATAATGATTGTGATCAGCTTTTATATTACATTTGCACGACATCGCTATTTGTTGTGTTGTTTTATTTTTGTAAAACTCATCAAGGAATGGCAGACACTAGCAACTGAATTAGAAGAGCGTGAAAACTGAACGTTTATTTCCAGTTAATCACATTATTTCGAACATTATTTCAAAGTATTTTCTGTTTTTTAGTCGCTCGCTATTATTCGGTATGGAATCGAAAACGCGTGAAAGTTGTTAATTACAAACTGCCAGCACAATACCCACGGTGTGTGGCAAGCTATTTGGCTTCAGTAAAGACATTTAAATATTGTTTGCTAGTGCGATTCGTTTATAAAAAATCACTGCATTACTAAATTGTTTTATTGGAAGTCTTGTTTATATACTACAAATTATTTTCTGCTGTAGTGTTGGGTTGAACGGTGTGGACATCAACGAACCAATTTGGCCTGTTGTCTTACCATTGTCTAAATAACTTCTTATTTTTGCCTTATTGATCGCATATGGCACAATATTTTCCAACCACGTTTTGTGGTTGACTTGCTGTATGTCTACCTTATTTGGTTAGTTGGATGGGTCAAATATAGGATGCAGAGTCGGAGCCAGACTCGCCGGAGTCGGCCAATTTGGGCGAAGTGTTTATCATTGTTTCGCTTAGAGCGGACCCTGACAAGCAATTTAATCCGGCCCGCGGCCTTTTTGTACTAAAATACATATAAGCAAAACAAGGGCGAGTTTTCACATGATTGGTTGTGCGGTATCGTAATCAATCTTTACAGAGATGGATCTAGTCAAGCAAAACTTAGATTTTTAGCTTGTTTCAAATAGTAAAATGAAAATTGCTTGTCAGGGTCTGCTCTAATAGTAAAATGAAAATTGTTTTGTCGTCTTTCTTTCTCGTAAGTTCTAAGCAATTTTGGCATCTATACAAACAAAACGCTTCCTCGGCATAATGGTGATCTATCCAACAAAAGTTTAAGAAACTTATCCTAACATTTATATACTTTTTGCACTTCGGTCAAATGTATGCCGTTTATCGACTTTGCTATATGCAGGGTTACCATCTGCTCAGACCAAAAAAAAAACAGGCTATCCAAAAACTAAAGACCAGGAGCAGATCGAGGATTCCGATGGTGAAATCCAAGCTATCAGGAATAATGTCATAAAATAAAAACTTAAAAAGTCCTATTTTTGTATGCGCAAAACGTAACTTAATCGCGCGAAGCGCGAAAAAAAATGCGTTGTATGCCTAAACCTAAAATGTCAGTCCTTACGTAAAGCCGAAAGTTAACTTGTTTACTAAAGGCAAACTACTACACTTATTTATAGCTTACATTACAATGTACTTTTAGAAAAAACAATCGTAGCACATTGTTATTATATGTAATATAATGCATTGTTGCTGTAATATGGGCCAAAGAACTTGGTAAATATAAATCTATCACTCCCCGTCGCAGCAAAGAGTTTTGAAAAAAAAAACTCTTGGTCAAAATGGAATTGATTAAAAACACTTTAAAAAACTAAAATAAGACTATTTTCTTAAAATAAGAAATAAGCACACAACTCTAAAATAAGCACGTTTCTTAGAAATAAGCACATTAGTGTTTTGTAAGACACTGCACCCAAAAATAAGCACAAATCTTAGAAATAAGCACGGTATGGTAACCCTGGTTATATGCCAATTGTACCTAAAGTAACACGTCGGAAATTTATAGCCTCAAAAGCAAAAAAAAGTTTTTTTCTGCGGAATTACGTATTGTACCCTTGGCTTTAGGGTCAATTGACGCCAATAAATTAAGCAATGTACATTTTTATCTGCTCGATCCACTTATGTCTAAATTAAAGTTTACACAAATAGCCTATAGTCGCAATTCATCTTTCTTTCGAATTAGACTTAAAATGCGCGTTTGCGCACCACTCCCAACGTAAAGTGTGTTAGCTTATTTGTGTTATAGTGTTGAAGTATGACGTCATGTTGGGTTTATTCGAGATCTTATTTTTGACCCGGCCCTCCACAACATTTTTATTTTCTGATGCGGCCAGCGGTAAAAAAAATAAATGCTCAACCGTGGCGTGGAGTTTAGTTACGTAAGAGGAAGTAGACTTTTTACTTAAAATTCGGTAATTGCGTGAC
The DNA here is from genome assembly GCF_963924565.1 of Ascidiella aspersa. Classification (NCBI taxonomy): domain Eukaryota; kingdom Metazoa; phylum Chordata; class Ascidiacea; order Phlebobranchia; family Ascidiidae; genus Ascidiella; species Ascidiella aspersa. The sequence continues at coordinate 2,753,993 of NC_139453.1, read as the reverse complement.
GACTCTGCCCTTGACTCTTTTCACAAACGAACTCGACTGACAGGAATTTATCGAGGAAAGCAAACCCATAGAACAAATTAAAAGAATTCGAAATATACCTTTTTTAAATCGCAAGTTTTGTCGAAATTTTGTGCGATAAAAATATGCATCAAACTGTCGTTTCAAGGAAAATAATTAAATTGATGCTGAAGTTTAACAAAAACATATTATTATGGAAGAACTGCTAATTCCGACTAATTTTAAGGCGACACGTGACACCAAAATAACCGTTGGGATCCAATAATACCGCGATTGAAAACTTCAACAAATTATTTAGTGTTGGCACACAATGGTATTTTAAAGGAGGTAAAACTGGGCAATATATGTGCATTATGTTTGACAATTTTATTGCCGTTGGTTTAACGGAATACAAAAAGTGTCACTGGTTTTGTTCAAGGCTGCGGACTCGTGTCTCGAGTAAGACTGGTCCTAGTCCCGAGTCCGACGTGCGCAGTACTAAATTCGAAACACTCATAAGGCCGCAAACTGACAATTACAAAGATGGAATTGCATATGGTGGAACTTTCCTAGTCACATATTGTGAGTGGATGAGTTGTATTACAACCCTATGAGTGGATTGCTCGAAATTTACTCTATTTTAATTACCTAAATTGGTAAAATACAGGCTTTAAGTGGATTTGGAGTCGAACTCGGTGGAATGGGCAAATTTGCCGAGTCGAACTCGACTATATTTTTTCGGCTGAGGTTGGATTTGGGTTGTTTTTAACCGACTCCGCAGCCCTGGCGCTTGTGTGCATTTTTATTACACGCCCATGAGTGCAAAGAAATAATTTATCTATAATCGTTCAAAAAAAAAGTCAAGATCGTAAAAAACCCTTTTGATATCATAGCGAAGTTAAATAGCCTACTACTTTATTACGAGAGTATCCAAGATAAAGAGACACTCATATTGTACGTTTGCGTTTCTAACGGCAAAATCGCCAAAATAAAAACAGCCACCGTTGAATAGTTTCAGGTTCCAAGGACGGCGAGACAGCGCGTCGTATATTTGTCCCTAGTCTTTGTGAATAATCACGTTTCAGCTCTTCTTTGTCCAAACCTTCCGACGGTTGGTGGGACGCGTTGCTACAAACCAAGCGTTACCAAGCGTTGGACGAAAAATTCGCAGCGCCAACTTGCTCGTATCTCACCTTCTCAGTTAAATTATTTTTAAACAGTAGCGTTTCTAACGGCAAAACCGCCAAAATAAAAACAGCCACCGTTAAATAGTTTCAGGTTCCAGGGACGGCGAGACAGCGCGTCGTATATCTGTTCCCAGTCATTGTGAAGAATCACGTTTCAGCTCTTCTTTGTCCAAACCTTCCGACGGTTGGTGGGACGAGTTGTTACAAACCAAGCGTTACCAAGCGTTGAACGAAAAATTCGCAGCGCCAACTTGCTTGTATCTCACCCTCTCAGTTGAATTGGCTTGTAAGTGATTTAATTAGGTTCATTGACGACTTACAAGCCATAAATCGAAGCTTGGATGTTAATTTCCATTCTTGCGCAACATTTTACAGGAATCAATCCGGGAGCATTTGTACATCAACATCGCAATACGGCGACAAATATTTGTGGTTTGCACTAAAGCAGGCCTTTTACTTATCGGTGTTGCATTTCCCCATTTAATCATTCACAATAAAGGAATCTTAAAACGACCAAAATAACAAATGTTGTACAACAACTACACCCTTAAACCGTTTCAAAGAAATCCAGGTGTATAGTGAGTGTCGGCTGATACCTGTGTTCTTGGCTCTGTATGATAATGTCGATATTGTTTTGTGCGCACAATTGTTCGACTTTCTTGTGCTTTATACTTTGCTTTCTCAAACTCAGTTATAGTTATATTTTCACAGAAGTTAAAATTCCAATAACTGATTTTGTTGCATTTTTTTAGATAACTTTGTATTTGTTAAAACTTCTGAATCATTTAACCAATCGAACACTAGTTGAAGAATGTCCGGCCCTGGCCACCCCAACCAAGTAAGTTTTTTGAAAAAAATTAATTTATCTATAGAGTGTTCTAGGCAACAGGGGACGTGGCGTTATTTTGCACAATGTGCGCAAAAATGTGCGCGCGAAAATGTGTTTTTCCAGAATGTGCGCACATTTTTACGGCGTTAATGTGCGCACATTTTCGCATGCACATTTTAGCGCACATTGTGCAAAAACTCTTCGCATCCTCGTCTCGTTCTACGAATGTCTGATATATTGACGGATCCAATCCAATACCCGATAGCTACTAATTTGAAATAGGTATTTGAGACATGAATTGTGATTCAAAGCTGTGATTTCTATAAGAAAAAACAATTTTTGAAACAAGATTTGTTTTTCCAGTAAATAGTAGGTTTACAACTAAATGTTATTAAATCTTAGCTCTAAAGCGCATTTTGGCCCAAATAGCCGGAAAAATACGTTCAAATTTAATATGTTTTCTTGCTAGAGAAAAGTAACATCATTTGTTAGGATTGGATTGCAGTAGTATTTTATAAGCACCGGGTGTGACAATAAAATGTCAAGTTTGGACATGCTACCGATTTAAACCTTTATGTAAAGCTGCACAAATTTTGAAGAATATGCAGGTTTAAAAAATATCTCCTTTCGGAGAGCTTTGAAACGATAAATTAGGACAAATCCGTAACACGAGAATACATTGAAAATGCCCTATCGGGCTATAGCAGATGAGCTGTACGATTTGCTTCCTATTATGCTATTTAAATGTAGTGAAAATAAACTCTTCTGTTTTTGTTTTTTTTTCGACGTTTGGCTACCTATCCAGTATCTTTCATCAGGGAATGTAACAACACCACGCAAAGTAAAACGACACAAAAAAGGAGATAAAAGTGCCGACGTTCAAATTAAAAAGAGATAAGGACGTCAATAAAAAACTCAGTTGTGATCTTTTTACACTCTTTTCCTGGATAGGTAGCCCAAACGTCGGGTAAAACAATTAAGTACTGGAAGAACTTATTTTCAGTAAACAGCATATTCAATACACATTATAGATTTCTTCATAATTATTGAATTTTTTAACAAAAATTGAATATGCTTGTTTGTTTTAAGTGAAATAGATGTAAAATGAACAGAAACTATATACATTTTAAGATGTGGTAAACATTAACGTGTTTATACAGGGTGGAAATGCACCTCAGCTTCCACCGGCAAACAACCAACCAATCAATATCCTGCCTGTAAACATTGGTGACGTTTACGGTCATCAAGGTCCCATACAAAACCTCCATGGCGACGTTCATATATATGGCCAGCTACAGGGACCTGGAGTGGCTGCCGACTCAACAGCGACCTCATCTGACAAAGGTTGGTGATAACTTCGATTTAATACTAATGCCCAAGTGTGGGTTGCGCTACAGCAGGGCTGCGGGTCGGACTCGGGACTCGAGTAAGACCACGTTAAACTACTATGAGTCCCGAGTCGGACGTGCGCATGCGCAGTATACCATATTACAAAACTGACATGGTTACCAAATGTAAATCGTAAAGGTGGAATAGCATATGTTGTATATTTTCCAACCATGTGTTGTGAGTGGATGAAGTATATGAACCCCTATAAGTGGTTGCAGAATATCAACCATATAATTACGTAATGGGTGAAATAAAGGCTGTAGAGTCAGGGCTGGACTCGGGACGAAATCTCACGCTTAAACGGACTCGGGTTTACTTTATTGGCCGGAGTCGGACTCGGGTTATTTTTAACCGACTCCGCAGCCCTGCACCACAGTAGTGATTTATTTGCGTGCATAAACGCGACTGTTTCTTAAGTTGCCTGTGATGGATTCCAAAAACAGTTTTGATCGTTTTTTTCTTAACATTAAAATCGGCTAGAATAGATTGATGCAGAGCTGTGTGCGTAGCCAGGTGATATTTCACCGTGGGTATACGAAATGACGTCACTCGAAAATACTTTCATGACTTATCATGAATACAAATAGATAAAACACAATCATCACACAACAGTTGTGAGGCCAAAATTATGATTCGCATGTAGCTTTAAAGCGCATTAGCAGCTTGACAGAAATGGTTGCGTTGTATGGAATACAAAAATTTTAAAATAAAATCTCAATTTTAAACAATATAATAGTATCCCCATTTTAAACAATATAATGGCATCCCCATTTGAAACCTTTTCCGGACAAAATAAGCGTTTTTTAACTGATTAGTGTAATTTAAGGGTTTTCGCATTTACCAATAATTAACGGCAAAAAGTAAGTCATGGGGAGGGGTATGCCCTCGTTTCATTTAAATTGTTATACGACGGCGTTAAATTAATCCTATAATCATGTTGATATCGTTTGCTAGAACGATTTCCGATATTGCTCATCCCAGTATAAGCCTTTTGCTTGTTAAAGAGTTCTTAAGTTGGAGATACATCAATAGAGATTAGCGATTATACAATAAATAAAACAGTGTAGGTAACTTCGTGATTCGCGTTGAAGTAAATTAAACACTAGGCGTTAACCATTTACTAACTGTTCGGTGGCTGGGATAAGCTAAGCGTGCAGAGCAAAATGTTACGCTACATATTATACCAAATAAGTTATACATTCATATGTGCTAGTTAACTCACGTCATAAAACAAAATGTATTATATTCGTTTTATTCCTGTCTGGTTAGCGTTCATGTTTAAAGAATAGTTTTTTTTCAGCAAAATCATGGCAAGAAAAGTCTCAGGAAGCAGCTGATAAGGTCATCGGAACTCTACCAAGCAACCCAGTTCCTCTTGACATCATTCGGGATTCGCAAGAAACATTGGAAGAGTTTGGTTTAAAAGGATTGAAGCAACTCAGAGACAACCAGGACAACTCAACCACGCTTAAACTCAACCAACTATTTACTGCTGCAAAACAAGAAGCAATCGATGAAGCTAAAAGAAAGAAATATAGCAATAAAGCTGCAAATGACGATTACGTGGAGAGACATGGCAATGTGGTCGGTATGACTGGAATAGCGGGAATTGGAAAAACTACAGCTATTATACAAACATTAAAGGAGATTGTAGATGTATTACCTGCAGATGAAAAAGGATATTGGCTTTTTAAATACTTGAAGACTTTAGATCTTAATAAAAAAATGGGCGTTTTGGAATTGCTGTCATCGAACCCAAACTGGAAACACACAAAGGAAATAGATGATCAAATACTGGAAAGACTTTCCAAATCCAACAAGCTGTTTATCTTCCTGGATGGTTTGGACGAACCTAGGTTCAAGGATCTTGATTTGGATGCTCCAGTGATCGGATTGTACGATCGCGCAACGCCGGTTGTCATTCTGCAAAACCTACTTCGTGGCGACATTCTTCCAAATGCTCACAAGCTGCTTACTTCACGACCGGGAGCTTTTCTTAAGCTACATCCAAATTGCAAGCCACATTTTGTTGTCAAGGTAATCGGCTTTAACGAAAGCTCTCAAGATTTGTATTTTCAACAAATTTGCCCAGAGAAAGAAGAATATAATAAGGTCAACACGTCGCTTGGTCAAAACCCACATGCAAAGGCTTTGTGCTTTCTTCCTATATTTGCCAAAACAGTCGCTCCTTACATCATAAAGCATGGCACTAAAGATGGCAATTTTACGCTCACAGATGTGTTTGCGGCTTTTGTGGATGATTGCATTCGCTCGCCTAAGTTTAAGGAACATCCAAGAATTTTACGCAAACTTTCAGACTTGGCTTTACACGGAATGCTCAACGACAAGATCATGTTCGACGAAGAAGTCTTTGATGAAGTCGGACTTAATTCTGAAGGAATGGAGGACTTTCTCAACATGCAAGTTTTCTCTAGCGACCTCAACCTTCGTATACTGGAAGGGGATAAAGTATTCTTCTTTATTCATTTGCTGTGGCAAGAATTTTTTACATCACTCAAGCTGTTGTTCGATACAGACCTGGCTACATTTTCTGGGCTGCTACAAAGCATGGAAAGTAATACTTGGGAAATGGTTCTTCGGTTTCTTTTCGGGTTGCTAAACACGGGACTCCACCGTAAGCTAAAGCCTATTTTTAAAATCTCTTCCACCGATGTTGCTAGCAAAAAAAGTTTGCTAAAAGGCTTGATTGATTCGCTTGGATCTCAACTTTTATCAAACGATGACGAAAGCTTTAACTCCAATTTGTTTAAGCTTTGCAGTTTGGCGCAGGAATCCAACGATGAAGAAATCACCGCGAAAGTGGCCGATTCCCTCCCTGGAGAGCTTCGTATAAAGTATGGAACGATCCTTCCCAGTGAAGTGTCAAGTCTCTGTTACGTGCTTCGAGCAACACAAAGGGAGCTGGTCATCAACATCGTGAACTCTTCCTACTCAGTCACATTTACCGGCAACGGTTTAGAAATGTTGATGGAGACATTGGCGAAAACCAAACACACGGTTTGTGAAGTTTTACGGTTTCTAGTCGTTTTAATTTTTATTCACTATTTCATATAAAATGCAACAAAGCAGCGACAAACGCCAAACGAACCCTGCACCGTTTTAAAGCCACACAACATTTAACTTTCTGAAGCAGGAGTCGGCAACCTTTTTCTAGTCGCGGACCTGACCCAAATTTAAAAAGGGCTCGGCGAGCCGTAATAAATATAAACTTAAAATTTTCCTAAAATGTTGAGTTTTGTGCGCGAAAAAAATCTTGAAAAAAGAACGGTAAAGCGTTTTCGCCTAGCGCTAAAAAAGTCGTTTGTGGATTAAAATCGATTAAACATTGTGCAAATATTTGATGTTCGCGGGGGTAGCGAAATAACGTGAGGTTCATCGAGTGTGTTGCCGCCGATAAACATAGTTTAATCATAAGCGGCATTAATGGTTCTCTATTTGGTTATGGGTTATGGTTGGGATAACTAATGTCTGTTAACTGTAATTGAACCTTTCAGTGTTGGTTGTTACCGACAATCAAATACCAGGGTGGAATAATGCTGGATTAAGGTGTAAATTCATTAATGGCAATATAAAAGTGAAAATAATGATATGCGCTAAGATAGCGAAACGTCCATGGTGATGGTACTAGTTCATGTACGTCGCATTTGGGCCGAAAAAAAAAATGCGCAAAAATTAAAAAAAAATTTTTACATTAAAAAAATGTTTATAAAGTAGACAATGAATTTTGGCAACGGCCTCTTGCCAAGTTGTAAAAGAGGTGGAGGGCCGGATAAATTACATTGGCGGGGTTGCCGACCCCTGCTCTTAAAGGTACTTTAAACTTCTATCGCCACATGATGGCAGTAGAGTGTCCCCGAGTTTTTTGACATTAGTGGACAACTTGTTTTTTCGCAACGGTTCGCTTTCCTGTTGTTTACCGAGAATTGATGGCACACATATTGCTGTAAAGTCGGCAAAAAATATTCATGGTCTAATGTTACGATGTTTAAATGGCGTTGTTATGCCGAAAAACAGACCGCCATTGCTCGCTTCTGAGATAAAACCGGTAAAATTAGAACAAATAACCAACGCGGTTTGAACAACTTTATTGCGTAATAAAATGCGGGACTTTAATTGAGTCTATTTAGCTAAAAACGGAAAAATGCATTTTTGTTTTTGTTTTGATTTTATAAACTAACATTTTTCTGTTTTATTTTCTGGTATAACCCTCTTAATTGGCGCGACAAATTATGATTTAACAGTTTTTAATTTTGTTAATGCACATTAGTTTGGGATGTTATACTCTGCAACCCTCGACCCCTTCGTAGTCACTGTCTCCCCTAAAGCGTAAAACGTTTCCACCCCCAGCAAGTATCTATTTTTTTTAATTCCGTATCCAGATTTTATTATTTCGTTGATGATACTAACTGGAAACGTTTTAACGCGAGTTTCGTGTTTAATGAGGAGATAATTAATTTACAAACACAAAAACAAAGTTTTAAATAAAACAAAGTTCAAGCAAGCGAATTTTTAGGAGCAATAACTACAGTTTGAGTTTTAAAACTGTTCGTATCTCATGCCTTAACAATGTGCGTACTCCATAGCTGAGTTAATAGGAATTTTAGTAAAATTGTTTTAGGCGCATAAATATTATGGCATTTTAACTTTAGGAACGATTCAATTAATTACAGTTTACAATAAAACGTCATATTAACCCGCATTTTTTGCTTCAGCGACTTTGCTTAAACTTTTTAAACCACGTCATTGACTAAAGGTAGCCAACAATGGCGGACGAGGCAAACTTATCGGCGCATAAGTTTGACAACCTCATCTATCTGGGCAGCGCACAGTCCAACATATCGTGTTGTTATTTTGTAGATGGATGAAGTATATGTGAAGACAACTGGATCACGTGACTTCGTTGCCTTGTCCATCGGCGTCCATAAGATAAACCGCCTGTGGTTGGACAATACGAGCGATCTGTCCGGTTTCGAGGTTCTTACTGAAGCAATCGCACGCAGAGAAACACCCGTAAGTTAACTTACGTAAAACGATTGACATGATTATGTCATAATGGTCATTATTGCGATTGGACGGGCGCGATTATCCAAGCACACTATCGACAATCAAGCGGATAGGGAAAGTCCCTGGGTGAAACGGGAACGCGTGAAACTGATAAGGGGCATCCCCGTGGGTCAACCATTGCACAAAGGAAAGTCCCACCAAGCATGGGTAGTGTTTGGGATGTTCGTAGTCACCATCCAGATTTTAATATTTCGTTGATGATAGTAACTGGAAACGTTTTTAAGCGAGTTTCGTGTTTAATGAGGAGATAATTAATTTACAAACACAAAAACAAAGTTTTAAATAAAACAAAGTTCAAGCAAGCGAATTTTTAGGAGCAATAACTACAGTTTGAGTTTTAAAACTGTTCGTATCTCATGCCTTAACAATGTGCGTACTCCATAGCTGAGTTAATAGGAATTTTAGTAAAATTGTTTTAGGCGCATAAATATTATGGCATTTTAACTTTAGGAACGACTCAATTAATTACAGTTTGAAATAAAACGTCATATTGACCCGCATTTTTTGCTTCAGCGACTTTGCTTAAACTTTTTAAACCACGTGATTGACTAAAGGTAGCCAACAATGGCGGGCGAGGCAAACTGATCGGCGCATAAGTTTGAGAACCTTATCTATCTAGAACAGCGTTCAGTCCAACATATCTTGTTGTTATTTTGTAGATAAAGCAAGTATATGTGAGAGCAACTGGATCACGTGACTTCACTGCCTTGTCCACCTGCGTCCATAAGATAAACTGCCTTGTGTTGGACAATACGAGCGATCTGTCCGGTTTCGAGGTTCTTACTGAAGCAATCGCACGCAGAGAAACACCTGTAAGTGAACTTACGTGCAACAATTTACATGGTTTTGTCACAATGGTCATTATTACGATGGGGCGGGCGCGATTCTCCAATCACACTATCGACAGTCAAGCTGATAGGGAAAGTACCCTGGGTGAAATGGGGACGCATGAAACCGATAAGGGGCATCCCCGTGGTTCCATTGCACAGGGGAAAGTCCCACCAATCATGGGTAGCTGGGTCAAGTGCCTCGGAACCAGGCTGGTTTAGTAGTTCAAACTTAAATAACTTTAATCAATTGCACGACAAATTAAGATGTTTATTACCGTTTTATATTTTGTTAATGCATATTTGTTTGGGATGTTATACTCTGCAACCCCCGACTCCTTCGTAGTCACTGTTTCCCCTAAAGCGTTAAACGCTTCCACCCACTTTTGGATTTTTTAACAAATGGATAAGTTTTAAATATATTATCCAGATTTTATTATTTCGTTGATGATACTAATTGGAAACGTTTCAACGCAAGTTTCGTGTTTAATGAGGGATAATTTTTTGTACCAATAAAAAAGCAATTGTTTTTTTTTTTAAAACACAATAGAAGCAAGCGAATTTCAGGTACATTAAACCACAGTTCGAGTTTTAAAACTGTAATTAGGAATTTGAGTAATATTGTTTTAAACGCATAAATATATGGCATTTTAACTTTTACAACGACTCAATTAAGTATACAGTTTGAAATAAAACGTTATAAGAGCGATCTATCCGGTTTCGAGGTTCTTCTATTTGAAAAAAACACCTGGAAGTCTTTCGTGCAACAATTGACATTTACATGGTTTTGTCACTACCGCAATTATAATTCGCCTAATTGTTAAGTTTATTGACTTTCAACTTAATTTCATGAAAAAATGTATTTTGTTTCTCCGTCATTCAGCGAATATGATATTTTGTACCCGGAGAGTTTACGAACCAATGAAAGATGCACACACGTTTACTTGTCAATTCAACTGAATAAAAACGACATTTTTGGAAAGACAATTTGTGACGTTTTATGCAGATTTCACATTCCGTTACATAATACTCGATATTCAAACGCGGTTCAAAAATCTGGAAAATCAATTTTTGTAAAATTGCTTAACTGAATTATGAAATTGTTCGGTATGTTTAGTTTCTACGGAGCCTTATTACTGCTGTGGAGTCAATGTCAACACAACACAATTGTCAAAATCAGCTTGATAAACTCATTTTTTCGTGCTTCGCGCCACCAACAGTATAGATATTATATTTTTTTTCAAATTGTCTCACTGATATGTATTAAAAAAGACCAAATAGTTTTTCGTAGGGGAAAGCAAAAGGGAATGACCAAAAACGCCTTTATATTTTTTAAGTTGCCCAAACTTACATTTTGGAGTGTGCGAAGAGACGCACGACGCCTTCGGGCTAAAACAATTTGATCAAAGTGGGCTAAACCTAGAAACATCATTAGATTCGCGCGGAACGCTAAAAAAATGCATTTACTTTTAGGCAAAAAATACAGTTTGTTGGGAGGGCATAGCAACGTATTCTACCCAGCAAAAAAATAATTTTGCGTTAAAGACACAACAGTTTCTTGTTTATCCCATACTATTCCCGATGTTGAGGGGGCAAATGCTCCCTATTGCAGGCACTTATGGTCCAGGATTAACAGACAGCACCTTGGATGTTATGGAAGCTAATAGAGGGGAGATACGTAACAGTTAAAACTTCTTGTCATTGTAGATGGAATTGTTGGCACTGTTTGTGAGCAAGCTGAATTCACGTGGTTTGAGTTGCCTGGCAACAACTGTACACAACATCAACCGGCTGTGTTTGGTTGAATGCGGAATCGCTGGTTCTGATCTTCAACCTCTAACTGACGCCATATCACGAATGAGTCGACCTGTAAGTGTGTGTTGAATATTGATATAACATTAAGATGGATAAACCAGGCAACAGCAATGCGTGTAAACTTTGGTAACTGAACCACTGTCTGGTGTACAATCGATTTTTTCGTAAACGGAATTTTTGTGACACTATTACTAAGTAATTACGGACAGGGGCGATGGCCGGGTTTTTGTTTGAGGGGCATGAAAAAATTGCAGATATGATGTCACAATGTTACGTCATATCGTGACGTCACAAGTAACGATATAGCGTTACGTCTAAACGTGAATATTTTTAATATTACGGTATAACGACGGAAATCACTCGCGTGCAGCGTGAAAAAATGTCTTTGTAAAGTTTAACTTTCCCAAACTTTAATTTTCGAGGGTGTGATAAGACGCACGGCGCCCATGGATAACCGCTTTTATTGCGAAATGTATTTGCATTCACTTCGTTACAATAGGCAAAATACAGTTGGGGGAGCCATGGCCACGTGCACTCTCCCATGGATCCACCCCTGATTACTGGCCTCTAAAATGAACCTTGCCTGGGATATTTATTCTTATTGCACTTCTTCTCAATGGACCTTTATTAACTAGACATCGATTTTTGATTGGGTTTACTTATATATTCAATTTACCAACCAAAGCTTCTTACGATTATTAGCTCGATAAACATGTTCCTGATAAAATGATTGCACCCCAAAAAAAATATCCTACTTTTGCGCAAAGAATATTTCTGCAAATTGGTAGCGACATTTAGTGTTTTTTTATTTGCTACATCGCTGATTTTGCATAGCTCGATTGTTTGAGTGACTGTCCCGGTATGGCCGAGGTCATTAGTTCGAATCTCACCGTAGGTTATTTTTCTTGCGTTGCTTGCACGAAAATATTTGCAAGACCAACTGAATATGTTTAGACCTTCTAAATAAATAGCATTCGGCGGTAGTTGCTTTTTCAAACGGTAGGCCTAAGTCGTGGAGATATTTATTTTCGTGCATTCAGTGCATCATATTAGACTGCAATTCAATTTATTTGCCCAAAATTTATACAATAATATTTTAAAGTAACACCGCAATATTATTGTTATTAAATTTGCAATTTTTATTTAATGCCAGTTTAATTCGTAAAGCTTTAGTCTATCGCCAAGCGAACGGATAAGAACAAACAGATTTTAGTGGGCGGGTTTACGTTGAAGTACGAATGCCCGTTGACGATCTTGGTCCCTGACTTGGTTGGCCACCCTAACCTAGTTTAAAACCTACCCGGGTATAGTTACAATAATTTCAGACAAATACGTAAAATGTAAATTAATCTAGCAGCATGTCAAACCATGGTTCTTATAGTTTAACCTTATATTTGTCCATGCAAAATCAACAAGGTTACACATGCTAACTCAACGCAAATTGTGGATTTATAAAAAAATGACAATATTTACAACCACTATAGGCATTCAATAAATTTTCAGCTGCTATAGTTAACCAACGTCCCATAAAATTATTTTTTTCCACAATTGTCCCAATAGATTTTATACATCCCAGAGTTTTTTTCTGACCTATTACGAATAGCATTTTTTTTGGTGTAAGTTGCGAATATGCATTGTTTAATTTGGTAGAACCTGTATGCAGCCTAACACTTGCTTGTGTCTTACATTATGTTGTGTTTATGTAGCTGATGAAGTTGAACCTGAACGGCAACTACTTGGGATCGCTAGGACTCGATTTCCTCCGAACTTGTGCCCACAATGTACAAGAGCTGGAGTTGGATTATTGCAGTAAAGCTGATGTGGATTCTCTGCGCAAGGTAGGCACTCAAAATTTTGTAATATGTTGCCGGGGCAACGTTGCGACACTAGTGACGTCAGTGTTTTTTTTTTTTTTTTTTTTTTTTTTTTTTTTTTTAATACCTATCTCCAGCTTGATGGTATAGTTAGTGGCGTTCAGGCGAATAATTTGTGAAGTAAGGCGCTTGGAGGTCTGACCTTTTTGCGATCGAATGCATTCGCTTGTTTCTCGCTGAGATCAAGTTTGCTTGGATCTGTCCAGGCCCGACTGAACTAAGAAGCAGAACTAAAAGCAAGAAAAGCTAAACACAAAGCTTCGGGTTCAGAACGAAACAACCTGACTTGACTCGTGCGAGTAACGAGTAGAGCGAGTTGCGCAATAACGAATCCACGAGTATTCGGTTAATATGACTTTACTTGTATAATGACATTTCATGTATTTTTAAATAGTGGCAATTGCATGTCAGATAAGCGCATGTTTTAATTTCAAATGTGATAACTTTTTTTTAGTCTGACTGACGCCTGTTGTTGTTACACAAATACGCGTATATCCGCTATAGTAAGTTTTACTTTTATAAATAACCGACCAAACAAACAATACGAGTACTCAATGTACCGAGGTAATCTCTGCATTTTTGTCGCCAAGAGTAACTCTTAAGTAGTTTGATCAAGCACTTAAACAGAACATAGAATCGTTACATAATCGATTAACGTCTTAAAAATCTGTCTCCACAGTTATATCAAGAAAAGCAAGCGGAACCAGAAGCAAGTCAAAGCCAAGAAACATCCACTGAACAAGATGTGGACGATGGGACGGATCATGTAAGAACATTTCAACGTTAAAGTACCAATACATGCTTCTTACTGGTCATACCAATGTTGTGTGAACACAAGAAACCCTAGTCGCGTATGTAAATAATATCAAAATAACTTGGGGTTTGTTTTGCTAAATTAGTGCGTTTCTTTATTTTAACAGGTATCAACAGAGAGTTCAACACAAAGGTCAACTCAGGGGTCAACGCAAAGGTCACCCCAGGGGTCAGCTCAGGGATCAACAAAGGGAGGTCGGAGGTCCGTTGCGGATTTGGCAAAATTATTTGAACAACTATAACTTTATTTCAGATTAATCGCAATTGAGTTCTTTCTCATCCAATAGTTTTTGCAATATTTTGTTTTATACAAGAGAGCGATTAACAATATTGTCTTTTCTATAGAACCAGTTATGTTTTCAAAAATGATCCAAATGATGTCGTAAGTCTCTCTAAACAACAACTGAATAAACCGATTTGCAACCAATACTTTCATATTGTAACAGAAATAGTTGACTAAAACGTACCTGTGGTAAAACGATGGAACCAACTACAGCTACAATACTCCACACATTTAATCAACGTTATATTCGTTTAATGTTTAGGTTGTTAATACAATTTTATTACGCGCTGTGCCAACCTCTTTAGCTCTCCTGGAGCTTATTTATAGTATTCCTGTCTAAATCAATGTGCCTTGGCAATTATTTAACATGTCGCCAACTTTTGGACAAACGTTGTATTTGCATAAAAATCACGAATTTTAACTAGTTTTTTCGACTGTCTATTAAAGTAAAAGAAAATGTTGTGTTGTCACACTTTTTCATTTTCGTTTTGCCTAAATATTATTGATTTTTTGTTTTATTGTTCTTCTTTTCATTATTATTACGATTCACAAACATTAAATGTGTTACATTTTTATAAATAAATCGTGGTCGATTGATTGATAAGCCTAACCTGAATATGCCGGTCATTTTAAAAAAGCTTCTAGTTTTGAAATTACGAAATGTGTTAGGCCGAAGTGAAGCTACATAATCGTCTTTGTCATCCACCCTTTCCACTTTAAACTTACGCCTCTTTACCTTTGCTACTGGTCACATTGTAAACTAATTATGCGGGTTAAATGTAAAATAACAAAAAAAACTTGAAAAGCACACTATCTACAATGTCATTCTTGCCACAAATAACTGCAAAAAAAACTCACACAGAAATCCTCAATTTGTCTTAGCATAAAACAAACTTGCCTTATGCTCGTTAAATAACTGCCACGATATTATCAGGCGATAGAACGACAACATTTGCAGATAAAAACCTGTATATAACTACAACATTAGAGACATAGAACGACAACATATGTACATAAAAACCTTGACAAATAGACCGTGGTTGGAAATGTGTCATTGAAGTGGGCGGCAAAATCATACTGGTCATGTATATTGGTTTGGCGGGCATAAACTATTCTCGCTGTCAGATGTCTGTGGGCCGGTGGCACAGTCACCCATATTACTAAAAATAGAGAACAAAAAGCTTAAATACCTTATACAAGTAGACTTGCAGCTTTCATCAGCAGCAAACTTATCACAGAATTAAACCATAACACAACACAACTAGCTCAACTGATGATCAAATGCTTTTCTCGTGTGATTGCTTACGGCTCATTCTGCACCAAACTGATTGCGTTTGCTTCGGCGCCTTTAAATCGTTTAGCTCAACATAAATCGGCCAGTTTAAATGGCCACTTCTAAAGCAACCGGCTCCCTCCTTTTTCATCAAGTAAATTTTGGGTGGGGTATAAATGTCCCCGTGCTTCAAGGTACAGGGGTGCCAAGATGAGGCTTACAAATGCCAGAATAAGGCTTTTTATTCTTAAAATACAATGTTTTAATAAAATTTGAATTGTTTGCCGTATAAAGTAAGGTATATTATGTTAATGTAATAGAAATGTGACTAAATATGGATAGGGGTGCGCCAATTTTATATTTTGCGCCCGGGCGCAAAATACTCTGGCCATACGCCACTGGGTACAAGCAGGCCCTTATAAGGTGTGTCCCTAAAAATCCAGCATTTTTATCCCGATTGAGTTATTTCTGTGTTTCTCAACAAACCTTGGCTCAAGTGCTACGTAATATCGTAAATGGAACGCGAGAAATTTTAAGTTTTATGCGTGAGTTTAGCGAAATTAACACAAATGTAAAAATATTGTAATTGCTGTGAGTTGTATTCTCTATCTGCCACAATAATTTGGCCTTTAATATAAAATCGAGTGTCACTGGAAGCTAGGTTTTTAATTTGTTACTTTAGTCTTGTTTTAATTCAGGGGTTCCCAACCTTGTTACGATCTCGTACCAGTTGGACGCTCTGTACTGCCACGCGTACCACTTTAGCAGAAAAAATATTTAATTGATTCCTATTTTTATCTATTTTTAGCTTACAACTAGCATTATTCCACGCTATTTGTAGCTTACGACTTAAGCTATAAAACAGTCCATTATATCTATCAAGAGCAATCATTTGGCATAATTAACGCCCACAGTCTCACAGCATTGTACACTTTACAAAGCAACTGTGCTCCTTGTCAACAATTGACACAGCGTGTATTTTGAAGATTGCGTTGTTTCGAAACAACAGGAATAGTTACGTAACAATAAGAATGGGCTTCGGGTAATTTTTTTTTATTTAAATAAAACAAGAAAACAAAATATAAAGTTTTGAATCCAGGGTTTTGTGAAAAAAAACGGAAGCTACTCGAGTACCACCTGAAAAACCTACGCGTACCACTAGTGGTTCACGTACCACAGGTTGGGAACCCCTGTGTTGATTGGATCAGAATGGCTTGCTGTGAAACCCGGCGGTACGCAGCAAAACTAAAAGCCACTATGCGATGTACACTGCCGGAAAAACGCACCGGTAAAAAAACGAGACAGTGACTTAAATGTACGCCAGGGCTACCAGGCGCGGACCTAGGATGTTTGTTTGTGGGGCAATGAATTGTTTCGAATATGACGTCACAAAGCTGCACAACCAACCTCAAGAAAACCAAACAGTTGGTTTATTTCCAGGTTGGAGAAATGTTGCTTTTAATACGAAAGTTACATTACAAAGCTGTAGCACGAAGCGAAAAATTGCCTTTATATCTTTTAAGTTGTCAAAGGCATTTACATGAGGTGATGAGACTAACGACGCCTTTGGTCTAAAGCAACTTTAATAGATATACAAGAAGCTCAATTTTGAGATTCGCGAATTTTTTGCATTTATAATAGTTCCACTAAAGACAAAACATACAGTTTTTTGTCAAAATACTTTAGCTTTTTTGTTCCAGTAAAATATGAAGAATAACTAAACCATAAAACATAGATACAAAAAACGGCTGTATTTACAAATACGATGCGTTTCTACACAGTATTAAAATCTTTGTGATTTTTACAGTTACCTATAACATTTGGGAGGCATTGAAAAAAAAAAAAAAGTCTATGTTAATATTAAAGAAGAGTATAAAGTAAAAGTGTAAGTATAAAGTAAAGTGTAAACTTTGAAACAGAACAATAATGAAGAAATAATTACACAGTAAAAATGGAAAAGTTAGCATTTGCGCAAATGGATGACAAAACTGAAATATTTGTTCTTCCTGTACAACATACCTTCTGCATAGCTATGTAAGCCCAGAATACAAAGAGAGCTCTATTGCGATGAGATTCGAACCAAACGAAAGCTATCTTTACACGCGGGAAAATAAAACCGCTCAATGCTTCTTTGTAAGCCCCGAGAGAATGTCAAGGGAGCCGCGAAACTTTTTGTAATATTGGAAAAGAAATTATTTGTATTACCAATATGCATAGACACAATCGTTTTAGACTTAAATACGCACTATCCATTAAAAATTATTAATATTGAGACATTTAGATACAGTTTGTAGTGGATTTAGGTTTATGTACTATATTTCTGGATAACACTAAATTACGCTAAAATTCTCCTAGAATTTATTTTTTTTTTGGGGGGGGGGGAAACTATATTTAGCATTTTTGATAAATTGTGACAATCACTAAAGCAAAGCTAAAAAAATCTATTTGACCTGTTATTGGTGCATAACACCCAAGGGGCACGGAATGGGTCGCTTGGATTCTCTGCCACATTGTTCTTTGCAAGTGAAACTGGAAACAAAAATACAAATTGTAAACGATGAATTTAAGCCAGGGCTGTGGAGTCAGGACTCAACAGAGTCGGTTTATTTTGCTGGGGTAGAGAACACGGGGCTTAAGTTAAGACTATCCTTATGGGTTAATGAATTATATGGTCGAACTCCTGACTCAAGTAAGACTACGCAAACATAAGAGTCCCGAGTCAGACGTGCACAGCACCAAACTTCGAAACCCAACAAAATCAACATGGCAAACAATTTTTCCCATTGGTTAAGAAACACTAAAACCTACATTTACTGATGTAACACTTTTAGTTAAAGTTGTCCATTCTTACTCAAGCGGTCCATAGCAAGGCCATTTTTGATGCCAGAGTTGACGTGGTAGATGGGAAGTGATCCATTGACCCTCGGAACTCGGTCGCACGTAAAGGAACTGGTGCTTTCATTGTCCGAAGATTAATCCCCTGGAAATTCATATTTAACTGGTTAAGTTTTAAATTGATCAAACTATTCAATAAATATAGGTGGAATTAGTTATTCATAGTAGACAACCTAAAAACCTCTTGGTAATTTAGAATGACTACATCAGAGTAAAAATGCAGTTTTGGAACAGATTTTTTTAAACACTGGTCCGATTCCAGCGTTTTCCTCAAACTTAAAATAATTTCGTACATGTTAAGACAAAGTAAAATGTAAAATAAATATCAAGCCCCATGCTTAAGTGAATATTTTTTTGTAAACTTTTCAAAAAACCTCTTAAGATAATGGTTGGAAATTGCAGTTAGTTGTAGAATATATATATCAAAGCCCATACAGACGTAGGTAGCATTTCGTGAATGTTTTAAATAATTCTTTATTTATTTTCACATGGTCTTGTCAGCCGATAAAATGCAATTACTTTTGTATATTCTTTGATATTGATTATACGTCTAACTACAACACCAGCCGATATGAACAAAAACGCCAACTTTTGGGTAACCTATCTGTATTTACAACCTTGTAAGCCAATTTCCCCAAGCGATGAAACTGCACTGTCACTCTCGTAGCCGAGCGAGCACCTTCTTTCTGCTGAGTCACAAGCGGTCTTCATCGCTGCGCAAATCACTCCGTTGACAACAAAGTTGACCGATATGAGGTCACAGGTTATGGAGTTGTCGACAATCACAGAACGAAGCACCCCCTTGGCGTACGCTATTATGAAAGCGGTGGGTCCGTTCACGTTTGTACACCAACCCTGGAGAAAAAACAGTAATTTTTGCTATGAAAGATAATTATGCAGTGAAATTTGGAACACGATTAGGCAGTTCACTGGTAGCCTTTAATAGACTAACCCAGTGGTTCCCAACCGGAGTGCCATTTGGAAGCTTAAAGGGTAATTGAAGTTCCTTAAAAACATAATTATCGCTCTTTTTAAAATCCTATTAATACAACTTTTTGTGTATGATTTGGGTACACAAATCAAATGATATGTTTCTACATGCAAATAAATTTGATTGCGATGTCCCAGTTCCGTTTTTAGTGACACTACAGAAATCAACTTTCAAGATTCAAGTAGTTGTGCCGCAATCTATTTATTGTTCCTTATGGGTGCCGCAATCTATTTATTGTTCCTTATGGGTGCCGCAAACCATAAAAGGTGGGAACCACTGGAGTATCAGAATCAGTCGATCAACTAATAATTTTTGTGCAAGCAAGGTCAGGCTAGAAATGCAACTGCGGTGTGGTTTGCACTCCAAACTGGCCTTGCTTGCAAAAACCACTCAAAATAGTTTAGTATTTTAAACACATTTAACTCTTTTCGTGTTCTTTCTGCACTGAAAAAATATCTAACTTATAACAAGTCTAAAAACATACCGGCAGGCGGCAACGGTTCTTTGTAAGCTGGTATTATCATGCTGGGCCTGACGATGCAGATTGGAAGATGAGATCCTTCTCTTGCAACGACGTCCTAAGCAAGCGCCTTCGACAGCGTGTAAGTGTTCGGTCTGACCGAAAATGCAACAGGTTACATTTTAGTCAAAAGAGGTATTTTGATACAAAACAGTTCTTTTTTGAAGCATTTGGCTTAGTTAGTTCACAAAAACATGTTGTATTTGTGTGATGTGATATGTATAAATTGTTTATTGGAAAGTTTGTATGGTCCCTGTTCTGAGGCGATTTTTTTTTTTAGGTTTTTGTTTGCTCGACAGTTTTCAAGTTACGTCAAAATACGACTTAATAAAGCAATAAATTTATAAAAAAAAGTTTTTCCAGCGAACTTGTGCGCAAATATGCAGCTGAACAATAGCTTAATTTCGTGAACGACTAAAAAACCTGTATTTACATTGCAAAAGAACTCGAAAATATATTTTTTTTGGAAAATTTGCCAAGTAGTCTCGAAACTAAACTAGAGAAACTAGTGCTTATGAAGGTCAACACAAGAAGAAGGACAATCGTGCAATATGCCATGAGTCCAGTTTTTGATATATATATATATATATAGTTAATTATTGCTACCGCTAGATGATAACAAAAACCAACATAATGGCCAAGGTATCTCAGGCAGTGCATATTAAATATGTGGCGTTAAAACATTCTAGCTTGTGGCACATTAAGTATAAAGTATTTTAGGCACTGTTTTCTCCTAGCAACACTTTTAAAGCTTGGTATTTGTCCTAAATATATTGGCAAGAACACGGTTTAAAGCAGGGGTGACATTTAATGAATTTTGTTGCTCAATGAGAAATTTGAAACATTTTTGCTTTGCTAAGCGCTTGATATTAGGACGAACTGTCGATGTGGCAACTCTCAACTGCATACTAAGATTTTCGTCTGTTAGCCTCGACCTGTAACGACTTTTTGAGATGTTCATTTTTAAAAAAAAATGTTCCCACATTTAAAAAAACCCGCGGGCCACGTTTTTGTCACCCCTAGTTTAAAGGATTAAAATAAAAACTTAAGCAGTGTAAAAACGAAATAATGTAGCAGTTCTTAACTTCTTAGGCCACTTTCAGGGTAAAACAAACACTTATTTCAAAGTGACCTTTTGTCAAAATGTCCTAATAACTAACCTAATGACTTTAATTTCGCTTTGAATAAGCTAATATGGTCACCTACCTCTTGCCAAGAAGTTGTGGTGTGACCTTAGTAATAAGGTCATCGTCCATCCACCGGAGGGAGCCTTCAAGGTCGAGGTAATCGATTCCAACATCGTAAAGCTTTTCATCGGTTTCTTGTCGGTTGCAATGGACATACGCTGGACAAAAATTCTCTATATATTAAACAATACAATGGTTTACATATAGATAAAAAAGTTAGAGTTAAAAAAATGACTTTTTTCTATAAAATATATATTATAGTTTACACAAAAAAAGTGTATGACAATAGCACTTTATAAGGCAATTACAACGTCAAAACAATTTTCTGGCTTTTTAATTAAATATATTTAACCTTATCCTTAAACAAAAATATATCGGTAGGAAAAAGTTTTAAACTACAATTTCTCGCGACAAAATTCCATGGATGGGGGAGAAGTAATGCATTCCATTAGTAACTTAGTAAAACTGAGTTACTACATCTGAAGCAACAAAATTTAAAACAATAATAATAATCGCATTTTTTTCATTCCAAACCGGGGGTAACCCCTTGGGAGCACCCATGCACACTTAAGAATCAGATGTATGCGCTGGTCTACAATCCTACCACAGCGTTCAAACTATTAAAGCAACGCAAAATATTTGTGTTAGGGTGCAGGTTAGTGTGTGGGTGAGGGTGGGTCAAGTATTATTTTTATTAGTTTGCTTAACCTACCCAAATCCAAACGCTAAGCTGCACCGACCCTAATTCAAATAATGTTCGTTGTGGGATCCTAGACCTGCGCCCAGTAGCTTGATTATTTTGAAAGCGGAATACTTTTGCCGAACATATCAAATAACAACAGTAGATCGTAATTAAATACAAAGTATCGGAAATCCTGAGACGTTGTGTATACCTAAGTGCCCTAACCTGAGGTGTTCGTTGAACTTGCGTGTTGCAGCGCAGTCGATGAAAACGTGGCACTTCTTCTGTAGAATCTCCCTCGAAGTTTGATCCAAACCAAGATCTTCAGCGCCAAGGTCGCACGAAACAAATTCGAGCTTTGACGCAAAATTCGGCTGCAGCTCACGAAGAACGTCGAAAGCCTGGAAAGGTAAAAGGTTTAAACGTCAAATGACTCAAAAAGATTTAAACCAATGAGTGGAAAGTTGGGGAAAATGGCGAATTTGTTTGGTCGTCTGTCACGCTCTGATGCATATGTAGAAACAACAAAGTTTAGAGTAGACTCGTTTACTCGTAGTTCTGTTTGTGCCATCAACAGCCTCTGATTGGTACAGGGTTAAGCACCTTTTCGCCTCGGATCGCCAAAAAAGTGTTAAACAGATTGGCATGGCTTTTCAACTATGATTTGAGTTCAGGCTAAGTCATTTAGCCGCGGTATATAATACTACCACAACGAACATTATTTGGGTTAGGGTGTGGTGCGGGTTAGCGTTTGGGTTTTGGTAGGTTAATCAGCAATATTGTTAATGAATATCAATAATACTTGATACGCCATCAACCAAACACTAACCAACACCCTGATCAAAATATTGTGTTTTGCTTTAATAATTGTTTTAACGCTGTGGTTGGATTCTAGAACAAAATCGTACCACAACGAAGCGAGGCAAAATTAAAATATTCAAAGAAGAATTCTGTAGTAATCTGTAGCCATATATTTATGGATTCTATTTAAGCCTTGCAATTAAAAGCAAGTCCGCTTGTGAGAAGCTGAGGCAATCTGGCTTACTTTGTTTGCCAAGTTCTCGTCTTTTAAATGATTACAGGTCCCATATTAAATTATATATTTTTAGTTTAAGAAAAATATATAAATATTTTATAAACAAAAGCGAAGGTGGTCTAGAATCCTAACCCAGATGTCTCTTTCAATGACTAAAAAGGTGAAAGTTGTTAACGTAAAATCCTGGAAGGGTTAAAGTTTTAACTTTAAACGCCAAAATCCTTTAAAGGATAGAGGCTTTAACGTCAAAATCAAGAAAGGGTAATAGTTTAAACGTCAAAATTCTAAAAGGGTAGGCATTTTACCTAACATCAAACTCTTTAGAGAGATAGATGAAAAAACGTCAAAATTCTGGAAGATTAGGGGTTCATCCCCAGGGTTTAAGTTTTTAACGGCTAAAATGCGACCCCGAAAAAACACTGCGACTAAGATATACAAACGTCGCAAACATGAAAAGGGAAAGAGCTAACGTCAAACTCTTGGAAGCGTAAAGGTTTTAACATCAAAAACCTGGAAGCGTAAGGGTCTTACGATTTGTTCGCTTTGAGCTTAAAACAGTTGAGTGAAGAGAAATTAGGTCGCCAAAGCTTCCCTGTTTTACTTATGCCTATAGTATTTGGGTTGCAACCACAAAAAAGGTTTAGAAACACTGTTGATCACAAGAACAACTGTTCATTTAACCCAGGGACTCTGAAACTTTGAAACGCGGACTCATGGGGGTACGTGGACCAATTTTCGAGGTCTAAGCATGCCGAGGTAAAATCGTAGTGTATATTAAAAATAATAGAATAACATTTTTTTTTTAAAAGGAAAATTTATTAAGAAAAATTATTCCTTAGTTTCACATTTGCTGAGCCGAATACGCAACCAATTATTTTAAGTGGACAGCTTTAAAAAAGTTTAAGAACTCCGGTTCTTTGAGGCTGCTTCTTCTTTAAATACAATGTTCTATTAAAATTTGAATTGTTTTGCCGTATGAAGTAAGGTATATTATGTTAACGTAATAGAAAATGTGATTAAACATGAAGGAGGGGCGCCAATTATAAAGTTTGCACCCCGGGCGCAAAATACCCTAGTTACCAATCTGCTTATGGAGTTGGAGAATAGAAAACCAGGGATAAAAAACAAGAATGCATTGAGTTACTTTCTTAAGACGAGGTTTTTCGGTAAACGAAATGCGTAAGATGAGGTTAGTTAGCCTACTTCCCGTATTTCTTTAACGTAATGCTGGTCCATATGCTATTGCTCATTGCTAAATTTGCAAGAATTCAATAAATTCATTTGGACACTTTTTGAAACTATTGATTGCGTGGGCTCCAGAAAACGATTGGTGTTGAAAGTCTGTAAAAACACTTTTACATTTGTAAAAAAAAGTGCGTTTAGCGGAAACACTGCTGGCAATCAGGTATAACTTAGTTTCCTTAACGTTTTTATTGAATCGAACGAATTTCGTAAGAAGATCCTCGGCATGATTTTAATCAGGGCTTTCCAAAATGTTCTCTCTGCAAGTAATTTTGCTCGAAAAGACTTAAGTCTTGACTTAAGGGCACCAGCATCGTCCGAACTCGTTGCGAGCTTTGTCGCCACCCGGCGGCACCCCATAAGAAATCACCAGGAAAAAAGCGGTCACTTGAAGCGTGAGCGAGCGCACGAGGTGCTCGTATCGCGTGACCCGATCTATCGGCTGCCGCCAAAGTGATCAAGTTCTTAAACGGACCGCGTGGTCCAAGCATTGACTTGGGTCATTGCAACACTGGTTATTTATCTTAATTTTGGAAGATAAAACAATTCAATTGCTATATGTTGCGTTTATGTTATTTTTTCCTTGAGATTTCACTCATATTTGCACGAGTTTACCAGTTTTAATGTTAGCACTTTTTTTAGACAAGGAGTTATATTCAATTTGACATGTTCTTGTCATAACTTGACTGAGAATTGAGTTGCTATTTATTCTAAAAGATTTTATTTAGATAAAAACGTAAAGGTGTAACGGCAGGAAACTGAATAGGACAAAAAGTGAAGAGCAGTGAAGCAAATTGAACAAACAAAATGAAACTTAAAAAACAAATTTAACTGCATTGTGACGTAATACAAAGGCAGAAATGATCGCGATCTAGTTAAAAGCAACAACATCCTGAAAATAGAACTTAGTGCAAACGGGGCATAGGCGTAGCCAGGGTTGAGCCTCACAGGGCATGGCCCTTCCAAAAAACTTATAAATATTTTACTCTTAATAATTTGTTATTTTAGCATTTATGAGCAGTACAACAGTCGATCACAGATATACCACACCTTCAATTGTCATGCTCACGTCACTAACATTGTAGTAAATATTACGTTTGCTATACGTTAATGTATAGTTTTACTAATTTTAGACAGTTTTTGCTCTTTGAACGAATTTTGAATATTGCTTTAACACTCATTCAGTTGTTGCTTAAAACGGTTTGCTAACATTGTTATTTGTGTTTGTTACGGCAGTTAATACAAAGAATTCATACTTTTTGCTCCCCCCCTCCTAATTTTCGGCTGGCTGCGCCACTGAAACGGGCAACTTGACCAAGTCGAAAGACGAAAAAAAAAAGATTTGCTAAAATATACGTCTCACGCAACACCTATTTATTACTAGTGTCAAGTTTAGCGCGAATTTTAGGGAAATGATTCGTCATGCTGCAAGTATAGGGATGTCCGATAATATCGGATCAAAGCCGATACCCGATACCAAATGGTGGTATCGTTGATACTCGTCCGATACTAGGGTTGTATCGGTGCCAATCCTAAACCAAATTACGGACATTCCTAAATGCAAGTAAGAAAGTCTAATGGAGTTATTATCATTGCGCCAGTGAAGCAACTAAACTAACTATATAGAACAATAAGAATACGCATTTCTATGCAACCTAAATTGAAGCGGAGGATGTTTTTACCTTTACAATAGCTCGCGTGATTTCCAGACAGGAAATGAGTGAAGGCGTTGGAGGCCAAACTAAATGGATGGAGCCTTAACGTCATTTCCTTTAGAACAAGGAAATACGTTGGAGTCCGCCTTCAACAAAGAGCTTAGCGTTTGGTTGTTGCCTGTAGTTTGGTGCAATCCCCTTACTGCTGTACTCAGGTAAATGTGTAATGTTGTGTAGGTATATGAACAGGAATGTCAGGTTGGTTTATAACATCAAAACCTTAAATCAGTGGATCTCAACCTTTTCCTGCCGCACTCCAATCTGTGGTGTTTTAATGTCACTTCGAGCTACCTGGTTTCAAAAGAAACCATTTTTACTCAAGTTTACTTAGATTTAATAAGCCAAATAAAGAATAAAAAACAATTATTTTCAACTCTAGCCGTAGATTTAAGATTATGGGTCGTCTTGCCGCAATGCACTTGCGTTCATTTCTATAAAACTTCGATTGCAGCCAGAAAGCTGTTCGCGTAAAATTGGTCCGTGTGCTAAAGGTTGACAATCACTATTTTCCAAACATGAAATTGTATGTACGAACAAGATCCAGCAGGCAACGCTGCTATAATTATCGTTTCACGACTTGCTCCCACTGAGCCTGCGTACCTCTGAACCTGGTATAATATTATGTGTATGCCAATCGTTGGTCAGTGTTACTTCAACAGTGCTAGATCACAGATATCACAGTATATACCCAAACTGTCATTTAACTTGGTATCTTGTTCCATTTTACAGACTATATTTGGTAAAAAAAAAAAACTGTATCAACCAATCAAGCACAAGGAATAACATGGCCGATACTCCAAACCAAAACCAAGTAAGTTTTTGTCGTATAAAATAATAAACATCTTTGCTGCTTTGGGTTTTTAATTCCACGCCAACCTCCTCATAAATCCGTCTAGCACTGGTATTTGTCAAAGTGAAACTTATCTTATTAACTTTATCACAATACACATATTGCATAGTGTCTGAAAAATGGAAAAATTGTTTTTCAACGTGCCTGTATAGCATACGACCTTGTAATGCGTCTGTACTAACTCTTTCGGTTTATTAGTTTGATTTTAAATAATTTTAATGAATATAATACACTAATGTTAAACCAATTAGGTTAAAAAAATTATACTAAGTTTTATAGTGACCTTTTGGGAGGTTGGTTTATTCTTTAAAATCGGTCATTTTATTCAATTACTAGACGAAATACCCGGCGTTGCCCAAGTTATATATAGGGTACTTACTTGTACCAATAATATGCAGCCTTTTGCTATAAGCGCGATATATTATGTGCATTCGGGCAATGCCACGATTTTGCGTGGTTATAAAGTGCTGGGTCGAGTAAATACTTTCTCACAATTAAAGTAGGATGCGGCCCTTATGAAAGCAGCAACAGTATTAGGTCTCACTAATCTCGCAACTTTAGCAAAACAGCAGCAATTACCAAACAAACGATATCAAGTTTAAAAGTACGTAACCAAATAGCGATTCTGTCGCAGTGTTTAAACTGTAAGGCAATATAAAGCCCGTAGTTCAGCTGCGCGTCTATATATACTGATAAGCAGCAAACATAACTGTCTTTAGTTTTACGGTTGTTACCGAACAGCGATCAACATTAATTTGAAACTTCGTATAATCCGACAAAATTTATTTTACAAAAATCAAGCATTATTAACAAACTGTTTTGAAAATTTGCAAATATTCGCACAGCGGGGTTATTATTTGTAATCTTGCGACTTTGTCAAAACCGCCGGCGCCACATCATTTTCGGGATACTTTAGTAAATAAGCGCTAACCTAATCGGCTCCAACTAAACGATATTTCGTGATGTGCATATCGATCGGAAATCACTAACATACCTAAACCTTATTTTTTTTAGAGAACCCTCACAAATATAAAACCTTAAATAATAGCAGCCAATGTTCGCATTGCGTGGTATACAAGCAAATAAGTAATCCCGGTACCATACTGCGTCCAACGTAAGTAAAATCTCGTCTAAAACTGAAAAGTGGTTACTATTAAACCCACCGCATTAAATGCGATATTTTGCGAACTCTATAAACCTAATTTTTCGCGGTAACATAGTTCAAGGAGTTCTTAATTACAAAATTCGCAAGTTGAAAACATAAAAATTTATTGTTATTAAGCCAATATACTTCATTTGATTTTGATTTCCACGCAGGTAATTGCGCTTGAAAAAAAGTTTTGCACGGTTACGTTAGGACAGGGTTTCTCAACCGTGGCCCTCGGCCACCCTGGGGGGGCACGGAGTGGTAATTAGGGGGTCACGGTCATAGGCTTAGCCAGTGGAACACAGGGGCTATTTCTCTCAAGGAAATTATGAATATTTTACTCTTAATTATTTGTTTTGTAGCATTTATGAGCAGTACACGACTGTCGATTAAAAGCATGTCACACCTCCATTTGTCAAGTACTGTTACTACACAAACGATTTAGTTATTACGTTTGTTGTATACATTAATGTAGTTTTACTACTTTTAGTCATTTTGTTTTTTTCCTTTGAATGGCTTTTGAGTATTTCGTTAAAACTCAGTCAGTTGCTGCGCGAAACGGTTTGCTAGCATTTTTGTTTGTGTTCGATAAGGCAGTAATACCATGGCCAAAGCAATCAAGTTATAACGAGCCTCGCTGGCGGGAAGCGACTAATGGACTTTTAATTGTAGTGTCATTACTGATTCGTTGTAAATAGTTATTTGTTTATGTTTTATATCAAGTCGATTTATCGCTGTGAGGTAACAGTTTTAGTGTCAAGTTATTTAAGTTGATAGTTTGCCTACTCAGTGTGTCTAGTCTTTTTCTGCTTCAAGAAGCGGTGTTTCAAATGAAGTACTCTTACTAGTTCAAGTTCAAAATTTTCGCCCCTCACATATTTCGGCTGCCTAAGCCATTGACCACGGGCAAAACTCTCTAGCTAAGTATTGCAAAACCAAAATGTCACCATTTGTTTGCCATTTAACCTAATTTTGTGTTTTTCGTTATGACTGTAAAACTTTTTTGTAACGTTTTGTAACACATTTTTCTAAAATGTTTCTTGACGCGTCAGTAGAGTTGTTTAAAACTAGAAGAGTGAATCCTTTTTATTCGTTTATCGCGGAAAGTTACACCTAATTGTACGTACGTGAGTGGCAAGTTTGGACAAATGCCTGTCGCTGTGACGAAGTAATTACTGTGCTGCTTTATATGTATCCATTCAATATCCATGTAATGAGGCGTCAGTGTTTTACGGGCGGCAGGTCGATTGCTTGCCGATAAATCATTAAGTTTCCGTCAAATGGCATTGGGCGAGAAACTAACGAAGAGATTTCGCAATTCCCTTAAGGGGCGTTAATTTGCAAAAGAAACATTCCATAGTAAAACGCATAAGGTGCGCTGTAAGGTTACTCAAGGTCATTTTAGGCCAATATTCAGCCAGAGTATGTCAAGTAATAGTGTTACGCCAAACTAATCCAGAACTTTACTTAACGGCCTGCCGACTGCCAAGCACTGCAACGCGTGTCTTTTACTTGTATTATAATAAGCGACAGTAAAATACTAAAACACTGAAACAACGAAAAGCGGCCTAAAAAGGTGACTTAAACGTTAATTCCCAGGGTTTTCTACAATGCAATGCACTCAAGCTAGACCCCAAACGCGACTGCCCACATTAGATTTCGTGTCCCCATTCACTACAACCAGAGGAAAAAGGTGTGCGTGTCAAACGAGGTGCCAACCGAAAACGTGATAAGATAAGAAATAAAGCGTGAAAGGTGAGGTGCAAAAGTGGAAAAGCGATATAATTTATGTGAGTGAGAAAGGGAAAACGAAAACACGCGTACAAACGATAAAACAGAGAAACTATAAATAATCGGTGCAACACCCCCCCTTCACAATATCGTTGCCCAACTGGGTAACATTGTTAATGGAAGGTTTCCACGTCGGGGTAAAAGCGTGTCGTTTTCCTTGAACGCCTTGGTCTGGTGGAGGCGCTGGTGCCACCGGGCATCAGACCAGGGCTTGTGTTGTGTGGTTCACATCACTCGCGAGCTGGTGGTTGGTGAATTGAGTCGTTGGGTGCGATTGTGCTTCAGGTGAACGGGGCGTTGTAGTCATGGTGAGGCGAAATCCGATGTCGGTGGGGGGCTCCGTTGTTGGTTCTTCGGTGTTGTCTTCTTTGTCTTTTTCTTGATCATATTGCGTGTGATGTCCGCGGCTACGCTTCAAACGGTTTCGATGGACGTTCTGTTGTCGTCCGTTGGCCGCTTCTATTAAATAATTTACCGGTGGTCGCACTTGAATGACCTTGTACGGGCCTGCATAGGGAAAATGAAATTTTCGGTTTGACCCTACAGGGACTACGTTTTCCCTTAGTAAAACCGAGTCGCCGACGTTGAATGCGGTGTCATCTGCATTCCTGTTGAAATGCGCCTCCATTCGCTGGCGCTGCTTAACACGGGTAGTCCGAACAACATCTTCGGCACGAACAAGTCGGTCGTGAAGGCTTTTGATGTTGTCGTTAATGAAATGCGACTCTTCGGATCCTGCTCCGACCAAGTCCGCAGGTAGCCGCAATTGTCGACCTGTTAATAAGAAATGTGGCGAAAATCCCGTACTTTCGTGGGTAGTTGCATTGTACGACGCCACAACAGCAGACAGCGCTTCATCCCAGGAGCGTTCATCTTTTTGAACGTAATTTCGCATCATCGAGATTATCGTTCTGTTGTTTCGTTCAACACCTCCGTTTCCGGCGGGATGATAACCAGTCGTGCGTGACTTACCGCAACCAATCAGCTGAAGCAACTCCTTAAACATCTTGCTTTCGAAATTCCCGCGACGATCTGAATGGATGATGTCGGGAACTCCGTGAACAGTCATCCAGCGGTTGTACAATACGCTGGCCGTTTCGGTTGCTGTTTGCGTACGCAAGGGCCAAGCTCGGACATATTTAATAAACACATTACAAGCAACAAGGACATATTGGTACCCGTGGCGTGTTAAAGGTAACGGCCCCATGATGTCCACTTCTACCCTTTCTAAAGGACCTTCTTCGCAAGATGGTACCAAGGGGGCTTTCGGTGTTTTTGAGGGTTTCTTGTTTAACTCGCACTCACGACATTTCATGCAATACCGCTCAGTCTCCTCGCGCCAGCCTGGTCAGAAGTGTCGTTCAGCGACCTTGGCGCATGTTTTACGAATCCCCAGGTGACCACCGCCTAACTTTGCATCGTGAAGTAAATCGAAGATTTTGGGTTTTAGTTCACGCGGTGTTACAAGTCTTAAAAGTGTTTTATCCTGGTCTTAGAAATGAATGACCCCGTCTCTAAGTTTCAATTGACCAAAAAAGTGACTCCATAAGTGCCTGGTCATACGTGATGTATTTGACACAGCGTTATATGGGGGTCTGTGTCCTAGGCTTAACCATTGGAAAGCTGGAGCTATTTCTTGGTCTTGCTCCTGTGCTTGCGCAATCTCACCCATTGTCAAACCACTAGAGGCACGAACATCGATAGTGGCAACCTTCGGCGCATCGGTCAACTGGTCTTCGCCTATTCGACTAAGAGCGTCTGCATTTTTATGTTTGACACCCGGACGATGTATTAGATTAAAGTCGTATTGTGACAGGTGCTCGACCCATCGGGCACACTGGCCATAGAGGTCTTTAGACTGATATAGCCACTTAAGAGAAGCGTGGTCAGTGCGCAAAGTGAAAGCTTGGCCTAGGAGGTAGCAGCGAAATAACTTGGTGGCATGAACGACCGCTAATAATTCTTTGCGAGTGGTGGAATAATTTCGTTCTGTTTAAGTCCTGCTGCCATAGGCTATGACGTGTTCTTTTCCCTCGTGCCACTGCGCTAACACGCATCCAATGGCAAAATCAGACGCGTCGGTGTCTAATACGAAAGGCTTCTTGAAATCAGGGTAGCGAAGGACTGGTGATCGTATCAAAGAAGATTTTAGTTTTGGCAAAGCTTGTCTCGACTTTTCTGTTAGACGGTGAAGCGGCGCAGCTATTTTGGCATAATCACGTATGAACTTGCGGTAATACGAAGTTAAACCAACGAACTGTCGTACTTGCTTTGTATTCTTCGGGGCCGACCATGATTTTACTGCAGCAATTTTTTCGGGGTCACATAAAACACCTTCGGCAGAAACAATGTGGCCTAAAAACTTTACCTCTTTCTTGAAAAGAGCGCACTTCTTGGGCTTAAGTGTCAGGCCCGCGTCGGCAAGTCGTTGTAGCACGCCCCCCAATAACTCCAGATGTTCCTGAAAGGTACGCCCATACACAATGATGTCATCCAAATATGCGAGTACTCCTTGCCATTCTATGCCATTTAAAACAATACGCATTAGTCGCTGGAAACTAGCAGCGGAATTGCAAAGACCCATTGGCATCACATTGAATTCGAACAGACCCATACGGCTCTTATCCATAGGAATTTGCCAATACCCAAATTTTAAATCGAGTGTACTAAAATAGGTGGAGTTAGACAAAAGATCGAGGCTTTCGTCTACTCGTGGTATAGGGTAGCTGTTTTCCTTGTCACCTTATTAAGGCCCCGATAATCAATGCAAAAACGAGTTTCACCTGACTTTTTCCTCACAAGTACGATCGGGCTCGACCATGGGGATGAAGATGGACGTATAATACCCTGGGTCTTCATCTCGTGGACGATTTCCTCCACTTTAGTCTTTTCGGGTGGTGCCATCCGACGAAACGGTTGTCGCACTGGGCGAGCATCTCCGGTGTTAATCACATGCTCGGCGAGATCAGTCCGTCCTATTTCTGTTGAGTGGGTCGCGAACGATCTGCGATATTGTTGCAGTAAGGCCTGTACCCGTGCGATCTCGCTTGTTGTAAGACCGCCACCAATTTTAATTTCGTCTGTAAAATCCCTGTTTTCTTCAGTTGGGTATACGGAGCTAACGCTCTGTTGGGTAGGACAAGAAAAGTCCACGCATCCCTGGTCATTACAATAACATGTGTGTGTTAACGACTCGACTGTGACACAAGTACCACTTTGAATACATGCGACATCCCCGGATGTTAGAATGGGCGAAAGTGTGGCAACGCGAGTGCCTTCAGGCAGCTAGATAACGTCGTCGGTCAAATTCGCTATTCGAGTCTGGACTAAACAGCCTTTAGTTGTCGTTAAATATGACCCAATCATTGCACCATATTTATCCATTATCTCGGGTCTCCATTCAATAAGTACAGCATGGGTAGGTACTGGGCGACGTTCAGAATTATGAATAAAATAAGCTGGAACACAAACCTCTGTGGACGGTTGGATCAGGACTTTATCATCGAGAAAGACGTCTCGGCTGCCAAGCTTGAATGGCATATCGAGCAGAGGTACACTGCTGTTGTCGATTTTCAAGGTCTTGTTGCGGTAACAAACGGCGCACTCCTGCGTTTCTAGGAAATCTATTCCAAGAATGCAATCGAATGAAATAGAGTCACAAACGAAAACATTCATACGTAACTCTTTAGCAGCTACTGTAAGTTGTACTGGAAGTAAACCATCCATATTTAGTTTGTGGCCGTCAGCATTGGCGAATGACAGGGTCTCGGGGCACTTCGACAAGTTACGTTTAACTTTAGCCTTTAAACAGTTCCATACTTTTCCCGTAATGATGGTAACTGCTGAACCCGTATCAACAAGGGCGCATACTGGCAGGTTCTCGATCATAATATTTATGAAGGAATCAGGCCTTTGACCAGATGCGATTTGTACGGTAGGCTGTTTAGTTAAATCACCAAGGTCAAACCTGCTGACGTCCCTGTCCAGTTGTTGGTATTGGCCGGAGCGAAGGTCGGCTACCTCTTGTCGTAGATGGTCGATAGTTTTCATAAAATCACCCATTTGGCGTTGGAATTCCATTTGGAAAGCTGCAAACGGAGTCTGCAGCGACACTCTCCGTCGTAGCATTACTGCTAATGTGGCCTACATCCACAATACGATTCAAAAACTGGTAAAATCGATTTAAAATTGTCGCCTGATCTGTAAAAAGGCGGTGGCAACGTAAAAGACATGCTGCATGTAGCGCTTCTCGCCTCGGCTGTAGAGTCCTGGCGTGCTCGCCATTTTGTTACGCCAAACTAATCCAGAACTCTACTTAACGGCCTGCCGACTGCAAAGCGCTGCAACGCGTGTCTTTTACTTGTATTAAAATAAGCGACAGTAAACTGCTAAAACACTGAAACAACGAAAAGCGGCCAACGCCTAAAAAGGTGACTTAAACGTTAATTCCCAGGGTTTTCTACAATGCAATGAACTCAAGCTAGACCCCAAACGCGACTGCCCACATTAGATTTCGTGCACCCATTCACTACAACCAGAGGAAAAAAGGTGTGCGTGTCAAACGAGGTGCCAACCGAAAACGTGATAAGATAAGAAATCAAGCGTGAAAGGCGAGGTGCAAAAGTGGAAAAGCGATATAATTTATGTGAGTGAGAAAGAAAGAGGAAAACGAAACCACGCGTTCAGACGATAAAACAGAGAAACAATAACACACATAGAAGATATAAATAATCGGTGCAACAATAATAATTCATTACAACCGAAAAACCATAAATCATTTCGACGAATGTAGTAACGTTTGCTTGGCTCAGTACAAAACAAAGCCGAATATAAACAAATACCTTCCCATCATCAAGCTTTGTAATCACTAAATATATTCACTTAAATTAAAATAAGTGATATGTTAAATTTTGGAGAAACTAAGTGCATTGATGCGTTGATTAATGGCTGTATTTCTTAATAACGTGGAGAAGTAAAACAAGAAAAACACGCAGAAACAATGCTAAATATTTTAAAAGCATGGGGGCCACGAGGGTTGGGAGCCTTTTAAAGGGGGCCACGAAGCATAAAAGGTTGACAACCACTGATTTAAGGTATAACGGCCATATTTAATTGCAATTTTACTAACTTAGAGATATACGATAAAATTCATCCACCGTTAGATCTATTTTTTAATCATATTTTATATATCAGGCTAGCATCAGGGGGACTCGAACTTTTATCGCGATCGATGTTTTTTTGCAATATTGCCGTTGTATTGTATGTCGTCACATAATTTTTTCGCTTAACTATTTTATTTGCGCTCGACATCACAGCCTTACAACTGTGGAGTAAATGCCCTCACAACACGTTTGTCAAAATCAGCTCGTGCACGAGCAATTTGTTATGTGCCCAATGAGAAAAGCCTCCTGAATTTACAGTTTAGCGCCAATTCAACCAATGAAACCCAATTTTTTTCGCGCTTCGCGTGACCGAACCAATCTTTAATATTTTCAAGTTTACTCAGTGATGTTTCATTATAAAAGGCCGAATTGCGTTTCGTAGGGGGGTGCAAGGCATAGGAAAATTGCCAAAGGGGCGCGGCTGATAATAGGTAAAGAACCACTATTTTTAGACAACCAATAGGCAAAATAAGCTATAAACTATAATGCCGAAGAGGAAAACTCTGTTTACTGATGTTTACTGCTACGCCAGAAGTATCATTGTTTCAGAAAACGACGTATTAATTTCGAAGCTGAATGCATTACCTTTGGATATGGCACGTTTTTCTCAAACGTAACAATTCTACTTTCGTTTTACTTGCAGGAAAAAAATGTCCTCTTTTTGGGTGCTGAAAATATGGTAGCCCTATATTTACTGAGCTTGGATTTGTCATAGATTTAGATGAAAACTATACACTTGGGCTCGCTGTGTTGTTAGGTCATATACCACAATTCATCATTAGAAAAGTACAAACTGAAAAGACACAGAGACGCAAGCATTTTGAACACAAAAACAAGTCAAAATCCTTTTTCAAACATCAAACACGACATTTCGCTAAGCAAAAGCAAAAATTTGATCAATTAATGAAGGCATTCTCTTATTAACCTCTGTATGCATTACTGAAAATAGCCCATGTCCTTATGTCTCAAAGGCAGCCCATTTACTTTGGCAGTAACCGTTGTTAAACCGTGTTTAGAGGTAGCAGCACAAGAGATTCATGGAAGAGCTAAAGATGTGGCCAAAGTGCAAAAGCTAGCATTGTCCGATAATACGATGCAAAGGAGATGTTCAATGATCGCTGCATCACTAAAAATCTGTTCTAGCCAAGCTTCGTCATGTGCCCTGCTTCGGGCTTCAATTAGATGAAACGACTGACATTACCAGTCAAGCTCAATTGATCGTTTATGTTCGCTTTCCAAACACAGAACGCAAAACATTTTAGATCACTATCTGCTATGTCTTTCTACTGGCATAGACACTACTGCTTTAAGTATATTTTCAAAAGTAAACAATTACTTCTCCGAACATGCAGTAATGTGGTGCGAGTACAAGGCTGTATCCACCGACGGCGCCAGGGCTATGGTCAAAGTGCGCAACGGGGTAGTTGCTCTCATAAAGCAAGTCACAACGGAGGTTGTATATATTTCAACAGTGGAGACATGACCACCGTGCTATCTAAACGCCACTATATCGAAACTAAAACAATCTGTCATTGCATTTCAAAGTGCATACTGTCAGGTCGCTTATAAATTTATTGTACGTTCAAATAATTCAGCATAGCTCGCTTTAAATGAAATAGCTTACAGCGCAGTAAAAACACGTGTTGCCAGTAAGGAGTACATCGTTGACTGGATTGCAGTACAATTCGGATACCACTAACGTCCAGGAAAAACGAATGCGTTGAGGACTAAAACTGGCCAGTTAACGAGCAGGATGCAGGGAAAAGAAAATGTGACAGAAATACTTTAGCAGAATTTTAGCACACGCACAACGAACACAGTAAATAACAAATACAGACGCTGGTTCCTCTACAGTTGTATGTATTCACTGCATTTTACACCGTGAAGCATTGATAGCGAAAACACTTGGCAATGAAGAAGAAAACTGCCAACTCGCGATTTCTAATGTCATCAAAATTGTGACCACAATACTAAAAACAAAATCGTATCGCGCTTTTAATGAACTTGTCAGCGAAATGGAAGATGATGGGCGTCTTGTTAATTATTCCAAAGTTAGGTGGCTCTCTCGTGGAAGAGTATTGGAAAGAGTGTGGAAACGGCGAGGGGAACTTGTTGTGTGGTTCAATGGACAAGACGACAATAGAGCTAATTTGTTTCAAGATTTGTTTTGGCTAGCTAGGCTAGCTCATCTTGTTAAAATATTCGATATGCTTAATGAGCTCAATACCACTTTACAAGGAAAATTAATTGATACATTCAAAGCTACCTCCAAATCGCATCATTCAAGCAAAAGTTCAATGTTTGGAAAAATAAATTTCTAGTAACAGCCTGAACAGTTCGAAAACCCTGAAGACCTTCGTGTATGCATGTAAATGAAAAAAATAGAGAATAAGCTGGAGCGACGTATCATCAAGGCGGCGAGCTGTCATTTGCACACACTGCTTGAGAGGTTTGAAGCTTATTTTCCGCTGTGGATTTTAAACCCCTTTGGCGAACAGCAGCCTCCGGGAACTTTAGATCATATTCTTGAAAAAGGCTTACCATATGTTCTCTTTTAGGAGGATTTGTCCTCATTCTTCAAGAAAAGTAAACGGTCCTCCGAGGACGCTCAAAAATGCCCAAATGTCCTCTTTTTTCTCATTTCGAGTTAGTTGCCTATACTTTAAACAGGACGCTTACGCAAGACGTATTTATTTCCAAAAAATACTGCAGCCATGAAACATGCTAAATTGCTTGTTTAAAAAGGTTTTACAACAAATTACCCTACTAGCTCTACCTTCTTAATTGTTATTGCAAACATTGCGCCAAAAGAATTGCAACAGAACCTCACATGTAAAAACAGCTTACTTTTCTTTGCTTTGTTTTTGTAACTTTTGCCTCCAACTACTAAGGAACTGTAAAACATCATCAAAGTCAAAGATAACAATTTTACTTTCGTTTTACTTGTCGTCAAAAACGTCATTTTTGGGTGCTGAAAATCTGGTAGCCCCATCTTCAAAACGATTTCTGTCAACAAGCGTTTTTTAATCGTGAAAAACACTCTGAATGCTTTTGTTCCCAATTGGGCTGAAATTTCCACAAATATTCAGCAGCAAACGAGTGATTAATCACGTACATTAATGACTGCTAATTCTCTTTGTGTATAAATGGTCGTTGTTATTCTTGTCGTTGTTAATTAAGGTAAATCTATTGCAGCATAAGCTATCTATATTTATATCGGTAAAGGCTCACGGTTTCAATACACAAATTATTTCATTGTAATTTTAGAAATAGGGGAAACTAAAGGGTGCAAACTTACTGTGCTTGTTTCGTGCGGATGAAACTTTTCCAAAAATAAAGTGCGGACAGTTCTTTTAAAGATTGAAAAGCGCTGCACTAGGGAACAGTCATTCGTTTTTCTGGCATGCGATACTGATGAGCTTGTATAGCACAGTTACCTTGGACATAATCTTTGTAGTTTTGCCATCAAAAATTTAAAATAACAATAATAGAGAATTACTTTCTGCTCTTAAAACCATATTAAATTGGCTTTTAATTTACACCTTATATCTCTGTTTAATTACATTATTTATTTGGTCTTTTATTTAAAGCTGTTTTAGGTAAAACGCAGTTTCAAAAGTAAAATAAATCAAATATATTTGTTGTTTTAAGTAAAATAAATGCTAAAAATGACCCGAAACTATTTGTGTTAAAATGTTATATCGCAATTAAATTAAAATTGAACATCAACGTATTTATGCAGGGTGAAAATGCACCTCAGCTTCCACCAGCAAACAACCAGCCAATCAATGTCCTACCTGTAAACATTGGTGATGTTTACGGTCATCAAGGTCCCATACAAAACCTCCAAGGCGACGTTCATATATATGGCCAGCTACAGGGACCTGGAGTAGCTTTCGACTCAACAGCGACCTCATCTGACAAAGGTTGGTGATAACTTCGATTTAATACTAATGACCAAGTGTGGGTTGCGCTACAGCAGGGCTGCGGGTCGGACTCGGGACTCCAGTAAGACCACGTAAAACTACTATGAGTCCTGAGTCGGACGTGCGCATGCGCAGTACCATATTACAAAACTGACATGGTTACCAAATGTAAATCGTAAAGGCGGAATAGCATATGTTGTATATTTTCCAACCATGTGTTGTGAGTGGATGAATTATATGAATCCCTAAGTGGTTGCAGAATAACCACCGTATTTAATTACGTAATGGGTGAAATAAAGGCTGTAGAGTCAGGGCTGGACTCGGGACAAAATCTTACATTTGATCGGAGTCGGACTCGGGTTATTTTTAACCGACTCCGCAGCCCTGCACCACAGTAGTGATATCTTTGCGTGCATTGAGCCCAACCCCTTAAACGCGACTGTTTTTGCGAGTTATCATTATGGAATTGAAAAATATTTATTTTGATAGATTTTGTTGACATTAAAAGCGGCTACAATAGAGCAGTGTGCGTAACCAGGGAATATTTCAAAATTTAAACAATATAATAGTATCCCCATTTTAAACAATATAATAGTATCCACATTTTAAACAAAATAATGGCATCCCATTTTAATCTTTTTCCCGACAAAAAATAAGTGTTTTTTAACCGATTAGTGTCATTTAAGGGTTTTTGCATTTACCTATAATTAACGGCAAAAAGTAGGTCATGGGGGAGGGGTATTCCCTCGTTTCATTTAAATTGTAATACGACGGCGTTCAATTAATCCCATAATGATGGTAATGTCGTTTGCTAGAACGATTTCCAATATTACTGATCCCAGTATGAGCCTTTTGCTTGTTAAAGAGTTCTTAAGTTGGAGATACATCAAAAGTGATTAGCGATTATACAATAAATAAAACAGTGTAGGTAACTTGGTATAGGCCCTAAAGCAAAATCAGTTGCTGAAAAAATAACACACATTAATTTTGTAAATAAAAAAGCGTTTATTAATATAACTGAGCAAAGCCAGCCTACGCTTACAGAAGGCATTTCTAGCTTATCGTTTGCTCGCGATTCGAGTTGATGTAAATTAAACACTAGGCGTTAACCATTTACTAACTGTTCGGTGGCTGGGATAAGCTAAGCGTGCAGAGCAAAATGTTACGCTAGTTTATCAAGGAAGTTGTACATTCATATGTGTTAGTTAACTCACATCTTAAAACAAAATGGTGAACCAATTGAGTGCATTAATATTGCGGACAACATTTAACTTTTATTCGTTTTATTCCTGCCTTGGTAGCGTCCATCTTTAAAGAATAGTTCATACCTTTTCAGCAGCATCATGGCAAGAAAAGTCTCACAAAGCAGCTGACAAGGTCATCGGAACTCTACCAAGAAACCCAGTTCCTCTTGACATCATTCGGGATTCGCAAGCACAATTGGAGGAATTTGGTTTAAAAGGATTGAAGCAAATCAGAGACAACCAGGTCAACTCAACCATGCTTAAACTCAACCAACTATTTACTGCTGCAAAACAAGAAGCAATCGATGAAGCTAAAAGTAAGGAATTTAGAAATAAAGCAGCATATGACGATTACGTGGAGAGGCATGGCAATGTGGTCGGTATGACTGGAATAGCTGGAATTGGAAAAACTACTGCTACTATACAGACACTATCGGAGCTTGCAGATGAACTACCTGCAGATCAAAAGGGATATTGGCTTTTTAAATACCTAAAGACTTTAGATCTTAACAAAGAAATGGGTGTTCTAGAATTGCTGTCATCCAACCCAAACTTGAAACACACAAAGGAAATAGATGATGAAATACTGGAAAAACTTTCCAAATCCAACAAGCTGTTTATCTTCCTGGATGGTTTGGACGAACCTAGGTTCAAGGATCTTGATTTGGATGCTCCAGTGATCGGATTGTACGATCGCGCAACGCCGATTGTCATTTTGCAAAACCTACTCCGTGGCGACATACTTCCAAATGCTCACAAGCTGCTTACTTCACGACCGGGGGCTTTTCTCAAGCTACACCCAAGTTGCAAGCCCCACTTTGTAGTCAAGGTAATCGGCTTCAACGAAACCTCTCAAGATTTGTATTTCCGACAAATTTGCCAGAAGCAAGAAGATTATGAGAAGGTCACCAAGTCACTTGGTCAAAACCCACATGCAAAGGCTTTGTGCTTTCTTCCTATGTTTGCCAAAACCGTCGCACCTTACATCATAAAGCATGGGACTAAAGATGGCACTTTTACTCTCACAGATGTGTTTGCGGCTTTTGTGTCCGATTGCATTCACTCCATTAAGTTTAAGGAACATCCAAGAATTTTGCGCAAACTTTCAGACTTGGCTTTACACGGAATGCTCGATGACAAGATCACATTCGACGAAGAAGACTTTGATGAAGTCGGACTTGATGCTGAAGGAATGGAGGACTTTCTCAACATGCAAGCTGTCTCCAGCGACCTCAACCTTCGTATACTGGAAGGGGAGAAAGTATTCTTCTTTATTCATCTTCTGTGGCAAGAATTTTTTGTATCACTCAAGCTGTTGTTCGATACTGACCTGGCTACATTTTCTGGGCTGCTACAAAGCATGGAAAGTAATACGTGGGAAATGGTTCTTCGGTTTCTTTTCGGGTTGCTAAACACGGGACTCCACCGTAAGCTAAAGCCTATTTTTAAAATCTCTTCCACCGATGTTGCTAGCAAGAAACGTTTGCTGAAAGGCTTGATTGATTCGCTTGGATCCCAACTTTTATCACACAATGGCGAGAGCTTTAACTCCAAATTGTTTAAGCTTTGCAGTTTGGCGCAGGAATCAAACGATGAAGAAATCACCGCGAAAGTGGCCGATTCCCTCCCTGGAGAGCTCCATATAAAGAGTGGAACGATCCTTCCCAGTGAAGTGTCAAGTCTCTGCCACGTGCTTCGAGCAACACAAAGAGAGCTGGTCATCAGGATCGGGGAAACGTACAACCTAATCACATTTACCGGCAACGGTTTAGAAATGTTGATGGAGACAATGGCGAGAACCAAACACAAGGTTTGTGAAGTTTTACTGTTGTTTTAAGTTTTAATTTTTATACACTATTTTCAAATAAATGCAACAAAGCAGCGGTAAACGCTAAACGAACCCTGCACCGTTTTAAAGCCACACAACATTTTACTTTCTGAAGCAGGAGTCGGTAACCTTTTCTAGTCGCGGACCTGACCAAAATTTAAAAAGGGCTCGGCGAGCCGTAATAAATATAAACTTAAAATTTTCCTAAAATGTTGAGTTTTGAGCGTTTCATTATAATAACTGTTAATCAGGGGCGACCTAGTTTTTTTTGGTTGAAAATTAGCTTTTATCTAACACTAGACGAAATGCCCGGCGTTGCCCAGGTTAAATAGAATATTTACCAGTTAATCTTACTGGTTAGAAAATAATTAAACCTACAATAACCATCATAATGTACCTGAATTTAATCTGGTTAAACAAAATGAAACAATCCATCATACTTTGGCTCTTTATTACTATTGCACATTACGTTGTACCATGTTAATCTGACAGCCTCATGTTATAGCCTATAATTATGGAATCAGAAAATAACCCGAAAGTTATGTTACGGATAGCGTATAAAGTTCTGAAGAGGCATAAATAATGTAAACATATTTTTGTAATGTCATAACAAATTTGCTTATGCCTAAACGTTTGTACTGCGTGTCACTAAATAGAAAATTCAAATCATGTCATATCGTATGTCTAAAATCAGTTAACCTAATGCTTTCCCACAGTCAGAGTAACACACCACAGCCTGTGTAGAAGCGGTATTAATAGAATGTCGTGTTTAATTATATGACTTATCTGCGTGGCTCTAAAGATCTAATTCTTTGTCTCCGTAATTTCCCAATACTTTTTTAATTTCTTTAACACAATCTAAAGACTAAAAATTAACGTAGGCCTGTAACCTAAAAAGCAGTATCTAAAAGCCCTCCTGCCCTTTGCCAAGGGGGGCAAGAGGAGGGGCAAAAGTGCCCTTTTCGTAAAAAGTGATATATTGCATTCACAACGTTAAATATTATGCGACGGAAATCATAAAGGGGGTAAGGATTGAGCTACGGAATAATGCAAAAAAATTCGTAAAATGACATGCTTGACATTTGTTAAAACATTTTTAGTATCATTTTAAGCCAATCTAGAGGGCGTGGCTGCAAAAATTTTGCCGGGGGAACACCCCCGCAACCCCCAATATTTCGGCTCGCTACGCTCGCTTGCGGTCTATGTTGCCCTTACCAAAAAAGTCGCCACCCTTGCCCTGCAATCGCTCCGGCGTCCCTATAAACACACAAACTTGGCTAAACACGTCTCGCATATATTTCTTAACGAAAACCTGGAAATTAGACTGTCTTTTACGTGGTTAAACAAACTGCAAAAAGCTATAAGCGTTTGCACTGCGTGTCACTAAATAGAAATTTCTAATCATGTCATATCGTGTGTCTAAAATCGGTTAACCTAATGCTTCCCCACAATCAGAGTAACACCCCACAGCCTGTGTAAAAGCGGTATTAATGTGAAAGCGGAATGGCGTGTTTAACTTTGTGACATATCTGCGTGGCTTTAAAGATCTAATGCTTTGTTGCCGTAAATTTCCAGTAAATCGTTCATTTGGTTTAAACAGTGTAAAGATGAAAAATTAACTTATAACCTAAAAAGCAGTTTTGTTTCTGAAATAGGTCACAAAAAATCACTAATTCACGTGTTACCAACAT
This sequence comes from Ascidiella aspersa, assembly GCF_963924565.1. Taxonomy (NCBI): domain Eukaryota; kingdom Metazoa; phylum Chordata; class Ascidiacea; order Phlebobranchia; family Ascidiidae; genus Ascidiella; species Ascidiella aspersa. Next base: position 2,710,714 of record NC_139453.1, on the reverse strand, counting down.
TGTATAAGCTGGCTGAAGCCGTATATTATAGCCGATAATTATAAAATAATTGCGGTATTTACAACAAACAAATTGCAACCTTGTGTGTTTTTTTAAATGGAGCTACTAAACACGACTCGCATATTTTACCTAACGAAAACCCGTGACATATATCGATGGAAAATCGCTTAAAAATTAGTAGCAGCAATTATTCAAATTGGCGAAATTTAAGCAAATACGTAAAACCCATACTGCGTCCAACGAAAGAAAATCCTCTTTTAAAAGTAAATTTGCTTAAAGTTCAAACCGCTACAATAAACGCGATATAAACTTTTCCACATGAAACTTTATTTTTACCAAGGCAATTTATTTCATGCAGGTTATTGCTTTATAAATGTGTGAAAAGGTTTAACCCGTTTCGTCATAAGGTTCTGCAAGTCGCACGCCCGCTCTTTCAAGTTAACATGCAACGAATGTTGTGTGATGTTTTTGAAATGGTATAAAAATTGCTCACCCGTGACCGGTTCGCGACGGCGTTCGCTTGAGATGCGAGACTTTCTCTCATAGAAAGAAACAAATGTTTTTCTGTCAGGGAGCACACGAGTTTCTTTCTATTTTATCCACTTGCTCGACGACTCGCTTAAGAGGAGCAATAGGAGCCATACGTTGTTTTGTCTGTTTCCCTAAAACGCGAACATGCTGACCCACAAACTTTTCCATTTTATATATTAGATTTGAAAAAAGGACGGTAAAGCGTTTGCGCCAAGCGCGAAGAAAAGCTATTGTGCAAATATTTGATGTTCCCCTGGGGTAGCGAAAGACGTGAGGTTCATCCAGTGTGCTGCCGCCGATAAACATAGTCTAATCATAACCAACAATAAAAGTGAAAAAAAAGATATGCGGAAAATTTAATCGTTAATCTATGATGTAATTTGAATAGGATATGATGTAATTTGAATAGAACCGTTGAAATGTCGATATAGTTTATTTTTATATTTAAACCACACAAGAACTATAGTGTGCAGCACCATAAAATACAATCAGACATACTAAGATAGCGTAACGTTCATTGTTGATAGTACTAGTAGTTTATGTACTTCGCATTTTGGCCGAAAAAAATGCGCAAAAAGTGCGCAAATTTTTTACATTGATGCAGTTAAAATAGACAACAAATTCTGGCAACGGCCAAGGCCAAGCGGCCAAGTTGTAAAAGAGGTGGAGGGCCGGATGAACTATATTGGTGGGTTGCCGACCCCTGCTCTTAAAAGGTACTTTAAACTTCTATTACCACATGATGGCAGTAGAGTGTCCCCGAGTTTTTTGACATTAGTGGACAACTTGTTTTTTCACAACGGTTTGATTAAACCGGTGAAATTAGAACAAATTACCAACGCGGTTTGTACAACTTTGTTGCGTAATAACATGCGCGACTTTAATTGAGTCTATTTAGCTAAAAACGCAAAACGCATTTTTTTTATTTTTTTTATTTTATACACTAATATTTTTCTGTTTTATTTTCTCATATAACCCTCTTAATTGGCGCGACAAATTACGTTTTTCAGTTTGTTATTGTACATTAGTGTTTGGGATGTTATACTCCGCACTCCCCAAACTCTTCGTAGTCACTGTCTTCCCTACAGCGTTAAACGCTTCCACCTCCAGCAAGTATTTAAGTTTTTTAATTCAGTATCCAGATTTTATTATTTCGTTGATGATACCAACTGGAAACGTTTTAACGCGAGTTTCGTGTTTAATGAGGAGATAATTAATTTACAAATACAAAAACGAAGTTTTAAATAAAACAAAGTTCAAGCAAGCGAATTTTAAGATCAATAACTACAGTTTGAGTTTAAAACTGTTCGCATCTCATGCTTTAACAATGTGCGTACTTTATAGCCGAGTAACTAGGAATTTTAGTAAAATTGTTTTAGGCGCATAAATATTATGGCATTTTAACTTTAGGAACGACTCAATTAATTACAGTTTGAAATTAAACGTCATATTGACCCGCATTTTTTTCTTCAGCGACTTTGCTTACACTTTTTAAACCACGTCATTGACTAAGGGTAGCCAACAATGGCGGGCAAGGGAAACTTATCGGCGCATAAGTTTGAGAACCTCATCTATCTGGGACAGCTCACAGTCCAACATATCTTGTTGTTATTTTGTAGATGGGTGATGTACTTGTGAATATAACTGGATCACGTGACTTCATTGCCTTGTCCAACTGCGTCCATAAGATAAACCGCCTTGTGTTGAACAATTTGAGCGATCTGTCCGGTTTCGAAGTTCTTACTGAAGCAATCGCACGCAGAAAAACACCTGTAAGTTAACTTACGTACAACAATTGGCATGGTTATGTCATAATGGTCATTATTGCGATGAGGCGGGCGCGATTCTCCAATCACACTATCGACAGTCAAGCGGATATGGGAAGTCCCATGGGTGAAACGGGGACGTGTGAAATAGATAAGGGGCATCCCCGTGGGTCAACCATTGCACAGGGGAAAGCCCCAACAAGCATGGGTAGTGTTTGGGATGTTCGTAGTCACCATCCAGATTTTATTATTTCGTTGATAATACTAACTGGAAACGTTTCAACGCAAGTTTCGTGTTTAATGAGGAGATAATTAATTTACAAACACAAAAGCAAAGTTTTAAATAAAACAAAGTTCAAACAAGCGCATTTTTAGGAGCAATAACTACAGTTTGAGTTTAAAAGTGTTCGCATCTCATGCCTTAACAATGGGCGTACTCTATAGCTGAGTTAATAGGAATTTTAGTAAAATTGTTTCAGGCGCATAAATATTATGGCATTTCAACTTTAGGAACGATTCAATTAATTACAGTTTACAATAAAACGTCATATTAACCCGCATTTGTTCTGCAGCGACTTTGCTTACACTTTTTAAACCACGTCGTTGACTAAAGGTAGCCAACAATGGCGGACGAGCAAACTGATCGGCGCATAAGTTTGAGAACCTTATCTATCTGGGACAGCGCTCCCACCAACATATCTTGATGTTATTTTGTAGATGGATGAAGTATATGTGACGACAACTGGATCACGTGACTTCACAGCCTTGTCCACCTGCGTCCATAAGATAAACCGCCTGTGGTTGTACAATACGAGCGATCTGTCCGGTTTCGAGGTTCTTACTGAAGCAATCGCACGCAGAGAAACACCTGTAAGTTAACTTACATACAACAATTGGCATGTTTATGTCACAATGGTCATTATTGCGATGAGGCGGGCGCGATTATCCAATCACACTATCGACAATCAAGCGGTTAGGGGAAGTCCCTGAGTGAAACGCGGACGCGTGAAACTGAACAGGGGAAAGTCCCACCAAGCATGGGTAGTGTTTGGGATGTTCGTAGTCACCATCCAGATTTTATTATTTCGTTGATGATACTAACTGGAAACGTTTAAACGCAAGTTTCGTGTTTGATGAGGGATAATTTTTTGTACCAATAAAAAAGCAATTTTTTATCAATAAAAAAACACAATAGAAGCAAGCGAGTTTCAGGTACATTAAACCACAGTTCGAGTTTTAAAACTGTAATTAGGAATTTTAGCAAAATAATTTTGAGCGCATAAATATATGGAATTTTAACTTTTACAACGACTCAATTAAGTACAGTTTAAAATAAAACGTTATAAGAGCGATCTATCCGGTTTCGAGGTTCTTATTGAAGCAATCGCACGCAAAGAAACCCCTGTAAGGTAACTTACGTGCAACAAGTGACAATTACATGGTTTTGTAATTGCCGCCATTATAATTCGCCTAATTGTTAAGTTTATTGACTTTCAACTTAATTTCATCAAAAAATTAATTTTGTTTCTCCGTCATTCAGCAAATATGATGATTTGTGTCCAGTAAGTTTACGAAGCCATGAAAGATGCATACACATTTACTTGTCAATTCAACTGAATAAAAACGACATTTTTGGAAAGACAATTTGTGACGTTTTATGCAGATTTCACATTCCGTTACATAATACTCGATATTCGAACACGCTTCAAAAATCTGGAAAATCAAATTTTGTAAAATGACTGAACTGAATTATGAAATTCTTCGGTATATTTAGTCACTCCGAATATTACCGATTTCATTATCCCACCACCTGGTACAACACTCGACTGTCTTTCACCTAAAACAGCGATTTCGAACCGATATCAAGCTAAATAAGTCAAGTTCTTTCTCGTAATGTTTTCCGGGTTAATCGGCACGAAATGATTTAGCAATGGTAAACTAAGTCTATATTTTAATATGTTTCCTTGAAGAAATATGTTTTAAATATAGAAATTATTGCGTAACTCGGACTATAATGATGAATCACGTGCCGTGTACGTTTGATGTGTTTATTTCTTTAGAGCAATTGGTCGCGCAAATATTTATCGAGTAGAATCTAAAATTAACATTTACGACGTTTTCCGGTTTACAATCAATTTGACCTCTGTCTGTATTTAGCTGTTTAAATAGGTTTTATCAGTAAGATTAAAACCTCGTTAACAAAGCAAACTATATTTTGTGTAGATGGAAGAATTCATGGTGTGGAATTTGTGGTCACGTGAGTTGAGTTGCCTGGCAACAAGTGCAAGCAACATCAACAAGCTGACGTTGTTGATCTGCGACACTGCTAAGTCAAATCTGCAAGCTCTAACTGACGCCATCTCAAGCAGAAACCATCCCGTATGTTTATGTTAGTTGTGATAAGTAAATACGTTCGCATTAACCGCACATGCGTGGGCCTCGACATAAATTAGGGGGATGGGGGCCAAAAGTATTTTTTACGAATTGTTTATATTAAACATACCGAGACATGTAGGTTTATCCTTAATACATCAGTGAGAGTATAATACACGCTTCCATACAACTAAAGTCGGCACTTGTTTGCAAAAAAATGAAAGTCGGCACTTGTTTGCACAAAATTAGCCTCTCTGATTTTGTCTAGTTAATAATTCAAACTGTTCTAACAGCCTTGTGCATATTGATAGATGTTTAAAAAGGTCTACAAACAAACACTTAAAAATGTCAGCCGAAGAGGGGTTGGCCACCCGGGGCAAGGACTTTTGACAATTAATTGGAAGCAATCTGTAAACCACAAACGTTCAAAAAATTGTTTATTCAGATACACACTATTTTGCGCGTTCAGTTTTCACAATTAGGCTTATTTGCTCCAATATCTGGATATTTTGTGCAAATGTTTGTAACACGACAAATAAGAAAAATTCAGTTTCGACAGCGGCTTTTGCTTTCACACAGACAATGCTATATTCATTAAACACATTCGGTAGTGGCATGTTTTTCAGGCAAATATGTTGACTTACTTCGGTACTTCAGTATTACGACAATAATACAAATTTTTAGCAAATTATTATTCTACCTAGGAAATTTAATTTTGTGTCATAGACACAGCAGTTTCTTGTTTATTCCATAATGCTCCAGATGTTCAGCATGGGCGCCCGCAGGGGGGGCAAGGGGGGGCACTTGCCCCCCCCCCCCCCTAGAATTCAAAATGTGATTATTAGTATTATTTGTAAGTGTAATGTGTATTACTTATGAAGGTTAAAAATAATATACACTATCCATTGCCCCCAGTGGCGTATCCAGAGGTGGCGGGAGTTCTAACCACCCCTTTTTGTAAGTGATATTATCGTTTTTGGTTCGTTTTTGTCATGGTTTAACAAACTGTTCGAAGCGGCGTGCTTTTTAAGTAATTGGGTCACGCGTCTTAATCTAATGCGAAGCCAAAATCGAGTGCAAAACGCCGTTTTTCGTCTTTAGTTTGGTCGACCGTAAACGCTGGATAGTTTTTCTCTTTCGTTATTTGTTTAGGTCAGTGGTTCTCAACCTTTTTTCTTTCGTGTCCCATTTACCTTGCAAAAAAATTCTGTGGCCCAATAGAATTTTTATGAAAGAAAAAACTTTAAAATAGGTTTAGAACAAAACACAGCAGAATATATTTCAAAACAGATTGTTTAATCAACCGTGCATTAGTGAGATACTTGCGGCTGAACAATAAATTTACATTCCTTTTTAATTCCTCCCAAACCATTATTCCTTTAAAATGAAATAAAATGAGACAAATGAAACTAAATCTAGCTTTTTAAATTGGTATGTGGCCCACCTCAAATGTTCTTATGGCCCCACTGGTTGAAAAGCGCTGGTTTAGGTTGACTGATTAGCAAGTGTGTATTCGACAATTGACAACGCTAGTCAAACCTTTTTTTCTCGCTAAAAAACGTTAAGTTATACGCGTATGTTCTTCGCTGTTCGGTCTCTGCGCTATTATCCGATGTTGGTGTAACATCGACATTTGTTATAAATGAAACAGATTCTTAAAAGGAGGTATAATGGTGACTGTCGTGCGCGTTTTAAAGTATAAATTTTTAAGTAATGATAGTTAACGCAAAATTATGCTCTTCAAGCATACTCTAAGACCACGTGCTAAGTGTGCAATGGACACGACTTATTTCCCCTCAACCGCAGCTTGTAATTTAGCTGACTTGGCACACAGCTCGGCGCAGATGTTGCGCCAATCGTGGCATAATAACACCCGGTAAAAACGATCTTCGTTTAGTATTGCACGTGGTGAAAGGATTGCTTGTAATTTAGAGCAAGTTCCGTTCATGGAACTTGAAAACTGCACTGCTGATAGTCGAATTATGTATGATTCTACCACAATTAAACACACATATTTCACGGTTTTGGTTTGTTTTGTTGCCTGAAGCTAACGATCGCACACTGGATTCGCAGCTGGCGCCTGCAGGATTGTCGACGACGCACGTGCTCGCTTTTGCTGGACGTATTTGGCTGTTTCTGGGTTTTATCTATCACGTCTTGCAATCACCATTCTATTACGTAATACTGTCACAATTTTAATGACGTCATTATTCATTAACATCAGGCGAAAAATAGGGGAATTCGCTAAGTTGAAAATTTAGGACCCCTTTTTTGATTTTCTGGTTACGCCCCTGATTGCCCCCCCCCTGAAAAATTTTCTGCGGGCGCCCCTGGGCTCGAGCGCTACTGTAATATTTCACTTTTTGTAGTGATTTTAATGGTTTCGTTTCGTGTTTATTCCGTTTTTACGGTGTCCTTTCATTTACATTAAAATTACACGTGTGTAGTTAAGTAACTGAAGATATAATTCATGGATTAGGAAACTTTCTCGAATTTTAGACTAATTGCTACTTTTTACGACCGATTTTGATTATGTTTAGTTACTAACTCACTTTTTTGCCAACTTTAATTAAAACTGCATATTTTCTGCAAATTATCTACAGTTATAGTTTTGACAAAATTTCCTGTGATTACCACTGCATGTTTTCTGTCTAATCGACATATTTATTTTCTGAAATAGACATATTCCCGAACGATAACGGCCCTATTCAAATATAGTTTGGCTGAGTTGCAGATAAACGATAAATGTTATCCTCCTATCCAACAATATTTGTTCATATTTTAATATAATAACACCTCAGCAACTGGGGGATGCAACTGCTTTGCGCGAATCTATAATGTTTTTGTGTTGCGTGTCGTCACAACTTTTGAAACATGATTTACGAAATGGTTAATTTTTGCGCTGCAGGCGACTTTATTACGTAGTTTCTACGGAGTCTTGTTACTGCTGTGGAGTCAATGCCCTCACAACACAATTGTCAAAATCAACTTGATAAAGTCAATTTTTCGCGCTTCGCGCCGCCAACAGTAGATACTTTAGTTTTTTTTAAATTGTCTCACTGATATGTAATTCAAAAATACCGAATAGTTTTTCGTAGGGGGAAGCAAGAGGGAATGACCAAAAACGCCTTTATATTGTTTAAGTTGCCCAAATTTTTTTTTGTAGTGTGCGATGGGAAGCACGACGCCTTTGGGCTAAAACAATTTAATCAAAGTGGGCTAAACCTAGAAACCTAATTAGATTCGCGCGAAACGCTAAAAAAAATTGCATTTACTTGAGCAAAAAATACAGTTTGTTGGGGGGGAGGGGGGCATAGCAACGTATTCTACCCGGCAAAAAAATAATTTTGCGTTAAAGACACAACAGTTTCTTGTTTATCCCATACTATTCCCGATGTTGAGGGGGCAAATGCTCCCTATTGCAAGCATTCATGGTCCAGGATTAACAGACAGCACCTTGGATGTTATTGACGCTTATAGCGGGGATATACGTAACAATTGAAACTTCTTTTCATAGATGGAATTGTTGGGACTGTATGAAAGCAAGCTGGATTCACGTGGTTTGAGTTGCCTGGCAACAACTGTACACAACATCAACCAGCTGGAATTATGGGCTTGCGAAATCGCTGGTTCCGATCTGCAACCTTTAACTGACGCCATATCAGGAATGGATCGACCTGTAAGTGTGTGTTGTTGAAATGAAGGGTGTGTTGAATATTGGAATGACATTGAGGTGGATAAACAAAAACAAAAAAACAAAAGATTTTTGGTAAACGGAATTTTATGTCACCAAAAGTAAGTAATTACTGCGGGATTTTTGTTTGAGGGCGAATGAAAAAATTGCAGGTATGATGTCACAATGTTACGCCAAATCGTGACGTCACAAGTAACGGACATAGCGTTTCGTCAAAACTTGACTTTTTCAAGACGTAAAAGCAATAGCGTGAAAAACTGCCTTTGAATAGTTTAGGTTGCTGAAAGTTTAATTTTCTATGTTGCGATAAGACGCACGGCGCCCATAGATAACCGGTTTTCAAGTGGGCTAGGAAATACTAGAAACATAACTTAAATTGGCGTGTTCGCGGGTATTGCGAAATATTTTTGCTTTCACATAGAAACAATAGAAAAAATGAAGTTTGGAAGAGCCATGTTCGCGTGTTTTATAAAACTTATGTAGAAATAATTGAGCGGGTGTAGAAAACGCGTAGCTGGAAAAAATGACCCGGGATCTGGTTGATTTTACGCAAATTGTGGATTTAATGAAAAATAACAAAATATTTAATCACAAGGCATGCAATCATTTTCAGCTGCTATAGTTCACCAATGTCCCATAAAATTATTGCAGAGATATTAGATATTATATATACCAGAGTTGTTACCTGACATATTTCGAATAGCATTTTTTTTGGTGTAAGTTGCAAATATGTATTGTTTAATTTGCTAGAACCTGTATGCAGCTTAACACCTGCTTGTGTCTTACATTATGTTGTGCTGATGTAGATGAGGAAGTTGAACCTGAGCGACAACAAGTTGGGATCGCAAGGACTCGCTTTCCTCCGAACCTGTGCCCACAATGTACAAGAGCTGGAGTTAAATGATTGCGGCATCGATGAAGCTGATGTGGATTCTCTGCGCAAGGTAGGCACTCAAAATTTGGGAATATGTCGCCGGGGCAACGTTGCGACACTAGTGACGTTAGTGTTTAGACGTGTGACGTCATGATGCTTCCCGTTGCATCAAATGTACAGGTTTAGATGAGGAAATATATCGATATTTACCAAATACCCAACTTCAGCTTGATGGTAGTTAGTGGCGTTCAGGCGAATAATTTGTGAAGTAAGGCGCTTGGAGGTCTGACCTTTTTGCGATCGAATGCATTCGCTTGTTTCTCGATGAGATCAAGTTTGCTTGGATCTGTCCAGGCCCGACTGAACTAAGAAGCAGAACTAAAAGCAGGAAAAGCTAAACACAAAGCTTCGGGTTCAGAACGAAACAACTTGGCTTGACTCGGGCGAGTAACGAGTAGAGCGAGTTGCGCAATAACGAATCCACGAGTAATTGGTTAATATGACTTTTTTATATAATGACATTTCATTTATTTTCAAATAGTGTCAATTGCCTATCAGATAAGCGCATGTTTTAATTTTAAATGTGATAACTTTTTTTTTAGTCTAACTGACGCCTAATGTTGTTACACAGATACGCGTATATCCGCTATAGCAAGTTTTACTTTTATAAATAACCGACCAAACCAACAATACGAGTACTCAATGTACCGAGGTAATCTCTAAATTTTTGCGCATTTCCATGTACTGCATTTTTGTCGCCAAGAGTAACTCTTAAATAGTTTGATCAAGCACTTAAACAGAACATAGAATCGTTACATAATCGATTAACGTCTTAAAAATCTGTCTCCACAGTTATATCAAGAAAAGCAAGCGGAACCAGAAGCAAGTCAAAGCCAAGAAACATCCACTGAACAAGATGTGGACGATGGGACGGATCATGTAAGAACATTTCAACGTTAAAAGTACCAATACATGCTTCTTACTGGTCATACCAATGTTGTGTGAATACAAGAAACCCTAGTCGCGTATGTAAATAATATCAAAATAACTTGGGGTTTGTTTTGCTAAATTAGTGCGTTTCTTTACTTTAACAGGTATCAACAGAGAGTTCAACACAAAGGTCAACTCAGGGGTCAACGCAAAGGTCACCCCAGGGGTCAACGCAAAGGTCAACTCAGGGGTCAACGCAAAGGTCACCTCAGGGGTCAACGCAAAGATCACCTCAGGGGTCAACACAAAGATCAACTCAGGGGTCAACGCAAAGGTCATCTCAGGGGTCAACGCAAAGGTCACCCCAGGGGTCAGCTCAGGGGTCAACAAAGGGAGGTCGGAGGTCCGTTGCGGATTTGGCAAAATTATTTGAACAACCATAACTTTATTTCAGATTAACTGCAATTGAGTTCTTTCTCATCCAATAGTTTTTGCAATATTTTGTTTAATACAAGAAAGCGAATAACAACATTGTCTTTTCTATAGAATCAGTTAATTTTTTTTAAATGATCCAAATGATGTCGTAAGTCTCTAAACAACAACTGAATAAACCGATTTGCAACCAATACTTTCATATTGTAACAGAAATAGTTGACTAAAACGTACCTGTGGTAAAACGATGGAACCAACTACAGCTACAATACTCACACATTTAATTAACTTTATATTCGTTTAATGTTTTCGTTGTTAATACAATTTTATTTCGCGGTGTGCCAACCTCTTTAGCTCTCCTGGAGCTTATTTATATTATTCCTGTCTGAATTAAAGTGCCTTGGCAATTATTTAACATATCGCCAACTTCTGGACAAACGTTGTATTTGCATAAAAATCACGAATTTTAACTAGTTTTTTCGACTGTCTATTAAAGTAAAAGAAAATGTTGTGTCGTCACACTTTTTCATTTTCGTTTTGCCTAAATATTATTGATTTTTGTTTTATTGTCGTTCTTTTCATTATTATTACGATTCACAAACATTAAATGTGTTATATTTTTATAAATAAATCGTGGTCGATTGATTGATAAGCCTAACTTGAATATGCCGGTCATTTTAAAAAAGCTTCTCGTTTTGAAATTGCGAAAAATGTTAGGCCGAAGTGAAGCTACATAATCGTCTTTGTCATCCACCCTTTCCACTTTAAATTTACGCCTATTTACCTTTGCTACTGGTCACATTGTAAACTAATTATGCGGGTTAAATGTAAAATAACAAAAAAAACTTGAAAAGCACACTCTCTACAATGTCATTCTTGCCACAAATAGTTGCAAAAACTAACACAGAAATCCTCAATTTGTCTTAGCATAAAACAAACTTGCCTTATGCACGTCAAACAACTGCCACGATATTATCAGGCGATAGAACGACAACATTTGCAGATAAAAACCTATATAACTACAACATTAGAGCCATAGAATGACAACATATGTACATAAAAACCTTGACAAATAGACTATTGTTAGAAATGTGTCATTGAAGTGGGCGGCAAAATCATACATGTCATGGATATTGGTTTGGCGGGCTTAAACTATTCTCGCTGTCAGATGTCTTTGGGCCGGTGGCACAGTCACCCGTATTATTAAAAATAGAGAACAAAAAGCTTAAATACCTTATTGAAGTAGACTTGTAGCTTTCATCAGCAGCAAACTTATCACAGAATTAAACCATAACACAACACAACTAGCTCAACTGATGATCAAATGCTTTTCTCGTGTGATTGCTTACGGCTCATTCTGCACCAAACTGATTGCGTTTGCTTCGGCGCCTTTAATTCGTTTTGCTCAACATAAAATCGGCCAGTTTAAATGGCCGCTCCAAAGTAGCCGGCTCCTTTTTCATCAAGTAAATTTTAGGTGGGGTATAAATGTCCCCAGGCTTCAAGGTACAGGGGTGCCAAGATGAGGCTTACAAATGCCAGAATAAGGCTTTTTATTCTTAAAATACAATGTTTTAATAAAATTTGAATTGTTTGCCGTATAAAGTAAGGTATATTATTTCAATGTAATAGAAATGTGACTAAATATGGATAGGGGTGCGCCAATTTTATAGTTTGCCCCCGGGCGCAAAATACTCTGGCCATACGCCACTGGGTACAAGCAAGCCCTTATAAGGTGTGTCCCTAAAAATCAAGCTTTTTATCCTGATTGTGTTATTTCTGTGTTTCTCAACAAACCTTGGCTCAAGTGCTACGTAATATCGTAAATGCCAATGGAACGCGAGAAATTTTGAGTTTAGCAAAATTACCTTAAATGTAATAATATTGTAATTGGCGTGAGTTGTATTCTCTATCTGCCACAATAACTTTGCCTTAAATATAAAATCGGCTGTCACTGGAAGCTAGGTTTTTTAATTTGTTACTTTGGTCTTGTTTTAATTCAGGGGTTCCCAACCTTGTTACGATCTCGTACCACTTGGGACGCTCTGTACTGTCACGCGTACAACTTTAGCAGCAAAATAATTTAATTGAATCATATTTTTATCTATTTTTAGCTTCCAACTAGCATTATTCAAGGTTTAAGCTATAAAACAGTAGATTATATCTATCAAGAGCAATCATTTTTCCACTTGAAAAACCTACGCGTACCACTAGTGGTTCACGTACCACAGGTTGGGAACCCCTGTGTTAATTGGATCAGAATGGCTTGCTGTGAAACCCGGCGGTACGCAGCAAAACTAAAAGCCACTATGCGATGTACACTGCCGGAAAACGCACCGGTAAAAAAACGAGACAGTGACTTAAATGTACGCCAAGGCTGGCAGGCGCGGATCTAGGATGTTTGTTTGGGGGGCAATGAATTGTTTCGAATATGACGTCACACAGCGGCACAACTAACCTCAAGAAAACCAAACAGTTGGTTTATTTCCAGGTTGGAGAAGTGGTGCTTTTAATACAAAAGTCACATTACAAAGCTGTAGCACGAAGCAAAAAATTGCCTTTATATCGTTTAAGTTGTCCAAAGCATTTATATGGGGTGATGAGACTAACGACGCCTTTGGTCTAAAGCAACTTAAATAAAGAGATACAAGAGATCTACAAGAAGCTTTAAGATTCGCGAATTCTTTTGCATTTATAAAGTTACCCTAGTAACAGAAAATACAGTTTTTTTTTTCCACTAAAGACAAAACATACAGTTTTTTGTCAAAATACTTTAGCTTTTTTATTCCAGTAAAATATGAAGAATAACTAAACCATAAAACATAGCTACAACAAAAGGCTGTATTTACAAATACGATGCGTTTCTACACAGTATTGAAATCGTTGTGATTTTTACAGTTACCTACATTTGGGAGGCATTGAAATAAAAAAAACAAAGTCTATGTTAACATTAAAGAACAAGTATAAAGTAAAGTGTAAGCTTTGAAACAGAACAATAACGAAGAAATAATTACACAGTAAAAATGGAAAAGTTAGCATTTGCGCAAATGGATGACAACACTGAAATATTTGCTATTCCTGTACAGCATACCTTCTGCATAGCTATGTAAGCCCAGAATACAAAGAGCTCTATTGCGATGAGATTCGAACCAAACGAAAGCTATCTTTACACGCGGGAAAATAAAACCGCTCAATGCTTCTTTGTAAGCCCCGAGAGAATGTCAAGTGAGCCTCGAAACTTTTTGTAATATTGGAAAAGAAATTATTTGTATTACCAATATGCATAGACACAATCGTTTTAGACTTAAATACGCACTATCCATGAAAAATTATTAATATTGAAACATTTAGATACAGTTTGTAGTGGATTTAGGTTTTTGCATGCCATAAGGGTAAAACCCACTTTAGGTTTTGCAAGTCGTGGCTTATGTAGAGCACAATGAATCGTTTGGCGATAAAATCGAACGCAAAGAGAATACTTATAAGGTTATAGAAGGGCGAGTGAGTCGCCGATGAACTCTGTGAGTTGCCAGAGCGAACTCGTCAATCCACTTGCAACGGCGAGTCCGCAAACTCCTAAGGCAGCTCCCGAGTAGAAGCACTTCTCAACCAAACGCAATCTGAACAAATTAAACACACGGTTAAAACGGGCTCACCCATCTTGTTTTAGTTGCAATGTTTTCTGGTTAACTAATCTTCTTAGGTTTCAACTAACATTAAAACGCAATCTGAATAAATTAAACACACGGTTAAAACGCGCTCAGCCATCTAATCGCATTTTAAGATTAAACGCATGAACAAACTTTTTTTATTTTAACTTTTTGTGTAATACTTTTTAATAAAACCACAAAACAAAGCTTAAATGGACACATTTTGGCGCCGATACTACGTCAGTATCGGACCAGTAGCGATACGATAAACCTGATACTATCGGACAGCCAAAAGTAAAAACATAATAAAAACGGATCCAACCATCCAATAGAGTTTTAGATAAAAAGGAAATTCGGTGATGAATCGGCGAAACTAGGATATGAACAAATATGAAGGCAGATTCTAGGGATTTCGATATTTTGGCGAAAAAAGTGTGATCTAATGAAACCACTACGAATTCTAGGGCAGTGGTCAGCAAACTTTTTTTGTCGCGGCCCAAAGTATTTTTTTCAGAGCTATTGTAGGCCCACTATAACCACTACGAAGCAGTGTCGGATTCTGAATATTCGATTTTTAGGTGAAATATTACACGGCGCCTTTATGCCCAAAACTCTGCCATACCATATTATAAAACATACTATACAACGAAAAATATACGCGCATAGCGAGAAAAAAAATTTAATTACACATAGTAAAAGTTGACAAAAAATATATTTCGACAGACATTTAGGACCACATTGGGCACGTGGGTCTTTTCAAACTGAGCCAAATTAAAAATACTATGCCACACCAATATTTACAATAAAGTGCAATGAATGTACGGCTATCACGCGGCCCACAACTACATGATATCACTCAGCTGCTCAAAAGTAACTCGCGGCAGACATCTGGGCCGCGGCCCATAGTTTGCCGACCACTGTTCTAGGGATTTCGATATTATGGTGGAAAATGTGATCTAATGAAGTCACCACGAATCTTCTTTAGAAAAATGCATTGTTTCAAGGTTACAGTGTCATGTCACAAATAAACATGAAAGTATTTATAAGATCAAAATTTATTGCTTTAAACAAAACTTCCACAAGCATAAAGTCCCTTACTTGGTTAGTTTTTGTTTCGACTGTAGATCGTTGTTCTTCTGCTTTAGAATGAACTGGTTGCAGCCGGCGATGTAAGTTGTGAAGTAATCTTCCCACTGATAAACCCCACAATCAAGGTTGTAAGCCTGAGAAACAATTAACAAATAGCTTGATAATGAGTTTTAAAGCCAAAAAGGTCGAGTAAATCCACATCATCTTGATTAAGACGTTTCGATTCACACTTGTATCATCGTCAGTTAATCTCATTGTTTTTTCAACAGCACTTTCTGAACACATAACTTATACTGAGCATAAAATTAATTCAAAGACTGTTCGAAAAACGTTGGGAAAATAAGGTTCCACAAAATATAGGGCTTTTTTCAGAGACTGATGATGCCAGATTGGCGAAATATATTTCTCTATTAATAACTAGTCTAGAACTTATAAGTGACAAAGTATGACTCGGACGAGAAAGTCTATAGTAAGTTGCTACCATCCACTTGAAGTTATTGTCGTCATTAACGTGTATTAGGGCGAGGAGATATCTTCTTTTTTACATATTCAGTTTGCGTTCTACAAAGACTTTTCAACACGCAAATCAATTCAAAGGCATTTAAACGCTTTTAAGGATTCAAATAATTTGTAACAAACGTGCAACAAGAGCCAATGTTAACCCTATGATTAGATGCTCTGCAGTAAAAGACCTTGTAATATTTCACCTTTTGGTCTTCAGCATTCAGTGAAGAATGCAGTTGATCGACATTCGTGTTGCTGAACTTAAAGTTTGTCGTAAAAAAGAATTCCATCACTTCCATGGCGCTCATGATCTTTTCATTGAGTCTTGCCATTCTGAAAAAATAAAAAAATATTGAAGTCTTTGTCATTCTGAAATTAAACATTATATTTTGTAGGATTAGCGTAGCATTGGGTTCAGAATAAAGTATTTTTGTGAACTGGGACCAATAATTCTAAGCTAAATAAAATCCTAAATTCTTGCCTAAATGGTGATAGTCATTCAAACAAGTAATCCAGAAAAAAACAGACAATTGTTATAACATAATAAAGGAAGTTTAAATATTAACAGTAGAGATTTGTAAAGACAGGTTGACAAAAGCTAGATATTAAATGATTAAATAAAGTTCCATCTAGACTCGGGCCTTAAATATTAAAAAAACATAAAAAACTAGAAAAAACATTGCACCATTCAACAAAGCAAAAATTTCAAAAAGCAAAAATTTAAAAAGTGTTCAATCCACAATAAAGCATAGGTGGCAAACTAGAGTTTTTAGCTTCTGATTGGACTTTATTTGAAAGTATAACTCACTTTTGTTTTTTCCTCATGAGAGCCAGACCGGCATCCATCGCATGGGCAGGAATAGTTTGCGAATAAAAGGTGGTGAGATCGTACAGCTTTCTGCATATAAATAAATAAAATGTTTAAATCCATGAACACGCCTTTGCCGAAAGTGTTGCAATAATAAAAACTATATCTCTTCATGTTGAATAGAGTAATCAGGTGGCACTATATAAAAAAATTGTATTTAATAGCTTTCGCACAAGAAACTCTTTTTTGGAAAACTATATTTAACAATTTTTGATAAAATGTGACAATCACAAAAGCAAAACTAAAGAATCTATTTTACCTGTTATTGGTGCATAACACCCAAGGGGCACGGAATGGGTCGCTTGGATTCTCTGCCACATTGTTCTTTGCAAGTGAAACTTAAAACAAAAATACAATTTGTAAATGATGAATTTAAGCCAGGGTTGTGGAGTCGGGACTCAACAGAGTCGGTTTATTTTGCTGGAGTAGAGAACACGGGGCTTAAGTTAGAAGTTAGACTGTCCTTATAGGTTAATAAATTATATGACACACTACGAGTGGTATGTTGAATATTCATTTAATTTTCGTTTAATAAATGTGTGAAATACAGGCTGTAGAGTCGGATCCTGACTGGGGACTCGCAGAAACAGGAGATTTGGTGTAAGTCGTACTCCTGACTCGAGGAAGACTACGCTAAACTAAGACTACTCAAACATAAGAGTCCCGAGTGAGACGTGCACAGCACCAAATTTCAAAACTGATAAGGTCACAAACTGTAAAGTGTAAAGGTTAAATACCATAAGGTAGATGAAGTCAATTTTGTTTATAAGATCCATATCTTTGACTTTGCCTTAAATTTTCCCTTCGGCAAAACTTTGCCCAATTTAACTGAACAATTTTAGATATGTAAACTTCTGCAGCCTGGAACCCAACAAAATCAACATGGCAACACAATTTTTCCCATTGGTTAAGAAACACTAAAACCTACATTTACTCGAATGTAACACTTTTAGTTAAAGTTGTCCATTCTTACTCAAGCGGTCCATAGCAAGGCCATTTTTGATGCCAGAGTTGACGTGGTAGATGGAAAGTGATCCATTGACCCTCCGAACTCGGTCGCACGTGAAGGAACTGATGCTTTCATTGTCCGAAGATGAATCCCCTGGAAATTCATGTTTAACTGGTTAAGTTTTAAATTGATCAACAATAAATATAGGTGGAATTAGTTCTTCATAGTAAACGGCCTGAAAACCTCTTGGTAACATAGAATGACTACACTAGAGTAAAAATCCAGTTTTGGAACATATTTTTTATACAGGACTCAAAATACAAAAAGAACACAACAATGAATTAAAACAAAATTTACATGTTTTCGAACAGGGGTTTATTTATCAAATGAATACAAAATTAGTGGTAATAAATTCAAACACTGGCTAGATACAAGCGTTTTTTTCTCATGCATAAAATAGTTTTGTACAAATTAAAACAAAGTAAATTGTAGAATGAATATCAAGGAACATGTATATGTAAGTAGCATTTTGTTGAAATTAAAAAAAAATCTTTGTTGATTTTCACATGGTAGTATGACAAAATGCAACCTACTTCTGTATGGGATTTGATATTCATTCTGCATCTAACTGCAACACCAGCGGATATAAACAAAAACGCCAACTTTTTGGTAATCTATCTTTATTTACAACCTTGTAAGCCAATTTCCCCAAGCGATGAAACTGCACTGTCACTCTCGTAGCCGAGTGAGCACCTTCTTTCTGCTGAGTCACAAGCGGTCTTCATCGCTGCACAAATCACTCCGTTGACAACAAAGTCGACCGATATGAGGTCACAGGTTATGGAGTTGTCGACAATCACAGAACGAAGCACACCCTTGGCGTACGCTATTATGAAAGCGGTGGGCCCGTACACGTTTGTACACCAACCCTGGAGAAAAAACAGTAATTTTGGCTACGAAAGATAATTATGCAGTGAAATTTGGAACACGATTAGGCAGTTCACTGGTAGCCTTTAATAGACTAACCCAGTGGTTCCCAACCGGGGTGCCATTTGGAAGCTTAAAGGGTAATTGAAGTTCCTTAAAAACATATTTATCGCTCTTTTCAAAAACCTATTAATACAACTTTTTGTGTATGATTTGGGTACACAAATCAAATGATATGTTTCTACATGCAAATAAATTTGATTGCGATGTCCCAGTTCCGTTTTTAGTGACACTACAGAAATCAACTTTCAAGATTCAAGTAGTTGTGCCGCAATCTATTTGTTGTTTCTTATGGGTGCCGCAAACCATAAAAGGTGGGAACCACTGGAGTATCAGAATCAGTCGATCAACTAAGAATTTTTGTGCAAGCAAGGCCAGGCTAGAAATGCAACTGCGGTGTGGTTTGCACTCAAACTGGCCTTGCTTGCAAAAACCACTCAAAAAAGTTTAGTATTTTAAACACATTTAACTCTTTTCGTGTTCTTTCTGCACTGAAAAAATATCTAACTTATAACAAGTCTAAAAACATACCGGCAGGTTCTTTGTAAGCTGGTATTATCATGCTGGGCCTGACGATGCAGATTGGAAGATGAGATCCTTCTCTTGCAACGACGTCCTAAGCAAGCGCCTTCGACAGCGTGTAAGTGTTCGGTCTGAAACGAAAACGCAACGTTATGTACAACTTTAAACCAATAATTATAATACACCTAAAGCCTTCGACAGCGTGTAAGTGTTCGGTCTGACTGAAAATGCAACAGGTTACATTTTAGTCAAAAGAGATATTTTGATAGAAAACTGTTCTTTTTTGAAGCATTTGGCTTAGTTAGTTCACAAAAAATGTTGTATTTGTGTGATGTGATATGTATAAATTGTTTATTGGAAAGTTTGTATGGTCCCTGTTCTGAGGCGATTTTTTTTTTTAGGTTTTTGTTTGCTCGACAGTTTTCAAGTTACGTCAAAATACGACTTAATAAAGCAATAAATTTATAAAAAAAAGTTTTTCCAGCGAACTTGTGCGCAAATATGCAGCTGAACAATAGCTTAATTTCGTGAACGACTAAAAAACCTGTATTTACATTGCAAAAGAACTCGAAAATATATTTTTTTTGGAAAATTTGCCAAGTAGTCTCGAAACTAAACTAGAGAAACTAGTGCTTATGAAGGTCAACACAAGAAGAAGGACAATCGTGCAATATGCCATGAGTCCAGTTTTTGATATATATATATATATATAGTTAATTATTGCTACCGCTAGATGATAACAAAAACCAACATAATGGCCAAGGTATCTCAGGCAGTGCATATTAAATATGTGGCGTTAAAACATTCTAGCTTGTGGCACATTAAGTATAAAGTATTTTAGGCACTGTTTTCTCCTAGCAACACTTTTAAAGCTTGGTAATTGTCCTAAATATATTGGCAAGAACACGGTTTAAAGCAGGGGTGACATTTAATGAATTTTGTTGCTCAATGAGAAATTTGAAACATTTTTGCTTTGCTAAGCGCTTGATATTAGGACGAACTGTCGATGTGGCAACTCTCAACTGCATACTAAGATTTTCGTCTGTTAGCCTCGACCTGTAACGACTTTTTGTGATGTTCATTTTTTTTAAAAAATGTTCCCACATTTAAAAAAAAAAAAAAAAAAATGTTCCCACATTTAAAAAAACCCGCGGGCCACGTTTTTGTCACCCCTAGTTTAAAGGATTAAAATAAAAACTTAAGCAGTGTAAAAACGAAATAATGTAGCAGTTCTTAACTTCTTAGGCCACTTTCAGGGTAAAACAAACACTTATTTCAAAGTGACCTTTTGTCAAAATGTCCTAATAACTAACCTAATGACTTTAATTTCGCTTTGAATAAGCTAATATGGTCACCTACCTCTTGCCAAGAAGTTGTGGTGTGACCTTAGTAATAAGGTCATCGTCCATCCACCGGAGGGAGCCTTCAAGGTCGAGGTAATCGATTCCAACATCGTAAAGCTTTTCATCGGTTTCTTGTCGGTTGCAATGGACATACGCTGGACAAAAATTCTTGGGAGCACCCATGCACACTTAAGAATCAGATGTATGCGCTGGTCTACAATCCTACCACAGCGTTCAAACAATAAAAGCAACGCAAAATATTTGTGTTAGGGTGCAGGTTAGTGTGTGGGTGAGGGTGGGTCAAGTATTATATTTATTAGTACTGCTTAACCTACCCAAATCCAAACGCTAAGCTGCACCGACCCTAATTCAAATAATGTTCGTTGTGGGATCCTAGACCAGCGCCCAGTAGCTTGATTATTTTGAAAGCGGAATACTTTTGCCGAACATATCAAATAACAACAGTAGATCGTAATTAAATACAAAGTATCGGAAATCCTGAGACGTTGTGTATACCTAAGTGCCCTAACCTGACGTGTTCGTTGAACTTGCGTGTTGCAGCGCAGTCGATGAAAACCCGGCACTTCTTCTGTAGAATCTCCCTCGAAGCTCGATCCAATCCACGGTCTTCAGCGCCAAGGTCGCACGAAACAAATTCGAGCTTCGACGCAAAATTCGGCTGCAGCTCACGAAGAACGTCGAAAGCCTGGAAAAGTAAAAAATTTAAACGTCAAATGACTCAAAGAGATTTAAACCAATGAGTGGAAAGTTGAGGAAAATGGAGAATTTGTTTGGTCGTCTGTCATGCTATGGTGCATATTTAGAAACAACAAAGTTTAGAGTAGACTCGTTTACTCGTAGTTCTGTTTGTGCCATCAACAGCCTCTGATTGGTACAGGGTTAAGCACCTTTTTGCCTCGGATCGCCAAAAAAATGGTTGAACAGATTGGCATGGCTTTTCAACTCTGATTTGAGTTCAGGCTAAGACATTTAGCCGCGGTATATAATACTACCACAACGAACATTATTTGGGTTAGGGTGTGGTGCGGGTTAGCGTTTGGGTAGGTCAATCAGCAATATTGTTAATGAATATCAATAATACTTGATACGCCATCAACCAAACACTGACCAACACCCGGATCAAAATATTGTGCTTTGCTTTAATAATTGTTTTAACGCTGTTGTTGGATTCTAGAACAAAATCGTAGCACAACGAAGCGAGGCAAAATTAAAATATTCAAAGAAGAATTCTGTAGTAATCTGTAGTATATTTATGGATTCCTTAAGCCTTGCAATTAAACGCAAGTCCGCTTGTGAGAAGCTGAGGCAATCTGGCTTACTTTGTTTGCCAAGTTCTCGTCTTTTAAATGATTACAGGTCCCATATTAAATTATATATTTTTAGTTTAAGAAAAATATATAAATATTTTATAAACAAAAGCGAAGGTGGTGTAGAATCCTAACCCAGATGTCTCTTTCAATGACTAAAAAGGTGAAAGTTGTTAACGTAAAATCCTGGAAGGGTTAAAGTTTTAACTTTAAACGCCAAAATCCTTTAAAGGATAGAGGCTTTAACGTCAAAATCAAGAAAGGGTAATAGTTTAAACGTCAAAATTCTAAAATGGTAGGCATTTCAACTAATATCAACTCTTGGAGAGATAGATGAAAAAACGTCAAAATTCTGGAAGATTAGGGGTTCATCCTCAGGGTTTAAGTTTTTAACGGCTAAAATGCGACCCCGAAAAAACACTGCGACTAAGATATATAAACGTCGAAAACATGAAAAGGGAAAGAGCTAACGTCAAAGGTTTTAACATCAAAAACCTGGAAGCGTAAGGGTCTTACGATTTGTTCGCTTTGAGCTTAAAACAGTTGAGTGAAGAGAAATTAGGTCGCCAAAGCTTCGCTGTTTTACTTATGCCTATAGTATTCGGGTCGCAACCACAAAAAAGGTTTAGAAACACTGTTGATCACAAGAACAACTGAACATTTAACCCAGGGGCTCTTGAACTTTGAAACGCGGAATCATGGGGGTACGTGGACCAATTTTCGAGGTCTAAGCATGCCGAGGTAAAATCGTAGTGTATAATAAAAATAATAGAATAACGAAAAATTTAGTTAAGAAAAATTATTCCTTATAGTTTCACATTTGCTGAGCCGAATACGCAACCAATTATTTTTAGTGGACTGCTTTAAAAAAGTTAAAGAACTCCGGTTCTTTACCGAACAGCAACGCAATTAATATGACCGAATCGTAAAAAGTCTCTTTCTAATAATACCACCGACTTGAAAATCTAAACCAAAGTCTGATGGACACAACCATAACTCAGGGGTGGCGGTGGGCTACATATGTCCCCGGGCGCCAAGGTACAGGGACGCCGAAATGAGGCTTACAAATGCCAAAATGAGGCTGCTTCTTCTTTAAATACAATGTTCTATTAAAATTTGAATTGTTTTGCCGTATGAAGTAAGGTGTATTATGTTAACGTAATGGAAAACGTGATTAAACATGAAGGAGGGGGCGCCAATTATAAAGTGTGCACCCGGGCGCAAAATACCCTAGCTACCAATCTGCTTATGGAGTTGGAGAATAGAAAACCAGGGATAAAAAACAAGAATGCATAGAGTTACTTTCTTAAGACGAGGTTTTTGGGTAAACGAAATCCGTAAGATGAGGTTAGTTAGCCTACTTCCCGCATTTCCTTAACGTAATGCTGGTCCATATGCTATTGCTCAATGCTAAATTTGCAAGAATTCAATAAATTCATTTGGACACTTTTTGAAACTTGGGTGAAGTAAGCATTGGGTACTTAAGGTATTATATTTAAATATCCTTGCAAACTATTGATCGCGTGGGCTCCAGAAAACGATTGGTGTTGAAAGTCTTTAAAAACTCTTTTACATTTGTAAAAAAAAGTGCGTTTAGCGGATACAGTGGTGGCAATCAGGTATAACTTAGTTTCTTTAACGTTTTTATTGGATCGAACGAATTTCGTAAGAAGATCCTCGGCATGATTTTAATCAGGGCTTTCCAAAATGTTCTCTCTGCAAGTAATTTTGCTCGAAAAGACTTAAGTCTTGACTTAAGGGCACCAGCATCGGCCGAACTCGTTGCGCGCTTTGTCGCCACCCGGCGGCACCGCCATAAGAAATCACCTGGAAAAAGCGGTCACTTGAAGCGTGAGCGAGCGCACGAGGTGCTCGTATCGCGCGACCCGATCAATCGGCGGCCGCCAAAGTTATTCAAGTTCTTAAACGGACCGCGTGGTCCAAGCATTGACTTGGGTCATTGCAACATTGGTTTAGTGTCTTTAACATTCGTCAAATAATGCTTAACAATCGCATAACCTGTTCTTATTAAAGTTAGGTGATCGTGAGTGTTTGCCCAGACAAATCTCATTTGTATTTTTAGGTGTTTTAACGAAAGCAATGAATAAGTCACAAGCTTTCTAAATCTGTAAGTTTAAAAGCAACTTCATTATGAACGCAGTCTTACATAAGTTATTTTATCAGTTGATATTTCACATTAGAGGTTTTATTAAAATGTTTAGAGTAAGCTATTGTTAATATGTGTATAATGGCTCATTCAGAGCTGCTACTCCACTAGTTGGCGCTCCGGCGCAAAACTTGGACAACTAGATTTATTTGAGAGTTAATTTAAATTTCATTAGCAATAAAATTAGCCGCATTTTGTTCCAAAATTTCAACAAGCCACTAGAATTTGCCTGGTGCCACCTCATAATGTTCCGGCAAAATATTTATCTTAGTTAGAGCGGACTTGGCGCTTTTGCAGCGAAATCACCTAAAACGTTTGCCAAAAGCGCAAAAAAAGTAAATGTGTTTATTTTCTTTTAACAGTTGGGTCGGTGCTACTGGGGATATACAGCAACACTATGACACAGACGTTCTATATGTGTATATTTTCTTTTATGGCAAACAATTGCAATATGGATTGTCGGAGTCCACATAGTGCTATTCTTTGGACACATAGAAAGGGTGAAAATACTGCACGGTGACGTTAGCTGGAAATATACCTTAGAAATGTCAAAACCTAAGAAAAAAACAAAGAATGAAAACAAATTGTATCTTGATGGCTAAGGTGATAGCAACGGTCCGGTCTGATTTAACGTATAATGGCTTATTTATAAATATACTGATTCCAAAAGGGTCAATCGTACAGCAGCAACAACATAGTGTACGGTTACCACTGGTGCGTTTCCTATTGATCCTTGAACGAAAAAAATTGAGGCAAATATCAAGGTTTAAAAACATGCCTGAATACTAGGACGTCTGATACTTGACATTTTATTACGATACCCGATATTTTGACACAAAGTATCGCGATACGATACCAATGACGTCATTGCCGTGCTTAAATAAGCAAAACATTGACTACAATTACTTTTTATCAGATTTTAGCTATAAAACCTAATATTTTAGTTTACAACCTTTTCTTTTTGAACAGGTAACATTTGTCATTGTTTAGCGACACGCGACATGAAGCGACACTTGTTTGAAGTAACGCGACAGACATCTTAGCGAGAATGTGCCGACCTAGTGTAAATGTGTAAAAAAAGTGGCTAAATGGTGAAGGGAGGGTGGTTTTGTGTTGCTGGAGTCTGGAGAGAAAAATAACTTGCCAGAATATATTCGGTCGATCTTCAAGTATTCAGCATAACAATTGTCAGCTGGAGTAATGTTCATAACGTTTTCATGATTCTAAGCAAAACCAGGATTTGTAGGGAAACAAACTTGTTGTACGTTTTCCAGATATTATTTTCGTTTAATGAAAGTAGAAATATTTAAAACATGCGGTTGATAATAATTTAATCGTTTCTACCAACAAAACCCCATTACTACTTTACATATAAATGCTTGAATCGATTAAAACGAGGTTTAGTGTAAAATTGATAAAAGAGATGTATTGCGAAAATGAAGTCGGACATTGCAACGAGTCTTTAACCATTTCTTGCATCTGTAGACACGTTCTGCAGTAAAAAAACAAAAACTAAACACTTGCATTCTTTGATGATACTTTGTACATACTAATATAAGCATGTACACTATAGTGAGAAAATGAGAGTAAAGTTTTGTCAGTCAAAAATGCAGTACTTTACACAAATACGCTCTTAACTTCATTATGTATTATCACGTCGATTGTTGTTTGGTAGTCATTTGTTTGGTAATAATTGTATTTGGAAGTTTGCCATTTCATAATGTTAGTGAGTTTAGAGGGCACTTTACTCTGTTCAAGGTATTGTGTAATATTCGCTTTCACATATTTTAACGGGGGTGTTTAGTGCGTGGAAATAGTCTGTGCTGTAGTCAAGTCTTACTGAGGGTCGCACGACATAATTTGAGTGCGTCAGCGGGTCGCAACAACAGAACTACGAAACAAAAATACGTGGCAAGCAAGGTGAGCGCAAAATTTGTTGGTTATATTCGCAATTCTCCGGATTTTCTTGCAACAGTTTATTACATAAAATTCATATGTTTTTTTTTATTTGCCGGCGGCGCACCGGTTAAAAAGCAGGAGTTTACGCTGTTGATATGAATATTAACGTTTTAGCAACATTCCTAAATGCGAAGTGATAAAGTTGAATGGAAGCCTGCATACATGTTAATGTTTTCGGGCACCGAATATGCAACGATATTGGTAAATATTGCATTTTGAATTTAAGGCGCCAAAAAATGAGTTTGAAAGTTGCAATAAGAGTTGCTTTTTTATATGTTTTGGTTCACTGTACATTTTGTTTAAAGGCGATTATGTTGATTTTTCTACTGGATAATGATTGTTATCAGCTTTTATATTACATTTGTACGACGTCGCTATTTTGTTGTGTTGTTTTATTTTTGTAAACCTCTTCAAGGAATGGCTGACACTAGCAATTGAATTGGAAGATCGTGAAAACTGAACGTTTGTTCCCAGTTGATCAGACTATTTCGAACTTCATTTCAAAGTATTTGCTGTTTTTAGTTGCTCGGTATTATTCGGTATGGAATCGAAAACGCGTGAGAGTTATTAATTACAAACGGCCAGCACAATACCCACGGTGTGTGGCAAGCTATTTGGCTTCAGTAAAGACATTTAAATATTGTTTGCTAGTGCGATTCGTTTATAAAAAATCACTTCATTACTTTTAAATTGTTTTATTGGAAGTCTTGTTTATATACTACAAATTATTTTCTGCTGTAGTGTTGGGACATCAACGAACCAATTTGGCCTGTTGTCTTATTATTGTCTAAATAACTTCTTATAGTTTTGCCTTATTGATCGCATAGGGCAGAATATTTTCCAACCACGTTTTGTGGTTGACTTGCTGTATGTCTACCTTATTTAGTTAGTTGGATGGGTCAAATATAGGATGTAGAGTCGGAGCCAGACTCGCCGGAGTCGGCAAATTTGGGCGAAGTATTTATCATTGTTTCGCTTAGAGCAGACCCTGACAAGCAATTTAATCCGGCCCGCGGCCTTTTTGTAATAAAATACATATAAGCAAAACAAGGGCGAGTTTTTACATGATTGGCCAACGAAAGTTTGAGAAACTTATCCTAACATTTATATACTTTTTGCACTTCGGTCGAATGTATGCCGTTTATCGACTTTGCTATATGCAGGGTTACCATCTGCTCAGACCAAAAAAAAACAGGCTATTTAAAAACTAAAGACCAGGAGCAGATCCAGGATTCCGATGGTGAAATCCAAGCTATCAGGAATAATGTCATAAAATAAAAACTTAAAAAGTCCTATTTTGTATGCGCAAAACGTAACTTAATTGCGCGAAGCGCGAAAAAAATGCGTTGTATGCCTAAACCTATAGTGTCAGTCCTTACGTAAAGCCGAAAGTTAACTTGTTTACTAAAGGCAAACTACTACACTTATTTATAGCTTACATTACAATGTACTTTTAGAAAAAACAATCGTAGCACATTGTTATTATATGTAATATAATGCATTGTTGCTGTAATATGGGCCAAAGAACTTGGTAAATATAAGTCTATCACTCCCCGTCGCAGCAAAGAGTTTTGAAAAAAAAAAAACTCTTGGTCAAAATGGAATTGATTAAAAACACTTTAAAAAACTAAAATAAGACAAACTAAGCACACAACTTGAAAATAAGCACGTTTCTTAGAAATAAGCACATTAGTGTTTTCTAAGACACTGCACCAAAAATAAGCACGTTTCTTAGAAATAAGCACGGAATGGTAACCCTGGTTATACGCCAATTGTACCTAAAGTAACACGTCGGAAATTTATAGCCTCAAAAGCAAAAAAAAGTTTTTTTCTGCGGAATTACGTATTGTACCCTTGGCTTTACGGTCAATTGACGCCAATAAATTAAGCAATGTACATTTTTATCTGCTCGATCCACTTATGTCTAAATTAAAGTTTACACAAATAGCCTATAGTCGCAATTCATCTTTCTTTTAAATTAGACTTAAAATGCGCATTTGCGCACCACTCCCAACGTAAGGTTTGTTAGCTTATTTGTGTTATAGCGTCGAAGTATGACGTCATATTGGGTTTATTCGAGATCTTATTTTTGACCCGGCCCTCCACAACATTTTTATTTTCGGATGCGGCCCGCGGTAAAAAAAATAAATGCTCAACCCTGGCGTAGAGTTTAGTTACGTAAGAGGAAGTAGACTTTTTACTTAAAATTCGGTAATTGCGTGACGACTCTGCCCTTGACTCTTTCCACAAACGAACGCGACTGACAGGAATTTATCGAGGAAAGCGAACCACTAGAACAAATTAAAAGAATTCGAAATATACCTTTTTTAAATCGCAAGTTTTGTCGAAATTTTGTGCGATAAAAATATGTATCAAACTGTCGTTTCAAGGAAAATAATTAAATTGATGCTGAAGTTTAATAAAAACATATTATTATAGAAGAACTGCTAATTCTGACTAATTTTAAGGAGGCACGCAAAGATGGAATAGCATATGGTGGAACTTTCCTAGTCACATATTGTGAGTGGATGAGTTGAATTACAACCCTATGAGTGCTTGCTGGAAATTCACCCTATTTTAATTACCTAAAAGGGTGAAATACAGAAGGGACGCCGGAGCGATTTCAGGGCAAGGGGGGGCGACTTTCTTGGTAAGGGCAACATAGACCACAGGCGCGGGTAGCAAGCCGAAATGTTGGAATGTCCCCCCTGAAAAATGTTTGCGGCCACGCCCTCTAGATTGGCTTAAAATGGTACCAAAAATGTTTTAACAAATGTCAACCATGTCATTTTGTGATTTTTTTTGCATTTTTTCGTTGCTCAAGACCGATTTCCGTCGCATAATATTTAACGTTGTGAAAGCAATATATCATTTTTCATGAAAAAGCTTAAAGTGGATTCGGAGTCGAACTCGGTGGAATGGGCAAATTTGTCGAGTCGAACTCGACTTTATTTTTTCGGCCAACGTTGGACTCGGGTTGTTTTTAACCGACTCCGCAGCCCTGGCGCTTGTGTGCATTGTTTTACACGCCCATGAGTGCAAAGAAATAATTTATCTCTAATCGTTTAAAAAAAAATCGTTTTGGATTTTGCAAAAGCCAAGATCGTAAAAAACCCTCTTGTTATCATAGCGAAGTTAAATAGCCTACTACTTTCTTACGAGAGTATCCAAGATAAAGAGGCACTCATATTGTACGTTTGCGTTTCTAACGGCAAAACCGCCAAAATAAAAACAGCCACCGTTGAATAGTTTCGGGTTCTAAAGACGACGAGACAGCGCGTCGTGTATTTGTCCCCAGTCATTGTGAAGAATCACGTTTCAGCTCTTCTTTGTCCAAACCTTCCGACGGTTGGTGGGACGCGTTGCTACAAACCAAGCGTTACCAAGCGTTGAGCGAAAAATTCGCAGCGCCAACTTGCTCGTATCTCACCTTCTCAGTTAAATTATTTTTAAACAGTAGCGTTTCTAACGGCAAAACCGCCAAAATAAAAACAGCCTCCGTTGAATAGTTTCAGGTTCCAAGGACGCCGAGACAGCGTGTCGTATATTTGTTCCCAGTCATTGTGAAGAATCACGTTTCAGCTCTTCTTTGTCCGAACTTCCCGACAGTTGGTGGGACGCGTTTATAGTCTGCTGTTTACTATTGTTCTATTGGGTTAAAACATAAGCTTGATGACCACCAACCTCGAGACCCAGGGCGTTACCAAATTGAAAAACGCGAAAGCACAGCAAATGAAGGTCGACATTTTTAAGTGAATTATAAGTTCCCTTAACAAACTTACAATGGAACCTTCGAAGCGTGGTCGGGGTTTATACCATTTCCTTATTTTAAAACATTATTTTTCGGCTGTACCTGGTACGTTACGAATTTAGTTAAATATATGGATCATATCAAAGCCCTATAAGTGACTTTTTAGGATTGGAATACGATTTTCCGTTTTAACAAGTTTTTTTTTTTAATTATGCACCTCGATTTGTTTTCACAATGTTTCAAACAAACAGAAAAGTGCAAAAATAATCCATGCATTATCCAAACAAAATGTATTAACTTTATTAACAGTACTAAATATATTGTAGTAGTTAAGCTATTTTAAACAGTAGCGTTTCTAAAGGCAAAAACCGTTGAAGCTAAAAACAGCCACCGTTGAATAGTTTCGGGTTCCAAGGACGGCGAGACAACGTGTCGTATATTTGTTCCCAGTCATTGTGAAGAATCACGTTTCAGCTCTTCTTTGTCCAAACCTGCCGACGGTTGGTGGGACGCGTTTATAGTCTGTTGTTTTTACTATTGTTCCCTTGGGTTGTAACATAAGCTTGAGGACCACCAACCTCGAGACCCAGGGTGTTACCAAATTAAAAAAAGTGTAAGCACAGCTAATGAAGGTCGACATTCTTAAATGTTTTAAAGTTCCCTTAACAAGCTTACAATGGAACCTTCGAAGCGTGGGCAAGGTTTTCACCATTTCCTTATTTTTGAACATTATTTTTCGGCTGTACCTTGTACGTTACGAGTTTAGGTAAATATATGGATCATATCAAATCCCTAAGTAACTTTTTAGGCTCGGAATACGAATTTCCGTTTTAACAAGTTTTTTTTTTTTTAATTATGCGCCTCGAATTGTCAGGTTCCAAGGACGCCGAGACAGCGCGCCGTATATTTGTTCCCAGTCATTGTGAAGAATCACGTTTCAGCTCTTCTTTGTCCAAACCTTCCGTTGGTCGGTGGGACCCGTTTATAGTCTGTTGTTTTTACTATTGTCCTCTTGGGTTGTAACATAAGCTTGAGGATCACCAACCTCGAAACCCGGGGCGTTACTGAATTGAAAAAAGCGTAAACACAGCAAATGAAGGTGGACATTTTTAAATGTTTTATAAGTCCCTTAACAAACTTACAATGGAACCTTCGAAGCGTGGGCGGGTTTTTACCATTTCCTCGCTTAGAAACATTATTTTTCAGCGGTATTTTGTATTTTACGACTTTAGGTAAATGCTATGGATCATATTAAATCCTTCGTGCCTTTTTAAGTTTTTGGTAAAATATAAATTTCCGTTTAAAACATTTTTTTTAGAATATCCTCCTCCAAATGTTTTCACAGTGTTTCAAACAAACAGAAAAGTGCAAAATTTCCCATGTATTATCCCAAAAAAATCTATTTACTATTAAAACGGTACTAAATATATTGTAGTAGTTAAGCTATTTTAAACAGTAGCGTTTCTTACGGCAAAACCGCCAAAATAAAAACAGCCACCGTTGAATAGTTTCAGGTTCCAAGGACGCCGAGACAGCGCGTCGTATATTTGTTCCCAGTCATTGTGAAGAATCACGTTTCAGCTCTTCTTTGTCCAAACCTTCCGACGGTTGGTGGGACGAGTTATTATAAACCAAGCTTTGCCAAGCGTTGAACGAAAAATTCGCAGCGC
Source organism: Ascidiella aspersa (assembly GCF_963924565.1). Taxonomy (NCBI): domain Eukaryota; kingdom Metazoa; phylum Chordata; class Ascidiacea; order Phlebobranchia; family Ascidiidae; genus Ascidiella; species Ascidiella aspersa. The sequence continues at coordinate 2,679,327 of NC_139453.1, read as the reverse complement.
CAACTTGCTCGTATCTCACCCTCTCAGTTAAATAGGCTTCTAAGTGATTTAATTAGGTTCACTGACGACTTACAAGCCATAAATCGAAGCTTGGATGTTAATTTCCATTTTTGCGCAACATTTTACAGGAATCAATCCGGGAGCATTTGTAAATCAACATCAATACGGCGACAAATATTTGTGGTTTGCACTAAAGCAGGCCTTTTACTTATCGGTGTTGCATTTCCCCATTTAATCATTCACAATACAAGAATCTTAAAACGAGAGAAATAACAAATGTTGTACAACAACTACACCCTTAAACCGTTTCAAAGAAATCCAGGTGTATAGTGAGTGTCGGCTGATACCTGTGTTCTTGGCTCTGTATGATAATGTCGACATTGTTTTGTGCGCACAATTGTTCTTTCTTGTGCTTTATACTTTGCTTTCTCAAACTCAGTTATAGTTATATTTTCACAGAAGTTGAAATTCCAATAACTGATTTTGTTGCATTTTTTTAGACAACTTTGTGTTTGTTAAAACTTGTGAATCGTTTAACCGGTCGAACACTAGTTCAAGAATGTCCGGCCCTGGCAACTCCAACCAAGTAAGTTTTTTGAAAAATAAAATAAAATCAATTTATCTATAGAGTGTTCTAGGCAACAGGGGACGTGGCGTTATTTTGCACAATGTGCGCAAAAATGTGCGCGCGAAAATGTGTTTTTCCAGAATATGCGCACATTTTTACGGCGTTAATGTGCGCACATTTTCGCATGCACATTTTAGCGCACATTGTGCAAAAACTCTTCGCATCCTCGTCTCGTTCTACGAATTTCCGATAAATTAATGGATCCAATTCAATACCCGATAGCTACTAATTTGAAAAAGGGATTTGAGACATGAATTGTGATTCAAAGCCGTGATTTCTATAAGAAAAAACAATTTTTGAAACAAGATTTGTTTTTCCAGTAAATAGTAGGTTTACAACTAATTGTTATTAAATCTTAGCTCTAAAGCGCATTTTGGCCCAAATAGCCGGAAAAATACGTTCAAATTTAATATGTTTTCTTGCTAGAGAAAAGTAACATCATTTGTTAGGATTGGATTGCAGTAGTATTTTATAAGCACCGGGTGTGACAATAAAATGTCAAGTTTGGACATGCTACCGATTTAAACCCGTTATGTAAAGCTGCACAAATTTTGAAGAATATTTAGGTTTAAAAAATATCTCCTTTCGGAGAGCTTTGAAACGATAAATTAGGACAAATCCGTAACACGAGAATACACTGAAAATGCCCTATACGCTATAGCAGATGAGTTTTACAATTTTGCTTTATAACATGCTATTTAAATATAGTGAAAAGTTTTTCTGGTACTTTTTTATTTTGTCCGACGTTCCTGTGTTAGATAAAAATCCCAATGTTTAAAATAAAAAGAGATTAAGGCGATTACGAACAACTCAGTTGGTATCTTTTTAGGTATCCGAAGCGTCGGATAAAACAATTAAGTAATGGAAGAACTTCTCTTCAGTATGTAGGCCCTACCTTATCTGGTGACAACAGTATATTCATTTTATTAAAATTTGCATACACACAGTATAGATTTGATTATAATCAATGTTTTATACATTGCCTTGGTAAAAGCAAAACACTTTTTAAAAAGTAAACAAAATGAATTATGCTTGTTTTTTTAAGCAAAATAGATGTAAAAAATAAACAGAAACTATATTTTTATTTTAAGATGTAGTATAGAAACTTAATAAATATTTATCATCAACGTATTTATGCAGGGTCAAAATGCACCTCAGGTTCCACCAGCAAACAACCAGCCAATCAATGTGCTGCCTGTAAACATTGGTGATGTTTACGGTCATCAAGGTCCCATACAAAACCTCCAAGGCGACGTTCATATATATGGCCAGCTACAGGGACCTGGAGTAGCTTCCGACTCAACAGCGACCTCGTCTGACTACGGTTGGTGATAACTTCGATTTAAAACTAATGACCAAGTGTGGGTTGCACAACAGTAGAGATATCTTTGCGTGCAATGAACCCAGTCCCTGAAACGCGACTGTATTTCAAGTTAAACACATTTAGTTTGAAAGCGGCTAGAATAGATCGATGTAGATCAGTGTGCGTAGCCAGGTTAAATTCCACCGTAGGTACGAATTGACGTCACTCGGCAATACGTTTATGATTATCATGAATAGAAATTGATAAAACACAAGTATTGAATTAAATTCATTTTAGGTCTTTGCTTTTTTAATAGTCCTATACAAAGCGCTAGCATAAGTTAAGATAAAAATTTTGCAGCAAAATGATTTGAAAGTGCGTCTAAAATCAATAAAGATATTTTTCCTTGTCTATTTTACTTAAGGTTGACAAAAATTAAAGTTTAAATAGGACCGTTGAACTATTCGATGTTGTGTGATTCAGCATAGCGTAAAAAATTGCAGTTGTACAAAACTACTTAATTGAAACAGATTCGCGCTTAGCGCATTTATAAGGTAAGATAGATAAAAAAGTAATGTTTGCGCGAATATGGCCTTGTATCGGCGGCTCTTGCGTTTTTGCAACTTATTTAAAACTCTGGTAGGTTTTTAGAAAGTTCGTTTGCATTACAGTTTTGCTTGTTAAGTTTTTGAGAAACATGAAACAATATTTATCGATTATACAAATATAAAACATTCTACGTTTTGTCCGAAAAAAAGCCGGTTTATGATAACTTCAATAACCACTGAAGTCCAGCGATAAACCAAAACGTTTATGAGTTATATTTTGCAAAGCCAGCCTACGCTTAAACACGCTCGTATTTCTATTTAATCGTTCGCTCGCGATTCGCGTTGAAGTAAAACCGACGATAGGCGTTAATCATGTAAAAACGTTTTGGTGGCTGTAATAAGCTAAGCGTGCAGTGCCAAATTTTACGCTATATGCTCTACCAAAAGAGTTATACATCCATATGTGTTAGTTAACTCTCATCATAAAACAAAATGGTGAACCAATTGGGTGCATTAAGATTGCGGAAAACATTTGAATTCCATTCGTTTTATTCCTTCAGCTTTAAACAAAATTTCTTACGTTTTCAGCAACATCATGGCAAGAAAAGTCCCAGGAAGCAGCTGACAAGGTCATCGGAACTCTACCAAGCAACCCAGTTCCTCTTGACATCATTCGGGATTCGCAAGCACCTTTGGAGGAATTTGGTTTAAAAGGATTGAAGCAACTCAGAGACAACCAGGTCAACTCAACCACGCTTAAACTCAACCAACTATTTACTGCTGCAAAACAAGAAGCAATCGATAAAGCCAAAAGTAAGAAATTTAGAAATAAAGCAGCATATGACGATTACGTCGAGAGACATGGCAACGTGGTCGGTATGACTGGAATAGCTGGAATTGGAAAAACTACTGCTACTATACAGACACTATCGGAGCTTGCAGATGAATTACCAGCAGATCAAAAGGGATATTGGCTTTTTAAATACCTAAAGACTTTAAATCTTAACAAAGAAATGGGTGTTCTAGAATTGCTGTCATCCAACCCAAACTTGAAACACACAAAGGAAATAGATGATCAAATACTGGAAAGACTTTCCAAATCCAATAAGCTGTTTATCTTCCTGGATGGTTTGGACGAACCTAGGTTCAAGGATCTTGACTTGGATGCTCCAGTGATCGGATTGTACGATCGCGCAACGCCAGTTGTTATTTTGCAAAACCTACTCCGTGGCGACATTCTTCCAAATGCTCACAAGCTGCTTACTTCACGAGCGGGAGCTTTTCTCAAGCTACACCCAAATTGCAAGCCCCACTTTGTAGTCAAGGTAATCGGCTTTAACGAAAGCTCTCAAGATTTGTATTTCCGACAAATTTGCCCAGAGAAAGAAGAATATGAGAAGGTCATCAAGTCACTTGGGCAAAACCCACATGCAAAGGCTTTGTGCTTTCTTCCTATGTTTGCAAAAACCGTCGCTCCTTACATCATAAAGCATGTCACTAAAGATGGCAATTTTACTCTCACAGATGTGTTTGCGGCTTTTGTGGCTGATTGCATTCGCTCGCCTAAGTTTAAGGAACATCCAAGAATTTTGCGCAAACTTTCAGACTTGGCTTTACACGGAATGCTCAACGACAAGATCATGTTCGACGAAGAAGTCTTTGATGAAGTCGGACTTAATTCTGAAGGAATGGAGGACTTTCTTAACATGCAAGTTTTCTCTAGCGACCTCAACCTTCGTATACTGGAAGGGGATAAAGTATTCTTCTTTATTCATTTGCTGTGGCAAGAATTTTTTACATCACTTAAGCTGTTGTTCGATACAGACCTGGCTACATTTTCTGGGCTGCTACAAAGCATGGAAAGTAATACGTGGGAAATGGTTCTTCGGTTTCTTTTCGGGTTGCTAAACACGGGACTCCACCAAAAGCTAAAGCCTATTTTTAAAATCTCTTCCACCGATGTTGCTAGCAAGAGACGTTTGCTGAAAGGTCTGATTGATTCGCTTGGATCTCAACTTTTATCAAACGATGGCGAAAGCTTTAACTCCAATTTGTTTAAGCTTTGCAGTTTGGCGCAGGAATCAAACGATGAAGAAATCACCGCGAAAGTGGCCGATTCCCTCCCTGGAGAGCTTCGTATAACGCGTGGAACGATCCTTCCCAGTGAAGTGTCAAGTCTCTGTCACGTGCTTCGAGCAACACAAAGAGAGCTGGTCATCAGCATCGGGGCTAACTTCCCAGTCAGGTTTACCGGCAACGGTTTAGAAATGTTGATGGAGACAATGGCGAGAACCAAACACAAGGTTTGTGAAGTTTTACTGTTGTTTTAAGTTTTAATTTTTATACACTATTTTCAAATAAATGCAACAAAGCAGCGGTAAACGCTAAACGAACCCTGCACCGTTTTGAAGCCACACAACATTTAACTTTCTGAAGCAGGAGTCGGTAACCTTTTCTAGTCGCGGACCTGACCTAAATTTAAAAAGGGCTCGGCGAGCCGTAATAAATATAAACTTAAAATTTTCGTAAAATGTTGAGTTTTGAGCGTTTCATTATAACAACTGTTAATCACGGGCGACCTGGTTTTTTGTTTAAAAATCAGCTTTTATCTAACACTAGACGAAATGCCCGGCGTTGCCCAGGTTAAATAGAATATTTACCAGTTATTCTTACTGGTTAAAAAATAATTACACCTACAATAACCATCATAATGTATGAAGTCTACCTGAATTTAATCTGGTTAAACAAAATGAAACAATCCATCATACTTTGGCTCTTTATTACTATTGCACATTACGTTGTACCATGTTAAACTGACAGCCTCATGTTATAGCCTATAATTATGGAATCAGAAAATAACCCGAAAGTTATGTTACGGATAGCGTATAAAGTTCTGAAGAGGCATAAATAATGCAAACATATTTTTGTAATTTCATAACAAATTTGCTTATGCCTAAACGTTTGTTCTGCGTGTCACTAAATAGAAAATTCAAATCATGTCATATCGTATGTCTAAAATCAGTTAACCTAATGCTTTTCCACAGTCAGAGTAACACCCCACACCCTGTGTGGAAGCGGCATTAATAGAATGTCGTGTTTAATTATATGACTTATCTGCGTGGCTCTAAAGATCTAATTCTTTGTCTCCGTTATTTCCCAATACTTTTTTAATTTGTTTAACACAATCTAAAGACTAAAAATTAACGTAGGCCTGTAACCTAAAAAGCAGTATCTAAAATTTTGTGTCTGAAATAGGTCACTAAAGAAAAGTCGCGAACGCGCTGTGGCCGTATAATTACTAATTCACGTGTTACCAGCATAGTATAAGCTTTCTGAAGCCGCAAAGCGCCCCTCCTGCCCTTTGCCAAGGGGGGCAAGAGGGGGGACAAAAGTGCCTTTTTCATAAAAAGTGATATATTGCTTTCACAACGTTAAATATTATGCGACGGAAATCATAAAGGGGGTAGGATTGAGATACGGAATAATGCAAAAAAATTCGTAAAATGACATGCTTGACATTTGTTAAAACATTTTTGGTACCATTTTAAGCCAACCTAGAGGACGTGGCTGAAAAAATTTTGCCGGGGGAATACCCCCGCACCCCCCAAATATTTCGGCTCGTTACGCTCGCTTGCGGTCTATGTTGCCCTTACCAAAAAAGTCGCCACCCTTGCCCTGCAATCGCTCCGGCGTCCCTGTAAACACACAAACTTGGCTAAACACGTCTCGCATTTATTTCGTAACGAAAACCTGTGAAATTAGACTTTTACGTGGTTAACCAAACTGCAAAAAGCTATAAACGTTTTGCACTGCGTGTCACTAAATAGAAATTTCAAATTAGGTCATATCGTGTGTCTAAAATCGGTTAACCTAATGCTTCCCCACAATCAGAGTAACACCCCCCAGACTGTGTAAAAGCGGCATTAATGTGAAAGCGGAATGGCGTGTTTAACTTTGTGACATATCTGCGTCTAATGCTTTGTTGCCGTAAATTTCCAGTAAATTGTTCATTTGGTTTAAACAGTGTAAAGATGAAAAATTAACTTATAACCTAAAAAGCTGTTTTGTGTCTGAAATAGGTCACAAAAATTCACTAACTCACGTGTTACCAACATTGTATAAGCTGGCTGAAGCCGTATATTATAGCCGATAATTACAAAAAAATTGCGGTATTTACAACAAACAAATTGCAACATTTTGTGTTTTTTTAAATGGAGCTACTCAACGCGACTCGCATATTTTACCTAACGAAAACCCGTGACATATATCGATGGAAAATCGCTTAAAAAGTAGTAACAGCAATTATTCAAATTGGAGAAATTCAAGCAAATACGTAACACCCATACTGCATCCAACGAAAGAAAATCCTCTTTTAAAAGTAAATTTGCTTAAAGTTCAAACCGCTACAAAAAACGCGACATAAACTTTTCCACATGAAACTTTATTTTTACCAAGGCAATTTACTTCACGCAGGTTATTGCTTTATGAATGTGTGAAAAGGTTTAACCCGTTTCGTCATACGGTTTTGCAAATCGCACGCCCGCTCTTTCAAGTTAACATGCAACGAATGTTGTGTGATGTTTTTGGAATGGTATAAAAATTGCTCACCCGTGACCGGTTCGCGACGGCGTTAGCTTGAGATGCGAGACTTTCTCTCATAGAAAGAAACAAATTTTTTTCTGTCTGGGAGCAAACGAGTTTCTTTCTATTTTACCCACTTGCCAGGCGACTCGCTTAAGAGGAGCAATAGGAGCCATACGTTTCTCTGTCTGTTTCCCTAAAACGCGAACATGCTGACCAACAAACTTTTCCATTTTATATATTAGATTTGAAAAAAGGACGGTAAAGCGTTTGCGCCAAGCGCGAAGAAAAGCTATTGTGCAAATATTTGATGTTCCCCGGGGGTAGCGAAAGGACGGGAGGTTCATCGAGTGCGCTGCCGCCGATAAACATAGTCTAATCATAACCAACAATAAAAGTGAAAAAAAAGATATGCGGAAAATTTAATCGTTAATCTATGATGTAATTTGAATAGGATATGATGTAATTTAAATAGAAGCGTTAAAATGTCGATATAGTTTATTTTTATATTTAAACCACACAATAACTATAGTGTGCAGCACCATAAAATACAATCAGGCCTACTAAGATAGCGTAACGTTCATTGTTGATAGTACTAGTTTATGTACTTCGCATTTTGGCCGAAAAAAATGCGCAAAAAGTGCGCAAATTTTTTACATTTATGTAGTTAAAATAGACAACAAATTCTGGCAACGGCCAAGGCCAAGCGGCCAAGTTGTAAAAGAGGTTGAGGGCCGGATGAATTATATTGGCGGGGTTGCCGACCCCTGCTCTTAAAAGGTACTTTAAACTTATATTACCACATGATGGCAGTAGAGTGTCCCCGAGTTTTTTGACATAAGTGGACAACTTGTTTTTTTACAACGGTTTGATTTCCTGTTGTTCACCGAGAATTGATGGCACACATATTGCTGTGAAGTCGGCAAAAATATTCATTGTCTGATGTCACGATGTTTAAATGGCGTTGTTATGCCGAAAAACAGACCGTCATTGCTCGCCTCTGAGATTAAACCGGTGAAATTCAACAAATTACCAACGCGGTTTGTACAACTTTGTTGCGTAATAACATGCGCGACTTTAATTGAGTCTATTTAGCTACAAACGCAAAACGCTTTTTTTTATACACTAATATTTTTCTGTTTTATTTTCTGATATAACCCTCTTAATTGGCGCGACAAATTACGTTTTTCAGTTTGTTATTGGACATTAGTGTTTGGGATGTTATACTCCGCACTCCCCAAACTCTTCGTAGTCACTGTCTTCCCTACAGCGTTAAACGCTTCCACCTCCAGCAAGTATTTAAGTTTTTTAATTCAGTATCCAGATTTTATTATTTCGTTGATGATACCAACTGGAAACGTTTTAACGCGAGTTTCATGTTTAATGAGGCGATAATAAATTTACAAATAAAAAAAGAAGTTTTTAATAAAACAAAGTTCAAGGAAGCGAATTTTTGGATCAATAACTACAGTTTGAGTTTAAAACTGTTCGGATCTCATGCCTTAACAATGTGCGTACTCTATACAGCCGAGTAATCCGGAATTTTAGTGAAATTGTTTCTAAGTGCATATATATATAACATTTTAGCTCTACAAATGACTAAATTAAATACAGTTTACAATAAAACGTCATATTGACCCGCATTTTTGCTTCAGCGACTTTGCTTACACTTTTTAAACCTCGTCATTGACTAAAGGTAGCCAACAACGGCGGGCGAGGCAAACTGATCGGCGCATAAGTTTGAGAACCTCATCTATCTGGGACAGCGCCCATTCCAACATATCTTGTTGTTATTTTGTAGATGGATGAAGTACGTTTGGAGACAACAGGATCACGTGACTTCACTGCCATGTCCACCTACGTCCATAAGATAAACCGCCTGCAGTTGTACAATATGAACGATCCGTCCGGTTTCGAGGTTCTTACTGAAGCAATCGCACGCAGAGAAACACCTGTAAGTTAACTTACGTGCAACAACTGACATGGTTATGTCATAATGGTCATTATTACGATGGGGCGGGCGCGATTATCCAATCACACTATCGGCAATCAAGCGGATAGGGTCCAATGGGTGAAACGGGGACGCGTGAAACTGATAAGGGGCATCCCCGTGGGTCAACCATTGCACAGGGGAAAGTCTCACCAATCATGGGTAGCTGGGTCAAGTGTTTTGGAACCAGGATAGTTTAGTAATTCAAACTTAAATAACTTATTTAACAAGTTGCGCGACAAATTGCGATGTTAACGTATTACACTTTGATAATACACATTAGTGTTTGGGATGTTAACGTATTACACGTTGTTAAGGTCATTAATTTGGGATGTTATACTCCGCAACCCCCGACCCCTTCGTAGTCACTGTCTCCCCTAAACTTTTAAACATTTCCACCCACTCTTGGATATTTTAGCAAGTAGAGATGTTTTTAATATACTTTATTATCCAGATTTTATTATTTCGTTGATGATACTAACTGGAAACGTCTAAACGCGAGTTAATGAGGGATAAATTAACGTTCAAAGAAAAAAAGTCTAAAATAAACACAGTTCAAGCAAGCGAATGTCAGGTTCAGTAAACCACAGTTCGAGTTTTAAAACTGTAATTAGGAATTTAAATAATATTGCGCATAAATATATGGAATTTTAACTTTTACAACGACTCAATTAATTACAGTTTACAATAAATAAAACGTTATAAGACGAGCGATCTTCCCGGTTTGAAAGTTCTTACTTGAGCAATCGCACTCAGAGAAACACATGTAAGTTGTTACGTGTAACAATTGAAATTAAAAAAAATAGAAAAAATAGTAAGCGTGATTGCCGCAATTATAATTCGCCTAATTGTTAAGTCTATTGACTTTCAACTTAATTTCATTAAAATATTAATTTTGTTTCTCCGTCATTCAGCGAATCTGATGATTTGTGTCCAGTAAGTTTACGAAGCCATGAAAGATGCATACACGTTTACTTGTCAATTCAACTGAATAAAATGGACATTTTTGGAAAAGACATTTTGTGACGTTTCATGCAGATTTCACATTCCGTTACATAATACTCGATATTCGAACACGCTTCAAAAATCTGGAAAATCAAATTTTGTAAAATGACTGAACTGAATTATGAAATTTTTCGGTAAATTTAGTCACCCCGAATGTCATTAGTGTTTGAGATGTTCTACTCCGCAATCCCCGACCCCTTCGTAGTCACTGTCTCCCCTAAAGTGTTAAACGCTTCCAACCACTTTTGGAATTTTTCGCAACTATAGAGAAGTTTTTTAATTCACTATCCAGATTTTAATATTTCGTTGATGATACTAACTGGAAACGTTTTAACGTGAACGTTCAAATACAAAAGCAAAGATTGCACAAAACAAGCGAAAAGCGAGCGAATGTCAGGTTTAATAAACCACAGTTTGAGTAAACCGTTTGCAAATCACGCTTTAACAAATCTATATGTATAACTGACTAGGAATATTATTTTATGTTGTTTTAAGCGCATAAATATGGCATCATTTTTCAAACGAATAAATTAATATCAGTTTGAATAAAACGTTACAAGACGAGTGATTCGTCTGATTTTAAAGTTCTTACTGAAGCAATCGCACGCAGAGAAACACCTATAAGTTAACTTAAACGTAAAACAGCTGACACTTGCATGGTTTTGTCATTTAAATGCGTTCAGCGCCCCCCAAATCATGAAAAGACCCAAAATGCCACAAGGGGGCGATACTGCCCACGTTGGGAACTTCTGCGTTACATAATACTCGATATTTGAATTGTTTGTTGTTGTGTGCGCGTTTCGTAATTTACCGCTGTAAGTACGCCGAATCCGTGCCGAATTTCAATATGTTCCTAAATATGGTTAAATCTGTTCAGAAATCGGAACATCTTATCGCCATTCGGAATTATAAAATTAACGACTTTCTTTGCAAGTGGCAAGGGCTATTTTAACGCTCACTTCATGTTACTCCGAACCCCCAACTGTATTTTAATGCCTTCCTGCTAATTCGTCGCTTTCTGACATGTGTTTTATCTCGCCTCTTTTTTTTTCTTTCGCACTCGCTTTATTGTGTCGCTATAAAACTAAAAAAAAAAAAAAAATAATACTCGATATTCAAACACGTTTTAAAAATCTAGAAAATCAATTTTTGTAGAATTAATCAACTGAATTATATTTTTTTCGGTAAATTTACTCTGAATATTACTTATTCGGTAAATTTACTCTGATTATTATTATTACCGATGAATCACGTGTCGTGTACGTTTGATGTGTTTATGTTTTTATAGCAATTGATCGCGCAAATATTTATCGAGTAGAATCTAAATTTAACTTTTACGAAATTTTCCGGTTTACAATCCATTTTACCTTTGTCTGTATTTAGCTGTTTAAATAGGTTTTATCAGTAAGTTTGAAACTTTCGTTAACAAACCAAACTATATTTTGTGTAGATGGAAGAATTATTCGTGGACTATTTGGGGTCACGTGAGTTGAGTTGCCTGGCAACAAGTGCAAGCAACATCAACAAGCTGAAGTTGTCGAACTGCGACACTGCTGGGTCAAATCTGCAACCTCTAACTGACGCCATCTCACGCAGAAACCATCCCGTATGTTTATGTTAGTTGTTATAAGTAAATACGTTCGCATTAATCGCACATGCGTGGGCGTCGACGTAAATTCGGGGGATGGGCGCAGTTTTATAGCCCGTTAATATTAAACATACCGAGACATGTAGGTTTGTCCTAAATACATCAGTAAGAATATAATACACGCTTCCATACAACTCGCCAATTACATACTTTCATAAAAGTTGCATGGCTGGACGTTTATGTTTCACTTAAAAAACGTCTTTGAAGCATAAAGTCGGCACTGGTTTTCACAAAATTAACCTCTCTGGTTTTGTCTCGTTAATAATTCAAACTGTTCTAACAGCCTTGTGCATATTGATAGATGTTTAAAACGGTCTGCAAACAAACACTTAAAAATGTCAGCCAAAGAGGGTTTGAGACCCGGGGCAAGCACTTTGGACAATTAATTGGAAGCAATCTGTAAACCACAAATGTTCAAAAAATTGTTTATTCGGATACACACTATTTAGCGCATTCAGTGTTCACAATTAGGCTTATTTGCACCAATATCTGGATATTTTGAGCAAATATTTGTAACACGAAAAATAAGAAAAATTCAGTTTCGACAGCGGCTTTTACTTTCACACACACAATGTCATATTCATTAAACACATTCGGTAGTGGCATGTTTTTCAGGCAAGTGTTGACTTATTTCAGTACTTCAGTATTAAGACACTAATGCAAATTTCTCGCATATTAATAGTCTACTGCGAAAAAATAATTTTGCGTCATAGACACAACAGTTTCTTGTTTATCCATAATTCTCCAGATGTTCTACTTCAGCACAGCAGACAATGCCTTAGACCATTGGTTGCTAACCCGGCGCCAAGCAATTCTTAGGGGGTGCGAGCTCTACTTAAATTTTTGTAGTGATGTTAATGGTTTCGTTTCGTGTTTATTTTGTTTTTAAGATGTCCTTTTATTTACATTAAAATTACACGTGTGTAGTTAAGTAACTGAAGAAATAATCACGATTTTGCAAACTTTTTTGAATTTTTGGACTAATTGCTAATTTTTACGACCGATTTGGATTATGTTTAGTTACTAACTCTCTTTATTGCCACTTTTAATTAAAACTGCATATTTTCTGCAAATTATCTACAGTTTTAGCTTTGTCAAAAATTCCCTGTGATTAGCACTGCATGATTTCTGTCTAATAGACATATTTATTTTCTGAAATACACATATTATCGAACGATAACGGCCCTATTCAAATACAGTTTGGCTGAGTTGCAGATAAACGATAAACGTTATCCTCCTATCCAAAAATATTTGTTCATATTTTAATATAATAACACCTTAGCAACAGGGAGACTAAAACTACTTTGCGCGAATCTATAATGTTTTTTGTATTGTGTGTCGTCACACCTTTCGAAACACGATTTACGCAATGGTTAATTTTTGCGCTGCAGGCGACATTGTTACGTGGTTTCTACGGAGCCTTATTACTGCTGTGGAGTCAATACGCTCACAACACAATTGTTAAAATCAGCTTGATAAACTCAATGTTCGCGCTTCGCGCCACCAACAGTAGACATTTTAGTTTTTTTAAATTGTCTCACTGATCTGTAATTCATAAATACCGAATAGTTTTTCGTAGGGGGGAGCAAGGCATAAGGGAATGACCAAAAACGCCTTTATATTGTTTAAGTTGCCCAAACTTTTATTTTAGAGTGTGCGATGAGACGCACGACGCCTTTGGGCTAAAACAATTTGGTCAAAGTGGGCTAAACCTAGAAACATAATTAGATTCGCGCGGAACGTTAAAAGAGGGGAGAGAGGGTTTACGTTAAAAAATTCGAACGCCGGGTTCTTTCTGCATTTTATTTCTGTGATTTTGAAAAACCTCGGTAGATATAATTAACCTGTTGTGCATTTTTTTAAAACTCGTACACGGATGTAATGACCTAGGGCCTGGCTTATTTTAGTGATTAAACGAAAAATAACAATTCATTTAATAATTTTAAGTTGCTTGAGTTCACTAAAACGTCCCATAAAATTATTTTGTCCACCATTGCCCCAATAGGTAATATATATTCCAGAGTTGTTACCTGGCCTATTGCTCGAAGGAAAGCGAGTCTTTGTGATTTTACGTATTTGTTGCTTGACCTATTATGCAACCTTAGGATGCGGCCTGCCAAATTGTTTGTTTTTTGTTTGTTGTGGCCCTTGCACCATTTTAATTTGTACAGGCCTGGTTTAAACTCATCTTCCTTGTACAATTACACTGTGCCCATCAAGTTTCGAGTTTTTTTGATTTGGCATTTTAAACGAATTGCTCTGTAAAAAACAACACAAAAGCTAGATAGTGATTTATGCGAAAGTTAAGAAGAGCATTTAACACTATAGGTTGTTTAAAGTGAAATATTAATATAGCTCTAATATTTTAAAACTAGTTTACTGCTTCAACCTTAATTTCCCTTAAGTTAAGCTCTCTGAAATTTATTTTTTCTTATACAGTTATTATTTAAAATAAAAAATACTCCTGATAATGTGCATTATAAGCGATGGTCAATCCTTGCACACCCAAATATACCGTATTTTACGGAACATAAGGCGCACTTGAAATCTTTTTTTTTTCTCATAAATTGATCGTGCGCCTTATAAGCCGGTGCGCCTAATGTATGGATCAAGTACGGTACAGTGCTTTATTGCCTACACTCAAAACCAGTACTGATACTAATATTATATAAATAAACAACCGTCTTACACAATAAACTGGTAAAAGCAACTGCAACCGTGATATTCACTAGCCTCATTTTTTCTATTGCTCATTGTACTATTGTGACTAGCTTACATTTATTACGTAACAAGTAAAAAAAGGGTGCGTTCTATAGGCCGGTGCGCCTTATGTATGACCAAAAAACTAATCACAGCAATTTATTGACAGTGCGCCTTATAATCGGGTGCGCCTTATGGTCCGTAAAATACAGTAGCCTAATTAAATTAATGCGGTTCAAGTCACCAGTTCTATATTCGTAAATGTTGTGTGGGTTTATAGAGTAGGCAAATCTACCAATTAACCTTTTTTATTGTCACAGTTGGAGAAACTGAATCTAAGTTTCAACGAGCTGGATTCACGTGGTTTGAGTTGCCTGGCAACAACTGTACACAACATCAACCAGCTGGAATTGAATGATTGCGAAATCGATGGTTCCGATTTGCAACCTCTAACTGACGCCATTTCACGAATGGATCGACCTGTAAGTGTGTGTTGTTGAAATGAAGGATATGTTGAATATTGGAATGACATTGAGGTGGATAAACCAGGCAACAGCATTGCGTGTAACATTTGGTAACTCAGCCGCTGTCTGTTGGACAAAATATTTTTGGTAAACGGCTTTTTTATGTCACCATTATTAAAGCAATTGAATTAAATCGTGACGTCACGAGTAACGGACATAGCGTTTTGTCAAAACGCGACTATTTTTTTTAAGACGGAAAAGCACTGGCGTGAAAAAAATCATTAGTATAGTTTAAGTTTCCCAAACTTTAATTTTCTATGTTGCGATATGACGCGGATAATTTGGTACATAATTTGGTAGGGATTTGCAATTAAGGCAACATTTTTAACTTAAAAGGCATTTAACTTTAATAATGCAGTTGGTCGGTTTTTACAGTATTTTTTTGCCCTTTTCTCAATTGATCATTCAGATCACATTAAGCGCATCTAATTTATTAGCACAACTATGAGTAATCTTATTTGTTAAGCCTTGTATGCAAACAAATGTGCAGGCTTCTATTGTTTATGGCTCTGTGAACTGAAAGACAGGTCACATCACTGTGCTTAAAATGTTTGGTGGTTAAAATTGGAAGTCAATTTAGTCAATTTTCGCCGATGGATAAACGTGTTTTCAAGTGGGCTAAGACATACAAGAAACAAACTTTAGATTCGCGGGTATTGCGAAATATTTTTGCTTTCACGTAGATACAATAGGAAAAAACAAGGTTGAGGAGAGCCATGGCCAAGTGTTTCATAAAGCTTATGTAGATCTAATTGAGCGGGTGTAGAAAACGCGTAGCCGGAAGTAATGACCCGGGGTCTGGTTTATTTTAGGCGCATGTTCACTTTACACAAATTGTGGATTTAATGAAAAATGACAATATTTACAACCACTATAGGCATTCAATAAATTTTCAGCTGCTATAGTTAACCAATGTACCAAAAAATTATTTTTTTCCACAATGGTCCCAATACATTTTATACATCCCAAAGTTGTTACCTGACCTGTTACGAATAGCAGTTTTTTGTTGGTATAAGTTGCAAATATGTATTGTTCAATTTGCTAGGACATGTATACAGCCTAACACCTGCATGTATGTATCTTACATTATGTTGTGCTTATGTAGATGGAGAAGTTGGACCTGAACCCCAACTACTTGGGATCGCAAGGACTCGCTTTCCTCCGAACTTGTGCCCACAATGTACAAGAGCTGGAGTTAGAAGGATGCGGCATCGGTGAAGCTGATGTGAACTCTCTGCGCAAGGTATAGGCACTCAGAATTTGGGAATATGTTGCCGAGGCAACGTTGCGACACTAGTGACGTCAGTGTTTAGACGTGTGACGTAATGATGCTTCCCTTTGCATCGAATGTACAAGTTTAAATGAGAATACCTATCTCCAGCTTGATGGTAGTTAGTGGCGTTCAGGCGAATAATTTGTGAAGTAAGGCGCTTGGAGGTCTGACCTTTTTGCGATCGAATGCATTCGCTTGTTTCTCGCTGAGATCAAGTTTGCTTGGATCTGTCCAGGCCCGACTGAACTAAGAAGCAGAACTGAAAGCAGGAAAAGCTGAACACAAAGCTTCGGGTTCAGAACGAAACAACCTGGCTTGACTCGGGCGAGTAACGAGTAGAGCGAGTTGCGCAATAACGATTCTCCGAGTAATCGGTTAATTATATGACTTTATTATTATAATGATATTTAATCAATCTTTATATAGTGGCAGTTGCGTTCAGATCGCATTTTCTAACTTAAGTAGTTTGATCAAGATACCAAGTGTTGTAACAATAATTTTTCTAATGGCTTTTTAATACACAAGGTTTGAAAATAAAGTTTTGAATCACAACAATATTAGTTAAACATTTTTTGTAAACATTTTTATTCGTTAGCGCAGATGTATTACACTTGGGTTCAGAGTGAAAACTTCATGCGAATCCTTACAATAACATAGATAGAAATATATAACTTTGAATTAGTGCGTTTTAAAAATAAAATTGACTTAAACTACAATCAAAGTCACGGATTTAAGACATTCAAAAAGAGGTTTAAAAACACCCACTTGCCTATTTTATCATATTAAAGGAGAATTTTAAGGTGATTTTTTCGATCCGTTGACTCTGCTGAACAGATTCAATTTTGGACGCAAAACCATGTTTTAAAGCAGTAATTCATCCGGCCCGCCGCCTCTTTGACAAATTTGACACTATTTCACATACTTTTTGATTATTTCAACTATATAAGTGCGAAAATTTTTCTCGCTTCGCGCGAATTATCTTTCTGCGTCCTTTTGTTCACGTTTTGATGTTGGCTTTTAAATTGATCAGCACTTCTTTACAGTTGCGCGGTGGACAGCTGCCAAAGTGCGTCACGGAAAACGTATTCACAAATATTCGACATATCTTTTTCAACATTTTTTTATCTTTCGTTTTCGGCAATGTAATAAAAATTTGCAAGAATTTAAACGAAATGCCGTTATACCAAAGAAAACGCGCTCGCTTCGCTTGCTGGTTGTCCCTTGACTTAAAAACGTTTGCAAACACTGAGCTAGCTTAAGTTTAAATGTTATCGCGTTCACCAAAGTAGTTTTATAACACTTTTCATTAGTAGTATGGAACTCGAATTTTGAACCAAACAAACGCTTTTTTTTTCAGCTTTGCGCCAACAATATACTGCCTCCATAAATTTAAATAAACACGTTCTTAAGTGCAAAAACGATAAGAGGACCGGCTGATTCACAGTTGTTCTAAAGGGTTAATAACACAATTCCTAGTTAATATTTTGTGCGGCCCGCAGAGACCTTACTGAGTATGGTTTGGGCCCGTGACTAGAAAAAGGTTGCCGACCCCTGTTTTAAAGAACCAAAACAAGTGGCGCGAACCTGGGATTTATGTAAGGGCCCCCAGTTCAAAAATTAGGGTAGAGAAAACTAAAAAATACGTTGCGCCACTTAAAAGTGACGTTTTGCTAATTTTAAGTCGGATAAACACAATTTTAGTGATGTTCTAGTTTTTAATGCAGCCCCAGCTGAGTGCATCGCCGCTTTGCGCAAAGTGTAATGTGGATATATATCGCATCACCATAGCTGCATGGATCCGGTAAAAGAAATATATTAAGCGCAGTGCTATTCGCACCGAATTGATGCCCCATTATTCGTCGTAAATGTGTTTAAAACATTTAAAAACAATGTGCATAGAAACCATTTGAGGAACTTCATTTTAGCTTTTTTATATAGCTTCTGGACTCTTATATTCGCCCATCAAAGTAGCGGTGCTTGCAAAAATTAGGTTTAGACGTGCAGCTCCATACAGCTCCGCAATAGTATAAGTGTCGTTTAGGGAAAATTAAGTTATAAATGATATTCATCAATTGTCACCAATCAATTGATATTCATTCTACGTCTAACTAAAACCTCTAACAATTAAAACAAAAAAACAATAAAAATATTTATATTCCATTTTCACTCGGGTTGAATACACATGCATTGGGATCAAGTGTTTTCTACGTCTGTGGTCATGTTTGACAAAAACATTCAGTTGTTAACTTTTTACCTTGCTGATGATTGTAGGTGTAAATATCAATTAAAGTTAAAACAAAAAAGATTATAAAATAAAACAAGTATTTTAAAGTTCAAATAAAATTTGCATCTAATCAACTCTTTAAATCCCACTAAAATATTACAGGGAAAATATTTAGGTTTTCATCATGAAAAATCAATGTAATTGCCTTTACGGTCCCAAAAAATATATGTACCTTTTAAAAATGCGCTGTATGCAAACAACCCTTAAATATAAAATGCTCGTTATCAGCCTTTGTCACTTAATTATATCCAACCACTTTAGCGTGAAAAAATTACAGGCTCTTAGGGCTACTGTCGTAAAAGGTGAAATAGCATAGGATATGTTTTAACCAAAACCACATTATATGGGTGTGTAACTTGTATTACACTCCTATGATTAGATTGGCATATATACCCATACTATATGGTTACGGGGATAGGTGTAATACAGGGCTGTGGAGTCGGAGCCGGACACGGGACTCTATGAAGGATTCGGCTGTATTTTTTAGCCAGGGTGAAACCCCGGTTGTTTTAAACCGACTCCGCAGCCCTGGATAAAGTGGTGTGTGATGTATACTTAGTATTTTATTGTGTTGTTTTGTGTTACAGCGATCAGCCCGGAGAAGGCGCAGACGCCAGAGATGCCTTCTGCTATGAGGAGCAGAGGTCGAAATGAGGAGCTATCAACGGGAAAAGAGTTTTGCGCTGACTTGCAATCGTAAACCAAGGGTTTATAGAAACAAAAGAAACGCCAAACAATTTCGACCATAGCGATAAAAGTTTAACTTCAGGTCGGCTATAAAGTGAACGGACAAAGTTGTGTTTCATGCAAACGCACCACTAAAGCCGATGCATTCCTTTGCATATTTTTGTCGTTTCGTATTTTCTTACAACAGTAGCAACAGGGTTTATTTTCTATCCTTTCTGAACAGTTCGTCTGCGCTTCTAACAACGAATAATGCACAAACAACTACACAAGCAAGATAATTGAAACAGTTCATTATCTATTTTTTCGTATATAACTGGGCGGTAACAATTGTTCAGTAACCTGGCAGTACTCGACTGTTACTTTAGTGTTTTCCTTCTTCTACATTTTGATTAGGGTGGAAATTCAGCATCTGTGGCAACAACAATATTTGCGTTTTTTCGCGAACCATACACAGTAGGCTCCAGATTATAATTTGTTTTGTTTCTTTAATTTATTAAACTGTATTAGCTTTTCTTGTATGTTTTTGATATGGTTAGTACGCAAACACAAAGGATGCCATGTGGAAAAGCATCGATATTAAGTTTGAGCGTCACTAAATTAAACAATTTTCCAAAGATAACCATGTTGCCTAGCCACAATTTGCCCATGTGCCTTAGTTTCAACCACTCTGCGTTACGGTGCTTCTAAAACTGTTTGCATCGAGAAATTATAAAGTGTGGCGGGCAGTTTTCGTAGTTTTGAAAATAGCACATTTGTATTACAAACTGTAATGCCGGCAAACATACTAGACTTGAATGCAAACGAGCAATTTTTAGCTGATAGTATTATGGTCCTTACCTGTTGACTCGTGTAATTTCGATAAGTTTTTTAGTGCCACTTGGTTTTCACACAGCGTTTAATTTGTAAGGCCGTCACATATAAAGTTGTGGTACTGGCACTTTACAAATGGTATCACTTTCCTTGCAAGGATGTGTAAATAAAAAACCCAACTCACCTAAAGTCAACTTTCAATGTTTCAAACCCTTCAAAACCAGCGCAATTAGCATCAAACTAATTACAATTTGAAAGATAGTAAAGATTGGCCGTGTTTCAAGTTTAAAAGAAATGAATTATAAATTAAATGTTTTTAAATAATAAACATTGAACAGACAGTATTTTTATTTTATTCGTGCTGTAAACTTTCTGCTTTTGATTTTTGTGTGATTTTTCGCCCGAATAAATGAAAGTTAAACAATGGTTGGCTGTAATGTGAATAATGTCAATATGAGGTGAATAAAGGTAATTTAAATGTGGAATAAAACCCCAACCTTTTACTCTTTCTTTACATTTCAATAACTGCTCGATGTTTTGCTTGAAATACACATTTAAAATTTCCTCTTAATAACAAAAAAAAACATTACAGTAATAGTAAGCAAAAAAAGAAAAACATAGTTCGGATGCTTTAGTCTTAAACTAAGTTATAAGTGATACACAAACAAAATAAAACTCTTAACTTACCTTATCAAAGAAGACCTGCAGCTTTCATCAGCAGCAAACTTAACACAGAGGTCAACCATAACACAACACAACTAGCTCAACTGATGATCAAATGCTTTTCTCGTGTGATTGCTTACGGCTCATTCTGCGCCAAACTGATTGCGTTTGCTTCGGCGCCTTTAATTCGTTTTGCTGAACATAAATCGGCCAGTTTAAATGGCCGCTTTCAAATCAGCGGTTTTTTTCACCAGGTCTTGCGGTTTCATATAAGGCACAAAACGATTGCATTGCAAGCCGCTGCTCCAAGAAGGACAGGAAAGTATAATAGCAATTATTACAAAACTCAAAATAGAAATTTGAGAGACTGTGATTTAAACGTCTCCTGTGCAAGGCCAAAAGTAATATAACTTAAAATGCGCGGAAGTTTTCGAGATGACGTAAGAACAGGACGTCTAAAACAAGCAACGTTCGGAAACTGGACGTTGTGGTTCGATGCAGTGCACAAATATGCAACGGAAACCTAGTTTAGAATATTCAGGCAGATGGTGGGATAGCGTGATAAAAATTTTCTTACTAACGCAGTTCCGACTTTCATCACTGCTCGGGTTAGGGGGTGCAACCAAAGGCGTAGGGGGCGGAGGGGTACATATGTCCCCGGGCGCCAAAATGAGGCTTACAAATGCCAAAATGAGGCTGCTTCTTCTCTAAATACAATGTTCTATTAAAATTGGAATTGTTTTGCCGTATAAAGTAAAGTATATTACGTTAAGTAATAGAAAATGTGATTAAACATGAAGGAGGGGCCGCCAATTTTATAGTTTGCCCCCGGGGGCAAAATACCCTGGCTACGCCACTGGGTACAAGCAAGCCCTTAAAAGTTGTCCCTAAAAATCCAGCATTTTTATCCTGATTGTGTTATTTCTGTGTTTCTCAACAACCCTGGCTCAAGTGCTACGTAATATGGTAAATGCCAATGGAACGCGAGAAATTTAAAGTTTTATGCGTGAGTTTAGCAAAATTACCGCAAATGTAATAATATTGCAATTGCCGTGAGTTGTATCCTCTATCTGCCACAATAACTTGGCCTTTAATATAAAATCGAGTGACACTGGAAGCTAGGTTTTTTAATTTGTTACTTTAGTCTTGTTTTAATTCAGGGGTTCCCAACCTTGTTACGATCTCGTACCACTTGGACGCTCTGTACTGTCACGCGTACCACTTTAGCAGAAAAATAATTTAATTGAATCATATTTTTATCTATTTTTAGCTTACAACTAGCATTTTTCAACGCTATTTGTAGCTTAAGGCTTGAGCTATAAAACAGTCGATTATATCTATCAAGAGCAATCATTTAGCATAATTAACGCCCACAGTCTCACAGCATTGTACACTTTACAAAGCAACTGTGCTGCTTGTCAACAATTGACACGGCGTGTATTTTGAAGATTGCGTTGTTTCGAAACAACAGGAATAGTTACGTAACAATAAGAATGGGCTTCGGGTAATTTTTTTTATTTAAATAAAACAAGAAAACAAAGTATAAAGTTGTGAATCCAGGGTTTTGTGAAAAAAACGGAAGCTACTCGAGTACCACCTGAAAAACCTACGCGTACCACTAGTGGTTCACGTACCACAGGTTGGGAACCCCTGTGTTAATTGGATCAGAATGGCTTGCTGTGAAACCCGGCGGTACGCAGCAAACTAAAAGCCACTATGCGATGTACACTGCCGGAAAAACGCACCGGTGAAAAAACGAGACAGTGACTTAAATGTACGCCAAGGCTACCAGGCGCGGACCTAGGATGTTTGTTTGGGGGGCAATGAATTGTTTCGAATATGACGTCACACAGCTGCACAACTAACCTTATGAAAACCAAACAGTTGGTTTATTTCCAGGTTGAAGAAGTGGTGCTTTTAATACAAAAGTTATATTACAAAGCTGTAGCACGAAGCGAAAAATTGCTTTTATATCTTTTAAGTTGTCAAAAGCATTTATATGAGGTGATGAGAGTAACGATGCCTTTGGTCAAAAGCAACTTTAATAAAGCGGGCCAAGAGATATACAAGAGGCTTAATTTTGAGATTCGCGAATATTTTGCATTTATAATAGTTCCACTAAAGACAAAACATACAGTTTTTTGTCAAAATACTTTAGCTTTTTTATTCCAGTAAAATATGAAGAATAACTAAACCATAAAACATAGCTACAACAAAACGGCTGTATTTACAAATACGATGCGTTTCTACACAGTATTGAAATCTTTGCGATTTTTACAGTTACCTACATTTGTTAACATTAAAGAACAAGTATAAAGTAAAGTGTAAGCTTTGAAACAGAACAATAACGAAGAAATAATTACACAGTAAAAATGGAAAAGTTAGCATTTGCACAAATGGATGACAACACTGAAATATTTGTTCTTCCTGTACAACATACCTTCTGCATAGCTATGTAAGCCCAGAATACAAAGAGAGCTCTATTGCGATGAGATTCGAACCAAACGAAAGCTTTCTTTACACGCGGGAAAATAAAACCGCTCAATGCTTCTTTGTAAGCCCCGAGAGAATGTCAAGTGAGCCTCGAAACTTTTTGTAATATTGGAAAAGAAATTATTTGTATTACCAATATGCATAGACACAATCGTTTTAAACTTAAATACGCACTATCCATAAAAAATTATTAATATTGAGACATTTAGATACAGTTTGTCGTGGATTTAGGTTTTTGCATGCCATAAAGGTAAAACCCACTTTAGGTTTTTGCAAGTCGTGGCTTATGTAAAACACAATGAATCATTTCGCGATAAAATCGAACGAAAAGAGAATACTTGTAAGGTTATAGAAGGGCGAGTGAGTCGCCGATGAACTCTGTGAGTTGCCAGAGCGAACTCGTCAATCCGCTTGCAACGGCGAGTCCGCAAACTCCTAAGGCAGCTCCCGAGTAGAAGCACTTCTCAACCAAACGCAATCTGAACAAATTAAACACAAGGTTGAAACGGGCTTAGCCATCTAATCACATTTTAAAATAAAACGCATATATAAACTTTGTTTATTTTAACTTTTTGTGTAATACTTTAATAAGACCACAAAACAAAGCTTAAATAGACACATTTTGGCGCCAATACTACGTCAGTATCGGACCAGTAGCGATACGATAAATCTGATATTATCGGACAACCAAAAGTAAAAACATAAAAAAAACGGGCCCAACCATCCAATAGAGTTTTAGATAAAAAGGAAATTCGGTGATGAATCGGCGAAACTAGGATATGAACAAATATGAAGGTAGATTCTAGAGATTTCAATATTTTGGCGAAAAAAGTGTGATCTAATGAAACCACTACGAAAAAGTATTTTGCTCCGAGCTATTGTAGGCCCACTAAAACTACTAGGAAGCAGTGACGGATTCTGAATATTTGATTTTTAGGTGAAATATAACACGGCGCCTTTATGCCCAAAACTCTGCCATACCATATTATAAAACATACTATACAACGAAGAATATACGCGCATAGCGAGAAAAATTTTTCAATTACACATAGTTAAAGTTGACAAAAAATATATTTCGACAGGCTTTTAGGACCACATTGGGCACGTGGGTCTTTTCAAACTGAGCCAAATTAAAAATTTTATGCCACACCAATATTTACAATAAAGTGCAATGAATGTACGGCTATCACGCGGCCCACAACTACATGATATCACTCAGCTGCTCAAAAGTAACTCGCGGCAGACATCTGGGCCGCTCGGCCCATAGTTTGCCGACCACTGTTCTAGGAATTTCGATATTTTGGTGGAAAATGTGTATAATGAAGCCACTACAAATCTTCTTTAGAAAAATGCATTGTTTTACGTTTACAGTGTCATGTCACAAATAAACATGAAAGTATTTATAAGATCAAAATTTCTGGCTTTAAACAAAAGTTCCACAAGCATAAAGTCGCTTACTTGGTTAGTTTTAGTTTCGATTGAAGATCGTTGTTCTTCTGCTTTAGAATGAACTGGTTGCAGCCGGCGATGTAAGTTGTGAAGTAATCTTCCCACTGATAAACCCCACAATCAAGGTTGTAAGCCTGAGAAACAATTAACAAATAGCTTGATAATGAGTTTTAAAGCCAAAAAGGTCGAGTAAATCCACATCATCTTGATTAAGACGTTTCGATTCACACTTGTATCATCGTCAGTTAATCTCATTGTTTTTTAACAGCACTTTCTGAACACATTACTTATACTGAGCATAAAATTAATTCAAAGACTGTTCAAAAAACGTTGGAAAAATAAGGTTCCACAAAATATAAGGCTTTTTTCATAGACTGATGATGCCAGATTGGCGAAATATATTTCTCTATTAATAACTAGTCTAGAACTTATAAATGACTGATTATGACTCGGACAAGAAAGTCTAAAGTATATTGCTACCATCCACTTGGAGTTATTGTCGTCATTAACGTGTATTGGGGCGAGGAGATATCTTCTTTTTTACAGATTCAGTTTGCGTTCTACAAAGACTTTTCAATACGCAAATCAATTCAAAGGCATTTAAACGCTTTTAAAAATTCAAATAATTTGTGACAAACGTGCAACACACAAATTTAACCCTATGATTAGATGCTCTGAACTAGAAGATCTTGTAATATTTCACCTTTTGGTCTTCAGCATTCAGTGAGGAACGCAGATGATCGACATTCGTGTTGCTGAACTTGAAGTTCGTCGTAAAAAAGAATTCCATCACTTCCATGGCGCTCATGATCTTTTCATTGAGTCTTGCCATTCTGAAAAAATAAAGAAATATTGAAGTCTTTGCCATTCTGAAATTAAACATTATATTTTGTAGGATTAGCGTAGCATTGGGTTCAGAATAAAGTATTTTTGTGAACTGGGACCAATAATTTTAAGCTAAATAAAATCCTATATTCTTGCCTAATTGATTATAGTCATTCAAACAAGTAATCCAGAAAAAAACAGACAATTGTTATAACATAATAAAGGAAGTTTAAATCTTAATAGTAGAGATTTTTTAAAGACAGGTTGACAAAAAGCTAGATATTAAATGATTAAATAAAGTTCCATCTAGACTAGGGCCTTAAATATTAAAAAAAAAAACAATAAAAAAACAGACAAAGCATTGCACCATTCAACAAAGCAAAAATTGCAAAAAAATCAAAAATTTCAACAAAGCAAAAATTTCAAAAAAAGAAAAAATTAAAAAAAAAAAAAAAATTTCGAAAAAAAGCAAAAATTTCAAAACAAGCAAAAAAATGGTGTTCAATCCACAATAAAGCATAGGTGACAAACTAGAGTTTTTAGCATCTGCTTAGACTTTATTTTATTTCAAGTATAACTCACTTTTGTTTTTTCCTCATAAGAGCCAGACCTGCATCCATCGCATGGGCAGGAATAGTTTGCGAATAAAAGGTGGTGAGCTCGTACAGCTTTCTACATATAAATAAAAAAATTGTTTAAATGAACACAACTTTGCCGAAAGTGTTAATGAAAACTATATCTCTTTATGTTAGATAGGATACTAACTAATCAGGTGGCACTATATAAAGACAAATTGTATAAAATGTTCGACAGGCAGCTTTCGCACAACCGCGCTTTATCAGGTCAAATTAAAAAATATGACAACTTTTGTTTTTACTTTAACCTGATAAAGCACGGTTGTATGAAATCTCAAGAGAAATTAAATACAATTTGTCTTTATATAGTGCCACCTGATTACCATATTTAGAATTAGACAAATACGGTGATTTATAAAGACTCCTAATGTTAAACAATACTAACTGATTACCTGATTTAGAACAAGACAGATATGGAAACCAACAAGGACTATATTTCTGGATAACACTAAATTACGCTAAAATTCTCCTACAATTTATTTTTTTTTGAGGGTGGGAATATATTTAGCATCTTTAATAAATTGTGACAATCACTAAAGCAAAACTAAAGAATCTATTTTACCTGTTATTCGTGCATAACACCCAAGGTGCACGGGATGGGTCGCTTGGATTCTCTGCCACATTGTTGATTGCAAGTGAAACTGGAAACAAAAATAAAAATTGTAAACGATGAATTTAAGCCGGGGTTGTGGAGTCGGGACTCAACAGAGTCGGTTTATTTTGCTGGAGTAGAGAACATGGGGATTAAGTTAGAAGTTAGACTACCCTTATAGGTTAATAAATTATATGACACACTACAAGCGGTATGTTAAATATATCCACCTAGTTTTCGTTAAATAAACGTGTGAAATATAGCTGCATAGTAGTTTAAATCGGGTTTCTTTTTTTGGCTGTGTCAGACTTGTTTTTTAACAGACTTCGAGCCCTGCTTGAGTTTTAAGACTTATGATGTATTGCCGTAATATTAATATTGCAACAGGGCTAGGTTATACCGTAATACATATCCATGCGGATTCCATTGTTTGCTAAACAGGGCTTCACGCGAAGTTGTATGTAGGAATTCTGTTTAGCAGGCAACAGTGCTATAGTCGGTAGATTAAGAACCCCACTGCAGGCGATTTGTTTTTCTAGCCTGGCAATGCTTGCACTACCACCATTATAAGATGATTGCGGTAAAATTAGCCATGCCAAAGGCACCAAGGTACAATTAGCCATGCCAAAGGCACCAAGGTAAAATTAGCCATGCCAAAGGCACCAACGTAAAATTAGCCATGCCAAAGGCACCAAGGTAAAATTAGCCATGCGACAGCACACAGAAGAAATGGACCAATATTTCTTGAAACGAGGTTTGGTAACTTAGTAAATATAAGTAGGTGTTTATTCACTTACTTCATACTTGCTCAATATACAATCCGAGGCAAAGTTATAATTCTAATCAGTGTTTCTCAAACTTTTTCACAACAACCCAAATATTAAGCGCATGAATCACATTAAAACTTTGTCGACCCAATTCGTTTAACTGAACTTTAAGTGATCAAAGCCATAAGACATCAGCATAAATAAAAAAAAAAAAAGTTTGATTTATATGAGCAATGTCTTTAATTTGCCTAAAAATTTCGCTCAAATTTCGGTAAAATTTTGCCCAACCTAACTGAACAATTTTAGATATGTAAACTGCTGCAGCCTGCAACCAACAAAATCAACATGGCAACACAGTTTTTCCCATGAGTTGAGAAACACTAAAACCTACATTTACTGATATAACACTTTTAGTTAAAGTTATCCATTCTTACTCAAGCGGTCCATAGCAAGGCCATTTTTGATGCAAGAGTTGACGTGGTAGATGGGAAGTGATCCATTGACCCTCGGAACTCGGTCGCACGTGAAGGAGCTGGTGCTTTCATTGTCCGAAGATGAATCCCCTGGAAATTCATGTTTAACCGGTTAAGTTTTAAATTGGTCAACAATAAATATAGGTGGAATTAGTTCTTCATAGTAAACAGCCTAAATACCTCTTGGTAATATAGAATGAACACACTAGAGTAAAAATCCAGTTTTGGAACAGATTTTTTATACAGGACTCAAAATACAAAAAGAACTCAACAATAAATTAAAACAAAATTTACATGTTTTCGAACAGGGGTTTATTTATCAAATGAATACGAAATTAGTGGTAATAAATTCAATCACTGGCTAGATACAAGCGTTTTTTTTCTTAAAAAATAGTTTTGTACAATTTAAAACAAAGTAAATTGTAGAATGAATATCAAGGCACATGTATAACTAAGTAGCATTTTGTGGAAATTTAAAAAAATTCTTCGTTGATTTTCACATGGTCAGATGACAAAATGCAACCTACTTCTGTATGGGCTTTGATATTCATTCTACATCTAACTACAACACCAGCGGATATGAACAAAAACGCCAACTTTTTGGTAATCTATCTGTATTTACAACCTTGTATGTCAAATTCCCCAAGCGATGAAACTGCACTGTCACTCTCGTAGCCGAGCGAGCACCTTCTTTCTGCTGAGTCACAAGCGGTCTTCATCGCTGCGCAAATCACGCCGTTCACTACAAAGTCGACCGGTATGAGGTCACAGGTTATCGAGTTGTCGACAATCACAGAACGAAGCACACCCTTGGCGTACGCTATTATGAAAGCAGTGGGTCCGTACACGTTTGTACACCAACCCTGGAGAAAAAGCAGTAATTTTTGCTATGAAAGATAATTATGCAGTGAAATTTGGAACACGATTAAGCAGTACACTGGAAGCCTTTAATAGACTAACCCAGTGGTTCCCAACCGGGTGCCATTTGGAAGCTTAAAGGGTAATTGAAGTTCCTTAAAAACATAATTATCGCTCTTTTTAAAATC
Organism: Ascidiella aspersa; assembly: GCF_963924565.1. Lineage (NCBI taxonomy): Eukaryota > Metazoa > Chordata > Ascidiacea > Phlebobranchia > Ascidiidae > Ascidiella > Ascidiella aspersa. The sequence goes on along the minus strand of NC_139453.1, from coordinate 2,650,403 downwards.
CTATTAATACAACTTTTTGTGTATGATTTGGGTACAGAAATCAAATGATATGTTTCTACATGCAAATAAATTTGATTGCGATGTCCCAGTTCCGTTTTTAGTGACACTACAGAAATCAACTTTCAAGATTCAAGTAGTTGTGTCGCAATCTATTTGTTGTTCCTTATGGGTGCCGCAAACCATAAAAGGTGGGAACACCTGGAGTATCAGAATCAGGAACACTAAACACGGATCTGTTGATTATCTTCAGTAGAAAGAGAGTGGCCCAAATAAATGATAAAAGATTCGTTCTTTTATGAGTAAACGTTTCGGCAATTTCTTTTGCCATCATCAGTGCAGTAAGTGAGACTAAGATAAAAACGAGTCACTATATATACGCTCGGACATTTTAGAACGTTATATAAACAGAAAATAAGTCGCAAAGTAACGGAGATAAGAACTGCAACGAAAAATTACATCCGTAAGGCGAAAGTAGGGCAAAGATAAGACAATGAGGTCAATGGGAAGCAACAGATACACGTAAGAGGGAATTAGTAATAAATTAAAAATAAAATATGAACACGACGATGGAATTGCGCGAATATACCATTTAAGTATTAAACAAATACAGGGGGACTGAGACCGTGTCAACATTGAGAGCGGGCTTGTGCTGCTGTATAAGCAGCGACTCCAACAGAAGGAGGCGGTAGCGGTCTCGTGCCGAGCCCAAAATCTCTGGGGAAGTGAAGTCCACTCGGTGGTTAGGATTGTTCTGCAAATGTTTGCAAACTTCGGAGGACGCCGAACGCTGGTGTTCATGCATATATAGTGACTCGTTTTTATCTTAGTCTCACTTACTGCACTGATGATGGCAAAAGAAATTGCCGAAACGTTTGCTAATAAAAGAATGAATCTTTTATCTATTATTTGGGCCACTCTCTTTCTACTGAAGATAATTATCAGAATCAGTCGATCAACTAAGAATTTTTGTGCAAGCAAGGCCAGGCTAGAAATGCAACTGCGGTGTGGTTTGCACTCCAAACTGGCCTTGCTTGCATGAAATCCCTAATTGGTTGAATGATTTCATTAGTCTTTATCAGTGATTTAAGTTTCATTACACAGGGCAATTTAAAAAAGCTAGATTTATAATTATTTGTGTCACTTACTTAATTTTACAGGAATAATGCCTTGGGGAGAAATTGATAAGGAAAGTAAAAGAAATGTAAATTCATTGTTCGCAAGTATCTCGCTAATGCAAACCCTTGAATATAACAGTGCTTTAAACCTAAGTTTCAAAGATTGAATAGGACTGCTTAAAGTTATTTAATCCTTCTAAATGTTTAACATCAATGAAACCACGCAAAAAATTTTAGTATTTTAAACACATTTAACTCTTTTCGTGTTCTTTCTGCACTGAAAAAATATCTAACTTATAACAAGTCTAAAAACATACCGGCAGGCGGCAACGGTTCTTTGTAAGATGGTATTATCATGCTGGGCCTGACAATGCAGATTGGAAGATGAGATCCTTCTCTTGCAACGACGTCTTCAGCAAGCGCCTTCGTCAGCGTGTAAGTGTTCGGTCTGAACGAAAACGCAACATTTAGCTACAACTTTAAACCAATAATTATAATACACCTAAAGCCTTCGACAGCGTGTAAGTGTTCGGTCTGAAACGAAAAACACAACAGGTTACATTTCAGTCAAGAGAGGTATTTTGATACAAAACTATTCTTTTTTGAAGCATTTATTTTTGAAGCATACTTTTTTCTATAAAATATATATTATACTTTACACAAAAAAGTGTATGACAATAGCACTTTATAAGGCAATTACAACGTCAAAACAATTTTCTGGCTTTTTAATTAAATATATTTAACCTTATCCTTGAACAAAAATATATCGGTAGGATAAAGTTTTAAACTACAATTTCTCGCGACAAAATTCCATGGATGGGGGAGAAGTTAAATTGGTAGTTCCTAAACTTTTCAGCTTGCGGCACAGTAAAAAAATAAAACATTTCATGCCACACCATGTACAAAAAACAACAAGTTTAACAGATAAATGCCTAAAAAAGGTCTATGAAATAAATCGTCTATCTTTGCTCGTTTATTTTTGATACATTGAATTACGGAATCTTTGTAATTGTTTTTTAAAGTATTGTCAGTAGTGAATGAAATTTATAACTCTATGAGAATTTTTAGCTTGCTACATGATAATTTAATTTTCCACATTTAAAGATAATTTAATAAAGTTATTAAATATTGACAAAAGAATTACACCTGGTCTGCGCTCGTACGTCCCAACAGTTAACCGACCTGCGATGGTCAGGCCCAACAGTTACCCACCCTTCAGGGAAAAAAATGGTAACCCTCGGCCTAGTGTGTGGAATATGGGTATATTTACCCTATAATAGAGTAACCTTAGCACAAATTTACAAAGTTAATCACATAAAGCCTTTGAAAAGAGTGTGATTTTGAAAGCTTTATCATTTAATAAAACAGCAAAATTAAATTTTTTTGTGTAACACTGCTGTAGCATTTAGCCTTCTTTGACGTCACTATACACGTGACCGTTGTTCACTGACGCGTGACCTAACGCCGAATTGTGCGTTTTCAACGTTTCGCATGGATTCTATTTTATACGTCTTACTAATAGCGGCTTGAATCATCGCTCCGTTTATCGTATGTACTGCTGAGATTTGTTAATATACTCAACGGGCAACATACACTGAGTGAAGTGTCTTTGTCTAGAGAGTACAAGAAGTTAAGGACAGGCATTCTAGCGGCCTGCTCCTTTGGAGTCGGATTAACAACTTGTAAGAGACTAGGCAGCCGTCGGCTCTCGTCTTCAGAGCCAGCAGCCTTCTTACCCATAACTAAACACCACCGATTCGCCACAACTGCATATTGCTAATACACACCTGTGGAGATGTGAACGAATGCTTGGAGGTTGTTTCGTTCGGGTCAAAATATTTTGAGAAGCCTCCTCACACACTGGACGTTTATCTCGAAGGCCAACCTGTAGAAATTGATAAAGAAACCAGTGGTTAATAAGCTTTTTTAGACGGCAGCAAACTAAACAGACAAAAACAAATTAGGGGTGTACTTTAACACCATCATGTAATTAACACTTAACAAGCATGCGGGGCATTATGAACTATACACATAATTTAATTCAGTAACTGTGAGATTAAAATGTACATACGATTTTATATAAGTAGACATTTATATACAAATCAATATCATTCCATTAGTAACACTTAGTAAAACTGAGTTACTACATCTGAAGCAACAAAATTTAAAACAATAATAATAATCGCATTTTTTTTATTCCAGACTGGGGGTAACCCCTTGGAAGCACCCATGCACACTTAAGAATCAGATGTATGCGCTGGTCTACAATCCTACTACAGCGTTCAAACTAATAAAGCAACGCAAAATATTTGCGTTAGGGTGCAGGTTAGTGTGTGGGTGAGGGTGGGTCAAGTATTGATTTTATTAGTATTGCTCAACCTACCCAAACCCAAACGCTAAGCTGCACCGACCCTAACTCAAATAATGTTCGTTGTGGATCCTAGACCAGCGCCCAGTAGCTTGATTATTTTGAAAGCGTAATACTTTTGCCGAACATATCAAATAACAAAAGTAGATCGTAATTAAATACAAAGTATCGGAAATCCTGAGACGTTGTGTATACTTAAGTGCCCTCACCGGAGGTGTTCGTTGAACTTAAGTGTTGTAACCTGAGGTGTTCGTTGAACTTAAGTGCCCTAACCTGAGGTGTTCGTTGAACTTAAGTGCCCTAACCTGAGGTGTTCGTTAACTTAAGTCCCCTAACCTGAGGTGTTCGTTGAACTTAAGTGCCTTAACCTGAGGTGTTCGTTGAACTTAAGTGCCTTAACCTGAGGTGTTCGTTGAACTTAAGTGCCCTAACCTGAGGTGTTTGTTGAACTTAAGTGCCCTAACCTGAGGTGTTCGTTGAACTTAAGTGCCCTAACCTGAGGTGTTCGTTGAACTTAAGTGCCTTAACCTGAGGTGTTCGTTGAACTTAAGTGGTCCTAACCTGAGGTGTTCGTTGAACTTGAATGTTGCAGCGCAATGGATGAAAACCTGGCATTTCTTCTGTAGAATCTCGTTTGATCCAAGCCAAGATCTTCAGCGCCAAGGTCGCACGAAACAAATTCAAGCTTCGACGCAAAACCATAGTTGCCATTTTTTTCTCACAGTAATCATCTAGATTTACCAAAAAAATAATCTAAAAACATCTAGATTTTTATGGAGAAATCTAAAAAAATAATCTAAAGATGATTTTTGAAAATATTCAATACTTTTGGACAAAAAATCAACACAAAAGCTTAATCAATGCCTGAGGCTTAATGCCGTATAAAGTTGCATAAAGGGACTTGCTTGATGCTTTAGATTTAAGATTTCTGCTTTATAAAACATTTGGCGCTGGTCTAGAATCCTACCACAATTCTAAAATCAACGCACAAAATTTGAGTTAGGGTGCGGGTTAGCGTTCGGGTGTGGGTGGGTCAAGTATTATTATATTCTTTGTTTAATAATAAAACTTGACCCACCTTAACCCAAACGCTAATCCGCACCCTAACCCAAATGGTGTTTCGTTGTGGTAGGATTCTAGACCAGCGCCAAACATTTTACTGAACATGACGAGTCGAGTTACTGAAATTTCGATTTTATATCTCATCATTTTTTTTTCAGTTTGCAAAAAAAATCTTTTGAAATTACTGAAATATTTATCGTCAATAGCGAATCTGTCACTAATTTAGATTATACAATATTTTTGGCGCTGGTCTAGAATCCTACCACAGTTATGAAATCAACGCACAAAATTGAGTTAGGTAGCGGGTTAGCGTTTGGGTGTGGGTGGGTCAAGTATTATTATATTATTTATTTAATAATAATACTTGACCAACCTTAACCCAAACGCTAACCCGCAACCTAACCCAAATAATGCGCTTTGTGGTAGGATTCTAGACCAGCGCCAAATTTTTTTATAATAATCTAAAAAAACATCTAACATCTAGATTGTATAATCCTACATCTAGATTCAAACCAAAACATCTAAATCTAGATTAAAATAATCTAGAATGGCAACTATGCGCAAAATTCGGCTGCAGCTCACGAAGAACGTCGAAAGCCTGGAAAAGGAAAAGGTTTAAACGTCAAATGACTCAAAGAGATTTAAACCAATGAGTGGAAAGTTGGGGAAAATGGCGAATTTGTTTGGTCGTCTGTCACGCTCTGGTGCATATGAAGAAACAACAAAGTTTAGAGTAGACTCGTTTACTCGTAGTTCTGTTTGTGCCATCAACAGCCTCTGATTGGTACAGGGTTAAGCACCTTTTCGCCTAGGATCGCCAAAAAAATGGTTGAACAGATTGGCATGGCTTTTCAACTCTGATTTGAGTTCAGGCTAATTCATTTAGCTGCGGTATATAATACTACCACAACGAACATGATTTGGGTTAGGGTGTGGTGCGGGTTAGCGTTTGGGTTTTGGTAGGTTAATCAGCAATATTGTTAATGAATAACAATAATACTTGATACGCCATCAACCAAACACTAACCAACACCCTGATCAAAATATTGTGCTTTGCTTTAATACCTGTTTTAACGCTGTGGTTGGATTCTAGAGCAAAATCGTACCACAACGAAGCGAGCCAAAATTAAAATATTCAAAGAAGAATTCTGTAGTAATCTGTGGTATATTTATGGATTCCTTAAGCCTTGCAATTAAAAGCAAGTCCGCTTGTGAGGAGCTGAGGCAATCTGGCTTACTTTGTTTGCCAAGTTCTCGTCTTTTAAATGATTACAGGTCCCATATTAAATTATATATTTTTAGTTTAAGAAAAATATATAAATATTTTATAAACAAAAGCGAAGGTGGTCTAGAATCCTAACCCAGATGTCTCTTTGAATGACTAAAAAGGTGAAAGTTGTTATCGTAAAATCCTGGAAGGGTTAAAGTTTAACTTTAAACGCCAAAATCCTTCAAAGGATAGAGGCTTTAACGTCAAAATCAAGAAAGGGTAATAGTTTAAACGTCAAAATTCTAAAAGGGTGGGTATTTTACCTAACATCAAACTCTTTGGAGAGATAGATGAAAAAACGTCAAAATTCTGGAAGATTAGGGGTTCATCCCCAGGGTTTAAGTTTTTAACGGCTAAAATGCGACCCCGAAAAAACACTGCGACTAAGATATATAAACGTCGAAAACATGAAAAGGGAAAGAGCTAACGTCAAACTCTTGGAAGCGTAAAGGTTTTAACATCAAAAACCTGGAAGCGTAAGGGTCTTATGATTTGTTCGCTTTGAGCTTAAAACAGTTGAGTGAAGAGAAATTAGGTCGCCAAAGCTTCGCTGTTTTACTTATGCCTATAGTATTCGGGTAGCAACCACAAAAAAGGTTTAGAAACACTGTTGATCACAAGAACAACTGAACATTTAACCCAGAGGCTGTGAAACTTTGAAACGCGGACTCATGGGGGTACGTGGACCAATTTTCGAGGTCTAAGCACGCCGAGGTAAAATCGTAGTGTATAATAAAAATAATAGAATAACGAAAAATTTAGTTAAGAAAAATTATTCCTTATAGTTTCACATTTGCTGAGCCGAATACGCAACCAATTGTTTTTAGTGGACTGCTTTAAAAATGTTTAAGAACTCCGCTTCTTTACCGAACAGCAACGCAATTAATATGACCGAATCGTAAAATGTCTCTTTCTAATAATACGACCGACTTGAAAATCTAAACCAAAGTCTGATGGACACAACCATAACTCAGGGGTGGCGGTGGGGTACATATGTCCCCGGGCGCCGAGGTACAGGGGCGCCGAAATGAGGCTTACAAATGCCAAAATGAGGCTGCTTCTTCTTTAAATACAATGTTCTATTAAAATTTGAATTGTTTTGCCGTATGAAGTAAGGTGTATTATGTTAACGTAATGGAAAATGTGATTAAACATGAAGGAGGGGGCACCAATTATAAAGTTTGCACCCAGGCGCAAAATACCCTAGCTACCAATCTGCTTATGGAGTTGGAGAATAGAAAACCAGGGATAAAAAACAAGAATGCATAGAGTTACTTTCTTAAGACGAGGTTTTTGGGTAAACGAAATCCGTAAGATGAGGTTAGTTAGCCTACTTCCCGCATTTCCTTAACGTAATGCTGGTCCATATGCTATTGCTCAATGCTAAATTTGCAAGAATTCAATAAATTCATTTGGACACTTTTTGAAACTTGGGTGAAGTAAGCATTGGGTACTTGAGGTATTATATTTAAATATCCTTGCAAACTATTGATTGCGTGGGCTCCAGAAAACGATTGGTGTTGAAAGTCTGGAAAAACACTTTTACATTTGTAAAAAAAGTGCGTTTAGCGGATACAGTGGTGGCAATCAGGTATAACTTAGTTTCTTTAACGTTTTTATTGGATCGAACGAATTTCGTAAGAAGATCCTCGGCATGATTTTAATCAGGGCTTTCCAAAATGTTCTCTCTGCAAGTAATTTTACACGAAAAGACTTAAGTCTTGACTTAAGGGCACCAGCATCGGCCGAACTCGTTGCGCGCTTTGTCGCCACCCGGCGGCACCGCCATAAGAAATCACCTGGAAAAAAGCGGTCACTTGAAGCGTGAGCGAGCGCACGAGGTGCTCGTATCGCGTGACCCGATCAATCGGCGGCCGCCAAAGTTATTCAAGTTCTTAAACGGACCGCGTGGTCTATGCATTGACTTGAGTCATTGCAACATTGGTTTAGTGTCTTTAACACTCGTCAAATAATGCTTAACAATCGTATAACCTGTTCTTATTAAAGTTAGGTGATTGCGAGTGTTTGCCCAGACAAATCTCATTTGTATTTTTAAGTGTTTTAAACGAAAGCAATGAATAAGTCACAAGCTTTCTAAATCTGTAAGTTTAAAAGCAACTTCATTATAAACGCAGTCTTACTAAGGTTGTTTTGTCAGTTGATATTTCACATTAGAGGTATTATTAAAATGTTTAGAGTAAGCTATTATTAATATGTGTATAATGGCTCATTCAGAGCTGCTACTCCACTAGTTGGCGTTCTGGCGCAAAACTTGGACAACTAGATTTATTTGAGAGTTAATTTAAATTTCATTAGCAATAAAATTAGCCGCATTTTGTTCCAAAATTTCAACAAGACACTAGAATTTGCCTGGTGCCACCTCATAATGTTCCGGCAAAATATTTATCTTAGTTAGAGCGGACTTGGCGCTTTTGCAGCGAAATCACCTAAAACGCCAAAAGCGCAAAAAAAGTAAATGTGTTTATTTTCATTTAACAGTTTGGTCGGTGCTACTGGGGATATACAGCAACAATATGACACAGACGTTCTATATGTGTATATTTTCTTTTATGGCAAACAATTGCAATATGGATAGTCGGAGTGAAAACAAATTGTAAACAAAGAATGAAAACAAATTGTATCTTGATGGCTAAGGTGACAGCCCGGTCTGATTTAACGTATAATGGTTTATTTATAAATATACTGATTTCCAAAAGGTCAATCGTACAGCAGCAACAACATAGTGTACGGTTACCGCTGGTGCGTTACCTATTGATCCTTGAACGAAAAAAATTGAGGCAAATATCAAGGTTTAAATACATTCTTAAACACCAGGATGTCTTAAATAAGCAAAAAAATTCTTAAATAAGCAAAAAATTGACTACAATTACTTTTTATCAGATTTTAGCTATAAAACCTAATATTTTACTTTACAACCTTTTGTTGTCGGACAGGCAACATTTGACATTTTTTAGCGACACGCGACATGAAGCGACACTTGTTTGACGTAACGCGACAGACATCTTAGCGAGAATGTGCCGACCTAGTGTAAATGTGTAAAAAAAGTGGCTAAATGGTGAAGGGAGGGTGGTTTTGTGTTGCTGGAGTCTGGAGAGAAAAAGGAACTTGCGAGAATATATTCGGTCGATCTTCAAGTATTCAGCATAACAATTGTCAGCTGGAGTAATGTTCATAACGTTTTTTCATGATTCTAAGTAAAATCAGGATTTGTAGGGAAACAAACTTGTTGTAGGTTTTCCAGGTATTATTTTCGTTTAATGAAAGTAGAAATATTTAAAATATGCAGTTGATAATAATTTAATCGTTTCTACCAACAAAAACCCATTACTACTTTATATATAAATGCTTGAATCGATTAAAACGAGGTTTAGTGTAAAATTGATGATACAGGTGTATTGCGAAAATGAAGTCGGACATTGCAACGAGTCTTTAACCATTTCTTGCATCTGTAGACACGTTCTGCAGTAAAAAAACAAAAACTAAATACTTGCATTCTTTGATGATGATTTGTCCATACTAATATAAGCATGTACACTAGGTTCAAGTAATAAAATGAGAGTGAAGTTTTGTCAGTCAAAAATGCAGTACTTTAAAAAAAAAAAAAAAACGTTATGTATTATCACGTCGATTGTTGTTTGGTAGTAATTTGTTTGGTAATAATTGTATTTGGAAGTTTGCTATTTCATAATGTTAAGTGAGTTTAATGGGCACTATACTCTGTTCAAGGTATTACTCAATATGAGCTTTCATATATTTTAACGGGGGTGTTTATTGCGTGAAAATAGTCTGTGCTGTAGTCAAGTTTTACTGAGGGTCGCACGACATAAGTTGAGTGCGTCAGCGGGTCGCAACAACAGAACTAAGAAACGGAAATACGTGGAGAGCAAAGTGAGCTCGAAATTTGTTGGTTATATTCGCATTTCTCCGGATTTTCTTGCAACAGTTTATTACATAAAATTCATATGTTTTTTTTTCATTTGCCGGTGGCGCACCTGTTAAAAAGCAGTGAATTACGTTGTTGATATGAATATTAGCGTTTTAGCAACATTCATAAATACGAAGTGATAAAGTTGAATGGAAGCCCGCATACATATTAATGTTGTCGGGCACCGAATATGCAACGATAGTTGGTAAATATTGCATTTTGAATTTAAGGCGCCAAAAAATGAGTTTAAACGTCGCAATAAGAGTTTTTTTTTTAACGTTAATTTTTCTACTGGATAACAATTGTGACCAACTTTTATATTACATTTGTACGACATCGCTATTTGTTATGTTGTTTTATTTTTGTAAAAACTCATCAAGGAATGGCTGATACTCGCAATTGAATTAGAAGCTCGTGAAAACTGAACGTTTATTCCCAGTTAATCACATTATTTCGAACCTTATTTCTCAGTATTTGCTGTTTTTTAGTCGCTCTCTAATATTCGCTATGGAATCGAAATCGCGTGAAGTTGTTAATTACAAACGGCCAGCACAATGCATTACCCACCAATAACCCCAAACAGGACCAAAAATCCGTTGCCAAAACAGCGGCGCCCGCGCCGGTCAGACTATGGCGTCCAAACTTTGGAACCAAAACGGCCGATGCCAGACCGATGGCCCCCGATCGTCCCATACCCTCCAACCACAGGTTCTGGCGTTATTATGGCCATTTAGGTCTTCTTCCGATGAATTTAGGACTTATTCCGATGAATTTAGAACTTATTCCGATGAATTTAGGCCTTATTCCATAGGATTTAGGACTAATTCCGATGAATTTAGGCTTTATTCCGATGAATTTAGACCTCATTCCGACAGATTCAGGTCTAATTCAGACGATTTTGATCTTATGCTTTACGGGATATTACTGCGTAATTTGCTGTATTACGCCGTTGGTCTTAATACTATGGTTTATAGATTTTTCTGCTTTAGGTATTTTTGCTTTTTAGGTCTTATTGTGTATTCCCTATAACACTTGTCAAAACTGAAAAAAATCCTTTTGGACAATTGAGTTTAGGTTACACAATTGGCTTTCAAACTTTTATGGTTATGGCTTACGACACCCTTAGATATATTAAATAGATTGCGGTACCCCTACTCGAATTTTCGGTAAAATATTTACTGCGATGTCATTACAAACGGAACCGGAACACAATCAAATCTTCGTATCTCATGACTTGTTTCTGCAAGCAAAAACAGATATGGGACGAATAATTTCTTGCCTTTATCTATCACTTTATGGATGCAAAATAATTTTTGATGCACATATACACATCCCAACATTTCTCCTTGACTTGTTTCTGCAAGCAAAAACAGATATGGGCCGAAAATTCTCTGCCATCCCTTCCGACGTAAATACAAATATTTTTTCCACAAAAAAATGCTTATTGTTGTAACCCTCTCTCCTCCTTGCCCTCAAACCAAATAAAAGAAATATTTTCCCCTATTTATAAAAAACCTCAATTAAAAAACTATATGTTTGAGGCCCCTGAAACAATAAACAAAAAACAGTCTCCACCCAGGAGTAAATATTTCATTAACAAAACAGTATTTTTAATTTTTGCGATGTCATTACAAACGGAACCGAACCACAATAAAATCTACGTAGGAAAAAATAGTTTGGTTTATTGTTACCTTAATGTACAAAAGAGATACATCCAGAGGGCTACCAATACAGAAAATTCAGATTCTTTCCCAAGTATCTATCGAGACCCTTGAGCGCAAGAAACGTGCCGCGGTTGGGAACCGCTAGGTTACTTCTGGTACATTGGCTCCCTCGCACGAGGCACGTTTGCGTACATTGTGATGAGACCGTAACACCCAACAATTCTAGTCTCACCTCTACTATGGCACCGGCTCCCTGTGAATCAATTATCTCCTTTTAACTATATTTTTTTCCCTTTCACTAAACATTAAACTTAAGCTCCACCCTATAAAAATTAACTCTCAAAACATGGTGTAATTATTTGGCGAAATGGCCAAACTTTTAATTTAGATTCTGAGTTTTATGCCTAAGCAAAAAAAATTGTTTCTCTTTTTTACTCAAAGAAAAAAAAAAACAAAAAAAACGTTGGCATACATTGGACTGCCACTTGCTCGCACGCCGGCACTTGGCCGACCAACTTCTGCGGGAAAACACGCCTTTATTTCCCGCCGATCGCGCTTATTTAGGACAAAGCCAGCGATGCGAGCCCGGGTCTTTCAAACTTATTGCCAGGCTTCTAAAATCAAGTAAAAAGTATGACTGCCAATAACGTTAAGCTATAGGTTTGCAATGTGCAGGATTTGGCTAGCATGTACATTGTACACTGTTAGTGTTAGTGTTAGGTATAGTGCCATGTTAAGACTATGTAATGAAGACCACGCTTTATAGACTAAATACTAGCATTCGTGTATAATTAAATACAACATTAGAAGAAGATTTTCGGTAAATGAGTAAAGTTATTTTAAAACGGGGCTTCTTTTAACCTCCTTAGCTTGGCTGCATGGTGTTACGTATGTCCAGCGTCACAACACAAACTTTTCCATTTGGCCAATCATCGAAAACGCATTTTGCTTTTCGAAGAGGGTTTGATGTTTTTGCTAATACCGTTAGTCCAATTTAAAAATAAACCTGTGTTACGCCAGTTTGAATTTTAGTCCATGTGCGTATAGTCACATTTAGGGATGTCCGAAACTTGACATTTCATTTTGATACCTTACTTCAAAATTTTCGGACAAAAACTTCGATAGAATTAAAACTGAAATCAAACTATACCTTCTATTAGGCAACTTTTGACTATAGGTACGAAAATGTGTTAATTACATGTTACAGAGGACAAGGCTCCGGATCAGACGAGCAACATCAACGATTGCTTGGCCTTTCTCTCCAGTCCAGTAGTTCAACTTTACTTTTCGTTGAAAGGCAAGTTTTCCTGTTTATCCAAATAAATCAAACCGAGCGGCACGTTTTGTTATTTATGTAATCTGGACGCTATAGTGTTCGAGGTGGTACACGCCCAAGCACGTATAGCGGTGAGCGGTTAAACGGGTTGGCAAATTCCCACTTTAACCTTCTCTGTGTGTTTATGTTCGTTTGTGTAGCCTATATATTTATAGCCAAGCTAAGCAGTCTTCTTTAATGTAGATGCAAATAAACAGAAAGGTTCGTGAAAATATTCCGAGCTCACATTTTTAACGGGATTTTTGGTTTGGCATAAACGCAGTAAATAGAGTTGTTAGGAATACAAAAAGAAGTGTCTTCATTTTTTTTTGTAGTAAAATGACAGAAAACGACATACATCCTTGTTTGGCCTGAACAAAAAAATTTGCAAAAAACGCGCCAATTTTAACATGCCTGATGGCAGTGTTGTATACAAATTTAAAAATGACTTAAGTTTCAGTCAAGTCGTTTGTAAAATAACTTAGATGAAAGTCAAGTTTTGAATAAATGACAAGTCAAGTCCCAGTCCACGTCATCAGTTGCGCAAGTCAAGTCCCAGTTCACGTCATCAGTTGCGCAAGTCAAGTCCCAGTCCACGTCATCAGTTGCGTAAGTCAAGTCCCAGTCCACGTCATCAGTTGCATAAGTCAAGTCCCAGTCCACGTCATCAGTTGCGCAAGTCAAGTCCCAGTCCACGTCATCAGTTGCGTAAGTCAAGTCCCAGTCCACGTCATCGGTTGCGCAAGTCAAGTTGCAGTCAAGTCATAATTAGAGAAAGTCAAATTCAAGTCACGTCGTTGTCATAAATATAAAACGTTAAACTATTAGAATTTGTAAACTCGTACGATTATGAAAAATAACTGAGGTAAACCAAAAAAAAACGCCACATGCAGCAAGAAAATTGTTTTGCGCAAAAATTTTGATAAATAGCCCAATTTTATAAAAACGAAACAAAAGAAAACACTTCATTTCAACCAAAGTCATTTGTCCAAAGACTTAAGTCAAGCCCAAATGGCTTAAGTCAAGTCAAGTCTTTTAAAAACAATGACTTAAGAGCACTTATGTCAAGTTTTTGTCTTAAGTTATCAAAGCGCTGCTTGATAGCAACTTTTAGGTGAGCGAGTCGCGGCTTTTGATAAGTGGAAACTTAGGCTGTATTGTCTTCTCATTACAAACGCGTAAATCTTCTCACTATAGGCGTATAGCCAAGCTAACCAGCCTTCTTTAATGTAGATGCAAATAAACAGAAAGGTTCGTGAAAATATTCCGAGCTCACATTTTTAACGGGATTTTTGGTTTGACTTATACGCAGTAGAGTTGTTAGGAGTACAAAAATATCTGTCAAGTTGTATTGAAATGACATATATCCTTGTTTGGCCTTTTCAGGCTTCCAATATCCAACTCGAAAATTTTTCTGGGCAAAGGACAAAACCGGAAACTTCACTTGGCAGAGGTCGCAGTGCGCGCTGACACCTAGCGGAAGTTTGGCAAAGCTCGACACCATGGTTGAAGTTGATATTCTGGTGTGTGTTGCAAACCAAACTTTCGGAAGATTCAGAAGTTATGGCATAGGTAAATTAAATTTTTTAGGTTCAAAAAAAAAAATTGCAAGTAATTCTACTCTTTAAGCCTAAATTGTTGCTGTAGTTTTCCTTAAAATTTCCTTATTTTGTTTTCGAAAATGACTCGTCTGTTAATTATTTATTTTCAACGGTTTGTCGACCCACACAAGTGGCAAAACTTTAGAAAACAATTAAACCTACCAAAGGAGATAATTTTTTTTGATTAACATTATATCTGGTAGGCTGGTGAAAACAGTTCATATATTTATTTGCATACAAATATGCTTGTCCATTATATTAAGTGAATTTAGTCACTATTTGTTCATTGCACAATTAGGAAAACCGTAAAACATGCTTTTTGAGACGATGTTCTACCGGAATGGGTAAATAACTAAATGCACAATATAAGTAATATAATATTATAAAAATCCTAACTCTAACTCGTTATTCGATGAATTCGATAATATAAACGTACTTCGTTTGTTTTATTTGTTATTTGCGATCAGGTTTACGATATTCTGGCGACGGTCGCTTGACAAATAAACTTGATTGGACGTGGCAAGACGGCTCCAAAGTCGAATTAGACAACTGGGCGCCACATGAACCAAGCAATTATTACGAAGAAACTTGTGGCGTTGTTCAGCAACCCGAAAACAGGTGGAACAACGTATATTGCACGTATCTGTTTCGACCATCCTGCAGCGCTAAAGGTACAAAGCAGACTGTGTTGCATGCTTTTTTACGTTTTTTTTTAATCAAAACTAAAAAAAAAACTTTTCTATTAAAAAAAAAAAGATTGTCGCTTTAAAAGGGATACACAGTTCCAGCAGTAGGCGTTCCCTTTTACATAATTGAATTGGCGGAATAACAGTAATTTAATCGCACTTAGTTTTTCCCTTTATATGTTTTACAGTCCTATCTAGTAAGTTAAAATTCACATCACTTTTATCTCGCAATTTTTTGCACCCCACTCACCTTCATTTTTTATCACAATAGTTAAGACACTTTTAAGAATTACGCCATTACATTCCGAGCCTATACGTGATATTTTACAAGTAAATTATCACGATTCGAACAGATACCAAATGAAAAAAAATACTTCTTTGCCGTTACGCACCGGTAAGGAAACCTCGGTTGAAAACTTTACACTTGCTTTGCTTTTAGTACGCTGGGCGCCAATCGGAAAAGTGAGTGAGTTCCTGAAATCAGTTGCACCCGGCAACCTGACGAGCGAAGCAAGCGCGAAAGAAAGCGGTGCGATGCTTGATTTCCAAGACGACCTGCAGGCTTTATTCTCCGATGTGAAGCAAGGCACTCCGCTTCATTTCACGTACGAACAAACCGAAGTCTTTATTGAGAAGCTGAAGGCTGTCGGGGGTGAGGTGAAGTCGAAGCGAGAGCTGCAAAACACCGAGCTGGATTTCCAATTTCGGGCTGAGTCGAACAGCAGCGAGATTATCGCGTCGATTTTCGAGAACAGCCCACCTCCTACCGAAGTCGCCGAGCTACCTACAAACAGCGAAGAGCCAAGAGAAAGTCAACCTTCCACCTACATCTACATACGGCCAAGCAAAACTGTCTTCACCAGCGTCACCGGCTACGAAACATCCAGCAATCGCACTCTCAACGGGTCGATTACGATTAGTAGGATTGTGACAGCAGGCGGGTCATCGCAAAACCCAGTTTGCGAACTTTTCAGCTCCCACTCTAACCTTTTAAAACAGCACAAGTTCGTAAATGTCAAAGAAACGTGCGCCTTTATACTTCCCTCCTCTGGAAACTTTTCAACTGTCGGATGTCGGACCGAAATGGTCGACGACCAGTTAACCTGCACCTGTAACCACTTCACCATATTTTCGGTACTTCTTGCCGTCAAGATGGTGGCAATTTCACAAGGTGTGAAGGTAGCTATAGTTTTTGCTTTGCTGACAACATTTGCTGGCTTTTTAAATATTACTTAAATCCAGGCTTATATATATTATCAGCATCATTTTATACCTTTAAGCCCATAGTTTGTTGGTTAGTTAATATAAGTTTAACTTGGCCTATTTATTTTCGCTGGTGTCCATCGAACGAAACATTAAAAAATGAGGGTTACACAAAAAAACTATTTGAAAAGCAATTTTTTTGCGAAAATAACCTGTTGAAAGCATCCAAAATAAGTATCCATCTACTTTTTATTTCTATATAAACATGTACATTTTACTTTTTATTAGGATCTACTTTTTACTTTTATATTAACATCTCCATTTTACTTTCATATTAACATCGACATTTTAAAATTCTGATGTCCAAAAATTTTCGTCAACTTTTCCTGCAGATTGTCTCATACATTTGCGAATCCAGTTCGGTGATCTTTCTGATCGCAACCCTGGCTCTCCTGCTGATCTACAGGAGGGACATCGGAAGCGACCGGACCGTCTTACAGATCAACCTCTCCTTCTCTCTCTTAATGCTCCACATCACAACTCTCGGCCACGAGCTGGCGGTTAAGAACCCGATTGGGTGCATGGCTCTGGCTGGATGTACTCACTTCTTTCTGCTGGCCACAGGTGAACCATATGCTATAGTTGTTCACATAGGCCCAGTGTAGTAAATAAATCATTACGAAAATCCAGGTCAAACATTTTTAAATAAATGACAAGAAGTTAAGTCCCAACCAGGTGATATTTAGAGCCTATTAATTCCAACTCAAGTACAGTCATAAAAAGTAGATATTAAAGTTCAGTTATTCCCAAACTGTTTGCCGCAGCACACTTGTGTGCCTCGAAAGATCGTCAAGTGTGCCTCGAAACTTTTTGTAAATTTTGAAAAGAGTATTTGTATTACTAATAGGCATACACGCAAACATTTTAGACTTAAATACACAGTGTTCATTACAAATTAATAATTTTGAGACATTTACATGTAGTTTGTCGTGTGTTTAGGGCGATTGTAAAATAAAATTTCTATTGTTGTTCTGTTAAAAGTGTGCCGCGAAATAGTTAAGATATTTTTAATGTGCAGCAAGCAAAAAAAATCGTGAACCACTGTGTTAAACCTTCGTAAAGTCAAGTCAGGCATAACACCTAAAATAAATCATGTTTCGGCACATTGGTTTTGTCATTTATTGCCCTGACGACTTTGTTTATTTTTTACCAAGGCTCTTGGTTCCTAGTTGACGGGTCACGCATCCTAATGGCCACACAGTTCCCAATGAAATTTAGAGCTCAGAGTCCGTCGAAAAGAACCAAGGTGTTCATGTTGATCGGCTGGTCCGCGCCGACCCTCATCACTTCCCTGGCTTTGTGCATCGGCTGGGATTTGGATTCCTACATGAAGCCGAGTGCCCACTACACACATTGTCATATCCTTGATGAGCAGATACAAAAGTACGACAGGTGCTGGCTCGATCCTGGTACAAACCTCTTCCTTCTTTCGGTGATGATTCCAGTCGGCATCTTCGTTGGAGCGAGCTTTATCTTTGCTCTGGTTTCATCTTCGGTATTACAACGTTTTATATATAATTACTTTTAACGTTATTAAGAGTTATATAGATAAACCTGTGTTCTGTCGTTATTGTTCTGCTCAGCTAAATTCTGTCCAATCTGATAAAATAATATAAACTGAATTACTAATTTGTATATTTTACCGCAGGCCAAACGAGTTAGCGAATAAACTAAACCAGTGCGGTACAGCATAGTAGTTTCGAAGTAATGTAATGTGTAGTACAGCAGAACTTCCAGGCTTTTGTAAAGCGCGATTTACCTTTGGACAAAGCCACCGCGGACTTGCAAAACACATAGGGACGTGGCTGGCGGAGATTAGAAGGTGTTAACTATATTTGACCGGCGCACTTCGCTTTATTATGACGTTTAAATGGAACGAGAAATGGACTGTATATTAGCTCATTTTCATTTTACTATGTAGCGTTAAAAGAAGTTGTAAATACAGGTTGTACTTCGTAAAAAGCCTGGCGCCCAGGAAGTCGGCCCACAAGAAACAAAGGAAGCCATTGCAAAGTTCTTTTTTCTCGTGCTTCTGCTTGGTGGTACATGGGCTATTGGATTCTTGGCAGGTGAGCTTTCTTGGCCGAAATACTTGTGGATATAAAGTGTTGCGTTAATCCAAGCAACCTGTTTTGCGTTCTACCTCATCTTAGTTTTACCACTTAAAGTCGATGACTTAATATTAGTGGACTAAAGTCACTGTTTTCAAATGACTTAATATTATTTAAGTCATTTGCACAAGAGACTTGACTTGGAGTTTAGCCCTTCTAGCAAGTGACTTAAATTAGTGTGTCTAAAGTGAGGTTTTGTGTATGTGACATATTTTTTATAATGGATAGCGTTTCTAGTTTTATAAGTTAGTTATTTATTTTTAACGCAATACTTAGATTCGACTTTGTTTGGCAATGATTCGAGTGGGAGTTTAATCAGAACATGACGTTCTCTGCCCTATAAATTCGCGCTGGTTTAAACCCTAAGGCAGAGTTTCTCAACCGGGGTGCCGCGGCACCCTGGGGTGCTTTTTCTAATCCTCAAGGGTGCACTTTTTAATTCTCACATTTGGGAACCTTTAAGAATCTGATTTTTGCTTAAGAACTTTTCGTGTAAGATTAGAGTGGAATAAATCCAATTATAACTTTCTACGTTGTGTAGAGTTTATGTGTGCGTTCCGCTTTCGTTTATTGCGACATTCTAGTAAATTACCTACAAAAATATTCTGGGGGTGCCGCAATCTATTTATTATTTCTGGGGGGTGTCGCAAGCCATAAAATGCTGATAAAGACTGCCTTAAAGTTTAATCGCCCTTAACCTTTTACGTTTAGGCTTGAACGACGAGACCAGTTCTTTGGTCTTTCAGTACGTTCACACGATCACCAACGGACTGCAGGGAGCGTTCGTCTTCTACTTCTACTGCTTCCTTAACTCGACCATCCGCGAAAAGATGAGGCTCTTTATGCGAAAGCGCGAGCAACGAGTGGTAGACGCTCCTATACCGATGGTGCCCATCGACCGCAGAACGCAGGAGACCGACATGTAGACAGTGTTTTATTACGGAAGTGACGTTTGATGCCACGTTGGCAATGGCTATATAGCTGGCCACTGATGAGTTCTAATTGAGAGACTGATGATGCCTTATTTTGTGGCGAAATGTATCTTTTTAGGAACTTGTAAATAACTGACTTTGATTAAGGAGTCGGTTAAGAACAACCCGAGTCCGACCCTAACTATGTCTTAAGTCCGGCTTAGACTCCACAGTCTGTATTTCGCCCAACTACGTATTCCTAAAATAAGGTGGAAATATATTCAACAATCCACTCAAAGGGGTGTCATATAACTCATCCACCCACAATACATGGATGGAAAGTTATTCAACTGTATGTTATTGAACTGTATGTTATTGAACTGTATGTTATTCAATCTGTGTGATCCACAGTTGGCGGCCTTATCCGTTTCGAAATTTGGTTCTGCGCATGCGCATGTCGGACTCGGGTGGTCTTAGAGTTTCATTTGTTTGAATTGTATATTTTTCAATTTGAACAGCACCATTCAAAATGCTTTGTTTGCAAAAGGGTGACGTAAATTGAAATAAATTGATATAAATTGAAATAAATTGAATCAATCTTAAACCGTAGGTTAAACTTTTCTGATTTGTCGAAGGGAATTGACTTAAACTTAAGCTAATTTTAATTAAATAAGTGAAGTGCTCTTTTGAATAAAACTTTGCTAAAGATTTCCTTTTTCCTTTTGGTGAACTTTATTGCACAACGTTTGTTATTCTAAAGATTCGAAGATTACTCGAAATCAAATATGTTGATCATTAAACATGGTTTTCAAATACTATCTTTATTTTTTGCTGACAATATTCCTTTTTTATCAGAAAATACTTTACTTGTTATTTACCTGAAATCCATCTTTCTATTACCTGACTTGAAATAACTTAAAGCTTGGGTTTGACTTTAGTTGAAAGTAAAGTAATTAGCCTAAATCAAACTGTTCGCATACTGTGCGATGTGTTTAAGGTGTTTCCAACTCCGAAATTATTGTGGAATAACCAAATTTGGCCAATACAGCAAAGACTTCCAGCGTTCTTTGTGTGACATTGATTCTTTAGTTGGTGGTTGCCAATAATTCCACAACAACACGCAACGCGTTTTCACCTGACGTGCATTGATTAGATTTTACCAAGATTTAGAGTGACAGCCTTGTAAATTCCTGCGTCTGGCGCAATGGGCGAGTTTTTCCTGGATTTTTATCCTCTATTTGACGTTTGTCATGTTTTGCATTTGTGAATCAGCGGATACGAACTGACGTTCTGCCAGCGTGAGGTGTGTGACGTGCGTATATTCTTATTGCGCGATTGGTCTAGTTTTATGCTTTTAATCTGGAGTTGCTTTATACAATCGTTCCAAACCAACGTGCTGCTTTTACTGTTCAAGGGTGTAGAAACAAATATTATATTGTCCAACATTGTAATTTTGCAATATTTGGAAGCCTCTCCATGCAATTGTTGGTGCATGTTAAGAGTGTGGCTAAGTAATCAAGAAACACTTTCTTACATAAATTGATGTGTGGGGCATTTAAAGCCTAAAAGTTTGAAAAGAACTGATTTGAGCAACAATGTGAAATGATTCGTGTAATGTCTAATAACTTCTGTTGTTTTATGTTACGGCGAAACGTCGCATCCCCATATTCCTTAAAAAAAATAATTAATAGAAATCTTACTCGTTCGTGCATTTTTATTAACAAGTGCTTCACAACAAAATAATTCGTTTTACTGCACATAACTCAGTTATTACTGTTAATGACGTTAAGTTAACTATATTTCTTTTATAGCATTTTATTTGCAATGCTTAATATACTTTTTTAAACACGCATTTTTATATCAAATTGTTTTTTTCATATATTGTTTTATATGTTTTAAAACGCATTTTAAAATTAAATTGTAAATAAACTTCACAGTTTGTTTTTTACACGATTTGTTTTCTCCATTCCTCAATATAAAAGGGTTTATGCGAATGAATCTCCCTTCAAAGAACTTAAAATATGAACCTAACCTGTCTATAAAGTTGGCCATAGAAACAACACAGTATGGTCTGCATCTAGTTCTCAGGAAACCTTCTGCCACTTAGTTTAAGGTCTTACTGGATAACTTCTTTTAAAATATGACTTTGTATTAATTTATCGAAAGTTGCATCCCTTGTTTGACCGCCTTGTGATCCACCCGACACACATAAAGCGGTTTGAAATCGTTGTTATTGCAGTGTAATTGATTTAACGCCAGTAGTCCTCGACAGTTAGACCTAAAATAGTTAATATCCGAATTAACCTGGGCAACGCCGGGTGATTTCTCTAGTATATTCAGGATATGTACTTTTTTATCCAAATCTTATTTTTATTATTACGCTATGGTCTACCCGTTTGCTGACATATAGCGGTAACTGTGTTTAATTATGAAGTGTTAATCTTTTTAATAATTTAAAACTTTTTAACTTGGAAGCGACGGCATAAACTCAATGGTCATATTGCAAAAATAAAAAAAGTATATTCATGATGGAAGAACATAGACTTTCAATGGTTGTTTTGCAAAATGTGATTTGTGTTTGCCAAGCTGCATTTCGAGCGAGTACCAATTTAAAAACAAAACTAAACAATTACTACAAACGCTTCATAACTTAAATGTTTGCAATAAAATGCGCCAGTTACTTATAATTTCAACTATAGATTGATGTTAAAATGTTCTACATTTTATAGTGCTTTCTGCTTTAATATAGTCGCGAAAAAATGACTTGCTTGGTTTTAATTGAACAATTGATTAGAGAGCATCTTGAAACTGTTGCAAAATAGACATAATTTTATAGTAAGCCAGTCTGCTGGCTTATTTTAATTGCTCAACTCAATCCAGTCTTCCTAAAGTACGTACTTCAATGTTTGTTTTTGTGGCGCTGTAGGCACGAAAAATTTGCTTGTTCTACATTCGTTGATAAGCTTAGCTGCAAAACCAAACCAATCACCAACTTTGTGTTTCAATATACAAGGGGACGTTTTTCTGTGGAAGACAGGTTGTTGAACGTTTTGAAGTTTCAAATTAATGATTGGCAGAAAAAAAGTGGTATCTCTATTGTTGAAATATACTTAAGCATTGACTTGAAATCTTATCGTCGTGAAAGAATCACGCAACAAATTTTGGCTACAAAATGTTAAGGGACGTGCCGTATGTTGACTACGTTGACTACCAAACTGGCTTAAAATCAGACTTACAGCTATATTTAACCCACATTTCGCGCCAGGTGCTGTATCGGAAGGTTCCATTGACTGTGAGCACAAGTAACCTCACCAAAAATAAACTTTAATGGGATGTTTAACCTCGTTTTATTTGCTTTGTTTGCACTAATACCGTATATTGGAATGCTGTCTAAAATATTGGAATCATTTAGTATTGTAGTTCATCTCCGAAAGTTGTGCCGGTAATAATCCAAATTTTTATACAAGCCTTGTATTGGACTTAGTAATCGAACAGTTGAACTCTTAACAAAAAATAGGTATAAAAATCACAGCGCTTCAAGTTGACCGAGGTATATAATGACTTAAGTGTGGTAATCGTACGGCAGAAATAATGTATTAACCAGTTAGCGTTGTATGTTGCCTAGTAATGCGCGGCAGAGCAACAAGATTAAAAAAGTTATATTAAAAAATAATGTCAGGCAAATATCAGGTTGAATGAGCTACAAACAATTTAGCAAATTGATTTATATTAAACACATACTGTTTTAGCTTTAAAACACGGTATGCACAAATGGGTAGTGTTTGCCACTATGCGGCGCCACGCGACACAAAATGAAGGTGACGCGACATTTGTATGACGTCACACGATAAAGAGTCTGAGCAACAATTTATTTGGTGTGAGAAAAATAGGCCGGCCCCATTTAGAGGTATAACGGCCACGAAAAGTGGCCAAATGGTGAAGCGAGGAAAGTTTTGTGTGGCTGGAGTCTGGAGAGAAAAAAGCATTTGCCAAATAAATTCGAAGTAACTTCTTGTTTTTAGCATTCTAATAGCAAATCTACCTTGACTCTGGAAAGAAACAAACTGTATAATTTCCTTGGTTCAACATTAATTTAACCAGAATATATTCGTTGGATCTTGATGTTTTCAGCAGTCTAAAAGTAAAAGAAGTAGTACTACTAATTTCATGTAATATAAGGTAAGCAGATGTTGGTTGTAAACAAATGTGGAACGTAATACATTTGTATTAAACGGGTGTTGTATATTCTAAAATTAAGTTGTGTGTAATACTTGCTGGTTGCTTTCTGACAAAAAATATAGTTAAACATTACAAAGTAATTATTTTTTTGGAAAAACTACAGTAAATCCTTGTGCAACCTAACTTATGGCTGATGGCTGTCAGATTGACAGCTCTAAATCGGGCAAATCATGTTAACAAAGGTATAGACTTAGATATATGCCGTTTGTGGTTATGACGTTAGAAACTCGGTCTAAAGGTTTAGAATTATTTGACATTTTGTTGCGAGAGTCGATTTGTCGTGTTTTTTTTAATTATTCTGTGATTTATATCAATCAACGATAACTTAGATTCCTAAAATTTTACAACAATCGGTTGAATTATTTTTTAGTTTTAGTGTTCCTGGCGTAGAATGGTTGGGAACCACTCGGCTAAATGTTGTTTAGTGTTGTAGGCTAGTGCTTTGCAATTGGGTGCAGTATACATCCCAAAGTGTACTAGAATTGTTAACGGTTGAAAC
This sequence comes from Ascidiella aspersa, assembly GCF_963924565.1. NCBI lineage: Eukaryota > Metazoa > Chordata > Ascidiacea > Phlebobranchia > Ascidiidae > Ascidiella > Ascidiella aspersa. The sequence continues at coordinate 2,626,353 of NC_139453.1, read as the reverse complement.
ACATTGATAGGGTGTACAAGATACCTCATTACAATAAAGCCTATGACAAGGTATATTATAATGAATAAACAAGTTTATTACCAGACGTGTATTTAAGCGTACGTAGCTTGTAAGTTACTATATTCTATTTGTGACATCATAACCTAATATTTCTCTTGATAATCGTCATTGTGGGATACTAACTATAGTTCTTCATAACGGTAAATAGTTATTTTTGCAGTACAACAGGGTGTATGTGTATATAAGGTCAGTGCATTGCGTGGACTGGGGTGTACAAGTTGTTCAGTAAACGTAAAAGAGTTTAAGCACTGTTGTAGACCTACGTTTTGACTAAAACGCAGTATGTACGTGTTTAACACTTATACTATATTTGTTTTAAATTCGTTAAGCGTGGTCGTTCGACCTTTAAAAGTCTTCCATGCTTTACTTTTTCTGAATTAGTCCGTGTTCTTTAACTTGTTAAGGAAGTTTTATGTGGTCCGTGAAAAGTCTATAGCAGTGCTTTTTAACCTTTTCAATTTTCATCCGCACTTTTTTATTTCCGAAAATTTCCATCCACACGAAACAAGCACAGTAAGTTTGCAAGCTTTAGCGAAACACCATACGAGACTATATTGCTGTACCCGTAACTCATAAGTGAGCGCACCAGCTTTTTTGATTACCGTATTAAACATAATAAAAAATATAATATGGATCATTGTCATCTGCACATTCATCTGCACGTCGTTTGTCATCCGCATTACAAGTTTTTCATCCGCACAAGTGCGTACCATCCCACGGGTTGAAAAGCACTGGTCTGTAGAATTCATTAACCACTGAGTTATATTAGCCTGTAGGTGTAGGTACAATGTATCGCGGTAATTATATTAATAATAACTAATAATAAATAGAACCAAAACGAGTATGAATGTCCAATAATATCGAAACCAAACCGATACCAGGCAAGTGGTAACATTGGTAGTCGTCCAAAACGATATAGGGTGGTACCAGCAGAGTGTGGTGAATAAATCATTTCAAAATGGTTAAGGTACCAGTGAAGTCATTCCTAAAATAACTTAAATCCAATTTAAGTCATTCCTAAAATAATTTAAGTTTAAGTCAAGTCATTTGTAAAGTAACTTAAGTCCAATTCAAGTCATTTGTAAAACAATTTAAGTTTAAGTCAAGTCATTTGTAAAGTAACTTAAGTCCAATTCAAGTCATTTGTAAAACAATTTAAGTTTAAGTCAAGTCATTTGTAAAGTAACTTAAGTCCAATTCAAGTCATTTGTAAAACAATTTAAGTTTAAGTCAAGTCATTTGTAAAGTAACTTAAGTCCAATTCAAGTCATTTGTAAAACAATTTAAGTTTAAGTCAAGTCATTTGTAAAGTAACTTAAGTCCAATTCAAGTCATTTGTAAAACAATTTAAGTTTAAGTCAAGTCATTTGTAAAGTAACTTAAGTCCAATTCAAGTCATTTGTAAAACAATTTAAGTTTAAGTCAAGTCTGTTTCAATAAATTCCAAGTCCCAGTCAAGTCATATTTATAGCAATGTTATTCCAAGTCGAGTCCTTGCCACAAAAAGTCAACATCAAACTACTAATATTGGTGAACTAGCTCGATAACGAGCAATAACAAAAAAATAACAAAAAATGTAATATACAAAAAAATTGTTTTATTTAGAAAAATAAAGATATTTGATCATATTTTATCACATCATTTTAACCCAAGCCAAAAATTGTCAGAAAGACTTAAATCAAGTCAAGTATACTTTAAAAACACTTGACTTAAGTACATGCAATTTACTTAAGTCATTACAACACTGAAAATACACCAAATTAGCTACTGTAGGCGTTTCAGTCAATTTGCCTTGCAACCAAGTTACAAGCCCACATTTTCGAACATCAAAAGATAATACGACAACCTAAGATTATAGTAGTGCCACTTAAAAAAACTCTCGATAGTTGTGTTTTAAATTAATTTAAAACGTAGGCATCGGCGAATCAAGCGTATAACGACTAGTTGGGTGGTTCATATAAACGGTAAATGTATATGCGTTATACCCAGGAGTATTTATCAGTTTACTTCTAACTGATTAAAAATTAATTACACCTACAATAACCACGATAATGTACGAAGTCAACCTGCATTTTGCAGAAAACAATTCATTATGTTGTGGGCTCTTAACATGTTAAACTGCCAGTCCCATGTTGTAGCCCGTGTTTACGACAATGCATTAGGCAATCAACATATAACCAAAAGTCATGTTATGTTTAGCGTAAGATCTTCGTCAGAAGCGAAAATAATGCGAAATTAACTTTTTAAATGTCATAACATCTTACTTATGTCTAAACGTTTTGCACTACGCGTTTTTATGCTTCACGCGGTGTTCGAAAGGCGCTAAGCCTAGACTGAGGCGTCGCTGGGCGTCCCTATTCTTTTTAATCCCTAGTTATTTGTCACCGTAAATTTCTAATTTTGCATTTGGTTCAAACAGTGTATAAAATTAAAAATTGACTTATCACGTAAAAAGCAGTTTTGCGTCTGGGATAGGTCAAAAGAAAGATGCGAACGCTCTGTGACCATTCAATCACTAATTCGCGTGGTACCAGCCTTGTGTAAGCTTGCTACATGTTATAGCTAGCCGATGATTAAAAAAAATATATTTGGGCATTTAACATTTAACATTAAACCAAATTGCAACGTTGTGCCGCAATAAACGCGATATTTTGCGCACTCTGCGTATAGATGTTGCGTGGTTAAACACACTGTAAGAAGCCATTATAGGCTTTGGCCTAAATCAGTATCAAATTAATTTTGAAAAGGTTTGTTGTACGACATCCGTGTACGTTTCCTGATGTTTAATTAAAGTGTTTAGTATATGATCCCTGTGGTAGCAGCATTTGTTTGACTTGCGTGATATTCAAGCAAGCCCGTAATCCCGGTACCAAATGGAGTACGACGTAAGACCAATTCGTAAAAAACGCCATATCAAACTGTGTTCAACGTCACAAACAACCGAAACCTCTTTAAAATATAAATTGCTTGTTTTACTTGGTTTTAATTCTACTTGGTAAAGGACTATTGGGGTTATTTCGTAGATGTAAACCAATTAAAACTGTAATAACCGCAATAGTAACGATCACTTTATCTAAATTTTTCGTGGTTAAGCCTATACATAGAAAAGCAATTTTATGATGTGGGCTGCTTATCACTATTACATATACCGTTGTAATATATCCGTTAAAGCCCGCTAGCCTCATAAATATGTGTTTGCCTCGTGGTTAGACCCAGTGTTTTTTTAAGGTATTTTGGGGGACCTAAGCGGTTCCCCAAATTTCTCCAGCGGTTTCCCAAAATTTGGACATAGACATAGTGTTTCAAAATTTGGGGATTGCAAATCTGTTTTGTTGCATGAGATAGAACCTGAAAAATTTGTTCTGTGATTGTGCACTGCCAGTAGCCTAATAAATAATTTGTTTAAGCAAATATGGCTATTTTTTTGGTATTTAAATAGAACACTTGCGGTCTCTTAAAAAAAAAAAAAAACTACTTAGCGGTCACCCAAACCAAACCTTAAAAACGAACCTGAAAAAATGTGGCAATTCACATGTAAACAAAAAGTGATGTTACGTATATGTCAGAGGGCTAATAAATATGAAAAAATATTTGCAAGTGGCATAACAGTTTTACTTATGTCTAAACGTTGCACTACGTGACACTTCACGTTCATAAAATATAATTTTTTTAACACATTTGATGTTTTTTTTTCTCTGTGATCGGAGAACATGCAACCTACACTGTAAAACAGAAAATGCAACCATTGTCCCTTGACTGTTGATCGCTGATTGTGCCTGAAAAGTTTTAGCTAATCGCTTTCTCGACTGGCGTGGTATAAAGTTTACTGAAGCCGCATGTTACAGCAAATGGTTTAAAACATACAACAATTTGACATGCGACCAACGTGCAGCGTTGTGTGTTGCTTCTGTGATAGCACGACAAAATACGCGACCATAGCACACGACACTTGGCGGAGCATGTCATACAACTTTAAAGGGTTAAAAAACCGTGACATGTGTCAATACAGAATTAGTAACAAACGTAAAACTTTGAGTTGTAACATATAGAAAAAGCCTGTGTAAAGGCGGCAAATAATCGATAGGTGTAACATTTAAACAAATATGTTACCCCGGTACCAAATTGTTTTCGGGTGGCAAATGGCAATCAAGTTGTTCCCTGTCAATCACCGTTACATATTATGTTTAACCCATAACGTGTCAGTGCGCACACATCTCGCTTTATAACTGATGATTTAAAAATTAGTTGTGGCAATAATGTCACATGTAACATAAAGGAAATGTTCCGTATTGTGTCTAAAATAGGTCATCGAAATACAAATTTAAAATAAAACATTTTAAGGATGCCTAAAGTCAGTGTTGCAGTGGCAACACTACTCAAATTTACTGAAGGCGATGGTCGGCCCTAACAAATACGTATTTCGACGCCACATCATTTTCAGCATGGTTCAGTAATTATAGGCGCTAACTCAACCGGCTCCAACGGAATGAAATTTCGTGATATTGATCTCGATCGGGAATCACTAACAAACCTAAACCTTATTTTTTTATTTTATCCCTAAACGTTGCCGCAACACATTCGGTAAATAGACATTTTAAAACATATAATGTGTTTTTTTGCATTTTGCCGGTCATGGGTAACATGTAGCCTAAATTGTTGTACAGCAGATGTGTGTTGGTCGTTCCTTGACTATTTTTCGCTGATTGTCCCTGAAATGGGTTAACGAAGTGCTTCCCCAAAATTGGAGTAACGCCTTTTAGCCTGTGTGGAAGCGGAATTTAATCAGGTGGCATGTTATAAATTATCGCATTTATCTGCATAACTGTGAAAAATCTAATTGGAAACAACTCACAAAAGTAAAACCTTAAATTGTAACAGCCATTGTTCGCATTGCGTGATATTCAAGCAAATACGTAATCCTGGTACCATACTGAGTCCAACGTAAGTAAAATCTCGTTTGAAACTGAAATTGGTTACTATTAAAACCGCCGCATTTAATGCAATATTTTGTAAACTCTACTTAGGCTAATTTTGGCGCGATAACAGGCTTTAATTAGATCTTAAACATAAAAGTCTGAAGTTGGAAACATTAAAAGTTATTTTTATTGAAGCAATATTTTTTATTTTCATGTCCATGCAGGTAATTGCGCTTGAAAAAATTTTGCGCGGTTACGTTAGGAGTTTAGTATGCGCGCGCGCACCCATGCGACGATTCACTCCCTAACTCAGCGTTTCTCAACCGGTGCGCCGTGGAAGGTTGCCAGGTGCGCCGCGAGAAAATCAGAGAAAAAATGCCACAAAAATTTTGTATTATTTTTATAATTTGCGACTGATAGTGGATTCCAGCAATAAGACCAAAATTAGGAATAACATCAACATCGGAATATAACACAGTTCGGAATAAGATCGAAAAAGGACCTATAGATAACAAATCCAAACCCCTATCGGACCAACAGTCCAGTTTCAAAACAGCGTCTGCAAACACAGCCGTTTAAAAAACATGGCCCTTATAAGGCGGTGGCGGCGCCTAATCGTCTTATACCAATTTCCTAGCGATCAAGATGTTATTTAGGTATTATACCAAAATATATGTTGGGTTTTATTATGGCCTCGGTCAATTTTGGAATTCAAAGTTAAAAAATTTAAATGACATATTCCAACATTATAGTTTAAAATTGTCAATGCGGAATCAAACTGAAAACACTCATCCACAGATAAAATTAAAGCTTTTCTTAAATAATAGGAGAGGAAAAGTTAAATTAGGCTATTTGGAGATGATTCTTCAATCAAAAATGACCATTCAGATTTATCTTTTTTAATAAAGGATTACGTCTATAAATAAACTCTAGTCACTATTTTCTGTGAATAAACACTGAGCAATATGACTGGATTCGTAACCCTTATTGAAGTTCCAATGGTTGATGTTGGCTCTTCGCTAACAAAGAAAGGAACTATTGCAACATATCTAGCGGGGCTTCCGCCATAAGACCGCGATTAAAACAACATCAACTTCGGCATAAAAAACAGTTCGGAATAAGACCAAAATAGAACTAATACCTAATACTCGTAATAACGTTTAAATCAAAATAAGACCTAAATTAGTCTGAATAAGGCCTAAATTGCAAGAATAAGGCCTTTACAACCTTTTACTTAACCCCAAACCCCACCCATAACTTTAGCACTAACTCCCCTAATAATTTGAACCATGAACTAAATTCTAATTCTACCCATAACTCGCGCCTAATCCCAAACAGAGGCAAACAATCCAGTGCCAAGACAGTGGCGCCCTAACGGCGCCTTTTAAACTAAGGCACCCAAACGTCGACACCAAAACGGCCGATGCCAAGAAGATGTCCCTTAACCGTCCCATTCCATGCTTTTATAGAGTTTTGGGCGTTATTTTGTCGATTTAGGTCTTATTCCATTAAATTTTGGATTTATTCCGAGTTAGATTTTGTTGCTTAGGGGGCTTATTTTGTGTTTCCATCGAACTCTAACTAACATACCGTGTGTTTTCATAATTTACAACACGTAATGCCTGTTTTATTTTTTTCCTTTTTTTTAAGGCTTGTCTTATTGAGCACATCGAATTTAATAGCAGGGCTGTGGAGTCACAGTCAAATCTGGGACTCGACGTACCGTAGTCAATTTGTATTACTTGAGTCCCGTCCGACGTGCGGAGTACCAATTTGAAAACTGTTAATGCCGCCAACTGCAAATTGAAAAGGCGGAATAGCATATCGTGGATATTTTCCAGCAATGGTTTGTGGGTGGATGAGATATATGACGCCCCTATGAGGGGATTGCTGAAAATCCACCTTAATTTAGTTACGTAAATGGGTGAAATAAAGGCTGTAGGGTGGCAGCCGGACTAAGAATTTGACGAAATCGCTCATTTGGCCGGAGTCGGAACCCGACTCCGCAGGCTTCTTTATAGATAATAAAATTAGGAGCCTGATGTAATAAAAACTGCCAGCAAAAAACAAAATATCCAAACAAAGTTTGCAGTCGCCTCGATCGTCAGGTGCGCCGCTAGGTTTTGAAAGGTTTACAAGTGCGCCCTGGGGTTAAAAAGGTTGAGAAACACTGCCCTAACTCGAGCGCACGGTGTTACGTCGCCTGCCATTTTGCTAGGCGACGATGAACTTGTTCTGTCTGCTTTTTTACCACATGCCAGCGAGCGACCGGGGCAACAAATCGAGACAGGCGACAAATTTTTCCCATTTATTATCACATTTATTTATCATCATTTAGCGTTGGCATGATTTTGCTGCAACGTAGCTGCATGTGGCATTAGAGAGCCCATTTATGTGACGTCAGTAGTATTTGTGAGTGCAAATATTTCGCGGGGGCTAATCAGCAAAGTTATAATGCTGCAACGATACATTAATTCTATTGTTCCGTGTTTAAATAACAACTTTTGTCAACCGAATGTCCAACTATCAATAACTTATACTTAGCAAAACATTTTTGTTGCTTGTTTTCAATATTTAGGTAAAACTGAAATCAATCTGCCAGTTTGAATTTTTCGTTTTTTATCAAAACTCACAAATGTTCAGAAGCAAAATTTCAAGTTATTATTTTTAATGAGCTTTTTGTGCTTTCAATTTATCGCGTCCAATGGCTTATATAGCATGCAGAGTGAGTTCGGAATAATGCACAGTTTTGCAAAGCGAGAAAACAAAGTCCATTGAGCATTTAGCTGGAGTTGCAATCAATTTACAAACAACAACCTGAAGTACTTTTCAGATTCCCCAAGGCTTGGCGAGAAACCGACGATAAGTACGCAATGTTTGTTTGCTTTTTTTAATTGCTCAACCGTCTAAGCCCGTACGTTTATTGCCCCAGCACACGGAATTGTTTAGCAACTGTTTCCAAATAAGGTGATGCTTTCGCCATCACCCACCGTGGAAAGTTACTGTAAAGTTTCTAATACCTTGTTATGAGATAGAGACATGGGCTTTGTTTAAAATACAACCACAACAAACACAGAATTATTGTTTTCTTGTTTTTCAAATTGTATGGGGTTGTGCAATATTTCAACTATAGGTCATAGATGTATGCAATTATGAATGTTCCGTAATAACTGATCGGGACCGATACCCAAAGCCAAGTGGTTGTACTGGTACTCGTCCGACACATTATAGGGCGGTATCAGGGTTGATGAGATACTAAATTAGCACACTGTAGGCATTTAAGCCATGATTTGTGGCCAAATCATTGTCTACTATGTTTCGAAAACTTAAAATCTGGAGAAAGATACGTTTGCGCGTGTTAATGTCAACGATTTTGCTTGGAAGATCATAGTAGTACCGTCATTTGTTTTTGAATCTGAACGCCGTAGTTTTCCCGCGAAACATCGTTACTTTATCAGAAATAAAGAACGTATCGTTATCACAATGAAACACAATTTTTTGGATATTTAAAGATAAAACGACAACCTAAGCTTTAAGCAGTAGTGAAACAAAAACTCTAGTCGTTTATAGTTGAATTTTAAATTTATTTGAAACGTAGGCGAACAGAGCGTATAACAACTAGTTGAATTCGTACATATAAACGGTAAGCGTGTATGCGTTATCATAAAGCGTTGGCATGGTTTTGGACGTGGTTGCGTGTGGCAGTAGAGAGCTGAATTGTATGACGTCAGTAGCATTAAGTGCAAATATTTCGCGAGCGCCAATAAGCAAAGTTATAATGCTACGACACATGAATTCTGTTGCACTGTGTGAAATCACAACTTACTTCAAATGTAAGAACTTTTATTTAGCATGCAAAGTGATTTCGCAACGATGCACAGGGTTGCTGACCTTAATGCGACAACGCAAAGTTCATCGAGAAGTTAGCTGAAGTTGCAACCACAAACAACAACGTAAAGTACTTTTTCTGACTCCCCAAGGCTTGGCGAGAAACCGACGATCAGTACGCAATGTTTGCTTGCTTCTTCTAATCGCTGCACTGCCCGACCCCCTTACTAAATTAATGTTTGCTTGCGTGCTAACGGTGTCACGAGAGGCCAACACTGTGTACGTGCGACTAAGCCCGTTCGTTTATTTCCTTAGCACACGGAAGTTTTCAAAACTGTTTCCAAGTAAGGGCATGTTTTCGCCATCGCCAACAGTGGAAAGTTACTGTAAAGGTTCCAATACCTGGTTGTGAGATGGAGACATGGCCTTTGTTTAAAATACAACCACAACGATCTGATCCTAATACTTGTGGAACCTTTACATCAAGCATTAGGTTTTAGGAGATTTCAATAACACAACTGACGAGGAAACTAGCACCGCACTATTGTCCAGCAACGGATATAAAATCCGATCCTATTATCGGATAACCCAAATCTTACTACATATCGGTCTCATTTTATGCATTACGTTTAGGTTTGAGCCAAATACCATAAACGATTGGTATAATTCGTCTCGAAAAATGTAAGGTAAACTGTAACATTTTCTATTACATTATGACAAAAAGTTCGTGTGATAAGCTTAGGGTAAAGATAATCCCTTAAGACTTAAATGTGGTTGCCGTGCCTGGCAGTTTGCAAAATCATTCTACCATGAGGTTTGGCCAAACACAGTGTGAGTATAACGAATGCAAACCCGCCATTATATAAATATATATAATTTAAAGTTGGTGTCTGACTAAAAAGTCTGACTAGGCATATGATTTTAAACCTTTTTATTATCGTTTCCCCCGAGAAAAGCATGATGGATTTTACTTACCTTTAATTTAAATCAAAATTGTCCATCTAGGCCAGTGCTCCGCAACCTTGCTTCACTTGCGGCACACCAACAGAGCTAAATATATTCGGCGGCACACCTACGAAAAATATGGCGATCGACCATAAACAACAAAACCAATTATCCTGGGCTACTCAGAAAAATCAGCGATCGCGCCGAAGGCGCCGACAATTTGACCTTTTACGTTCTCTTGTCTGCAAGTTTGTGTTTTTACGCTCTTTCTAAAATATCCGAATACGACCGAAGCAACACCAGCCATAGAACTAAAATAAGAACAACATCAACGTCGGAATAAAACAAATTTCGGAATAAGACCAAAATTGAACAATAATACCAAATCTTAATAAAGTCTAAGTCTTAAACCCGTCGGGAAAATGCCCAAATAGCTAGAATAAGGACAACACCCCTAAATTTATCACTAACTCCCCTAGTAATTTCAACCCTACTTAACTTAATTTCGTAACCCACCTATTACCCACCAATAACAACAAACAGGAGCAAATAACTTGGTGCCAAACCATCCGAAGCCAGACCAATTGCTCCCCAAACGTCCCATGCCCTCTTAGGCCTTATTCCCATGAATTTAGGACCGACATGTTAGGTATTTTTTATAAATTTTGGCTTTATTATGACGTTGGCCAAAATACCATTGTAAATTATCTTGCTTTAGATAATGTTACTTTGTAGGCCTTATTGTATGGTCCTGGCCAAAGTCCTGTAAATTGCCACCCCATTGCGAGTCAGAAAACATTAAGGGCTTTTTATAGACTATTTGAAAAATGACGTGACATTTGTGCGTTGTATAGTCCTACATTTGTGCCGATTTTATTTTTCACAAAATGTCAGTGATATTTCATTATGGTTTCGCGCGTTGATAATCTCCCTTTCCACTTTGTAGTCTACCTTTTACACTTTGTGTAGAGTTCGAAAAAAATATATATTTATACCCTTGCTGTATATTTAAACTCTTGATAGTTGTGTTAAAAAATATTTTGAAGTTCGCTTTCCGGCGATTGAACGTAACATAGGTTTTAAAAAAGTTTTAACTATGAAGGAAAGTTACATCTGGATTATTGCATAAGGTCAAAATGCCTGCCCTGATGTACAATTTTTTTGTTAATTCTACTGAAAAAAGTACCTTAAAAACACAATTAAAACCTCCGGGAACGTCGCGGCACACCTGGCATGGTCTCGCGGCACACTAGTGTGCCGCGGTTGCGGCGCACTGATCTAGGCCAGCGGGCAGGATCCGGCCCGCCGATGTAATTCATCCGGCCCGCCGCCTTTTTGACAAATTAGACACGGGTCTATTTCACATACTTTTTGACTATTTTAACTACGTAGTGGAAAAAATTTTCGCGCTTGGAAAAATTTTCGCGCTTTTTTCGCGCTATGTTCATTATACATTCGGTTTGTTTTACGTTTTGTTGTCAACTGAATCAGCGATTTTTTACCGTTGCGTCGTGGAAGGCTGCCAAGGGCGTAGAGCAAAATGGGAAAAAGTATTAAAAAATATTGTATATATATATTAACATTTTTTATTTTCCATTTTCGGGAATGTAAAAAAACTTGCAAAAAAATTAAAAGAAATACCGGTAAACCAAGAAAAAAATCGCGCTCGTTTGGCTCGCCAAGTGCGCCGACTTGAAAGAGTTAACAAACAGTGAGCTAGATTACCTTTAAATGTTGTTGCGTTCCCTCAAAGTAATTTTATTGCACTTTTTATTCGCTTTGCGTCAACACTTTACTGCCTCTGTAAAGGTAATTAAACACGGTTTTAAGTGCAAAAAATAACTGAGGTTATATCCGCATTTCTCCGGTATTTCTTATTTTATTGCAGAAAATCCATATGTTTTTTTTATTTTTCGGCGGCGCACCGGTTAAAAGGCAGTAGTTTACTTTGTGGATATGAATATTAACGTTTTAGCAACATTCATAAATACAAAGTAAAAAAGTTAAATGGAAGCTCGCATACATGTTAATGTTGTCGGGCGCAGAATATGCAACGATATTGGTAAATATTGCATTTTGAATTTAAGGCGCCAAAAAATGAGTTTGAAAGTTGCAATAAGAGCTGTTTTGTTTTGTATGTTTTGGTTGACTGTTGGTGTTTAAAGGCGAATATACAACTTTTTAACGTCGTTTTACTGTACCTGTAAATACTCATCAATGAATGGCTGATGAAAGATCGTGAAAACTGAACGTTTATTTCCAGTTGATTATATTATTTCAAATCTTATTTCTGAGTATTTGCTGTTTTTTAGTCGCTCGTTGTTATTCGGTATGGAATCGAGATCGCGTGAAAGTTATTAATTACAAACGGCCAGCAAAATACCCACACGGTGTGTGGCAAGTTTTTTTGCTTCATTAAAGACATATATATATACTGTTTGCAGTTGTGATTTTCGTTTATGAAAAATCAATCGCTTCAGTAGCTGGTAACAGTTTGTATGTTTATAATTTTAAGTAAAAATTTCTAAGAAAACTCGATGGTTGATGGAAGCAAAAAACGAAAATAATTCCAAAATAATGTGACCTGTTAACAAAATAAAACTACAAAATGAGTTTTGGATGCTCTTGCGGAAAGTGTACAAGTTGTGTAGAAGTTGACTGTGTGGATTGCACTAAGTTCTGCAATTTTTTTGTTCTTGAAATGATTTGATCTACTTGTGGTTAATTTATCAAAAGCATAATAAAAAATGGCTGTTTGATCTTTTTCTCTCATTTGAAATGTAATTGTTTTCAATCGATTTCAATGTTCGTGCGAGTTGTAAAAAAAGAAACTAATTTCTCTTTGCGCAGCTAAAAAGTAGTTTGTTTTACCGCAAACATCGCGATCTAAATAAGTTTCACAGCTGAGAAAATTTGTTGCTAAGAGGGCATTGCTTGGTTCAAAATACGTGTGTGAACTATTTTTTTTTCAAACTTGGGTTCATGAAATTCCCTCATCGCTCAGGACTGACACCTTCACCTGGAGAATAGACTTTGGGTTGCCAAAACTTCAATTCAAGTGAACTTAAAAACGTTTCTGTTGATTCGTAAAAAACTAAAACCGAAACTGTTTTCTTTTCGTGGTAGTCGCTAACAGGTATTCGACGAGATATGCAAGTGGCCCGTGGTCTAATCCTAATACACATATTTGGCCCGGCAGTATAAAAGGTTGCACACCCCTGGTCTAAATAACTAGACGATGAAGTTATTTAGACCAGGGTTGCCTCATTTAGAGTAGAATATTTTCCAACCACGTTTTGTGGGTGACTGAGTTATATTACAATTCTATGAGTGGATTGCTGTATATCCACCTTATTTAGTTAGTTGGATGGGTCGAACATAGGCTGTAAAGTTGAAGCCGGACTCGCCGGATTCGGGCGAAGTCTTTACTCTTTATCACCGTTTCGCTTAGAGCAGACTTGGGCAACATACGGCCAGCGGGCCGGATCGGTCGGCGGCTTATTTTTACAAAAATACATATAAGCAAAAACAAGGGCTAGTTTCTACATGTTTGGTTGTAGGGTATTGTAAACACTCTTTTCAGAGATGGATCTAGTCATGACCCCGCAAAACTCTATTTTATACTGTTTTAAATACCGTACTAAAATGGAAAATGTTTTCGCGGTTCGCGCGAATCTCTTCTGTCTTTCTCGTTAGTTCTACGCAATTATCGGATAAAGCGTCCTTCGCATAATGGTGCTCTATCCAACGAAAGTTTAACAAACTTATCCTAACATTTATATATTTTTTGTGCTTGCTCATTGTACCTTAAGTAACGCGTCGGGAACTTAAAGCCTCAAAAGCAAAAAGGTTTTTTGTGCGGAATTATTACGTATTTTCCCCTTGATTTTCGGGCCAACGCGCCCCACAAATAACGTCAATATATCAATTGCTAAAATGCAATAATTTTGACGTATGTATTTTAAGTACGTGGAGTGTCGCCAAGAGTTCTAAGATATCACTAAATCACTAAAACGAAATATTGACCAACGTTTCTCGAAAACTACAAATCTTCATATATTCAATTTTTAATTCGTAAGAATAAATACGACTTTTTGGTTCAAGTGGATTTGGCGAAAATCGGTTTTGAGACGTCGCGTTTGTTACGTCATAATGTGGGCCTCGACGCCGCGCGCGCTTGGGCACATGGCGGGAATGGTTAATTACAATTACGAAAGGCTTCACTTAAGATGCAAAATTACCCATGCATTATCCCAACAAAATCTATTTACTTTATTAACAGCACTAAATATATTGTAGTAGCGAATTTTAAACAGTAGCGTTTCTAACGGAAAAAACCGTTGAAGCTAAAAACAGCCACCGTTAAATAGTTTGGGGTTCCAAGGACGGCGAGACAGTGCGTCGTATATTTGTCCCAAGTCATTGTGAAGAATCACGTTTCAGCTCTTCTTTGTCCAAACCTTCCGACGGTTGGTGGGACGAGTTGTTACAAACTAAGCGTTGCCAAGCGTTGAACGAAAAACTCGCAGCGCCAATCTTGCTCGTATCTCAGTGACGACTTACAAGCCATATACATCAAAGCTTGGATGTTAACTTTCCGCTCTTTGCCTACCATTTACAGAATACAATCTTACAGACGACCAATATCTACATTCGTTAAATCAGACATTTTACTTATTGGTGTTACATTTCGCCTATGGAATAAAGTAATGTTAAAACGACCAAAATAACAATGTTGTACAACAACCCCTCGACTTTTTTTTGCTTTATACTTTGGTTCCTCAAACGAGTTTTTTAGCAACATATTTAAGTAAGGCAGAGTTGTCATCCAAACTAATATTTTTTCCTTTTTTTCAGACAAGCCTGTTCATGTTAGATAAAAACCTGTTCAACGATCAACCAATAAAACACTAGCACCAAAATGGCAAATCAAGTAAGTTTTTTCGTACTAAATAACAAAATCGTGCGGTGTTTTTTCGTTTAAATAATCTGTCCTTTATACGTGACCCTTATAGCATCCCTACTTTTGAGGTTTAAAAATACAACGAAATTGGTGACTGAGGATTCAGTTTAAAGTGAAAGTATGTGTTCGACTTTCGACATCATTATCTAGTATTGTCTTGTTGCCAATTTACGCAAACTCTAGATTCAAGAACAAACGGGAATCCAAAGTTTTTTCTGTGGGTCCGTGAAAGCTTTTCAATTTGCAGCAACGTTAATGAAAGTCCGACTGATTTTTACCAGGTTATAGTATAGAGCAGGGATGGGCAAATGTATTCAATGGAAGAGCCATTTGCAGAAAATAATAGCACAATAGAACTACAAAATAATTTCAATACAAAAACGGTAAATCAGTGGTCGGCAAACATTTTTAGTGGGCCGCGAGTTACTTTTAATAGCTTAGTGTTAGCATGTAGTTATGGGCCGCGTCATAGCCGTACATTCATTGCACTTTATTATAAAAGTTGGTGTGGCATAGAATTTTTAAATTGGCTTAACTTGGAAAGACCCACGCGTCAAATGTGGACCAGAGAGCCTATCGAACTATATTATTTGACTTTATGTCTAGTGTTACGTCATAAACGGAATGCTGACTTAAATACAGAAAAGAAAAAAGAGAGAAAGGTAACGGTTTCTTGGTAACCTTTACAATTTTTTTTTTTACGATTCAACTAGAAGAGCCACCAAAAACATGCCGGAGAGCCGAAGTTTGCCCACCCCTGCTATAGAGTGCGTTGCTTTGCCATTCCATTTATATTTAGATAAAACATTGTAAAATTTACATTTGGTAAGAGATACATATTTCAGTAAAATACGGAGAACTATGTCTGCGCGGGAAAGAAAGTTAGCTCCATAGTCACAATATTTTTTTAGTATTTTTAAATGTTTTGTTGTATTTTATATTTTCGGTTTTGTGACTTTTTGTTATTTTGTAAAATTTGTGAGGACAAAAAACAGTTATCTTGTAACGTTTTTAGCAGAGTTGTTTCTTTTCGTGTTTAACAAATATATATTTGGATGTTGAATGACAAATACACTTAAGTTTAACAGCATCAACGTTTTCGCCACAGAATCCAAATGTAGCTCAGAATCCACCTGGAAACAGCCAGCCAATCATTGCCGAGCATGTAAACTTTGGTGACATGCAGCATCGTGGTCCAATACATCAAGTTATCGTTCAAGGCAACTTCATTGACGCTCGAAACCAACCAAAACCGGATGTGGCTCATGACTCAGCAGAGCCCTCATCTAACATTGGTTAGTGATAACGTTTACTCATAACAGTGAGACACAAACATGCAGAAATGCAAAATTCTTAAACGTCACTTTATTAAACTATTAACCATAATCACACAATTGTAGCACTAACATTAAGTCAATCAAAATAAGAGATAATATATAGAATGCTATATTCATTCGAATTAAGGTAAGCATATGGGACCACTGGTTTCTAAATATATATATATAATGCTACATGAATTTCCAATGGCTGATTGTATTTCACGATTAAGCAAATTGTTTATGTTTTATTTACGAGAACAAACTGTTACTTATTAATTTGTATTAAGCAGCATTTTTGTAGGATATGTTTATATAGCACAAATCAGTACCTGGAATCAAAGCGTCCCCAAATTGCATTTTGAACTAAAGTTACAAAATAACAAGTTAAATTCGGGTAGTAAGACATGTTATTCCTTACTAACTTTTAATACTTTAACAAGGGGACGCGCGTGGTTTAATATCAATAATAACCTGTAGACCAAACGTCAATAAATCGGTAAAAAATAAAACTTTCTCTGTTTCTCATATTGTGACTCCTGAACCCGTGCTCCGCAAATTTTTTTACATTCGTGGGTGTAAATACTTCATCTTTACAATTTGCAATGCCTCATCGGTTCCTAACTTGCTACTGCAAAATAGTCAAACAAGTTGAGATTTTTGTTTTTTATACACAGCTTGTAATAACATCCTAAGTCATTTTATCATATCATCATATCTATTTAAGTGTTGGACTGTTAAGCTGGACACAGATGAAGGTAAACGTTAGTGCAAACCAAGTAGCCCGCCTTTAGTCTTTTGTTAGGGTTCTGCTGTTTGCTAAGGTTCAAAGTTTGGTAATTTGATGCGCTATAAAGTTAACGTTTCGCTTAAGGTCGGAGAGGACCTTCTTAACGTCACATATGGCTTTAACGCACGTCTTTGTAAGCCGCTTATTACCGAGACAGCCCACACTAAATAAAAGACAGATTAAAAGTCAAAGCCATCCTTAAAGTAAAAATGTGGATATAAAAGTAACGTTTAATAATATTAATATTACTCAGAAGCATCATGGCAAGAAAAGTCTCAGGAAGCAGCTGATAAGGTCATCGGAACTCTACCAAGCAACCCAGTTCCTCTTGACATCATTCGGGATTCGCAAGCACCATTGGAGGAGTTTGGTTTAAAAGGATTGAAGCAACTCAGAGAAAAACAGGTCAACTCAACCACGCTCAAACTCAACCAACTATTTACTGCTGCAAAACAAGAAGCAACCGATGAAGCCAAAAGTAAGAACTTTAGAAATAAAGCAGCATATGACGATTACGTGGAGAGGCATGGCAACGTGGTCGGTATGACTGGAATAGCTGGAATTGGAAAAACTACTGCTACTATACAGACACTAACGGAGCTTGCAGATGAATTACCAGCAGATCAAAGGGGATATTGGCTTTTTAAATACCTAAAGACTTTAAATCTTAACAAAGAAATGGGTGTTCTAGAATTGCTGTCATCCAACCCAAACTGGAAACACACAAAGGAAATAGATGATCAAATACTGGAAAAACTTTCCAAATCCAACAAGCTGTTTATCTTCCTGGATGGTTTGGACGAACCTAGGTTCAAGGATCTTGATTTGGATGCTCCAGTGATCGGATTGTACGATCGCGCAACGCCAGTTGTTATTTTGCAAAACCTACTCCGTGGCGACATTCTTCCAAATGCTCACAAGCTGCTTACTTCACGACCGGGAGCTTTTCTTAAGCTACACCCAAGCTGCAAGCCCCACTTTGTAGTCAAGGTAATCGGCTTCAACGAAAGCTCTCAAGATTTGTATTTCCGACAAATTTGCCCAGAGAAAGAAGAATATGAGAAGGTCACCAAGTCACTTGGGCAAAACCCTCATGCAAAGGCTTTGTGCTTTCTTCCTATGTTTGCAAAAACAGTCGCTCCTTACATCATAAAGCATGGCACTAAAGATGGCAATTTTACTCTCACAGATGTGTTTGCGGCTTTTGTGGCTGATTGCATTCGCTCGCCTAAGTTTAAGGAACATCCAAGAATTTTGCGCAAACTTTCAGACTTGGCTTTACACGGAATGCTCAACGACAAGATCATGTTCGACGAAGAAGTCTTTGATGAAGTCGGACTTAATTCTGAAGGAATGGAGGACTTTCTTAACATGCAAGTTTTCTCTAGCGACCTCAACCTTCGTATACTGGAAGGGGATAAAGTATTCTTCTTTATTCATTTGCTGTGGCAAGAATTTTTTACATCACTCAAGCTGTTGTTCGATACAGACCTGGCTACATTTTCTGGGCTGCTACAAAGCATGGAAAGTAATACGTGGGAAATGGTGCTTCGGTTTCTTTTCGGGTTGCTAAATACGGGACTCCACCGTAAGCTAAAGCCTATTTTTAAAATCTCTTCCACCGATGTTGCTAGCAAGAAACGTTTGCTGAAAGGCTTGGTTGATTCGCTTGGATCTCAACTTTTATCAAACGATGGCGAGAGCTTTAACTCCAAATTGTTTAAGCTTTGCAGTTTGGCGCAGGAATCAAACGATGAAGAAATCACCGCGAAAGTGGCCGATTCCCTCCCTGTAGAGTTTCGTATAAAGGGTGGAACGATCCTTCCCAGTGAAGTGTCAAGTCTCTGTCACGTGCTTCAAGCAACACAAAGAGAGCTGGTCATCAACATCGGGGTTAACTACTCAGTCACATATACCGGCAACGGTTTAGAAATGTTGATGGAGACTATGGCGAGAACCAAACACAAGGTTTGTGAAGTTTTACTGTTGTTTTAAGTTTTAATTTTTATACACTATTTTCAAATAAATGCAACAAAGCAGCGGTAAACGCTAAACGAACCCTGCACCGTTTTAAAGCCACACAACATTTAACTTTCTGAAGCAGGAGTCGGTAACCTTTTCTAGTCGCGGACCTGACCCAAATTTAAAAAGGGCTCGGCAAGCCGTAATAAATATAAACTTAAAATTTTCCTAAAATGTTGAGTTTTGAGCGTTTCATTATAATAACTGTTAATCAGGGGCGACCTAGTTTTTTGGTTGTAAATTAGCTATTATCTAACACTAGACGAAATGCCCGGCGTTGCCCAGGTTAAATAGAATATTTTCCAGTTATTCTTACTGGTTAAAAAATAATTACACCTACAATAACCATCATAATGTACGAAGTCTACCTGAATTTAATCTGGTTAAACAAAATGAAACAATCCATCATACTTTGGCTCTTTATTACTATTGCACATTACGTTGTACCATGTTAAACTGACAGCCTCATGTTATAGCCTATAATTATGGAATCAGCAAATAACCCGAAAGTTATGTTACGGATAGCGTATAAAGTTCTGAAGAGGCATAAATAATGCAAACATATTTTTGTAATGTCATAACAAATTTGCTTATGCCTAAACGTTTGCACTGCGTGTCACTAAATAGAAAATTCAAATCATGTCATATCGTATGTCTAAAATCAGTTAACCTAATGCTTTTCCACATTCAGAGTAACACCCCACAGCCTGTGTGAAAGCGGCATTAATAGAATGTCGTGTTTAAATATATGACTTATCTGCGTGGCTCTAAAGATCTAATTCTTTGTCTCCGTTATATCCCAATACTTTTTTAATTTGTATAACACAATCTAAAGACTAAAAATTAACGTAGGCCTGTAACCTAAAAAGCAGTATCTAAAATATTGTGTCTGAAATAGGTCACTAAAGAAAAGTCGCGAACGCGCTGTGGCCGTATAATTACTAATTCACGTGTTACCAGCATAGTATAAGCTTTCTGCAGCCGCAAAGCGCCCCTCCTGCCCTTTGCCAAGGGGGGCAAGAGGGGGGGGGGGCAAAAGTGCCTTTTTCATAACAAGTGATATATTGCTTTCACAACGTTAAATATTATGCGACGGAAATCATAGTAGGGATTGAGCTACGGAATAATGCAAAAAAATCGTAAAATGACATGCTTGACATTTGTTAAAACGTTTTTGGTACCATTTTAAGCCAATCTAGAGGACGTGGCTGCAAAAATTTTTGCCGGGGGAATACCCCCGGACCCCCAAATATTTCGGCTCGCTATGCTCGCTTGCGGTCTATGTTGCCCTTACCAAAAAAGTCGCCCCCTTGCCCTTCAATCGCTCCGGCGTCCCTGTAAACACAAAAACTTGGCTAAACACGTCTCGCATATATTTCTTAACGAAAACCTGTGAAATTAGACTATCTTTTACGTGGTTAAACAAACTGCAAAAAGCTCTAAACGTTTGCACTGCGTGTCACTAAATAGAAATTTCAAATCATGTCATATCGTGTGTCTAAAATCGGTTAACCTAATGCTTCCCCACAATCAGAGTAACACCCCACACCCTGTGTAAAAGCGGTATTAATGTGAAAGCGGAATGGCGTGTTTAACTTTGTGACAAATCTGCATGGCTTTAAAGATCTAATGCTTTGTTGCCGTCAATTTCCAGTAAATTGTTCATATGGTTTAAACAGCACAAAGATGAAAAATTAACTTATAACCTAAAAAGCAGTTTTGTGTCTGAAATAGGCCACAAAAAATCACTAACTCACGTGTTACCAACATTGTATAAGCTGGCTGAAGCCGTATATTATAGCCGATAATTACAAAAATATTGCGGTATTTACAACAAACAAATTGCAATGTTGTGTGTTTTTTTAAATGGAGCTACTAAACACGACTCGCATATTTTACCTAACGAAAACCCGTGACATATATCGATGGAAAATCGCTTAAAAAGTAGTAGCAGCAATTATTCAAATTGGCGAAATTCAAGCAAATACGTAAAACCCATACTGCGTCCAACGAAAGAAAATCCTCTTTTAAAAGTAAATTTGCTTAAAGTTCAAACCGCTACAATAAACGCGATATAAACTTTTCCACATGAAACTTTATTTTTACCAAGGCAATGTACTTCACGCAGGTTATTGCTTTATAAATGTGTGAAAAGGTTTAACCCGTTTCGTCATAAGGTTCTGCAAGTCGCACGCCCGCCCTTTTAAGTTAACATGCAACGAATGTTGTGTGATGTTTTTGAAATGATATAAAAATTACTCACCCGTGACCGGTTTGCGACGGCGTTCGCTTGAGATGTGAGACTTTCTCTCATAGAAAGAAACGAATTTTTTTCTGTCTGGGAGCACACGAGTTTCTTTCTATTTTACCGACTTGCCCGGCGACTCGCTTTAGAGGGAGCAATATGAGCCATACGTTTCTCTGTCTGTCCCCTTAAAAGGCGAACATGCTGAAGACTGAACCACAAACTTTCCACTTTATATATATAAGATATTGCATGGTATAAACATTATGGTGGTTACTTCGACATTAGTAAACGGCACGCGAAAATTAGTTTTCTTGCTGTGTCCCTTCCGCCATTTTGAGCTGTATGAGCCTGTTTTTAAAGCTCAATTATCATTTCCTAACATAAAGTGCGACTCGCTTAAGAGGAGCAATAGGAGCCTCACGTTTCTCTGTCTGTTTCCCTAAAACGCGAACATGCTGACCCACAAACTTCTCCATTTTATATATTAGATTTGAAAAAAGGACGGTAAAGCGTTTGCGCCAGGCGTGAAGAAAAGCTATTGTGCAAATATTTGATGTTCCCCGGGGGTTGCGAAAGGACGTGAGGTTCATCGAGTGTGCTGCCGCCGATAAACATAGTCTAATCATAACCAACAATAAAAGTGAAAAAAAAGATATGCGGAAAATTTAATCGTTAATCTATGATGTAATTTGAATAGGATATGATGTAATTTAAATAGAACCGTTAAAATGTCGATATAGTTTATTTTTGTATTTAAACCACACAAGAACTAGTGTGCAGTACCATAAAATACAATCAGACATACTAAGATAGCCTAACGTTCATTGTTGATAGTACTAGTTCATGTACGTCGCATTTGGGCCGAAAAAATGCGCAAAAAAAGCGCATTATTTTTACATTTATGTAGTTAAAACAGACAACAAATTCTGGCAACGGCCTTTTGCCAAGTTGTAAAAGAGGTGGAGGGCCGGATGAACTATATTGGCGGGGTTGCTGACCCCTGCTCTTAAAAGGTACTTTAAACTTCTATCACCGCATGATGACAGTAGAGTGTCCCCGAGTTTTTTGACATTAGTGGACAACTTGTTTTTTCACAACGGTTTGCTTTCCTGTTGTTCACCGAGAATTGATGGCACATACATTGCTGTATCGTCGGCCAAAATTGTTCATGGTCGGATGTTACGATGTTAAAATGGCGTTGTTATGCCGAAAAACAGACCGTCATTGCTCGCCTCTGAGATTAAACCGGTGAAATTAGAACAAATAACCAACGCGGTTTGTACAACTTTGTTGCGTAATAAAATGCGCGACTTTAATTGAGTCTATTTAGCTAAAAACGCAAAACGCATTTTTTTTTTTTTTTTTTATACACTAATATTTTTCAGTTTTATTTTCTGATATAACCCTCTTAATTGGCGCCACAAATTATGATTTAACAGTTTTTAATTTTGTTATTACACATTAGTGTTTGGGATGTTATACTCCGCAACCCCCGACCCCTTCGTAGTCACTAAAGGGTTAAACGCTTCCACCCCCAGCAAGTATTCAAGTTTTTTAATTCAGTAAAAACTTTGTGTTCTGTTGGAATGACGTCATCTAAATTTGACATTTTTTATGGAAAGACGTGAAGTGTGATTGTGACGTGACAAAGCCTTTAAAGAGCGCAATCTTTGCGAACTTCGATCCAAACTCGAGAAAACAATTAAAAGTGTTCACACGAACGCGGATTTGATGCTGGTATTTTTTTTTTTTTTTTTTTTTTTTTTTTAATTCCGTATCTAGATTTTATTATTTCGTTGATGATACTAACTGGAAACGTTTTAACGCGAGTTTCATGTTTAATGAGGAGATAATTAATTTACAAATACAAAATAAAAGTTTTAAATAAAACAAAGTTCAAGGAAGCGAATTTTTGGATCAATAACTACAGTTTGAGTTTAAAACTGTTCGCATCTCATGCCTTAACAATGTGCGTACTCTATACAGCCGAGTAACCCGGAATTTTAGTGAAATTGTTTCTAAGTGCATATATATATAACATTTTAGCTCTACAAATGACTAAATTAATTACAGTTTACAATAAAACGTCATATTAACCCGCATTTTTTCTGCAGCGACTTTGCTTACACTTTTTAAACCACGTCATTGACTAAAGGTAGCCAACAATGGCGGGCGAGGCAAACTGATCGGCGCATAAGTTTCAGAACCTCATCTATCTGGGACAACGCACCCACCAACATATCTTGTTGTTATTTTGTAGATGGATGAAGTACGTGTGGACACAACTGGATCACGTGACCTCACTGCCTTGTCCACCTGCGTCCATAAGATAAACCGCCTGTGGTTGTACAATTCGAGCGATCTGTCCGGTTTCGAGGTTCTTACTGAAGCAATCGCGCGCAGAGAAACACCTGTAAGTTAACTTACGTGCAACAATTGACATGGTTTTGTCACAATGGTCATTATTGCGATGGGGCGGGCGCGATTTTCCAACCACACTATCGACAGTCAAGCTGATAGGGGAAGTACCCTGGGTGAAATGGGGACGCATGAAACCGATAAGGGGCATCCCCGTAGGTCAACCATTGCACAGGGGAAAGTCCCAGCAAGCATGGGTAGCTAGGGCAAGTGCCTCGGAACCAGGATAGTTTAGTAATTTAAACTTAAATAACTACTTTAATAAGTTGCGCGACAAATGCAATATTAGCGTATTACACTTTCTTAATGCACATTTGTTTGGGATGTTATACTCCGCAACCCCCTAACCCTTCGCAGTCACTGTCGCCCCTAAAGCGTAAAACGTTTCCACCCACTTTTGGGTTTTTTAACAAATGGATAAGTTTTTAATTCACTATCCAGATTTTATTATTTTTTTAAAGATACTAATTGGAAACGTTTAAACGCAAGTTTCGTGTTTAATGAGGGATAATTTTTTGTACCAATAAAAAAGCAATTTTTTATAAATATAAAAACACAATAGAAGCAAACGAATTTCAGTTACATTAAACCACAGTTCGAGTTTTAAAACTGTAATTAGGAATTTTAGTAATATTGTTTTAAACGCATAAATATATGGCATTTTAACTTTTACAACGACTCAATTAAGTACAGTTTAAAATAAAACGTTATAAGAGCGATTATCGGGTTTCGAGGTTCTTATTGAAGCAATCGCACGCAAAGAAACCCCTGGAAGTCTTACGTGCAACAATTGACAATTCCATGGTTTTGTAATTGCCGCCATTATAATTCGCCTAATTGTTAAGTTTATTGACTTTCAACTTAATTTCATCAAAAAAATAATTTTGTTTCTCCGTCATTCAGCGAATATGATGATTTGTGTCCAGTAAGTTTACGAAGCCATGAAAGATGCAAACACATTTACTTGTCAATTCAACTGAATAAAAACGACATTTTTGGAAAGGCAATTTGTGACGTTTTATGCAGATTTCACATTCCGTTACATAATACTCGATATTCGAACACGGTTCAAAAATCTGGAAAATCAAATTTTGTAAAATGACTGAACTGAATTATGAAATTCTTCGGTATATTTAGTCACTCCGAATATTACCGATTTCATTATCCCACCACCTGGTACAACACTCGACTGTATCAAGCTAAATAAGTCAAGTTCTTTCTCGTAATGTTTTCCGGGTTAATCGGCACGAAATGATTTAGCAATGGTAAACTAAGTCTATATTTTAATATGTTTCCTTGAAGAAATATATTTTAAATATAGAAATTATTGCGTAACTCGGACTATAATGATGAATCACGTGCCGTGTACGTTTGATGTGTTTATTTCTTTAGAGCAATTGGTCGCGCAAATATTTATCGAGTAGAATCTAAAATTAACATTTACGACGTTTTCCGGTTTACAATCAATTTTATCTCTGTCTGTATTTAGCTGTTTAAATAGGTTTTATCAGTAAGATTAAAACCTCGTTAACACAGCAAACTATATTTTGTGTAGATGGAAGAATTATTCGTGACAAAGTTGGGGTCACGTGAGTTGAGTTGCCTGGCAACAAGTGCAACCAACATCAACAAGCTGACGTTGTTTCACTGCGACACTGCTGAGTCAAATCTGCAAGCTCTAACTGACGCCATCTCAAGCAGAAACCATCCCGTATGTTTATGTTAGTTGTGATAAGTAAATACGTTCACATTAACCGCACATGCGTGGGCCTCGACATAAATTAGGGGGATGGGGGGCAAAAAATATTGTTTACGAACTGTTTATATTAAACATACCGAGACATGTAGGTTTATCCTTAATACATCAGTGAGAGTATAATACACGCTTCTATACAACTAAAGTACTTGTTTGCAAAAAAATGAAAGTCGGCACTTGTTTGCAAAAAATTACCCTCTCTGATTTTGTCTAGTTAATAATTCCAACTGTTCTAACAGCCTTGTGCATATTGATAGATGTTTAAAAAGGTCTACAAACAAACACTCAAAAATGTCAGCCGAAGAGGAGTTGGAGACCTGGGACAAGCACATGGGACATTTACTTGGAAGAAATCTGTAAACCACAAACGTTCAAAAAATTGTTTATTCAGATACACACTATTTTGCGCGTTCAGTATTCACAATTAGGCTTATATGCACCAATATCTGGATATTTTGTGCAAACGTTTGTAACACGACAAATAAGAAAAATTCAGTTTCGACAGCGGCTTTTGCTTTCACACGGACAATGCTACATTCATTAAACACATTCGGTAGTGGCATGTTTTTCAGGCAAATATGTTGACTTATTTCGGTACTTCAGTATTAAGACACTAATGCAAATTTCTCGCATATGAATAGTCTACTGCGAAAAAATAATTTTGCGTCATAGACACAACAGTTTCTTGTTTATCCATAATGCTCCAGATGTTCTACTTCAGCACAGCAGACAATGCCTTAGACCATTGGTTTCTAACCCGGCGCCAAGCAATTCTTAGGGGGTGCGAGCTCTACTTAAATTTTTGTAGTGATTTTAATGGTTTCGTTTCGTGTTTATTCTGTTTTTAAGATGTTCTTTTATTTAAAATTACACGCGTGTAGTTAAGTAACTGAAGAAATAATTCATGGTTTTGCAAACTTTTTGAATTTTTAGACTAATTGCTACTTTTTACGACCGATTTGGATTATGTTTAGTTACTAACTCTCTTTATTGCCACTTTTAATTAAAACTGCATATTTTCTGCAAAATATCTACAGTTATAGTTTTGACAAAACTTCCCTGTGACTAGCATACCACTGCATGATTTCTGTCTAACACATATTTATTTGCTGAAATAGACATATTATCGAACGATAACGGCCCTATTCAAATACAGTTTGGCTGAGTTGCAGATAAACGATAAATGTTATCACCTTATCCAACAATATTTGTTCATATTTTAATATAACAACACCTCAGCAACAGGGAGACTGCAAATACTTTGCGCGAATCTATAATGTTTTTTGCATTGTATGTCGTCACACCTTTTGAAACAGGATTTACGCAATGGTTAATTTTTGCGCTGCAGGCGACATTGTTACGTGGTTTCTACGTAGCCTTGTTACTGCTGTGGAGTCAATGCCCTCACAACACAACTGTTAAAATCAGCTTAACAAACTCAATTTATTGCACTTCGCGCCACCAACAGTAAATACTTCTTAAAATTGTCTCATTGATATGTAATTCAAAAAGACCAAATAGTTTTTCGTAGGGGGAAGCAAGAGGGAATGACCAAAAACGCCTTTATATTGTTTAAGTTGCCCAAACTTTTATTTTGGAGTGTGCGATGAGACGCACGACGCCTTTGGGCTAAAACAATTTGATCAAAGTGGGCTAAACCTAGAAACATAATTAGATTCGCGCGGAACGCTAAAAAAAATTCCATTTACTTTTAGGCAAAATATACAGTTTGTGGGGGGGAGGGCATAGCAACGTATTATACCTGGCAAAAAATAATTTTTCGTTACAGACACAACAGTTTCTTGTTTATCCCATACTATTCCCGATGTTGAGGGGGCAAATGCTCCCTATTGCAGGCACTTATGGTCCAGGATTAACAGACAGCACCTTGGATGTTATTGACGCTCATAGCGGGGAGATACGTAACAGTTAAAACTTCTTGTCATTGTAGATGGAAATGTTTGTACTGTTTGAGAGCAAGCTTGATTCACGTGGTTTGAGTTGCCTGGCAACAAGTGTACACAACATAAACCAGCTGAAATTGGTTAGATGCAAAATCGCTGGTTCCGATCTGCAACCTCTAACTGACGCCATATCACGAATGGATCGACCTGTAAGTGCGTGTTGTTGAAATAAAGGGTGTGTTAAATATTGGAATGACATTGAAGTGGATAAACCAGGCAACAGCATTGCGTGTAAGATTTGGCAACTCAGCCACTGTCTCGTGTACAAAAGAGTTTTGGTAAACGGATTTTTTATGTCACCATTACTAAGTAATTACTGGCAGGGGGATTGCGGATTTTTGTATAAGGGCGCATGAAAAAATTGTAGGTACGATGTCACAATTTTACGTCAAATCGTGACGTCACAAGTAATGGACATAGCGTTACGTCAAAACGTTTTTTTTTTTTATTTTATAAAGACGGAAAAGCACTCGCGTGCTGCGTGAAAAAAAGCCATACTTTTGCATTCACTTAGTTACATTAGGAATAAATATGGTTTATGGGAACCATGGCCACGTGCCCTATCCCATGGATCCACCCCTGATTACTGGCCTCTAACCCTGATTACTGGCCCCTCTGGCCCTGGCCTGGGTACATTTATTCTGATAGCTTTTCTTCTCAATAGACCATTATTAACTGGACATTGTTTTTGTTTGTGTTTACTAATGAGAATTAATTACGAACCAACACTAGAATTACAATTACTAGTTTTTTAAACGTTTTCCTGTTGAAGTAATTGCACCCCGAAAAGCGCCTACGTTCAATCATACTTCTATATCTCCGCAATTTTGGAGCGACATTTAGAGGTTGTTTGCTGCATGGCTGATCTTGCATAGCTCAGTTGCTTGAGTGACGTTCCCGGTATGGCCGAGGTCATTAGTTCGAATCTCATCGCAGGCAATTTTTACTTGCCTTGCTTGCACGAAAATCCTTACAAGACCAACCGAATATGTTTAGACATTGTCGATAAATAACATTAAGCGGTTGTTGTTTTTATTAACCGGTGCTATGTCGTGGAGATATTAATTTTCGTGCATTCAGTGCAGCATTATACTTAGACTACAATTCAATTTGCAAGACTACAATTCAAATTGTTTGCCCAAAATTGATGCAATAACATTTTAAATTTAGGCCGCAATATTATTGTTATTAGATTTGCAATTTCTATTTAATGCCACTTCAATTCGTATAGCTTTAATCTATCGTCAAGAATGGATAAGAAATACAAATAAATTTAAGCAGGAGGGTTTACGTTAAAATACGAACGCCGGGTTCGTTCTGCATTTTAATTGTGTGATTTTGAAAAACTTATGTAAAAATAATTAAACTGATGTGTATTTTCTGAAAACTCGTACACGGAAGTAATCACCAGGGGCCTGGTTTATTTTAGTGGATTTAACGAAAAATAACAATTCATTTAATAATTTTAAGTTGCTAAAGTCCACCGAAACGTTCCATCAAATTATTTTGTCCATCATTGCCCCAATAAGTAATATATAACCCAGAGTTGATACCTGACTTATTGTACAACCTTAGTATGCGGCCTGCGAAATTGTTTGTTTTTGCTTGTTGTGGCCCTTGCACCATTTTAATTTGTACAGGCCTGGTTTAAACTCATCTTCCTTGCACATTCACGCTATGCACAATAAGTTTTGAGTTTTTTTTTATTTGGCATTTTTAACGTGTTGTTTTGTAAAAAAAAAAATAGCTAAGTATGCGAGAGTTACGCGAATATTTAAAACTACCAGTTGGTTAAGGCAAAATATTGACTTAGCTCTAAAATTTTGAAATAAGTTTACTGCTTCAATAACCTTGATTTTGGTTAAGTTGAGCTCTCTAAATTTATTTTTTTCTCTACAGTTATTAATTAAAACAAAATACTCTTGACAATGTGCATTATGGGCTATGGGGCAACAGCATTGCGTATAAAATTTGGTAAGTGAACCACTGTCTGGTGTACAAAAAAATTTTCCGTAAACACAATTTTTATGTCACTAAAAGTAAGCAATTACTGGCAGGGGCAAATGCGGGATTTTTGTTTTGAGGGGGCATTAAAAAATGCAGGTATGATGTCACAATGTTACGTCAAATCGTGACGTCACAAAACATAGCGTTACGCCAAAACGTGACTAATTTTTTTAAGAGGGAAAAGTACTAACGTGAAAAATACTTTTGTATAGTTAATGTTTCCAAACTTTAATTTTCGAGGGTGGGATAAGACGCACGGCGCCCATGGATAAACCGGTTTTCAAGTGGGGTAAGACATACTAGAAACATAACTTAGATTTGCGGGTATTGCGAAATGTATTTGCATTCACTTCGTTACAATAGGCAAAATACAGTTGGGGGAGCCATGGCCACGTGCACACTCCCATGGATCCACCCCTGATTACTGGCCTCTAAAATGAACCTTGCCTGGGATATTTATTGTGATAGTACTTCTTCTCAATGGACCTTTATTAACTTGACATCGATTTTTGATTGGGTTTACTTATACATTCAATTTACCAACCAAAGCTTTTTACGATTATTAGCTCGATAAACATGTTCCTGATAAAATGATTGCACCCCCCAAAAAAGATCCTACTTTTGCGCAAAGAATATTTCTGGAATTTGGTGTCGACATTTAGTGTTTTTTTATTTGCTACATCGTTGATCTTGCATAGCTCGGTTGTTTGAGTGACTGTCCCGGTATGGCCGAGGTCATTAGTTCGAATCTCACCGCAGGTAATTTTTACTTGCCTTGCTTGCACGGACATCCTTGCAAGACCAGCCGAATACGTTTAGACATTGTCAATAAATAACATTAAGCGGTGGTTGTTATTTCAAACTGTAGGCCTAGGTCGTGGAGATATTCAGTGCATCCTACTTAGACAGCAATTCAAATTGTTTGCCCGAAATTGATACAACAACATTTTAAAGTTAGACCGCAATATTATTGTTATTAGATTTGCAATTTTTATTTAATGACAGTTCAATTCGTATAGCTTCAGTCTATCGCCAAGTGAATGGATTAGAAATACGAATAAATTTAAGCGAGAGGGTTTACGTTAAAATACAAACGCCGGGTTCTTTCTGCATTTTATTTGTGCGATTTTGCAAAACCTAGGTAAATATAATTAACCTGTTGTGCATTTTTTGAAAACTCGTACACGGATATTATGACCTGGGGCCTGGCTTATTTTAGTGGATTTAACATAAAAATAACAATTCATTTAATAATTTTAAGTTGCTAGAGTTCACTAAAACGTCCCATAAAATTATTTTGTCCATCATTGCCCCAATAGGTAATATATATCTCAGAGTTGTTACCTGACCTATTGATCGGAGGAAAGCGAGTCTTTGTGATTTTACGTATTTGTTGCTTGACCTATTGTACAACCTTAGTATGCGGCCTGCCAAATTGTTTATTTTTGTTTGTTGTGGCCCTTGCACCATTTTAATTTGTACAGGCCTGGTTTAAACTCGCCTTCCTTGTACAATTACACTGTGCCCATCAAGTTTCGAGTTTTTTGGATTTGGCATTTTAAACGAATTGCTCTGTAAAAAAAAATGGGCTAGATAGTTAGTTATGCGAAAGTTAAGCAGAGAATTTAACACTATAGGTTGTTTAAAGCGAAATATTAATATAGCTCTAATATTTTAAAATAGGTTTACTGCTTCAACCTTAATTTCCCTTAAGTTAAGCTCTCTGAATTTAATTTCTCTTCTAGAGTTAATATTAAAAAAATTACTCTTGATCAAGTGCATTATAGGCGATGGTCAATCCTAGCACACCCAAATATAATTAAATTAATGCGGTTCAAGTCACCAGTTCTATATTCGTAGATGTTGTGTGGGTTTATAGAGTAGGCAAATCTACCAATTTATTATTGTCACAGTTGGAGAAACTGAATCTAAGTGCCAACAAGATGGATTCACGTGGTTTGAGTTGCCTGGCAACAAGTGTACACAACATCAACCATCTGGAATTATGGAATTGCGAAATCGCTGGTTCCGATCTGCAACCTCTAACTGATGCCATATCACGAATGGATCGACCTGTAAGTGTGTGTTGTTGGAATGAAGGGTGTGTTGAATATTGATATAACATTTAGGTGGACAAACAACACAACAGTATTTCGTATAAGATTTGCTAACTCAGCCACTGTCTGGTGTACGGTATAAAAACATTTTCCGTAAATGGAATTTGATGATTTTTTTAAAGTAATTACTGGCAGGGGCGAATGCGGGATTTTTGTTTGAGGGCGCATAAAAAATTGCAGGTATGATGTTAGAAGTTACGTCTAAACGTGACGTCACAAGTGACGGACATAGCGCTACGTCAAAACGTGGCTATTTTTTATATTATAAAGACGAAAAGCACTCGCGTGAAGCGTGAAAAAATGTCTTTGTGAAGTTTAACTTTACCAAACTTTAATTTTCGAGGGTGCGATATGACGCACGGCGCCCATAGATAACCGGTTTTCAAGTGGGCTAAGACATACTAGAAACACAACTTAAATTCGCGGGTATTGCGAAATATTTTTGTATTCACTTAGTTACAATAGGAATAATACAGCTACTTTCCCTCTCCCATGAATCCACCCCTGATTACTGGCCTTTAAATGGTCCTGGCCTGGGTACGTTTATTCTGATAGCACTTATTCTCAATGGACAAATATCAACTGGACATCATTTTTGTTTGTGTTTACTTATGGGAATAATTTACCAACCAACACTTGAATTGCGATTATTCCTTTGTAACAACGTTTTCCTGTTGAAGTAATTGCACCCCGAAAAGCGCCTACGTTCCCTCATACTTCTATATCTCCGCAATTTTGGAGCGACATTTAGTGGTTGTTTGCTGCATGGCTGATCTTGCATAGCTCAGTTGCTTGATTGACGTTCCCGGTATGGCCGAGGTCATTAGTTCGAATCTCACCGCAGGCAATTTTTACTTGCCTTGCTTGCATGAAAATCCTTACATGACCAACCGAATATGTTTAGACCTTCTCAATAAATAACATTAAGCGGTTGTTGTTTTTATTAACCGGTACTAGGTCGTGGAGATATTAATTTTTGTGCATTCAGTGCAGCATTATACTTAGACTACAATTCATTTTTTTGGCTACAATTCAAATTGTTTCCCCAAAATTGAAGCAATAACATTTTAAAGTTAGGCTGCAATATTATTGTTATTAGATTTGCAATTTCTATTTAATGCCACTTCAATTCGTATAGCTTTAATCTATCGTCAATGAATGGATAAGAAATACGAATAAAGTTAAGCAGGAGGGTTTACGTTAAAATACAAACGCTGTGTTCTTTCTGCATTTTAATTGTGTGATTTTGTTAAACTTATGTAGAAATAATTAAACTGTTGTGTTTTTTTTTAAAACTCGTACACGGAAGTAATCACCAGGGGCCTGGTTTATTTTAGTGGATTTAACAAAAAAATACCAATTCATTTAATAAGTTTAAGTTGCTAGAGTCCACCGAAACGTTCCATAACATTACTATTTTGCCCATCCCCAATAGGTAATAATAGCCCAGAATTGTTGCCTGACCTATTATACAACCTTAGTATGCGGCCTGCCAAATTGTTTGTTTTTTGCTTGCTGTGCCCTTGCACCATTTAAATTTGTGCAGGCCTGGTTTAAACTCATCTTCCTTGTACAATCACGCTGTGCACATTAAGCTTTGAGTTTTGTGGATTTGGCATTTTAAACGTGTTGTTTTGTGAAAAAAAATAGCCAAGTATGCGAGAGTTCGAATATTTATATATTTAAAATGCGA
This sequence comes from Ascidiella aspersa, assembly GCF_963924565.1. Lineage (NCBI taxonomy): Eukaryota > Metazoa > Chordata > Ascidiacea > Phlebobranchia > Ascidiidae > Ascidiella > Ascidiella aspersa. Next base: position 2,593,310 of record NC_139453.1, on the reverse strand, counting down.
ATATTTAAAACTACCAGTTGGTTAAGGCAAAATATTAACTTAGCTCCAAAATTTTGAAATTAGTTTACTGCTTCCATAACCTTGATTTTGATTAAGTTAAGCTCTCTAAAATTTATTTTTTTCTCTATACAGTTGTTAATTAAAACAAAATACTCCAGACAATGTGCATTATGGGCTATGGGGCAAAAGCACTGCGTATAAAATTTGGTAACTGAACCACTGTCTGGTGTACAAAAGATTTTTTCGTAAACACAATTTTTATGTCACCAAAAGTAAGCAATTACGGGCAGGGGCAAATGCGGGATTTTTGTTTGAGGGGGCATTAAAAAATGAAGGTATGATGTCACAAAGTTACTTCAAATCGTGACGTCACAAAACATAGCGTTACGCCAAAACGTGACTAATTTTTTTAAGAGGGAAAAGCACTAACGTGAAAAATACTTTTGTACAGTTAATGTTCCCAAACTTTAATTTTCGAGGGTGGTTGTTATTTCAAACTGTAGGCCTAGGTCGTGGAGATATTCAGTGCATCCTACTTAGACAGCAATTCAAATTGTTTGCCCGAAATTGATAGAATAACATTTTAAAGTTAGACCACAATGTTATTTTTATTAGATTTGCAATTTTCATTTAATGCCAGTTTAATTCGTATAGCTTCAGTCTATCGTCAAGTGAATGGATAAGAAATACGAATAATTTAAGCAGGAGGGTTTACGTTAAAATACAAACGCTGGGTCCTTTCTGCATTTTATTTTTGTGATTTTGCAAAACCTAGGTAGAAATAATTAACCTGTTGTGCATTTTTTGAAAACTCGTACACGGATGTAATGACCTGGGGCCTGGCTTATTTTAGTGATTTAACGAAAAATAATAATTCATTTAATAATTTTAAGTTGCTAAAGTTCACTAAAACGTCCCATAAAATTATTTTGTCCATCATTGCCCCAATAAGTAATATATATCCCAGAGTTGTTACCTGACCTATTGATCGGAGGAAAGCGAGTCTTTGCGATTTTACGTATTTGTTGCTTGGCCTATTGTACAACCTTAGTATGCGGCCTGCCAAATTGTTTGTTTTTGCTTGTTGTGGCCCTTGCACCATTTTAATTTGTACAGGCCTGGTTTAAACTCATCTTCCTTGTACAATTACACTGTGCCCATCAAGTTTCGAGTTTTTTTGATTTGGCATTTTAAACGAATTGCTCTGTAAAAAACAACACAAAAGCTAGATAGTTAGTTATGCGAAAGTTAAGCAGAGCATTTAACACTATAGGTTGTTTAAATCGAAATATTAATATAGCTCTAATATTTTAAAATAAGTTTACTGCTTCAACCTTAATTTCCCTTAAGTTAAGCTCTCTGAAATTTATTTTTTCTTCTACAGTTATTATTTAAAAATAAATACTCCTGACAATGTGCATTATAAGCAATGGTCAATCCTTGCACACCCAAATATACCGTATTTTACGGAACATAAGGCGCACTTGAAATCTTTTTTTTCTCATAAATTTGATCGTGCGCCTTATAACCCTAATGTATTGATCAAGTACGGTACAGTGCTTTATTGCCTAGACTCAAAACCAGTACTGATACTAATATTACATAAATAAAAACACCGTCTTAGACAATAAACTGGTAAAAGCAACTGCAACCGTGATATTCACTAGCCTCATTTTTTCTATTGCTCATTGTACTATTGTGACTAGCTTCCATTTATTACGTAACAAGTAAAAAAAGGGTGCGTTCTATAGGCCGGTGCACCTTATGTATGAACATAAAACTAATCACAGTAATTTATTGACAGTGCGCCTTATAATCGGGTGCGCCTTATGGTCCGTAAAATACAGTAGCCTAATTAAATTAATGCGGTTCAAGTCACCAGTTCTATATTCGTAGATGTTGTGTGGGTTTATAGAGTGGGCAAATCTACCAATTAACCTTTTTTATTGTCACAGTTGGAGAAACTGGACCTAAGTTCCAACATGCTTGGTTCACGTGGTTTGAGTTGCCTGGCAACAACTGTACACAACATCAACCAGCTGGAATTGAAGTATTGCAAAATCACTGGTTCTGATCTTCACCCTCTAACTGACGCCATATCACGAATGGATCGACCTGTAAGTGTGTGTTGTTGAATATTGGAATGACATTGAGGTGGATAAACCAGGCAACAGCATTGCGTGTAACATTTGCTAACTCAACCACTGTCTGTTGGACAAAAGATTTTTGATAAACGGCTTTTTTATGCCACCATTATTAAAGCAATTGGATTAAATCGTGACGTCACAAGTAACGGACATAGCGTTTCGTCAAAACGTGACTATTTTTTTAAGACGGAAAAGCACTAGCGTGAAAAAAATCATTAGTATAGTTTAAGTTTCCCAAACTTTAATTTTCTATGTTGCGATAAGACGCGTATAATTTGGTACATAATTTGGTAGGGATTTGCAATTAAGGCAACATTTTTAACTTAAAAGACATTTAACTTTAATAATGCAGTTGGTCGGTTTTTACAGTATTTTTTGCCCTTTACTCAATTGATCATTCAGATCGCATTAAGCGCATCTAATTTATTAGCACAACTATGAGTAATCTTATTTGTTAAGCCTTGTATGCAAACAAATGTGCAGGCTTCTATTGTTTATGGCTCTGTGAACTGAAAGACAGGTCACATCATTGTGCTTAAAATGTTTGGTGGTTAAAATTGGAAGTCAATTTAGTCAATTTTCGCCGATGGATAAACCGGTTTTTAAGTGGGCTAAGACATACAAGAAACATACTTTAGATTCGCGGGTATTGCGAAATATTTTTGCTTTCACGTAGATACAATAGGAAAAAACAAGGTTGAGGAGAGCCATGGCCAAGTGTTTTATAAAACTTATGTAGATTAAATTGAGCGGGTGTAGAAAACGCGTAGCCGGAAGTAATATTTTAGACGCATTTTCACTTTACACAAATTGTGGATTTAATGAAAAATGACAATATTTACAACCACTATAGGCATTCAATAAATTTTCAGCTGCTATAGTTAACCAATGTCCCATAAAATTATTTTTTTCCACAATGGTCCCAATACATTTTATACATCCCAGAGTTTTTTCCTGACCTATCACGAATAGCAGTTTTTTTGGTGTAAGTTGCGAATATGCATTGTTTAATTTGGTAGAACCTGTATGCAGCCTAACACGTGCTTGTATCTTACATTATGGTGTGCTTATGTAGATGAGGAAGTTGGACCTGGGCAACAACAAGTTAGGATCGCAAGGACTCGCTTTCCTCCGAACTTGTGCCCACAATGTACAAAAGCTGGAGCTATTTAGATGCGACATCGATAAACCTGATGTGGATTCTCTGCGCAAGGTAGGCACTCAAAATTTGGGAATACGTTGCCGGGGAAATGTTGCGACACTAGTGACGTAAATGTTTAGATGTGTGACGTCATGATGAATTACTCATCTCTAGCTTGGTGGTAGTTAGTGGCGTTCACGCGAATAATTTGTGAAGTAAGGCGCTTGGAGGTCTGACCTTTTTGCGATCGAATGCATTCGCTTGTTTCTCGCTGAGATCAAGTTTGCTTGGATCTGTCCAGGCCCGACTGAACTAAGAAGCAGAACTAAAAGCAGGAAAAGCTAAACACAAAGCTTCGGGTTCAGAACGAAACAACCTGACTTGACTCGTGCGAATAACGAGTAGAGCGAGTTGCGCAATAACGCATCCACGAGTAATTGGTTAATATGACTTTACTTTTGTAATGACATTTCATGTATTTTTAAATAGTGGCAATTGCGTTTCAGATAAGAGCATGTTTTAATTTCAAATGTGAATTTATTTTTTTAGTCTGAGTGATGCCTAATGTTGTTACACTGATACGCGTATATCCGCTATAGCAAGTTTTACTTTTATAAATAACCGACCAAACCAACAATACGAGTACTCAATGTACCGAGGTAATCTCTAAATTTTTACGCATTCCCATGTCCGGCATTTTTGTCGCCAAGAGTAACCCTTAAGTAGTTTGATCAAGCACTTAGACAGAACATAGAATCGTTACAATCGATTCACGTCTTAACAAATTTGCCTTCACAGCTATATCAAGAAAAGCAAGCCTTCGGTAAATCGAAATCAAAACTGAAACCAGAAGCAAGTCAAAGCCAAGAAACCTACAGTGAACAAGATTTGGACGATGGGACAGATCATGTAAGAACATTTTAACGTTAAATGACCAATACATGATTCTAACTGGACATAGAAATGTTGTGTGAACACAAGAAACCCCAGTTATAGTGGCAAACAATAGCAAAAATTAAATATACTCAGTGTAACTATCTTTACGTTTTAGTGATCATGTAAATTTGAACTCTTGTGTAAGCCAGTTTGCCGACAAACAATATTCTCTTTTAGTAGCATTTTTAAACACAAGGTGAACATAATTTTTTTAATTTATCAAAAATAGAGTTTTAAACTATTTGGCAGTAAATATTGTATTTGTTTATAACTGGCGTGTGTTGTGACAAAATCGTTTCATAAAGACAAAGTAATGACTCCATTCCAATTCTTACAATAAAATATAAATGGTTTAAACTTCAAGAGGGATCAACACAGAGGTCAACACAGAGGTCAAAACAAGGATCAACACAGGGGTCATCGCAGAGGTCAAAACAAGGATCAACACAGGGGTCATCGCAGAGGTCAAAACAAGGATCAACACAGGGGTCATCGCAGAGGTCAAAACAAGGATCAACACAGGGGTCATCGCAGAGGTCAAAACAAGGATCAACACAGGGATCATCCCAGATGTCAACACAGGGGTTAAAACAAGGATCAACACAGGGGTCATCGCAGATGTCAACACAGGGGTCAGCGCAAAGGACAAAAAAGAGGTCAGCAGAGGACTCAAAAGAAGAATGGGAAGAAAAAAAAGCTCGTTACTGATTTGCAAAAATTCTTGGAACTCTAACTTCGCTTCACATTAACTGTAACTGAGTTCTTTTAAATCCAACAAAATTATTTGGATTGCAGCTAAGGTATCACCGTTTTAATGCGTCCATATATTTTTCGCGTTCAACTTATTTATCGTTCTAAATCAAGTTTGAAATTTTTCTTTCAAAAATACTATAAGTTTTGTCCCAAAGCCTCCCTGTTCTTGAGATATAGCTTCTGATTTTGACCACTGTTGCTTGTAGTGTATCAAAACTGACTTGTTTATTAAAATTGTTTGTGCCATGGCCGCAAATTCAGTTACCACGCACATAGATATAAAATAGTATTTAGTTGAGCTCACCTCTCTAGCTCCCCTATATCTGAAGTCAACCTTCATTTAAAGGGCAACTTCGTCTCATTTACATCTAACTGAAACCTAACTCATTCATAACGCCTAATTAACTGTTCAAATCAAAAAACCTAATGCTTAAGCTCAATAGAAACTTACTTTCGGGCGTAAAACGATCGCAATAAACACTGTATAATAATTACACAATATTTTCAACACCAGAATAAAGCATTCCGAATGATAATCTGACAATCGCCACGTTATAAGGCTACATTGCAACACAAATATACACCACTAGTTATTTTACTAATGGGCACCAGAGCACAGATATGAGAGATCTGTTGTTACCAACCAGCCCTAGTGCAGTGGTTTTTAACCGTCGGTTAACTATGTTTTCAACTCTATGTCTATCAACCCTGTAAAAGCCTACTCCTTGAAAATTGATCATTATTGACTCGCCTAGTTGTCTCAGCAAAGAATCTTGCCTTCGAAATTTTAATTACCGGTCCTTGAAAAGATTTTACTATTTTTAAGTCCTCCAGTTACGTTAAAAGCCACCATCAGTTAAGGTTAAGAGCCACCACTCTATAGTGCAGTGCTTCTCAAACTTTTAAAGTTTGCGAAACATTTCAAATCAAAACCAAACATCGCGGCAAACTTTTTACGAAACAACATTTGTTATTACTTGACAACCTCTTTTCATGCACGACAAGACAATAGGTAAATATTAATCAAGACAAAAGGTAAAACACATAAATTTTCGTCTGCTGCACATTCAATTTGTTAAATTGTTTTGCTTGAAACACGGTGTATCGGTGACCTGACCAATCAGTCCGCTAACTTTGTTTCCACTAACTTTTTAATTAATAATTGTTTCCACTAACTTTTTAATTAATAATGATCTGTTTAGCTTGTCTTAAATGAGTTCTCGCGCGTGCACACATAAAACTATTTTCATTTAATGCATTGCTGCATTTTTAAGTCTTGATTTTTCGATGAAAGCTAATATTTTCTTTTCACGAAGTGATGTTCTATATTTGCATTTTCAGTTATGCCCTCATTGCGTCTTATTAATGATTTTGCTTTAGAACTGATCTCGTCGTTCTTGCTTTTTTAATTATGAAATACAAACATCAAATGTGTTACATTTTTTCCGAGCAAATAAATCGTGGTCGATTGTTTGAATAGTTACAGGCTTTACATGAAATCCCAACCTGAAATGCTGGTTGCTTAAAAAATCTTCTCGTTTTGAAATTACGACATGATGTGGTAGACCTAAGTTAAGCTACTGTCGTCAGCCATTTATAATAATCCACATTAAACGTAGGCCTCTATACTTTGCACGTGGTTTTATAGAGAACTAACGTTCTGACTTACGCATATTAAATGCAAAATTTTATGCAAAGCATGTTCCACAATTAAAAAGCGAATCTCTGCAATGTTTTCGTGTCACAAATAACTGCGAACACACACAAAAATCACCAGTTTGCCTTGCCACGAGACAAACTTACCCTACTGTATGCACGTTGAACAACTGCCCAAAAGTTGCCAGGCCTCAGAACGACAACATTTGTATATAAAACTTAAAAGTACAACATTAGAGCCATAGAACGACAACACTTGCGCATAAAAACCTATATTACAACGACATTTTTTTATACAGAAGTACAACATTAGAGCCATAGAACGACAACACTTGCGCATAAAAACCTTTATTACTACAACATTAGAACCATAGAACGACAACACTTGCGCATAAAAACCTTTATTACTACAACATTTGAACCATAGAACGACAACACTTGCGCATAAAAACCTTTATTACTACAACATTAGAACCGTAGAACGACAACACTTGCGCATAAAAACCTTTATTACTACAACATTTCAACCATAGAACGACAACCCTTGGGTATTTTAGACAGTGGTGTGTTTTCTAGGCATTCAAGAAATATGAACGCATTCACTTGAAATATATATAATAAAAAAAAAAGCTTTAATACCTTATCAAAGTAGACTTGCAGCTTTTATCCGCAGCAAGTTTATCACAGAGGTAAACGTCAACACAACACAACTAGCTCAACTGATGATCAAATGCTTTTCTCGTGTGATTGCTTACGGCTCATTCTGCACCAAACTGATTGCGTTTGCTTCGGCGCCTTTAATTCGTTTTGCTCAACACAAATCGGACAGTTTAAATGGCCGCTTCCAAAGTAGCCGGCTCCCTTTTCATCAAGTCTTGTCGCTTCATATAAGCCACAAGCGGCCGAAATAATGGAGCCGGCCGAATTAGAAACGGCCATATAAAGTGTCTGATTGCGTTGCAAGCCGCGATTACGGAACAACAAGCCAGAGTGCAATAATGTGAGATTTTGTGTGGACAAACTTAAAAACAAAATCATTCCAACATCTGGCGAGCCAAATTGAAAAGCACAGTTGGGCGTAATTTGGTTAATTTACGATTGCAATCTCCGCAAAGTGATTTTGGATTTTATTTTTTCCTTTTTACTACCGTTTACCATAATATTCATAATAGAAGTAAAACAAAATAATAACTATTTTACGACAGAATAAATTTGTAAAACTTGTCTATTATTACCCTAATCAATGTTTTTCAATATATTTATAGTTTCTTATACAAAAACTCTTCTGAACAGCTATATTTGAGATTAAAATTTAAACATAGTTAAGCATAATTTAAATAATAAATTTAATCTTATCCATCAATGTATTGATTAATTTTAGTTTTAATAAAAATATTGCTTTGATTGCATTTTTTCGTTCTAATATTATGCCCTAAAAGTATTTTGTTATAGCTTTACGATTATTGCCTGCTTAATGACAATCGGTAATAAAAAGAAAACAATAATATTTAGTTTTTATTAAATAGTCCAAAATTTTGGGTGGTGGGCATATATGTCCCCGGACTTCAAGGTACAGGGGTACCAAGATGAGGCTTACAAACGCCAAAATAAGGCTTTTTTTCTTAGAATACAATATTCTAATAAAATTTGAATTGTTTGCCGTTGAAACATAACGGTTTAGTGACGCAGGAATTTCAGACAAAGTGATCAGGTTATTTTGGGTGTGACTCAAGACATCAATCACCATAACACGTGACCAGAGACAATAGCCGCAGTGGCCTTGACACTTTGGAAGTAACGACTTCTGTAAGTGCTGATTGAGATAGAATCTATCCGTTTATTGGTTTTGAGATTAGATATCACGAGAGGTGTTCGCAGTCAACCTCGATCGTAATATTTTCACCTTAAAAACTTTACCAAAAAAAGGGCCATAATTTCGCAACAATAACTATAACAGTCTTGCGTAACCACTAATTTAAAGCGTCAAACGATTTTTCTCTGCATTACGGCTAATCAAATATCAATTGACAAGCAATAACGCTGGCATAAACTTGTTAACAAACGTTTCAACAAATCATAACTGATCGGCGTATAGCTTAAAAATACTTACAAGCGAGAAACTGCGCTAGCAAACCAAATGAATTCATACTTTCTATGCAACCTGACAGTATGCATAACATTTAAATCAGAAGGGTTTAATTGCGTGTTCATATCTCAGTCGGGGTCTCCAATGTATATTTCAACAGGGGGACATGACCACCGTGCTATCTGAACTCCACTAAATCGAAACTAAAACAAACTGTCATAGCATTTCAAAGTGCATACTGTCAGGTCGCTTATAGATTTATTGTACATGCACATAATTTAGTATACCTCGCTTTCAATAAAATGGCTTACAGCGCAGTAAAAACACGTGTTGCCAGTAAGGAGTGCATCGTTGACTGTAGTGTTTTATCCAGCAGTAGCGTGACACTATATAGCACATGAGCGACTGCGATGAAGATTAGCTGAGTCGAATGTCGGCTATTGCCAGAACGGCCACGAAAGGAAATGAGTATCTAGGTGAAATATTTAACACTTTACCAGGCGAACACGCTATAATTACAAGCACAAACAGACATGCGTCGTTTCTCTACACCGTATAAAGCAAAGTATATTATGTTATTGTAGTAGAAAATGTGATTAAACATGGAGGAGGGAGCGCCAATTTTATAATTTGTCCCCGGGCGCAAAATCCCATGGCTACGCCACTGGGTATAAGCAAGCCCTTATAAGTTGTCACTAAAAATCCAGCATTTTTATCCTGATTGTGTTATTTCTGTGTTTCTCAACAAGCCTTGCTCAAGTGCTACGTAATATCGTAAATGCCAATGGGAGACCTTTTAAGTTTTATGCGTGAGTTTACAAAAATTACCTTAAATGTAAAAATATTGCAATTGCCGTGAGTTGTATCCTCTATCTGCCACAATAACTTTGCCTTAAATATAAAATCGAGTGTCACTGGAAGCTAGGTTTTTTAATTTGTTACTTTGGTCTTGTTTTAATTCAAGGGATTCCCAACCTTGTTACGATCTCGTACCACTTGGACGCTCTGTACTGTCACGCGTACCACTTTAGCAGAAAAACAATTTAATTGAATCATATTTTTATCTATTTTTAGCTTACAACTAGCATTATTCAACGCTATTTGTAGCTTAAGACTTAAGCTATAAAACAGTCGATTATATCTATCAACAGCAATCATTTGGCATAATTAACGCCCACAGTCTCACAGCATTGTACACTTTACAAAGCAACTGTGCTCCTTGTCAACAATTGACACGGCGTGTATTTTGAAGATTGCGTTGTTTCGAAACAACAGGAACAGCTACGTAACAATAAGAATGGGCTTCGGGTAATTTTTTTTATTTAAATAAAACAAGAAAACAAAATATAAAGTTGTGAATCCAGGGTTTTGTGAAAAAAACGGAAGCTACTCGAGTACCACCTGAAAAACCTACGCGTACCACTAGTGGTTCACGTACCACAGGTTGGGTACCCCTGTGTTAATTGGATCAGAATGGCTTGCTGTGAAACCCGGCGGTACGCAGCAAAACTAAAAGCCACTATGCGATGTACACTGCCGGAAAAACGCACCGGTAAAAAAACAAGACAGTGACTTAAATGTACGCCAAGGCTACCAGGCGCGGACCTAGGATGTTTGTTTGGGGGGCAATGAATTGTTTCGAATATGACGTCACACAGCTGCACAACTAACCTCAAGAAAACCAAACAGTTTGTTTATTTCCAGGTTGGAGAAGTGGTGCTTTTAATACGAAAGTTACATTACAAAGCTGTAGCACGAAGCGAAAAATTGCCTTTATATCGTTTAAGTTGTCAAAAGCATTTATATGAGGTGATGAGACTAACGACGCCTTCGGTCTAAAGCAGGGATGTCCAACCTTTTAGCAGAATGGGCCGCATTGCCACTTTAAAAATTTCGATGGGCCGCAAAACCTCTCAAATTAAAGGGGTGACGTCATAAGTTACGTCACATCGTGACGTCAAAAATAACTTATCTTATAAACACCCGCTCTTCGAGAGTGAACTCATGCGCAAATATGCAAGTAATCTGGACCTCATTTATTATTTTTATTATGGCAAAGCGCGTAAATTTATGTTTTTACATGTTTGGGCTGATACATTTCCTTAAAACGGTCCGAAAAAATACACATCTAGAAAAACACGCATCTTGCTTAGCAATGGTGTGTGCACAAAGTGTTCGATGGATGTTGAAATGCGTCATTTGACTCGATTATAGTCTCAGAAAAAAACATAAGATTAGGCCTACATCTAACAATGCGAGTTTTACACGTTTTGATAATAGTCGAAACAATTGTTTTTAATAAAGGCTACTGAAAGTGACAATAAGTGGTGGGCCGCACGTAAACATCAGGAGGGCCGCAATGCGGCCCGCGGGCCGCAGGTTGGACATCCCTGGTCTGAAGCAACTTAAATAAAGCGGGCCAAGAGATATACAAGAAGCTTTAAGATTCGCGAATTCTTTTGCATTTATAATGTTACCCTAGTAACAAAAAATACAGTTTTTTTGGAAGCCATTTTGTGGTATTTGAGGAAAACAAGAAAAGTACCAGAATATTACAGCATTCCAGTATAATATGAAAAGCAACTAAACCATAAAACATGCCTACAAAAAAAACGGCTGTATTTACAAATACGATGCGTTTCTACACAGTATTAAAATCGTTGTGATTTTTACAGTTACCTTCATTTGGAAGGCATTGAAATAAAAAAAACAAAGTCTATGTTAACATTAAAGAACAAGTATAGGGTAAAGTGTAAACTTTGAAACAGAACAATAACGAAGAAATAATTACACAGTAAAAATGGAAAAGTTAGCATTTGCACAAATGGATGACAACACTGAAATATTTGTTCTTCCTGTACAACATACCTTCTGCATAGCTATGTAAGCCCAGAATACAAAGAGTTCTATTTCGATGAGATTCGAACCAAACGAAATCTTTACACGCGGGAAAATAAAACCGCTCAATGCTTCTTTGTAAGCCCCGAGAGAATGTCAAGTGAGCCTCGAAACATTTTGTAATATTGGGAAAGAAATTATTTGTATTACCAATATATGCATAGACACAATCGTTTTAGACTTAAATACGCACTATCCATGAAAAATTATTAATATTGAGACATTTAGATACAGTTTGTCGTGGATTTAGGTTTTTGCATGCCATAAAGGTAAAACCCACTTTAGGTTTTGCAAGTCGTGGCTTATGTAGAACACAATGAATCATTTTGCGATAAAATCGAACGCAAAGAGAATACTTTTGAAGTTATAGAAGGGCGAGTGAGTCGCCGATGAACTCTGTGAGTTGCCAGAGCGAACTCGTCAATCCACTTGCAACGGCGAGTCCGCAAACTCCTAAGGCAGCTCCCGAGTAGAAGCACTTCTCAACCAAACGCAATCTGAACAAATTAAACACACGGTTAAAACGGGCTCACCCATCTAATCGCATTTTAAGATAAAACGCATGAATAAACTTTGTTTATTTTAACTTTTTGTGTAATACTTTCTAATAAGACCACAAAACAAAGCTTAAATGGACACATTTTGGCGCCGATACTACGTCAGTATCGGACCAGTGGCGATACGATAAATCTGATATTATCGGACAACCAAAAGTAAAAACATAAAAAAACGAATCCAACCATCCAATAGAGTTTTAGATAAAAAGGAAATTCGGTGATGAATCGGCGAAACTAGGATATGAACAAATATGAAGGTAGATTCTAGGGATTTCAATATTTTGGCGAAAAAAGTGTGATCTAATGAAACCACTGCGAATTCTAGGGCAGTGGTCAGCAAACTTTTTTCGTCGCGGCCCAAAGTATTTTTTTCAGAGCTATTGTAGGCCCACTAAAACCACTACGAAGCAATGTCGGATTCTGAATATTTAATTTTTAGGTGAAATATTACACGGCGCCTTGATGCCCAAAACTCTGCCATGCCATATTATAAAACATACTACACAACGAAGAATATACGCGCGAAGCGAGAAAAAATTTTCAATTACACATAGTTAAAGTTGACAAAAAATATATTTGGACAGGCATTTAGGACCACATTGGGCACGTGGGTCTTTTCAAACTGAGCCAAATTAAAAATTCTATGCCACACCAATATTTACAATAAAGTGCAATGAACGTACGGCTATCACGCGGCCCACAACTACATGATATCACTCAGCTGCTCAAAAGTAACTCGCGGCAGACATCTGGGCCGCGGCCCATAGTTTGCCGACCACTGTTCTAGGGATTTCGATATTTTGGTGGAAAATGTAATCTAATGAAGTCACCACGAATCTTCTTTAGAAAAATGCATTGTTTTACGTTTACAGTGTCATGTCACAAATAAACATGAAAGTATTTATAAGATCGAAATTTATTGCTTTAAACAAAACTTCCACAAGCATAAAGTTCCTTACTTGGTTAGTTTTTGTTTCGATTGTAGATCGTTGTTCTTCTGCTTTAGAATGAACTGGTTGCAGCCGGCGATGTAAGTTGTGAAGTAATCTTCCCACTGATAAACCCCACAATCAAGGTTGTAAGCCTGAGAAACAATTAACAAAAGCTTGATAATGAGTTTCAAGCCAAAAAGTTCGAGTAAATCCACATCATCTTGATTAAGACGTTTCGATTCACACTTGTATCATCGTCAGTTAATCTCATTGTTTTTTAACAGCACTTTCTGAATACATAACTTATACTGAACATAAAATTAATTCAAAGACTGTTCAAAAAACGTTGGAAAAATAAGGTTCCACAAAATATAAGGCTTTTTTCAGAGACTGATGATGCCAGATTGGCGAAATATATTTCTCTATTAATAACTAGTCTAGAACTTATAAATTACTGATTATGACTCGGACAAGAAAGTCTAAAGTATATTGCTACCATCCACTTGAAGTCAATGTCGTCATTAACGTGTATTAGGGCGAGGAGATATCTTCTTAAATCTTCAGTTTGCGTTCTACAGGGACTTTTTAATACGCAAATCAATTCAAAGGCATTTAAACGCTTTTAAAGATTCAAATAATTTGTAACAAACGTACAACACACAAATTTGTTTTCACCTTTTGATCTTCAGCATTCAGTGAGGAATGCAGTTGATCGACATTCGTGTTGCTGAACTTAAAGTTCGTCGTAAAAAAGAATTCCATCACTTCCATGGCGCTCATGATCTTTTCATTGAGTCTTGCCATTCTGAAAAAATAAAGAAATATTGAAGTCTTTGCCATTCTGGAATTAAACATTATATTTTGTAGGATTAGCGTAGCATTGGGTTCAGAATAAAGTATATTTGTGAACTGGGACCAATAATTTCAAGCTAAATAAAATCCTAAATTCTTGCCTAAATGGTGATAGTCATTCAAACAAGTAATCCAATTTTATGTCATATTGAAAAAAAAACAGACAATTGTTATAACATAATAAAGGAAGTTTAAATCCTAACAGTTTGAGATTTGTAAAGACAGGTTGACAAAAAGCTAGATATTAAATGATAAAATAAAGTTCCATCTAGACTATTGCCTTTAACATTAAAAAAAACTAAAAAAAAACTAGACAGAACATTGCACGATTCAACTAACGAAAATTTTAAGAAAAGCAAAAATTTCAAAAGTGTTCAATCCACAATAAGGCATAGGTGGCAAACTAGAGTTTTTAGCATCTGCTTAGACTTTATTTTATTTCAAGTATAACTCACTTTTGTTTTTTTCTCATAAGGGCCAGACCGGCATCCATCGCATGGGCAGGAATAGTTTGCGAATAAAAGGTGGTGAGATCGTACAGCTTTCTGCATATAAATAAATAAAATGTTTAAATCCATGAACACGCCTTTGCCGAAAGTGTTGCAATAATGAAAACTATATCTCTTCATGTTAAATAGAGTAATCAGGTGGCACTATATAAAAAAATTGTATTTAATAGCTTTCGCACAAGAAACTCTTTTTTGGAAAACTATATTTAACAATTTTTGATAAAATGTGACAATCACAAAAGCAAAACTAAAGAATCTATTTCACCTGCTATTCGTGCATAACACCCAAGGTGCACGGAATGGGTCGCTTGGATTCTCTGCCACATTGTTGTTTGCAAGCGAAACTGAAAACAAAAAATAAAAATTGTAAACGATGAATTTAAGCCAGGGTTGTGGAGTCGGGACTCAACAGAGTCGGTTTATTTTGCTGGAGTAGAGAACATGGGGATTAAGTTAGAAGTTAGACTACGCTTATAGGTTAATGAATTATATGACACACTACGAGTGGTATGTTAAACATATCTACCTAATTTTCGTTTAATAATTGTGTGAAATACAGGCTGTAGAGTCGGATCCGGACTGGGGAATCGCAGAAACAGGACATTTGGTGAAAGTCGGACTCCTGACTCGAGTAAGACTACGCTAAACTAAGACTAAATTTTCCCTTCGGCAAAACTTTGCCCAACTTAACTGAACAATTTCAGATATGTAAACTGCTGCAGCCTGGAACCCAACAAAATCAACATGGCAACACAATTTTTCCCATTGGTTAAGAAACACTAAAACCTACATTTACTGATGTAACACTTTTAGTTAAAGTTGTCCATTCGTACTCAAGCGGTCCATAGCAAGGCCATTTTTGATGCCAGAGATGACTTGGTAGATGGGAAGTGATCCATTGACCCTCGGAACTCGGTCGCACGTGAAGGAACTGATGCTTTCATTGTCTGAAGATGAATCCCCTGGAAATTCATGTTTAACCAGTTAAGTTTTAAATTGATCAAACTATTCAATAAATATAGGTGGAATTAGTTCTTCATAGTAAACGGCCTGAAAACCTCTTGGTAACATAGAATGGCTACACTAGAGTAAAAATCCAGTTTTGGAACAAATTTTTTATACAGGACTCAAAATACAAAATAAACACAACAATGAAGTAAAAAAAATTTACATGTTTTCGAACAGGGGTTTATTTATCAAATGAATACAAAATTAGTTGTAATAAATTCAAACACTGGATAGATACAAGCGTTTTTTTCTCAAGCTTAAAATAGTTTTGTACAATTTAAAACGAAGTAAATTGTACAATGAATATCAAGGCACATGTATAACTAAGTAGCATTTTGTGGAAATTTAAAAAAATTCTTTGTTGATTTTCACATGGTCAGATGACAAAATGCAACCTACTTCTGTATGGGCTTTGATATTCATTCTACATCTAACTACAACACCAGCGGATATGAACAAAAACGCCAACTTTTTGGTAATCTATCTGTATTTACAACCTTGTAAGCCAGTTTCCCCAAGCGATGAAACTGCACTGTCACTCTCGTAGCCGAGCGAGCACCTTCTTTCTGCTGAGTCACAAGCGGTCTTCATCGCTGCGCAAATCACGCCGTTCACAACAAAGTCGACCGGTATGAGGTCACAGGTTATGGAGTGGTCGACAATCACAGAACGAAGCACACCCTTGGCGTACGCTATTATGAAAGCGGTGGGTCCATACACGTTTGTACACCAACCCTGGAGAAAAAGCAGAAATTTTTGCTATGAAAGATAATTATGCAGTGAAATTTGGAACACGATTAGGCAGTACACTGGAAGCCTTTAATAGACTAACCCAGTGGTTCCCAACCGGAGTGCCATTTGGAAGCTTGAAGGGTAATTGAAGTTCCTTAAAAACATAATTATCGCTGTTTTTAAAATCCTATTAATACAACTTTTTGTGTATGATTTGGGTACAGAAATCAAATGATATGTTTCTACATGCAAATAAATTTGATTGCGATGTCCCAGTTCCGTTTTTAGTGACACTACAGAAATCAACTTTCAAGATTCAAGTAGTTGTGCCGCAATCTATTTGTTGTTCCTTATGGGTGCCGCAAACCATAAAAGGTGGGAACCACTGGAGTATCAGAATCAGTCGATCAACTAAGAATTTTTGTGCAAGCAAGGCCAGGCTAGAAGTGCAACTGCGGTGTGGTTTGCACTCCAAACTGGCCTTGCTTGCATGAAATAACTAATCGAAACCCATGCGAACCATACAGCTGAAATTGTTTAAAGCAATATTGAAATATGAAATAATAAAAAATACAAATAAACATTTGATGAATTTTGTTGCTCAATGAGAAATTTGGAAACATTTTTGCTTTGCTAAGCACTTGATATTAGGACGAACTGTCGATGTGGCAACTCTCAACTGCAAACTAAGATTTTCGTCTGTTAGCCTTGACCTGTAACGACTTTTTGTGATGTTCATTTTAGAAAAAAAAAATGTTTGCATAGATATGTGCTTCCAAAAACAGATGACCATTTGAGTGCGCTAGCTCTTAAGTTTGGAAACCCTTCCTTTCATGCATAAAGGCGATAAAATTCATGCAAAGCTTACACTCAACTAGTTACCACTGCATTGTACAGCAACAGGCTCATGGTGTTAAATTATTATGAGTATATACATTTTATGACACAACAATGAATAAACAGTTGAATCCTGAATTGATGGTTACTGTATGGATTTACACAACAGTTTCTATGATTCCTGCATGATATACGCGTTATTCAATCCGGCTATTAGCTTTTATATCGCATCGCAAAGAGTAGAAGCGGGTCAAAAAAACTTCAAGACCGTTGTCCCACCTGACTGCTTAGCGGACCACACAAAATTCTTTGGCCCGCGGGTCACGCGTTTGTCTACCCTGATTTAAAGGATTAAAATAAAAACTTAAGCAGTGTAAAAACGAAATAATGTAGCAGTTCTTAACTTCTTAGGCCACTTTCAGGGTAAAACAAACATTTATTTCAAAGTGACCTTTTGTCAAAATGTCCTAATAACTAACCTAATGACTTTAATTTCGCTTTGAATTAGCGAATATGGTCACCTAGCTCTTGCCAAGAAGTTGCAGTGTGACCTTGGTGATAAGGTCATCGCCCATCCACCGGAGGGAGCCTTCAAGGTCGAGGTAATTGATTCCAACATCGTAAAGCTTTTCATCGGTTTCTTGTCGGTTGCAATGGACGTAGGCTGAACAAAAATGATGTAAATTCGTCTACCTTTTACTGTTTTATGCATTATTCTCTATATATTAAACGATACAATGGTTTAAGTATAGATAAAAAAATGTTATAGTTAAAAAAAATAACTTTTTTATAAAATATAGATTATAGTTTACACAAAAAAAGTGTATGACAATAGCACTTTATAAGGTAGTTACAACGTCAAAACAATTTTCTGGCTTTTTAATTAAATATATTTAACCTTATCCTTAAACAAAAATATATAAGAAAGATAAAGCTTTAAATTACAATTTCTTGCGACAAAATTTCATGGATGGGGGAGAAGTTAAATCGGTAGTTTCTAAACTTTTCAGCTTGCGGCACAGTAAAAAACTAAAATATTTCATGCCACACCATGTACAAAAACAACAAGTTTAACAGATAAATGCCTAAAAAAGGTCTATGAAATAAATCGTCTATCTTTGCTCGTTTATTTTTGATACATTGAATTTCGGAATCTTTGTAACTGTTTTTTAAAGTATTGTCAGTAGTGAATGAAATTTATAACTCTACCACAATTTTTAGCTTGCTACATGATTATTTAACTTTCCTCATTAGATAATTTAATAAAGTTAATAAACATTGACAAAAGAGTTACACCTGGTCTGTGCTCGTACATCCTAACAGTTAACCGACCTGGGATGGTCAGGCCCAACAGTTACCCACCCTTCAGGAAAAAAAAGGGTAACCCTCGGCCTAGTGTGTGGAATATGGGTATATTTACCCTATAATAGAGTAACCTTAGCACAAATTTACAAAGTTAATCACATAAAGCATTTGAAAAAAAGTGTGATTTTGAAAGCTTTATTGTTTAATAAAACAGCAAAATTAAATTTTTTTGTGTAACACTGCATATTGCTAATACACACATGTGGAGATGTAAACGAATGCTTGGTGGTTGTTTCGTTCAGGTCAAAATATTTTGAGAAGCCTCCTCACACACTGGATGTTTATCTCGAAGGCCAACCTGTAGAAATTGATAAAGAAACCAGTGGTTAACAAGCTTTTTTAGACGGCAGCAGACTAAACAGACAAAAACAAATTAAGGGTATACTTTTTACACCATCATTTAAATAACACTCTATAAGCATGCGGTGCAATATGAACTATACACATATTTTAGTTCAGTTTCTGTGATATAAAAATGTACATACGATTTTATATAAGTAGACATTTATAGGCGCTCTTTCACTATTGTACGTAAAAATTAATAAAAAAAAAATTTTCTTCAAATGCCGCATACCACAACTCATATTGTTTGGGTTAGGGTGAGGGTTAGCGTTTGGTTGAGGGTGGGTCAAGTTATTATTAATAATAAACATAATATTACTTGACCCACACTCACCCAAACGCTAACCCGCACCCTAACCCAAACAATATGCGTTGTGGTATCCGGTATTATTATTTTATTTTTTTTTGCATAACTTTTCACATACAATAGTGAAAGAGCGCCCATTTATATACAAATCAATAACATTCCATTAGTAACTTAGTAAAACTGAGTTACTACATCTGAAGCAACAAAATTTAAAACAATAATAATCGCATTTTTTATTCCAGACCGGGGGTAACCCCTTGGGAGCACCCATGCACACTAAAGAATCAGATGTATGCGCTGGTCTACAATCCTACCACAGCATTCAAACAATTAAAGCAGCGCAAAATATTTGTGTTAGGGTGCAGGTTAGTGTGTTGGTGGGCGTGGGTCAAGTATTATTTTTATTAGTACTGCTTAACCTACCCAAACCCAAACGCTAAGCTGCACCGACCCTAACTCAAATAATGTTCGTTGTTGGATCCTAGACCAGCGCCCAGTAGCTTGCTTATTTTGAAAGCGTAATACTTTTGCCGAACATATCAAATAACAACAGTAGATCGTAATTAAATACAAAGTATCGGAAATCCTGAGACGTTGTGTATACTTAAGTGCCCTCACCGGAGGTGTTCGTTGAACTTAAGTGCCCTCACCTAATTTGTTCGTTGAACTTAAGTGCCTTAACCTGAGGTGTTCGTTGAACTTAAGTGGTCCTAACCTGAGGTGTTCGTTAAACTTGAGTGTTGCAGCGCAATGGATGAAAACCTGGCATTTCTTCTGTAGAATCTCCCTCGAAGTTTGATCCAAGCCAAGATCTTCAGCGCGATGGTCGCACGAAACAAATTCGAGCTTCGACGCAAAACCATAGTTGCCATTTTTTTCTCACAGTAATCATCTAGATTTACCAAAAAAATAATCTAAAAACACCTAGATTTTTATGGAGAAATCTAAAAAAATAATCTAAAGATGATTTTTGAAAATATTCAATACTTTTGGACAAAAAATCAACATAAAAGCTTAATCAACGCCTGTGGCTTAATGCCGTATAAAGTTGCATAAAGGGACTTGCTTGATGCTTTAGATTTAAGATTTCTGCTTTATAAAACATTTTACTGAACAAGACGAGTCGAGTTACTGAAATTTCGATTTTATATCTCATCATTTTTTTTTCAGTTTGCAAAAAAAATCTTTCGAAATTACTGAAATATTTATCGTCAATAGCGAATCTGTCACTAATTTAGATTATACAATATTTGGCGCTGGTCTAGAATCCTACCACAGTTCTAAAATCAACGCACAAAATTTGAGTTAGGATGCGGGTTAGCATTTGGGTGTGGGTGGGTCAAGTAATATTATATTCCTAATTTAATAATAATACTTGACCCACCTTAACCCAAACGCTAACCTGTGCCCTAACCCAAATGTTGTTTCGTTGTGGTAGGATTCTAGACCAGCGCCCAATATTTTTTTATAATAATTTACCACAACGAACATTATTTGGGTTAGGGTGCCCCAAACACTAACCGACACCCTAACCCACATATTATGCATTGCTTAATAATCATTTCAACGTTGTGGTAGGATTCTAGACCAGCGCCAAAACATCTAACATCTAGATTGTATAATCCTACATCTAGATTCAAACCAAAACAATAATCTAGAATGGCAACTATGCGCAAAACTCGGCTGCAGCTCACGAAGAACGTCGAAAGCCTGGAAAGGTAAAAGGTTTAAACGTCAAATGACTCAAAGAGATTTAAACCAATGAGTGGAAAGTTGAGGAAAATGGCGAATTTGTTTGGACGTCTGTCACGCTCTGGTGCATATGAAGAAACAACAAAGTTTAGAGTAGACTCGTTTACTCGTAGTTCTGTTTGTGCCATCAACAGCCTCTGATTGGTACAGGGTTAAGCACCTTTTTGCCTAGGATCGCCAAAAAAATGGTTGAACAGATTGGCATGGCTTTTCAACTATGATTTGAGTTCAGGCTAAGTCATTTAGCCGCGGTATATAATACTACCACAACGAACATTATTTGGGTTAGGGTGTGGTGCGGGTTAGCGTTTGGGTTTTGGTAGGTTAATCAGCAATATTGTTAATGAATATCAATAATACTTGATACGCCATCAACCATACACTAACCAACACCCGGATCAAAATATTGTGCTTTGCTTTTATAACTGTTTTAACGCTGTGGTTGGATTCTAGAACAAAATCGTGCCACAACGAAGCGAGGCAAAATTAAAATATTCAAAGAAGAATTCTGTAGTAATCTGTAGTATATTTATGGATTCCTTAAGCCTTGCAATTAAAAGCAAGTCCGCTTGTGAGGAGCTGAGGCAATCTGGCTTACTTTGTTTGCCAAGTTCTCGTCTTTTAAATGATTACAGGTCCCATATTAAATTATATATTTTTAGTTTAAGAAAAATATATAAATATTTTATAAACAAAAGCGAAGGTGGTCTAGAATCCTAACCCAGATGTCTCTTTCAATGACCAAAAAGGTGAAAGTTGTTATCGTAAAATCCTGGAAGGGTTAAAGTTTTAACTTTAAACGCCAAAATCCTTTAAAGGATAGAGGCTTTAACGTCAAAATAAAGAAAGGGTAATAGTTTAAACGTCAAAATTCTAAAGGGTAGGCATTTCAACTAATATCAACTCTTGGAGAGATAGATGAAAAACGTCAAAATTCTGGAAGATTAGGGGTTCATCCCCAGGGTTTAAGTTTTTAACGGCTAAAATGCGACCCCGAAAAAACACTGCGACTAAGATATATAAACGTCGAAAACATGAAAAGAGAAAGAGCTAACGTCAAACTCTTAGAAGCGTAAAGGTTTTAACATCAAAAACCTGGAAGCGTAAGGGTCTTACGATTTGTTCGCTTTGAGCTTAAAACAGTTGAGTGAAGAGAAATTAGGTCGCCAAAGCTTCGCTGTTTTACTTATGCCTATAGTATTCGGGTAGCAACCACAAAAAAGGTTTAGAAACACTGTTGATCACAAGAACAACTGTTCATTTAACCCAGGGACTCTGAAACTTTGAAACGCGGACTCATGGGGGTACGTGGACCAATTTTCGAGATCTAAGCACGCCGAGGTAAAATCGTAGTGTATATTAAAAATAATAGAATAACATTTTTTTAAAAGAAAAATTTAGTTAAGAAAAATTATTCCTTAGTTTCACATTTGCTGAGCCGAATACGCAACCAATTATTTTTAGTGGACTGCTTTAAAAAAGTTTAAGAACTCCGGTTCTTTGAGGCTGCTTCTTCTTTAAATACAATGTTCTTTTAAAATTTTAATTGTTTCGCCGTATGAAGTAAGGTATATTATGTCAACGTAATAGAAAATGTGATTAAACATGAAGTAGGGGGCGCCAATTATAAAGTTTGCCCCCAGGCGCAAAATACCCTAGCTACCAATCTGCTTATGGAGTTGGAGAATAGAAAACCAGGGATAAAAAACAAGAATGCATAGAGTTACTTTCTTAAGACGAGGTTTTTGGGTAAACGAAATCCGTAAGATGAGGTTAGTTAGCCTACTTCCCGCATTTCATTAACGTAATGCTGGTCCATATGCTATTGCTCAATGCTAAATTTGCAAGAATTCAATAAATTCAATAAATTCATTTGGACACGTTTTGAAACTTGGGTGAAGTAAGCATTGGGTACTTAAGGTATTATATTTAAATATCCTTGCAAACTATTGAACGCGTGGGCTCCAGAAAACGATTGGTGTTGAAAGTTTTAAAAACTCTTTTACATTTGTAAAAAAAAGTGCGTTTAGCGGATACAGTGGTGGCAATCAGGTATAACTTAGTTTCTTTAACGTTTTTATTGGATCGAACGAATTTCGTAAGAAGATCCTCAGCATGATTTTAATCAGGGCTTTCCAAAATGTTCTCTCTGCAAGTAATTTTGCTCGAAAAGACTTAAGTCTTGACTTAAGGGCACCAGCATCGGCCGAACTCGTTGCGCGCTTTGTCGCCACCTGGCGGCACCGCCATAAGAAATCACCTGGAAAAAAGCGGTCACTTGAAGCGTGAGTGAGCGCACGAGGTGCTCGTATCGCGCGACCCGATCAATCGGCGGCCGCCAAAGTTATTCAAGTTCTTAAACGGACCGCGTGGTCTATGCATTGACTTGAGTCTTTCAACACTGGTTATTTATCTTAATTTTGGAAGATAAAACAATTCAATTGCTATATGTTGCGTTTATGTTATTTTTTCCTTAAGATTTTGCTCATATTCGCACGAGTTTACCAGTTTTGTGGTTTAATGTTTACTATTTAGACAAATAATTATATTCAATTTGACATGCTTTAATCATAACTTGACTGAGAATTGAGTTGCTATTTATTCTAAAATACTTTATTTAGATAAAAACGTAAAGGTGTAACGGCGGGAAACTAAATAGGACAAAAAGTGAAGAGCAGTGAAGCAAATTGAACAAACAAAAGGAAACTTAAAAAACAAATTTAACTGCATTGTGACGTAATACAAAGTCAGACATGTTCGCGATCTAGTTAAAAGCAACAACATCCTGAAAATAGAACTTAGGGCAAACGGGGCATAGGCGTAGCCAGGGTTGAGCCTCAGAGGGCATGGCCCATCCAAAAAACTTTATAAATATTTTACTCTTAATAATTTGTTATTTTAGCATTTATGACCAGTACAACATTCAATTGTCATGCTCTGTTACGTCACAAACAATGTAGTAAATATAACGTTTGCTATACGTTAATGCAGTGTTTCTCAACCTTTTTCACCCCAGGGCGCACTTGTAAACCTTTCAAAACCTAGCGGCGCACCTTACGGTCGAGGCGACTGCAAACTTTGTTTGGATATTTTGTTTTTTGCTGGCAGTTTTTATTACATCAGGCTCCTAATTTTATTATCTATAAAGAAGCCTGCGGAGTCGGTTAAAAAACATAATCCAACTCCCGAGTCCGACTCCGGTCAAATGTGTGATTTCGTCAAATTCCGAGTGCTTCTGCCTCCCTACAGCATTTATTTTTCCCATTTACGTAACTAAATTAAGGTGGATTTTCAACAATCCCCTCATAGGGGTGTCATATATGTCATCCAACCACAATACGTTGCTGGAAAATATCCACCATATGCTATTTCGCCTTTTTAATTTGCATTTGGCGGCATTGTCAGTTTTAAAATTGTTACTGCGCACGTCGGACTGGGGACTCAGGCAGTCCGACTTCAGCAAAACAAATCGACTACGGTACGTCGAGTCCCAAATTTGACTCCCGACTCCACAGCCCTGCTTTAAAATACGATGAGCTCAATAATACATGCCTAAAGAGAAAGAAAATAAATGAAATAGGCCTTTCGTGTTGTAAATTATGAAAACACACGGTATGTTAGTTAAAGTTCGATGGAAACACAGAATAAGCCCCAAGAGCAACAACATCTAACTCGGAATAAATACAAAATTTAACGGAATAAGACCTAAATGGACAAAATAACGCCCAAAACTGTAAAAAAAAACATGGTATGGGACGATTAAAGGACATATTCTTGGCATCGGCCGTTTTGGTGTCAACGTTTGGGTGCCATAGTGTTTTGGCACAGGATTGTTTGCCTCTGTTTGGGGTTAGGCACGAGTAATGGGTAAAATTAGAATTTGGGTTATGGTAAAAATTATTAGGTGAGTTTGTGTTGAAGTTATGGGTGGGGTTTGGGGTTAAGTAATAGGTTGCAAAGGCCTTATTCTTGCCATTGAGGCCTTATTCGGACGAATTTAGGTCTTATTTTGATTTAAACGCTATTACGAGTATTAGGTAGTAGTCCTATTTTGGTCTTACTCCGAACTGTTTTTTATGCCGAAGTTGCTTTTGTTTTAATTTTGGTCTTATGGCGGAAGCCCCGCTAGATTGCAATAGTTTCTCTTTCTTTGTTAGCGAAGAGCCAACATCAACCATTGGGACTTTAATAGGGGCTACGAATCCAGTCATATTGCTCAGTGTTTATTCACAGAAAATAGTGACTAGAGTTTATTCTAAAATTATTCGCAAATTCTACAAATAGGCCTCATACAGAATTTTTGTAACATTTTTTCCCCATTTTCTCGCGGCGCACCTGGCCACCTTCGACGGCGCACCGGTTGAGAAACGCTGCGTTAATGTATAGTTTTACTAATTTTAGACAGTTTTTGCTCTTTGAACGGATTTTGAATATTGCTTTAACACTCATTCAGTTGTTGCTTAAAACGGTTTGCTAACATTGTTATTTGTGTTCGTTACGGCAGTTAATACAAAGAATTCATACTTTTTGCTCCCCTTCCTCCTAATTTTCGGCTGGCTGCGCCACTGAAACGGGCAACTTGACCAAGTCGAAAGACGAAAAAAAAAGATTTGCTAAAATATACGTCTCACGCAACACCTATTTATTACTAGTGTCAAGTTTAGCGCGAATTTTCGGAAAATGATTCGGCATGCTGCAAGTATAGGGATGTCCGATAATATCGGATCAAAGCCGATACCCGATACCAAATGGTGATATCGTTGATACTCGTCCGATACTAGGGTTGTATCGGTGCCAATCCTAAACCAAATTACGGACATTCCTAAATGCAAGTAAGAAAGTCTAATGGAGTTATTATCATTGCGCCAGTGAAGCAACTAAACTAACTATAGAACAACAAGAATACGCATTTCTATGCAACCGAAATTGAAGCTGGGGATATTTTTACCTTAACAATAGCTCGCGTGATTTCCAGACAGGAAATGAGTGAAGGCGTTGGAGGCCAAACTAAATGGATGGAGCCTTAACGTCATTTCCTTTAGAACAAGGAAATACGTTGGAGTCCGCCTTCAACAAAGAGCTTAGCGTTTGGTTGTTGCTTGCAGCTTGGTTCAATCGCCTTACTGCTGTACTGAGGTAAATGTGTAATGTTGTGTAGGTATATAAACAGGAATGTCAGGTTGGTTTATAACATCAAAACCTTAAATCAGTGGATCTCAACCTTTTCCTGCCGCACTCCAATCTGTGGTGTTTTTAATGTCACTTCGAGCTACCTGGTTTCAAAAGAAACCATTTTTACTCAAGTTTACTTAGATTTAATAAGCCAAATAAAGAATAAAAAACAACTATTTTCAACTCTAGCCGTAGATTTAAGATTATGGGTCGTCTTGCCGCAATGCACTTGCGTTCATTTCTATAAAACTTCGATTGCAGCCAGAAAGCTGTTCGCGTAAAATTGGTCCGTGTGGTAAAGGTTGACAATCACTATTTTCCAAACATGAAATTATATGTACGAACAAGATCCAGCAGGCAACGCTGCTATAATTATCGTTTCACGACTTGCTCCTACTGAGCCTGCGTACCTCTGTACCTGGTATAATATTATGTGTATGTCAATCGTTGGTCAGTGCTACTTCAACAGGGCTAGATCACAGATATCACAGTATATACCCAAACTGTCATTTAACTTGGTATCTTGTTCCATTTTACAGATTATATTTGGTAAAAAAAAAAACTGTATCAACCAATCAAGCACAAGGAATAACATGGCCGATACTCCAAACCAAAACCAAGTAAGTTTTTGTCGTATAAAATAATAAGAATCTTTGCTGCTTTGGATTTTTAATTCCACGCCAACCTCCTCATAAATCCGTCTAGCACTGGTATTTGTCAAAGTGAAACTTATCTTATTAACTTTATCACAATACACATATTGCATAGTGTCTGAAAAATGGAAAAATTGTTTTTCAACGTGCCTGTATAGCATACGACCTTGTAATGCGTCTGTACTAACTCTTTCGGTTTATTAGTTTGATTTTAAATAATTTTAATGAATATAATACACTATAATGTTAAACCAATTAGGTTAAAAAAATTATACTAAGTTTTATAGTGACCTTTTGGGAGGTTGGTTTATTCTTTAAAATCGGTCATTTTATTCAATTACTAGACGAAATACCCGGCGTTGCCCAAGTTATATATAGGGTACTTACTTGTACCAATAATATGCAGCCTTTTGCTATAAGCGCGATATATTATGCGCATTCGGGCAATGCCACGATTTTGCGTGGTTATAAAGTGCTGGGTCGAGTAAATACTTTCTCACAATTAAAGTAGGATGCGGCCCTTATGAAAGCAGCAACAGTATTAGGTCTCACTAATCTCGCAACTTTAGCAAAACAGCAGCAATTACCAAACAAACGATATCAAGTTTAAAAGTACGTAACCAAATAGCGATTCTGTCGCAGTGTTTAAACTGTACGGCAATATAAAGCCCGTAGTTCAGCTGCGTGTCTATATATACTGATAAGCAGCAAACATAACTGTCTTTAGTTTTACGGTTGTTACCGAACAGCGATTAACATTAATTTGAAACTTCGTATAATCCGACAAAATTTATTTTACAAAAATCAAGCATTATTAACAAACTGTTTTGAAAATTTGCAAATATTCGCACAGCGGGGTTATTATTTGTAATCTTGCGACTTTGTCAAAACCGCCGGCGCCACATCATTTTCGGGATACTTTAGTAAATAAGCGCTAACCTAATCGGCTCCAACTAAACGATATTTCGTGATGTGCATATCGATCGGAAATCACTAACATACCTAAACCTTATTTTTTTTAGAGAACCCTCACAAATGTAAAACCTTACGGTTGTAGCAGACAATGTTCGCATTGCGTGGTATACAAGCAAATAAGTAATCCCGGTACCATACTGCGTCCAACGTAAGCAAAATCTCGTCTAAAACTGAAAAGTGGTTACTATTAAACCCACCGCATTAAATGCGATATTTTGCGAACTCTATAAACCTAATTTTTCGCGGTAACATAGTTCAAGGAGTTCTTAATTACAAAATTCGCAAGTTGGAAACATAAAAATTTATTTTTATTAAGCCAATATACTTCATTTGATTTTTATTTCCACGCAGGTAATTGCGCTTGAAAAAAAGTTTTGCACGGTTACGTTAGGACAGGGTTTCTCAACCGTGGCCCTCGGCCACCCTGGGGGGGCACGGAGTGGTAATTAGGGGGGTCACGGTCATAGGCTTAGCCAGTGGAACACAGGGGCTATTTCTCTCAAGGAAATTATGAATATTGTACTCTTAATTATTTGTTTTGTAGCATTTATGAGCAGTACACGACTGTCGATTAAAAGCATGTCACACCTCCATTTGTCAAGTACTGTTACTACACAAACGATTTAGTTATTACTTTGTTGTATACATTAATGTAGTTTTACTACTTTTAGTCATTTTGTTTTTTTCCTTTGAATGGCTTTTGAGTATTTCGTTAAAACTCAGTCAGTTGCTGCGCGAAACGGTTTGCTAGCATTTTTGTTTGTGTTCGATAAGGCAGTAATACCATGGCCAAAGCAATCAAGTTACAACGAGCCTCGCTGGCGGGAAGCGACTAATGGACTTTTAATCGTAGTGTCATTACTGATTCGTTGTAAATAGTTATTTGTTTATGTTTTATATAAAGTCGATTTATCGCTGTGAGGTAACAATTTTAGTGTCAAGTTATTTAAGTTGATAGTTTGCCTACTCAGGGTGTCTAGTCTTTTTCTGCTTCAAGAAGCGGTGTTTCAAATGAAGTACTCTTACTAGTTCAAGTTCAAAATTTTCGCCCCTCACATATTTCGGCTGCCTAAGCCATTGACCACGGGCACAACTCTCTAGCTAGGTATTGCAAAACCAAAATGTCACCATTTGTTTGCCATTTAACCTAATTTTGTGTTTTTCGTTATGACTGTAAAACTTTTTTGTAACGTTTTGTAACACATTTTTCTAAAATGTTTCTTGACGCGTCAGTAGAGTTGTTTAAAACTAGAAGAGTGAATCCTTTTTATTCGTTTATCGCGGAAAGTTACACCTAATTGTACGTACGTGAGTGGCAAGTTTGGACAAATGCCTGTCGCTGTGACGAAGTAATTACTGTGCTGCTTTATATGTATCCATTCAATAGCCATGTAGTGAGGCGCAAGTGTTTTTCGGGCGGCAGGTCGATTGCTTGCCGATAAATCATTAAGTTTCCTTCAAATGGCATTGGGCGAGAAACCAACGAAGAGATTTCGCAATTCCCTTAAGGGGCGTTAATTTGCAAAAGAAACATTCCATAGTAAAACGCATAAGGTGCGCTGTAAGGTTACTCAAGGTCATTTTAGGCCAATATTCAGCCAGAGTATGTCAAGTAATAGTGTTACGCCAAACTAATCCAGAACTCTACTTAACGGCCTGCCGACTGCTAAGCACTGCAACGCGTGTCTTTTACTTGTATTATAATAAGCGACAGTAAAATACTAAAACACTGAAACAACGAAAAGCGGCCGCCTAAAAAAAAAAAACGCCTAAAAAGGTGACTTAAACGTTAATTCCCAGGGTTTTCTTCAATGCAATGAACTCAAGCTAGACCCCAAACGCGACTGCCCACATTAGATTTCGTGCACCCATTCACTACAACCAGAGAAAAAAGGTGTGCGTGTCAATCGAGGTGCCAACCGAAAACGTGATAAGATAAGAAATCAAGCGTGAAAGGTGAGGTGCAAAAGTGGAAAAGCGATATAGTTTATGTGAGTGAGAAAGGGAAAACGAAAACACGCGTACAAACGATAAAACAGAGAAACAATAACTCACATAGAAACTATAAATAATCGGTGCAACACCCCCCCTTCACAATTTCGTTGCCCACCTGGGCAACATTGTTAATGGAAGGTTTCCACGTCGGGGTAAAAGCGTGTCGTTTTCCTTGAACGCCTCGGTCTGGTGGAAGCGCTGGTGCCATGGGGCATCAGACCGGGGCTTGTGTTGTGGTTCACATCACTCGCGAGCTGGTGGTTGGTGAATTGAGTCGTTGGGTGCGGTTGTGCTTCAGGTGAACGGGGCGTTGTAGTCATGGTGAGGCGAAATCCGATGTCGGTGGGGGGCTCCGTTGTTGGTTCTTCGGTGTTGTCTTCTTTGTCTTTTTCTTGATCATATTGCGTGTGATGTCCGCGGCTACGCTTCAAACGGTTTCAATGTACGTTCTGTTGTCGTCCGTTGGCCGCTTCTATTAAATAATTTACCGGTGGTCGCACTTGAATGACCTTGTACGGGCCTGCATAGGGAAAATGAAATTTTCGGTTTGACCCTACAGGGACTACGTTATCCCTTAGTAAAACCGAGTCGCCGACGTTGAATGCGGTGTCATCTGCATTCCTGTTGAAATGCGCCTCCATTCGCTGGCGCTGCTTAACACGGGTAGTCCGAACAACATCTTCGGCACGAACAAGTCGGTCGTGAAGGCTTTTGATGTTGTCGTTAATGAAATGCGACTCTTCGGATCCTGCTCCGACCAAGTCCGCAGGTAGCCGCAATTGTCGACCTGTTAATAAGAAATCTGGTGAAAATCCCGTACTTTCGTGGGTACTTGCATTGTACGACGCCACAACAGCAGACAGTGCTTCATCCCAGGAGCGTTCATCTTTTTGAACGTAATTTGGAATCATCGAGATTATTGTTCTGTTGTTTCGTTCAACACCTCCGTTTCCGGCGGGATGATAACCAGTCGTGCGTGACTTACCGCAACCAATCAGCTGAAGCAACTCCTTAAACATCTTGCTTTCGAAATTCCCGCCACGATCTGAATGGATGATGTCGGGAACTCCGTGAACAGTCATCCAGCGGTTGTACAATACGCTGGCCGTTTCGGTTGCTGTTTGCGTACGCAAGGGCCAAGCTCGGACATATTTAATAAACACATTACAAGCAACAAGGACATATTGGTACCCGTGGCGTGTTAACGGTAACGGCCCCATGATGTCCACTTCTACCCTTTCTAAAGGACCTTCTTCGCAAGATGGTACCAAGGGGGCTTTCGGTGTTTTTGAGGGTTTCTTGTTTAACTCGCACTCACGACATTTCATGCAATACCGCTCAGTCTCCTCGCGCCAGCCTGGCCAGAAGTGTCGTTCAGCGACCTTGGCGCATGTTTTACGAATCCCCAGGTGACCACCGCCTAACTTTGCATCGTGAAGTAAATCGAAGATTTTGGGTTTTAGTTCACGCGGTGTTACAAGTCCTAAAAGTGTTTTATCCTGGTCATAGAAATGAATGACCCCGTCTCTAAGTTTCAATTGACCAAAGTGACTCCATAAGTGCCTGGTCATACGCGATGTATTTGACACAGCGTTATATGGGGGTCTGTGTCCTAGGCTTAACCATTGGAAAGCTGGAGCTATTTCTTGGTCTTGCTCCTGTGCTTGCGCAATCTCACCCATTGTCAAACCACTAGAGGCACGAACATCGATAGTGGCAACCTTCGGCGCATCGGTCAACTGGTCTTCGCCTATTCGACTAAGAGCGTCTGCATTTTTATGTTTGACACCCGGACGATGTATTAGATTAAAGTCGTATTGTGACAGGTGCTCGACCCATCGGACACACTGGTCATAGAGGTCTTTAGACTGATATAGCCACTTAAGAGAAGCGTGGTCAGTGCGCAAAGTGAAAGCTTGGCCTAGGAGGTAGCAGCGAAATAACTTGGTGGCATGAACGACCGCTAATAATTCTTTGCGAGTGGTGGAATAATTTCGTTCTGCTTTGGTTAAAGTCCTGCTGCCATAGGCTATAACGTGTTCTTTTCCCTCGTGCCACTGCGCTAACACGCATCCAATGGCAAAATCAGACGCGTCGGTGTCTAATACGAAAGGCTTCTGGAAATCAGGGTAGCGAAGGACTGGTGATCTTATCAAAGAAGATTTTAGTTTTGGCGAAGCTTGTCTCGACTTTTCTGTTAGACGGTGAAGCGGCGCAGCTATTTTGGCATAATCACGTATGAACTTGCGGTAATACGAAGTTAAACCAACGAACTGTCGTACTTGCTTTGTATTCTTCGGGGCCGGCCATGATTTTACTGCAGCAATTTTTTCGGGGTCACATAAAACACCTTCGGCAGAAACAATGTGGCCTAAAAACTTTACCTCTTTCTTGAAAAGAGCGCACTTCTTGGGCTTAAGTGTCAGGCCCGCGTCGGCAAGTCGTTGTAGCACGCCCTCCAATAGCTCCAGATGTTACTGAAAGGTACGCCCATACACAATGATGTCATCCAAATATGCGAGTACTCCTTGCCATTCTATGCCATTTAAAACAATACGCATTAGTCGCTGGAAACTAGCAGCGGAATTGCAAAGACCCATTGGCATCACATTGAATTCGAACAGACCCATATGGCTCACGAAAGCGGTCTTTTCTCGGGAACTCTTATCCATAGGAATTTGCCAAAACCCAAATTTTAAATCGAGTGTACTAAAATAGGTGGAGTTAGACAAAAGATCGAGGCTTTCGTCTACTCGTGGTATAGGGTAGCTGTTTTTCTTTGTCACCTTATTAAGGCCTCGATAATCAATGCAAAAACGAGTTTCACCTGACTTTTTCCTCACAAGTACGATCGGGCTCGACCATGGGGATGATGACGGACGTATAAGACCCTGGGTCTTCATCTCGTGGACGATTTCCTCAACTTTAGTCTTTTCGGGTGGTGCCATCCGACGAAAGGGTTGTCGTACTGGGCGAGCATCTCCGGTGTTAATCACATGCTCGGCGAGATCCGTCCGTCCTATTTCTGTTGAGTGGGTCGCGAACGATCTGCGATATTGTTGCAGTAAGGCCTGAACCCGTGCGATCTCGCTTGTTGTAAGACCGCCACAAATTTCAATTGTTTTCTTCACTTGGGTATACGGAGCTAACGCTCTGTTGGGTATAGGACAAGAAAAGTCCACGCATCCCTGGTCATTACAATAACATGTGTGTTAACGACTCGACTGTGACACAAGTACCACTTTGAATACATGCGACATCCCCGGATGTTAGAATGGGCGAAAGTGTGGCAACGCGAGTGCCTTCAGGCAGCTAGATAACGTCGTCGGTAAAATTCGCTATTCGAGTCTGGACTAAACAACCTTTAGTTGTCGTTAAATATGACCACACCATTGCACCATATTTATTCATTATTTCTGGTCTCCCTTCAATAAGTACAGCATGGGTAGGTACTGGGCGACGTTCAGAATTATGAATAAAATAAGCTGGAACACAAACCTCTGTGGACGGTTGGATCAGGACTTTATCATCGAGAAAGACGTCTCGGCTTCCAAGCTTGAATGGCATATCGAGCAGAGGTACACTGCTGTTGTCGATTTTCAAGGTCTTGTTGCGGTAACAAACGGCGCACTCCTGCGTTTCTAGGAAATCTATTCCAAGAATGCAATCGAATGAAATAGAGTCACAAACGAAAACATTCATACGTAATTCTTTAGCAGCTACTGGAAGTTGTACTGGAAGTAAACCATCCATATTTAGTTTGTGGCCGTCAGCATTGGCGAATGACAGGGTCTCGGGGCACTTCGACAAGTTACGTTTAACTTTAGCCTTTAAACAGTTCCATACTTTTCCCGTAATGATGGTAACTGCTGAACCCGTATCAACAAGGGCGCATACTGGCAGGTTCTCGATCATAATATTTATGAAGGAATGAGGCCTTTGACCAGATGCGATTTGTACGATAGACTGTTTAGTTAAATCACCAAGGTCAAACCTGCTGACGTCCCTGTCCAGTTGTTGGTATTGGCCGGAGCAAAGGTCGGCTACCTCTTGTCGTAGATGGTCGATAGTTTCCATAAAATCACCCATTGGCGTTGGAATTCCATTTGGAAAGCTGCAAACGGAGTCTGCAGCGACACTCTCCGTCGTAGCATTACTGCTAATGTGGCCTACATCCTGTGAGGGCTGGCACGCAATGCTGGCGTGGACAGCTATCTTCGCAGATTTAGTGAAGTCGCGCTTTATTGACGCGTCCTTACTCATTGCAGTTGCGAGTGTTCTGTCGCTCAAGCCGCGCAGTAGAGCCAGATACAAAACCTCATTTTTTATAGGCTTGTCGCCGCCGTCTGGGTAAGCTTGTTCGCCAAGGATTTGCAAACTATAAACGTATTCCCTTATGCTTTCTTTAACCATTTGACCCCTTTCTAGGAACTGGTCACGTTTATCATAGCCACATTTTTTGCCGTTGGCCGTTGAAGCAAGTTCAATTATAGCGCTAGACGATAGTTCGTACAGGCTACTTGCGCCATCACTAATATCAAACAAAAAATCACGGTCGAGACATGTCAATAATAAATGTCTCTTAACAACTTCATTGGCTGCGATGCTCTTACAATACGATTCAAAAACTGGTAAAATCGATTTAAAATTGTCGCCTGATCTATAAAAAGGCGGTGGCAACGTAAAAGACATGCTGCATGTAGCGCTTCTCCCCTCGGCTGTAGAGTCCTGGCGTGCTCGCCATTTTGTTACGCCAAACTAATCCAGAACTCTACTTAACGGCCTGCCGACTGCCAAGCGCTACAACGCGTGTCTTTTACTTGTATTAAAATAAGCGACAGTGAAATGCTAAAACACTGAAACAACGAAAAGCGGCCAACGCCTAAAAAGGTGACTTAAACGTTAATTCCCAGGGTTTTCTACAATGCAATGAACTCAAGCTAGACCCCAAACGCGACTGCCCACATTAGATTTCGTGCACCCATTCACTACAACCAGAGAAAAAAGATGTGCGTGTCAAACGAGGTGCCAACCGAAAACGTGATAAGATAAGAAATCAAGCGTGAAAGGTGAGGTGCAAAAGTGGAAAAGCGATATAATTTATGTGAGTGAGAAAGAAAGAGGAAAACGAAAACACGCGTTCAGACGATAAAACAGAGAAACAATAACACACATAGAAGATATAAATAATCGGTGCAACAATAATAATTCATTATAACCGAAAAACCATAAATCATTTCGACGAATGTACTAACGTTTGCTTCGCTCAGTACAAAACAAAGCCGAATATAAACAAATACCTTTCCATCATCAAGCTTTGTAATCACTAAATATATTCACTTAAATTAAAATAAGTGATATGTTAAATTTTGGAGAAACTAAGTGCATTGATGCGTTGATTAATGGCTGTATTTCTTAATAACGTGGAGAAGTAAAACAAGAAAAACACGCAGAAACAATGCTAAATATTTTAAAAGCATGGGGGCCACGAGGGTTGGGAGCCTTTTAAAGGGGGCCACGAAGCATAAAAGGTTGAGAACCACTGATCTAAGGTATAACGGCCATTTTTAATTGCAATTTTACTAACTTAGAGATATACGATAAAATTCATCCACCGTTAGATCTATTTTTTAATCATATTTTATATAACAGGCTAGCATCAGGGGGACTCGAACTTTTATCGCGATCGATGTTTTTTTGCAATTTTGCCGTTGTATTGTATGTCGTCACATCTTTTGAAACACGATAACGCAATGTTTAATTTTTTCGCTTGACTATTTTATTTGCGCTCGACATCACAGCCTTACAACTGTGGAGTAAACTCACAACACGTTTGTCAAACACAACACGTTTGTCAAAATCAGCTCGTGCACGAGCAATTTGTTGTGTGCCCAATGAGAAAAGCCTCCTGAATTTACAGTTTAGCTCCAATTCAACCAATTAAACTCAATTTTTGTCGCGCTTTTAATATTTTCAAGTTGTCTCAATGATATTTCATTATAAAAGACCCAATTGCGTTTCGTAGGGGGTGTAGGGCATAGGAAATTTACCAAAGGGGCGCGGCTGATAAAAGGTAAAGAACCACTGGTCTATGCCATATACAGGTGGTTCTCAGCAGATGCTTTCATTTTTCTTTATTATTCTTTACGTTTAGATAACCATAAGGCGAAATAAGCTATAAACTATAATGCCGAAGAGAAAAACTCTGTTTACTGATGTTTTACTGCTACGCCAAAAGTATCCTTGTTTCAGAAAACGACGTATTAATTTCGAAGCTGAATGCATTACCTTTGGATATGGCACGTTTTTCTCAAACGTAACAGTTCTACTTTCGTTTTACTTGCAGGCAAACAATGTCCTCTTTTTGGGTGCTGAAAATATGGTAGCCCTATATTTACTGAGCTTGGATTTGTCATAGATTTAGATGAAAACTATACACTTGGCTCGCTGTGTTGTTAGGTCATATACCACAATTCATCATTGGAAAAGTACAAACTGAAAAGACACAGAGACGCAAGCATTTTGAACACAAAAACAAGTCGAAATCCTTTTTCAAACATCAAACACGACATTTCGCTAAGCAAAAGCAAAAATTTGATCAATTAATGAAGGCATTCTCTTATCAAACCTCTGTATGCATAACTAAAAATAGCTCATGTCCTTATGTCTCAAAGGCAGCCCATTTACTTTGGCAGTAACCGTTGTTAAACCGTGTTTAGAGGTAGCAGCACAAGAGATTCATGGAAGAGCTAAAGATGTGGCCAAAGTGCAAAAGCTAGCATTGTCCGATAATACGATGCAAAGGAGATGTTCAATGATTGCTGCATCACTAAAAAATGTTCGCTTTCCAAACACAGAACGCAAGAAAATTTTAGATCACTATCTGTTTTGTCTTTCTACTGGCATAGACACTACTGCTTTAAGTATATTTTCAAAAGTAAACAATTACTTCTCCGAACATGCAGTAATGTGGTGCAAGTACAAGGCTGTATCCACCGACGGCGCCAGGCTATGGTCAAAGTGCGTAACGGGGTAGTTGCTCTCATAAAGCAAGTCACAACGGAGGTTGTGTATATTTCAACAGGTAGACATGACCACCGTGCTATCTGAACTCCACTATATCGAAACTAAACAAACCGTCATTGCATTCCAAAAGGTATAGTGTCAGGTCGCTTATAGATTTAATGTACGTTCAAATAATTCAGCATAGCTCGCTTTAAATGAAATAGCTTACAGCGCAGTAAAAACACGTGTTGCCAGTAAGGAGTACATCGTTGACTGGATTGCAGTACAATTCGGATACGACTAACGTCCAGGAAAAACGAATGCGTTGGGGATTAAAACTGGCCAGTTAACGAGCAGGATGCAGGGAAAAGAAAATGTGACAGAAAGACTTTAGCAGAATTTTAGCACACGCACGACGAACACAGTAAATAACAAATACAGACGCTGGCTCCTCTACAGTTGTATGTATTCACTGCATTTTACACCGCGAAGCATTGATAGCCAAAAAACTTGGCAATGAAGATGAAAACTGTCAACTCGCGATTTCTAATGTCATGAAAATTGTGACCACAATACTAAAAACAAAATCGTATCGCGCTTTTAATGAACTTGTCAGCGAAATGGAAGATGATGGGCGTCTTGTTAATTATTCCAAAGTTAGGTGGCTCTCTCGTGGAAGAGTAATGGAAAGAGTTTAGAAACTGCGAGGGGAACTTGTTGTTTGGTTCAATGTACAAGACGACAATAGAGCTAATTTGTTTCAAGATTTGTTTTGGCTAGATATGCTAGCTTGTCTTGTTAAAATATTCGATATGCTTAATGAGCTCAATACCACTTTACAAGGAAAAGGAATTGATAAATTCAAAGCTACCTCCAAAATCGCATCATTCAAGCAAAAGTTCAATGTTTGGAAAAAGAAATTTCTAGTAACAACCTGAACAGTTTGAAAACCCTGCAGACCTTCGTGTCTGCATGTAAATGAAAAAACAGAGAATAAGCTGGAGCGACGTATCATCAAGGCGGCGAGCTCTCATTTGTACACACTGCTCGAGAGGTTTGAAACTTATTTTCCAAGTCATCAGGCAACAGAAATAAAATCAGAGCTGTGGATTTTGAACCCCTTTGGCGAACAGCAGCCTCCGGGAACTTTAGATCATATTCTTGAAAAAGGCTTACCATATGTTCTCTTTTAGGAGGATTTGTCTTCTTTTTTCAAAAAAAGTGAACGGTCCTCCGAGGACGCTTATACATGCCCAAATGCCCTTTTTTGTCATTTCGAGTTAGTTGCCTATACTTTCAACAGGACGTTTAGGCGAGACGTATTTATTTCCAAAAAATACTGCAGCCATGAAACATGCTAAATTGCTTGTTTTAAAAGGTTTTACAACAAATTACCCTACTAGCCCTACCTTCCTAATTGTTATTGCAAACATTGCGCCAAAAGAATTGCAACAGAACCTCACATGTAAAAACAGCTTCTCACATGTTTTGTACCTTTCTTTGCTTTGTTTTTGTAACTTTTGCCTCCAACTACTAAGGAACTGAAAACATCATCAAAGTCAAAGATAACAATTTTACTTACGTTTTACTTGTCGTCAAAAACGTCATTTTTGGGTGCTGAAAATCTGGTAGCCCCATCTTAAAAACGATTTCCGTCAACAAGCGTTTTTTAATCGTGAAAAACACTCTGAATGCTTTTGTTCCCAATTGGGCTGAAATTTTCACAAATAAGCAGCAGCAAACGAGTCATTAATCACGTACATTAATGACTGCTAATTCTCTTTGTGTATAAATGGTCGTTGTTATTCTTGTCGTTGTTAATTAAGGTAAATCTATTGCAGAATATGCTATCTATATTTATATCGGTAAAGGCTCACGGTTTTAATACACAAATACTTTCATTGTTATTTTACAATTAGGGGAAACTAAAGGGTGCAAACTTACTGTGCTTGTTTCGTGCGGATGAAACTTTTCCAAAAATAAAGTGCGGACAGTTCTTTTAAAGATTGAAAAGCGCTACACTAGGAAACAGTCATTCGTTTTTCTGGCATGCGATACTGATGAGCTTGTATAGCACAGTTACCTTGGACATAACCTTTGTAGTTTTGCCATAAAAAATTTAAAATAACAATAATAGAGAATTACTTTCTGCTCTTAAAACCATATTAAATTGGCTTTTAATTTACACATTATATCTCTGTTTAATTACATTATTTATTTGGTCTTTTATTTAAAGCTGTTTTAGGTAAAAAGCAGTTTCAAAAGTAAAATAAATCAAATATATGTGTTGTTTTAAGTAAAATAAATGCTAAAAATGACCCGAAACTATTTGTGTTAAAATGTTATATCGCAATTAAATTAAAATTGAACATCAACGTATTTAAACAGGGTGGAAATGCACCTCAGCTTCCACCAGCAAACAACCAGCCAATCAATGTGCTACCTGTAAACATTGGTGATGTTTACGGTCATCAAGGTCCCATACAAAACCTCCAAGGCGACGTTCATATATATGGCCAGCTACAGGGACCTGGAGTAGCTTCCGACTCAACAGCGACCTCATCTGACAACGGTTGGTGATAACTTCGATTTAAAACTAATGGCCAAGTGTGGGTTGCACTACAGCAGGGCTGCGGGTCGGACTCGGGACTCGAGTAAGACCACGTTAAACTACTATGAGTCCCGAGTCGGACGTGCGCATGCGCAGTACCATATTACAAAACTGAAATGGTTACCAAATGTAAATCGTAAAGGCTGAATAGCATATGGTGTATATTTTCCAACCATGTGTTGTGAGTGGATGAAGTATATGAACCCCTATAAGTGGTTGCAGAAGAACCAGCATATTTAATTACGTAATGGGTGAAATAAAGGCTGTAGAGTCAGGGCTGGACTCGGGACGAAATCTCACGCTTAAACGGACTCGGGTTTACTTTATTGGCCGGTGTCGGACTCGGGTTATTTTTAACCGACTCCGCAGCCCTGCACAACAGTAGTGATATCTTTGCGTGCATTGAGCCCAACCCCTTAAACGCGACTGTTTTTGCGAGTTATCATTATGGAATTGAAAAATATTTATTTTGATAGATTTTGTTGACATTAAAAGCGGCTACAATAGAGCAGCGTAACCACATAGTGACATCTTTGCGTGTAATTAACCCAACCTCTTAAACGCGACTGTATTTCAAGTTGCTTGTGTTGAACTTCAAACACATTTGGTTTTGATCGGCCTTTCTTAAAGTTTGAAAGCGTCTAGAATGAAGCAGTGTGTTTAGCCAGGTTGTATTTCACCGTGCGTACGAATTGACGTCAGTCGGCAATACCTTTATGACTTATCATGAATACAAACTGATAAAACACAATCATCATATACTAGTAATTAGGCCTAAAATTATGATTCGCATGTAGCTTTAAATCGCCTTAGCAGCTGGACAGCAATGGTTGCGTTGTTTGGAATACAAAAATTAAAAAAAAAATCCCAATTTTAAACAATATAATAGTATCCCCATTTTAAACAATATAATAGTATCCCCATTTTAAACAATATAATAGTATCCCCATCTTAAACAATATAGTGGCATCCCCATTTTAAACAATATAGTGGCATCCCCATTTCAAACAATATAATGGCATCCCCGTTTTAATCTTTTTCCCGACAAAAATAAGTGTTTTTTAACCGATTAGTGTCATTTTAAGGGTTTTTGCATTTACCTATAATTAACGGCAAAAAGTAAGTCATGGGGGAGGGGTATTCCCTCGTTTCATTTAAATTGTAATACGATGGCGTTAAATTAGTCCCATAATGATGGTAATGTCGTTTGCTACAACGATTTCCGATATTGCTGATCCCAGTATAAGCCTTTTGCTTGTTAAAGAGTTTTTAAGTTGGAGATACATCAAAAGTGATTAGCGATTATACAATAAATAAAATAGTGTAGGTAACTTGGTATAGGCCCTAAAGCAGAATCAGTTGCTGACAAAATAACACACATTAATTTTGGAAATAAAAAAACGCGCTTACTAATAACTGAGCAAAGCCAGCCTACGCTTACAGAAGGCATTTCTAGCTTATCGCTTGCTCGCGATTCGAGTTGAAGTAAATTAAACACTAGGCGTTAACCATT
Organism: Ascidiella aspersa; assembly: GCF_963924565.1. Lineage (NCBI taxonomy): Eukaryota > Metazoa > Chordata > Ascidiacea > Phlebobranchia > Ascidiidae > Ascidiella > Ascidiella aspersa. The sequence goes on along the minus strand of NC_139453.1, from coordinate 2,552,576 downwards.
TACTAACTGTTCGGTGGCTGGGATAAGCTAAGCGTGCAGAGCAAAATGTTACGCTACATATTCTACCAAGAAAGTTATACATTCATATGTGCTAGTTAACTCACGTCATAAAACAAAATGTTATATATTCGTTTTATTCCTGCCTGGTTAGCGTTCATCTTCAAAGAATAGTTTTTTTCAGCAACATCATGGCAAGAAAAGTCCCAGGAAGCAGCTGAAAAGGTCATCGGAACTCTACCAAGAAACCCAGTTCCTCTTGACATCATTCGGGATTCGCAAGCACCATTGGAGGAGTTTGGTTTAAAAGGACTGAAGCAACTCAGAGAAAAACAGGTCAACTCAACCATGCTTCAACTCAACCAACTATTTACTGCTGCAAAACAAGAAGCAATCGATGAAGCCAAAAGTAAGAAATTTAGAAATAAAGCAGCAAATGACGATTACGTGGAGAGGCATGGCAATGTGGTCGGTATGACTGGAATAGCTGGAATTGGAAAAACTACAGCTATTATACAGACACTAACGGAGCTTGCAGGTAAATTACCTGCAGATGAAAAGGGATATTGGCTTTTTAAATACCTAAAGACTTTAGATCTGAACAAAGAAATGGGCGTTTTGGAATTGCTGTCATCCAACCCAAACTTGAAACACACAAAGGAAATAGATGATCAAATACTGGAAAGACTTTCCAAATCCAACAAGCTGTTTATCTTCCTGGATGGTTTGGACGAACCTAGGTTCAAGGATCTTGACTTGGATGCTCCAGTGATCGGATTGTACGATCGCGCAACGCCGGTTGTCATTTTGCAAAACCTACTCCGTGGCGACATTCTTGCCAATGCTCACAAGTTGCTTACCTCACGACCGGGAGCTTTTCTCAAGCTACACCCAAGCTGCAAGCCCCACTTTGTAGTCAAGGTAATCGGCTTCAACGAAAGCTCTCAAGATTTGTATTTCCGACAAATTTGCCCGAAGCAAGAAGATTATGAAAAGGTCACTAAGTCACTTGATAAAAACCCACATGCAAAGGCTTTGTGTTTTCTTCCTATATTTGCCAAAACCGTCGCACCTTACATCATAAAGCATGGCACTAAAGATGGCACTTTTACGCTCACAGATGTGTTTGCGGCTTTTGTGGCTGATTGCATTCGCTCGCCTAAGTTTAAGGAACATCCAAGAATTTTGCGCAAACTTTCAGACTTGGCTTTATACGGAATGCTCAATGACAAGATCTCATTCGACGAAGAAGACTTTGATGAAGTCGGACTTGATGCTGAAGGAATGGAGGACTTTCTCAACATGCAAGCTGTCTCCAGCGACCTCAACCTTCGTATACTGGAAGGGGATAAAGTATTCTTCTTCATTCATCTTCTGTGGCAAGAATTTTATACATCACTCAAGCTGTTGTTCGATACAGACCTGGCTACATTTTCTGGGCAGCTGCAAAGCATGGAAAGTAATACGTGGGAAATGGTTCTTCGGTTTCTTTTCGGGTTGCTAAACACGGGACTCCACCGTAAGCTAAAGCCTATTTTTAAAATCTCTTCCACCGATGTTGCTAGCAAGAGAGGTTTGCTAAAAGGTCTGATTGATTCGCTTGGATCTCAACTTTTATCAAACGATGGCGAGAGCTTTAACTCCAATTTGTTTAAGCTTTGCAGTTTGGCGCAGGAATCAAAAGATGAAGAAATCACCGCGAAAGTGGCCGATTCCCTCCCTGGAGAGCTTCATATAAAGAGGGGAACGATCCTTCCCAGTGAAGTATCAAGTCTCTGTCACGTGCTTCGAGCAACACAAAGAGAGCTGGTCATCAGCATCTACTCAGTCACATTTACCGGCAACGGTTTAGAAATGTTGATGGAGACAATGGCGAGAACCAAACACAGGGTTTGTGAAGTTTTACTGTTGTTTTAAGTTTTAATTTTTATACACTATTTTCAAATAAATGCAACAAAGCAGCGGTAAACGCTAAACGAACCCTGCACCGTTTTGAAGCCACACAACATTTAACTTTCTGAAGAAGGAGTCGGTAACCTTTTCTAGTCGCGGACCTGACCAAAATTTAAAAAGGGCTCGGCGAGCCGTAATAAATATAAACTTAAATTTTTCCTAAAATGTTGAGTCTTCAGCGTTTCATTATAATAACTGTTAATCAGTGGCGACCTAGTTTTTTTTTAGTTGAAAATCAGCTTTTATCTAACGCTAGACGAAATGCCCGGCGTTTCCCATGTTAAATAGAATATTTACCGGTTATTCTCACTGGTTAAAAAATAATTACATCTACAATAACCATCATAATGTACGAAGTCTACCTAAATTTAATCTAGTTAAACAAAATGAAACAATCCATCCTACTTTGGCTCTTTATTACTATTGCACATTACGTTGTACCATGTTAAACTGACAGCCTCATGTTATAGCCTATAATTATGGAATCAGCAAATAACCCGAAAGTTATGTTACGGATAGCGTATAAGTTCTTAAGAGGCATAAATAATGCAAACATATTTTTGTAATGTCATAACAAATTTGCTTATGCCTAAACGTTTGTACTGCGTGTCACTAAATAGAAAATTCAAATCATGTCATATCGTATGTCTAAAATCATTTAACCTAATGCTTTTCCACAGTCAGAGTAACACCCCACAGCCTGTGTGAAAGCGGCATTAATAGAATGTCGTGTTTAATTATATGACTTATCTGCGTGGCTCTAAAGATCTAATTCTTTGTCTCCGTAATTTCCCAATACTTTTTTAATTTGTTTAACACAATCTAAAGACTAAAAATTAACGTAGGCCTGTAACCTAAAAAGCAGTATCTAAAATTTTGTGTTTGAAATAGGTCACTAAAGAAAAGTCGCGCTGTGGCCATATAATTACTAATTCACGTGTTACCAGCATAGTATAAGCTTTCTGAAGCCGCAAAATATAGCCGATGATTTAAAAAAAATATTAGGGTATTTAACATCAAACCAAACTGCAACGGTGTGTGTTTGTTTTAATTGAGGTACTAAACACACAGGGACGCCGGAGAGGGTGGGCGCGTTTGGGGGGGGGGGGGGGGGAGAGTGGGGGCCAAAAAGTGCCCTTTTCATAAAAAGTGATATATTGCTTTCACAACGTTAAATATTATGCGACGGAAATCACAAAGGGGGTAAGGATTGAGCTACGGAATAATGCAAAAAAATTCGTAAAATGACATGCTTGACATTTGTTAAAACATTTTTAGTACCATTTTAAGCCAATCTAGAGGGCGTGGCTGCAATAATTTTGCCGGGGGAATACCCCCGCACCCCCCAATATTCGCAATATTTTACCTAACGAAAACCCGTGACATATATCGATGGAAAATCGCTTAAAAAGTAGTAGCAGCAATTATTCAAATTGGCGAAATTCAAGCAAATACGTAAAACCCATACTGCGTCAAACGAAAGAAAATCCTCTTTTAAAAGTAAATTTGCTTAAAGTTCAAACCGCTACAATAAACGCGATATAAACTTTTCCACATGAAACTTTATTTTTACCAAGGCAATTTACTTCACGCAGGTTATTGCCTTATAAATGTGTGAAAAGGTTTAACCCGTTTCGTCATAAGGTTTTGCAAGTCGCACGCCCGCCCTTTCAAGGTAACATGCAACCAATGTTGTGTGATGTTTTTGAAATGGTATAAAAATTGCTCACCCGTGACCGGTTCGCGACGGCGTTCGCTTGAGATGCGAGACTTTCTCTCATAGAAAGAAACGAATTTTTTTCTGTCTGGGAGCACACGAGTTTCCTTCTATTTTACCGACTTGCCAGGCGACTCGCTTAAGAGGAGCAATAGGAGCCATACGTTTCTCTGTCTGTTTCCCTAAAACGCGAACATGCTGACCCACAAACTTTTCCATTTTATATATTAGATTTGAAAAAACGACGGTAAAGCGTTTGCGCCAAGCGCGAAGAAAAGCTATTGTGCAAATATTTGATGTTCCCCTGGGGTAGCGAAAGGACGTGAGGTTCATCGAGTGTGCTGCCGCCGATAAACATAGTTTAATCATAACCAACAATAAAAGTGAAAAAAAAGATATGCGGAAAATTTAATCGTTAATCTATGATGTAATTTGAATAGGATATGATGTAATTTAAATAGAACCGTTAAAATGTCGATATAGTTTATTTTTATATTTAAACCACACAAGAACTATAGTGTGCAGCACCATAAAATACAATCAGACATACTAAGACCCAGCAAACAAAATTACGTTTATTAAACGTTTTTTTTAAGACTTTTCTAACTACCAAAAACGTTCAAAGATGAGGTTGTGCGGACGTGATTTTGTGAACAACCAGCTACGACTTTAAAACGTAGATTAAAACGTTAGAAATACACGTTGTATAAACGTTCAGATGTAACATTTGAAAAGTAGGTTCGTTGAACGTTGGACTTCTAGGTTGCCTAAACGTTTAAAGATAAGGTTGTGCGGACGTGATTTTGTGAACAACCAGCTACGACTTTAAAACGTAGATTCAAACGTTATAAATTTAGGTTGTATAAACGTTGATTTCTTATGCTACCTAAACGTTTTGCTAAAAGGTTGTACGGACGTGATTTTGTGAACAACCAGCTACGACTTTAAAACGTAGATTCAAACGTTATAAATTTAGGTTGTATAAACGTTGATTTCTTATGCTACCTAAACGTTTTGCTAAAAGGTTGTACGGACGTGATTTTGTGAACAACCAGCTACGACTTTAAAACGTAGATTCAAACGTTATAAATTTAGGTTGTATAAACGTTGATTTCTTATGCTACCTAAACGTTTTGCTAAAAGGTTGTACGGACGTGATTTTGTGAACAACCAGTTACGACTTTAATACGTAGTTTCAAACGTAACGAATATAGGTTGTATAAACGTTTAGAAGTAACATTTGAAAAGAAGGTTCGTTGAACGTTGATTTCTTATGTTGCCTATTGGAAAAGCAAACGGGTGTCTGCTACTACAGTCCGTCATAAACTTTCCTTGGGTGAATCAAGAAGCCTCAAAATTGTCTCTAGTTAAGTTGCCGACGCTGTTAAAAAAGGCGACTACAAAAGAAAATTTTGGATTTGTTCCAACTTCTTTTTATTTCAATCAACAAATGCACATTAATCATAAAATGAAATCTGCTTCACTTTCGAAGAAGGTCTGTATGAAAAAACATAAATATAGTTAACAATCAAATGTTATTTGAATATAACTAAAGCAGCACCATTAATTTCACAGCACATTACAGCTAAACAAAACACATTATTTTGGGCATCCTATACAGCAGTGTTTCCCAAACTTTTTTTCTCGCGTACCATTTTGAGCTTTTGTACAGTGTCCATGTACCACCTAAGTAACATCCGACTAGAATATTTCAAACTATAACTATTTTAGCATATAGATAAGAAAACTAGCATGTAGCTGTATTAAAGTTTAACAAACGTCATTCCAGATAGACATAAAAGCCATAAATTAAACAGCTGGTCAATGCATACGAGCGACAATACTATACTGCTGCTATCAGTTCATGCATACTAAACCAGCTAACAATTAGGGTTTTATTATCTTGAACAAGATAAGTGTTACGTCATAAACGTGTAAAACCTCAAATTAAAGGTAACCAAAACGCAACATTACAAATTACCCAATCTTAAAGTTTTAAAAGTTGAAAGTTTTCGCAAATTTATACGTATGCTGAAGTTAGTCGCGTACCACCTAAAAGCCTCTCGCGTACCACAGTTTGGGAACCACTGCTATACAGTATAGGCAGCACCGTTTGAAGTCACGTATTCAATATTCAACAAAACTATAGTTCAAGGTAATGCAAATTATACATACCCTAATCCGAAGAGGATGAGAGATATGTTTCCGTTTCAAACGAACTGTTGGATGACGAAGCAGACTTAGTTTTCTGCAAAATCAAGCAATAGTATATTTAAAACTGTATTACAACTAACAGTATCAAATTTGAAAAAATTAAATTTTAATAGTCGGACTTCAAAAATTAAAATTTTTAACCTTGTAACAGGATCCGCCAGGCTTGTATGGCGCATGCTTTAAAAATTCTTGCACTTCCTTTTCAATGGCCATTACAGTATTTGCCTTGTTCTGAGCATGACAGCCTCCTAAAACAACAAGGTTCTTTTTAATCACCAAAATTACCACACAAGCTTTAACTTTGTAGGTAAAAAGTATTAACAAAAACCTACTTAAAATAACTTTGCACAATGTATACTGACAGAGTGCTGTCTTCCCCTTTCTTCCCCTGTAGCTAAAATTTGACCAAAGTCCAGCTGTGCCAATAGATTTCATTATTCTTCGCACGGTGTCGCCTAATGTTCCTCCACCGATTCCTGTTAAAAACCTTACCTGCAAACATCAAAATAAAAACGTACTTTTACTATGGATCAATTTAAGTTGGTTTACACACACATATATGTGTGTAACTTTAGCCCTTCTGAAAGATATCTTTGACCAACGATTACGGCTTACGTACTAGTACACTGAAAGTCATCGCAGACTAACGGAATCTGTCGATCAATGATGCGGCTAGTTGTTTCTCTAGCCTGCCTTGCTTGCATCATTGATCGACCAATTCTGTAATCTGCAAAATCTTTCGGTGTAATTTATATAGCATCATAATTTTTAAACTGCTGATAACACCCTGTGCTCACCATGTTTTGACGAAGAGTTTTGTTTTCTTTTATACTTTCTTCTAATTGATTCAATTGTGACATGCTATCCATCGGCTCTTCAAGTAAATCAAATTCTAGAGGTTGGTCTGTTTTGGGAATATTTACTAAAGCTCTTCTAACTTGCTTGTCCAGTTCTTTTTGCATTTCCAGAAGAAGATCAATTTTGACTGTAAAAGGAGAAAACAGTTACCCAACGTATATTTTTTTCTAGAATGACAACTTGAAAAGGGTTCATCCCATAAAAGAATATAAGTTTACAGAAATTTAAAAGGAGACCATTTCTTAAGTTGTTGGGTGGCATGGACGCGCTTAGTAATTCTTCCCAATTTCTATGTTTTTGTCAAGGAAATAGTAACAGAATTACATTTTAAGGTGTGTATCTAAGCACTTACAGCTTAATATATAACTGCAATTTGCAACAATGGACTGAATCACTAGGGGGGAATTTGTGTTATGTGTTATTGCTGCATTCGCTATATATGAGCTAAAAAAATGAAAGTTCTTGTATAATTGATTTAAAGTGGATACTCAAAGAAATTTCGAGAAAAGAAAAAAGATAAAGCTTTGCACTTGTTTACGAATTATTAATTTGCAAGTCTAGGTCACTTGATGATTTGTGACGTCATATCTAGAGATACAATCAAGAGTTTAATTTCTGTTGTAAGAATTACATTAAAATATTAATGTAAACAATATTTTAGCAAACTTAATTTGTAAGGGGGAATTATATTTGAATATCGACTAAAATGGTGCACAGGAGAAAAAGGTTTGTAACCACTGCACTAAGCTGTATAAAAAATTACATTTTCCTTAAAAGTGTTATACAAACAATAAATTTACCATTTAGTCTTTCCTCTTGAGTAGTTGCCTTTTGTTGTGACGCACAACTATCATCCATTTCTGATTTAAAATAACTCTAAATTAGCAATTTAACATTAGAAAATAACATGAAAAATTTTTAATCCAGAGTGCAAAAACATTCAACCTAATTTAAATATCAAGAAAACCAACATGGAAAAATTGATGCAGGAGTGAAAGGCCAAATTGGCACACAGTTTTTGGATATAGAAACACTTCTAGTAGACAGATCTGTTGTATTCGTGTTATTTCAATGACATACCAATGCATAAATTTTGGATAAAAGGTACAGCGGTCTGAGATCTGGTTACAAATTGAATTATTACTCTGGGGTTTCCACATATTTTTATGAAATAAATTTACAAGTAGAGACTTAAAAAAAATAATGATCACTGGCCATGTTATGAAAAAATAAAAGATAAGAGTGCAAATGCCGATGGTCAACACAATTAAAAATAGTTTTTTTTACTGTTAAAGTTATTCAAGTTAAATGGCTACATAGGGGCATCGCTAAATGCCTATTTTAATTTGGTATCGGACAAGTACCACCAATACTACTATGATTTGGCATAGAATATTGGTTCCAATCCTTCATTATCATACATCTTATTTTATGGTACCCAATTCTTAAAAAAGTCAACCTATCATGGTTAAAAAAAATTGTAAAAACTTAAATTTTATATTTCTACTGACCATTATTTTCATCTTCTGGTATTTCTTTTTGTTTGTCAAATTCCACTACAAAAAGTAAGCAAAAGATTATGGATTTATATAAATATAAACACACCTTAAAATTCTATAACACAATGTACATATTTTGTGTTTATCAAAACATTTTCAAAGTGTTTATCAAAACATTTTCAAAGTGTTTATCAAAACATTTTCAACCAAATTTGTTATTGATAAAATATTTTATTCATGTTACAACACAGGCAAAAGCATAAAGCAAAACTATTAATACCTTCTAGAAAACTAATTGGACTTTGTACTCTTAAACGCCTACTTGGGACTTCATCATCACTTTCTAAATTTGACGTCTCTACAGCCTTAGTGCACAATTTTTGAGCTTTTTCAAAGCTATCTGTGGAAAAAAGTAATATTATTGAAATCTGAGGTTACACAGCAATATGATAATGCTTGTACACCCTTTTCAAATAAATGGACTAGTTTCAAAAATTACAGAAAGGGTCTAAAATGCACACTTGAGAATCTATAGTTACCCACAGTTTTATAAACCACTAATCACAATGAAAAATATAATGGTAAAGACTCAAAACAAAATTATGCAAAAATTATTATTTGACATGTATAAAAACAGGTATTTAAAATAAACAAATGCTGAAATAATAACTTTCACACCACGGTCAGGCATCAATGATACATCAAACATACAAACTAATAATTTACCTGCAAACTTAAAAATTCGAACATTGAACAACTTCCAATTAGGGTCTGGTGTTTCCAATCGTTTTGCTTTTTGCCTAGGAGAGCTGTTTGGCCAGTAGGATTTAAACTAAAATGTTTGCATAATTTAAAATCCACTAATATTAGCTAAAATAGATATTTAGGTGTAAAACTGTACTAAAAAGTATATAAATTATTCTACACAAATCTTATGGTGTCAAAATCATGCAACATCTCCGTCAACTACCAAAAACTTTACCTACATTTCACCTTTGAATGTGTATGTGATTTAACAGTTATCTAAGTAAAACTTAAAACAGAAAAAAAACCTGCTCATTTCTTTGCACAATCCAAGTTGATGGCACAATGTCTACGCTTCCTTCTTCAATAAACTCTACAACCGAAAAGGGCAGCTCCATTTTCAAGTTAATTTTACCTGGTATTGATTAAAGGTTGCACATTAGTGTGAGTAAGATTAATTCAAGGTTTAATTATAATGTTATTGATTTATAGGTATACTAAAACACAAGCATTGATATTTAAGGAACGTACAGTTTTGTTATTAGGGCTTGAATGATTACACAAGTGATCCTCACAACTTACAGCAGACTAACATTAACAACATAACATAACAATAAAAATACAATTATAAATTTTAATATTATACGCAAGAAGTTAATTACTATAATATTGGCAGTTAACCTGTAGTGTATATTTAGGCATAGTATGCTTGAATATCTAATTGTAAAACATTATTTTATAAAGTTATTGAAAGTTTCATGACACATTGTGTAAATGGGTACACTATGCTCAGATCTGTAATGTAGCTTGATAATAAATTGCAAAGCCAAAAAGGTAAAGTTGATCGCGATCTTATTGATTATTAAGACGTTTCGATACAAGCTTGTATCATCTTCAGTTAATGTGACTGAGAAGCAATTGACAAGGGTCAAAGAACACAGAGCCAATGAGAAATCAGAGGTCTACAGCCATCTTCTGCAACATTCCGATCATAAGGTTGATTTTTGCAAACCCAAAGTTCTCTGATGATGTCGATCTACTCAACCTTTTTGGCTTTGCAATTTATTATCATGCTACATTGTGTAAAGTTTGAGAACAATATGCTTTTGTCACAAAAATAGAATGGTTTATCTAAGCTTCGTCATGAAGTATGGCTAAAAAATATAGTTTTTTGTTGTTCTTAAAACAAATAGCTTTGCACTTTAAGACATCTGAAGGAAAATATTCAATATAAGTGTTTCAAAAATAACCACAGTAAGCACCTATCACAGAAGAGTCACACGGATAAGTGAAGATTGACTGCAAATTAGTATACACCCTGCACTTATAATTTTGAACTTTATCAGAATTATATATATCGATTATTTCAACACAACGGTTATTTGAACTAGTGATTATAATAAATGTATTGTCAGGATAAAACTGAGACAAACAGTTTAACTTGGAAACGTTAGGAATAGTAAAGATTTTTTCTTCTTTTATTCGTTTTATGACTTGAATAAGTGGACTCTTTTCTGAACGAATCAACTTTTTTAGCTTCTGCATATAATTTTCAAATTTAAAAGCACTGCACATTTCCAAAGATTTAAAGTTCCTGGCTTCCACTGCCAAGTGGGTCAAACTATGTACATTGTATACATAGAATTCATCACCATAAATTGAAGAACATTTCGAAACAAAATTAACTAAAAGCTTGTGTGCAAAGTGACAACCATAATAACCAGAAAAACTTTTCGTACATTTAACCATACAGCGTGCTGGTGCATCACATACGACACTGTGCAAAACAACCCCAATATGACACTTATTAACAGTGATACCATTTGTAATGAGTAATTTTAAATCATCTATAGTTTCCAATAAAAAGTCCAGATTAGTAGGTTTAGAACAGTGGTTCCCAAACTGTGGTACGCGTACCACCGGTGGTACGCGAGAGTCTTTCAGGTGGTACGCGACTACGTATAAAATTTTCAAAGCATCTGTATACATTTCCGAAAACTTTCAACTTTGAAAACTTTCAGATTGGGTAATTTGCAATCTTGCGTTTTAGTTACCTTTAAGTTGAGGTTTCGCTTGTTTATGACGTAACACTTATGTTGTTCAGGAAAATAAAACGTTAATTGTTAGCAGCTGGTGGAGAAAAAACAACTACATAAATCGCATTAAAACTATTTGCTGTGTTTTGTTTAATTTATGGCTTTTATGTCTTCTTGGAATGACATATGTCAAACTTTAATACAGCTACATGCTCATTTTCTTATATGCTAAAATAGCTATAGTTTGAGATATTCTAGTCAGATGTAGGCTTAACTTAAGTGGTACATGAACACTGTACAAAAGCTCAAAATGGTATGCGAGAGAAAAAGTTTGGGAATCACTGGTTTAGAAGAACCATAGGCAATAGCAATTGGAAAAACGGTTGCTTTACCTATATTTACAATCGAACAAAGTATTGGCCAGAAACACTTGTTTTAAAAATAGGTAACCCATCTTTTAAAAATAGGTAACCCATCTATGTTTAAAGACAGTTCAACTACATTCAGGCAACTCGATTGTAAATCAACATGCTGCTTAAATCACTTCTGTTAATTGAAAATCCAGTCCAAAATAAAAGTATTCCATTCCAGACCTACGCACAACATTTATCTCTTTTGGTGTAGTCATCAGGGTCCGACAAGTCTGTGGCAGTTTTTCTAGGCCATGCTTTGACAACAGTTTTAAGAGAGAATCTACCGCATTTTGCTTTACTTGAAATTTATTAACCCAGTCAATCAAATCACATGTTACATTACAGTCATTATTCTCTGCATCAGAAGATGCGGAAGTATCAGATAATTCCCTTGTTTTGTATTCTGGTGACCATAAAAATGACTGATTGTCTAATGCTTCAGTATTGGAATTCAGCAAGGTTGTAGCACATCTTGAAGTATTGAATTTAGAATCTAAACTTGTCAAATCAACTACATTAGAAGTACAATGCCTTTTATTGGGAGATAAAACTATACTGAGTAAAGGACACTTTTTGAAAAATGGGTTGAATTTCGAAATCTTTTTGCTCTCATCCAGTGACGCCTATAGGCAGTTCGATCCATGCTATTTTACAGAAATTATAAACAACAAAACTATGCAAAATTCTAAAAAAAAATATTAAAGATATTCATGGATGTTCATTGCTTAAGATTATTCTAAGCCGCTGTTCTAGAATCCTACCACAATTAATAGAGCAATGCACAATATTTGGACTAGGCCCTAGGTCAGTGGTTCTTAACCAAGGTTCGATCAAACCCTTGTGGTAAGTTTGGGCAATTTAACCTAAATGCGAGTTTATAATTTGATTCTACTCAGTTTCTGCTGCTAGGAGGAAGAAACGAATACTGTGCAAAAATTAGGGGTTCTACGAACGCTTGCACAATAACATAGGTGTTCGACAAGTTACCAAAGGTTAAGAACCACTGCCCTAGGGTGTCAGTTAGGGTCGGTTTAAGGGTGGGTCAAGTATTATAATATTTTATAATAATACTTGACCCACCCTAACCTAAACACTAACCCGCATCCTTATTCCAAGTTTGTGCGCTGTGTTAGGATACTAGAACAGCGCCTTATTCGAATATTGATAACAGACACCTTTTAAAAAAAAGTACAGGTGTCAGTCTGGGTGTAACTATACAATAAACTGCGTATTACAAAAAGACATATTAAATCGTTTTAAACTTGTTAAAAGGCTTTTAAATAAATAACGGATGTTGGTGTTTTACCAAACTTTACACAATAAGCTATTTACCCAGCTTAGAAAGCTAAATTTTGACCTAACATGTAAATTGCGACTTCTTTTGTGAAGTCAAAAAATGTTAGCAAAATAAATCCCGAAACAAAATGTGGTAGGATTCTGGACTAACGCTAATAAATCTAGTGAATAACGCAAACTGAATTAACCGTCCCTGATACCACTTAACCCCAAACGCAAAGTCCAACCCTAAGCTAAAACGCAAACAGAACTGTTTAAATTCAATCCAACAAAAACATATTTTAAACCTTTTTTAACTTAATGCATTAATTAACATAAACAGTTACAAGAAGATTTATGTTTCAATTAATAAGATTATTTCGGATAAGTTATAAACCAACAACGAGAAAATCCTACTCACCATGCGACAGCCGCGCTGAAGAGAAAGGAATTCATCATCATCGTCCAGTTTTTGGCAATATTACAGCTAGAGGGCGCAACGTTACAAATATTTTTGTAAGGTTGAAAACCAAACAATTGTGGTTCATATTTATTGCCAATTCCATATTCCTTTCTAAATAAATTTTATTAAAGCAAAATTCTAATTTATAAAATTTCTTCAATTCAGATTTAATGTTTATGTTACTAAATCTAATATGTTTTGGCCTAACCAGTATTCAGGGTAAAACTAACTTATAAATCCATATACTGTATTTATTGTGTTATTTTTACCAGGAAAGTGAACTGAACGATATATACTACCTTTTGGAATCAACGTTTTTTTTAAACGCATTCTACAAACTTTGCCGTTGCTCAGTGTTACTTTTAGGTCCACACAGTTTATGTGTCACATAAGTATTTTTGCAATGTTTGCTTAACGTTACAACTTACCTTTTGGAACCAACGTTTTACAAACGTACTTTACAAACTTTTCGATAGAGTTGTTTTTAGGTTATTACAGCTAAGTATTCTTACCATGTAGGCTATGTTTAATGTTATACCTTACCTTGTCCAACGTTTTTAAACGTACTTTATAAACGTTGTGACAGTGTTATTTAACAACGTTGGTTTAACGTTACACCTTACCTTTTAGAGCCAACGTCTTCTAAACATACTTTACAAACTTTTCGATAGAGTTGCTTTCAGGTTATCACAGTTAACGTTTTACATAAGTATTCTTACAATGTAGGCTATTCTTAACGTTATACCTTACCTTAACTAACGTTTTTTAAACGTACTTTACAAACATTTTGGTAGTGTTGCATTTAGGGTTTTACATTTAACGTGTCATATAAGCATTTTAACAACGTATCTTAAGCGTTACACCTTACCGATTAGAGCCAACGTTTTATAAACGTACTTTACAAGCGTTTTGGCAGTGTTGCATTTAGGGTTTTACAGTTAACGTGTCATATAAGTAACTTTACAACGCTGGTTTAACGTTATGATTGACCCTTTGAGACCAACGTTTTATAAACGTACTCTACAAACGTTGTGGCAGTGTTGCATTTAAGGTTTTACAGTTAAAGTGTCATATAAGTAACTTTACAACGTTGGTTTAACGTTATGATTGACCCTTTGCGACCAACGTTTTATAAACGTACTCTACAAACGTTGTGTCAGTGTTGCATTTAGGGTTTTACAGTTAACGTGTCATATAAGTAACTTTACAACGTTGGTTTAACGTTATGATTGACCCTTTGCGACCAACGTTTTATAAACGTACTCTACAAACGTTGTGGCAGTGTTGCATTTAGGGTTTTACAGTTAAAGTGTCATATAAGTAACTTTACAACGTTGGTTTAACGTTATGATTGACCCTTTGCGACCAACGTTTTATAAACGTACTCTACAAACGTTGTGGCAGTGTTGCATTTAAGGCTTTACAGTTAACGTGCCATATAAGTAACTTTACAACGTTGGTTTAACGTTATGATTAACCCTTTGAGACCAACGTTTTATAAACGTACTCTACAAACGTTGTGGCAGTGTTGCATTTAGGGTTTTACAGTTAAAGTGTCATATAAGTAACTTTACAACGTTGGTTTAACGTTATGATTGACCCTTTGCGACCAACGTTTTATAAACGTACTCTACAAATGTTGTGGCAGTGTTGCATTTAGGGTTTTACAGTTAAAGTGTCATATAAGTAACTTTACAACGTTGGTTTAACGTTATGATTGACCCTTTGCGACCAACGTTTTATAAACGTACTCTACAAACGTTGTGGCAGTGTTGCATTTAAGGTTTTACAGTTAACGTGTCATATAAGTAACTTTACAACGTTGGTTTAACGTTATGATTGACCCTTTGCGACCAACGTTTTATAAACGTACTCTACAAATGTTGTGGCAGTGTTGCATTTAGGGTTTTACAGTTAAAGTGTCATATAAGTAACTTTACAACGTTGGTTTAACGTTATGATTGACCCTTTGCGACCAACGTTTTATAAACGTACTCTACAAACGTTGTGGCAGTGTTGCATTTAGGGTTTTACAGTTAACGTGTCATATAAGTAACTTTACAACGTTGGTTTAACGTTATGATTGACCCTTTGCGACCAACGTTTTATAAACGTACTCTACAAACGTTGTGGCAGTGTTGCATTTAGGGTTTTACAGTTAAAGTGTCATATAAGTAACTTTACAACGTTGGTTTAACGTTATGATTAACCCTTTGCGACCAACGTTTTATAAACGTACTCTACAAACGTTGTGGCAGTGTTGCATTTAAGGCTTTACAGTTAACGTGTCATATAAGTAACTTTACAACGTTGGTTTAACGTTATGATTGACCCTTTGCGACCAACGTTTTTTAAACGTACTCTACAAACGTTGTGGCAGTGTTGCATTTAAGGTTTTACAGTTAAAGTGTCATATAAGTAACTTTACAACGCTGGTTTAACGTTATGATTGACCCTTTGCGACCAACGTTTTATAAACGTACTCTACAAACGTTGTGGCAGTGTTGCATTTAGGGTTTTACAGTTAACGTGTCATATAAGTAACTTTACAACGTTGGTTTAACGTTATGATTGACCCTTTGCGACCAACGTTTTATAAACGTACTCTACAAACGTTGTGGCAGTGTTGCATTTAGGGTTTTACAGTTAACGTGTCATATAAGTAACTTTACAACGTTGGTTTAACGTTATGATTGACCCTTTGCGACCAACGTTTTATAAACGTACTCTACAAACGTTGTGGCAGTGTTGCATTTAGGGTTTTACAGTTAACGTGTCATATAAGTATCTTTACAACGTTGGTTTAACGTTATGATTGACCCTTTGCGACCAACGTTTTATAAACGTACTCTACAAACGTTGTGGCAGTGTTGCATTTAGGGTTTTACAGTTAACGTGTCATATAAGTAACTTTACAACGTTGGTTTAACGTTATGATTGACCCTTTGCGACCAACGTTTTATAAACGTACTCTACAAACGTTGTGGCAGTGTTGCATTTAGGGTTTTACAGTTAACGTGTCATATAAGTAACTTTACAACGTTGGTTTAACGTTATGATTGACCCTTTGCGACCAACGTTTTATAAACGTACTCTACAAACGTTGTGGCAGTGTTGCGTTTAGGATTTTACAGTTAACGTGTCATATAAGTATTTTAACAACGTATGTTTGGCGTTACAACTTACCTTTTAGACCCAACGTTTTTTAAACGTACTCTACAAACGTTGTGGCAGTGTTGCATTTAGGGTTTTACAGTTAACGTGTCATATAAGTATCTTTACAACGTTGGTTTAACGTTATGATTGACCCTTTGCGACCAACGTTTTATAAACGTACTCTACAAACGTTGTGGCAGTGTTGCATTTAGGGTTTTACAGTTAAAGTGTCATATAAGTAACTTTACAACGTTGGTTTAACGTTATGATTGACCCTTTGCGACCAACGTTTTATAAACGTACTCTACAAACGTTGTGGCAGTGTTGCATTTAGGGTTTTACAGTTAACGTGTCATATAAGTAACTTTACAACGTTGGTTTAACGTTATGATTGACCCTTTGCGACCAACGTTTTATAAACGTACTCTACAAACGTTGTGGCAGTGTTGCATTTAGGGTTTTACAGTTAACGTGTCATATAAGTAACTTTACAACGTTGGTTTAACGTTATGATTGACCCTTTGCGACCAACGTTTTATAAACGTACTCTACAAACGTTGTGGCAGTGTTGCGTTTAGGATTTTACAGTTAACGTGTCATATAAGTAACTTTACAACGTTGGTTTAACGTTATGATTGACCCTTTGCGACCAACGTTTTATAAACGTACTCTACAAACGTTGTGGCAGTGTTGCGTTTAGGATTTTACAGTTAACGTGTCATATAAGTATTTTAACAACGTATGTTTGGCGTTACAACTTACCTTTTAGACCCAACGTTTTTTAAACGTACTTCATAAACGTTGTGGCAGTGTCCTGTTTAGGGTTTTACAGTTAACGTGTCATATAAGTATTTCTACAACGTTTGTTAAACGAAATGCAAAACCAGAATGCTAGACGTCGTTTAAATGTTCCATTGGGGACATCAGCAACGTTATTTTAAGGTTGTAGAAGCAAACGTTCTCCAACACTGTTGTATAAACGTTGTAAATAACTTTGGTAAAACGATATTTTTGACGTTGGTTGGTTGACGTTTTATTCACATTATATTAAGACCGCTGTACAACGTAATATACTCAACGTTGGTCAAAACCTTTCCAACAACTTTTAGATAGAAAATATTTTGTCAAAAACTTCTGTAGCACCAACATACAACGTTGCGAAAGTTGTCTAAACGTTTTGTGTTTGCTGGGAGTAAGCAAAAAAGAAAAACATAGTTCGGTTGCTTTAGTCTAAAACTAAGTTGTAAGTGATAAACAAACAAAATAAAACTCTTAACTTACCTTTTCAAAGTAGACTTGCAGCTTTCATCAGCAGCAAACTAAAACACAACACAACTAGCTCAACTGATGATCAAATACTTTTTCGTGTGATTGCTTACGGCTCATTCTGCACCAAACTGATTGCGCTTGCTTCGGCGCCTTTAATTCATTTAGCTCAACATAAATCGGCCAGTTTAAATGGCCGCTTTCAAATCAGCCGTTTTTTTTCACCAGGTCTTGCGGTTTTATATAAGGCACAAAACGCGGCTGAAATAATGTAGTCGGCCGATTGCATTGCAAGCCGCGACTCCAAGTAGGACAGGAAAGTATAATAGCAATTATTACAAAACTCAAAATAGAAATTTGAGAGACTGTGATTTAAACGCCTCCTGTGCAAGGCCAAAAGTAATATAACTTAAAATGCATGGAAGTTTTCGAGATGACGTAAGAACAGGACGTCTAAAACAAGCAACGTTCGGAAACTGGACGTTGTGGTTCGATGCAGTGCACAAATATGCAACGCAGACCTAGTTTAGAATATTCAGGCAGATGGTGGGATAGCGTGATAAAAATTTTCTTACTAACGCAGTTCCGACTTTCATCACTGCTCGGGTTAGGGGGTGCAACCAAAGGCGTAGGGGGGCGGAGGGGTATATATGTCCCCGGGCGC
Source organism: Ascidiella aspersa (assembly GCF_963924565.1). Taxonomy (NCBI): domain Eukaryota; kingdom Metazoa; phylum Chordata; class Ascidiacea; order Phlebobranchia; family Ascidiidae; genus Ascidiella; species Ascidiella aspersa. The sequence goes on along the minus strand of NC_139453.1, from coordinate 2,534,321 downwards.
AAAAATGAGGCTAACAAATGCCAAAATGAGGCTGCTTGTTCTTTAAATACAATGTTCTATTTAAATTGGAATTGTTTTGCCGTATAAAGCAAGGTGTATTATGTTAATGTAATAAAAAATATGATTAAATATGAAGGAGGGGCCGCCAATTTTATAGTTTGCCCCCGGGCGCAAAATACCCTGGCTATACGTCTCTGGGTACAAGCAAGCCCTTATAAGGTGTCAATAAAAATCAGCATTTTATCCTGATTGTGTTATTTCGGTGTTTCTCAACAAACCTTGGCTCAAGTGCTACGTAATATCGTAAATGCCAATGGAACGCGAGGAATTTTAAGTTTTATGCGTGAGTTTAGCAAAATTAACGCAAATGTATTAATATTGCAATTGCCGTGAGTTGTATCCTCTATCTGCCACAATAACTTGGCCTTTAATATAAAATCGGATGTCACTGGAAGCTAGGTTTTTCAATTTGTTACTTTGGTCTTGTGTTAATTCAGGGGTTCCCAACCTTGTTACGATCTCGTACCACTTGGACGCTCTGTACTGTCACGCGTACCACTTTAGCAGTAAAATAATCTAATTGAATCATATTTTTATCCATTTTTAGCTTACAAGTAGCATTATTCAACGCTATTTGTAGCTTAAGGCTTAATCTATAAAACAGTAGATTATATCTATCAAAAAAGCAATCATTTTTTCAACCTACGCGTACCATTTGTGGTTCACGTACCACAGGTTGGGAACCCCTGTGTTGATTGGATCAGAATGGCTTGCTGTGAAACCCGGCGGTACGCAGCAAAACTAAAAGCCACTATGCGTTGAACACTGCCGGAAAAACGCACAAAAACGAGACAGTGACTTAAATGTACGCCAAGGCTACCAGGCGCGGATCTAGGATGTTTGTTTGGGGGGCAATGAATTGTTTCGAATATGACGTCACACAGCTGCACAACTAACCTCAAGAAAACCAAACAGTTGGTTTATTTCTAGGTTGTAGAAGTGGTGCTTTTAATACAAAAGTCACATTACAAAGCTGTAGCACGAAGCGAAAAATTGCCTTTATATCGTTTAAGTTGTCAAAAGCATTTATATGGGATGATGAGAGTAACGATGCCTTTAAGCTAAAGCAACTTAAATAAAGCGGGCCAAGAGATATACAAGAAGCTTAATTTTGAGATTCGCGAATATTTTGCATTTTATAGTTATCCTAGTGACAAAAATACCGTTTTTTTGGAAGCCATTTTGTGGTAACCAGAAAAGTACCAGAATATTACAGCTATTAATTCCAGTATAATATGAAAAGCAACTAAACCATAACACATGCCTAAAAATCGGCTGTATTTACAAATACGATGCGTTTCTACAAAGTATTAAAATCGTTGTGATTTTTACAGTTACCTACATTTGGGAGGCATTGAAATAGAAAAACAAAGTTTATGTTAACATTAAAGAACAAGTATAAAGTAAAGTGTAAGCTTTGAAACAGAACAATAACGAAGAAATAATTACACAGTAAAAATGGAAAAGTTAGCATTTGCGCAAATGGATGACAACACTAAAATATTTGTTCTTCCTGTACAACATACCTTCTGCATAGCTGTGCAAGCCCAGAATACAAAGAGCTCTATTGCGATGAGATTCGAACCAAACGAAATCTTTACACGCGGCAAAATAAAACCGCTCAATGCTTCTTTGTAAGCCCCGAGAGAATGTCAAGTGAGCCTCGAAACTTTTTGTAATATTGGAAAAGAAATTATTTGTATTACCAATATGCATAGACACAATCGTTTTAGACTTAAATACGCACTATCCATGAAAAATTATTAATATTGAGACATTTAGATACAGTTTGTCGTGGATTTAGGTTTTTGCATGCCATAAAGGTAAAACCCACTTTAGGTTTTGCAAGTCGTGGCTTATGTAGAACACAATGAATCGTGTTGCGATAAAATCGAACGCAAAGAGAATACTTGTGAAGTTATAGAAGGGCGAGTGAGTCGCCGATGAACTCTGTGAGTTGCCAGAGCGAACTCGTCAATCCACTTGCAACGGCGAGTCCGCAAACTCCTAAGGCAGCTCCCGAGTAGAAGCACTTCTCAACCAAACGCAATCTGAACAAATTAAACACAAGGTTAAAACGGGCTCAGCCATCTAATCGCATTTTAAGATAAAACGCATATATAAACTTTGTTTATTTAAACTTTTTGTGTAATACTTTCTAATAAGACCTCAAAAAAAGCTTAAATGGACACATTTTGGCGCCGATACTACGTCAGTATCGGACCAGTAGCGATACGATAAATCTGATAATCGGACAGACAAAAGTAAAAGCATAAAAAACGGATCCAACCATCCAATAGAGTTTTAGATAAAAAGGAAATTCGGTGATGAATCGGCGAAACTAGGATATGAACAAATATGAAGGCAGATTCTAGGGATTTCAATATTTTGGCGAAAAAAGTGTGATTTAATGAAACCACTACGAATTCTAGGGCAGTGGTCAGCAAACTTTTTTTGTCGCGGCCCAAAGTATTTTTTTCAGAGCTATTGTAGGCCCACTACTAAAACCACTACGAAGCAGTGTCGGATTCTGAATATTTGATTTTTAGGTGAAATATTACACGGCGCCTTTATGCCCAAAACTCTGCCATACCATATTATAAAACATACTATACAACGAAGAATATACGCGCATAGCGAGAAAATTTTTTTAATTACACATAGTTAAAGTTGACAAAAATATATTTCGACAGGCATTTAGGACCACATTGGCCACGCGAGTCTTTTCAAACTGAGCCAAATTAAAAATTCTATGCCACACCAATATTTACAATAAAGTGCAATGAATGTAGGGCTATCACGCGGCCCACAACTACATGATATCACTCAGCTGCTCAAAAGTAACTCGCGGCAGACATCTGGGCCGCGGCCCATAGTTTGCCGACCACTGTTCTGGGGATTTCGATTTCGATATTATGGCGAAAAAAGTGTATAATGAAGTCACTACGAATCTTCTTTAGAAAAATGCATTGTTTTACGTTTACAGTGTCATGTCACAAATAAACATGAAAGTATTTATAAGATCACAATTTCTGGTTTTAAACAAAAGCTCCACAAGCATAAAGTTCCTTACTTGGTTAGTTTTTGTTTCGATTGTAGATCGTTGTTCTTCTGCTTTAGAATGAACTGGTTGCAACCGGCGATGTAAGTTGTGAAGTAATCTTCCCACTGATAAACCCCACAATCAAGGTTGTAAGCCTGAGAAACAATTAACAAATAGCTTGATAATGAGTTTTAATGCCAAAAAGTTCGAGTAAATCCACATCATCTTGATTAAGACGTTTCGATTCACACTTGTATCATCGTCAGTTAATCTCATTGTTTTTCAACAGCACTTTCTGAACACATTACTTATACTGAGCATAAAATTAATTCAAAGACTGTTCGAAAAACGTTGGAAAATAAGGTTCCACAAAATCTAGGGCTTTTTTCAAAAACTGATGATGCCAGATTGGCGAAATATATTTCTCTATTAACAAATAGTCTAGAACTTATAAATGACTAATTATGACTCGGACAAGAAAGTCTATAGTAAGTTGCTACCATCCACTTGAAGTTATTGTCGTCACTAACGTGTATTAGGGCGAGGAGATATCTTCTTTTTTACATATTCAATTTGCGTTCTACAAGACTTTTCAACACTCAAATCAATTCAAAGGCATTTAAACGCTTTTAAAGATTCAAATAATTTGTAACAAACGTACAACACACAAATTTAACCCTATGATTAGATGCTCTGAACTAGAAGACCTTGTAATATTTCACCTTTTGATCTTCAGCATTCAGTGAGGAACGCAGTTGATCGACATTCGTGTTGCTGAACTTGAAGTTCGTCGTGAAAAAGAATTCCATCACTTCCATGGCGCTCATGATCTTTTCATTGAGTCTTGCCATTCTGAAAAAATAAAGAAATATTGAAGTCTTTGCCATTCTGAAATTAAACATTATATTTTGTAGGATTAGCGTAGCATTGGGTTCAGAATAAAGTATATTTGTGAACTGGGACCAATAATTTCAAGCTAAAAAAAATCCTATATTCTTGCCTAAATGGTGATAGTCATTCAAACGAGTAATCCAGAAAAAAACCGACAATTGTTATAACATAATAAAGGAAGTTTAAATCCTAACAGTTTGAGAGGTGTAAAGACAGGTTGACAAAAAGCTAGATATTGAATGATAAAATAAAGTTCCACCTAGACCATTGCCTTTAATATTAAAAAAAACTAAAAAAAAAACTAGACAAAACATTGCACGATTCAACAAACGAAAATTTCAAGAAAAGCAAAAATTTCAAAACTGTTCAATCCACAATAAAGCATAGGTGGCAAACTAGAGTTTTTAGCACCTGCTTGGACTTTATTTGAAAGTATAACTCACTTTTGTTATTTTCTCATAAGAGCTAGACCGGCATCCATCGCATGGGCAGGAATAGTTTGCGAATAAAAGGTGGTGAGCTCGTACAGCTTTCTGCATATAAATAAATAAAATGTTTAAATCCATGAACACGCCTTTGCCGAAAGTGTTGCAATAATGAAAACTATATTTCTTCAAGTTGAATAGAGTAATCAGATGGTACTATATAAAAAAATTGTATTTAATAGCTTTCGCACAAGAAACTCTTTTTTGGAAAACTATATTTAGCATTTTTGATAAATTGTGACAATCACTAAAGCAAAACTAAAAAATCTATTTTACCTGTTATTCGTGCATAACACCCAAGGGGCACGGAATGGGTCGCTTGGATTGTCTGCCACATTGTTGATTGCAAGCGAAACTGAAAACAAAAATAAAAATTGTAAATGATGAATTTAAGCCAGGGTTGTGGAGTCGGGACTCAACAGAGTCGGTTTATTTTGCTGGAGTAGAGAACACGGGGCTTAAGTTAGAAGTTAGACTACCTTATAGGTTAATAAATTATATGACACACTACGAGTGGCATGTTAAACATACCTACCTAGTTTTCGTTTAATAAATGTGTGAAATACAGGCTGTAGAGTCGGATCCGGACTGGGGACTCGCAGAAACAGGACATTTGGTCAGAGTCGGACTCCGGATTGAGTAAGACTACGCTAAACTAAGACTACACAAACATAAGAGTCCCGAGCCAGACGTGCACAGCACCAAATTTCAAAACTGATAATGTCACAAACTGTGAAGTGCAAAGGTGAAATACCATAAGGTAGATAAAGTCAATTTTTTTTTTTTTTTTTTGTTTATAAGATCCATATCTTTGACTTTGCCTTAAATTTTCCCTTCGGCAAAACTTTGCCCAACTTAACTGAAAAATTTTAGATATGTGAACTTCTGCAGCCTGGAACCCAACAAAATCAACATGGCAACACAATTTTTCCCATTGGTTAAGAAACACTAAAACCTACATTTACTGATGTAACACTTTTAGTTAAAGTTGTCCATTCTTACTCAAGCGGTCCATAGCAAGGCCATTTTTGATGCCAGAGTTGACGTGGTAGATGGGAAGTGATCCATTGACCCTCGGAACTCGGTCGCAAGTAAAGGAACTGGTGCTTTCATTGTCCGAAGATGAATCCCCTGGAAATTCATGTTTAACCGGTTAAGTTTTAAATTGATCAACAATAAATATAGGTGGAATTAGTTCTTCATAGTAAACAGCCTGAAAACCTCTTGGTAATATAGAATGACTACATTAGAGTAAAAATGCAGTTTTGGAACAGATTTTTTATACAGGACTCAAAATACAAAAAGAACACAACAACAATGAAGTAAAAAAAATTTACATGTTTTCGAACAGGGGTTTATTTATCAAATTAATACAAAATTAGTGGTAATAAATGCAAACACTGGCTAGATACAAGCGTTTTTTTCTCAAGCATAAAATAGTTTTGTACAAATTAAAACAAAGTAAATTGTAGAATGAATATCAAGGCACGTGGATAAGTAAGTAGCATTTTGTGGAAATTTAAAAAAATTCTTTGTTGATTTTCACATGGTCAGATGACAAAATGCAACCTACTTCTGTATGGGCTTTGATATTCATTCTACATCTAACTACAACAAAAGCGGATATGAACAAAAACGCCAACTTTTTGGTAATCTATCTGTATTTACAACCTTGTAAGCCAATTTCCCCAAGCGATGAAACTGCACTGTCACTCTCGTAGCCGAGCGAGCACCTTCTTTCTGCTGAGTCACAAGCGGTCTTCATCGCCGCGCAAATCACGCCGTTGACAACAAAGTCGACCGGTATGAGGTCACAGGTTATGGAGTTGTAAACAATCACAGAACGAAGCACACCCTTGGCGTATGCTATTATGAAAGCGGTGGGTCCGTACACGTTTGTACACCAACCCTGGAGAAAAAGCAGAAATTTTTGATATCAAAGACTATAATGCAGTGAAATTTGAAACACTATTAAGCAGTACACTGGTAGCCTTAAGTAACCCAGTGGTTTTGGGGTGCAATTTCAAAGCTTGAAGTTGAAATTTTTTAAGAACATAGTTTTTTTTCTATTTGAAAGCCTCCTAATACAACTTTGTGTATGATTTGGGTACAATAAATCAAATGACATTTTCCTACATGCATAGAGTTGATTGCGATGTCCCAGTTCCGTTTTTAGTGACACTACAGAAATCCACTCAACAGAAATTCAAGTCGGTATTTTATAGTTTCTTTGTAAACCATAAAACGTTGGGAACCACTGGACTAACCGATTCAGTCAATCCACTAAGGATTTTTGTGCAAACCAGAGGTCAGGCTAGAACCATTTGTGTTATTTCTGGACTGAAACCATCAAACTTATACTTACACTAGAAACTTACCGGCAAAGGTTCTTTGTAAGCTGGTATTATCATGCTGGGCCTGACGATGCAGATTGGAAGATGAGATCCTTCTCTTGCAACGACGTCCTCAGCAAGCGCCTTCGTCAGCGTGTAAGTGTTCGGTCTGAAGCAAAAACGCAACGTTTATGTACAACTTCAAACCAGTAATTCTATTACACCAGAAGCCTTTGTCAGCGTGTATGTGTACGGTCTATAAAACCAAAACGCAGCATGTTGTATAAAAGTCACGAGAGGAATTTTGATACAAAATTAGTCTTTTTTGAGAACTTTTGGCTTAGTTATTTTAGAAAAATGTTGTATTTGTGTGATGTGATATGTATAAATTGTTTATTGGAAAGTTTGTATGGTCCCTGTTCTGAGGCAAATTTTTTTTTTTTAGATTTTCGTTTGCTTAACAGTTTTCAAGTTACGTCAAAATATGACTTAATAAAACAATAAATTTATAAAAAAAAGTTTTTCCAGCGAACTTGTGCGCAAATATGCAGCTGAACAATAGTTTAATTGTAAAGGGTGAAAAAATTTTGTATTTACATAGCAAAAGAACTTGACAAAAATATAGTTATGGGGGGAAATTTGCCAAGTAGTCTCTGCTAGAAACTAGAGAAAAGTGTTATGAAGGTCTAATGGCCAAGGTATCTCAGGCAGTGCATATTAAATATGTGTAAAACATTCTAGCTTGTGGCACATTAAGTATAAAGTATTAGGCATTGTTTTCTCCTAGCAACACTTTTAAAACTTGGTAATTGTCATTAATATATTGGCAAGAACACGGTTTAAAGCAGGGGTGACGAACCTATTTGCTGTCGCGGCTTTGTCAGTTACCGCTGACGGCGCTGAGTACAACTGTTTACTTATACTATGATCAAACCAAACTAATCGACCCATGCGAACCATACAGCTGAAATTATATAACGCAATATGGAAAAATAAAATAATAAAAAATAACAAATAAACATTTAATGAATTTTGTTGCTCAATGAGAAATTTGGAACATTTTTGCTTTGCTGAGCGCTTGATATTAGGACAAACTGCGATGTGGCAACTCTCAACTGCATACTAAGATTTTCATCTGTTAGCCTTGACCTGTAACAACTTTTTGTGATGTTAATTTTAGAAAAAAAATGATCCCACAGATATGTGCCAAAAACCTGCGGGCCACGTTTTCGTCACCCCTAGTTTAAAGGATTAAAATAAAAACTTAAGCAGTGTAAAAACGAAATAATGCAAGAGTTCTTAACTTCTTAGGCCACTTCCAGGTTAAACAAACATTTATTTCAAAGTGACCTTTTGTCAAAATGTCCTGATAACTAACCTAATGAATTTAATTTCGCTTCGAATCAGCAAATATGGTCGCCTACCTCTTGCCAAGAAGTTGCGGCGTGACCTTGGTTATAAGGTCATCGTCAATCCGCCGGAGGGAGCCCTCAAGGTCGAGGTAATCGATTCCAACATCGTAAAGCTTTTCATCGGTTTCTTGTCGGTTGCAATGGCTGGACAAAAATTCTCTAGATATTAAACAATACAATGGTTTACATATAGATAAAAAAGTTAGAGTTGAAAAAAAAACTTTTTTTTATAAAATATATATTATAGTTTACACAAAAAAAGTGTATGACAATAGCACTTTATAAAGTAGTTACAACGTCAAAACAATTTTCTGGCTTTTTAATTAAATATATTTAACCTTATCCTTAAACAAAAATATATAAGAAAAAATGAAGGTTTAAATTACAATTTCTTGCGACAAAATTCCATGGATGGGGGAGAAGTTAAATCGGTAGTTTCTAAACTTTTCAGCTTGCGGCACAATAAAAAAATAAAACTTTTTTTCATGCCACACCATGTACAAAATTTATTTTATTTCATGCCACACCATGTACAAAAAACAACAAGTTTAACAGATAAATGTTTAAAAAAGGTCTATGAAATAAAATGTCTATCTTTGCTCTTTTATTTTTGATACATAGAATTTCGGAATCTTTGTAACTGTTTTTTAAAGTATTGTCAGTAGTGAATGAAATTTATAACTCTACGACAATTTTTAGCTTGCTACATGATTATTTAACTTTCCTCATTTAAAGATAATTTAATAAAGTTAATAAATATTGACAAAAGAGTTACACCTGGTCTGCGCTCGTACATCCTAACAGTTAAACGACCTGCGATGGTCAGGCCCAACAGTTACCCACCCTTCAGAAAAAAAAAATGGTAACCCTCGGCCTAGTGTGTGGAATATGGGTATATTTACCCTATAATAGAGTAACCTTAGCACAAATTTACAAAGTTAATCACATAAAGCATTTGAAAAAAATGTGATTTTGAAAGCTTTATCATTTAATAAAACAGCAAAATTGAAATTATTTGTGTAACACTGCATATTGCTAATACACACCTGTGGAGATGTGAACGAATGCTTGGAGGTTGTTTTGTTCAGGTCAAAATATTTTGAGAAGCCTCCTCACACACTGGACGTTTATCTCGAAGGCCACCTGTAGAAATTGATAAAGAAACCAGTGGTTAACAAGCTTTTTTAGACGGCAGGAGACTAAACAGACAAAAAACAAATTATGGGTATACTTTAAAACCATCATGTAATTAACACTTAACAAGCATGCGGGGCATTATGAATTACACATAATTTAATTCAGTAACTGTGATATTAAAATGTACATACGATTTTATATAAGTAGACATTTATATACAAATCAATATCATTGCATTAGTAACTTAGCAAAACTGAGTGACTACATATGAAGCAACAAAATTTAAAACAATAATAATAATCGCATTTTTTTTATTCCAGACCGGGGGTAACTCCTTGGTAGCGCCCATGCACACTTAAGAATCAGATGTATGCGCTGGTCTACAATCCTACCACAGCGTTCAAACAATTAAAGCAACGCAAAATATTTGGGTTAGGGTGCAGGTTAGTGTGTGGGTGGGGGTGGGTCAAGTATTATTTTTATTAGTGCCTTAACCTACCCAAACCCAAACGCTAAGCTGCACCAGTGTTGTAATGACTTAAGTCAATGACTTAAGTTACTGTTTTCAAATGACTTGACTTGACTTGAGTCTTTTGGACTAATGACTTGACCTGACTTAAGTCATTTGGGAAAAATGACTTGACTTGACTTAAGTCTTTCGGACAAATGACTTGACTTGACTTAAGTCATTTGGACAAATGACTTCGGTTAAAATGAAGCATTTTTTTCAAGTATTTTTTATAAAATTGAGCTATTTATCCAAATTTTAGCACATAAAACAAATTGCTTGCAATATGTTGCGTTTTTTCTTATTTTTTAGTTCAGTTGTTGCTCATAATCATACAAATTTAAAAATGGACATGACTTGAAATTGACTTGCTCTAATTATGACTTGACTTGGACTTAAGTTGTTTTACAAATGACTTGACTGGGACTCAATTTAAAATGACTTGTTTACAACACTGAGCTGCACCGACCCTAACTCAAATAATGTTAGTTGTGGGATCCTAGACCAGCGCCCAGTAGCTTGATTATTTGGCGCTCTTTTACTATTGTACGCAAAAATTAATAAAAAAAAAAGTTTCTTCAAATGCCGCATACCACAACACATATTGTTTGGGTTAGGGTGCAGGTTAGCTTTTGGTTGAGGGTGGGTCAAGTTATTATTAATAATAAACATAATATTACTTGACCCACCCTCACCCAAACGCTAACCCGCACCCTAACCCAAACAAAATGCGTTGTGGTATGCGGTATTATTATTATTTTTTTTTTTGCATAACTTTTCACGTACAATAGTGAAACAGCGCCGATTATTTTGAAAGCGTAATACTTTTGCCGAACATAACAAATAACAACAGTAGATCGTAATTAAATACAAAGTATCGGAAATCCTGAGACGTTGTGTATACTTAAGTGCCCTAACCCGAGGTGTTCATTGAACTTAAGTGCCCTAACCTGAGGTGTTCGTTGAACTTGAGTGTTGCAGCGCAGTGGATGAAAACCTGGCACTTCTTCTGTAGAATCTCCCTCGAAGCTTGATCCAAACCAAGATCTTCAGCGCCAAGGTCGCACGAAACAAATTCGAGCTTCGACGCAAAATTCGGCTGCAGCTCATGAAGAACGTCGAAAGCCTGGAAGGGTAAAAGGTTTTAACGTCAAATGACTCAAAGAGATTTAAACCAATGAGTGGAAGGTGGAGAAAATGGCGAATTTGTTTGGTCGTCTGTCACGCTATGGTGCATATGAAGAAACAACAAAGTTTAGAGTAGACTCGTTTACTCGTAGTTCTGTTTGTGCCATCAACAGCCTCTGATTGGTACAGGGTTAAGCACCTTTTTGCCTCGGATCGCCAAAAAAATGGTTGAACAGATTGGCATGGCTTTTCAACTCTGATTTGAGTTCAGGCTAAGTAATTTAGCCGCGGTATATAATACTACCACAACGAACATTATTTGGGTTAGGGTGTGGTGCGGGTTAGCGTTTGGGTTTTGGTAGGTTAATCAGCAATATTGTTAATGAATATCAATAATACTTGATACGCCATCAACCAAACACTAACCAACACCCGGATCAAAATATTGTGCTTTGCTTTAATAGTTGTTTTAACGCTGTGGTTGGATTCTAGAACAAAATCGTACCACAACGAAGCGAGCCAAAATTAAAATATTCAAAGAAGAATTCTGTAGTAATCTGTAGTATATTTATGGATTCCTTAGGCCTTGCAATTAAAAGCAAGTCCGCTTGTGAGAAGCTGAGGCAATCTGGCTTACTTTGTTTGCCAAGTTCTCGTCTTTTAAATGATTACAGGTCCCATATTAAATTATATATTTTTAGTTTAAGAAAAATATATAAATATTTTGTAAACAAAAGCGAAGGTGGTGTAGAATCCTAACCCAGATGTCTCTTTCAATGACTAAAAAGGTAAAAGTTGTTAACGTAAAATCCTGGAATGGTTAAAGTTTTAACTTTAAACACCAAAATCCTTTAAAGGATAGAGGCTTTAACGTCAAAATCAAGAAAGGGTAATAGTTTAAACGTCAAAATTCTAAAAGGGTAGGCATTTCAACTAATATCAACTCTTGGAGAGATAGATGAAAAAACGTCAAAATTCTGGAAGATTAGGGGTTCATCCCCAGGGTTTAAGTTTTTAACGGCTAAAATGCGACCCCGAAAAAACACTGCGACTAAGATATACAAACGTCGCAAACATGAAAAGGGAAAGAGCTAACGTCAAACTCTTGGAAACGTAAAGACTTAACATCAAAACCTGGAAGCGTAAGGGTCTTACGATTTGTTCGCTTTGAGCTTAAAACAGTTGAGTGAAGAGAAATTAGGTCGCCAAAGCTTCGATGTTTTACTTATGCCTATAGTATTTGGGTCGCAACCACAAAAAAGGTTCAGAAACACTGTTGATCACAAGAACAACTGAACATTTAACCCAGGGGCTCTTGAACTTTGAAACGCGGACTCATGGGGGTACGTGGACCAATTTTCGAGGTCTAAGCATGCCGAGGTAAAATCGTAGTGTATAATAAAAATAATAGAATAACGAAAAATTTAGTTAAGAAAAATTATTCCTTAGTTTCACATTTGCTGAGCCGAATACGCAACCAATTATTTTTAGTGGACTGCTTTAAAAAAGTTAAAGAACTCCGGTTCTTTGCCGAACAGCAACGCAATTGATATGACCGAATCGTAAAAAGTCTCTTTCTAATAATACCACCGACTTGAAAATCTAAACCAAAGTCTGATGGACACAACCATAACTCAGGGGTGGCGGTGGGGTACATATGTCCCCGGGCGCCAATGTTCAGGGGCGCCGAAATGAGGCTTTCAAATGCCAAAATGAGGCTGCTTCTTCTTTAAATACAATGTTCTATTAAAATTTGAATTGTTTTGCCGTATGAAGTAAGGTATATTATGTTAACGTAATAGATAATGTGATTAAACATGAAGTAGGGGGCGCCAATTATAAAGTGTGCACCCGGGCGCAAAATACCCTAGCTACCAATCTGCTTGGAGTTGGAGAATAGAAAACCAGGGATAAAAAACAAGAATGCATAGAGTTACTTTCTTAAGACGAGGTTTTTGGGTAAACGAAATCCGTAAGATGAGGTTAGTTAGCCTACTTCCCGCATTTCATTAACGTAATGCTGGTCCATATGCTATTGCTCATTGCTAAATTTGCAAGAATTCAATAAATTCATTTGGACACTTTTTGAAACTTGGGTGAAGTAAGCATTGGGTACTTAAGGTATTATATTTAAATATCCTTGCAAACTATTGATCGCGTGGGCTCCAGAAAACGATTGGTGTTGAAAGTCTGTAAAAACACTTTTACATTTGTAAAAAAAAGTGCGTTTAGCGGATACATTGGTGGCAATCAGGTATAACTTAGTTTCTTTAACGTTTTTATTGGATCGAACGAATTTCGTAAGAAGATCCTCGGCATGATTTTAATCAGGGCTTTCCAAAATGTTCTCTCTGCAAGTAATTTTACTCGAAATAACTTAAGTCTTGACTTAAGGGCACCAGCATCGGCCGAACTCGTTGCGCGCTTTGTCGCCACCCGGCGGCACCGCCATAAGAAATTACCTGGAAAAAAGCGGTCACTTGAAGCGTGAGTGAGCGCACGAGGTGCTCGTATCGCGTGACCCGATCAATCGGCGGCCGCCAAAGTTATTCAAGTTCTTAAACGCATTTAAAAGCATTGACTTGGGTCATTGCAACACTGGTTATTTATCTTAATTTTGGAAGATAAAACAATTCAATTGCTATATGTTGCGTTTATGTTATTTTTTCCTTAAGATTTTGCTCATATTCGCACGAGTTTACCAGTTTTGTGGTTTAATGTTTACTTTTTAGACAAAGAATTATATTCAATTTGACATGCCTTAATCATAACTTGACTGAGAATTGAGTTGCTATTTATTCTAAAATACTTTATTTAGATAAAAACGTAAAGGTGTAACGGCGGGAAACTAAATAGGACAAAAAGTGAAGAGCAGTGAAGCAAATTGAACAAACAAAAGGAAACTTAAAAAACAAATTTAACTGCATTTTGACGTAATACAAAGGCAGAAATGATCGCGATCTAGTTAAAAGCAACAACATCCTGAAAATAGAACTTAGGGCAAACGGGGCATAGGCGTAGCCAGGGTTGAGCCTCAGAGGGCATGGCCCTTCCAAAAAACTTTATAAATATTTTACTCTTAATAATTTGTTATTTTAGCATTTATGAGCAGTACAACCTTCAATTGTCATGCTCTGTTACGTCACAAACAATGTAGTAAATATAACGTTTGCTATACGTTAATGCAGTGTTTCTCAACCTTTTTAACCCCAGGGCGCACTTGTAAACCTTTCAAAACGCGGCGGCGCACCTTACGGTCGAGGCGACTGCAAACTTTGTTTGGATATTTTGTTTTTTGCTGGCAGTTTTTATTACATCAGGCTCCTAATTTTATTATCTATAAAGAAGCCTGCGGAGTCGGTTAAAAAACATAATCCAACTCCCGAGTCCGACTCCGGTCAAATGTGTGATTTCGTCAAATTCCGAGTGCTTCTGCCTCCCTACAGCATTTATTTTTCCCATTTACGTAACTAAATTAAGGTGGATTTTCAACAATCCCCTCATAGGGGTGTCATATATGTCATCCAACCACAATACGTTGCTGGAAAATATCCACCATATGCTATTTCGCCTTTTTAATTTGCATTTGGCGGCATTGTCAGTTTTAAAATTGTTACTGCGCACGTCGGACTCGGGACTCAGGCAGTCCGACTTCAGCAAAACAAATCGACTACGGTACGTCGAGTCTCAAATTTGACTCCCGACTCCACAGCCCTGCTTTAAAATACGATGAGCTCAATAATACATGCCTAAAGAGAAAGAAAATAAATGAAATAGGCCTTTCGTGTTGTAAATTATGAAAACACACGGTATGTTAGTTAAAGTTCGATGGAAACACAGAATAAGCCCCAAGAGCAACAACATCTAACTCGGAATAAATCAAAAATGTAACGGAAAAAAACCTAAATGGACAAAATAACGCCCAAAACTGTAAAAAAAACATGGTATGGGACGATTAAAGGACATATTCTTGGCATCGGCCGTTTTGGTGTCAACGTTTGGGTGCCATAGTGTTTTGGCACAGGATTGTTTGCCTCTGTTTGGGGTTAGGCACGAGTAATGGGTAAAATTAGAATTTGGGTTATGGTAAAAATTACTAGGTGAGTTTGTGTTGAAGTTATGGGTGGGGTTTGGGGTTAAGTAATAGGTTGCAAAGGCCTTATTCTTGCAATTTAGGCCTTATTCAGACTAATTTAGGTCTTATTTTGATTTAAACGCTATTACGAGTATTAGGTAGTAGTCCTATTTTGGTCTTACTCCGAACTGTTTTTTATGCCGAAGTTGCTTTTGTTTTAATTTTGGTCTTATGGCGGAAGCCTCGCTAGATTGCAATAGTTTCTCTTTCTTTGTTAGCGAAGAGCCAACATCAACCATTGGGACTTTAATAGGGGCTACGAATCCAGTCATATTGCTCAGTGTTTATTCACAGAAAATAGTGACTAGAGTTTATTCTAAAATTATTCGCAAATTCTACAAATAGGCCTCATACAGAATTTTTGTAACATTTTTTCCCCATTTTCTCGCGGCGCACCTGGCCACCTTCGACGGCGCACCGGTTGAGAAACGCTGCGTTAATGTATAGTTTTACTAATTTTAGACAGTTTTTGCTCTTTGAACGGATTTTGAATATTGCTTTAACACTCATTCAGTTGTTGCTTAAAACGGTTTGCTAACTTTGTTATTTGTGTTCGTTACGGCAGTTAATACAAAGAATTCATACTTTTTGCTCCCCTTCCTCCTAATTTTCGGCTGGCTGCGCCACTGAAACGGGCAACTTGACCAAGTCGAAAGACGAAAAAAAAAGATTTGCTAAAATATACGTCTCACGCAACACCTATTTATTACTAGTGTCAAGTTTAGCGCGAATTTTAGGGAAATAATTCGTCATGCTGCAAGTATAGGGATGTCCGATAATATCGGATCAAAGTCGATACCCGATACCAAGTGGTGGTATCGTTGATACTCGTCCGATACTAGGGTTGTATCGGTGCCAATCCTAAACCAAATTACGGACATTCCTAAATGCAAGTAAGAAAGTCTAATGGAGTTATTATCATTGCGCCAGTGAAGCAACTAAACTAACTATAGAACAACAAGAATACGCATTTCTATGCAACCGAAATTGAAGCTGGGGATATTTTTACCTTAACAATAGCTCGCGTGATTTCCAGACAGGAAATGAGTGAAGGCGTTGGAGGCCAAACTAAATGGGTGGAGCCTTAACGTCATTTCCTTTAGAACAAGGAAATACGTTGGAGTCCGCCTTCAACAAAGAGCTTAGCGTTTGGTTGTTGCTTGCAGCTTGGTTCAATCGCCTTACTGCTGTACTGAGGTAAATGTGTAATGTTGTGTAGGTATATAAACAGGAATGTCAGGTTGGTTTATAACATCAAAACCTTAAATCAGTGGATCTCAACCTTTTCCTGCCGCACTCCAATCTGTGGTGTTTTTAATGTCACTTCGAGCTACCTGGTTTCAAAAGAAACCATTTTTACTCAAGTTTACTTAGATTTAATAAGCCAAATAAAGAATAAAAAACAATTATTTTCAACTCTAGCCGTAGATTTAAGATTATGGGTCGTCTTGCCGCAATGCACTTGCGTTCATTTCTATAAAACTTCGATTGCAGCCAGAAAGCTGTTCGCGTAAAATTGGTCCGTGTGCTAAAGGTTGACAATCACTATTTTCCAAACATGAAATTGTATGTACGAACAAGATCCAGCAGGCAACGCTGCTATAATTATCGTTTCACGACTTGCTCCCACTGAGCCTGCGTACCTCTGAACCTGGTATAATATTATGTGTATGCCAATCGTTGGTCAGTGTTACTTCAACAGTGCTAGATCACAGATATCACAGTATATACCCAAACTGTCATTTAACTTGGTATCTTGTTCCATTTTACAGACTATATTTGGTAAAAAAAAACTGTATCAACCAATCAAGCACAAGGAACAACATGGCCGATACTCCAAACCAAAACCAAGTAAGTTTTTGTCGTATAAAATAATAAACATCTTTGCTGCTTTGGATTTTTAATTCCACGCCAACCTCCTCATAAATCCGTCTAGCACTGGTATTTGTCAAAGTGAAACTTATCTTATTAACTTTATCACAATACACATATTGCATAGTGCCTGAAAAATGGAAAAATTGTTTTTCAACGTGCCTGTATAACATACGACCTTGTAATGCGTCTGTACTAACTCTTTCGGTTTATTAGTTTGATTTTAAATAATTTTAATGAATATAATACACTAATGTTAAACCAATTAGGTTAAAAAAATTATACTAAGTTTTATAGTGACCTTTTGGGAGGTTGGTTTATTCTTTAAAATCGGTCATTTTATTCAATTACTAGACGAAATACCCGGCGTTGCCCAAGTTATATATAGGGTACTTACTTGTACCAATAATATGCAGCCTTTTGCTATAAGCGCGATATATTATGCGCATTCGGGCAATGCCACGATTTTGCGTGGTTATAAAGTGCTGGGTCGAGTAAATACTTTCTCACAATTAAAGTAGGATGCGGCCCTTATGAAAGCAGCAACAGTATTAGGTCTCACTAATCTCGCAACTTTAGCAAAACAGCAGCAATTACCAAACAAACGATATCAAGTTTAAAAGTACGTAACCAAATAGCGATTCTGTCGCAGTGTTTAAACTGTACGGCAATATAAAGCCCGTAGTTCAGCTGCGCGTCTATATATACTGATAAGCAGCAAACATAACTGTCTTTAGTTTTACGGTTGTTACCGAACAGCGATCAACATTAATTTGAAACTTCGTATAATCCGACAAAATTTATTTTACAAAAATCAAGCATTATTAACAAACTGTTTTGAAAATTTGCAAATATTCGCACAGCGGGGTTATTATTTGTAATCTTGCGACTTTGTCAAAACCGCCGGCGCCACATCATTTTCGGGATACTTTAGTAAATAAGCGCTAACCTAATCGGCTCCAACTAAACGATATTTCGTGATGTGCATATCGATAGGAAATCACTAACATACCTAAACCTTATTTTTTTTAGAGAACCCTCACAAATGTAAAACCTTAAGTTGTAGCAGACAATGTTCGCATTGCGTGGTATACAAGCAAATAAGTAATCCCGGTACCATACTGCGTCCAACGTAAGTAAAATCTCGTCTAAAACTGAAAAGTGGTTACTATTAAACCCACCGCATTAAATGCGATATTTTGCGAACTCTATAAACCTAATTTTTCGCGGTAACATAGTTCAAGGAGTTCTTAATTACAAAATTCGCAAGTTGGAAACATAAAAATTTATTTTTATTAAACCAATATACTTCATTTGATTTTTATTTCCACGCAGGTAATTGCGCTTGAAAAAAAGTTTTGCACGGTTACGTTAGGACAGGGTTTCTCAACCGTGGCCCTCGGCCACCCTGGGGGGGCACGGAGTGGTAATTAGGGGGATCACGGTCATAGGCTTAGCCAGTGGAACACAGGGGCTATTTCTCTCAAGGAAATTATGAATATTTTACTCTTAATTATTTGTTTTGTAGCATTTATGAGCAGTACACGACTGTCGATTAAAAGCATGTCACACCTCCATTTGTCAAGTACTGTTACTACACAAACGATTTAGTTATTACGTTTGTTGTATACATTAATGTAGTTTTACTACTTTTAGTCATTTTGTTTTTTTCCTTTGAATGGCTTTTGAGTATTTCGTTAAAACTCAGTCAGTTGCTGCGCGAAACGGTTTGCTAGCAATTTTGTTTGTGTTCGATACGGCAGTTAATACCATGGCCAAAGCAATCAAGTTATAACGAGCCTCGCTGGCGGGAAGCGACTAATGGACTTTTAATCGTAGTGTCATTACTGATTCGTTGTAAATAGTTATTGTTTATGTTTTATATAAAGTCGATTTATCGCTGTGAGGTAACAGTTTTAGTGTCAAATTATTAAAGTTAATAGTTTGCCTACTCAGGGTGTCTAGTCTTTTTCTGCTTCAAGAAGCGGTGTTTCAAATGAAGTACTCTTACTAGTTCAAGTTCAAAATTTTCGCCCCTCAAATATTTCGGCTGCCGAAGCCACTGACCACGGGCAAAACTTTCTAGCTAGGTATTGCAAAACCAAAATGTCACCATTTGTTTGCCATTTAACCTAATTTTATGTTTTTCGTTATGACTGTAAAACTTTTTTGTAACGTTTTGTAACACATTTTTCTAAAACGTTCTTTGACGCGTCAGTAGAGTTGGTTGAAACTAGAAGAGTGAATCCTTTTTATTCGTTTATCGCGGAAAGTTGCGCCTAATTGTTCGTACGTGAGTGGCAAGTTTGGACAAATGCCTGTCGCTGTGACGAAGTAATTACTGTGCTGCTTTATATGTATCCATTCAATATCCATGTAATGAGGCGTCAGTGTTTTACGGGCGGCAGGTCGATTGCTTGCCGATAAATCATTAAGATTCCGTCAAATGCCATTGGGCGAGAAACTAACGACGAGATTTCGCAATTCCCTTAAGGGGCGTTAAGTTGCAAAAGAAACATTCCATTGTAAAACGCATAAGGTACGCTGTAAGGTTACTCAAGGTCATTTGAGGCCAATATTCAGCTACAGTATGTCAAGTAATAGTGTTACGCCAAACTAATCCAGAACTCTACTTAACGGCCTGCCGACTGCCAAGCGCTGCAACGCGTGTATTTTACTTGTATTAAAATAAGCGACAGTAAAATGCTAAAACACTGAAACAACGAAAAGCGGCCAACGCCTAAAAAGGTGACTTAAACGTTAATTCCCAGGGTTTTCTACAATGCAATGAACTCAAGCTAGACCCCAAACGCGACTGCCCACATTAGATTTCGTGTACCCATTCACTACAACCAGAGAAAAAAGGTGTGCGTGTCATTCAGTCGTTGGGTGCGGTTGTGCTTCAGGTGAACGTGGCGTTGTAGTCATGGTGAGGCGAAATCCGATGTCGGTGGGGGGCTCCGTTTTGGTTCTTCGGTGTTGTCTTCTTTGTCTTTTTTCTTTATCATATTGCGTGTGATGTCCGCGGCTACGCTTCAAACGGTTTCGCTGGACGTTCTGTTGTAGTCCGTTGGCCGCTTCTATTAAATAATTTACCGGTGGTCGCACTTGGATGACCTTGTACGGGCCTACATAGGGGAAATTAAATTTTCGGTTTGACCCTACAGGGACTACGTTATCCCTTAGTAAAACCGAGTCGCCGACGTTGAATGCGGTGTCATCTGCATTCCTGTTGAAATGCGCCTCCATTCGCTGGCGCTGCTTGACGAGGGTAGTCCGAACAACATCTTCGGCACGAACAAGTCGGTCGTGAAGGCTTTTGATGTTGTCGTTAATGAAATGCGACTCTTCGGATCCTGCTCCGACCAAATCCGCAGGTAGCCGCAATTGTCGACCTGTTAATAAGAAATGTGGTGAAAATCCCGTACTTTCGTGGGTACTTGCATTGTACGACGCCACAACAGCACACAGTGCTTCATCCCAGGAGCGTTTATCTTTTTGAACGTAATTTCGCATCATCGAGATTATTGTTCTGTTGTTTCGTTCAACACCTTTGTTTCCGGCGGGATGATAACCAGTCGTGCGTGACTTACCGCAACGAATCAGCTGAAGCAACTCCTTAAACATCTTGCTTTCGAAATTCCCGCCACGATCTGAATGGATGATGTCGGGAACTCCGTGAACAGTCATCCAGCGGTTGTACAATACGCTGGCCGTTTCGGTTGCTGTTTGCGTACGCAAGGGCCAAGCTCGGACATATTTAGTAAACACATCACAAGCAACAAGGACATATTGGTACCCGTGGCGTGTTAAAGGCAACGGCCCCATGATGTCCACTTCTACCCTTTTTAAAGGACCTTCTTCGCAAGATGGTACCAAGGGGGCTTTCGGTGTTTTTGAGGGTTTCTTGTTTAACTCGCACTCACGACATTCCATGCAATACCGCTCAGTCTCCTCGCGCCAGCCTGGCCAGAAGTGTCGTTCAGCGACCTTGGCGCATGTTTTACGAATCCCCAGGTGACCACCGCCTAACTTTGCATCATGAAGTAAATCGAAGATTTTGGGTTTTAGTTCACGCGGTGTTACAAGTCTTAAAAGTGTTTTATCCTGGTCTTAGAAATGAATGACCCCGTCTCTAAGTTTCAATTGACCAAAGTGACTCCATAAGTGCCTGGTCATACGCGATGTATTTGACACAGCGTTATATGGGGGTCTGTGTCCTAGGCTTAACCATTGGAAAGCTGGAGCTATTTATTGGTCTTGCTCCTGTGCTTGCGCAATCTCACCCATTGTCAAACCACTAGAGGCACGAACATCGATAGTGGCAACCTTCGGCGCATCGGTCAACTGGTCTTCGCCTATTCGACTAAGAGCGTCTGCATTTTTATGTTTGACACCCGGACGATGTATTAGATTAAAGTCGTATTGTGACAGGTGCTCGACCCATCGGGCACACTGGCCATAGAGGTCTTTAGACTGATATAGCCACTTAAGAGAAGCGTGGTCAGTGCGCAAAGTGAAAGCTTGGCCTAGGAGGTAGCAGCGAAATAACTTGGTGGCATGAACGACCGCTAATAATTTTTTGCGAGTGGTGGAATAATTTCGTTCTGTTTTGGTTAAAGTCCTGCTGCCATAGGCTATAACGTGTTCTTTTCCCTCGTGCCACTGCGCTAACATGCATCCAATGGCAAAATCAGACGCGTCGGTGTCTAATACGAAAGGCTTCTGGAAATCAGGGTAGCGAAGGACTGGTGATCGTATCAAAGAAGATTTTAGTTTTGGCGAAGCTTGTCTCGACTTTTCTGTTAGACGGTGAAGCGGCGCAGCTATTTTGGCATAATCACGTATGAACTTGCGGTAATACTAAGTTAAACCAACGAACTGTCGTACTTGCTTTGTATTCTTCGGGGCCGGCCATGATTTTACTGCAGCAATTTTTTCGGGGTCACATAAAACACCTTCGGCAGAAACAATGTGGCCTAAAAACTTTACCTCTTTCTTGAAAAAAGCGCACTTCTTGGGCTTAAGTGTCAGGCCCGCCTCGACAAGTCGTTGTAGCACGCCCTCCAATAGCTCCAGATGTTCCTGAAAGGTACGCCCATACACAATGATGTCATCCAAATATGCGAGTACTCCTTGCCATTCTATGCCATTTAAAACAATACGCATTAGTCGCTGGAAACTAGCAGCGGAATTGCAAAGACCCATTGGCATCACATTGAATTCGAACAGACCCATATGGCTCGCGAAAGCGGTCTTTTCTCGGGAACTCTTATCCATAGGAATTTGCCAATACCCAAATTTTAAATCGAGTGTACTAAAATAGGTGGAGTTAGACAAAAGATCGAGGCTTTCGTCTACTCGTGGTATAGGGTAGCTGTTTTTCTTTGTCACCTTATTAAGGCCCCGATAATCAATGTAAAAACGAGTTTCACCTGAATTTTTCCTCACAAGTACGATCGAGCTCGACCATGGGGATGATGATGGACGTATAAGACCCTGGGTCTTCATCTCGTGGACGATTTCCTCTACTTTCTTCTTTTCGGGTGGTGCCATCCGACGAAACGGTTGTCGCACTGGGCGAACATCTCCGGTGTTAATCACATGCTCGGCGAGATCCGTCCGTCCTATTTCTGTTGAGTGGGTCGCGAACGATCTGCGATATTGTTGCAGTAAGGCCTGAACCCGAGCGATCTCGCTTGTTGTAAGACCGCCACCAATTTCAATTGTTTTCTTCAGTTGGGTATACGGAGCTAACGCTCTGTTGGGTAGGACAAGAAAAGTCCACGCATCCCTGGTCATTACAATAACATGTGTGTGTTAACGACTCGACTGTGACACAAGTACCACTTTGAATACATGCGACATCCCCGGATGTTAGAATGGGCGAAAGTGTGGCAACCCGACTGCTTTCAGGCAGCTCGATAGCGTCGTCGGTAAAATTCGCTATTCGAGTCTGGACTAAACAACCTTTAGTTGTCGTTAAATATGACCCAACCATTGCACCATATTTATTCATTATTTCTGGTCTCCCTTCAATAAGTACAGCATGGGTAGGTAATGGACGACGTTCAGAATTATGAATAAAATAAGCTGGAACACAAACCTCTGTGGACGGTTGGATCAGGACTTTATCATCGAGAAAGACGTCTCGGCTGCCAAGCTTGAATGGCATATCGAGCAGAGGTACACTGCTGTTGTCGATTTTCAAGGTCTTGTTGCGGTAACAAACGGCGCACTCCTGCGTTTCTAGGAAATCTATTCCAAGAATGCAATCGAATGAAATAGAGTCACAAACGAAAACATTCATACGTAATTCTTTAGCAGCTACTGTAAGTTGTACTGGAAGTAAACCATCCATATTTAGTTTGTGGCCGTCAGCATTGGCCAATGACAGGGTCTCGGGCACTTCGACAAGTTACGTTTAACTTTAGCCTTTAAACAGTTCCATACTTTTCCCGTAATGATGGTAACTGCTGAACCCGTATCAACAAGGGCGCATACTGGCAGGTTCTCGATCATAATATTTATGAAGGAATGAGGCCTATGACCAGATGCGATTTGTACGATAGGCTGATTAGTTAAATCACCAAGGTCAAACCTGCTGACGTCCCTGTCCAGTTGTTGGTATTGGCTGGAGCGAAGGTCGGCCACCTCTTGTCGTAGATGGTCGATAGTTTCCATAAAATCACCCATTTGGCGTTGGAATTCCATTTGGAAAGCTGCAAACGGAGTCTGCAGCGACACTCTCCGTCGTAGCATTACTGCTAATGTGGCCTACATCCTGTGAGGGCTGGCACGCAATGCTGGCGTGGACAGCCATCTTCGCAGCTTTAGTGAAGTCGCGCTTTATTGACGCGTCCTTACTAATTGCAGTGGCGAGTGTTCTGTCGCTCAAGCCGCGCAGTAGAGCCAGATACATAACCTCATTTTTTATAGGCTTGTCGCCGCCGTCTGGGTAAGCTTGTTCGCCAAGGGTTTGCAAACTATAAACGTATTCCCTTATGCTTTCTTTAACCATTTGACCCCTTTCTAGTAACTGGTCACGTTTATCATAGCCACATTTTTTGCCTTTGGCCGCTGAAGCAAGTTCAATTATAGCGCTAGACGATAGTTCGTACAGGCTACTTGCGCCATCACTAATATCAAACAAAAAATCACGGTCGAGACATGTCAATAATAAATGTCTCTTAACATCTTCATTGGCTGCGATGCTCTTACAATACGATTCAAAAACTGGTAAAATCGATTTAAAATTGTCGCCTGATCTATAAAAAGGGCGGTGGCAACGTAAAAGACATGCTGCATGTAGCGCTTCTCCCCTCGGCTGTAGAGTCCTGGCGTGCTCGCCATTTTGTTACGCCAAACTAATCCAGAACTCTACTTAACGGCCTGCCGACTGCAAAGCGCTACAACGCGTGTGTTTTACTTGTATTAAAATAAGCGACAGTGAAATACTAAATCACTGAAACAACGAAAAGCGGCCAACGCCTAAAAAGGTGACTTAAACGTTAATTCCCAGGGTTTTCTACAATGCAATGAACTCAAGCTAGACCCCAAACGCGACTGCCCACATTAGATTTCGTGCACCCATTCACTACAACCAGAGAAAAAAGGTGTGCGTGTCAAACGAGGTGCCAACCGAAAACGTGATAAGATAAGAAATAAAGCGTGAAAGGCGAGGTGCAAAAGTGGAAAAGCGATATAATTTATGTGAGTGAGAAAGAAAGAGGAAAACGAAAACACGCGTTCAGACGATAAAACAGAGAAACAATAACACACATAGAAGATATAAATAATCGGTGCAACAATAATAATTCATTATAACCGAATAATCATAAATCATTTCGACGAATGTACTAACGTTTGCTTCGCTCAGTACAAAACAAAGCCGAATATAAACAAATACCTTTCCATCATCAAGCTTTGTAATCACTAAATATATTCACTTAAATTAAAATAAGTGATATGTTAAATTTTGGAGAAACTAAGTGCATTGATGCGTTGATTAATGGCTGTATTTCTTAATAACGTGGAGAAGTAAAACAAGAAAAAACACGCAGAAACAATGCTAAATATTTTAAAAGCATGGGGGCCACGAGGGTTGGGAGCCTTTTAAAGGGGGCCACGAAGCATAAAAGGTTGAGAACCACTGATTTAAGGTATAACGGCCATATTTAATTGCAATTTTACTAACTTAGAGATATACGATAAAATTCATATAGCGTTAGATCTATTTTTTAATCATATTTTATATAACAGGCTAGCATCAGGGGGACTCGAACTTTTATCGCGATCGATGTTTTTTTGCAATATTGCCGTTGTATTGTATGTCGTCACATAATTTTTTCGCTTAACTATTTTATTTGCGCTCGACATCACAGCCTTACAACTGTGGAGTAAATGCCCTCACAACACGTTTGTCAAAATCAGCTCGTGCACGAGCAATTTGTTGTGTGCCCAATGAGAAAAGCCTCCTGAATTTACAGTTTAGCCCCAATTCAACCAATTAAACCCAATTTTTTTCGCGCTTCGCGTGACCGAACCAATCTTTAATATTTTCAAGTTGTCTCAGTGATGTTTCATTATAAAAGGCCGAATTGCGTTTCGTAGGGGGGTGCAAGGCATAGGAAAATTGCCAAAGGGGCGCGGCTGATAATAGGTAAAGAACCACTATTTTTAGACAACCAATAGGCAAAATAAGCTATAAACTATAATGCCGAAGAGGAAAACTCTGTTTACTGATGTTTACTGCTACGCCAGAAGTATCATTGTTTCAGAAAACGACGTATTAATTTCGAAGCTGAATGCATTACCTTTGGATATGGCACGTTTTTCTCAAACGTAACAATTCTACTTTCGTTTTACTTGCAGGAAAAAAATGTCCTCTTTTTGGGTGCTGAAAATATGGTAGCCCTATATTTACTGAGCTTGGATTTGTCATAGATTTAGATGAAAACTATACACTTGGGCTCGCTGTGTTGTTAGGTCATATACCACAATTCATCATTGGAAAAGTACAAACTGAAAAGACACAGAGACGCAAGCATTTTGAACACAAAAACAAGTCGAAATCCTTTTTCAAACATCAAACACGACATTTCGCTAAGCAAAAGCAAAAATTTGATCAATTAATGAAGGCATTCTCTTATCAAACCTCTGTATGCATAACTAAAAATACCTCATGTCCTTATGTCTCAAAGGCAGCCCATTTACTTTGGCAGTAACCGTTGTTAAACCGTGTTTAGAGGTAGCAGCACAAGAGATTCATGGAAGAGCTAAAGATGTGGCCAAAGTGCAAAAGCTAGCATTGTCCGATAATACGATGCAAAGGAGATGTTCAATGATTGCTGCATCACTAAAAAATGTTCGCTTTCCAAACACAGAACGCAAGAAAATTTTAGATCACTATCTGTTTTGTCTTTCTACTGGCATAGACACTACTGCTTTAAGTATATTTTCAAAAGTAAACAATTACTTCTCCGAACATGCAGTAAACTGGTGCAAGTGCAAGGCTGTATTCACCGACGGCGCCAGGGCTATGGTCAAAGTGCGTAACGGGGTAGTTGCTCTCATAAAGCAAATCACAACGGAGGTTGTGTATATTTCAACAGGGGAGACATGACCACCGTGCTATCTGAACTCCGCTATATCGAAACTAAACAAACCGTCATTGCATTTCAAAAGGTATAGTGTCAGGTCGCTTATAGATTTAATGTACGTTCAAATAATTCAGCATAGCTCGCTTTAAATGAAATAGCTTACAGCGCAGTAAAAACACGTGTTGCCAGTAAGGAGTGCATCGTTGACTGGATTGCAGTACAATTCGGATACGACTAACGTCCAGGAAAAACGAATGCGTTGGGGATTAAAACTGGCCAGTTAACGAGCAGGATGCAGGGAAAAGAAAATGTGACAGAAAGACTTTAGCAGAATTTTAGCACACGCACAACGAACACAGTAAATAACAAATACAGACGCTGGTTCCTCTACAGTTGTATGTATTCACTGCATTTTACACCGTGAAGCATTGATAGCCAAAAAACTTGGCAATGAAGAAGAAAACTGCCAACTCGCGATTTCTAATGTCATTAAAATTGACCACAATACTAAAAACAAAATCGTATCGCGCTTTTAATGAACTTGTCAGCGAAATGGAAGATGATGGGCGTCTTGTTTATTGTTCCAAAGTTAGGTGGCTCTCTCGTAGAAGAGTAATGGAAAGAGTGTGGAAACGGCGAGGGGAACTTGTTGTGTGGTTCAATGGATAAGACGACAATAGAGGTAATTTGTTTCGAGATATGTTTTGGCTAGCTAGGCTAGCTTATCTTGTTAACATATTCGATATGCTTAATGAGCTCAATACCACTTTACAAGGAAAAGGAATTGATGAATTCAAAGCTACCTCCAAAATCGCATCATTCAAGCAAAAGTTCAATGTTTGGAAAAATAAATTTCTAGTAACAACCTGAACAGTTTGAAAACCCTGCAGACCTTCGTGTCTGCATGTAAATGAAAAAAACAGATAATAAGCTGGAGCGACGTATCATCAAGGCGGCGAGCTCTCATTTGCACACACTGCTTGAGAGGTTTGAAGCTTATTTTCCAAGTCATCAGGAAGCAGAAATAAAATCAGAGCTGTGGATTTTGAACCCCTTTGGCGAACAGCAGCCTCCGGGAACTTTAGATCATATTCTTGAAAAAGGCTTACCATATGTTCTCTTTTAGGAGGATTTGTCTTCTTTTTTCAAAAAAAGTGAACGGTCCTCCGAGGACGCTCAAAAATGCCCAAATGTCCTCTTTTTTTCATTTCGAGTTAGTTGCCTATACTTTCAACAGGACGCTTAGGCGAGACGTATTTATTTCCAAAAAAATACTGCAGTCATGAAACATGCTAAATTGCTTGCTTAAAAAGGTTTTACAACAAATTACCCTACTAGCCCTACCTTCTTAATTGTTATAGTAAACATTGCGCCAAAAGAATTGCAACAGAACCTCACATGTAAAAACAGCTTCTCACATGTTTTGCACCTTTCTTTGCTTTGTTTTTGTAACTTTTGCCTCCAACTACTAAGGAACTGTAAAACATCATCAAAGTCAAAGATAACAATTTTACTTTCATTTTACTCGTCGTCAAAAACGTCATTTTTGGGTGCTGAAAATCTGGTAGCCCCATCTTAAAAACGATTTCCGTCAACAAGTGTTTTTGAATCGTGAAAAACACTCTGAATGCTTTTGTTCCCAATTGGGCTGAAATTTTCACAAATATTCAGCAGCAAACGAGTGATTAATCACGTGCATTAATGACTGCTAATTATCTTTGTGTATAAATTGTCGTTGTTATTCTTGTGGTTGTTAATTAAGGTAAATCTATTGCAGCATAAGCTATCTATATTTATATCGGTAAAGGCTCACGGTTTCAATACACAAATTATTTCATTGTAATTTTAGAAATAGGGGAAACTAAAGGGTGCAAACTTACTGTGCTTGTTTCGTGCGGATAAAACTTTTCCAAAAATAAAGTGCGGACAGTTCTTTTAAAGATTGAAAAGCGCTACACTAGGGAACAGTCATTCGTTTTTCTGGCATGCGATACTGATGAGCTTGTATAGCACAGTTACCTTGGACATAATCTTTGTAGTTTTGCCATCAAAAATTTAAAATAACAACAAAAGAGAACTATTTTCTGCTCTTAAAACCATAAAAAAAATGTTAGATCGCAATTAAATTAAAATTGAACATCAACGTATTTATACAGGATGAAAATGCACCTCAGCTTCCACCGGCAAACAACCAGCCAATCAATGTCCTGCCTGTAAACATTGGTGATGTTTACGGTCATCAAGGTCCCATACAAAACCTCCATGGCGACGTTCATATATATGGCCAGCTACCGGGACCTGAAGTGGTTTCCGACTCAACAGCGACCTCATCTGACAAAGGTTGGTGATAACTTCAATTTAAAACTAATGACCAAGTGTGGGTGGCGCCACAGCAGGGCTGCGGAGTCGGAGTCGGGACTCGAGTAAGACCACGTAAGACTAGCCGAGTCCCGAGTTGTACGTGCGCATGCGCAGTACCATATTACAGAACTAATATAGTCACCAACTGTAAATCGTAAAGGCTAAATAGCATATGGTCAGGGGCGTATCTAGAAATTCAAAAAGGGGGGTTCCGAATTTTTAACTTAGGGAATTCCCCGTTGTTTTTTCGTCTGACGTTAATGACGTCATAAAATAGTGACGGATATAACGTCATAAAATAGCGGTGGTAATGACGTCACAATAAGGAAAAAAATCATTCAAAACAGCCAATTAACGTCCAGCAAAAGCGAACATTTAGACGCAAAGCGAACACGTGCGTTATCGACAATCCTGCCAGGCGCCAGCTGCGAAACCGCTTAGTGTGCAATCGTTAACTTCAGGCGAACATCTAAACCACTACCGTGAAATATATGTGATTGATTTTGGTGGATCCAAGTACGGGACCACGCTAAATTACAAGCAAGTCTGTCGCCACCTGCAATACTAAACGGAGATCGTTTTTCCCGGGTGTTTATCGATTAGCGCGACATATCAAACTACTTCGAATAAACGGTATAACTTTAATAGTTAGTTAATCTAGTTCAGCGTTTGATAACCGTTATAAGTTTGGGCGCACCTGGCGAGCCAAGCAAGCGCGATTTTTTTTGGTATAACGGCATTTCTTTTAAATTTCTTTTTTATTACATTGCCGAAAATAAAAATGTTAAAAAATATGTGTCAAATATTTTTGAATACGTTTTCGGTGTGTCCGCGACGCACTCGGCAGCTTTCCACGGCGTAACAGTAAAGAAGCGCTGATCTAGTTCAAAATGCAGCATGAAAACGTTAACAAACCGGACGTAGTGAAATCATTCGCGCAAAGCGCGAAAATTTTTCGCACTTACGTAGTTAAAATAGTCAAAAAGTAATTGAAATAAACTTGTATATAGTTTGTCAAAGAAGCGACGGGCCCGATGAATTACAGTAGGTTGCCGACCCCAGTCTTACACCAACATCTGATATTAACGCAGACAACTAACAGCGACCAACATCAGCACCGTCTAACTTGACGTTTTCAGAGAGAAAAACCGCTTGATTTATATTATTAATTGTCGAACACACACTTGCTGATCAGCCAACCCGAACGAATAACAATAGGCGTAAGAGAAAAACTATCGAGCCTTTACGGTCGACTAAACAAAAGACGAAAAATGGCGTTTTGCGTTTGATTTTGGTTTCGCATTTGGTCAAGACGCGTGACCCAATTCCATTAAAAAACACGCAGCTTCGGACGGTGAGTAAAACTCCGACAAAAACGAACAAAAAACGATGATGTCACTTACGAAAAGGGATACGCCACTGCATATGGTGTATATTTCCCAACCATGTATTGTGAATTATATGAACCCCTATAAGTCGTTGCAGAAGATCCACCATATTTAATTACGTAATGGGTGAAATAAAGGCTGTAGAGTCAGGGCTGGACTCGGGACGAAATGTCACATTTGACCGGAGTCGGACTCGGGTTTACTTTATTGGCCGGAGTCGGACTCGGGTTATTTTTAACCGACTCCGCAGCCCTGCACCACAGTAGTGATATCTTTGCGTGCATTGAGCCCAACCCCTTAAACGCGACTGTTTTTGCGAGTTATCATTATGGATTTGAAAAATATTTATTTTGATAGATTTTTGTTGACATTAAAAGCGGCTACAATAGAGCAGTGTGCGTAACCAGGGAATATTTCACCGTAGGTATAAATTGACGTCATTCGTACCACATAGTGACATCTTTGCGTGTAATTAACCCAACCCCTTAAACGCGACTGTATTTCAAGTTGCTTGTGTTGGACTTCAAACACATTTGGTTTTGATCGGCCTTTCTTAAAGTTTGAAAGCGTCTAGAATAAAGCAGTGTGTTTAGCCAGGTAATATTTCACCGTGGTACGAATTGACGTCAGTCGACAATACCTTTATGACTTATAATGAATACAAACTGATAAAACACAATCATCATATACTAGTAATTAGGCCTAAAATTATGATTCGCATGTGGCTTTAAAGCACATTAGCAGCTGGACAGCAATTGTTGCGTTGTTTGGAATACAAAAATTAAAAAAAAAAATCCCCATTTTAAACAATATAATAGTATCCCCATTTTAAACCTTTTCCGGACAA
Source organism: Ascidiella aspersa (assembly GCF_963924565.1). Lineage (NCBI taxonomy): Eukaryota > Metazoa > Chordata > Ascidiacea > Phlebobranchia > Ascidiidae > Ascidiella > Ascidiella aspersa. The sequence continues at coordinate 2,503,119 of NC_139453.1, read as the reverse complement.
AATAAGCGTTTTTTAACCGATTAGTGTCATTTTAAGGGTTTTTGCATTTACCTATAATTAACGGCAAAATGTAAGTCATGGGGGAGGGGCATGGCTTCGTTTCATTTAAATTGTAATACGACGGCGTTCAATTAACCCCATAATGATGGTAATGTCGTTTGCTAGAACGATTTCCAATATTGCTGATCCCAGTATAAGCATTTTGCTTGTTAAAGAGTTCTTAAGTTGGAGATACATCAAAAGTGATTAGCGATTAGACAATAAATAAAACAGTGTAGGTAACTTGGTATAGGCCCTAAAGCAAAATCAGTTGCTGACAAAATAACACACATTTATTTTGGAAATAAAAAAACGTTTATTAATATAACTGAGCAAAGCCAGCCTACGCTTACAGAAGGCATTTCTAGCTTATCGTTTGCTCGTGATTCGCGTTGAAGTAAAATAAACACTAGGCGTTAACCATTTACTAACTGTTCGGTGGCTGGGTTAAGCTAAGCGTGCAGAGCAAAATGTTACGCTAGTTTATCAAGGAAGTTGTACATTCATATGTGTTAGTTAACTCACATCTCAAAACAAAATGGTGAACCAATTGGGTGCATTAATATTGCGGACACCATTTAACTTTCATTCGTTTTATTCCTGCCTTGGTAGCGTCCATCTTTAAAGAATAGTTCATACCTTTTCAGCAGCATCATGGCAAGAAAAGTCTCAGGAAGCAGCTGATAAGGTCATCGGGACTCTACCAAGCAACCCAGTTCCTCTTGACATCATTCGGGATTCGCAAGCACCATTGGAGGAGTTTGGTTTAAAAGGACTGAAGCAACTCAGAGAAAAACAGGTCAACTCAACCACGCTTAAACTCAACCAACTATTTACTGCTGCAAAACAAGAAGCAATCGATAAAGCCAAAATTAAGAAATTTAGAAATAAAGCAGCAAATGACGATTACGTGGAGAGGCATGGCAACGTAGTCGGTATGACAGGAATAGCTGGAATTGGAAAAACTACAGCTATTATACAGACACTAACGGAGCTTGTAGATGAATTACCAGCAGATCAAAAGGGATATTGGCTTTTTAAAAACCTAAAGACTTTAGGTCTTAACAAAGAAATGGGTGTTCTAGAATTGCTGTCATCCAACCCAAACTGGAAACACACAAAGGAAATGGATGATCAAATACTGGAAAGACTTTCCAAATCCAACAAGCTGTTTATCTTCCTGGATGGTTTGGACGAACCTAGGTTCAAAGATCTTGACTTGGATGCTCCAGTGATCGGATTGTACGATCGCGCAACGCCGATGGTCATTTTGCAAAACCTACTCCGTGGCGACATTCTTCCAAATGCTCACAAGCTGCTTACTTCACGACCGGGAGCTTTTCTCAAGCTACACCCAAGTTGCAAGCCCCACTTTGTAGTCAAGGTAATCGGCTTTAACGAACGCTCTCAAGATTTGTATTTTCAACAAATTTGCCCAAAGCAAGAAGATTATGAGAAGGTCACGAAGTCACTTGGTCAAAACCCACATGCAAAAGCTTTATGCTTTCTTCCTATATTTGCCAAAACCGTCGCTCCTTACATCATAAAGCATGGCACTAAAGATGGCACTTTTACGCTCACGGATGTGTTTGCGGCTTTTGTGTCCGATTGCATTCACTCCATTAAGTTTAAGGAACACCCCAGAATTTTGCGCAAACTTTCAGACCTGGCTTTACACGGAATGCTCGATGACAAGATCACATTCGACGAAGAAGACTTTGATGAAGTCGGACTTGATGCTGAAGGAATGGAGGACTTTCTCAACATGCAAGCTGTCTCCAGCGACCTCAACCTTCGTATACTGGAAGGGGAGAAAGTATTCTTCTTTATTCATCTTCTGTGGCAAGAATTTTTTGTATCACTCAAACTGTTGTTCGATACAGATCTGGCTACATTTTCTGGGCATCTGCAAAGCATGGAAAGTAATACGTGGGAAATGGTTCTTCGGTTTCTTTTCGGGTTGCTAAACGCGGGACTCCACCGTAAGCTAAAGCCTATTTTTAAAATCTCTTCCAACGATGTTGCTAGCAAGAGAGGTTTGCTGAAAGGTCTGATCGATTCGCTTGGATCTCAACTTTTATCAAACGATGGCGAAAGCTTTAACACCAAATTGTTTAGGCTTTGCAGTTTGGCGCAGGAATCAAACGATAAAGAAATCACCGCGAAAGTGGCCGATACCTTCCCTGGAGAGCTTCGTATAGAGGGTGGAACGATCCTTCCCAGTGAAGTGTCAAGCCTCTGTCACGTGCTTCGAGCAACACAAAGAGAGCTGGTCATCAGCATCGGGGGTTTCTTAAGTAGTGCCACATTTACCGGCAACGGTTTAGAAATGTTGATGGAGACTATGGCGAGAACCAAACACAAGGTTTGTGAAGTTTTACTGTTGTTTTAAGTTTTAATTTTTATTCACTATTTTCAAATAAATGCAATAAAGCAGCGGTAAACGCTAAACGAACCCTGCACCGTTTTGAAGCCACACAACATTTAACTTTCTGAAGCAGGAGTCGGTAACCTTTTTTAGTCGCGGACCTGACCAAAATTTAAAAAGGGCTCGGCGAGCCGTTATAAATATAAACTTAAAATTTTAGTAAAATGTTGAGTTTTGAGCGTTTTATTATAATAACTGTTAATCAGTGGCGACCTAGTTTTTTTTTAGTTGAAAATCAGCTTTTATCTAACACTAGACGAAATGCCCGGCGTTTCCCAGGTTAAATAGAATATTTATCAGTTAATCTTACTGATTAAAAAATAATTACACCTACAATAACCATCATAATGTACGAAGTCTACCTGAATTTAATCTGGTTAAACAAAATGTAACAATCCATCATACTTTGGCTCTTATACTTTAGCGCCCCTCCTGCCCTTTGCGAAGTGGGGCAAGAGGGGGGCAAAAGTGCCCTTTTCATAAAAAATGATATATTGCTTTCACAACGTTAAATATTATGCGACGGAAATCATAAAGGGGGTAGGGATTGAGCTACGGAATAATGCAAAAAAATTCGTAAAATGACATGCTTGACATTTGTTAAAACATTTTTGGTACCATTTTAAGCCAATCTAGAGGGCGTCGCTGCAAAAATTTTGCCGGGGGAATACCCCCGCACCCCCCAATATTTCGGCTCGCTACGCTCGCTTGCGGTCTATGTTGCCCTTACCAAAAAAGTCGCCACCCTTGCCCTGAAATCGCTCCGGCGTCCCTGTAAACACACAAACTTGGCTAAACACGTCTCGCATATATTTATTAACGAAAACCTGTGAAATTAGACTTTTACGTGGTTAAACAAACTGCAAAAAGCTATAAACGTTTGCACTGCGTGTCACTAAATAGAAATTTCAAATCATGTCATATCGTGTGTCTAAAATTTGTTAACCTAATGCTTCCCCACAATCAGAGTAACACCCCACAGACTGTGTAAAAGCGGTATTAATGTGAAAGCGGAATGGCGTGTTTAACTTTGTGACATATCTGCGTCTAATGCTTTGTTGCCGTAAATTTCCAGTAAATTGTTTATTTGGTTTAAACAGTGTAAAGATGAAAAATTAACTTATAACCTAAAAAGCAGTTTTGTGTCTGAAATAGGTCACAAAAAATCACTAATTCACGTGTTACCAACATTGTATAAGCTGGCTGAAGCCGTATATTATAGCCGATAATTACAAAAAAATTGCGGTATTTACAACAAACAAATTGCAACGTTGTGTGTTTTTTTAAATGGAGCTACTAAACACGACTCGCATATTTTACCTAACGAAAACCCGTGACATATATCGATGGAAAATCGCTTAAAAAGTAGTAGCAGCAATTATTCAAATTGGCGAAATTCAAGCAAATACGTAAAACCCATACTGCATCCAACGAAAGAAAATCCTCTTTTAAAAGTAAATTTGCTTAAAGTTCAAACCGCTACAATAAACGCAATATAAACTTTTCTACATGAAACTTTATTTTTACCAAGGCAATGTACTTCACGCAGGTTATTGCCTTATAAATGTGTGAAAATGTTTAACCCGTTTCGTCATAAGGTTTTGCAAGTCGCACGCCCGCTCTTTCAAGTTAACATGCAACGAATGTTGTGTGATGTTTTTGAAATGGTATAAAAATTGCTCACACGTGACCGGTTTGCGACGGCGTTTGCTTGAGATGCGAGACTTTCTCTCATAGAAAGAAACCAATTTTTTTCTGTCTAGGAGCGCACGAGTTTCCTTCTATTTACCGACTTGCTGGACGACTCGCTTAAGAGGAGCAATAGGAGCCATACGTTTCTCTGTCTGTTTCCCTAAAACGCGAACATGCTGACCAACAAACTTTTCCATTTTATATATTAGATTTGAAAAAAGGACGGTAAAGCGTTTGCGCCAAGCGCGAAGAAAAGCTATTGTGCAAATATTTGATGTTCCCCGTGGGTAGCGAAAGGACGTGAGGTTCATCGAGTGTGCTGCCGCCGATAAACATAGTCTAATCATAACCAACAATAAAAGTGAAAAAAAAAGTTATGCGGAAAATTTAATCGTTAATCTATGATGTAATTTGAATACGATATGATGTAATTTAAATAGAACCGTTAAAATGTCGATATAGTTTATTTTTATATTTAAACCACACAAGAACTATAGTGTGCAGCACCATAAAATACAATCAGACATACTAAGATAGCGTAACGTTCATTGTTGATAGTTCTAGTTCATGTACGTCGCATTTGGGCCGAAAAAATGCGCAAAAAGAGCGCATTATTTTTACAATTATGTAGTTAAAATAGACAACAAATTTCGGCAACGGCCTTTTGCCAAGTTGTAAAAGAGGTGGAGGGCCGGATGAACTATATTGGCGGGGTTGCCGACCCCTGCTCTTAAAGGTACTTTAAACTTCTATCGCCACATGATGGCAGTAGAGTGGCCCCGAGTTTTTTGACATTAGTGGACAACTTGTTTTTTCGCAACGGTTCGCTTTCTTGTTGTTCACCGAGAATTGATGGCACACATATTGCTGTATAGACGGCAAAAATTATTCATGGTCTGATGTTACGATGTTTAAATAGCGTTATTATGCCGAAAAACAGACCGCCATTGCTCGAATCTGAGATTAAACCGGTAAAATTAGAACAAATTACCAACGCGGTTTGTACAACTTTATTGCGTAATAACATGCGCGACTTTAATTGAGTCTATTTAGCTAAAAACGCAAAACGCATTTTTTTATACACTAATATTTTTCTGTTTTATTTTCTGATATAACACTCTTAATTGGCGCTACAAATTACGTTTTTCAGTTTGTTATTGGACATTAGTGTTTGGGATGTTATACTCCGCACTCCCCGACCCCTTCGTAGTCACTGTCGCCCTTAAGCGTTAAACGCTTCCACCTCCAGCAAGTATTTAAGTTTTTTAATTCAGTATCCATGTTTTATTATTTCGTCGACTAACTCGAAATTTTTCGTTTTTATTATTTTTACGATATCAAGATTTTAATATTTCGTTAATGATACTAACTGGAAACGTTTTAACGCGAGTTTCGTGTTTAATGAGGGGATAATTAATTTACAAACACAAAAACAAAGTTTTAAATAAAACACAGTTCAAAAAAGAGATGTCATGCTCAATAACTACAGTTTGACTTTAAAACTGTTCGCATCTCACGCTTTAACAATGTGCGTACTCTGCAGCTGAGTTAATAGGAATTTTAGTAAAATTGTTTTAGGCGCATAAATATTATGGCAATTTAACTTTAGGGACGACTCAATTAATTACAGTTTACAATTAAACGTCATATTGACCCGCATTTTTTCTGCAGCGACTTTACTTACACTTTTTAAACCACGTGATTGACTAAAGGTAGCCAACAATGGCGGGCAAGGCAAACTTATCGGCGCAAGTTTGAGAACCTCATCTATCTGGGACAGCTCACAGTCCAACATATCTTGTTGTTATTTTGTAGATGGATGAAGTACGTGTGTGGACAACTGGATCACGTGACTTCACTGCCTTGTCCACCTGCGTCCATAAGATAAACCGCCTTGTGTTGTACAATAGGAGCGATCTGTCCGGTTTCGAGGTTCTTACTGAAGCAATCGCACGCAGAGAAACACCTGTAAGTTAACTTACGTGCAACAATTGACATGGTTATGTCATAATGGTCATTATTGCGATGGGGCGGGCGCGATTCTCCAATCACACTATCGACAATCAAGCGGTTAGGGGAAGTCCCATGGGTGAAACGGGGACGCGTGAAACTGATAAGGGGCATCCCCGTGGGCCCATTGCACAGGGGAGAGTCCCACTAAGCATGGGTAGCTGGGACAAGTGCCTCGACACCAGGCTGGTTTAATAATTCAAACTTAAATAACTTCTTTTATAAATTGCGCGACAAATGCAATATTAGCGTATTACACTTTGTTAATGCACATTAGTGTTCGTGATGTTATACTCCGCAACCCCCGACCCCTTCATAGTCACTGTCTCCCCTAAAGCGTTAAACGTTTCCACACACTTTTGGATGTTTTCGAAACTGTTTTCTTTTTTTAATTTCACTCCTTTTTAATATTTCGTTGATGATACTAACTGGAAAAGTTTTGACGCGAGTTTCGTGTTTAATGAGGGAATAATTAACGTACAAATACTGAATCACGTGTCGTGTACGTTTGATGTGTTTGTTTCTTTATAGCAATTGATCGCGCAAATATTTATCGAGTAGAATCTAAATTCAACTTTTACGACGTTTTCCGGTTTACAATCAATTTGACCTCTGTCTGTATTTAGCAGTTTAAATAGGTTTTATCAGTAAGTTTGAAACTTTCGTTAACAAACCAAACTATATTTTTGTGTAGATGGAAGAATTATTAGTGTACAAGTTGGGGTCACGTGAGTTGAGTTGCCTGGCAACAAGTGCAACCAACATCAACAAGCTGACGTTGTTGTACTGCGACACTGCTGGGTCAAATCTGCAACCTCTAACTGACGCCATCTCACGCAGAACCCATCCCGTATGTTTGAGTTAGTGGTTACGAGTAAATACGTTGGCATTAACCGCACATGCATGAGTGTCTGCATATATTAGGGTGATGGGGGGCAAAAAATATTTTTTACGGACTGTTTATATTAAACATACCGAGATATATTAAACATACCGATGTAGGTTTGTCCTAAATACATCAGTGAGAATATAATACACGCTTCCAAACAACTTGTCAATTGCATTATTTCAGAAAAGTTGCATAACTAGACGTTTGTGTTTCACTTAAAAAAAACTCTTTGAAGGATGAAGTCGGCACTTGTTTTCACAAAATTACCCTCTCTTGTTTTGTCTAGTTAATAATTCAAACTGTTCTAACAGCCTTGTGCATATTGATAGATGTTTAAAAAGGTCTACAAACAAACACTCAAAAATGTCAGCCGAAGAGGGTTTGGAGACCTGGGACAAGCACATGGGACATTTACTCGGAAGCAATCTGTAAACCACAAACGTTCAAAAAAATGTTCATTTAGTTGGTTACACCCTATTTTGCGCGTTCAATGTTCACAATTAGGCTTATTTGCACCAATATCTGGATTTTTGTGCAAATGTTTGTAACACGACGAATAAGAAAAATTCAGTTTCGACAGCGGCTTTTGCTTTCACACAGACAATGATATATTCATTAAACACATTCGGTAGTGGCATGTTTTTCAGGCAAATGTTGACTTATTTCAGTACTTCAGTATTCAGACAATAATGCAAATTTCTAGCAAATTAATATTCTACCTAGGAAATTTAATTTTGCGTCATAGACACAACAGTTTCTTGTTTATTCCATAGTGCTCCAGATGTTCTACTTTAACACAGACAATGTGGTAGACCAGTGGTTCCTAACCCGGCGCCCAGCAAATATTGGGGGCTCGAGCGCTACTGTAATATTTCACTCTTTGTAGTGATTTTAATGGTTTCGTTTCGTGTTTATTCCGTTTTTAAGATATTAAAATTACACGTGTGTAGTTAAGTAACTGAAATGATAATTCATGGTTTTGGAAACTTTCTTAAATTTTGGACTAATTGCTACTTTTTACGAACGATTTGAATTATGTTTACTCTCTTGTTTTTCAACTTTATTTAAAACTGCATATTTTCTGCAAATTATCAACAGTTTTAGCTTTGTCAAAAATTCCCTGTGATTAGCCAACGATTGCATGTTTTCTGTCTAATAGCATATTTTATTTCTGAAATACACATATTATCGAACGATAACGGCCCTATTCAAGAACAGTTTGGCTGAGTTGCAGATAAACGATAAATGTTATCCTCCTATCGAACAATATTTGTTCATATTTCAATATAATAACACCTTAGTAACAGGGAGACTCCAACTATACTCCATAATGATTTTTGTATTGTGTGTCGTCACACCTTTTGAAACATGATAAACGCAATGGTTTATTTGCGCTGCAGGCGACATTGTTACGTGGTTTCTACGGAGCCTTGTTACTGCTGTGGAGTCAATGCCCTCACAACACAATTGTCAAAATCAGATTGATAAACTCAATTTTTCGCGCTTCGCGCCACCAACAGTAGATACTTTAGTTTTTTGAAATTGTCTCACTGATATGTAATTCAAAAAGACAGCTAATAGAGGGAAGATACATAACAATTAAAATTTCTTGTCATTGTAGATGGAATTGTTGGGACTGCGTGGAAGCAAGCTGGATTCACGTGGTTTGAGTTGCCTGGCAACAAGTGTAACCAACATCAACCAGCTGGAATTAACGTATTGTGAAATCACTGGTTCTGATCTGCACCCTCTAACTGGCGCCATATCACGAATGGATCGACCTGTAAGTGTGTGTTGTTGGAATGTAGGGTGTGTTGAATATTGATATAACATTGAGATGGATAAACCACGCAACAGCAATGCGTGTAAACTTTGGTAACTGAACCACTGTCTGGTGTACAAACGATTTTTTCGTAAACGGAATTTTTGTGACACTATTACTAAGTAATTACCGGCAGGGGCGAATGCCGGGTTTTTGTTTGAGGGGCATGAAAAAATTGCAGATATGATGTCACAATGTTACGTCATATCGTGACGTCACAAGTAACGGACATAGCGTTACGTCTAAACGTGAATATTTTTTATATTACGGTATAACGACGGAAAAGCACTCGCGTGCAGCGTGAAAAAATGTCTTCGTAAAGTATAAGTTTCCCAAACTTTAATTTTCGAGGGTGTGATAAGACGCACGGCCCCCATGGATAAACCGGTTTTCAAGGGAGCTAAGACACCCAGAAACATAACTAAGATTTGAGGGTATTCCGAAATACTTTTGCATTCACTTCGTTACAATAGGAATAATACAGATGGGGGGGAGTCATGGTCACGTGCACTCTGCTATGGATCCTCCCCTGATTAATGGCCTCCAAAATGAACCTGGCCTGGGTATGTTTATGGTGATAGCACCTTTTCTCAATGGACCTTTATTAACTATAGACATCGATTTTTGATTGGGTTTACTTATACATTCAATTTACCAACCAAAGCTTTTTACGATTATTAGCGCGATAAACATGTTCCTGATAAAATGATTGCACCACGAGAAAAGATCCTACTTTTGCGCAAAGAATATTTCTGGAATTTGGTAGCGACATTTAGTGTTTTTTTATTTGCTACATCGCTGATTGCATAGCTCAGTTGCTTGAGTGACTGTCCCGGTATGGCCGAGGTCATTAGTTCGAATTTCGCCGCATGTAATTTTGACTTGCCTTGCTTGCACGGAAATCCTTGCAAGACCAACCGAATACGTTTAGTCCTTCTCAATGAATAACATTCGGCGGTGGTTGTTTTTTTAAACGATAGGCCTAGGTCGTGGAGATATTTATTTTCGTGCATTCAGTGCAGCATTATACTTAGACTGAACTGTACAATTCTTTTTTTTGGCTACAATTCAAATTGTTTGCCCAAAATCGATGCAACAACATTTTAAAGTTAGACCGCAATAATATTGTTATTAGATTTGCAATTTTCATTTAATGCCAGTTTAATTCGTATAGCTTCAGTCTATCGCCAAGTGAATGGATAAGAAACACGAATAAAGTTAAGCGAGAGGGTTTACGTTAAAATACAAACGCCGGGTCCTTTCTGCATTTTAATTGTGTGATTTTGCAAAACCTAGGTAGAAATAATTAACCTGTTGTGCATTTTTTGAAAACTCGTACACGGATGTAATGACCAGGGGCCTGGCTTATTTTAGTGATTTAACGAAAAATAACAATTCATTTAATAATTTTAAGTTGCTAGAGTTCACTAAAACGACCCATAAAATTATTTTGTCCATCATATCCCCAATAGGTAATACATATCCCAGAGGTGATACCTGGCCTATTGATCGAAGGAAAGCGAGTCTTTGGATTTTACGTATTTGTTGCTTGACCTATTGTACAACCTTAGTATGTGGCCTGCCAAATTGTTTGTTTTTGCTTGTTGTGGCCCTTGCACCATTTTAATTTGTACAGGCCTGGTTTAAACTCATCTTCCTTGTACCGATACGCTGTGGACACGGAGTTTCGAGTTTATTAGATTTGGCATTTTCAACGAATTTCTCTGTAAAAAACAACACAAAAGCTATAGTTATGCGAAAGTTAAGCAGAGCATTTAACACTATAGGTTGTTTAAAGTGAAATATTAATATAGCTCTAATATTTTAAAATAAGTTTACTGCTTCAACCTTAATTTCCGTTAAGTTAAGCTCTCTGAAATTTATTTTTTCTTCTACAGTTATTATTTAAAAACAATACTCCTGACAATGTGCATTATAAGCAATGGTCAATCCTTGCACACCCAAATATACCGTATTTTACGGAACATAAGGCGCACTTGAAATCTTTTTTTTTTTCTCATAAATTGATCGTGCGCCTTATAAGGTGCGCCTAATATATGGATCAAGTACGGTAGAGTGCTTTATTGCCTACACTCAAAACCAGTATTGATACTAATATTATATAAAAAAAACACCGTCTTAGACAATAAACTGGTAAAAGCAACTGCAACCGTGATATTCACTAGCCTCATTTTTTCTATTGCTCATTGTACTATTGTGACTAGCTTACATTTATTACGTAACAAGTAAAAAAAAGGGTGCGTTCTATAGACCGGTGCGCCTTATGTATGAACAAAAAACTAATCACAGCAATTTATTGACAGTGCGCCTTATAATCGGGTGCGCCTTATGGTCCGTAAAATACAGTAGCCTAATTAAATTAATGCGGTTCAAGTCACCAGTTCTATATTCGTAAATGTTGTGTGAGTTTATAGAGTAGGCAAATCTACCAATTAACCTTTTTTATTGTCACAGTTGGAGAAACTGAATCTAAGTTTCAACGAGCTTGATTCACGTGGTGTGAGTTGCCTGGCAACAACTGTACACAACATCAACCAGCTGGAATTGAAGTATTGCGAAATCGCTGGTTATAATGTGCACCCTCTAACTGACGCCATATCACGAATGGATCGACCTGTAAGTGTGTGTTGTTGAAATAAAGGGTGTGTTGAATATTGGAATGACATTGAGGTGGATAAACCAGGCAACAGCACTGCGTGTAACATTTGGTAACTCAACCACTGTCTGTTGGACAAAAGATTTTTGATAAACGGCTTTTTTATGTCACCATTATTAATGCAATTGAATTAAATGGTGACCTCACAAGTAACGGACATAGCGTTTAAAAACTTTAATGTTCTATGTTGCGATATGACGCGGATAATTTGGTACATAATTTGGTAGGGATTTGCAATTAAGGCAACATATTTAACTTAAAAGGCATTTAACTTTAATAATGCAGTTGGTCGGTTTTTACAGTATTTTTTGCCCTTTACTCAATTGATCATTCAGATCACATTAAGCGCATCTAATTTATTAGCACAACTATGAGTAATCTTATTTGTTAAGCCTTGTATGCAAACAAATGTGCAGGCATCTGTGAACTGAAAGACAGGTCACATCATTGTGCTTAAAATGTTTGGTGGTTAAAATTGGAAGTCAATTTAGTCAATTTTCGCCGATGGATAAACCGGTTTTTAAGTGGGCTGAGACATACAAGAAACATACTTTAGATTCGCGGGTATTGCGAAATATTTTTGCTTTCACGTAGATACAATAGGAAAAAACAAGGTTGAGGAGAGCCATGGCCAAGTGTTTTATAAAGCTTATGTAGATTTAATTGAGCGGGTGTAGAAAACGCATAGCCGGAAGTAATGACCCGGGGTCTGGTTTATTTTAGACGCATGTTCACTTTACACAAATTGTGGATTTAATGAAAAATGACAATATTTACAACCACTATAGGCATTCAATAAATTTTCAGCTGCTATAGTTAACCAATGTACCAAAAATTGATTTTTTTCTACAATAGTCCCAATACATTTTATACATCCCAAAGTTGTTACCTGACCTGTTACGAATAGCAGTTTTTTGTTGGTATAAGTTGCAAATATGTATTGTTTAATTTGCTAGGACCTGTATGCAACACCTGCTTGTATCTTACATTATGTTGTGTTTATGTAGATGAGGGAGTTGGACCTGCGCTACAACGACTTGGGATCGCAAGGACTCGCTTTCCTCCGAACTTGTGCCCGCAATGTACAAGAGCTGGAGTTAGAAGGATGCGGCATCGATGAAGCTGATGTGGATTCTCTGCGCAAGGTAGGCACTCAAAATTTGGGAATATGTTGCCGGTGAAACGGTGCGACACTAGTGACGTAATGTTTAGATGTGTGACGTCATGATGCTTCCCGTTGCATCGAATGTACAACTTTAGTGGAATAACATGTCGATATTTACCAAATACCCATTTCCAGCTTGATGGTAGTTAGTGGCGTTCACGCGAATAATTTGTGAAGTAAGGCGCTTGGAGGTCTGACCTTTTTGCGATCGAATGCATTCGCTTGTTTCTCGCTGAGATCAAGTTTGCTTGGATCTGTCCAGGCCCGACTGAACTAAGAAGCAGAACTAAAAGCAGGAAAAGCTAAACACAAAGCTTCGGGTTAAGAACGAAATGACCTGGTTTGACTCGGGCGAGTAACGAGTAGAGCGAGTAGTGCAATTACGAATCCACGAGTATTCGGTTAATATGACTTTACTTGTATAATGACATTTCATGTATTTTTAAATAGTGTCAATTGCGTGTCAGATAAGCGCATGTTTTAATTTTAAATGTGATAACTTTTTTTTAGTCTGAGTGATGCCTAATGTTGTTACAGTGATACGCGTATATCCGCTATAGCAAGTTTTACTTTTATAAATAACCGACCAAACAAACAATACGAGTACTCAATGTACCGAGGTAATCTCTAAATTTTTGCGCATTCCCATGTACTGCATTTTTGTCGCCAAGAGTAACTCTTAGGTAGTTTGATCAAGCACTTAAACACAACATAGAATCGTTACATAATCGCGTCTTAAAAATCTGTCTCCACAGTTATATCAAGACAAGCAAGCGGAACTAGAAGCAAGTCAAAGCCAAGAAACATCCACTGAACAAGATGTGGACAATGGGTCAGAGACAGATCATGTAAGAACATTTCAACGTTAAAGTACCAATACATGCTTCTTACTGGTCATACCAAATGTTGTGTGAATACAAGAAACCCTAGTCGCGTATGTAAATAATATCAAAATAACTTGGGGTTTGTTTTGCTAAATTAGTGCGTTTCTTTACTTTAACAGGTATCAACAGAGAGTTCAACACAAAGGTCAACTCAGGGGTCAACGCAAAGGTCAACTCAGGGGTCAACGCAAAGGTCACCTCAGGGGTCAACGCAAAGGTCACCTCAGGGGTCAACACAAAGATCAACTCAGGAGTCAACGCAAAGGTTACCCCAGGGGTCAGCTCAGGGGTCAACAAAGGGAGGTCGGAGGTCCGTTGCGGATTTGGCAAAATTATTTGAACAACTATAACTTTATTTCAGATTAACTGCAATTGAGTTCTTTCTCATCCAATAGTTTTTTGCAATATTTTGTTTTATACAAGAGAGCGAATAACAACATTGTCTTTTCTATAGAATCAGTTATTTTTTTTTAAATGATCCAAATGATGTCGTAAGTCTCTCTAAACAACAACTGAATAAACCGATTTGCAACCAATAGTTACATACTGTAACAGAAATAGTTGACTTATTTAATAAAGCATAACTGTGGTAAAACGATTGGACCAAAGACAACTACACTACTCCACACATTTAATCAACGTTATATTCGTGTAATGTTTTAATTGTTATTACATTTTTATTACGCGCTGTGCCAACCTGTTTAGCTCTCCTGGAGCTTATTTATAGTATTCCTGTCTGAATTAAAGTGCCTTGGCAATTATTTAACATGTCGCCAACTTTTGGACAAACGTTGTATTTGCATAAAAATCACGAATGTTAACTAGTTGTTTACCACTGTCTAGTAAAGTAAAACAAAATGTTGTGTTGTCACACTTTTTCATTTTCGTTTTGGCTAAATATTATTAATTTTATTGTCGTTCTTGATTTTATTATTACGATTCACAAAGATTAAATGTGTTACATTTTTAATAAATCGTGGTTGATTGATGGATGCCTAACCTGAATACGCTGGTCGTTTTAAAATATTTTCTCGTTTTGAAATTACGAAATGTGTTAGGCCGAAGTGAAGCTTCATAATTGTTCGTTGCCCGTCTTTGTCACCCACCCTTTTAACTAGAGTCCACTTTAAATTTACGCCTCCTTACTTTTACTACTGGTCACATTGTGAACTAATTATGTGAGATAAATGTAAAATAACAAACAAAAACTTGAAAAGCACACTCTCTACAATGTCATTCTTGCCACAAATAACTGCAAAAAACATACATCCCCACTTGGCATAAAAAAAACTTGCCTTATACTTGTTAAAAGCCGCAATTGTTTTTATTTGATTACTTTCTAGCAACTTTTTTTCTTCGCCAATTCAAACTCATATACTGCTAAAATAGAAAGGGTCGGTCTCTTTGTATAACCACTTGTGGTTCAAGCCTGATCCTTCCCCAAATCCGGTAACGTTATTTACTTTTCTATTTTGCGTGTGTATTGTATAAAGCGTGTATTGTAGAAAAATAAAACTTGAAACTAAACAACTGCCACGAGATTTGTCAGGCAATAGAACGACAACATTTGCAGATAAAAACCTACATAACTGTAATAATTTCTCCACGCTCCCCTGCTGTTAAAATATTACATGGGATGCTTGGTTGCCCATCGTGATACTTTATCATTTTGTTCGCCATTTTTGTAAGCTGTTTCAGTTGAATTCGTTGTAAGTTATTCTGCTTGTTGTTGACTGGTAAATATATACTTAAAGGTGTTTAAGTAAAAGTAAACCATCAAGATAAGTTTATTAAAGTAGCTGTATTTGTATACTGCAGATGTACAATAAGTAAATTGTGGCTGTAAATGCAACTGTTATGCCAAAAAACTATCGATACTCGGTAAGATACTTTGCATTTTTACTATTTCTTGGTTACAACATAAGTGACTTAGTTAAACTGAATACATTATTTATTTCCAGTTTGAACTTTGAAGTATTGTTGACCAAACTCTTGGTACTTTTCGTTGTTTTCCTTCCACGTTTTTGGTGAGTTGATTTGTACATTGTGACGTCATAGCGTTGCGTTGTGCTAATGATAATTATGTTTTCACAGCTTGCTGCGCTGCCACTGTGGGCTATACGTCACGGTTTTTAAACTGTTGGTGGTTACTACACTGAAAATAAAGTAATTCGTTTGAGGTTTTACGTTTTCCGTGGAAACTTCGATCACGATCGGTATTAAACCTTGAAAGCAGAGGCAGCGTGTGACGTAGCTAGGAAACTAGCCACTTCCAAAACAGGCCGCGTTACATCGTTTAAAAACCTTGTACTAATCATGTCTGTTGACAAGACAGCAATTGTTGCCGCAATGAAGGCACTGCAAACCAGCTACTTGCGTGCCGAAACCTTGATGATTAAACCTGAGGGCGCTGTTCCACTCCGTGGTTTTCTTCCAAAGTTGGACTCGGAATTTGACGTTTTCATGGATCTATGCGATGCCATGTCGGAAACGGACACTTTGCCGGAGACGGTGTCCCACAAGGGTGACTGCCGTCGGGAAAAGCTAGAATTCGATCAAAGGGTAAAGCAATGGTTTGCCAGTTTTAAAAAGGCCCATTCTTTGCCACCTGCTCAAAACTTGTCTATATCTGAAGATCAGATATCTGTTCACTCAAGCCGAATTTCCACCTCGAGCTCAATAAAAAGTGAGATACGACGTAGTCGAGTAAAGTTAAAGCTTGCACGGCTGGCAAATGATCAGGAGACAGCAAACTTACGTCAAGCTGAGGACACAGTGGAAAGGTTGCGACGTGATGCAGCTGAAAGGGCTAAACATCTTAGAGCAAAGGCTCAACGCGCGACAGAAGAAGCTCAACGTGCCGCTGAGGAAGCAGCCGCGAAAGCTCAACGTGCCGCTGAGGAAGCAGCCGCGAAAGCTCAACGTGATGCGGAAGAAGAAGTTGCCAGACTGCAGCGCGAATCAGAAGAAGAAGTGCGACGTCTAAAAGAGGAAGCTTGTCGAAACGCCAATGAAAGGCAACGACAACTCGAGATGGCCGAGGCCGAAGCGGACGCCTGGGACGAGGAGTCTTCATATTGTACCCCACCGCCGCCAGTTGCCTGCCATGCTCACCGCGCGCAGATAAGGTTTCGGGAACCACAGGTCAGTAAACCGTTGATAGAACCCCTACCAGCAACTGTCACTAACACCACAGTGACCCCAGTTGTAAGTGGTTACGATTCATACCCCCCCAAACTTTCTCCAACACATTCCAAACCTGTTGTCCAGACAAATAGAAACTTACTACCACGACCAACACAATACGACTTCCCGGATATAGGTGAACGCTTTCTGCCTAGACCTGTTGTAAAGAAATTCGACGGTGATCCGATGAACTACTGGTCGTTTGTTCGCCAGTTTGATTTATATATTGCTAAAAAGGCACAAAGCGATGACATGCGTTTGTTGTTTCTGCTTCAGCACTGCGAACCGCATATTTGCGAGAGGTTAGATCGCTTTAATGCCAAAGAACCTTCAGAGGGATACAAGCTCGCATGGCAAACTTTGCATGAACTTTATGGCCAACCACATGTAATAGCACAGCGTTGTGAACGACTATTAAAGGATACCCCAGCGATTGAGGCAAAGGACCCTGATGGTTTGATGCAACTATCGGTTCTTTTGGACAAGTGCTGCACCTCCTTGCACGATATAAAGTATGCGTCCTGTGTGGACTCAATGGATGTAATGCTAACCGTGGCAAGAAAGCTTCCTGTGTCGCTCCGCGAAAAATGGATAATCAGGTCAACCGAGATAGAAGAGAATACAGGAAAAAGAGCAAATTTTGTGGCCTTAGCCGAATTTGTTGGACAAGAAAGCAAACAGGCCAACTCAATATTTGGAAAGGCGCTTTTTCCGTCCAAAGAAGGTAGCAAGCTCACTAATCGCCGAGTCAAGGTGACGACTCACAACACAGTAACTTCTGTTTCAAGTTCCGCTAGATGCGCATTATGTTTGGATGCTCATGACCTTGAAAATTGCTCCGACTTTAGGAAAATGACCTACGTAGAGCGTCGTGGTCTAGTCAGAAACAGGGGCTTGTGCTTTAGGTGTCTCAAAGATGGTCACGTCGCCAATGAGTGCAATGCTGAAGGTAGCTGTAGCGTAAGAGACTGCTCAGCAACACTTCACCACTCTCTTTTACACAACCCAAACTACCGGCCAAGATTTACTGCTAATTCTGATGAAAGAAAGGCGTGCGCCGAGATACAGGAATATAGCGCGAGCATAAACGCCTCCAATGTCCTTCTGAATGTCGTTCCCGTCGTTGTGCGATATGGGGACACAGCAATCAACACCTACGCGTTTTTGGACCAAGGATCCACGACTACGTTTTGCGAACGTAAACTGGTGGACAAGCTTGGTGCATCCGGCAAGCCCAAACAGATCTTGTTGAATACCCTGACGACGCCACGTCAGTTGGACACCATTGCTATTTCTGTTTCAGTGGAACCGCTAAAGGGCGGAGAACCAATCAACCTCAATGAGGTCGTCGTTGTTGATAAAATCCCGGTGAAACCGAACGCGGTTCCTACTTCGCAGACGTTAAAGGCACATCGTTCACTACGAAATTTACAATTATCCAGCATTCCCGGAGGAACCGTCACCCTTCTAATTGGAGCTAATGTTCCAGTAGCTCACAGAGTGAAGTCTACTCGTCCCGGGAATGGATCCTGTCCGGATGCCGTGAAGACACCGCTCGGCTGGTCTTTACTCGGTAGCAACTTTGATTCCACAGATTATCATGCCTGTATCAACTATATATCTGCCGTTGAAACCGCGAACGCTATGTTTCTAAGTGACGAGAGTGATCTACTGCCTACTGATGAGGAGGTTGAGAATCTTGGAATGGCACTCTCTACTGAAGACCGAAGAACGCATCGTTTGATGAAAGATTCTGTGGAATTTGTCGATGGGCACTATCAGTTGCCACTACCCTGGCGGCATGATCACCAAATCATGCCCGACAATCTGAAAATGGCAAAGAAGCGACTTGGCTGCCTCGAACGCCGTCTGACTAAAGATAATGCGATGAAAACAAAATACGCTGAGCAGATGCAAGCTGCCATCGACAAGGGTTATGCTGAAGAGGTGCCAGAAAAAGAATCGTCCGGAAATGGTCGCGTCTGGTACATTCCCCACCATGGAGTTCTGAATCCAAACAAACCAGGAAAATTACGTATCGTTTATGATTGCGCCGCTCAGTATCGCGGTGTGTCGCTAAATCAATCGTTGATGCAGGGCCCCGATCTAGTGAATAGCCTAGTCGGCGTGTTGCTCCGTTTTCGTAAGGAACCAATTGCCCTAGTGGCTGATGTTGAAGCAATGTTTTACCAAGTTGGTGTTGCTCCGCGCGATCGCAACTGCTTACGTTTTTTATGGTGGCCCGAAGGGGATTTGTCCCTTGAGCCAACTCCCCACAGAATGAAGGTACACCTCTTTGGTGCAACTTCTTCTCCCAGTTGTGCTGCGTTTTGTTTAAGGCAAGTTGCTAGTGACTTTGGTGGCGAATTTGAGCCAATCGTTACATCAACTGTTGAACGAAATTTTTACGTGGATGATTGCCTTACATCCGTTTCTGATGTTAAAGCTGGAGTGTCTCTTGTGGCAGGATTGCGGTCCTTGCTAGCTAAAGCCGGATTTCGTTTAACCAAATGGTTATCCAATAACAAAGAAATATTGGACAGTTTGCCAGAGGAGGAACTGTCCAAGCCTCTAAGAACACACACTCTTGATGGAATGCAAGAGAGGATTTTGGGAGTACATTGGAACGTACACACTGACGAGTTCAAGTTCACGGTTTCTCTACCGATGAGACCACGCACCCGCCGCGGAATGCTCTCGACAATGAACTCACTGTTTGACCCACTCGGATTTGTTAGTCCGGTTGTGTTGGAAGCACGCTTGATTTACAGAAATCTGTGTCGACAAGAAATGGAATGGGACGAGGAGATGCCGGCTAAGGATCTACGAAAATGGGAAAAGTGGTTAGTTGGCCTGATAAACTTACATGACGTTTCTATTCCTCGTTCTTTTCACTTGCATGCTTACGACAACATACAGAGGAGCCAGCTTCACGTGTTCGCCGACGCATCAAAGGAAGCATACGGTGCTGTGTGTTACTTGCGTTCGGTCAGTGAGGATAACCAAGTAACGTGTAGCCTGGTAATGAGCAAATCGAGGTTGGTCCCGCAGGAAGAAATTTCTATACCCAGATTGGAACTAATGGCTGCCGTAGCAGCGGTAAAATTGGAGCAGACCGTAAGAAAGGAACTTGCCCTAGATCTGCGCCCATCAATATTTTGGACCGATTCATCGGTTATTTTACAAAGCATACAAAACGACAGGCGGCGATTTCCACTATTTGTGTCGCGCCGCCTCGCCTTTATCGAAAAATGCACATGTACACGCAATTGGAAGCATGTACCAACCAAACTAAATCCCGCTGACTTGGCGTCGCGAGGCGCAACCGCCGACGTACTCGCTCATTCTGATTTGTGGTTCTCTGCACCAGCATTTCTAAAAGAAGGGCCTGATAATTGGCCGAAATTGTTTGAAATCAGCCATGCAGGTGTTGACGTAGCCGTATTTGAAAAGAAACCTACTGGGGTATTTACTGTCGTGGTGGATTCCCCAACAAATCTGCTGTTGGAAAGATTTTCGGTCCTGTATAAGTTAAAGTGCGCAGTGTCGTGGATGCTACGTTACAAGTCTTATCTATTGGCAAGGGTCCGGAAAATTGCTTACAGCGCGCCGTGTTCATCATTGACGGTCGATGAGTTAAAAAACGCGGAAATGGAGTTGGTTAAGTATGAGCAACGGAGTCATTTCGCCCAATTGATGATCGGAATTTCCGGACAAGATAAACTCACAAGAATACCAAGGTCGTCACCGATGTTCCGACTGGATCCAATTATGGCGAATGGGGTTCTCCGTGTCGGGGGCCGTCTAGAGAAGGCACCAATTGCATACGAAGCACGTCATCCGGCCATACTACCTCATAATTCGTTACTGACGGATATGATCATCGTTCACTTCCACGAAAGATCGGGTCATTCCGGATTGAATCACACGCTCAACTTGCTAAATCAGCGTTTTTGGATTGTGAAGGGCACTGTCGCGATTCGTCGCGTCCTTACTAAATGTTTGAAGTGTCGCCGCCGTCATGCTAAGCCTGCAGGTCAAATCATGTCCGACTTGCCTCCTGCTCGTCTACAGATCAATTTGCACCCTTTCGCATACACTGGAGTGGACTATTTTGGACCGCTGCTTGTCAAAAGAGGACGCAGCGAAGTAAAAAGGTACGGATGCTTGTTTACATGCCTTACGACACGCGCAGTTCACCTCGAGGTTGCATTTGATTTAAGTACTAACGCCTTCATAAATGCGTTTCGCCGCTTCGTTGCTCGGCGTGGTGCTGTGTTGCACATGTACTCGGACAACGGAACCAACTTGGTGGGAGCTGAGCGAGAACTTCGACAAGGCATTCGCGATTGGAACCAGAGGCATATCGAACAATACCTGAAGCAGAAGGAAATTCAATGGACATTTAATCCTCCTTGCGCCAGCCACATGGGGGGAGCATGGGAAAGAATGATTCGTTCTGCCAGGTGCATTCTCTCCTCCCTGACTAACGAACGGATCCTGACCGATGATCAACTTCAGACGTTGCTTTTGGAGGTGGAGTCGATTTTGAATTCTCGTCCATTGACGCCAGTCACGCTGGATGTCGATGATGAGACACCGCTAACTCCGAATCATTTGCTGAGAGTAAGCCCTGATGCTGGCTTACCACCCACCGCCACAAACGACCGGGACTGCTATGCACGTCGAGGTTGGCGACACGTTCAATACCTTTCAGATCAGTTCTGGAAGCGTTGGGCGCGCGAATATTTGCGCACCATCATTGCCCGTCAAAAATGGCATCATGAGAAGAGGAACATAAGAGTCGACGATATCGTCCTCTTGGTCGACAACACAACTCCGAGGTCGTCGTGGTCGCTTGGAAGAGTCGTCGCCGTCCATCCTGATGAGCATGGAGTTGTACGAAACGTACTAGTTCGATCGAAGGGAAACGAATTACGGAGGTCAATTCATAAATTGTGCCTCGTCGTTCCCGCTGAACCCGGGGCGCCTGATGACCCTGTGGCACCTGCACTGCAGGCAAACGAGCAAAAATGAACTCAGTCGCGTAAACTGGTGCATTTGGCGAGCGAGTCAAAATTTGTGTATTGAAAATTGAAAGTGAACCCGTGCGACTTGTCAATTTTGGGGGGAGTGTAATAATTTCTCCACGCTCCCCTGCTGTTAAAATATTACATGGGATGCTTGGTTGCCCATCGTGATACTTTATCATTTTGTTCGCCATTTTTGTAAGCTGTTTCAGTTGAATTCGTTGTAAGTTATTCTGCTTGTTGTTGACTGGTAAATATATACTTAAAGGTGTTTAAGTAAAAGTAAACCATCAAGATAAGTTTATTAAAGTAGCTGTATTTGTATACTGCAGATGTACAATAAGTAAATTGTGGCTGTAAATGCAACTGTTATGCCAAAAAACTATCGATACTCGGTAAGATACTTTGCATTTTTACTATTTCTTGGTTACAACATAAGTGACTTAGTTAAACTGAATACATTATTTATTTCCAGTTTGAACTTTGAAGTATTGTTGACCAAACTCTTGGTACTTTTCGTTGTTTTCCTTCCACGTTTTTGGTGAGTTGATTTGTACATTGTGACGTCATAGCGTTGCGTTGTGCTAATGATAATTATGTTTTCACAGCTTGCTGCGCTGCCACTGTGGGCTATACGTCACGGTTTTTAAACTGTTGGTGGTTACTACACTGAAAATAAAGTAATTCGTTTGAGGTTTTACGTTTTCCGTGGAAACTTCGATCACGATCGGTATTAAACCTTGAAAGCAGAGGCAGCGTGTGACGTAGCTAGGAAACTAGCCACTTCCAAAACAGGCCGCGTTACAATAACTACTACACTTGAGCCTTTGAACGAAAACGCATGCATATAAAAGCCTTGACTAATAGACTATTGTTGGAAATGTGTCATTTAAATGGGCGGCAAAATCACAGTCACCCGTATTAGGCGGTATTTTAGACCGTGATGTGATTTACAAAGCATTCAATAATCATTGAAGGATTCACTAAAAATAGAGAACAAAAAGCTTAAATACCTCATTAAAGTAGACTTGCAGCTTTCAGCAGCAAAACTTAACACAGAGGTCAACTACAACACAACACAACTAGCTCAAGTGATACTCAAATACTTTTATCGTGTGATTGCTTACGGCTCATTCTGCACCAAACTGATTGCGTTTGCTTCGGCGCCTTTAATTCGTTGTGCTCAACATAAATCGGCCAGTTTAAATGGCCGCTTTCGAATAGCCGGCTCCTTTTTCATCACGTCTTGTCGCTTCATATAAGGCACAAAACGCGGCCAAAACAATAGAGCCGGCAGAATTAGAAACAGCCATATAAAGTGTCCGATTGCTTTGCAAGCCGAGATTACGAAACAACAAGCCAGAGTGCAATAAGGTGAGATTTTGTGGGGACAAACTTTAAAAACAAAATCATTCCAACATCAGGCGAGCCAAATTAAAATTCACAGTGGGCCGTAATTTGGTTAATTTACGATTGCAATTACCACAAAGTGATTTTGGATTTTATTTTTTATTTTTTACCAACTGTTTACCACAATAGTGATAATAAAAGTAAAGCAAAATAAAAACCATTTCACGACAGAATAAGTTTGTAAAACTTGTCTATTATTACTCTAATCAACATTTTTCAATATATTGATGGCTTCTAATACAAAAACTTCTGAACAGCTATAATTCAAATTAAAATTTAAACATAGTTCAGTATAATAAATAATAGATTCAATCTTATCCACCAATATATTGATTAATTTTAGTTTTAATAAAAATATTTCTTTGATTGCGTTGTTTTTTAGATTATTATGCCCTAAAAGTATTTTGTTATAGCTTTACGATTATTGCCTGCTTTATGGCAATCGGTAATAAAAAGAAAACAATATTATCTAATTTTTGTAAAATAGTCCAAAATTTTGGGTGGGGTATATATGTCCCCGGGCTTCAAAGTACAGGGGTGCCAAGATGCGGCTTACAAATGCCAAAATAAGGCTTTTTTTCTTAAAATACAATGTTCTAATAAAATTTGAATTGTTTGCCGTATATGAAGCAAGGTATATTATGTTACGTAATAGAATATGTGATTAAACATGGAGGAGGGGGCGCCAATTTTATAGTTTGCCCCCGGGCGCAAAATATCATGGCTACGCCACTGGGTACAATCAAGCCCTTATAGAGGTGTCCCTAAAAATCCAGCATTTTTATCCTGATTGTGTTATTTCTGTGTTTCTCAACGAACCTTAACTCAAGTGCTACGTAATATCGTAAATGCCAATGGAACGCGAGAAATTTGAGTTTAGCAAAATTACCGCAAATATAAAAATATTGTAATTGCCGTGAGTTGTATTCTCTATCTGTCACAATAATTTGTTACTTTGGTCTTGTGTTAATTCAGGGGTTCCCAACCTTGTTACGATCTCGTACCACTTGGACGCTCTTTACTGTCACGCGTACCACTTTAGCAGAAAAATAATTTAATTGAATCATATTTTGATCTATTTTTAGCTTTAAGGCTTAAGCTATAAAACTGTAGATTATATCTATCAAAAGCAATCATTTTTGACCTGAAAAACCTACGCGTACCACTAGTGGTTCACGTACCACAGGTTGGGAACCCCTGTGTTAATTGGATCAGAATGGCTTGCTGTGAAACCCGGCGGTACGCAGCAAAACTAAAAGCCACTATGCGATGTACACTGCCGGAAAAACGTACAGGTAAAAAAAACAAGACAGTGACTTAAATGTACGCCAAGGCTACCAGGCGCGGACCTAGGATGTTTGTTTGGGGGGCAATGAATTGTTTCGAATATGACGTCACAAAGCTGTACAACTAACCTCAAGAAAACCAGTTGGTTTATTTCCAGGTTGGAGAAGTGGTGCTTTTAATACAAAAGTCACATTACAAAGCTGTAGCACGAAGCGAAAAATTGCCTTTATATCTTTTAAGATGTCAACAGCATTTATATGAGGTGATGAGACTAACGATGCCTTCGGTCTAAAGCAACTTCAATAAAGCGGGCCAAGAGTTATACAAGAAGCTTAAAGATTCGCGAATTCTTTTCCATTTTATAGTTACCCTAGTGACAAAAATACAGTTTTTTTGGAAGCCATTTTGTGGTATTTGTGGAAACCAGAAAAGTACCACAATACTTCAGCTTTTAATTCCAGTATAATATGAAAAGCAACTTAAATATAAAACACAAAAAAACGGCTGTATTTATAAAAACGATGCGTTTCTACACAGTATTAAAATCTTTGTGATTTTTACAGTTACCTACATTTGAAAGGCATTGAAATAGAAAAACAAAGTCTATGTTAACACTAAAGAACAAGTATAAAGTCAAGTGTAAACTTTGAAACAGAACAATAACGAAGAAATAATTACACAGTAAAAATGGAAAAGTTAGCATTTGCACAAATGGATGACAACACTGAAATATTTGTTCTTCCTGTACAACATACCTTCTGCATAGCTGTTTAAGCCCAGAATACAAAGAAAGCTCTATTGCGATGAGATTCAAACCAAACGAAATCTTTACACGCGGGAAAATAAAACCGCTCAATGCTTCTTTGTAAGCCCCGAGAGAATGTCAAGTGAGCCACAAAACTTTTTGTAATATTGGAAAAGAAATTATTTGTATTACCAATATGCATAGACACAATCGTTTTAGACTTAAATACGCACTATCCATGAAAAATTATTAATATTGAGACATTTAGATACAGTTTGTCGTGGATTTAGGTTTTTGCATGCCATAAAGGTAACCCACTTTAGGTTTTGCAAGTCGTGGCTTATGTAAAACACAATGAATCGTGTTGCGATAAAATTGAACGCAAAGAGAATACTTTTGAAGTTATAGAAGGGCGAGTGAGTCGCCGATGAACTCTGTGAGTTGCCAGAGCGAACTCGTCAATCCACTTGCAACGGCGAGTCCGCAAACTCCTAAGGCAGCTCCCGAGTAGAAGCACTTCTCAACCAAACGCAATCTGAACAAATTAAACACAAGGTTAAAACGGGCTCAACCATCTTGTTTTAGTTGCAATGTTTTCTGGTTAACTAATCTTCTTAGGTTTCAACTAACATTAAAACGCAATCTGAATAAATTGAACACAAGGTTAAAACGGGCTCAGCCATCTAATCGCATTTTAAGATTAAACGCATGAATAAACTTTGTTTATTTTAACTTTTTGTGTAATACTTTTTAATAAAACCACAAAACAAAGATTAAATGGACACATTTTGGCGCCGATACTACGTCAGTATCGGACCAGTAGCGATACGATAAACCTGATACTATCGGACAGCCAAAAGTATAAACATAATAAAAACGGGCCCAACCATCCAATAGAGTTTTAGATAAAAAGGGAATTCGGTGATGAATCGGCGAAACTAGGATATGAACAAATATGAAGGCAGATTTTAAGGATTTCAATATTTTGGCGAAAAAAGTGTGATCTAATGAAACCACTACGAATTCTAGGGCAGTGGTCAGCAAACTTTTTTTGTCGCGGCCCAAAGTATTTTTTTCAGAGCTATTGTAGGCCCACTAAAACCACTACGAAGCAGTGTCGGATTCTGAATATTTGATTTTTAGGTGAAATATTACACGGCGCCTTTATGCCCAAAACTCTGCCATAGCATATTATAAAACATACTACACAACGAAGAATATACGCGCATAGCGAGAAAAATTTTTCAATTACACATAGTTAAAGTTGACAAAAAATATATTTCGACAGGCGTTTAGGACCACATTGGGCACGTGTCTTTTCAAACTGAGCCAAATTAAAAATTCTATGCCACACCAAATATTTACAAATAAAGTGCAATGAATGTACGGCTATCACGCGGCCCACAACTACATGATATCACTCAGCTGCTCAAAAGTAACTCGCGGCAGACATCTGGGCCGCGGCCCATAGTTTGCCGACCACTGTTCTAGGGATTTCGATATTTTGGTGGAAAATGTGTATAATGAAGTCACCACGAATCTTCTTTAGAAAAATGCATTGTTTTACGGTTACAGTGTTATGTCACAAATAAACATGAAAGCATTTATACGATCAAAATTTCTGGTTTAAACAAAAGTTCCACAAGCATAAAGTTCCTTACTTGGTTAGTTTTTGTTTCGACTGTAGATCGTTGTTCTTCTGCTTAAGAATGAACTGGTTGCAGCCGGCGATGTAAGTTGTGAAGTAATCTTCCCACTGATAAACCCCGCAATCAAGGTTGTAAGCCTGAGAAACAATTAACAAATAGCTTGATAATGAGTTTTAAAGCCAAAAAGGTCGAGTAAATCCACATCATCTTGATTAAGACGTTTCGATTCACACTTGTATCATCGTCAGTTAATCTCATTGTTTTTTAACAGCACTTTCTGAACACATAACTTATACTGAGCATAAAATTAATTCAAAGACTGTTCAAAAAACGTTGAGAAAATAAGGTTCCACAAAATATAGAGCTTTTTTCAGAGACTGATGATGCCAGATTGGCGAAATATATTTCTCTATTAATAACTAGTCTAGAACTTATAAATGACTGATTATGACTCGGACAAGAAAGTCTAAAGTATATTGCTACCATCCACTTGGAGTTATTGTCGTCATTAACGTGTATTAGGGCGAGGAGATTTCTTCTTTTTTACATATTCAGTTTGCGTTCTACAAAGACTTTTCAATACGCAAATTAATTCAAAGGCATTTAAACGCTTTTAAAAATTCAAATAATTTGTGACAAACGTGCAACACACAAATTTAACCCTATGATTAGATGCTCTGAACTAGAAGACATTTTCATGTTTCACCTTTTGGTCTTCAGCATTCAGTGAGGAACGCAGCTGATCGACATTCGTGTTGCTGAACTTGAAGTTCGTCGTATAAAAGAATTCCATCACTTCCATGGCGCTCATGATCTTTTCATTGAGTCTTGCCATTCTGAAAAAATTAGGAAATGTTGTAAGTCTTTGCCATTCTGAAATTAAACATTATATTTTGTAGGATTAGCGTAGCATTGGGTTCAGAATAAAGTATTTTTGTGAACTGGGACCAATAATTTCAAGCTAAATAAAATCCTATATTCTTGCCTAACTGGTGATAAACTGATAGTTATTCAAACAAGTAATCCAATTTTATGTCATATTGAAAAAAAAAAACAGACAATAGTTATAACATAATAAAGGAAGTTTAAATCCTAACAGTTTGAGATTTGTAAAGACAGGTTGACAAAAAGCTAGATATTGAATGATAAAATAAAGTTCCATCTAGATTCTAGACTAGGGCCTTAAATATTAAAAAAAAAACAATAATAAAACTAAACAAAACATTGCACCATTCAAAAAAGCAAAAATTTCAAAAAAAAGCAAAAATTTCAAAAAAAAGCAAAAATTTCAAAAAAAAAGCAAAAATTTCAAAAGTGTTCAATCCACAATAAAGCATAGGTGATAAACTAGAGTTTTCAGCTTCTGCTTGGACTTTATTTGAAAGTATAACTCACTTTTGTTTTTTCCTCATAAGAGCCAGACCTGCATCCATCGCATGGGCAGGAATAGTTTGCGAATAAAAGGTGGTGAGCTCGTACAGCTTTCTGCATATAAATAAAAAAATTGTTTAAATGAACACAACTTTGCCGAAAGTGTTAATGAAAACTATATCTCTTAAATGTTAGATAGGATACTAACTAATCAGGTGGCACTATATAAAGACAAATTGTATAAAATGTCCGACAAGCAGCTTTCGCACAACCGCGCTTTATCAGGTCAAATTATACAAAACTGACAACTTTTGTTTTTACATTAACCTGATAAAGCGCGGTTGTATGAAATCTCAAGAGAAATTAAATATAATTTGTCTTTATATAGTGCCACCTGATTACCATATTTAGAATTAGACAAATACGGTGATTTATAAAGACTCCTAATGTTAAACAATACTAACTGATTACCTGATTTAGAGCAAGACAGATATGGAAACCAACAAGGACTATATTTCTGGATAACACTAAATTACGCTAAAATTCTCCTAGAATTTTTTTTTTTGGGGGGGGGGGGAAACTATATTTAGCATTTTTGATAAATTGTGACAATCACTAAAGCAAAACTAAAAAATCTATTTCACCTGTTATTCGTGCATAACACCCAAGGGGCACGGAATGGGTCGCTTGGATTCTCTGCCACATTGTTCTTTGCAAGTGAAACTGGAAACAAAAATACAAATTGTAAACGATGAATTTAAGCCAGGGTTGTGGAGTCGGGACTCAACAGAGTCGGTTTATTTTGCTGGAGTAGAGAACACGGGGCTTAAGTTAGAAGTTAGACTACCCTTATAGGTTAATGAATTATATGACACACTACAAGCGGTAGGTTAAATATATCCACCTTATTTTCGTTAAATAAATGTGTGAAATATAGCTGTATAGTAGTTTAAATCGGGTTCATTTTTTTGGCTGTGTCAGACTTGTTTTTTAACAGACTTCGAGCCCTGCTTGAGTTTTAAGACTTCTGATGTATTGCCGTAATATTAATATTGCAACAGGGCTAGGTTATACCGTAATACATATCCATGCGGATTCCATTGTTTGCTAAACAGGGCTTCACGCGAAGTTGTATGTAGGAATTCTGTTTAGCAGGCAACAGTGCTATAGTCGGTAGATTAAGAACCCCACTGCAGGCGATTTGTTTTTCTAGCCTGGCAATGCTTGCACTACCACCATTATAAGGTGATTGCGGTAAAATTAGCCATGCCAAAGGCACCAAGGTAAAATTAGCCATGCCAAAGGCACCAACGTAAAATTAGCCATGCCAAAGGCACCAAGGTAAAATTAGCCATGCGACAGCACACAGAAGAAATGGACCAATATTTCTTGAAACGAGGTTTGGTAACTTAGTAAATATAAGTAGGTGTTTAT
The DNA here is from genome assembly GCF_963924565.1 of Ascidiella aspersa. NCBI lineage: Eukaryota > Metazoa > Chordata > Ascidiacea > Phlebobranchia > Ascidiidae > Ascidiella > Ascidiella aspersa. The sequence continues at coordinate 2,473,401 of NC_139453.1, read as the reverse complement.
TCACTTACTTCATACTTGCTCAATATACAATCCGAGGCAAAGTTATAATTCTAATCAGTGTTTCTCAAACTTTTTCACAACAACCCAAATATTAAGCGCATGAATCACATTAAAACTTTGTCGACCCAATTCGTTTAACTGAACTTTAAGTGATCAAAGCCATAAGACATCAGCATAAATAAAAAAAAAAAAAAGTTTGATTTATATGAGCAATGTCTTTAATTTGCCTAAAAATTTCGCTCAAATTTCGGCAAAATTTTGCCCAACCTAACTGAACAATTTTAGATATGTAAACTGCTGCAGCCTGGAACCCAAGAAAATCAACATGGCAACACAGTTTTTCCCATGAGTTGAGAAACACTAAAACCTACATTTACTGATATAACACTTTTAGTTAAAGTTATCCATTCTTACTCAAGCGGTCCATAGCAAGGCCATTTTTGATGCCAGAGTTGACGTGGTAGATGGGAAGCGATCCATTGACCCTTGGAATTCGGTCGCAAGTAAAGGAGCTGGTGCTTTCATTGTCCGAAGATGAATCCCCTGGAAATTCATGTTTAACTGGTTAAGTTTTAAATTGGTCAACAATAAATATAGGTGGAATTAGTTCTTCATAGTAAACAGCCTAAATACCTCTTGGTAATATAGAATGAACACACTAGAGTAAAAATCCAGTTTTGGAACAGATTTTTTATACAGGACTCAAAATACAAAAAGAACTCAATATTAAATTAAAACAAAATTTACATGTTTTCGAACAGGGGTTTATTTATCAAATGAATACGAAATTAGTGGTAATAAATTCAATCACTGGCTAGATACAAGCGTTTTTTTTCTTAAAAAATAGTTTTGTACAATTTAAAACAAAGTAAATTGTAGAATGAATATCAAGGCACATGTATAACTAAGTAGCATTTTGTGGAAATTTAAAAAAATTCTTCGTTGATTTTCACATGGTCAGATGACAAAATGCAACCTACTTCTGTATGGGCTTTGATATTCATTCTACATCTAACTACAACACCAGCGGATATGAACAAAAACGCCAACTTTTTGGTAATCTATCTGTATTTACAACCTTGTAAGCCAGTTTCCCCAAGCGATGAAACTGCACTGTCACTCTCATAGCCGAATGAGCACCTTCTTTCTGCTGAGTCACAAGCGGTCTTCATCGCTGCGCAAATCACGCCGTTCACTACAAAGTCGACCGGTATGAGGTCACAGGTTATCGAGTTGTCGACAATCACAGAACGAAGCACACCCTTGGCGTACGCTATTATGAAAGCGGTGGGTCCGTACACGTTTGTACACCAACCCTGGAGAAAAAGCAGTAATTTTTGCTATGAAAGATAATTATGCAGTGAAATTTGGAACACGATTAAGCAGTACACTGGAAGCCTTTAATAGACTAACCCAGTGGTTCCCAACCGGGTGCCATTTGGAAGCTTAAAGGGTAATTGAAGTTCCTTAAAAACATAATTATCGCTCTTTTTAAAATCCTATTAATACAACTTTTTGTGTATGATTTGGGTACAGAAATCAAATGATATGTTTCTACATGCAAATAAATTTGATTGCGATGTCCCAGTTCCGTTTTTAGTGACACTACAGAAATCAACTTTCAAGATTCAAGTAGTTGTGTCGCAATCTATTTGTTGTTCCTTATGGGTGCCGCAAACCATAAAAGGTGGGAACACCTGGAGTATCAGAATCAGGAACACTAAACACGGATCTGTTGATTATCTTCAGTAGAAAGAGAGTGGCCCAAATAAATGATAAAAGATTCGTTCTTTTATGAGCAAACGTTTCGGCAATTTCTTTTGCCATCATCAGTGCAGTAAGTGAGACTAAGATAAAAACGAGTCACTATATAGACGCTCGGACGTTTTAGAACGTTATATAAACAGAAAAGGAAGTCGCAAAGTAACGGAGATAAGAACTGCAACGAAAAATTACATCCGTAAGGCGAAAGTAGGGCAAAGATAAGACAATGAGGTCAATGGGAAGCAACAAGATACACGTAAGAGGGAATTAGTAATAAATTAAAAATAAAATATGAACACGACGATGGAATTGCGCGAATATACCATTTAAGTATTAAACAAATACAGGGGGACTGAGACCGTGTCAACATTGAGAGCGGGCTTGTGCTGCTGTATAAGCAGCGACTCCAACAGAAGGAGGCGGTAGCGGTCTCGTGCCGAGCCCAAAATCTCTGGGGAAGTGAAGTCCACTCGGTGGTTAGGATTGTTCTGCAAATGTTTGCAGACTTCGGAGGACGCCGAACGCTGGTGTTCATGCATATATAGTGACTCGTTTTTATCTTAGTCTCACTTACTGCACTGATGATGGCAAAAGAAATTGCCGAAACGTTTGCTCATAAAAGAATGAATCTTTTATCTATTATTTGGGCCACTCTCTTTCTACTGAAGATAATTATCAGAATCATTCGATCAACTAAGAATTTTTGTGCAAGCAAGGCCAGGCTAGAAATGCAACTGCGGTGTGGTTTGCACTCCAAACTGGCCTTGCTTGCATGAAATCCCTAATTGGTTGAATGATTTCATTATTCTTTATCAGTGATTTAAGTTTTAAAAAAGGGCAATTTAAAAAAGCTAGATTTATAATTATTTGTGTCACTTACTTAATTTTACAGGAATAATGGCTTGGGGAGAAATTGATAAGGAAAGTAAAATAAATGTAAATTCATTGTTCGCAAGTATCTCGCTAATGCACAGTTGAATAAATATCTGTTTCAAAATATGTTATGCTGTTTTTTGTTCTAAACCTATTTCTTAGTTCTTTTTTATTTATAAAAAAAATATTGAGCCACAAAATTTTTATGCAACGAAAATGTTATTTGCTTAAATTGGCAAACCCTTGAATATAACAGTGCTTTAAACCTAAGTTTCAAAGATTGAATAGGACTGCTTCAAGTTATTTAATCCTTCTAAATGTTTAACATCAAGAAACCACACAAAAAATTTTAGTATTTTAAACACATTTAACTCTTTTCGTGTTCTTTCTGCACTGAAAAAATATCTAACTTATAGCAAGTCTAAAAACATACCGGCAGGTTCTTTGTAAGCTGGTATTATCATGCTTGGCCTGACGATGCAGATTGGAAGATGAGATCCTTCTCTTGCAACGACGTCCTCAGCAAGCGCCTTCGTCAGCGTGTAAGTGTTCGGTCTGAAACGAAAACGCAACAGGTTACATTTCAGTCAAGAGAGATATTTTGATACAAAACTGTTCTTTTTTGAAGCATTTGGCTTAGTTATTTCACAAAAACATGTTGTATTTGTGTGATGTGATATGTATAAATTGTTTATTGGAAAGTTTGTATGGTCCCTGTTCTGAGGCGAATTTTTTTTTTTAGATTTTTGTTTGCTTGACAGTTTTCAAGTTACGTCAAAATACGACTTAATAAAACAATAAATTTATAAAAAAAAGTTTTTCCAGCGAACTTGTGCACAAATATGCAGCTGAACAATAGCTTAATTGCGTGAAGGACTAAAAAATTTGTATTTTCATAGTAAAAGAACTTGAAAATATAGTTTTTTGGGAAAATTTGAAGTAGTCTCTGCTAGAAACTAGAGAAAAGTGTTACGAAGGTCAACACAAGAAGAAGGACAATCGTGCAATATGCCATGAGTCCAGTTTTTGAGATATATATATATAGTTAATTATTGCTACCGCTAGATGATAACAAAAACGAACATAATGGCCAAGGTATCTCAGGCAGTGCATATTAAATATGTGGTGTTAAAACATTCTAGCTTGTGGCACATTAAGTATAAAGTATTTTAGGCACTGTTTTCTCCTAGCAACACTTTTAAAACTTGGTATTTGTCCTTAATATATTGGCAAGAACACGGTTTAAAGCAGGGGTGACAAACCTATTTGCTGTCGCGGGCCACTTTGTCAGTTACCGCTGACGGCGCTAAGTACAACATTTTTTTTTTTTTTGTTACTTATACTATAAAACCTGTTAAAATCCCAAACAATTGTTCATCAAACCAAACTAATTGAAACCCATGCAAACCATACAGCTTAAATTATTTAATGTAATGTTGAAATATGAAATAATAAAAAATAACAAATAAACATTTAATGAATTTTGTTGCTCAATGAGAAATTTGGAAACATTTTTGCTTTGCTAAGCGCTTGATATTAGGACGAACTGTCGATGTGGCAACTCTCAACTGCATACTAAGATTTTTGTCTGTTAGCCTTGACCTGTAACGACTTTTTGTGATTTTCATTTTAGAAAAAAAATGTTCGCATAGATATGTGCTTCCAAAAACCCGCGGGCCACGTTTTCGTCACCCCTAGTTTAAAGGATTAAAATAAAAACTTAAGCAGTGTAAAAACGAAATAATGCAAGAGTTCACAATTCAAATATTAAACTTCTTGGGCCACTTCCAGGGTAAAACAAACACTTATTTCAAAGTGACCTTTGTCAAAATGTCCTAATAACTAACCTAAGGACTTTAATTTCGCTTTGAATTAGCGAATATGGTCACCTACCTCTTTCCAAGAAGCTGTGGTGTGACCTTGGTGATAAGGGCATCGCCCATCCACCAGAGGGAGCCCTCAAGATCGAGGTAATCGATTCCAACATCGTAAAGCTGTTCATCGGTTTCTTGTTGGTTGCAATAGACGTACGATGGACAAAAATGATGTAAATTCGTCTACCTTCTACTGCTTTATGCAATATTCTCTAGATATATTAAACGATACAATGGTTTAAGTATAGACTAAAAAAAGTTATAGTTAAAAAAAATAACTCTTTTTCATAGAATATAATATTATAGTTTACACAAAAAAAGTGTATGACAATAGCACTTTATAAGGTAGTTACAACGTCAAAACAATTTTCTGGCTTTTTAATTAAATATATTAAACCTTATCCTTAAACAAAAATATATCGGTAGGAAAAAGCTTTAAATTACAATTTCTCGTGACAAAATTCCATGGATGGGGGAGAAGTTAAATCGGTAGTTCCTAAACTTTTCAGCTTGCGGCACAGTAAAAAAATAAAACATTTCATGCCACACCATGTACAAAAACAACAAGTTTAACAGATAAATGCCTTAAAAAGGTCTATGAAATAAATCGTCTATCTTTGCTGGTTTATTTTTGATACATTGAATTTCGGAATCTTTGTAACTGTTTTTTAAAGTATTGTCAGTAGTGAATGAAATTTATAACTCTACAACAATTTTTAGCTCGCTACATGATTATTTAATTTTCCTCATTTGAAGATAATTTAATAAAGTTAATAAATATTGACAAAAGAGTTACACCTGGTCTGCGCTCGTACATCCTAACAGTTAACCGACCTGCGATGGTCAGGCCTAACAGTTACCCACCCTTCAGGAAAAAAAATGGTAACCCTCGGCCTAGTGTGTGGAATATGGGTATATTTACCCTATAATAGAGTAACCTTAGCACAAATTTACAAAGTTAATCACATAAAGCATTTGAAAAAAAATGTGATTTTGAAAGCTTTATCATTTAATAAAACAGCAAAACTGAAATTATTTGTGTAACACTGCATATTGCTAATAAACACCTGTGGAGATGTGAACGAATGCTTGGAGGTTGTTTCGTTCAGGTCAAAATATTTTGAGAAGCCTCCTCACACACTGGAAGTTTATCTCGAAGGCCAACCTGTAGAAATTAATAAAGAAACCAGTTAAACAAGCTTTTTTATATGGCAGCAAACTAAACAGACAAAAACAAATTAAGGGTATAATTTAACACCATCATGTAATTAACACTTAACAAGCATGCGGGGCAATGGGGAATTATGAACTATATACATAATTTAACTTCAGTAACTGTGATATCAAAATGTACATACGATTTTATATAAGTAGACATTTATATACAAATCAATATCATTCCATTAGTAACTTAGTAAAACTGAGTTACTACATCTGAAGCAACAAAATTTAAAACAATAATAATAATCGCATTTTTTTTATTCCAGACCAGGGGTAACCCCTTGGGAGCACCCATGCACACTTAAGAATCAGATGTATGCGCTGGTCAACAATCCTACCACAGCGTTCAAACAATTAAAGCAGCGCAAAATATTTGTGTTAGGGTGCAGGTTAGTGCGTGGGTGAGGGTGGGTCAAGTATTATTTTTATTAGTACTGTTTAACCTACCCAAACCCAAACGCTAAGCTGCACCGACCCTAACTCAAATAATGTTCGTTGTGGGATCCTAAACCTGCGCCCAGTAGCTTGATTATTTTGAAAGCGTAATACTTTTGCCGAACATATCAAATAACAAAAGTAGATCGTAATTAAATACTAAGTATCGGAAATCCTGAGACGTTGTGTATACTTAAGTGCCCTCACCGGAGGTGTTCGTTGAACTTAAGTGTCGTAACCTGAGGTGTTCGTTGAACTTAAGTGCCCTAACCTGAGGTGTTCGTTGAACTTAAGTGCCTTAACCTGAGGTGTTCGTTGAACTTAAGTGGTCCTAACCTGAGGTGTTCGTTGAACTTGAGTGTTGCAGCGCAATGGATGAAAACCTGGCATTTCTTCTGTAGAATCTCCCTCGAAGTTTGATCCAAACCAAGATCTTCAGCGCCAAGGTCGCACGAAACAAATTCGAGGTTCGACACAAAACCATAGTTGCCATTTTTTTCTCACAGTAATCATCTAGATTTACCAAAAAAATAATCTAAAAACATCTAGATTTTTATGGAGAAATCTAAAAAAATAATCTAAAGATGATTTTTGAAAATATTCAATACTTTTAGACAAAAAATCAACATAAAAGCTTAATCAACGCCTGAGGCTTAATGCCGTATAAAGTTGCATAAAGGGACTTGCTTGATGCTTTAGATTTAAGATTTCATTTTACTGAACATGACGAGTCGAGTTACTGAAATTTCGATTTTATATCTCATCATTTTTTTTTTCAGTTTGAAAAAAAATCTTTTGAAATTACTGAAACATTTATCGTCAATAGCGAATCTGTCACTAATTTTATACAATATTTTTTTATAATAATCTAAAAAAACATCTAACATCTAGATTGTATAATCCTACATCTAGATTCAAACCAAAACATCTAAATCTAGATTAAAATAATCTAGAATGGCAACTATGCGCAAAACTCGGCTGCAGCTCACCCAGGTTGGAAAGTTTGGCCTGCGCAGTAGCACTTTCAGCCGCGGTCACAGCCGCGCATTTTATAGAAAATGTGTTCAGCCGCGCAAATCTGACTCGAGCAAACGCGCAAAACTTCAGCCGCGCAAACTTCTGTATGAAACTAAACAAGCACAAAAATATTGCCGGGCCGCATACTGAAGTTGCATAACATTTTTTAACGCTAGTCTATAAGACGTATATAATATAATGCATCATATAGAATCCCCTGCGTTTATTTTAACACAAACATATGAAAATTGACAAAAAAGGGACCATCGCCTATTGCCCAGTTTGTAAAAGAGTTTGGTCGTAAGTTGCCGACCCCTGGTTAAGAACATGACCCTCTAACCCTGGATACACATACCCTTGGGTAAGCAAGGTTGTGTGCAGTTCCTTATCTCAAATCGACAAAATGTTTTGCAAACATATTACTAAACTAAAAGAAACAAAAACCTCATACCCGTTGATGTGTTCGCATAGGAGCATCTAGTTCGGTTAATCCCCTAAAAACGCACAGTTCGGCGTTTTGGTCACGCATCAGTGGACAACGGTCACGTGTATAGTGACGTCAAATTAAGCGATATCGAGTAATATTGCATATTAAATGCTACAATATCAAACTTTTTAAATATTTAGCTGCGCCCGCACACCAACCAAAAATTTCGCAAAAGTATTCTATGAGTTTAATATAATTTTTGCAATTTACAACTTTCGGTAGCCTGATGGTTTATTTTCAGCCGCGCAAGTTCAAGTTGAAATTTTATTTTCAGCCGCGCATTTTTTCAGCTGCAAAACATCTCCCCCGCGCAATATCCAAAGTTTCCAATCTGGCAGCTCACGAAGAACGTCGAAAGCCTGGAAGGGTAAAAGGTTTAAACGTCAAATGACTCAAAGAGATTTAAACCAATGAGTGGAAAGTTGGGGAAAATGGCGAATTTGTTTGGTCGTCTGTCACGCTCTGGTGCATATGAAGAAACAACAAAGTTTAGAATAGACTCGTTTACTCGTAGTTCTGTTTGTGCCATCAACAGCGTCTGATTGGTACAGGGTTAAGCACCTTTTTGCCTAGGATCGCCAAAAAAGTGTTGAAGAGATTGGCATGGCTTTTCAACTATGATTTGAGTTCAGGCTAAGTCATTTAGCCGCGGTATATACTACTACCACAACGAACATTATTTGGGTTAGGGTGTGGTGCGGGTTAGCGTTTGGGTTTTGGTAGGTTAATCAGCAATATTGTTAATGAATATCAATAATACTTGATACGCCATCAACCAAACACTAACCAACACCCTGATCAAAATATCGTGCTTTGCTTTAACAATTGTTTTAACGCTGTGATAGGATTCTAGACCAAAATCGTACCACAACGAAGCGAGCCAAAATTAAAATATTCAAAGAAGAATTCTGTAGTAATCTGTAGCCATATATTTATGGATTCCTTAAGCCTTGCAATTAAAAGCAAGTCCGCTTGTGAGAAGCTGAGGCAATCTGGCTTACTTTGTTTGCCAAGTTCTCGTCTTTTAATGATTACAGGTCCCATATTAAATTATATATTTTTAGTTTAAGAAAAATATATAAATATTTTATAAACAAAAGCGAAGGTGGTCTAGAATCCTAACCCAGATGTCTCTTTGAATGACTAATAAGGTGAAAGTTGTTAACGTAAAATCCTGGAAGGGTGAAAGTTTTAACTTTAAACGCCAAAATTATTTAAAGGATAAAGGCTCTAACGTCAAAATCAAGAAAGGGTAATAGTTTAAACGTCAAAATTCCAAAAGGGTAGCATTTCAACTAATATCAACTCTTGGAGAGATAGATGAAAAAACGTCAAAATTCTGGAAGATTAGGGGTTCATCCCCAGGGTTTAAGTTTTTAACGGCTAAAATGCGACCCCGAAAAAACACTGCGACTAAGATATATAAACGTCGAAAACATGAAAAGGGAAGGAGCTAACGTCAAACACTTGGAAGCGTAAAGGTTTTAACATCAAAAACCTGGAAGCGTAAGGGTCTTACGATTTGTTCGCTTTGAGCTTAAAACAGTTGAGTGAAGAGAAATTAGGTCGCCAAAGCTTCGCTGTTTTACTTATGCCTATAGTATTCGGGTCGCAACCACAAAAAAGGTTTAGAAACACTGTTGATCACAAGAACAACTGTACATTTAACCCAGAGGCTGTGAAACTTTGAAACGCGGACTCATGGGGGTACATGGACCAATTTTCGAGGTCTAAGCATGCCGAGGTAAAATCGTAGTGTATATTAAAAATAATAGAATAACATTTTTTTAAAAGAAAAATTTAGTTAAGAAAAATTATTCCTTATAGTTTCACATTTGCTGAGCCGAATACGCAACCAATTATTTTTAGTAGACTGCTTTAAAAAAGTTTAAGAACTCCGGTTCTTTGAGGCTGCTTCTTCTTTAAATACAATGTTCTTTTAAAATTTGAATTGTTTTGCCGTATAAAGTAAGGTATATTATGTTAACGTAATAGAAAATGTGATTAAACATGAAGGAGGGGGCGCCAATTATAAAGTTTGCCCCCAGGCGCAAAATACCCTAGCTACCAATCTGCTTATGGAGTTGGAGAATAGAAAACCAGGGATAAAAAACAAGAATGCATAGAGTTACTTTCTTAAGACGAGGTTTTTGGGTAAACGAAATCCGTAAGATGAGGTTAGTTAGCCTACTTCCCGCATTTCTTTAACGTAATGCTGGTCCATATGCTATTGCTCAATGCTAAATTTGCAAGAATTCAATAAATTCATTTGGACACTTTTTGAAACTATTGATTGCGTGGGCTCCAGAAAACGATTGGTGTTGAATAATTTTGTCCTAGCCATGACAGAAAATATTATTGTGGTAAGGCTGCATCCGGCCAAGGCAGCCATGTCAAAACGTTTCTAGTTGCGGTAAAGAACTTGGTTGACTGATAGTTGCTATTTTTCGTCAGCTGGCACTTTTACATTTGTAAAAAAAGTGCGTTTAGCGGATACAGTGGTGGCAATCAGGTATAACTTAGTTTCTTTAACGTTTTTATTGGATCGAACGAATTTCGTAAGAAGATCCTCGGCATGATTTTAATCAGGGCTTTCCAAAATGTTCTCTCTGCAAGTAATTTTGCTCGAAAAGACTTAAGTCTTGACTTAAGGGCACCAGCATCGGCCGAACTCGTTGCGCGCTTTGTCGCCACCCGGCGGCACCGCCATAAGAAATTACCTGGAAAAAAGCGGTCACTTGAAGCGTGAGTGAGCGCACGAGGTGCTCGTATCGCGTGACCCGATCAATCGGCGGCCGCCAAAGTTATTCAAGTTCTTAAACGCATTTAAAAGCATTGACTTGGGTCATTGCAACACTGGTTATTTATCTTAATTTTGGAAGATAAAACAATTCAATTGCTATATGTTGCGTTTATGTTATTTTTTCCTTAAGATTTTGCTCATATTCGCACGAGTTTACCAGTTTTGTGGTTTAATGTTTACTTTTTAGACAAAGAATTATATTCAATTTGACATGCTTTAATCATAACTTGACTGAGAATTGAGTTGCTATTTATTCTAAAATACTTTATTTAGATAAAAACGTAAAGGTGTAACGGCGGGAAACTAAATAGGACAAAAAGTGAAGAGCAGTGAAGCAAATTAAACAAACAAAAGGAAACTTGAAAAACAAATTTAACTGCATTGTGACGTAATACAAAGTCAGAAATGATCGCGATCTAGTTAAAAGCAACAACATCCTGAAAATAGAACTTAGTGCAAACGGGGCATAGGCGTAGCCAGGGTTGAGCCTCAGAGGGCATGGCCCATCCAAAAAACTTTATAAATATTTTACTCTTAATAATTTGTTATTTTAGCATTTATGAGCAGTACAACCTTCAATTGTCATGCTCTGTTACGTCACAAACAATGTAGTAAATATAACGTTTGCTATACGTTAATGCAGTGTTTCTCAACCTTTTTAACCCCAGGGCGCACTTGTAAACCTTTCAAAACCTAGCGGCGCACCTTACGGTCGAGGCGACTGCAAACTTTGTTTGGATATTTTGTTTTTTGCTGGCAGTTTTTATTACATCAGGCTCCTAATTTTATTATCTATAAAGAAGCCTGCGGAGTCGGTTAAAAAACATAATCCAACTCCCGAGTCCGACTCCGGTCAAATGTGTGATTTCGTCAAATTCCGAGTGCTTCTGCCTCCCTACAGCATTTATTTTTCCCATTTACGTAACTAAATTAAGGTGGATTTTCAACAATCCCCTCATAGGGGTGTCATATATTTCATAAACCCACAATACATTGCTGGAAAATATCCACCATATGCTATTTCGCCTTTTTAATTTGCATTTGGCGGCATTGTCAGTTTTAAAATTGTTACTGCGCACGTCGGACTCGGCTCAGGCAGTCCGACTTCAGCAAAACAAATCGACTACGGTACGTCGAGTCTCAAATTTGACTCCCGACTCCACAGACCTGCTTTAAAATACGATGAGCTCAATAATACATGCCTAAAGAGAAAGAAAATAAATGAAATAGGCCTTTCGTGTTGTAAATTATGAAAACACACGGTATGTTAGTTAAAGTTCGATGGAAACACAGAATAAGCCCCAAAGCAACAACATCTAATTCGGAATAAATCAAAAATGTAACGGAAAAAAACCTAAATGGACAAAATAACGCCCAAAACTGTAAAAAAAACATGGTATGGGACGATTAAAGGACATATTCTTGGCATCGGCCGTTTTGGTGTCAACGTTTGGGTGCCATAGTGTTTTGGCACAGGATTGTTTGCCTCTGTTTGGGGTTAGGCACGAGTAATGGGTAAAATTAGAATTTGGGTTATGGTAAAAATTATTAGGTGAGTTTGTGTTGAAGTTATGGGTGGGGTTTGGGGTTAAGTAATAGGTTGCAAAGGCCTTATTCTTGCAATTTAGGCCTTATTCAGAAATTTAGGTCTTATTTTGATTTAAACGCTATTACGAGTATTAGGTAGTAGTCCTATTTTGGTCTTACTCCGAACTGTTTTTTATGCCGAAGTTGCTTTTGTTTTAATTTTGGTCTTATGGCGGAAGCCCCGCTAGATTGCAATAGTTTCTCTTTCTTTGTTAGCGAAGAGCCAACATCAACCATTGGGACTTTAATAGGGGCTACGAATCCAGTCATATTGCTCAGTGTTTATTCACAGAAAATAGTGACTAGAGTTTATTCTAAAATTATTCGCAAATCCTACAAATAGGCCTCATACAGAATTTTTGTAACATTTTTTCCCCATTTTCTCGCGGCGCACCTGGCCACCTTCGACGGCGCACCGGTTGAGAAACGCTGCGTTAATGTATAGTTTTACTAATTTTAGACAGTTTTTGCTCTTTGAACGGATTTTGAATATTGCTTTAACACTCATTCAGTTGTTGCTTAAAACGGTTTGCTAACATTGTTATTTGTGTTCGTTACGGCAGTTAATACAAAGAATTCATACTTTTTGCTCCCCTTCCTCCTAATTTTCGGCTGGCTGCGCCACTGAAACGGGCAACTTGACCAAGTCGAAAGACGAAAAAAAAAGATTTGCTAAAATATACGTCTCACGCAACACCTATTTATTACTAGTGTCAAGTTTAGCGCGAATTTTAGGAAAATGATTCGTCATGCTGCAAGTATAGGGATGTCCGATAATATCGGATCAAAGCCGATACCCGATACCAAGTGGTGGTATCGTTGATACTCGTCCGATACTAGGGTTGTATCGGTGCCAATCCTAAACCAAATTACGGACATTCCTAAATGCAAGTAAGAAAGTCTAATGGAGTTATTATCATTGCGCCAGTGAAGCAACTAAACTAACTATAGAACAACAAGAATACGCATTTCTATGCAACCGAAATTCAAGCTGGGGATATTTTTACCTTAACAATAGCTCGCGTGATTTCCAGACAGGAAATGAGTGAAGGCGTTGGAGGGCAAACTAAATGGATGGAGCCCTAACGTAATTTCCTTTAGAACAAGGAAATACTTCGAAGTCCGCCTTCAACAGCTTAGAGTTTGGTTGTTGCCTGTAGTTTGGTGCAATCGCCTTACTGCTGTACTCAGGTAAATGTGTGATGTTGTGTAGGTATATGAACAGGAATGTCAGGTTGGTTTATAAGATCAAAACCTTAAATCAGTGGATCTCAACCTTTTCCTGCCGCACTCCAATCTGTGGTGTTTTTAATGTCACTTCGAGCTACCTGGTTTCAAAAGAAACCATTTTTACTCAAGTTTACTTAGATTTAATAAGCCAAATAAAGAATAAAAACAATTATTTTCAACTCTAGCCGTAGATTTAAGATTATGGGTCGTCTTGCCGCAATGCACTTGCGTTCATTTCTATAAAACTTCGATTGCAGCCAGAAAGCTGTTCGCGTAAAATTGGTCCGTGTGCTAAAGGTTGACAATCACTATTTTCCAAACATGAAATTGTATGTACGAACAAGATCCAGCAGGCAACGCTGCTATAATTATCGTTTCACGACTTGCTCCCACTGAGCCTGCGTACCTCTGAACCTGGTATAATATTATGTGTATGCCAATCGTTGGTCAGTGTTACTTCAACAGTGCTAGATCACAGATATCACAGTATATATCCAAACTGTCATTTAACTTGGTATCTTGTTCCATTTTACAGACTATATTTGGTAAAAAAAAAAACTGTATCAACCAATCAAGCACAAGGAATAACATGGCCGATACTCCAAACCAAAACCAAGTAAGTTTTTGTCGTATAAAATAATAAGAATCTTTGCTGCTTTGGATTTTTAATTCCACGCCAACCTCCTCATAAATCCGTCTAGCACTGGTATTTGTCAAAGTGAAACTTATCTTATTAACTTTATCACAATACACATATTGCATAGTGTCTGAAAAATGGAAAAATTGTTTTTCAACGTGCCTGTATAGCATACGACCTTGTAATGCGTCTGTACTAACTCTTTCGGTTTATTAGTTTGATTTTAAATAATTTTAATGAATATAATACACTATAATGTTAAACCAATTAGGTTAAAAAAATTATACTAAGTTTTATAGTGACCTTTTGGGAGGTTGGTTTATTCTTTAAAATCGGTCATTTTATTCAATTACTAGACGAAATACCCGGCGTTGCCCAAGTTATATATAGGGTACTTACTTGTACCAATAATATGCAGCCTTTTGCTATAAGCGCGATATATTCTGCGCATTCGGGCAATGCCACGATTTTGCGTGGTTATAAAGTGCTGGGTCGAGTAAATACTTTCTCACAATTAAAGTAGGATGCGGCCCTTATGAAAGCAGCAACAGTATTAGGTCTCACTAATCTCGCAACTTTAGCAAAACAGCAGCAATTACCAAACAAACGATATCAAGTTTAAAAGTACGTAACCAAATAGCGATTCTGTCGCAGTGTTTAAACTGTATGGCAATATAAAGCCCGTAGTTCAGCTGCGTGTCTATATATACTGATAAGCAGCAAACATAACTGTCTTTAGTTTTACGGTTGTTACCGAACAGCGATCAACATTAATTTGAAACTTCGTATAATCCGACAAAATTTATTTTACAAAAATCAAGCATTATTAACAAACTGTTTTGAAAATTTGAAAATATTCGCACAGCGGGGTTATTATTTGTAATCTTGCGACTTTGTCAAAACCGCCGGCGCCACATCATTTTCGGGATACTTTAGTAAATAAGCGCTAACCTAATCGGCTCCAACTAAACGATATTTCGTGATGTGCATATCGATCGGAAATCACTAACATACCTAAACCTTATTTTTTTTAGAGAACCCTCACAAATGTAAAACCTTAAGTTGTAGCAGCCAATGTTCGCATTGCGTGGTATACAAGCAAATAAGTAATCCCGGTACCATACTGCGTCCAACGTAAGTAAAATCTCGTCTAAAACTGAAAAGTGGTTACTATTAAACCCACCGCATTAAATGCGATATTTTGCGAACTCTATAAACCTAATTTTTCGCGGTAACATAGTTCAAGGAGTTCTTAATTACAAAATTCGCAAGTTGGAAACATAAAAATTTATTTTTATTAAGCCAATATACTTCATTTGATTTTTATTTCCACGCAGGTAATTGCGCTTGAAAAAAAGTTTTGCACGGTTACGTTAGGACAGGGTTTCTCAACCGTGGCCCTCGGCCACCCTGGGGGGGCACGGAGTGGTAATTAGGGGGGTCACGGTCATAGGCTTAGCCAGTGGAACACAGGGGCTATTTCTCTCAAGGAAATTATGAATATTTTACTCTTAATTATTTGTTTTGTAGCATTTATGAGCAGTACACGACTGTCGATTAAAAGCATGTCACACCTCCATTTGTCAAGTACTGTTACTACACAAACGATTTAGTTATTACGTTTGTTGTATACATTAATGTAGTTTTACTACTTTTAGTCATTTTGTTTTTTTCCTTTGAATGGCTTTTGAGTATTTCGTTAAAACACAGTCAGTTGCTGCGCGAAACGGTTTGCTAGCATTTTGTTTGTGTTCGATACGGCAGTTAATACCATGGCCAAAGCAATCAAGTTATAACGAGCCTCGCTGGCGGGAAGCGGACTAATGGACTTTTAATCGTAGTGTCATTACTGATTCGTTGTAAATAGTTATTTGTTTATGTTTTATATCAAGTTGATTTATCGCTGTGAGGTAACAGTTTTAGTGTCAAGTTATTTAAGTTGATAGTTTGCCTACTCAGGGTGTCTAGTCTTTTTCTGCTTCAAGAAGCGGTGTTTCAAATAAAGTACTCTTACTAGTTCAAGTTCAAAATTTTCGCCCCTCACATATTTCGGCTGGCTAAGCCATTGACCACGGGCAAAACTCTCTAGTTAGGTATTGCAAAACCAAAATGTCACCATTTGTTTGCCATTTAACCTAATTTTGTGTTTTTCGTTATGACTGTAAAACTTTTTTGTAACGTTTTGTAACACATTTTTCTAAAATGTTTCTTGACGCGTCAGTAGAGTTGTTTAAAACTAGAAGAGTGAATCCTTTTTATTCGTTTATCGCGGAAAGTTACACCTAATTGTACGTACGTGAGTGGCAAGTTTGGACAAATGCCTGTCGCTGTGACGAAGTAATTACTGTGCTGCTTTATATGTATCCATTCAATATCCATGTAATGAGGCGTCAGTGTTTTACGGGCGGCAGGTCGATTGCTTGCCGATAAATCATTAAGTTTCCTTCAAATGGCATTGGGCGAGAAACTAACGAAGAGATTTCGCAATTCCCTTAAGGGGCGTTAATTTGCAAAAGAAACATTCCATAGTAAAACGCATAAGGTGCGCTGTAAGGTTACTCAAGGTCATTTTAGGCCAATATTCAGCTAGAGTATGTCAAGTAATAGTGTTACGCCAAACTAATCCAGAACTCTACTTAACGGCCTGCCGACTGCCAAGCACTGCAACGCGTGTCTTTTACTTGTATTATAATAAGCGACAGTAAAATACTAAAACACTGAAACAACGAAAAGCGGCCAACGCCTAAAAAGGTGACTTCAACGTTATTTCACATGGTTTTCTACAATGCAATGCACTCAAGCTAGACCCCAAACGCGACTGCCCACATTAGATTTCGTGTCCCCATTCACTACAACCAGAGAAAAAAGGTGTGCGTGTCATTCAGTCGTTGGGTGCGGTTGTGCTTCAGGTGAACGTGGCGTTATAGTCATGGTGAGGCGAAATCCGATGTCGGTGGGGGGCTCCGTTGTTGGTTCTTCGGTGTTGTCTTCTTCGTCTTCTTCTTGATCATATTGCGTGTGATGTCCGCGGCTACGCTTCAAACGGTTTCGATGGACGTTCTGTTGTCGTCCGTTGGCCGCTTCTATTAAATAATTTACCGGTGGTCGCACTTGGATGACCTTGTACGGGCCTGCATAAGGGAAATCAAATTTTCGGTTTGACCCTACAGGGACTACGTTATCCCTTAGTAAAACCGAGTCGCCGACGTTGAATGCGGTGTCATCTGCATTCCTCTTGAAATGCGCCTCCATTCGCTGGCGCTGCTTGACGAGGGTAGTCCGAGCAACATCTTCGGCACGAACAAGTCGGTCGTGAAGGCTTTTGATGTTGTCGTTAATGAAATGCGACTCTTCGGATCCTGCTCCGACCAAGTCCGCAGGTAGCTGCAATTGTCGACCTGTTAATAAGAAATGTGGCGAAAATCCCGTACTTTCGTGGGTACTTGCATTGTACGACGCCACAACAGCAGACAGCGCTTCATCCCAGGAGCGTTCATCTTTTTGAACGTAATTTCGAATCATCGAGATTATTGTCCTGTTGTTTCGTTCAACACCTTTGTTTCCGGCGGGATGATAACCAGTCGTGCGTGACTTACCGCAACCAATCAGCTGAAGCAACTCCTTAAACATCTTGCTTTCGAAATTCCCGCCACGATCTGAATGGATGATGTCGGGAACTCCGTGAACAGTCATCCAGCGGTTGTACAATACGCTGGCCGTTTCGGTTGCTGTTTGCAAGCTCGGACATATTTAGTAAACACATCACAAGCAACAAGGACATATTGGTACCCGTGGCGTGTTAAAGGTAACGGCCCCATGATGTCCACTTCTACCCTTTCTAAAGAACCTTCTTCGCAAGATGGTACCAAGGGGACTTTTGATGTTTTTGAGGGTTTCTTGTTTAACTCGCACTCACGACATTCCATGCAATACCGCTCAGTCTCCTCGCGCCAGCCTGGCCAGAAGTGTCGTTCAGCGACCTTGGCGCATGTTTTACGAATCCCCAGGTGACCACCGCCTAACTTTGCATCGTGAAGTAAATCGCAGATTTTGGGTTTTAGTTCACGCGGTGTTACAAGTCTTAAAAGTGTTTTATCCTGGTCATAGAAATGAATGACCCCGTCTCTAAGTTTCAATTGACCAAAGTGACTCCATAAGTGCCTGGTCATACGCGATGTATTTGACACAGCGTTATATGGGGGTCTGTGTCCTAGGCTTAACCATTGGAAAGCTGAAGCTATTTCTTGGTCTTGCTCCTGTGCTTGCGCAAATCACCCATTGTCAAACCACTAGAGGCACGAACATCGATAGTGGCAACCTTGGGCGCATCGGTCAACTGGTCTTCGCCTATTCGACTAAGAGCGTCTGCATTTTTATGTTTGACACCCGGACGATGTATTAGATTAAAGTCGTATTATGACAGGTGCTCGACCCATCGGGCACACTGGCCATAGAGGTCTTTAGACTGATATAGCCACTTAAGAGAAGCGTGGTCAGTGCGCAAAGTGAAAGCTTGGCCGAGGAGGTAGCAGCGAAATAACTTGGTGGCATGAACGACCGCTAATAATTCTTTGCGAGTGGTGGAATAATTTCGTTCTGTTTTGGTTAAAGTCCTGCTGCCATAGGCTATAACGTGTTCTTTTCCCTCGTGCCACTGCGCTAACACGCATCCAATGGCAAAATCAGACGCGTCGGTGTCTAATACGAAAGGCTTCTGGAAATCAGGGTAGCGAAGGACTGGTGATCTTATCAAAGAAGATTTTAGTTTTGGCGAAGCTTGTCTCGACTTTTCTGTTAGACGGTGAAGCGGCGCAGCTATTTTGGCATAATCACGTATGAACTTGCGGTAATACAAAGTTAAACCAACGAACTGTCGTACTTGCTTTGTATTCTTCGGGGCCGGCCATGATTTTACTGCAGCAATTTTTTCGGGGTCACATAAAACACCTTCGGCAGAAACAATGTGGTCTAAAAACTTTACCTCTTTCTTGAAAAGAGCGCACTTCTTGGGCTTAAGTGTCAGGCCCGCGTCGGCAAGTCGTTGTAGCACGCCCTCCAATAGCTCCAGATGTTCCTGAAAGGTACGCCCATACACAATGATGTCATCCAAATATGCGAGTACTCCTTGCCATTCTATGCCATTTAAAACAATACGCATTAGTTGCTGGAAACTAGCAGCGGAATTGCAAAGACCCATTGGCATCACATTGAATTCGAACAGACCCATATGGCTCGCGAAAGCGGTCTTTTCTCGGGAACTCTTATCCATAGGAATTTGCCAATACCCAAATTTTAAATCGAGTGTACTAAAATAAGATCGAGGCTTTCGTCTACTCGTGGTATAGGGTAGCTGTTTTTCCTTGTCACCTTATTAAAGCCCCGATAATCAATGCAAAAACGAGTTTCACCTGACTTTTTCCTCACAAGTACGATCGGGCTCGACCATGGGGATGATGATGGACGTATAAGACCCTGGGTCTTCATCTCGTGGACGATTTCCTCCACTTTCTTCTTTTCGGGTGGTGCCATCCGACGAAAGGGTTGTCGCACTGGGCGAGCATCTCCGGTGTTAATCACATGCTCGGCGAGATCCGTCCGTCCTATTTCTGTTGAGTGGGTCGCGAACGATCTGCGATATTGTTGCAGTAAGGCCTGAACCCGTGCGATCTCGCTTGTTGTAAGACCGCCACCAATTTCAATTGTTTTCTTCAGTTGGGTATACGGAGCTAACGCTCTGTTGGGTAGGACAAGAAAAGTCCACGCATCCCTGGTCATTACAATAACATGTGTGTGTTAACGACTCGACTGTGACACAAGTACCACTTTGAATACATGCGACATCCCCGGATGTTAGAATGGGCGAAAGTGTGGCAACGCGAGTGCCTTCAGGCAGCTAGATAACGTCGTCGGTAAAATTCGCTATTCGAGTCAGGACTAAACAGCCTTTAGTTGTCGTTAAATATGACCCAATCATTGCACCATATTTATTCATTATTTCTGGTCTCCATTCAATAAGTACAGAATGGGTAGGTACTGGGCGACGTTCAGAATTATGAATAAAATAAGCTGGAACACAAACCTCTGTGGACGGTTGGATCAGGACTTTATCATCGAGAAAGACGTCTCGGCTGCCAAGCTTGAATGGCATATCGAGCAGAGGTACACTGCTGTTGCCGATTTTCAAGGTCTTGTTGCGGTAACAAACGGCGCACTCCTGCGTTTCTAGGAAATCTATTCCAAGAATGCAATCGAATGAAATAGAGTCACAAACGAAAACATTCATACGTAATTCTTTAGCAGCTACTGGAAGTTGTACTGGAAGTAAACCATCCATATTTAGTTTGTGGCCGTCAGCATTGGCCAATGACAGGGTCTCGGGGCACTTCGACAAGTTACGTTTAACTTTAGCCTTTAAACAGTTCCATACTTTTCCCGTAATGATGGTAACTGCTGAACCCGTATCAACAAGGGCGCATACTGGCAGGTTCTCGATCATAATATTTATGAAGGAATGAGGCCTTTGACCAGATGCGATTTGTACGATAGGCTGTTTAGTTAAATCACCAAGGTCAAACCTGCCGACGTCCCTGTCCAGTTGTTGGTATTGGCCGGAGAGAAGGTCGGCTACCTCTTGTCGTAGATGGTCGATAGTTTCCATAAAATCACCCATTTGGCGTTGGAATTCCATTTGGAAAGCTGCAAACGGGGTCTGCAGCGACACTCTCCGTCGTAGCATTACTGCTAATGTGGCCTACATCCTGTGAGGGCTGGCACGCAATGCTGGCGTGGACAGCCATCTTCGCAGCTTTAGTGAAGTCGCGCTTTATTGACGCGTCCTTACTAATTGCAGTGGCGAGTTTTCTGTCGCTCAAGCCGCGCAGTAGAGCCAGATACAAAACCTCATTTTTTACTGTAGGCTTGTCGCCGCCGTCTGGGTAAGCTTGTTCGCCAAGGGTTTGCAAACTGTAAACGTATTCCCTTATGCTTTCTTTAACCATTTGACCCCTTTCTAGTAACTGGTCACGTTTATCATAGCCACATTTTTCGCCGTTGGCCGCTGAAGCAAGTTCAATTATAGCGCTAGACGATAGTTCGTACAGGCTACTTGCGCCATCACTAATATCAAACAAAAAATCACGGTCGAGACATGTCAATAATAAATGTCTCTTAACATCTTCATTGGCTGCAATGCTCTTACAATACGATTCAAAAACTGGTAAAATCGATTTAAAATTGTCGCCTGATCTATAAAAAGGCGGTGGCAACGTAAAAGACATGCTGCATGTAGCGCTTCTCCCCTCGGCTGTAGAGTCCTGGCGTGCTCGCCATTTTGTGACGCCAAACTAATCCAGAACTCTACTTAACGGCCTGCCGACTGCAAAGCGCTACAACGCGTGTCTTTTACTTGTATTAAAATAAGCGACAGTAAACTGCTAAAACACAGAAACAACGAAAAGCGGCCAACGCCTAAAAAGGTGACTTAAACGTTAATTCCCAGGGTTTTCTAGAATGCAATGAACTCAAGCTAGACCCCAAACGCGACTGCCCACATTAGATTTCGTGTACCCATTCACTACAACCAGAGAAAAAAGGTGTGCGTGTCAAACGAGGTGCCAACCGAAAACGTGATAAGATAAGAAATCAGGCGTGAAAGGTGAGGTGCAAAAGTGGAAAAGCGATATAATTTATGTGAGTGAGAAAGAAAGAGGAAAACGAAAACACGCGTTCAGACGATAAAACAGAGAAACAATAACACACATAGAAACTATAAATAATCGGTGCAACAATAGTAATTCATTATAACCGAAAAACCATAAATCATTTCGACGAATAACGTTTGCTTGGCTCAGTACAAAACAAAGCCGAATATAAACAAATACCTTCCCACCATCAAGCTTTGTAATCACTAAATATATTCACTTAAATTAAAATAAGTGATATGTTAAATTTTGGAGAAACTAAGTGCATTGATGCGTTGATTAATGGCTGTATTTCTTAATAACGTGGAAAAGTAAAACAAGAAAAAACACGTAGAAACAATGCTAAATATTTTAAAAGCATGGGGGCCACGAGGGTTGGGAACCTTTTAAAGGGGGCCACGAAGCATAAAAGGTTGAGAACCACTGATTTAAGGTATAACGGCCATTTTTAATTGCAATTTTACTAACTTAGAGATATACGATAAAATTCATCCAGCGTTAGATCTATTTTTTAATTATATTTTATATAACAGGCTAGCATCAGGGGGACTCGAACTTTTATCGCGATCGATGTTTTTTTGCAATATTGCCGTTGTATTGTATGTCGTCACATCTTTTGAAACACGATAACGCAATGTTTAATTTTTTCGCTTGACTATTTTATTTGCGCTCGACATCACAGCCTTACAACTGTGGAGTAAATGCCCTCAGAACACGTTTGTCAAAATCAGCTCGTGCACGAGCAATTTGTTGTGTGCCCAATGAGAAAAGCCTCCTGAATTTACAGTTTAGCGCCAATTCAACCAATTAAACTCAATTTTTACCGAAACCAATCTTTAATATTTTCAAGTTGTCTCAGTGATATTTCATTATAAAAGACCCAATTGCGTTTCGTAGGGGGTGTAGGGCATAGGAAAATTACCAAAGGGGCGCGGCTGATAAGAGGTAAAGAACCACTGGTCTATCGCATACAGGTGGTTCTCAGCAGATGCTTTCATTTTTCTGCATTATTCTTTAAATTTAGATAACCATAAGGCAAAATAAGCTATAAACTATAATGCCGAAGAGGAAAACTCTGTTTAGCGATGTTTACTGCTACGCCAGAAGTATGCTTGTTTCAGAATACGACGTATTAATTTCGAAGCTGAATGCATTACCTTTGGATATGGCACGTTTTTCTCAAATGTAACAGTTCTACTTTCGTTTTACTTGCAGGAAAAACAATGTCCTCTTTTTGGGTGCTGAAAATATGGTAGCCCTATATTTACTGAGCTTGGATTTGTCATAGATTTAGATGAAAACTATACACTTGGCTCGCTGTGTTGTTCGGTCATATACCACAATTCATCATTGGAAAAGTACAAACTGAAAAGACACAGAGACGCAAGCATTTTGAACACAAAAACAAGTCGAAATCCTTTTTCAAACATCAAACACGACATTTCGCTAAGCAAAAGCAAAAATTTGATCAATTGATGAAGGCATTTTCTTATTAACCTCTGTATGCATAACTAAAAATAGCTCATGTCCTTATGTCTCAAAGGGAGCCCATTTACTTTGGCAGAAAGCGTTGCTAAACCGTGTTTAGAGGTAGCAGCGCAAGAGATTCATGGAGGAGCTAAAGATGTGGTCAAAGTGCAAAAGCTAGCATTGTCCGATAATACGATGCAAAGGAGATGTTCATTGATTGCTGCATCACTAAAAAAATTTTCTAGCCAAGCTTTGTCATGTGCCCTGCTTCGGGCTTCAATTAGATGAAACGACTGACATTACCAGTCAAGCTCAATTGATCGTTTATGTTCGCTTTCCAAACACAGAACGCAAGACAATTTTAGATCACTATCTGTTTTGTCTTTCTACTGGCATAGACACTACTGCTTTAAGTATATTTTCAAAAGTAAACAATTACTTCTCCGAACATGCAGTAATGTGGTGCGAGTACAAGGCTGTATCCACCGACGGCGCCAGGGCTATGGTCGAAGTGCGTAACGGGGTAGTTGCTCTCATAAAGCAAGTCACAACAGAGGTTGTGTATATTTCAACAGTGGAGACATGACCACCGTGCTATGTGAACTCCACTATATCGAAACTAAAACAATCTGTCATTGCATTTCAAAGTGCATACTGTCAGGTCGCTTATAAATTTATTGTACGTTCAAATAATTCAGCATAGCTCGCTTTAAATAAAAGAGCTTACAGCGCAGTAAAAACACGTGTTGCCAGTAAGGAGTGCATCGTTGACTGGATTGCAGTACAATTCGGATACGACTAACGTCCAGGAAAAACGAATGCGTTGGGGATTAAAACTGGCCAGTTAACGAGCAGGATGCAGGGAAAGGAAAATGTGACAGAAAGACTTTAGCAGAATTTTAGCACACGCACAACGAACACAGTAAATAACAAATACAGACGCTGGCTCCTCTACAGTTGTGTATTCACTGCATTTTACACCGTGAAGCATTGATAGCGAAAAAACTTGGCAATGAAGAAGAAAACTGCCAACTCGCGATTTCTAATGTCATCAAAATTGTGACCACAATACTAAAAACAAAATCGTATCGCGCTTTTAATGAACTTGTCAGCGAAATGGAAGATGATGGGCGTCTTGTTAATTATTCCAAAGTTTAGTGGCTCTCTCGTGGAAGAGTATTGGAAAGAGTGTGGAAACGGCGAGGGGAACTTGTTGTGTGGTTCAATGGACAAGACGACAATAGAGCTAATTTGTTTCAAGATTTGTTTTGGCTAGCTAGGCTAGCTTATCTTGTTAAAATATTCGATATGCTTAATGAGCTCAATACCACTTTACAAGGAAAATTAATTGATACATTCATAAAGCTATACCTCCAAAATCGCATCATTCAAGCAAAAGTTCAATGTTTGGAAAAATAAATTTCTAGTAACAGCCTGAACAGTTCGAAAACCCTGAAGACCTTCGTGTATGCATGTAAATGAAAAAAATAGAGAATAAGCTGGAGCGACGTATCATCAAGGCGGCGAGCTCTCATTTGCACACACTGCTTGAGAGGTTTGAAGCTTATTTTCCGCTGTGGATTTTGAACCCCTTTGGCGAACAGCAGCCTCCGGGAACTTTAGATCATATTCTTGAAAAAGGCTTACCATATGTTCTCTTTTAGGAGGATTTGTCCTCATTCTTCAAGAAAAGTAAACGGTCCTCCGAGGACGCTCAAAAATGCCCAAATGTCCTCTTTTTTTTCATTTCGAGTTAGTTGCCTATACTTTCAACAGGACTTTTAGGCGAGACGTATTTATTTCCAAAAAATACTGCAGCCATGAAACATGCTAAATTACTTGTTTAAAAAGGTTTTACAACAAATTACCCTACTAGCTCTACCTTCTTAATTGTTATTGCAAACATTGCGCCAAAAGAATTGCAACAGAACCTCACATGTAAAAACAGCTTACTTTTCTTTGCTTTGTTTTTGTAACTTTTGCCTCCAACTACTAAGGAACTGTAAAACATCATCAAAGTCAAAGATAACAATTTTACTTTCGTTTTACTTGTCGTCAAAAACGTCATTTTTGGGTGGTGAAAATCTGGTAGCCCCATCTTCAAAACGATTTCTGTCAACAAGCGTTTTTTAATCGTGAAAAACAATGCTTTTGTTCCCAATTGGGCTGAAATTTCCACAAATATTCAGCAGCAAACGAGTCATTAATCACGTACATTAATGACTGCTAATTCTCTTTGTGTATAAATGGTCGTTGTTATTCTTGTCGTTGTTAATTAAGGTAAATCTATTGCAGCATAAGCTATCTATATTTATATCGGTAAAGGCTCACGGTTTCAATACACAAATTATTTCATTGTAATTTTAGAAATAGGGGAAACTAAAGGGTGCAAACTTACTGTGCTTGTTTCGTGCGGATAAAACTTTTCCAAAAATAAAGTGCGGACAGTTCTTTTAAAGATTGAAAAGCGCTACACTAGGGAACAGTCATTCGTTTTTCTGGCCTGCGATACTGATGAGCTTGTATAGCACAGTTACCTTGGCACAGTAATCTTTGTAGTTTTGCCATCAAAAATTTAAAATAACAACAAAAGAGAACTATTTTCTGCTCTTAAAACCATAAAAAAAATGTTAGATCGCAATTAAATTAAAATTGAACATCAACGTATTTATACAGGATGAAAATGCACCTCAGCTTCCACCGGCAAACAACCAGCCAATCAATGTCCTGCCTGTAAACATTGGTGATGTTTACGGTCATCAAGGTCCCATACAAAACCTCCATGGCGACGTTCATATATATGGCCAGCTACCAGGACCTGAAGTGGTTTCCGACTCAACAGCGACCTCATCTGACAAAGGTTGGTGATAACTTCAATTTAAAACTAATGACCAAGTGTGGGTGGCGCCATAGCACGGCTGCGGAGTCGGAGTCGGGACGCGTGTAAGAACACGTAAGACTAGCCGAGTCCCGAGTTGTACGTGCGCATGCGCAGTACCATATTACAGAACTAATATAGTCACCAACTGTAAATCGTAAAGGCTAAATAGCATATGGTCAGGGGCGTATCTAGAAATTCAAAAAGGGGGGTTCCGAATTTTTAACTTAGGGAATTCCCCGTTGTTTTTTCGTCTGACGTTAATGACGTCATAAAATAGTGACGGATATAACGTCATAAAATAGCGGTGGTAATGACGTCACAATAAGGAAAAAAATCATTCAAAACAGCCAATTAACGTCCAGCAAAAGCGAACATTTAGACGCAAAGCGAACACGTGCGTTATCGACAATCCTGCCAGGCGCCAGCTGCGAAACCGCTTAGTGTGCAATCGTTAACTTCAGGCGATAATCTAAACCACTACCGTGAAATATATGTGATTGATTTTGGTGGATCCAAGTACGGGACCACGCTAAATTACAAGCAAGTCTGTCGCCACCTGCAATACTAAACGGAGATCGTTTTTCCCGGGTGTTTTTCGATTAGCGCGACATATCAAACTACTTCGAATAAACGGTATAACTTTAATAGTTAGTTAATCTAGTTCAGCGTTCGATAACCGTTATAAGTTTGGGCGCACCTGGCGAGCCAAGCGAGCGCGATTTTTTTTGGTATAACGGCATTTATTTTAAATTTCTTTTTTATTACATTGCCGAAAATAAAAAGTTAAAAAATATGTCGATCAATGATGCAAGCAGAGCAGACTAGAACAACAACTAGCCTGCAGTGAGGTTCGAACTCACGACCTCCGGTCAAGCCGGGACCGTCGCTCTACCAACTGAGCTATGCAGGCTCAGAAGGGAACGAGTCGAGAAACAACCATACGCCAATGCTTGCTCAATCTGTTAGTGCAAGCAGCTTCATAACGAAGGGGATCGCCAGTATCATATCATAATACAATGAAACATATGTACACACATATATGTGTGCTTACAACTGAGATCTAGCCCTTCTGAAGCTGCTTTTTGACCAACGATAACGGCTTACGTCGACAGATTCGGTGAGTCTGCAATGGCTTTTCGGTGTACTAATAATACGTAAGCCGTTATCGTTGGTCAAAAAGCAGCTTCAGAAGGGCTAGATCTCAGTTGTAAGCACACATATATGTGTGTACATATGTTTCATTGTATTATGATATGATACTGGCGATCCCCTTCGTTATGAAGCTGCTTGTACTAACAGATTGAGCAAGCATTGGCGTATGGTTGTTTCTCGACTCGTTCCCTTCTGAGCCTGCATAGCTCAGTTGGTAGAGCGACGGTCCCGGCTTGACCGGAGGTCGTGAGTTCGAACCTCACTGCAGGCTAGTTGTTGTTCTAGTCTGCTCTGCTTGCATCATTGATCGACAGATTCGGTGAGTCTGCAATGGCTTTTCGGTGTACTAATAATACGTAAGCCGTTATCGTTGGTCAAAAAGCAGCTTCAGAAGGGCTAGATCTCAGTTGTAAGCACACATATATGTGTGTACATATGTTTCATTGTGTTAAAAAATATGTGTCAAATATTTTTGAATACGTTTTCAGTGTGTCCGCGACGCACTCGGCAGCTTTCCACGGCGTAACGGTAAAGAAGCGCTGATCTAGTTCAAAATGCAGCATGAAAACGTTAACAAACCGGACGTAGTGAAATCATTCGCGCGAAGCGCGAAAATTTTTCGCACTTACGTAGTTAAAATAGTCAAAAAGTAATTGAAATAAACTTGTATATAGTTTGTCAAAGAAGCGACGGGCCCGATGAATTACAGTAGGTTGCCGACCCCAGTCTTACACCAACATCTGATATTAACGCAGACCACTAACAGCGACCAACATCAGCACCGTCTAACTTGACGTTTTCAAAGAGAAAAACCGCTTGATTTATATTATTAATTGTCGAACACACACTTGCTGATCCGCCAACCCGAACGAATAACAATAGGCGTAAGAGAAAAACTATCGAGCCTTTACGGTCGACTAAACAAAAGACGAAAAATGGCGTTTTGCGTTTGATTTTGGTTTCGCATTTGGTCAAGACGCGTGACCCAATTCCATTAAAAAACACGCAGCTTCGGACGGTGAGTAAAACTCCGACAAAAACGAACAAAAAACGATGATGTCACTTACGAAAAGGGATACGCCACTGCATATGGTGTATATTTCCCAACCATGTATTGTGAATTATATGAACCCCTATAAGTCGTTGCAGAAGATCCACCATATGTAATTACGTAATGGGTGAAATAAAGGCTGTAGAGTCAGGGATGGACTCGGGACGAAATGTCACATTTGACCGGAGTCGGACTCGGGTTTACTTTTTTGGCCGGAGTCGGACTCGGGTTATTTTTAACCGACTCCGCAGCCCTGCACCACAGTAGTGATTTCTTTGCGTGCATTGAGCCCAACCCCTTAAACGCGACTGTTTTTGCGAGTTATCATTATGGATTTGAAAAATATTTATTTTGATAGATTTTTGTTGACATTAAAAGCGGCTACAATAGAGCAGTGTGCGTAACCAGGGAATATTTCACCGTAGGTATAAATTGACGTCATTCGTACCACATAGTGACATCTTTGCGTGTAATTAACCCAACCCCTTAAACGCGACTGTATTTCAAGTTGCTTGTGTTGGACTTCAAACACATTTGGTTTTGATCGGCCTTTCTTAAAGTTTGAAAGCGTCTAGATTAAAGCAGTGTGTTTAGCCAGGTTATATTTCACCGTGCGTACGAATTGACGTCAGTCGGCAATACCTTTATGACTTATAATGAATACAAACTGATAAAACACAATCATCATATACTAGTAATTAGGCCTAAAATTATGATTCGCATGTGGCTTTAAAGCACATTAGCAGCTGGACAGCAATGGTTGCGTTGTTTGGAATACAAAAATTAAAAAAAAAATCCCCATTTTAAACAATATAATAGTATCCCCATTTTAAACCTTTTCCGGACAAAATAAGCGTTTTTTAACCGATTAGTGTCATTTTAAGGGTTTTTGCATTTACCTATAATTAACGGCAAAAAGTAGGTCATGGGGGAGGGGTATGGCTTCGTTCCATTTAAGTTGTTATACGACGGCGTTAAATTAGTCCCATAATGATGGTAATGTCGTTTGCTACAACGATTTCCGATATTGCTGATCCCAGTATAAGCCTTTTGCTTGTTAAAGAGTTTTTAAGTTGGAGATACATCAAAAGTGATTAGCGATTATACAATAAATAAAACAGTGTAGGTAACTTGGTATAGGCCCTAAAGCAAAATCAGTTGCTGACAAAATAACACACATTAATTTTGGAAATAAAAAAAAGTTTATTAATATAACTGAGCAAAGCCAGCCTACGCTTACAGAAGGCATTTCTAGCTTATCGTTTGCTCGCGATTCGAGTTGAAGTAAATTAAACACGAGGCGTTAACCATTTACTAACTGTTCGGTGGCTGGGTTAATCTAAGCGTCCAGACAAAATGTTACGCTACATATTCATATGTGCTAGTTAACTCACATCATAAAACAAAATGTATTATATTCGTTTTATTCCTGCCTGGTTTGCGTTCATCTTTAAAGAATAGTTTTTTTTTCAGCAACATCATGGCAAGAAAAGTCTCAGGAAGCAGCTGATAAGGTCATCGGAACTCTACCAAGCAACCCAGTTCCTCTTGACATCATTCGTGATTCGCAAGAAACATTGGAGGAATTTGGTTTGAAAGGATTGAAGCAACTCAGAGGCAACCAGGTCAACTCAACCATGCTTCAACTCAACAAACTTTTTACTGCTGCAAAACAAGAAGCAATCGATGAAGCCAAAAGTAAGAAATTTAGAAATAAAGCAGCATATGACGATTACGTGGAGAGGCATGGCAATGTGGTCGGTATGACTGGAATAGCTGGAATTGGAAAAACTACAGCTATTATACAGACACTATCGGAGCTTGCAGATGAATTACCAGCAGATCAAAAGGGATATTGGCTTTTTAAATACCTAAAGACTTTAAATCTTAACAAAGAAATGGGTGTTCTAGAATTGCTGTCATCCAACCCAAACTTGAAACACACAAAAGAAATAGATGATCAAATACTGGAAAGACTTTCCAAATCCAACAAGCTGTTTATCTTTCTGGATGGTTTGGACGAACCTAGGTTCAAAGATCTTGGCCTGGATGCTCCAGTGATCGGATTGTACGATCGCGCAACGCCGGTTGTCATTCTACAAAACCTACTCCGTGGCGACATTCTTCCAAATGCTCACAAGCTGCTTACTTCACGACCGGGAGCTTTTCTCAAGCTACACCCAAGCTGCAAGCCCCACTTTGTAGTCAAGGTAATCGGCTTTAACGAAAGCTCTCAAGATTTGTATTTCCGACAAATTTGCCCGAAGCAAGAAGATTATGAAAAGGTCACAAAGTCACTTGATAAAAACCCACATGCAAAGGCTTTGTGCTTTCTTCCTATATTTGCCAAAACCGTCGCACCTTACATCATAAAGCATGGCACTAAAGATGGCACTTTTACGCTCACAGATGTGTTTGCGGCTTTTGTGGCTGATTGCATTCGCTCGCCTAAGTTTAAGGAACACCCAAGAATTTTGCGCAAACTTTCAGACTTGGCTTTATACGGAATGCTCAATGACAAGATCACATTCGACGAAGAAGACTTTGATGAAGTCGGACTTGATGCTGAAGGAATGGAGGACTTTCTCAACATGCAAGCTGTCTCCAGCGACCTCAACCTTCGTATACTGGAAGGGGATAAAGTATTCTTCTTCATTCATCTTCTGTGGCAAGAATTTTATACATCACTCAAGCTGTTGTTCGATACAGACCTGGCTACATTTTCTGGGCAGCTGCAAATCATGGAAAGTAATACGTGGGAAATGGTTCTTCGGTTTCTTTTCGGGTTGCTAAACACGGGACTCCACCGTAAGCTAAAGCCTATTTTTAAAATCTCTTCCACCGATGTTGCTAGCAAGAGAGGTTTGCTAAAAGGTCTGATTGATTCGCTTGGATCCCAACTTTTATCACACAATGGCGAGAGCTTTAACTCCAAATTGTTTAAGCTTTGCAGTTTGGCGCAGGAATCAAACGATGAAGAAATCACCGCGAAAGTGGCCGATACCCTCCCTGGAGAGCTTCGTATAAAGGTTGGAACGATCCTTCCCAGTGAAGTGTCAAGTCTCTGCCACGTGCTTCGAGCAACACAAAGGGAGCTGGTCATCAGCATCTCAGTCACATTTACCGGCAACGGTTTAGAAATGTTGATGGAGACTATGGCGAGAACCAAACACACGGTTTGTGAAGTTTTACTGTTGTTTTAAGTTTTAATTTTTATACACTATTTTCAAATGAATGCAACAAAGCAGCGGTAAACGCTAAACGAACCCTGCACCGTTTTGAAGCCACACAACATTTAACTTTCTGAAGCAAGAGTCGGTAACCTTTTCTAGTCGCGGACCTGACCAAAATTTAAAAAGGGCTCGGCGAGCCGTAATAAATATAAACTTGAAATTTTCCTAAAATGTTGAGTTTTAAGCGTTTCATTATAATAACTGTTAATCAGGGACGACCTAGTTTTTTGGTTGTAAATTAGCTATTATTTAACACTAGACGAAATGCCCGGCGTTGCCCAGGTTAAATAGAATATTTTCCAGTTATTCTTACTGGTTAAAAAATAATTACACCTACAATAACCATCATAATGTACGAAGTCTACCTGAATTTAATCTGGTTAAACAAAATGAAACAATCCATCATACTTTGGCTCTTTATTACTATTGCACATTACGTTGTACCATGCTAAACTGACAGCCTCATGTTATAGCCTATAATTATGGAATCAGCAAATAACCCGAAAGTTATGTTACGGATAGCGTATAAAGTTCTGAAGAGGCATAAATAATGCAAACATATTTTTGTAATGTCATAACAAATTTGCTTATGCCTAAACGTTTGTACTGCGTGTCACTAAATAAAAAATTCAAATCATGTCATATCGTAGGTCTAAAATCAGTTAACCTAATGTTTTTCCACAGTCAGAGTAACACCCCACAGCCTGTGTGAAAGCGGCATTAATAGAATGTCGTGTTTAATTATATGACTTATCTGCGTGGCTCTAAAGATCTAATTCTTTGTCTCCGTAATTTCCCAATACTTATTTAATTTGTTTAACACAATCTAAAGACTAAAAATTAACGTAGGCCTGTAACCTAAAAAGCAGTATCTAAAAGCCCTCTTGCCCTTTGCCAAGGGGGGCAAGAGGAGGGGCAAAAGTGCCCTTTTCATAAAAAGTGATATATTGCTTTCACAACGTTAAATATTATGCGACGGAAATCATAAAGGGGGTAGGGTTGAGCTACGGAATAATGCAATAAATTCGTAAAATGACATGCTTGACATTTGTTAAAACATTTTTAGTATCATTTTAAGCCAATCTAGAGGGCGTGGCTGCAAAAATTTTGCCGGGGGAATACCCCCGCACCCCCCAATATTTCGGCTCGCTACGCTCGCTTGCAGTCTATGTTGCCCTTACCAAAAAATTCGCCACCCTTGCCCTGAAATCGCTCCGGCGTCTCTGTAAACACACAAACTTGGCTAAACACGTCTCGCATATATTTCGTAACGAAAACCTGTGAAATTAGACTTTTACGTGGTTAAACAAACTGCAAAAAGCTATAAACGTTTGCACTGCGTGTCACTAAATAGAACTTTAATTATTAGGTCATATCGTGTGTCTAAAATCGGTTAACCTAATGCTTCCCCACAATCAGAGTAACACCCCACAGCCTGTGTAAAAGCGGTATTAATGTGAAAGCGGAATGGCGTGTTTAACTTTGTGACATATCTGCGTGGCTTTAAAGATCTAATGCTTTGTTGCCGTAAATTTCCAGTAAATTGTTCATTTGGTTTAAACAGTTTAAAGATGAAAATTTAACTTATAACCTAAAAAGCAGTTTTGTGTCTGAAATAGGTCACAAAAAATCACTAATTCACGTGTTACCAACATTGTATAAGCTGGCTGAAGCCGTATATTATAGCCGATAATTACAAAATAATTGCGGTATTTACAACAAACAAATTGCAACGTTGTGTGTTTTTTTAAATGGAGCTACTAAACACGACTCGCATATTTTACCTAACGAAAACCCGTGACATATATCGATGGAAAATCGCTTAAAAAGTAGTAGCAGCAATTATTCAAATTGGCGAAATTCAAGCAAATACGTAAAACCCATACTGCATCCAAAGAAAGAAAATCCTCTTTTAAAAGTAAATTTGCTTAAAGTTCAAACCGCTACAATAAACGCGATATAAACTTTGCCACATGAAACTTTATTTTTTAAGGCAATTTACTTCACGCAGGTTATTGCCTTATAAATGTGTGAAAAGGTTTAACCCGTTTCGTCATAAGGTTCTGCAAGTCGCACGCCCGCTCTTTCAAGTTAACATGCAACGAATG
The DNA here is from genome assembly GCF_963924565.1 of Ascidiella aspersa. Taxonomy (NCBI): domain Eukaryota; kingdom Metazoa; phylum Chordata; class Ascidiacea; order Phlebobranchia; family Ascidiidae; genus Ascidiella; species Ascidiella aspersa. Next base: position 2,439,878 of record NC_139453.1, on the reverse strand, counting down.
TTGTGTGATGTTTTTGAAATGGTATAAAAATTGCTCACCCGTGACCGGTTTGCGACGGCGTTCGCTTGAGATGCGAGACTTTCTCTCATAGAAAGAAAACAATTTTTTCTGTCTGGGAGCACACGAGTTTCTTTCTATTTTACCGACTTGCGAGGCGACTCGATTAAGAGGAGCAATAGGAGCCATACGTTTCTCTGTCTGTTTCCCTAAAACGCGAACATGCTGACCAACAAACTTTTCCATTTTATATATTAGATTTGAAAAAAGGACGGTAAAGCGTTTGCGCCAAGCGCGAAGAAAAGCTATTGTGCAAATATTTCATGTCCCCCGGGGGTAGCGAAAGGACGTGAGGTTCATCGAGTGTGCTGCCGCCGATAAACATAGTCTAATCATAACCAACAATAAAATTCAAAAAAAAAAGATATGCGGAAAATTTAATCGTTAATCTATGATGTAATTTGAATAGGATATTATGTAATTTAAATAGAACCGTTAAAATGTCGATATAGTTTATTTTTATATTTAAACCACACAAGAACTATAGTGTGCAGCACCATAAAATACAATCAGACATACTAAGATAGCGTAACGTTCATTGTTGATAGTACTAGTAGTTTATGTACTTCGCATCTTGGCCGAAAAAAATAAAATTTTTACATTTATGTAGTTAAAATAGACAACAAATTCTGGCAACGGCCTTTTGCCAAGTTGTAAAAGAGGTGGAGGGCCGGGTGAATTATATTGGCGGGGTTGCCGACCCCTGCTCTTAAAAGATACTTTAAACTTCTATCACCGCATGATGACAGTAGAGTGTCCCCGAGTTTTTTGACATTAGTGGACAACTTGTTTTTTTCACAACGGTTTGATTTCCTGTTGTTCACCGAGAATTGATGGCACACATATTGCTGTATAGTCGGCAAAAAATATTCATGGTCTGATGTTACGACGTTTAAATGGCGTTGTTATGCCGAAAAACAGACCGCCATTGCTCGCCTCTGAGATTAAACCGGTGGAATTAGAACAAATTACCAACGCGGTTTGTACAACTTTATTGCGTAATAACATGCGCGACTTTAATTGAGTCTATTTAGCTAAAAACGCAAAACGCTTTTTTTTTTTATACACTAATATTTTTCTGTTTTATTTTCTGATATAACCCTCTTAATTGGCGCGACAAATTACGTTTTTCAGTTTGTTATTGGACATTAGTGTTTGGGATGTTATACTCCGCACTCCCCAAACTCTTCGTAGTCACTGTCTTCCCTACAGCGTTAAACGCTTCCACCTCCAGCAAGTATTTAAGTTTTTTAATTCAGTATCCAGATTTTATTATTTCGTTGATGATACTAACTGGAAACGTTTTAACGCGAGTTTCATGTTTAATGAGGAGATAATTAATTTACAAATACAAAAACAAAGTTTTAAATAAAACAAAGTTCAACAAGCGCATTTTTAGGAGCAATAACTACAGTTTGAGTTTAAAACTGTTCGCATCTCATGCCTTAACAATGTGCGTACTCTATAGCTGAGTTAATAGGAATTTTAGTAAAATTGTTTTAGGCGCATAAATATTATGGCATTTCAACTTTAGGAACGACTCAATTAATTACAGTTTACAATAAAACGTCATATTAACCCGCATTTTTCCTTCAGCGACTTTACTTACACTTTTTAAACCACGTCATTGACTAAAGGTAGCCAACAATGGCGGGCGAGCAAACTGATCGGCGCATAAGTTGAACACCTCATCTATCCGGGACAGCGCACCCATCAATATATCTTGTTGTTATTTTGTAGATGGATGAAGTACATGTGGAGACGACAGGAGCACGTGACTTCACTGCCTTGTCCACCTGCGTCCAGAAGATAAACCGCCTGCGGTTGTACACTACGAGCGATCTGTCCGGTTTCGAAGTTCTTACTGCAGCAATCGCACGCAGAGAAACACCTGTAAGTTAACTTACGTGCAACAATTGGCATGTTTATGTCACAATGGTCATTAGAGTGCGATGGGGCGGGCGCGATTATCCAATCACACTATCGACAGTCAAGCGGATAGGGGATGTCCCATTGGTGAAACGGGGACGTGTGAAATAAATAAGGGGCATCCCCGTGGGTCAACCATTGCACAGGGGAAAGTCCCACCAAGCATGGGTAGTGTTTGGGATGTTCGTAGTCACCATCCAGATTTTAATATTTCGTTGATGATACTAACTGGAAACGTTTTAACGCGAGTTTCATGTTTAATGATGAGATAATTAATTTACAAATACAAAAGCAAAGTTTTAAATAAAACAAAGTTCAAACAAGCGCATTTTTAGGATCAATAACTACAGTTTGAGTATAAAACTGTTCGCATCTCACGCCTTAACAATGGGCGTACTCTAAGCTGAGTTAATAGGAATTTTAGTAAAATTGTTTTAGGCGCATAAATATTATGGCATTTCAACTTTAGGAACGATTCAATTAATTACAGTTTACAATAAAACGTCATATTAACCCGCATTTTTTCTTCAGCGACTTTACTTACACTTTTTAAACCACGTCATTGACTAAGGTAGCCAACAATGGCGGACGAGGCAAACTGATCGGCGTATAAGTTTGAGAACCTCACCTATCTGGGAAAGCGCCCATTCCAACATATCTTGTTGTTATTTTGTAGATGGATGAAGTACGTGTGAAGATAACTAGATCACGTGACTTCACTGCCTTGTCCACCTGCGTCCAGAAGATAAACCGCCTGCTGTTGGACAATACGAGAGATCTGTCCGGTTTCGAGGTTCTTACTGAAGCAATCGCACGCAGAGAAACACCTGTAAGTTAACTTACGTGCAACAATTGGCATGTTTATGTCACAATGGTCATTATTGCGATGAGGCGGGCGCGATTATCCAACCACACAATCGACAATCGAGCGGATATGGGAAGTCCCTGGGTGGAACGGGGACGTGTGAAATAGATAAGGGGCATCCCCGTGGGTCAACCATTGCACAGGGGAAAGCCCCACCAAGCATGGGTAGTGTTTGGGATGTTCGTAGTCACCATTCAGATTTTAATATTTCGTTGATAATACTAACTGGAAACGTTTCAACGCAAGTTTCGTGTTTAATGAGGAGATAATTAATTTACAAATACAAAAGCAAAGTTTTAAATAAAACAAAGTTCAAACAAGCGCATTTTTAGGATCAATAACTACAGTTTGAGTTTAAAACTGTTCGCATCTCACGCCTTAACAATGTGCGTACTCTATAGCTGAGTTAATAGGAATTTTAGTAAAATTGTTTTAGGCGCATAAATATTATGGCATTTCAACTTTAGGAACGATTCAATTAATTACAGTTTACAATAAAACGTCATATTAACCCGCATTTTTTCTTCAGCGACTTTACTTACACTTTTTAAACCACGTCATTGACTAAAGGTAGCCAACAATGGCGGACGAGGCAAACTGATCGGCGCATAAGTTTGAGAACCTCATCTATCTGGGACAGCGCCCATTCCAACATATCTTGTTGTTATTTTGTAGATGGAGCTTGTAAGTGTGGAGATAACTAGATCACGTGACTTCACTGCCTTGTCCACCTGCGTCCATAAGATAAACCGCCTGTTTTTGAACAAGACGAGAGATCTGTCCGGTTTCAAAGTTCTTACTGACGCAATCGCACGCAGAGAAACACCTGTAAGTTAACTTACGTGCAACAACTGACATGTTTATGTCACAATGGTCATTATTGCGATGGGGCGGGCGCGATTATCCAAGCACACTATCGACAATCAAGCTGATAGGGGAAGTCCCATGGGTAAAACGGGGACGTGTGAAACTGATATGGGGCATCCCCGTGGGTCAACCATTGCACAGGGGAAAGCCCCACCAAGCATGGGTAGTGTTTGGGATGTTCGTAGTCACCATTCAGATTTTAATATTTCGTTGATGATACTAACTGGAAAAGTTTTAACGCAAGTTTCGTGTTTAATGATGAGATAATTAATTTACAAAAGCAAAGTTTTAAATAAAACAAAGTTCAAACAAGCGCATTTTTAGGAGCAATAACTACAGTTTGAGATTAAAACTGTTCGCATCTCACGCCTTAACAATGGGCGTACTCTACAGCCGAGTTACTAGAATTTTAGTAAAATTGTTTTAGGCGCATAAATATTATGGCATTTTAACTTTAGGAACGACTCAATTAATTACAGTTTACAATAAAACGTCATATTAACCCGCATTTTTTCTGCAGCGACTTTACTTACACTTTTTAAACCACGTCATTGACTAAAGGTAGCCAACAATGGCGGGCGAGGCAAACTGATCGGCGCATAAGTTTGAGAACCTCATCTATCTGGGACAGCGCACATTTCAACATATCTTGTTGTTATTTTGTAGATGGATGAAGTACATGTGAGAGCAACTGGATCACGTGACTTCACTGCCTTGTCCACCGGACTCCATAAGATGAACCGCCTGGAGTTGGACAAAACGAGCGATCTGTCCGGTTTCGAGGTTCTTAATGAAGCAATCGCACGCAGAGAAACACCTGTAAGTTGACTTACGTGCAACATCTGGCATGTTTATGTCATAATGGTCATTATTGCGATGGGGCGGGCGCGATTATCCAAGCACACTATCGACAATCAAGCTGATAGGGAAAGTACCCTGAGTGAAATGGGGACGCATGAAACTGATAAGGGGCATCCCCGTAGGTCAACCATTGCACAGGGGAAAGTCCCACTAAGCATAAGTGCCTCGGAACCAGGATAGTTTAGTAATTTAAACTTAAATAACTACTTTAATAAGTTGCGCGACAAATGCAATATTAGCGTATTACACTTTGTTAATGCACATTAGTGTTTGGGATGTTATACTCCGCAACCCCCGACCCCTTCGAAGTCACTGTCGCCCCTAAAGCGTAAAACGTTTCCACCCACTTTTGGTTTTTTTAACAAATGGATAAGTTTTTAATTCACCATCCAGATTTTATTATTTTGTTAAAGATACTAACTGGAAACGTTTAAACGCAAGTTTCGTGTTTGATGAGGGATAATTTTTTGTACCAATAAAAAAGCAATTTTTTTTAAAAAAAACACAATAGAAGCAAACGAGTTTCAGGTACATTAAACCACAGTTCAAATTTTAAAACTGTAATTAGGAATTTTAGCAATATTGTTTTAAACGCATAAATATATGAAATTTTAACTTTTACAACGACTCAATTATGTACAGTTTGAAATAAAACGTTATAAGAGCGATCTATCCGGTTTCGAAGTTCTTCTATTTGAAAGAAACACCTGTTAGTCTTACGTTCAACAATTGACATTTACATGGTTTTGTCACTACCGCAATTATAATTCGTCTATTGACTTTCAACTTAATTTCATGAAAAAATGTATTTTGTTTCTCCGTCATTCAGCAAATATGATATTTTGTGCCCGGAGAGTTTACGAACCAATAAAAGATGCATACACATTTACTTGTCAATTCAACGGCTACGTTTTATGCAGATTTCACATTCCGTTACATAATACTCGATATTCGAACACGGTTCAAAAATCTGGAAAATCAATTTTGTAAAATGACTGAACTGAATTATGAATTTTTTTGGTAAATTTACTAACTCCGACTATAATGATGAATCACGTGTCGTGTACGTTTGATGTGTTTATTTCTTTAGAGCAATTGGTCGCGCAAATATTTATCGAGTAGAATCTAAAATTAACGTTAACAACTTTTCCGGTTTACAATTAATTTGACCTCTGTCTGTATTTAGCAGTTTAAATAGGTTTTATCAGTAAGTTTAAAACTTTCGTTAACTAACCAAACTATATTTTCTGTAGATGGACGAATTAATCGTGGCCAACTTGGGGTCACGTGAGTTGCGTTGCTTTGCAACAAGTGCAAGCATCATAAACAAGCTGACGTTGTTTGATTGCAACACTGCTGAGTCAAATCTGCAACCTCTAACTGACGCCATCTCATGCAGAAAGCATCCTGTATGTTTGTGTTAGTGGTTATGAGTAAATAAGTTAGCATTAACCGCACATGCATGAGTGTCTGCATATATTAGAGGGATGGGGGGCAAAAAATTTCTACGGACCATTTATATTAAACATACCGAGACATGTAGCTTTATCCTAAATACATCAGTGAGAATATAATACACGCTTCTATACAACTCGCCAATTACATACTTTCATAAAAAGTTGCATGGCTGGACGTTTGTGCTTCACTTAAAAAACGTCTTTTAAGCATAAAGTTGGCACTTGTTTTGACAAAATTACCCTCTCTTGTTTTGTCTAGTTAATAATTCAAACTGTTCTAACAGCCTTGTGCATATTGATAGATGTTTGAAAACGTCTGCAAACAAACACTCAAAAACGTCAGCCGAAGAGGGTTTGGAGACCTGGGACAAGCACATGGGACATTTACTTGGAAGCAATCTGTAAACCACAAACGTTCAAAAAACTGGTTGTTTATTCGGATACACACTATTTTGCGCGTTCAGTATTCACAATTGGGTTTATTTGCACCAATATCTGGATATTTTGTGCAAACGTTTGTAACACGACAAATAAGAAAAATTCAGTTTCGACAGCTTTTGCTTTCACACAGACATTGCTATATTCATTAAACACATTCGGTAGTGGCATGTTTTTCAGGCAAATATGTTGACTTATTTCGGTACTTCAGTATTAAGACACTAACGCAAATTTCTCGCATATTAATAATCTACTGCGAAAAAATTATTTTGCGTCATAGACACAACAGTTTCTTGTTTATCCATAATTCTCCAGATGTTCTACTTCAGCACAGCAGACAATGCCTTAGACCAGTGGTTCCTAACACGGCGCCAAGCAATTCTTAGGGGGTGCGAGCTCTATTTAAATTTTTGTAGTGATTTTAATGGTTTCGTTTCGTGTTTATTCTGTTTTTAAGATGTACTTTTATTTACATTAAAATTACACGCGTGTAGTTAAGTAACTCAAGTAATAATTCACGGTTTTGCAAATTTTTTTGAATTTTTGGACTAATTGCTAATTTTTACGACAGATTTGGATTATGTTTAGATACTAACTCACTTTTTTGCCAACATTGATTTAAAATGCATATTTTCTGCAAAATAGTTATAGTTTTGACAAAAATTCCCTGTGATTAGCCTACCACTGCATGATTTCTGTCTAACACATATTTATTTTCTGAAATACACATATTATCGAACGATAACGGCCCTATTCAAATATAGTTTGGCTGAGTTGCAGATAAACGATAAATGTTATCCTCCTATCCAACAATATTTGTTCATATTTTAATATAATAACACCCAGCAACTGGGGGATGCAACTGCTTTGCGCGAATCTATAATGTTTTTGTATTGTGTGTCGTCACACCTTTTGAAACATGATTAACGCAATGGTTAATTTTTGCGCTGCAGGCGACATTGTTACGTGGTTTCTACGGAGCCTTGTTACTGCTGTGGAGTCAAGGCCCTCACAACACAATTGTCAAAATCAGCTTAACAAAGTCAATTTATTGCACTTCGCGCCACCAACAGTAAATACTTCTTAAAATTGTCTCATTGATATGTAATTCAAAAAGACCGAATAGTTTTTCGTAGGGGGAAGCAAAAGGGAATGACCAAAACCGCCTTTATATTGTTTAAGTTGCCCAAAATTTTATTTTGGAGTGTGCGATGGGACGCACGACACCTTTGGGCTAAAACAATTTGATCAAAGTGGGCTAAACCTAAAAATATAATTAGATACGCGCGGAACGCTAAAAAAAATTCCATTTACTTGATCAAAATATACAGTTTGTGTGGGGAGGGCATAGCAACGTATTATACCTGACAAAAAAAATTTGCGTTAAAGACGCAACAGTTTCTTGTTTATCCCATACTATTCCCGATGTTGAGGGGGCAAATGCTCCCCTATTGCAGGCACTTATGGTCCAGGATTAGCAGACGACACCTTCGATGTTATGGAAGCTAATAGAGGGGAGATACGTAACAATTAAAATTTCTTGTCATTGCAGATGGAATTGTTGAGACTGTATAACAGCAAGCTGGATTTACGTGGTTTAAGTTTCCTGGCAACAACTGTACACAACATCAACAAGCTGGTATTATGGGATTGCAAAATCGCTGGTTCCGATCTGCAACCTCTAACTGACGCCATATCACGAATGAGTCGACCTGTAAGTCTGTGTTGTATCAATGAAGGGTGTGTTGAATATTGATATAACATTGAGGTGGATAAACCACGCAACAGCAATGCGTGTAAACTTTGGTAACTGAACCACTGTCTGGTGTACAATCGATTTTTTCGTAAACGGAATTTTTGTGACACTATTATTAAGTAATTACCGGCAGGGGCGAATGCCGGATTTTTGTTTGAGGGGTATGAAAAAATTGCAGATATGATGTCACAATGTTACGTCAAATCGTGACGTCACAAGTAACGATATAGCGTTACGTCTAAATGTGAATATTTTTAATATTACGGTATAACGACGGAAAACCACTCGCGTGCAGCGTGAAAAAATGTCTTTGTAAAGTATAAGTTTCCTAAACTTTAATTTTCGAGGGTGCGATAAGACGCACGACCCCCATGGATAAACCGGTTTTCAAGGGAGCTAAGACACCCAGAAACATAACTAAGATTTGAGGGTATTCCGAAATACTTTTGCATTCACTTCGTTACAATAGGAATAATACAGTTGGGGGGAGTCATGGTCACGTGCACTCTACCATGGATCCACCCCTTAATGGCTTCTAAAATGAACCTGACCTGGGTATATTTATTGTGATAGTACTTCTTCTCAATGGACCTTTATTAACTTGACATCGATTTTTGATTGGGTTTACTTATACATTCAATTTACCAACCAAAGCTTTTTACGATTATTAGCTCGATAAACATGTTCCTGATAAAATGATTGCACCCCAAAAAAAGATCCTACTTTGGCGCAAAAAACATTTCTGGAATTTGGTAGCGACATTTAGTGTTTTTTTATTTGCTACATCGCTGATTGCATAGCTCGGTTGTTTGATTGACGTTCCCGGTATGGCCGAGGTCATTAGTTCGAATCTCGCCGCAGGTAATTTTTACTTGCCTTGCTTGCACGGACATCCTTGCAAGGCCAACCGAATACGTTTAGTCCTTCTCAATAAATAACATTCGGCGGTGGTTGTTTTTTTAAACGATAGGCCTAGGTCGTGGAGATATTTATTTTCGTGCATTCAGTGCAGCATCATACTTAGACTGTACTGTACAATTCATTTTTTTGGCTACAATTCAAATTGTTTGCCCAAAATCGATGCAACAACATTTTAAAGTTAGACCGCAATATTATTGTTATTAGATTTGCAATTTTCATTTAATGCCACTTTAATTCGTATAGCTTTAATCTATCGTCAATGAATGGATAAGAAATACGAATAAAGTTAAGCAGGAGGGTTTACGTTAAAATACAAACGCTGTGTTCTTTCTGCATTTTATTTTTGTGATTTTGCAAAACCTAGGTAGAAATAATTAACCTGTTGTGCATTTTTTGAAAACTCGTACACGGATGTAATCACCTGGGGCCTGGTTAATTTTAGTGGATTTAACGAAAAATAACAATTCATTTAATAATTTTAAGTTGCTAGAGTTCACTAAAACGACCCATAAAATTATTTTGTCCATCATTGCCCCAATACGTAGTATATATCCCAGAGTTGTCATCTGACCTATTGTTCGGAGGAAAGCGAGTCTTTGTGATTTTGCGTATTTGTTGCTTGACCTATTACACAACCTTAGTATGCGGCCTGCCAAATTGTTTGTTTTTGCTTGTTGTGGCCCTTGCACCATTTTAATTTGTACAGGCCTGGTTTAAACTCATCTTCCTTGTACAATTACACTGTGCCCATCAAGTTTCGAGTTTTTTGGATTTGGCATTTTAAACGTGTTGTTTTGTAAAAAACAACACAAAGGCTAGATAGTTATTTATGCGAGAGTTAAGCAGAATATTTAACACTATAGGTTGTTTAAAGTGAAATATTAATATAGCTCTAATATTTTAAAATACGTTTACTGCTTCAACCTTAATTTCCCTTAAGTTAAGCTCTCTGAAATTTAATTTCTCTTCTACAGTAAATATTTACAAAAATTACTCTTGATAAGTGCATTATAGGCGATGGTCAATCCTAGCACACCCAAATATAATTAAATTAATGCGGTTCAAGTCACCAGTTCTATATTCGTAGATGTTGTGTTCGTTTATAGAGTAGGCAAATCTACCAATTTATTATTGTCACAGTTGGAGAAACTGAATCTAAATGACACCAAGATGGATTCACGTGATTTGAGTTGCCTGGCAACAGGCGTACACAACATCAACCAGCTGGAATTACTGAATTGCAATATCGCTGGTTCCGATCTGCAACCACTAACTGACGCCATATCACGAATGGATCGACCTGTAAGTATATTTTGTTAGAATGAAGGGTGTGTTGAATATTGAAATGACATTGAGGTGGATAAACAATGTGCATTATGGTCTATGGGGCAACAGCATTGCGTATAAAATTTGGTAACTGAACCACTGTCTGGTATAGAAAAATTTTTTTCGTAAACGGAATTTTTATGTCACCATAAGTAATTACTGCCAAAGGCGAATGCGGGATTTTTGATGGCGCGTTAAAAAATTCCAGGTATGATGACACAATGTTACGCCAAATCGTGACGTCATAAGTAACGGACATAGCGTTTCGTCAAAACTTGACTTTTTCAAAACGTAAAAGCAATAGCGTGAAAAACTGCCTTTGAATAGTTTAGATTGCTCAAAGTTTAATTTTCTATGCTGCGTTAAGACGCACGGCGCCCATGGATAAACCGGTTTTCAAGTGGGCTAGGAAATACTAGAAACATAACTTAAATTGGCGTGTATTGCGAAATATTTTTACTTTCACATAGAAACAATAGAAAAAATGAGGTTTGGGAGAGCCATGTTCACGTGTTTTAAAAAACTTATGTAGAAATAATTGAGTGTAAAAAACACGTAGCTGAAAAAATGACCTGGGATCTGGTTGATTTTGGACTCATGCAAATTGTGTATTTAATGAAAAATAACAAAATATTTAATCACAAGGCATTCAATCAGTTTCAGCTGCTATAGAAAATGTCAAATAAAATTATTTCAGAGATATTAGATATTATATATACCAGAGTTGTTACCTGACTTATTTCGAATAGCAGTTTTTATTTGGTGTAAGTTGCGAATATGTATTGTTTAATTTGGTAGAACCTGTATGCAGCCTAACACCTGCTTGTAACTTACATTATGTTGTGCTTATGTAGATGAAGTTGGACCTGAGCTACAACAAGTTGGGATCGCAAGGACTCGCTTTCCTCCGAACTTGTGCCCACAATGTGCAAGAGCTGGAGTTAGAAGGATGCGGCATCGATGAAGCTGACGGGGATTCTCTGCGCAAGGTAGGCACTCAAAATTTGGGAATATGTTGCCGGGGCAACGTTGCGACACTAGTGACGTCATGATGCTTCCCGTTGCATCGAATGTACAACTTTAGTGGAATAACATGTCGATAGTTGCGAAATACCCATCTCTAGCTTGATGGTAGTTAGTGGCGTTCAGGCGAATAATTTGTGAAGTAAGGAGCTTGGAATTCTGACCTTTTTGCGATCGAATGCATTCGCTTGTTTCTCGCTGAGATCAAGTTTGCTTGGATCTGTCCAGGCCCGACTGAACTAAAAAGCGGAACTAAAAGCAGGAAAAGCTAAACACGAAGCTTCGGGTTCAGAACGAAACAACCTGGCTTGACTCGGGCGAGTAACAAGTATAGAGCGAGTTGCGCAATAACGAATCCGCGAGTAATTGGTTAAAATGACTTTACTTGTATAATGCCGTTTAATCAATTTTTATATCGTGGCAAATGCGTTTTAAATAGGCGCATGTTCTAAGTTCAAATGTGATAATTTATTTTTTAGTCTGACGGACAACAAATGTTGTTACACAAATACGCGTATATCCGCTATAGCAAGTTTTACTTTTATAAATAACCGACCAAACGAACAATACAAGTACTCAATGTAATGAGGTAATCACAACATTTTTGCGCATTGACATATCCTGAATTTTTGTCGCCAAAAGAAACTCTCAAGTAGTTTGTTAAGCACTTAAACAGAACACAGATTGTGTTTTACAGTCTCCACTACGTCTTTATATTTTATACTTTCGAAGTAGTAATTTTTGTAAACGATTATAATGGATTCACGTCTTAACAAATTTGCCTTCACAGCTATACCAAGAAAAGCAAGCCACCGATAAAGCAAAATCAAAACTGGAACCAGAAGCAAGTCAAAGCCAAGAAACCTACAGTGAACAAGATTCGGACGATGGGACGGATCATGTAAGAACATTTTAACGTTAAACGACCAATACATGATTCTAACTGGACATACAAATGTTGTGTGAACACAAGAAACCCCAGTTATAGTGGCAAACAATAGCAAAAATTAAATATACACAGTGTAACTATCTTTACGTTTTAGTGATCATGTAAATTTGAACTCTTGTGTAAGCCAGTTTGCCGACAAACAATATTCTCTTTTAATAGCACTGTTATACACAAGGTGTGGATCAATTTTTTAAATTTATCAAAAATAAAGTTTTAAACTATTTGGCGGTAAATATTGTATTTGTTTATTACTGGCGTGTGTTGTGACAAAATCGTTTTATAAAGACAAAGTAATGACTCCATTCCAATTCTTACAATAAAATATAAATGGATAACTGACTGAAAATTTATAAACTTCAACAGGGATCAACACAGAGGTCAAAACAAGGATCAACACAGGGGTCATCGCAGAGGTCAAAACAAGGATCAACACAGGGGTCATCGCAGAGGTCAAAACAAGGATCAACACAGGGGTCATCGCAGAGGTCAAAACAAGGATCAGCACAGGGGTCATCGCAGAGGTCAAAACAAGGATCAGCACATGGGTCATCGCAGATGTCATCGCAGATGTCAACACAGGGGTCAGCGCAAAGGACAAAAAAGAGGTCAGCAGAGGACTCAAAAGAAGAATGGGAAGAAAAAAAAGCCCGTAACTAATTTGCAAAAATTATTCGAACTCTAAATTCGTTTCACATGAACTGTAACTGAGTTATTTTTAATCCAACAAAATTATTTGGATTGCAGCTAGGGTATCACCGTTTCAATGCGTCCCTATTTTCTTACACCGGTTTTAATTCTATGACTATTGGAATTTTTGAGAAAAGTGCGTTCAACTTATTTATCGTTGTAAGTCAAGCTTGGAACTTTTCTTTTAAAAATAGTATAACTGTTGTTCTAAAGCCTCCCTGTTCTTGAGATTTAGCTTCTGATTTTGACCACTGTTACTTGTTGTGTATCAAAACTAACTTTTTTATTAAAATTGTTTGCGCCATGGCCGCAAATTCTGTTACCTCGCACATAGATATAAAATAGTATTTAGTTGTGCTCAACTCTCTAGCTCCCCTATATCTGTAGTCAACCTTCATTTAAAGGGCAACTTCGTCTCATTTACATCTAACTGAAACCTACTTAGTCATAACGCCTAATTGACTGTTTAAATCAAAAAACATAATGCTTAAGCTCAATAGAAACTTACTTTCAGGCGTAAAACGATCGCAATAAACACTGTATAATAATTACATAATATTTTCAACACCAGAATAAAGCATTCCGAATGATAATATGACAATCGTCACGTTATAAGGCTATATTGCAACACTAATATACACCACTAGTTATTTTACTAATGGGCGCCAGAGCACAGAGATGAAAGACATGTTGTTACCGACCATCTCTAGTGCAATGGTTCTTGACCGTCGGTTAACTATGTTTTCCACCAGGTCTATCAACCCTGTGAAACCCTACTGCTTGAAAATTGTTCATTATTGACTCGCCTAGTTGTCTCAATAAAGAATCGTGCCTTCGGAATTCTAATTACTGGTCCTTGAAAAGATTTTACTATTTTTAAGTCCTCCAGTTACGTTAAAAGCCACCATCAGTTAAGGTTGAGAGCCACCACTCTATAACAATGCTTCTCAAACTTTCAAAGTTTGCGAAACACTTAAAATTAAAACCAAACATCGCGGCACACTTTTTACAAAACAACATTGTTATTATTTGACAACCTCTTTACATACACGACAAGACAATATGTTTAGAGAATAGGAAAATCACATAAATTTTCGTCTGCTGCACATTCAATTTGTTATGAATTTTTTTGCTTGAAACACGATGTATCGGTGACCTGACCAATCAGTCCGCTAACTTTGTTTCCACTAACTTTTTAATTAATAATGATCTGTTTAGCTTGTCTTAAATGAGTTTTCGCGCGTGCACACATAAAACTATTTTCATTTAATGCATTGCTGCATTTTTAAGTCTTGATTTTTCGATGAAAGCTAATATTTTCTTTTCACGAAGTGATGTTCTATATTTGCATTTTCAGTTATGCCCTCATTGCGTCTTATTAATGATTTTGCTTTAGAACCGATCTCTGCGTTCTTGCTTTTTTAATTATGAAATACAAACATCAAATGTGTTACATTTTTTCCGAGCAAATAAATCGTGGTGGATTGTTTGAGTAGTTACAGGCTTTACATGAAAACCCAACCTGAAATGCTGGTCGCTTAGAAAATCTTCTAGTTTTGAAATTACGAAATGTAGTGGTAGACCTAAGTTAAGCTACTGTCGTCAGCCATTTATAATAATCCGCATTAAACTTAGGCCTCTATACTTTACACGTGGTTTTATAGGGAACTAACGTTCTGACTTACGCATATTAAATGCAAGATTTTATGCAAAGCATGTTCAAGAACCACAATTAAAAAGCGAATCTCTGCAATGTTTTCGTGTCACAAATAACTGCGAACACACAAAAATCACCAGTTTGCCTTGCCACGAGACAAACTTGCCCTACTGTATGCACGTTGAACAACTGCTTAAAAGTTGCCAGGCCACAGAACGACAACATTTGTATATAAAACTTAAAAGTACAACATTAGAGCCATAGAACGACAACACTTGCGCATAAAAACCTATATTACTACGACATTGGAACCATAGAACGACAACACTTGCGTATTTTAGACCGTGGTGTGTTATCTAGGCATTAAAGAAATATTAACGCATTCACTTAAAATATATATAATAAAAAAAAAGCTTTAATACCTTATTGAAGTAGACTTGTAGCTTTCATCAGCAGCAAACTTATCACAGAATTAAACCATAACACAACACAACTAGCTCAACTGATGATCAAATACTTTTCTCGTGTGATAGCTTACGGCTCATTCTGCACTAAACTGATGGCGTTTGCTTCGGCGCCTTTAATTCGTTTTGCTCAATCGGCCAGTTTAAATGGCCGCTTCAAAAGTAGCCGGCTCCCTTTTCATCAAGTCTAGTCGCTTCATATAAGGTACAAAACGCGGCCAAAATAATGGAGCCGGCCGAATTAGAAACGGCCATATAAAGTGTCCGATTGCTTTGCAAGCCGAGATTACGAAACAACAAGCCAGAGTGCAATAAGATGAGATTTTGTGGGGACAAACTTAAAAACAAAATTATTCCAACATCTGGCGAGCCAAATTAAAAATCACAGTTGGGCGTAATTTGGTTAATCTGCAATTGCAATCTCCGCAAAGTGATTTTGGATTTTGTTTTTTTCCTTTTTACCAACCGTTTACCATAATATTCATAATAGAAGTAAAACAAAATAAAAACTATTTCACGACCGAATAAATTTGTAAAACTTGTCTATTATTACCCTAATCAACATTTTTCAATATATTGATAGTTTCTAATACAAAAACTCTTCTGAACAGCTATATTTCAAATTAAAATTTAAACATAGTTCAGTATAATAAATAATAGATTCAATCTTATCCATCAATATATTGATTAATTTTAGTTTTAATAAAAATATTTCTTTGATTGCGTTTTTTTTTAGATTATTATGCCTTAAAAGAATTTTGTTATAGCTTTACGATTATTGCCTGCTTTATGGCAATCGGTAATAAAAAGAAAACAATAATATCTAATTTTTGTAAAATAGTCCAACATTTTGGGGGGGTATATATGTTCCCGGGCTTCAAGGTACAGGGGTGCCAAGATGAGGCTTACAAATGCCAAAATAAGGCTTTTTTTCTTAAAATACAATGTTCTGATAAAATTTGAATTGTTTGCCGTATAAAGTAAGGTATATTATGTTAACGTAATGGAAAATGTGATTAAACATGAAGGAAGGGGCGCCAATTTTATAGTTTGCCCCCGGCGCAAAATATCATGGCTACGCCACTGGGTACTAGCAAGCCTTTATAGAGCTGTCAATAAAAATCCAGCATTTTTATCCTGATTGTGTTATTTCTGTGTTTCTCAACAAACCTTGGCTCAAGTGCTACGTAATATCGTAAATGCCAATGGAACGCGAGAAATTTGAGTTTAGTAAAATTACAGCAAATGTAAAAATATTGTAATTGCCGTGAGTTGTATTCTCTATCTGCCACAATAACTTGGCCTTTAATATAAAATCGGATGTCACTGGAAGCTAGGTTTTTTAATTTGTTACTTTGGTCTTGTTTTAATTCAGGGGTTCCCAACCTTGTTACGATCTCGTACCACTTGGACGCTCTGTACTGTCACGCGTACCACTTTAGCACAAAAATAATTTAATTGAATCATATTTTTATCCATTTTTAGCTTACAACTAGCATTATTCAACGCTATTTGTAGCTTAAGCTATAAAACAGTAGATTATATCTATCAAGAGCAATCATTTTTCCACCTGAAAAACCTACGCGTACGACTAGTGGTTCACGCACCACAGGTTGAGAACCCCTGTGTTAATTGGATCAGAATGGCTTGCTGTGAAACCCGGCGGTACGCAGCAAAACTATAAGCCACTATGCGATGTACACTGCCGGAAAAACGCACCGGTAAAAAAACAAGACGGTGACTTAAATGTACGCCAAGGCTATCAGGCGCGGATCTAGGATGTTGTTTGGGGGGCAATGAATTGTTTCGAATATGACGTCACAAAGCTGCACATCTAACCTCAAGAAAGCCAAACAGTTGGTTTATTTCCAGGTTGGAGAAGTGGTGCTTTTAATACGAAAGTTACATTACAAAGCTGTAGCACGAAGCGAAAAATTGCCTTTATAGCGTTTAAGTTGTTAAAAGCATTTATATGAGGTGATGAGAGTAACGACGCCTTTGGTCTAAAGCAATTTTAATAAAGCGGGCCAAGAGATATACAAGAAGCTTTAAGATTCGCGAATTCTTTTGCATTTATAATGTTACCCTAGTGACAAAAAATACATTTTTTTTGGAAGCCATTTTGTGGTATTTGTGCAAACCAGAAAAGTACTACAATACCCCAGCTTTTAATTCCAGTTTAATATGAAAAGCAACTAAACCATAAAACATGCCTACAAAAACGGCTGTATTTACAAATACGATGCGTTTCTACACAGTATTAAAATCGTTGTGATTTTACAGTTACCTACATTTAAAAGACATTGAAATAGAAAAATAAAGTCTATGTCAACATTAAAGAACAAGTATAAGAGAAGTGTAAACTTTGAAACAGAACAATAACGAAGAAATAATTACACAGTAAAAATGGAAAAGTTAGCATTTGCGCAAATGGATGACAACACTGAAATATTTGTTCTTCCTGTACAACATACCTTCTGCATAGCTGTGTAAGCCCAGAATACAAAGAGCTCTATTGCGATGAAATTCGAACCAAACGAAAGCTATCTTTACACGCGGGAAAATAAAACCGCTCAATGCTTCTTTGTAAGCCCCGAGAGAATGTCAAGTGAGCCTCGAAACTTTTTGTAATATTGGAAAAGAAATTATTTGTATTACCAATATGCATAGACACAATCGTTTTAGACTTAAATACGCACTATCCATGGAAAATTATTAATATTGAGACATTTAGATGCAGTTTGTCGCGGATTTAGGTTTTTGCATGCCATAAAGGTAAAACCCACTTTAGGTTTTTGCAAGTCGTGGCTTATGTAGAACATAATGAACCGTGTTGCGATAAAATTGAACGAAAAGAGAATACTTGTGAAGTTTATAGAAGGGCGAGTGAGTCGCCGATGAACTCTGTGAGTTGCCAGAGCGAACTCGTCAATCCACTTGCAACGGTGAGTCCGCAAACTCCTAAGGCAGCTCCCGAGTAGAAGCACTTCTCAACCAAACGCAATCTGAACAAATTAAACACAAGGTTAAAACGGGTTCAGCCATCTTGTTTTAAACTAACATTGACGTCATTGCACGCTTCAAGTTAAATTGTCCATTGTGACGTCATAGTGTTGCGTTGTGCTAATAAGAGTTACGTTTTTACAGCTTGCTGCGCTGACACTGTGGGCTATATACGGTCACGGTTTTAAGACTGTTCGTGATTGCTTCACTCAAATAAAGTGATTCGTTAGAGGTTAACAAAGCCGAGCTGATAGCAAAGAAGCAAGTTCACCCGTCCCATTGATACCAATATTAATATATTTTTTTTAAATTAATTTTTTTTTTCGTCCGATACTCGTCCGATACTACCGCTTTGTATCGGGTATCGACTTCATTTATTGCAACTTACCTTCTTGAGTGACCCGGGGTCAATGGTCTCGGTTTGGCTCACCCATCTAATCGCATTTTAAGATTAAACGCATGAATAAACTTTGTTTATTTCAACTTTTTATGTAATACATTCTAATAAGACCACAAACAAAGCTTAAATGGACACATTTTGGCGCCGATACTACGTCAGTATCGGACCAGTGGCGATACGATAAATCTGATATTATCGGACAGCCAAAAGTAAAAACATAATAAAAACGGTCCCAACCATCCAATAGAGTTTTAGATAAAAAGGAAATTCGGTGATGAATCGGCGAAACTAGGATGTGAACAAATATGAAGGCAGATTCTAGGGATTTCAATATTTTGGCGAAAAAAGTGTGATCTAATGAAACCACTACGAATTCTAGGGCAGTGGTCAGCAAACTTTTTTTGTCGCGGCCCAAAGTATTTTTCTCAGAGCTATTGTAGGCCCACTAAAATCACTACGAAGCAGTGACGGATTCTGAATATTTGATTTTTAGGTGAAATATTACACGGCGCCTTTATGCCCAAAACTCTGCCATAGCATATTATAAAACATACTACACAACGAAGAATATACGCGCATAGCGAGAAAAAAATTTTAATTACACATAGTTAAAGTTGACAAAAAAATATATTTCGACAGGCATTTAGGACCACATTGGGCACGTGGGTCTTTTCAAACTGAGCCAAATTAAAAATTCTATGCCACACCAATATTTACAATAAAGTGCAATGAATGTACGGCTATCACGCGGCCCACAACTACATGATATCACTCAGCTGCTCAAAAGTAACTCGCGGCAGACATCTGGGCCGCGGCCCATAGTTTGCCGACCACTGTTCTGGGGATTTCGATATTTTGGTGGAAAATGTGATCTAATGAAGTCACCACGAATCTTCTTTAGAAAAATGCATTGTTTTACGTTTACAGTGTCATGTCACAAATAAACATGAAAGTATTTATAAGATCAAAATTTCTGGTTTTAAACAAAACTTCCACAAGCATAAAGTTCCTTACTTGGTTAGTTTTTGTTTCGATTGTAGATCGTTGTTCTTCTGCTTTAGAATGAACTGGTTGCAGCCGGCGATGTAAGTTGTGAAGTAATCTTCCCACTGATAAACCCCGCAATCAAGGTTGTAAGCCTGAGAAACAATTAACAAATAGCTTGATAATGAGTTTTAAAGCCAAAAAGTTCGAATAAATCGACATCATCTTGATTAAGACGTTTCGATTCACACTTGTATCATCGTCAGTTAATCTCATTGTTTTTTCAACAGCACTTTCTGTACACATAACTTATACTGAGCATAAAATTAATTCAAAGACTGTTCAAAAAACGTTGGAAAATAAGGTTCCACAAAATATAGGGTTTTATTCAGAGACTGATGATGCCAGATTGGCGAAATATATTTCTCTATTAACAACTAGTCTAGAACTTATAAATGACTAATTATGACTCGGACAAGAAAGTCTATAGTAAGTTGCTACCATCCACTTGAAGTTATTGTCGTCATTAACGTGTATAAGGGCGAGGAGATATCTTCTTTTTTACATATTCAGTTTGCGTTCTACAAAGTCTTTTTAATAGGAAAATCAATTCAAAGGCATTTAAACGCTTTTAAGGATTCAAATAATTTGTGACAAACGTGCAACACACAAATTTAACCAATGATTTTTATTTAGATGCTCTGAACTAGAAGACCTTGTAATATTTCACCTTTTGGTCTTCAGCATTCAGTGAGGAACGCAGTTGATCGACATTCGTGTTGCTGAACTTGAAGTTCGTCGTAAAAAAGAATTCCATCACTTCCATGGCGCTCATGATCTTTTCATTGAGTTTTGCCATTCTGAAATTAAACATTATATTTTGTAGGATTAGCGTAGCATTGGGTTCAGAATAAAGTATTTTTGTTAACTGGGACAATAATTTCAAGCTAAAGCTTCTTGCCTAAATGGTGATAGTCATTCAAACAAGTAATCCAATTTTATGTCATATTGAAAAAAAAACCGACAATTGTTATAACATAATAAAGGAAGTTTAAATCCTAACAGTATGAGAGGTGTAAAGACAGGTTGACAAAAAGATAGATATTGAATGATAAAATAAAGTTCCATCTAGACTATTGCCTTTAATATTAAAAAAAACTAAAAAAAAAACTAGACAAAACATTGTTTAGACTTTATTTTATTTCAAGTATAACTCACTTTTGTTTTTTCCTCATAAGAGCCACACCGGCATCCATCGCATGGGCAGGAATAGTTTGCGAATAAAAGGTGGTGAGATCGTACAGCTTTCTGCATATAAATAAATAAAATGTTTAAATCCATGAACACGCCTTTGCCGAAAGTGTTGCAATAATGAAAACTATATTTCTTCAAGTTGAATAGAGTAATCAGGTGGCACTACATAGAAAAATTGTATTTAATAGCTTTCGCACAAGAAACTCTTTTTTGGAAAACTATATTTAACAATTTTTGATAAAATGTGACAATCACAAAAGCAAAACTAAAGAATCTATTTCACCTGTTATTGGTGCATAACACCCAAGGGGCACGGAATGGGTCGCTTGGATTGTCTGCCACATTGTTGATTGCAAGCGAAACTGAAAACAAAATAAAAATTGTAAACGATGAATTTAAGCCAGGGCTGTGGAGTCGGGACTCAACAGAGTCGGTTTATTTTGCTGGAGTAGAGAACACGGGGATTAAGTTAGAAGTTAGACTAACCTTATAGGTTAATAAATTATATGACACACTACGAGTGGTATGTTGAACATATCTACCTGATTTTCGTTTAATAAATGTGTGAAATACAGGCTGTAGAGTCGGATCCGGACTGGGGAATCGCAGAAACAGGACATTTGGTGAAAGTCGGACTCCTGACTCGAGTAAGACTACGCTAAACTAAGACTAAAATTTTCCCTTCAGCAAAACTTTGCCCAACTTAACTGAACAATTTTAGATGTGTAAACTGCTGCAGCCTGGAACCCAACAAAATCAACATGGCAACACAATTTTTCCCATTGGTTAAGAAACACTAAAACCTACATTTACTGATGTAACACTTTTAGTTAAAGTTGTCCATTCTTACTCAAGCGGTCCATAGCAAGGCCATTTTTGATGCCAGGGTTGACGTGGTAGATGGGAAGTGATCCATTGACCCTCGGAACTCGGTCGCACGTGAAGGAACTGATGCTTTCATTGTCCGAAGATGAATCCCCTGGAAGTTCATGTTTAACCGGTTAAGTTTTAAATTGATCAACAATAAATATAGGTGGAATTAGTTATTCATAGTAGACAACCTAAAAACCTCTTGGTAACATAGAATGGCTACATTAGAGTAAAAATGCAGTTTTGGAACAGATTTTTTATACAGGACTCAAACAAAAAGAACACAACAACAATGAAGTAAAAAAAAATTACATGTTTTCGAACAGGGGTTTATTTATCAAATGAATACAAAATTAGTGGTAATAAATTCAATCACTGGCTAGATACAGGTATTTTTTCTCAAGCTTAAAATAGTTTTGTACAATTTAAAACAAAGTAAATTGTAGAATGAATATCAAGGAACATGTATATGTAAGTAGCATTTTGTGGAAATTTAAAAAAAATCTTTGTTGATTTTCACATGGTCAGATGACAAAATGCAACCTACTTCTGTATGGGCTTTGATATTCATTCTACATCTAACTACAACAAAAGCGGATATGAACAAAACGCCAACTTTTTGGTAATCTATCTGTATTTACAACCTTGTAAGCCAGTTTCCCCAAGCGATGAAACTGCACTGTCACTCTCATAGCCGAATGAGCACCTTCTTTCTGCTGAGTCACAAGCGGTCTTCATTGCTGCGCAAATCACGCCGTTCACAAAAAAGTCGACCGGTATGAGGTCACAGGTTATGGAGTGGTCGACAATCACAGAACGAAGCACCCCCTTGGCGTACGCTATTATGAAAGCGGTGGGTCCGTACATGTTTGTACACCAACCCTGGAGAAAAAACAGTAATTTTTTATATCAAAGGCTATAATGCAGTGAAATTTGAAACACGATTAAGCAGTACACCGGAAGCCTTTAATAGACTAACCCAGTGGTTCCCAACCGGGTGCCATTTGGAAGCTTAAAGGTAATTGAAGTTCCTTAAAAACATAATTATCGCTCTTTTTTGAAATCCTATTAATACAACTTTTTGTGTATGATTTGGGTACAGAAATCAAATGATATTTTCCTACATGAACAAATTTGATTGCGATGTCCCAGTTCCGTTTTTAGTGACACTACAGAAATCAACTTTCAAGATTCAAGTAGTTGTGCCGCAATCTATTTATTGTTCCTTATGGGTGCCGCAAACCATAAAAGGTGGGAACCACTGGAGTATCAGAATCAGTCCATCAACTAAGAATTTTTGTGATGTTCATTTTAGAAAAAAAAATGTTTGCATAGATATGTGCTTCCAAAAACAGATGACCATTTGAGTGCGCTAGCTCTTAAGTTTGGAAACTCTTCCTTTGATACATAAAGGCGATAAAATTCAAGCAAAGCTTACACTCAACTAGTTACCACTGCATTGTACAGCAACAGGCTCATGGTGTATTATTATGAGTATATATATTTTATGACACAACAATGAATAAACAGTTGAATCCTGAATTGATGGTTACTGTATGGAGTTACACAACAGTTTCTATGATTCCTGCATGATATACGTGTTATTCAATACGGCTATTAGCTTTTATATCGCATCGCAAAGAGTAGAAGCGGGTCAAAAAAACTTCAAAACCGTGGTCCCATCCGACTGCTTAGCGGACCACACAAAATTCTTTGGCCCGCGGGTCACGTGTTTGTCTACCCCTGGTTTAGAAGGATTAAAATAAAAACTTAAGCAGTGTAAAAACGAAATAATATAGCAGTTCTTAACTTCTTAGGCCACTTCCAGGGTAAAACAAACATTTATTTCAAAGTGACCTTTTGTCAAAATGTCCTAATAACTAACCTAATGAGTAATGACTTTAATTTCGCTTTGAATTAGCGAATATGGTCACCTACCTCTTGCCAAGAAGTTGCAGTGTGACTTTGGTGATAAGGTCATCGCCCATCCACCGGAGGGAGCCCCCAAGGTCGAGGTAATTGATTCCAACATCGTAAAGCTTTTCATCGTTTTCTTTTAGGTTGCAATGGACATGCGCTGGACAAAAATTCTCTATATATTAAACAATACAATGCCTTACATATAGATAAAAAAAGTTAGAGTTAAAAAAATGACTTTTTTCTATAAAATATATATTATAGTTTACACAAATAAAGTGTATGACAATAGAACTTTATAAGGTAGTTACAACGTCAAAACAATTTTCTGGCTTTTTAATTAAATATATTTAACCTTATCCTTAAACAAAAATATATCGGTAGGAAAAAGTTTTAAATTACAATTTCTCGCGACAAAATTCCATGGATGGGGGAGAAGTTAAATCGGTAATTCCTAAACTTTTCAGCTTGCGGCACAGTAAAAAACTAAAACATTTCATGTCACACCATGTACAAAAACAACAAGTTTAACAGATAAATGCCTAAAAAAGGTCTATGAAATAAATCGTCTATCTTTGCTCGTTTATTTTTGATACATTGAATTTCGGAATCTCTGTAATTGTTTTTTAAAGTATTGTCAGTAGTGAATGAAATTTATAACTCTACAACAATTTTTAGCTCGCTACATGATTATTTAATTTTCCTCATTTAAAGATAATTTAATAAAGTTAATAAATATTGACAAAAGAATTACACCTGGTCTGCGCTCGTACATCCTAACAGTTAACCGACCTGCGATGGTCAGGCCCAACAGTTACCCACCCTTCAGGAAAAAAATGGTAACCCTCGGCCTAGTGTGTGAAATATGGGTTTATTTACCCTATAAAACTGAGTTACTACATCTGAAGCAACAAAATTTAAAACAATAATAATCGCATTTTTTTTACTCCAAACCGGGGGTAACCCCTTGGGAGCACCAATGCACACTTAAGAATCAGATGTGTGCGCTGGTCTACAATCCTACCACAGCGTTCAAACAATTAAAGCAATGCAAAATATTTGTGTTAGGGTGCAGGTTAGTGTGTGGGTGAGGGTGGGTCAAGTATTATTTTTATTAGTACTGCTTAACCTACCCAAACCCAAACGCTAAGCTGCACCGACACTAACTCAAATAATGTTCGTTGTGGGATCCTAGACCAGCGCCCAGTAGCTTGATTATTTTGAAAGCGTAATACTTTTGCCGAACATATCAAATAAAAAAGTAGATCGTAATTAAATACAAAGTATCGGAAATCCTGAGACGTTGTGTATACTTAAGTGCCCTCACCGGAGGTGTTCGTTGAACTTAAGTGTCGTAACCTGAGGTGTTCATTGAACTTAAGTGCCTTAACCTGAGGTGTTCGTTGAACTCAAGTGTTGCAGCGCAGTGGATGAAAACCTGGCATTTCTTCTGTAGAATCTCCCTCGAAGTTTGATCCAAGCCAAGATCTTCAGCGCCAAGGTCGCACGAAACAAATTCGAGCTTCGACGCAAAACCATAGTTGCCATTTTTTTCTCACAGTAATCATCTAGATTTACCAAAAAAATAATCTAAAAACATCTAGATTTTTATGGAGAAATCTAAAAAAATAATCTAAAGATGATTTTTGAAAATATTCAATACTTTTGGACAAAAAATCAACATAAAAGCTTAATCAACGCCTGAGGCTTAATGCCGTATAAAGTTGCATAAAGGAAATTGCTTGATGCTTTAGATTTAAGATTTCTGCTTTATAAAACATTTTACTGAACATGACGAGTCGAGTTACTGAAATTTCGATTTTATATCTCATCATTTTTTTTAGTTTGCAAAAAAAATCTTTTGAAATTACTGAAATATTTATCGTCAATAGCGAATCTGTCACTAATTTAGATTATACAATATTTTTTTTATAATAATCTAAAAAAACATCTAACATCTAGATTGTATAATCCTACATCTAGATTCAAACCAAAACATCTAAATCTAGATTAAAATAATCTAGAATGGCAACTATGCGCAAAACTCGGCTGCAGCTCACGAAGAACGTCGAAAGCCTGGAAAGGTAAAAGGTTTAAACGTCAAATGACTCAAAGAGATTTAAACCAATGAGTGGAAAGTTGGGGAAAATGGCGAATTTGTTTGGTCGTCTGTCACGCTCTGGTGCATATGAAGAAACAACAAAGTTTAGAATAGACTCGTTTACTCGTAGTTCTGTTTGTGCCATCAACAGCCTCTGATTGGTACAGGGTTAAGCACCTTTTTGCCTCGGATCGCCAAAAAAATGGTTGAACAGATTGGCATGGCTTTTGAACTCTGATTTGAGTTCAGGCTAAGTAATTTAGCCGCGGTATATAATACTACCACAACGAACATTATTTGGGTTAGGGTGTGGTGCGGGTTAACGTTTGGGTTTTGGTAGGTTAATCAGCAATATTGTTAATGAATATCAATAATACTTGATACGCCATCAACCAAACACTAACCAACACCCGGATCAAAATATTGTGCTTTGCTTTAATAGTTGTTTTAACGCTGTGATAGGATTCTAGATCAAAATCGTAGCACAACGAAGCTAGCCAAAATTAAAATATTCAAAGAAGAATTCTGTAGTAATCTGTAGTATATTTATGGATTCCTTAAGCCTTGCAATTAAAAGCAAGTCCGCTTGTGAGAAGCTGAGGCAATCTGGCTTACTTTGTTTGCCAAGTTTTCGTCTTTTAAATGATTACAGGTCCCATATTAAATTATATATTTTTAGTTTAAGAAAAATATATACATATTTTATAAACAAAAGCGAAGGTGGTCTAGAATCCTAACCCAGATGTCTCTTTCAATGACTAAAAAGGTGAAAGTTCTTAACGTAAAATCCTGGAAGGGTTAAAGTTTTAACTTTAAACGCCAAATCCTTTAAAGGATAGAGGCTTTAAGGTAAAAATCAAGAAAGGGTAATAGTTTAAACGTCAAAATTCTAAAAGGGTAGGCATTTTACCTAACATCAAACTCTTTGGAGAGATATATGAAAAAACGTCAAAATTCTGGAAGATTAGGGTTCATCCCCAGGCTAAATGCGACCCCGAAAAAACACTGCGACTAAGATATATAAACGTCGAAAACATGAAAAGGGAAAGAGCTAACGTCAAGCTCTTGGAAACGTAAAGGTTTTAACATTAAAACCTGGAAGCGTAAGGGTCTTATGATTTGTTCGCTTTGAGCTTAAAACAGTTGAGTGAAGAGAAATTAGGTCGCCAAAGCTTCGCTGTTTTACTTATGCCTATAGTATTCGGGTCGCAACCACAAAAAAGGTTTAGAAACACTGTTGATCACAAGAACAACTGAACATTTAACCCAGGGGCTCTGAAACTTTGAAACGCGGACTCATGGAGGTACGTGGACCAATTTTCGAGGTCTAAGCATGCCGAGGTAAAATCGTAGTGTATATTAAAAATAATAGAAAAACATTTTTTAAAAAGAAAAATTTAGTTAAGAAAAATTATTCCTTAGTTTCACATTTGCTGAGCCGAATACGCAACTAATTATTTTTAGTGGACTGCTTTAAAAAAGTTTAAGAACTCCGGTTCTTTACCGAACAGCAACGCAATTAATATGACCGAATCGTAAAAAGTCGCTTTCTAATAATACCACCGACTTGAAAAAACTAAACCAAAGTCTGATGGACACAGGCATAACTAAGGGGTGGCGGTGGGGTACATATGTCCCCGGGCTCCGAGGTACATGGGCGCCGAAATGAGGCTTACAAATGCCAAAAGGAGGCTGCTTATTCTTTAAATACAATGTTCTATTAAAATTGGAATTGTTTTGCCGTGTAAAGTAAGGTATATTATGTTAACGTAATAGAAAATGTGATTAAACATGAAGGAGGGGGCGCCAATTATAAACTTTGCCCCCGGGCGCAAAATACCCTAGCTACCAATCTGCTTATGGAGTTGGAGAATAGAAAACCAGGGATAAAAAACAAGAATGCATAGAGTTACTACCTTAAGACGAGGTTTTTGGGTAAACGAAATGCGTAAGATGAGGTTAGTTAGCCTTCTTCCCGCATTTCCTTAACGTAATGCTGGTCCATATGCTATTGCTCATTGCTAAATTTGCAAGAATTCAATAAATTCATTTGGACACTTTTTGAAACTATTAATTGCGTGGGCTCCAGAAAACGATTGGTGTTGAAAGTCTGTAAAAACACTTTTACATTTGTAAAAAAAGTGAGTTTAGCGGATACAGTGGTGGCAATCAGGTATAACTTAGTTTCTTTAACGTTTTTATTGGATCGAACGAATTTCGTAAGAAGATCCTCGGCATGATTTTAATCAGGGCTTTCCAAAATGTTTTCTCTGCAAGTAATTTTACTCGAAAAGACTTAAGTCTTGACTTAAGGGCACCAGCATCGGCCGAACTCGTTGCGCGCTTTGTCGCCACCCGGCGGCACCGCCATAAGAAATCACCTGGAAAAAGCGGTCACTTGAAGCGTGAGCGAGCGCACGAGGTGCTCGTATCGCGCGACCCGATCAATCGGCGGCCGCCAAAGTTATTCAAGTTCTTAAGCGGACCGCGTGGTCTATCCATTGACTTGAGTCATTGCAACATTGGTTTAGTGTCTTTAACACTCGTCAAATAATGCTTAACAATCGCATAACCTGTTCTTATTAAAGTTAGGTGATTGTGAGTGTTTGCCCAGACAAATCTCATTTGTATTTTTAGTTGTTTTAAACGAAAGCAATGAATAAGTCACAAACTTTCTAAATCTGTAAGTTTAAAAGCAACTTCATTATGAACGCAGTCTTACTAAGGTTGTTTTGTCAGTTGATGTTTCACATTAGAGGTATTATTAAAATGTTTAGAGTAAGCTATTATTAATATGTGTATAATGGCTCATTCAGAGCTGCTACTCCACTAGTTGGCGCTCTGGCGCAAATCTTGGACAACACAACTTATTTGAGAGTTATTTTAAATTTGATTAGCAATAAAATTAGCCGCATTTTGCTCCAAAATTTCAACAAGCCATTAGAATTTGCCTGGTGCAACCTCATAATGTTCCGGCAAAATATTTATCTTAGTTAGAGCGGACTTGGCGCTTTTGCAGCGAAATCACCTAAAACGTTTGCCAAAAGCGCAAAAAAATTAAATGTGTTTATTTTCTTTTAACAGTTGGGTCGGTTCTACTGGGGATATACAGCAACAATATGACACAGACGTTCTATATGTGTATATTTTCTTTTATGGCAAACAACTGCAATATGGATAGTCGGAGTCCACATAGTGCTATTCTGTGGAAACATAGAAAGGGTGAAAATACTGCATGGTGACGTTAGCTGGAAATATACCTTAGAAATGTCAAAACCTAAGAAAAAAACAAAGAATGAAAACAAATTGTATCTTGATGGCTAAGGTGATAGCAACGGTCCGGTCTGATTTAACGTATAATGGATTATTTATAAATATACTGATTTCCAAAAGGGTCAATCGTACAGCAGTCAACAACATAGTGTACGGTTACAGCTGGTGCGTTTCCTATTGATCCTTGAACGAAAAAAATTGAGGCAAATATCAAGGTTTAAATACATGCCTGAATACTAGGATGTCCGATACTTGACATTTTATTACGATACCCGATATCGTGGACACAAAGTATCGCGATACGATACCAAATGACGTCATTACTATGCTTAAATAAGCAAAACATTGACTACAATTACTTTACATCAGATTTTAGCTATAAAACCTAATATTTTAGGGTGCAAACATTTGTTGTCGAATAGGTATCATTGGTCATTTTTATGCGTCACGCGACATGAATCGAACGTCACGCGACACTTGTATGACGTAACGCGACAGACATCTTAGCGAGAATGTGCCGACATTGTTTAAATGTGTGTAACGGCCACCAAAAAGTGGCAAAATGGTGAAGGGAGGGTGGTTTTGTGTTGCTGGAGTCTGAAGAGAAAAAAGAATTTGCGAGCATATATTCGGTGGATGTTCAAGTATTCAGCATAACAATTGTCAGCTGAAGTAATATTCATACGCTTTTTCATGATTCTAAGTAAAACCAGGATTTGTAGGGAAACAAATTTGTTGTAGGTGTTTCAGGCTTTAATTTCGTTTACTGAAAGTAGCAATATTTAAAATAAGCAGTTGATAATTTAATCGTTAGGCCAACTAGCAACCGAAACCTATTATTACTATTTTATATATAAATGCTTGAATCGATTAAAAGATGTTTAGTGTAAAAATTATCAAACAGATGTATTGCAAAAATGAAATTGAACATTGCAATGAATCTTTAACCGTTTCTTGCATCTGTAAAAAAATGAAAAAAATAAATACTTGCATTCTTTGATGGTGTTTTTGTCCATACTAATAAACATGTAGGTTAGGTCAAGTAATAAAATGAGAGTAAAGTTTTGATGGTCACAAATGCAGTTCTTTACACAAATACGCTCTTAAGTATACGCTTTATACAGCCACGTCGATTGTTGTTTGATAGACATTTGTTTGGTGATAATTGTTATCCGAAGTTTGCCACTTCAAAATATTAGGTAAGAGTGCACTTTACTCTGTTCAAGGTATTATTCAATATGCGCTTTCATATATTTTAACGGGGGTCTTTATTGCGTGAAAATAGTCTGTGATGTAGTCAAGTCTTACTGAGGGTCGCACGAGATAATTTGAGTGCGTCAGCGGGTCGCAACAACAGAACTACGAAACAAAAATACGTGGCAAGCAAAGTGAGCGCGAAATTTGTTGATTATATCCGCATTTCTCTGAAATAGGGTATTCATAAAATTTCAAAAAAGTGTTGCATAAAATTCATATGTTTTTTTTATTTTTCTATTTGCTGGCGGCGCACCAGTTAAAAAGCAGTCAATATTAACGTTTTACCAACATTCATAAATACAAAGTGATAAAGTTGCACGGAAGCCCGCATAAATTTTAACGTTTCCGAGCGCCGAATATGCAACGATTTTGGAAAGTATTGCATTAAATTGTGAATATTTTTTTATAAACTTTTGAAAATCAGCAAATCCACCCAGTTAAGACAGCATTCGTAAGCTTCAAACGTGGTTTATGCCTCAGATGCAAAAATTGAGAAACTATTAGGCGTGTGTGTAAAGTGCGACATGCGACCTAAAGGATGCATGTTTGACACAACTTATTAGACAGAATTTCTCAGTTTTAAACAGACAAACTTGCCGCGTTTATTTAAGTTTAGTTTTCAGCCGTAAGTTAGCAATAAGTTAAAAAACGCCAGTGCGATTATTGGTGTGTTGATAATAAAATAACGGTCTTTTTTGACGCCTTTTTTTGCTTAGAACGTGGAAGACAATTTTCTGTTCTCCAAAAATTTATAAAGTTCTCACGGGTCGCACAAAATAGTCTCCGGCCGCATGTTTGACAACCTTGAGTTTAAGATTAGAGGTGCTTATGTTTTGGTTGACTGTACTTGGTGTTAAAAAGTGTTTTCTACTGAATAACGATTTGTGATCAGCCTTTATATTATATTTTTACGACATCGCTATTTTGTTGTGGTGTTTTATTTTTGCACAAAATCATTAAGGAATGACTGATACTATCGCAATTTAGTCAGAAGCTCGTGAAAATTGAACCTTTTTTTCAGTTGATTATATTATTTCAAATCTTATTTCAAAGTATTTGCTGTTTTTCAGTCGCTCTTTAATATTCGGTATGGAATCGAGATCGCGTGAGAGTTGTTAATTACAAACGGCCAGCACAATACCCACGGTGTGTGGCAGTAAGCGCAAGTTTTTTGCTTCATTAAAAACATATATATATACTGTTTGCTGGTGCGATTTTCATTCAAAGAAAATCACCGCATTACTTTTTCGTCAATTGTTTCATTGGAAGTCTTGTTTATATACTAAAAATCATTTTCTGTTGTAGTGTTGGGTTTTAACGATGCGCACATCACACCAAGTTGGCCTGTTGCCTTATTATTGTCTAAATAACTTCATAGATTATTTTTGCCTTTTTTAATCGCATAGGGTAGAATAATTTTCAACCACGTTTTGTGGGTGACTGAGTTAATTACGATCCGATGAGTGTATTTCTGTATCCACCTTATTTAGTTAGACGCCAATATATCCAGCAATGTACATTTTTTTATCTGTGCTCGACCCCTCTATGTCTAAATTATTAATTACATTTTAAAACTAATAGCCTATAGTAGCAATTTATCTTTCTTTCAAATAAGACTTAAAATGCAAATTTGCGCACCACTTCCAACGTAAAGTTTGTTAGCTTATTTGTCTTATAGCGTCGGAGTATGACGTCATTTTGGGTATATTCGAGATCCTATTTTGACGCGGCCCTTCACAACATTTTAGTTTTCTCATGCGGCCCGCGGTTAAAAATAATTACTCACCCCTGGCTTAGAGTTTACTTACGCAAAAAGAAGTGAACTTTTTACCTTTAAGCTACAGTCTTTCTAACGGCTGAAATCAGCATCCATTATCCAGAGGGGACTCTGTTAGGTTTTATTGGCGATCTTTGCCTTTCGTTATCGCTTAAAACACGCGCTTAATGAAATGTAATTTTACGCAATGCGACAGATCGGAATGATTTAAAGTAGAACACTTTATTTATGTTGACCACATCAGTATATCAAGAAATATTTCAGTTTTTTATGAGCTCCAGTTGTCACACAAAGGCTTTTTATATCAAACTCTTGTTAATAAGACTGTTATGTTATAACTTCATGTTATGACTAAGTTTGGCAACGTGTGTTGGTTCGAAAAGTATCGCTTAAAATCCACTTGTAAGCAAA
Organism: Ascidiella aspersa; assembly: GCF_963924565.1. NCBI lineage: Eukaryota > Metazoa > Chordata > Ascidiacea > Phlebobranchia > Ascidiidae > Ascidiella > Ascidiella aspersa. The sequence goes on along the minus strand of NC_139453.1, from coordinate 2,407,374 downwards.
AAGATGCTGGCCTGTAAATTCTTGGAGAAAAGTTTAAGCTACAGAAACTCCATCGATGCGTGGCGACCCCGACCTTGACTCTTTCCACAAACGAACGCAACCAACAGGAATTTCTCGAGTGAAGCAAACGTGTAGAACAAATTAAAGAATTCGAAATATACCTTTTGTTAATCGCTGAGTTTTGTAGAAATTTTGTGTGATAAAAATACGCGATAAACTGTCGTTTTATGAAAAATAAATAAATTGCAGATGTATAGGTAAACAAAAACATATTATTATAGAAGAACTGCTAATTCTGACTATAGTTCTAAGGCGACACGTGACACCAAAATACCCGTTGGGATCCAAGAATACCGCGATTGAAAACTTCAACAAATTATTTAGTGTTGGCACACAATGGTATTTTAAAGGAGGTGAAACTGGGAAACATATGTACATTATGTTTGACAATTTTATTGCCGTTGGTTTAACGGAATACAAAAAGTGTCACTGGTTTTGTTCAAGACTGCGGACTTGTGTCTCGAGTAAGACTGTCCTAGTCCCAAGTCCAACGTGCGCACTGCTTAATTCGAACACAAACTGACAATTACAAAGATGGAATAACATATGATGGGACATTTCCTAGTCACATATTGTGAGTGGATGAGTTGTATTACAACCCTATGAGTGCTTGCTGGAAATTTACCCTATTTTAATTACCTAAATGGGTGAAATACAGAAGGGATGCCGGAGCGATTTCAGGGCAAGGGGGGCAACTTTCTTGGTAAGGGCAACATAGACCACAGGCGAGGGTAGCAAGCCGAAATGTTGGAGGGTCCAGGGGCACTCCCCCTGAAAAATGTTTGCGGCCACGCCCTCTAGATTAGCTTAAAATGGTACCAAAAATGTTTTAACAAATGTCAACCATGTCATTTTACGATTTTTTTTGCATTTTTCCGTAGCTCAAGACCGATTTCCGTCGCATAATATTTAACGTTGTGAAAGCAATATTTAATTTTTCATGAAAAGGCTTTAAGTGGATTCGGAGTTGTATTCGGTGGAATGGGCAAATTTGCCGAGTCGAACTCGACTTTATTTTTTCGGATGAGGTTGGACTCGGGTTGTTTTGAACCGACTCCGCAGCCCTGACGCTTGTGTGCAATTTTTTTATACGCCGACGAGTGCAAAGAAATAATTTATCTCTAATCGTTTACAAAAAAAGTTTTGTTTTGAATTTGTGCGAAAGTCAAGATCGTAAAAAACCCTCTTGATATCACAGCGAAGTTAAATACTACTTTATCACGAGAGGCTTCATCCAAGGTAAAGAGACACACATATTGTACGTTTGCGTTTCTAACGACAAACCCGCCAAAATAAAAACAGCCACCGTTGAATGGTTTCAGGTTCCAAGGACGCCGAGACAGCGCGTCGTATATTTGTCCCCAGTCATTGTGAAGAGTCACGTTTCAGCTCTTCTTTGCCCAAAACTTTCGCTGGTCGATGGGACGCGTTTATAATCTGTTGTTTTTAACTACTTTTCTCCTGCGTTGAAACATAAGCTTGAGGATCACCAACCCCGGCATCCAGGGCGTTAGCAAATTGAAAAAAGTGTAAACACAGCAAATGAAGGTCGACGTTCTTAAATGTTTTATAAGTTCCCTTAACAAACTTACAATGGAACCTTCGAAGCGTGGGCGGGTTTTTACCATTTCCTCGCTTAGAAACATTATTTTTCAGCGGTATTTTGTATTTTACGACTTTAGGTAAATGTTATCAAACATATTAAATCCTTCGTGCCTCTTTAGGTTTTTGGTAAAATATAAATTGCCGTTTAAAACATTTTTTTAGATTATCCTCCTCCAAATGTTTTCACAGTGTTTGAAACAAACAGAAAAGTGTAAAATTACCCATGTATTATCCGAACGAAATCTATTAACTTTATTAACAGTACTAAATATATTGTAGTAGTGGAGTGTATTTTAAACAGTAACGTTTCTAACGGCAAAAACCGTTGAAGCTAAAAACAGCCACCGCTGAATAGTTTCGTGTTCCAGGGACGGCGAGACAGCGCGTCGTTTATTTGTTCCCAGTTATTGTGAAGAATCACGTTTCAGCTCTTCTTTGTTCAAACCTTCCGACGGTTGGTGGGACGAGTTGCTACAAACCAAGCGTTACCAAGCGTTGAACGAAAAATTCGCAGCGCCAATCTTGCTCGTATCTCACCCACTCAGCTAAATTGGCTTCTAAGTGATTTAATTAGGTTCAGTGACGACTTACAAGCCATATACATCGAAGCTTGGATGTTAATTTCCATCCTTGCGCACCATTTTACAGGATACAATCTTACAGTCGTCCAATATTTACATACGCTAAATCAAGCCTTTTACTTGCGGTG